>NC_143395.1:357758946-359008946 GCF_052110815.1 Crocodylus siamensis
ACCAGTGACTTGGATGTGAATATGAAGTGTAGTCTCTCCAAGTTTGTGGGTAATACCAAACTGTGGGTGAAATGAACACACCAGAGGTTAGGAAACAATTGCAGGTGGACCTGGACAGGTTGGAAAAGTGGGCAGAACACAATAGGGTGCAGTTCAATAAGGACAAATGCAGAGTCCTGCACCTAGGGTGCAAAACTATCCAGCACACCTATTGGCTGTGGAATGATCCTCTCAGCAGTACAGAAGTGGCAAAGGATCTTGGAGTCATAGTGGACTCCAAGATGAACATGAGTTGTCAGTGTGACAAAATCATCAGCAAAGCTAACTGCACTTTATCATGCATTAGCAGATGCATGACAAATAGAACCAAGGAGGTGGTACTTCACATCTGCGTGGCTATTGGTCAGACAACAGCTGGAGTACTGCATCCAGTTTTGGGCACTGTACTTTAAGAAGGATGTGGATAACCTTGAGAGGGTCCAGAGGAGGGACACTCATATGGTTAAGGGTTTTCAGGCTAAGCCCTATAAGGAGAGACTGAGGGACCTGGACCTCTTCAGCCTCTACAAGAGAAGGCTAAGAGGAGATCTTGTGGCTGCCTACAAATTTATTAGGGGAACACAGCTAGGAACTGGAAATGCTTTGTTCACCAGTCTCCTGTTCACCAGTTCACCGGGGTGCCTCTTTGGGTAACAAGGACCAATGGTCACAAACCGACAGACAGCAAATTTCAGCTAGACATCAGGAAGAACTTCTTCATGGTAAGGTTGGCCAGAATTTGGAATGGGCTTCCAAGGGAAGTGGTGCCCTCCCCTACATTGCAGGTCTTTAAGAGGAGGCTGGATAAGCATCTGGCTGGGGTCATCTGACCCCAGCACTCTTTCCTGCCCAGGGCAGGGGGTCAGACTTGATGATCTTTTGAGGTCCCTTCCAACCCTAGTATCTATGAATCTATACCATAATTGATTATTGGAAACTGCATTATATTTTCCCCCAGATGAATATTGGTGACTCTGAGATCTCTCTTTCAGCCTAGGCACCTGACTCAGGCTGCTTCTTAGGTATCTGTGTACACTTACAATCCAGAATGCATAGACGCTCCTCAAGGTAGAGCATTTCTGCCCAGTGATAGTGCTGTCCATCTTATGCCCAATATTTTAGTGATTAGACTGTTTACCTCTGAAGTGGGAAACCTAGGGCTCCTATACACATGCAGGGATCCTGCTCTGATCCACTGTAATTCCAGCTCATTGGAGCAGACTTGACTAATTGAGGCTACTGGAGTGTGAAAATTAACATGCTCCAGCAGCTTCCAGCGTCATGTGTAACAGCGACCCATACTGAAAAAATGATAGCAGGGTGCTTTAAACTAAAGTTCATTCAACAAGCTTTAGTTCAAAGTGTCCCACTGCCATTTGTCAGTGAGGGGATGCCCCAGGCACTTTTAATTAGCACAACTTTCAGAGCTGCACTAATTAAAGCAACCCCTATGCCTCCTGGAGCATGTGTATAAACACCCCTAGTTCCAAGGCTCTTATCAATCTGAGAGGTTTTAAATTTATCCTCTCCATTGTCCATAAGAGTCACCTGCACACCAACTATAAGATAGGTTTAGGAGAGCTATTTCTCATTCTGCTGAAGTTGGGTCTCTGGGCAGCAAGAAGTGTAATAGTCATGAGGCCAGAAGGAGAGCAAGAGGGAACAGGTTAGTGACTACTGCATGTAGTCCTGGGAGAATAGTCTTGAGCCCAGTGCCTATTCCCAAGATTATTTCAATTTTTTAACTAAGGAGAGTTCAGTGAAAAATACAGTAAGGCCTGGGAGCAGAGACCAGCATCTCTCAGTATTGTAAGAGCAAAACTAAACTGATAAACTTGGTGTTCCTCTTTTTATTACTGTTTATGGAGACAAATGTGAAGCACAGGCTCAACAGATTCTGGCAGTCTCAGGTTTGAAGCAGATCTGCTATCTTTCAAATTGAACTGAATAGAAAAGGTGGACGGATGCTCCTAGCTAGCATTTTTTCCTCTTGAATATCTTATCGATTACAACTGATAGGTTTTTTTTGCAAGGAGGGTAGGAAGTCGCATTTGTCCACCAAAGGAGCCAACATGTTGATACAGATGAGAGAAAGAGAGAGAGAAGCCTTGAAGCAAGTTTTAATAGTACACAGAAGCAAAGAGTTAGAGCCATCTGGCATTTTGACAGAATGGATCGACAGCTTTACTGTAGATTTTTTTTTCTTTCTTTTTGAACCGCAAGGTTAACTGCTGACCTGCCTAACAGGCATTTATGGTGGAGGCAGCATTTCAATTTGCCATGCATTTTGCTCTTTAATTAAAAAAAGCAAACAAACAAACAAAAATCCCTTTTCATTTAAAAAACCTTGCTTTCTGTTTGCACTGCAGAACTCCATCAGTTTTGACCCAGCGCTGTAGTTCTTTTTCAGACAAAACTCCCATTGAATTCAAAGGGAGTTTTGCCTGAGTGAGAACAGCAGGATCAGGCTCTGTCTTTGCATTCTGCCTTTACAAGATAAGAAATATTCATAAAGAGCTTTAATGGAAATTATTAATGGAAAATATTTTTTTGCAAGAAAGAAGAGTTATTATATTGCTAGTTAAAGGGAATTCCACAGGCATCCTGTCTCCATGTAGCATACTGAACAGCAGTCAGCAATTTGTTTATGTTCCAATGGCTGGTTCAATTCCACTAAGAAACAACAGCCACCACAAGAACAACAAAAGGATATGTTTTCAGGAGAGGAAAAGAATATATATGTGATGGCATTTGATACCTGCAGGTCATCTAACTCTCTGTACCCAAACAATTCCTTTAGGCCTCTTCTTGGTGTAACACTTTCAAGCCAGAACCACAATGTTCTTTGTGCTGAGTACCAGTCACAACAATCTGTAACTGCCCTCCCCCTCCACACACACTTTATTATCTGTCTCCTTAAAAAAAGATAGATATAATGTTCCCCTGAAAAGCAAGAGCAGGTCTTTCATAATAGGCAGATGGATGGATAATTTTTTGTCAAATGCATTAGAACTCCTAAGTATCTTAACTCTGTATTCCTTTTGGAATTGCGATAAGAATTCTGAATTTTCATGCACATTAAGACCCCTTTATCTATTGTTCTGGCAGCCAAAAGGTATCGGGACTATAATTTTCTCCCACTTTGCCCCCACTCCACCCTTTAATGCTATCTGAGAAATGGAAGAAATGAAAGGGCTTTAATATAAAGAAATACATACTGTAATCTCTAAAGCTGAGGTTTCTTTGACTTCTAAGCTTGTTGTCTAGAAACTACACAATAGTTACAATTTTTTAACTAAAGACTGCTTTAGAAGGCATTTTGTACTGCTTAATGATACCGATGAAAGAATGCTTGCAAATGGGAGTTACTGCAACAATGTAACTGATCTAAGCATGACCAAAAGAGGAAAGAGAAAATGTTTACTATCCTGCACAGAAAAAAGTACGTTGTAACTGAAGTGAAAAATGTTAAAGTATATCTGCTTAATTAACCGCATATAACAATAAGGACTATAATAATCAAGTGAAAAAAGTCAACATGGACTAACTAAAGAATACACTCTATAATACCAGGAAATCTGTGGTATGATGGAATCTCAGCTCATTAAGTTCTCCAGGCTATGACAAAGTAGAGAGATTTATGTACTGCTTCCAAGAGTGACTGCCAAAAAATGAAGAAGATGCAGACTTAGAAGTTCTAAAAACTTGTTATAGCCCTTTTCAAAATGCATGTCAGGAATTACCAACTGCTACTCAGGACTATCAGCTAGCTGGAAAAATTATACAATATTTGTTGAGCTTCACTCCTTGTTCTAGCATTCATTTAACTCAGAAAGCAGAGTAGTGCCTCTGCTTTTGAAATGCATGACCACATCCTCTAGGAGATTTCAGAGTAGGCTGTTACAAGCAAGGATGCTCCAACCATAAGCCAGAGGCTCAAATCTGCACACCCTGCTCTAGACAGTGGATATTACCTACTTAAATATCTGCTTGTACACTGATCTCCAGCTTCTGCAAAGACCAGGAAATACAGTTGAAGTATAAAACTTACTTTGACAAATTCTGTATCAGATATCTAATGAGGAGAAAAAAACCCAGAAAGTTTCATAGACCCCGAGTGTTGCTACTTCTCTTTTCAATAGTTATGCACAATTCTAGGATGTATTAAGAAGGAAAAAGCAGTAAAGAGAATCAAACTGCCACTAGAGGCACTTTGGTAAGAGCACTAAATATGGATGAGTTTCCAGGTCTCTGAGGTTTTATATGTTGCAATAGCTATACTGCAATTTCTCCTTCCTTAGCCTCCACCCTCATGTTCTGGCTGACAGATTTCAGGCAGTAAGCAGCCATGTCCACTAGCGATGAATATACTATGGCCTTGTAAATCCAGTACCAGGTAAAATTGTTTCCATGATCTGGGTCAGATTATTTCTAGTCCTTGTAGTTCAATGGGTATAAAAGCATGGTAGAATGGTGCTAATAGATTCCAAAGGTCCATTTACAATAGCCTCAGATGCCTGTTTATAGTTATTAAAGTTAGTTCAAAACTAGTTCTCTGTGCATGTGTATTAGGGCTGTGCAAAACAGCACCGTTTTATTTCAACTTCTATTTCACCATTTCAAAGGGATTGTTTCATTGTCTAATTTTGTTTCAAAGCACTGTTCTGTTTCATTTCATGAAAATTGTTTCACTGTTTCAATGCATTTCAACATTTTGCCCAAAGACTATAATCGGGAATCATGAAAATGCCTAAAACATTGTCATTTTTGCCTGATTCTGATGAAAATTGCAGGGATGGTAGCCCTTCTGCGGGCATGAAGCCTGCCAAAGTGCAAGGAGGTGCAGAGATTTCTGGGAAACTGTACCTCAAACAGTGGGGAAAAAATCCTGTATCAGTTGCTGTCAGTGGCAGCCTCCTGTCATCCCACGTGCAGATCTGGGGGCTTGCACCCCTGGGAGCACTATAGAGATGCTGGATTCCTCCCAAGGGTGTGGGCCCCGGAGCTGTACATGGGATGACAGTAAGCTGCTGCTGCAGGCTAGGACCAGTGCTGGGCACAGCCCGTGTCTAGCACCAGAAAGATTGCTGGTGCCAGTGGCTCCAGCCAGCAGTGGCAGCATGCTGTCATCCTGCATGCAGATCTGGGGACCCATGCCTCCTGGGGGGGCTGTGAGTCTGTGCCAGACTCCTCCTATGGGGTTCAGGCATCAGGATCTTCACACGGGATTACAGGAGGGCTGAGACCAGTGCTGAAGCCAAGCAAGCCTGGCTTCAAAACTTGAAACATTTCAAAATTTTCAAAACATTTTAAGTGCCCTTGTTTTGTTTTGAAGAAGTTTTGATTCATAGATTCATAGATTCATAGATGCTAGGGTCGGAAGGGACCTCAATAGATCATCGAGTCCGACCCCCTGCATAAGCAGGAAAGAGTGCTGGGCCTACATTACCCCAGCTAGATACACATCCAACCTTCTCTTGAAGACCCCCAGGGTAGGGGACAGCACCACCTCCCTTGGGAGCCCGTTCCAGACCTTGGCCACTCGAACTGTGAAGAAGTTCCTCCTAATATCCAGTCTATAATCTGCTCTCTTCTAGCTTGTGGCCATTATTTCTTGTAACCCCCGGGGGTGCCTTGGTGAATAAATACTCACCAATTCCCTTCTGTGCCCCCCTGATGAACTTATAGGCAGCCACCAGGTCGCCTCTCAACCTTCTCTTGCGGAGGCTGAAAAGGTCCAGTTTCTCTAGTCTCTTCTCGTAGGGCTTGGCCTGCAGGCCCTTAACCATACTAGTGGCCCTTCTCTGGACCCTCTCCAGGTTATCCGCATCCTTCTTGAAGTGCGGCGCCCAGAATTGCACGCAGTACTCCAGCTGCGGTCTGACCAGCGCCCGATAGAGGGGAAGTATCACCTCCTTGGACCTATTTGTCATGCATCTGCTGATGCACAATAAAGTGCCATTGGCTTTTCTGATGGTTTCGTCACACTGCCGACTCATGTTCATCTTGGAGTCCACTAGGACTCCAAGATCCCTTTCCACTTCCGTGCCACCCAGCAGGTCATTTCCTAGGCTGTAGGTGTGCTGGACATTTTTCCTCCCTAGATGCAGCACTTTGCATTTCTCCTTGTTGAACTGCATTCTGTTGTTTTCTGCCCACTTGTCTAACCTGTCCAGGTCTGCTTGCAGCTGTTCCCTGCCCTCCGGCGTGTCCACTTCGCCCCATAGCTTAGTGTCATCTGCAAACTTGGACAGAGTACATTTCACCCCCTCGTCCAAGTCGCTGATGATGTTTCATTTTGATTTCACTGTTTCGAGCTTGAAATGCAATGAAATACCTTTGAAATGAAAAATCCGCCTAAATTTTGCACAGCTTTAATGTGTACCTCATACCCAAGATCATGTAATATTGTTAATGAGAATAAAAAAGAATTAATATGACATATATGAAGAAGGATCTGGATAGAGTATAAAAACACAGAACAAGCATACAAGGAGGTATAAAGCAAAGCTAATTAGGAATGTTTCAACAAAATATTTTTGTAATAATAAAATACTGATTTTTCAAAACCAAAACTTTAATGGAAACTTGCCTGTATAAATTTAATTAGTGAAATTCATAGTTTCATAGATGTTAGGGGGTGGAAGGGACCTTACAGATCATCAGGTCCAGTCCCCCTGCACTTGGGCAGGAAAGATTGTTCATTTAGTCCAGGTTTGAATTTTTTGGTGGAAAGAAAGGCCCACCATAAACCACAGTGCCAGGAATTATTTCACTCAGCTTATACATGAAATTCAGGTTTAAGTTTTTCTTTTGTCTAATAGCAAAGGATTTGAACCTTGGTCTCATATATCTAAGGAAATTCCCCCTAATTAGAGAAATATTGGAGATTCTGGATTGATTACTCTTCCTGGTTCTGACTAAAAATGTCATCTGTTACTTAAGAAAACCTTCTTGATAAGGTGTTCATCAAGAAGGGTAATCTGCCTAATACAGAACAAGGACTTGAAGCTAGGTTAGGCTCATCAAAGGAGAATCCCTGGCCTAATTGCTAAATGACAAAATGGGATTCTTGTCTTCCAGTTATCCTTGCTTCTGTTGCATTTACATCATGTTAATAGCATCTCTTTGAGTTTGGTTCATCTATATCTATGCAATGACATATGATCCTATTTCTTCTCTAAGTGCTGTTTGAATTTCATAAAGATTTTCCAGTCTACTTCTGCTCTAGGTTTCAAAAGTATAGGAATCTAGAAGAAGCTTCAGACATTTGCCATGACTAGAGACTTTCTGTCGAGAATGAAAGAACAAAAGACTTTTTGACTTTCTATAAAGGTTTGTTAAGGGGAAAAGGGGGTAACAGCCCAACAAAGTAATGAAACACTGCTCATGTATGGACCCAGGTACAACCCACAGATCCTAGGGCTTTGGTCTGCAAGCCCTGCCCTCATAGTCTAAAAACAAAAATATCCAGTGCAATATCAACCTGCTGAGATCCTTGCCAGTACCGCAGGAAGGCAGCTAGCAGTATCACAGTGCGAGGACAAAATGACCACCCTCAACACTGCAGAGCACCCCCTGAATTGCCCAATGTGTCTGGAAGGCAGGCATCACCTGCTGGAGGACAGTGTGCTCAAACTCCAGTGATAAGTGTGCCCACACCAAAAACTGGAAGAGCTGCAGGACATCATCTGAGCCAGCCCCAGCAAGCTGGTTCCTGTGGCTCTTGATGGTGGCCATCTTAGCCTGGCTGAGTAAGAAGTTGGCCAGGCAGATGACACCCCTATTGGCAGCCCAGTACAGGAAGGAAAACAAATAGGTGGCCTCTGAGAGGCCCAAACCTAGTGCCTCAAGCAAGATGCTGAGGGCAGCAAACAGCTGCAACAGCTGGGGGCATCTGAGGAAGGCATAGTTAAGATCTTCCTCCACTCCCTCTAGACAAAAGGGACAGGCCACCGATGCAGCCAGGTCCATGTGGTGGATGAATGTGGTGGTGGCCAGTATCCCATGTAGCAATTGCCACTGGAGGTCACCAGTCTTTTTGGAAATGGGGGGTTTCTAAAGTGTGCACCATGTAGGGCGAGCTGGTGCAAGCACCAGTACTGCTATGTGCCTGTGCCACACCATGTTGAGCCAAGTGGCAAAGACACAGGTGTGGCAGACTCAAATCAGCAACAAATAAAGGGCCTTCCAGGGGAGTGCGTCGAAACAGATTCCAGTACCACTATCAGGAGACATGGAGAGAGCCAGTAAGGTGACAGGCCTACCATGTAGTTTACTATCCACAACCAGGAAAACAGACAGGGGTGGAAAGGGCTCACCCAAGACATCCCCAGCAGGGAGGTTCTCCATGTTCAGAGGTGCTTCTCCAGGGTGGCTGCCACATCCTCCAAGAGAATGACCCGCACATCCCTTAGGAAGTGGGCAGCACAGTGGACTGAGCACAAGCCCAAGCAGGTGAGCAGATCCTCAACTGACAACCAGTCTGACTGGGTCATGCCAAGGAGGCATCCCAGCCAGATGGTATGTGACCAGATGAGGGAGTTGACAAGGCTGCTAGAGGCAAGGCTTGGCAAACTGTGTTATGGACCAGGTGCTCCTGCAGTAACTCCAGAAACTTCAGATGCTTGGCCTGGGGCAGGAGGCAGACAGCAGCTCACCAAGATTGCACCATGCTTCGGTAGAAGGGCAAGAGGATACTCCAGTTCAGGAGGGTGGAGTCCAGAAGGTACAGCTCCTGGTCAAAACTAAGGCCATCCATCCGGTGCAAAAACAAATTAGCTAGCTGCTGCCAAGGAAGGGGATCCTTGCAGTAGATGAGCCTTTGGGGGACCTATAGGCAGAAGGCTGCCACCCTGCCCACCAGGTCAACTAAGCCCTGGCCCCCCTTGGCCATTGCCAAATAAAGAATGGCTCAGGGGAGCCAGGGATGGCAGTTCCAAAACAAGTCCACAAGAAGTTGCTGGACCTTCTTGAGAAGGTCCAACACAGTGCAGTGGTGCCAAAGTGTCACAGGTGCCAGGTTGTTGACAATAAGGATCCATCCACAGTAGGAGAGGCTGGACAGATGCCAGTGCCATTGCTGCAGGTGTGCCTCCACCTCAGCACCAATGTCCTCCTAGTTCCATGCTGAGAAGACCAATGGCCCAAAAAACACCCCCAGGGCCTTGAGGCCTTTCTAATGCCAGGGCAAGTTGGGAAGGAGGGGGGTGACTCAGGGACTGAGAAGGAGGGTGTCACTCTTAGTCCAGTTCATGCAAGCTGAAGAGGTGCACTCATAGGCTTTTTGACAGATGACCAAGGACTGGAAGTCACCCTGGGTGCTGATGAGGACAGTCACATCATCTGCATATGCTGTCAGCCTGACTGACAGGCAGCCCACTGAGATGGAGGCAGATGGAAGATTCAGTCTGGTCAGGCACTGCCACAGTGCATGGAGTAGGGGCTTGATGGACAAGTTCTACAACATTCCTGACAGAGGGAAGCCCTGGCGGATGCCCTGGCAGGCTGGGAACAGGGTGAAGAGCATATCATTTACCTGCAGGACATTTGAAATGTCCTGAAACAGAACCTGGAGGGCAGAGGTGAAGGCGGGTCTGAAGCTGAAGGCTTCAAGGGTCCAAAACAGGTAGTCATGGCTGACCTGATCAAAGACCTTCTCCTGGTCCCAGGACATGAGTCCAATGTTGAGGCCGAAGAGGTCTGCAGCCATCAGCAGGTCTCAAAGCAGGAACAGATTGTCCTGGATGGTCCTGCCCAGCATGCAGTAGCTTTTCTTAGGGCTGATGATGTAAGTCATAACGGTGTGCACCTGGTTAGGCAAATCCTTGGCCAGGATCTTTTCTAATCAATGCACAAGAGGGACACTGGTCACCAGTTCTTGATGCAGCCAAGGTCTCCTTTATTAGGCATCAGGGTGAGGACTGCTCGGCAACAGCTGGTTGGCATTGTTGGGTCCACCAGACTCTCATGAAAGACACGCAGAAGGCAGGGGCCGAGGAGAGGCCAGAAGGTTTTATAAAACTTGGCAGACTTTTCCAGGGGATTTGCCTGAGGTGAGGTCTCTGATGGCAGCTCTAAGTTCCTCCAAAGACCGTTCTCACTCAAGATGGTCAGCCTTTGATGAGTGAAGCCTAGGGAGGTGATCATGTAAGAGCCTATCAGACTCTAGGCAAGTTGGTTCAGCTGCAAACAGTTCCTGGTAGAAAGTGATGGCATGGCATCAGTTCTTAACATGATCTGTAAGTGTTTGACTGTCTGGGGTCTTAAGATGGTCAATGGCCTTCTGTGTGGCTCATCATTTCTCAAAGCTGAAGAAGAAGTGAGTTGAGCCATTAGACTCTACCAGTTCTTGGCAGCAAGTGCGGACCCTTGTTCCCCATGTTGCACTCTCTGCCAGCTCCCAAAGATGGAAGAGCTTAAGTTTCTTGTGGAGCTTAAGACTCTCAAGCAGCCCCTCATCACCACCAGCATCACACAGGGCTACCACAAGTTGCATCACATCCTCAACTCCTGAACACAGCAGCAAAGATCACTTGTTGCCAACTGCAAGTACTGCTGACAGAAAACCCAAATCTGTACCTTTTCCACATTCCACCACTGCTTCCAGGAGGGGAAGGTGGCTCTTGCGAGATCCCACATCTGCCAGGAGTGAGAAAAGTAGTCACAGAAGTGAGTATCCTGCCAGAGACTAGTGTTCAGTTACCAGTAGAGCACCCAAGAATGTATCCTGCCAAGAAGGCTCAGCACACAGGAAACCAGGCTATGATCTGACAGTCCTGCCGGGGTAATGTAGCTGCTGTGCAGGGGCGGTATGTGGTGCCTGGCAATGTACAGACAGTCAAGGCATGCCATGGACAGCCTGCCAGGGGTCACCTTCAGCCAGGTACACCGACTCACATCAATAGGGAGATAGTGCCAGACATCAACAAGGTCCACTGCCTCCAAAGCGGACCACAACTTCCAGGCTGAGGATGGATGGGGCTCTGGCCCATTCCAGTCAAAATGTTCATCGACCGTGAATGGTGAGCAGGTAGCCAGGGCTGACCTCTTGAGCAACCTCTGAGTCAGGCATCAGCTGTGGTGACAGAAGGATTGTGATCCCTGAGCTGAGGGAGGTGCCATGACTGAAGAATGCAGCATGCCAGTCAGCTTGATTGGCTGCATTGGTGTGTATTTCCTGCAGAAAGGTGATGTCCAGCCTTTTCTGGTGCAGGAAATCAAGGAGTGCCATCCACTTCACAGAGTCTTTGCAGTCATTGGCATTAAGAGAGTCAAAGATTCTGGTAGCTATGTGTGAAGGTGTAGAAGTGGGGACAGGCAAGGCCAAAAGAACAGAGGGAGAACCAACAGAGAGAAGAAAACATGCAGGACAGGGAAAGACTGGGCCTACAACTCCCCAGCTGGTGATTCTCATAACAAGCGCCCAACATCACCTGCAAGTTTACTAAGGCAAAAGCTATAATGCTGCATCCCTGGATTGGAGTGCAGCACTACTGCTGCAGCCTTAATGGACACCACAAATATCTAAGGGTCTGGGAACCATTTGTGTATATGCTGTGCAACCCTCTGGTGGTGCTTGGTCTAGTCTAGAAACTCTATAAGTTTTTCAACAGAGTAGCCAGCACAGGGAGGTTCCTCAGAAGCAGGAACAGGCTTTCCTTCAGGGTGGGGGTGCTCCCCATTGAGGGGAGCACCTTATTTGACTTGGGGATGGGTGCTACTACCTGGGGGAGGACTTCTGTCGACTCATCCTCAAAGGCAGAATCAAAGTCCGACTCCAAGGAGGAGGAGCTGTATATGTCAGGCACTGAGAGCCACTGGGTCCCAGGAGGAGCATTTGTCCTGTCACCAGGATTCTCAGCAGCAGGTCCTGTGGGAGTAACATCACCCAAGGGGTCCTGGGAGGTGAAATAAGTCCCTGATCTCTTGGGCAGAGTGCTCTCATGGGCCAAGCACCCTTGCTTCTGGATCTGCTTGCAGCTCCCAGAGGGTCCAACCTCTATATCAGTCTCATCAGGCTCAAGGATCTGAGAGATAGGGGAAGGGCCATCGGACTCCTCCACCACCCCCCTTACCCTTCCCCCCCCCCCGCTCATCCCCGGCCACTACAGGGTCTGGGGGGATGCCGATGAGGCAGGCAGGGGGGATGCTCAATAACCTCATCTCCCTTTGAAGTGATGGAGATGTCTTGAGGGGATAAGGATGCCTTTTTAGAAGACCCTTTTTCTGGGACTTGCCCTTCCCAGCAGGAGGAACCAAATCCTCCCCTGGGAGGGCGAGAGGAAAGGGGGGCAGGTCCACTTGCACAGAGCCAGCTGACTCCAATGAAACAGGGGGTGACTGGGAGGAACACCCTTCCGCACTACCCAATGGAGCTGCCACACCAGAGGTGGATGAGCCACCATCAGGTGCAGCTGCAGGTGGCTCCGCTGCAGCTGGCTTCTTCTTCAGGCACTGGGTAACTGGTGGGACCCGTTACCACAGTGTGGACATGAGGCATCACCACTGGTGAGGTAGACCTTGTACCGCTGAGTATCAATCATAAAGGACATGGACTGAGGCAAACTTCGGCCCTCCTTCTTAAGCAGCATGAACAGCACCCTTTTAAAGGACAGGATGTGCCAGAGCTCAGGCACCTTGCTGCCAAACAGCAATTTATGGACTGGCCCTGTAAACATGTCATAAGGGCACAGGCAGTTAGTGAGTTCATTGTCCAAGAGAAATGGAGGCACATTTGAGGTTACCACACGAACAGCTGGTGTGTCTAGAGGCATTGTGAGGCAAAAAAACCACCCCTGACCAACACCCCTGCTATCACAACCTCATTCACTAAAGCAGGGGAGCTCAAAAAGATGATGGGGACTGAACTCACCAAAGCAGCATGCAGAACATGCTTACAGCCTACAAGTGCCCCCACAGCAGCAGCACACTCCTCCACTCCAATGGAGGAATGAAGCCAGAGACCAAAGCTCAGTCCAGAGGGGCTGAAGGCCAAGCAGTGAACTGCTGGGGGTTGCTTCCAGCATTCCAGCAAAAAAAGGGTTAATCCTGCAAGGAACCAGTGGGGTGGGGGATGGGCAGCAAAGAACCTGGAAACAAACACAGTAACTGACCCCAGGGGAGAGGGAAGGGTAAGCAATAGGGAAGGAAAGGGAAAGGAAGGGAATGGAAGGGAGGGAAAAATGAGGAAGGGGGAAGGGGTGACTGCAGCAAAAAGGGCTGGAAAAAATGGGGAAAAGGCAGGGAAAAGTAATGAAAAGTGGGGGACTACAGTGGGGAAGGGGTCAGACTCTCTAGGGGAGGGAAAACGAAAAAAGAGAAGGAGAAAGGCTCACAAAACAGGGAGAAGCTCTTAGAGCTCTGAGCAGAGATTTCTGTTGGTAGCCATCTTGAAAGAAAGAAAGAAAGATGGAGTGCCTTAAAATAGCATTGTACTTTCTGGCAGCACAGCTGTACTGGTACTTAGTGCACCCATGGGTGGCAGATACTAGAAAGCCCCTCAAGGAATATTAGCTGTGAAATAAGTAGCAGTAACTTTGACAAATAAGAAGTCATGGATCAAGCAGCAGCACCACCACCAGGACGTGTTGGGGACAGCAGATGCAATGCTTTCCCTCCTAAAAACCACATATATCCTTTGATGGTGCTGTAACATGGTGAGCACAGGTCACCAGTAAGCCCGACGAACCTTCTAGTCATGGCTCTACAAGTCCTCAATGGCAGAGCAGGCAGAAGAAGATGCGAGAATCCTAACGGCTGTGAAGGCAGTTTAAGACTGCAGCAGAACAAGATCTTCAGTTTTCTTTGCCTCCTTGCTATTTCATCCAGGCTTTGTTCCATCAAGAACCACATGATGTTCAGCACCTTCTACATGATAAAAGAAATCACACACAGGTATCTTCAATGGAAATGGATTTTGCAGCACATTCTTTAAGTCCATTGGCAACTAGCTAGTGATGATGGGAGCCAGATTGTGAGGCAGTTACAAGAAGGTCGACTAGCACTTGGAGCAGAAGTGCAAGTCAGTAACTATTACTGTGACTGAGAAGCCCTGTTTATAATATATTCTGCTCACCCACTTGGGGAGGGGCTAGTAAAAGTTCCCTAAATATAGTGTGCCTACCATTTTTCTGACTAGATAGCTATGTTCAGTGGGATCACTTTTACTTCAGTCAAAATCAATGCAAACACAAATCAGTTTCAGGACCTAGAACATCAGGACCCACATGGACCATCCTACTAGTGAAAGACCAGAGCGCTGCAATTGTGTGTCAAGAACTCAGGTGGCACAACATTGACATCACTGCACTGAGCAAGACCTGGCCAGCAGGGGATGGCAGGTCAAAGAACAAGGAAGTGGATATACCTTCTTCTGGAGGGTTAAATAGGAAGGAGAATGCTGACTTCACAGAGTTGGTTTGCCATCAAGAACAAATTCATAAACCAACTCAGTGAGTTCCCTATTGGAATTAAGGAGCACCTCATGACACACTGTCTTAAACTGTCAAGGAGCCAATATGCCACTGTCATCACTGCCTATGTCATGACTCTTGACACCACCAAAGAAACCAAGGAGAAATTCTATTTTAACGTTGGCCAAGTCCTTTCTGGCATTCTGGAGGGAGACAGACTTATTCTTCTTGGCAATCTCAATGCCAGAAACAGAAGGGAATCTAACCTCTGGAATGGAGTCATCAGCAAAAAAAGGAGTAGGGAAAGTCAACTACAGCAGGATTCTCCTCTTGACCAAATGTGTGGAACATTGATTTACCATCACCAACACCCTGTTTCACCAGAAAAACATGTGCATGACATCATGGCAACATCTGGTATCTAAGCATTGTCACCTGATGGACTTTGTCATTTGTGCAGGGCGCGAGCCAGGTTGTGACTGTTGCCCCAGTGGTTTCTATCCCCTGATGTTAGTTTGCAAGAGGGAGAGGTGGACTCATAGCGGTTCCAGAACATTTTTATTTGATCTCTTACTTAGGCACCACTGGTGTTGATGTGGCTGTGCAGGTGGTTACACTTGGATCCGTCCAGGTTCAAATAAGGGATGGACGAACAAAAAAAACAAAGCGATGGATCCGAAAACGACAACTTATGCACCACCAGTGTTGATGTGCCTGTGTGTTCTGTCCTGGTTTGGATAAGGGATGAATGAATGAAAAACAACAAAATGATGGATCCAAGATAACAAAAAACAAAACAAGATCGAGAACGAGAATGTACGAACCGGTACGATAGAGTGCACAAATGATTGCTTATGGCTCCGGAGGCAAGAGAAGCCTTGGGAAGTTGGCCAGGCCTACTCACCGAGCGGTGGATGCTCCGGCTTCTCTTTACTGAGCGGTGACTGCTCTGGGTTCTCTGTGCTTCTCTCTGGGTGGAAGCTCAACCCTAACTTTTACAGGCCAGATGACAAGCCCAATTTCAAGTCCCGAATGGTCACATTTTCGCACCAAAATATGCGCGGGGTTTTTCCACAGGGGACAGGGTTTCCCCAGCACATGGCCAGGGGCCATGCAACAAGCCAAATAGGGGCTTTCCCAGATAGTGAGGAGAGTGCTTGGCGGCATCTGTTGCTGGGCAAAGCTGGCAGATTCCAGCTGGAGCATGACATCATTGTTTGTGCTCAGGGACACAAAGACATCTGCAACACTTGAGCTATTGTAGGAGCTGACAATTGCTGGACCAATCATTGTCTCCTTCACTCGGTTATGTCACTCAAACTGTCTCCTAAATGATGACTTCAGCAGAAGCAATGCTAATGGAAAATCAAACTTGAAGAACTCAAGGACCAACCAGTTGAGACCATTTCCATCAGTGCCTCAGTGAAAAACTGGTGCATGCTAATCAACAATAGGAAAATGTCAGCAGCACATAAAGTCCACTGTCATTTGTGCCTCTGAAGAGAAACTTGGATGCTCTACTAGGAAACATCAAGACTGGATTGATGAGAATGAAAGGGAGATTCAAGAATTGATCAACTGCAAATGCAAGGCCTTTTATGTCTGGCAGAACAATATCAACTCCACGTAAAACAAACAGAATCTCAAACAAGCCAAGATAGAGGTCCAAAGAAGGACCTCTAGCTGAAGAACAGATGATAGAAAGACAAGGTGAAGGAGGTTTAACATCTTACTGACATTCACAATAAGCACCTTTCATATTTCAATGCCATCAAGGCTAGCTAGAATCTGAGCACTGAGGTACCAACCCCCTTGAGACCTAAGGATATGAGACCTAATCAAGGAAAGAAGAGCCACAGGAGAGCCTGTTGGAAGGAGCATTTTGACAACCTTCTCAATTGAGACTTTGTTGTTCATGAGAGTGTTCTCAACTCCACCCTGCAACACCTAGTCAGAGATGTTGGAATCCCTCTAACTCTCAAGATGTTGAGATCTGGGAATCTCTCTAACTCTTGATGAGGTGAGGAAAGCCATCAAGTAGAAGCACAATGACAAGGTATCTGAAGTTGATGGAATCCCCAGTCTTCAAGCAGGGGGGATAAGCATTCACATCACAGCTCCGTGTCCTCATATTAAAGATCTGAAATGATGAGAAAATCCCAGATGACTTCAGGGATGCCATGATTCTGATAATGTTCAAGAAAGATACAAGTACAACTGTGAAAATTATAGAGAAATGATCTTGCTGTCCCCACAAGAAACACCATTGTGAGAACCCTCCCAAGCCATCTTCTTACATTTGGTGAAGAGCTCCTCCCTGAATCTCAGTGTGGAGTTAGGGAATCAAGAGGCACAGCTTACATCATCTTCACTGTTTACCAGCTGCAGGAAATATGTGGGAAACAACAAAAACTTCTCTGCGTGTTCTTCTGTGACCTCACAAAAGCCTTCAGCTATCAATCAAGAAGTGCTGTGGAAAATCCTTCAGAAGCATGGCTGTCCACCAAAAATCACTGACATCCTTTACTTGCTTTATGATGGGATGCAAGCGGTGGTCCTCAATATTAGATCTATCACAGATCTCTTTGAGGTTGAGATGAGAGTTAAGCAAGGCTGCATCATTGCTCCGACACTTTTCTCAGTATTTCTTACTGCAATGATACATCTGACCACTGCTTTGGTTTAACTACCAAATGGATGGTAAACTATTTCATCTCACCTGACTCTGAGCCAAAACCAAGACCACTCTGACTTCCATGATCTTCAGTATGCTGATAATGCTTTAGTGTGTGCTCATTCAAAAGCAGTCATTGATACTTTTATTTAATGAAGGCATATGGGAAAATGGGATTGACACTTAACATTCAGAAGACTAAGGTCCTCCATTAACAAGCTCATAAGGAACAGTCCCCAGATCACTGAGCATTTCCTGTATTTCAGAATCCATCTATTGCAGAAGGCTGACTTTGGTAAAAAAAATCCAACATCATCTCAAATGTGCAAATGCAGCCGTCAGACACCTGAAGGTGTTTGGAGATTGCCACATCAGATCCAAAACCGAACTCATGGTTTATAAATCAGCTGTGATATCCATCTTAGTGTATGGAGCTGACATGTGGACAACATACAGGAGACACCTTAAGTTGCTGGAGAAGTACCATCAATGCTGTAGAAGATCCTTTGAATCCAGGGGGAAAACAGATGTGCCAATGTTAGCATCCTCTCACAAGGAAAAACCATAACCACCAAGGTGATGATTATACAACATAAACTTTGCTGGGCCATGCATGTCATCTGGATGCCTCACTCCAGGCTCCTGAAGCAAGTTTTATTTTCTCAGCTCTGTCAAGGTGTATGCTCAAAAGAAGGACAGACAAAATGCTTCAAAGATGTTGTCAAGGCCAACTTGAAAAAATGCAACATCATTATCAAGCCATGAGATACTACTGCCGAGAACCACTCCAATTGGAGGAAGTGTCTGCTGCAAGGATCTCAGTACTTTGAAACCGTATGATGACAACAGGAGATGGAGAAACAGGGACAGCAGAAACAGCATGTTGTGGACTGAACCAAGAATCTAGAGCCACCCACACCACATGGAAACATTTTCCCAAGCTGCAACAGAGTCTATTGATCCTGGATCAGCCTCATCAGCCATCTTTAGATAAGATAATAAGGGAAGACAATCATCCTCAAAACTGAGTGACTGCTGATGAATGATACTTCTTGAGTTTTTAACATTCTTATTTTAAATGATGAAACTGAAAAGGCTGATAATTAAATTAAATGTAGCAGTTTACTGTATAGCCTTTCAAAATTTGTTTGATGTCTAGTAGATCTGTAGTTCACAGGTGCTCTACAATTTTCCTTAACAGCCTTATCACTGGCTTGAAAATATTGTCCTTTCTCAAAGCAGATAGGACGCTCAGCACCACTGCTGGTCTATCACTTGTGTTTCCTGTTAAAGGTATCCAAATATGCTGATATTGTACATTTATAATGCAGTCCTGCCAACACTTGAGACTGAGGGATTTCACTTAGAGCCTCAGGCTGATCTTAATCATGAGCCAAATGAAAAGGCCAGGTTTCAGAGTTGAGAAAATTTATATTTAATGTAGCATACCCAACCCAATCAAGAAGTAATTCAAACCGTTTGGGCATTCTCTCTTTCTCTCTGAATGTATGTAGACACACACACACACACACACACACACACACACACTAAAAAAAAAGGTTTTCTTATTTTCGTTCTGTTGTTGTGGGATTGAGTTGCGAAATATGAATATTTTAATCCATATAACTTCAAGACATACAATTTCATTCTTTAATTACCTTCATGACATCTAACAAGAAATTTGATGATGTGCTGAATTTAGAAGTGATTCCAGTCTACTCACTGAGTGTAGAGAAGGAGATTGATTTACAACCAGACAGTAGGATTTTTAAGGGAAAAAAAAAAAAAGAACCTAACATGGATAGCTAATCAAAAGAAGAGAGATGCAACAGCCAGAGTCTGCACCCTGGGCAGCAGCAATGGCAGGGGATGGCCCATCTGCAAAAGCTGGGCTGGCAGCAGCTATCATTCTTATGCTCCCTCAAGCGGGGTGCATAGGGCTGGTGGCCCAATGCTCATTATGCTATGAGTGTAGACAGGATTCAGTTGCAACTCAGCATAACTTTCTACCAGATGTTCAATCACAATGACTTAAATGAAGCTTTCACTTGATATTTTATAATCTTGTAGTAAGATTTGGAAATACCTCATGCATAGTGCATAGGACTTTTGACTTATATTGCATCTGGCAAATCTTGTGAGACAGTTTGGGTAAATATATAGCTTATTCTTACTTATGCATATCATAATTTAAAGTATTTTAATACAAGTTTTGTGCCTACCATATGTTCTAAATGGAGAGTTGAGAGGTTAAGTAAGCCAAGAAACTAATTTGGATTGTAAAACAAAGAATGAACATGGCTTAACAGATGATAAACATCTTTTCTTATAATTGACACTTTTTTGTAATCTGTGAATAGTTCTTAAGAATAAAAAATTATCATAACATTATTATGAATAAAAATGAAGAGAAATATAGATCATATTATATATAATAGATTTCCATTTGTAACTACAGCAATAGTTCTTTTTTAAAAAAAAGCTATTTGAGGAATGTACTTTTATCAGTATACAGCTTAATTAGCTTGAATCGAAATTGTACTATAACATTTTAAATTCTTTGGACTCTGAATATTTCTGTGGAAAAGGTAATGCCTAATTGTGTGAAATGTTTTATACGTGCTGTATCATTAAAATAATCCTAAGTGAAATTGCCTAAGATATTAGAGTATGGGTACCTGCATACCTTTCCCAGTTGTTACAATGAGCTATAATGAATTTAGTGAACCAAAATGAAAGATAACTTGGACTTTCCCATATTGTCCAGAGGTAAAGGACCGATTCGGAAAGTCTTTTTAGTATATGCTTAAGTCTCATCTGTACCCACAACAACATCCAGACTGTGCGTGCTTCTAGCATGTGCATGAAGACTAGGATGAGCTAAATTCCTGTGTCAATAGGGCTATTTTTAGGAATCAAGGCCTAACTGACTATCTTGTAAATGTAGTCAAGAGGGGCATCCTCCTCTGATTTTTTTTAAATAATGTCTTGAAGAACAAAAAATATTAGCAGTCAAGAACAGTGATGCAAACTGCATGTTTTCTGAATTAATATCAATTGCACTGATAACACCCACAAACATTTCAAGAAAGAGAACAAATAAAAAAAGGGAGGAGAGAAGGGGATGCCCAGTGTTGAGCAATTGCTTTCATATCTCGTCAGTCTAACAGTTAACTCTGAAGTCCTCTGTACAACATATATGAACATATTGTCCTTTCAAATCAAATTCAAGAGTCATTCTTAATATGGTTGGTATGGGATATTTAAACGTATGAGTTGAATGTTTACATTGGAATGTAGGTTTAACTTTTGCTTGCTTTATGGTATTTTTTTTTCAGTCCTTGCTTTCCAGGCTGTGGTCTTAAACCTGAAACCTTCCATCCTTTGGCACAGCCTCTTATACTGGTCTACCACCTCTTCAGCAGAGCTTTAGGGGCCAGACACAGGTGGCCAGAACTCTCTAGCTATGCCTAGCCACATGCCCATTCACTACCATTAGAGTGGCCAGGCAGGGTCAGCTGATTCTTCATTCCTTCCAATATAAACCCCTACGGGAGAGGAAGTACCTGAGCAATAAGGTTTAACCTTGTATCTATTCTGCTGCATCCTTGTCTTGTACCTCTCTGGATACCTGTCTTCTCTGGATACCTGATCTGGCTTGCCCATTGACCCTGAGATTGGCCTGATCCTTTGACTCCCTGACTTGATTCTGGTTTAATCTCCTGGATATCTGACCTAGCTAGACTCCTGACCCTGTGTTTAGCCCAACCCTTTGGATCTCTCACTCGGTTCCCCAGGCATATGTTCTGGCTCCTGGCTTCCATACACACAGACCCTGCATACTCCACTTCTATCTTAGCTGCTTCTTTGGACCCTGGGTGACCCACCCTGGCCTGGCATAACATAGTCAATATGGCAGTACTCTCACCCACACCAGTGGCTTGAATCATTTTATCTATAGCTGTACTCAAGTCAATGCAAGAGTTGATCTAGATATATGCATATATATGGCAAATTGCTTGACTTTCACAACATATCAAAGATTGCTGTATAGAATGCAACAGAGAGTTGCAGGGAACAGTATAGTCTTTTTGTTGTCATGTGCATTTCAGAGGATTCAAAGGAATATAACAATACGGCAAATGAACAAACTCTTTTTACATTTTTCCTAATGTAAAATGGCCAGTAGTTCTATATACAGCTCTTCCAGCACCATTCTTTTTCTCATTATTTCCTTCTAGATAGACCAAAGAATAAATCCTTCAGTCCAGCTTTTGAAAGGTAAATCTGCTTTTACTTCACTATGGGTCTTCTTCAGGCATGGAGTTCAATTTTAACCTGTTCCTTACCTATTGCTTATATGGCTTCAATTAATTTGTACTATAGGACTTCTCCTTGAGTCCTATCTATGTGTTATGTAAATACAATAAACTGATTTATGCTGCAGGTACCTGCATTAAGAAAATAAAAAGAGAGAGAAAATAGTTTTATAAAACCAAAACTGAAGCCCAGGGAGGTTTTAGAACTTGACAACCAGTCTCTGCAAAATCAAGACCATGTCCTCTTTTACTCACGCCATTTCTTGTTACTAATGTGAATATCTGACATGAGGCCATGGAGTGAATGGCATGATAACTTATTGGAGAAAAATATGAAATAGAAGTAACCATATGAAAAATAAGAAGTGTATAATTAAATAAATTATGCAAAATTTGTGCAACATGACTGAAGGTGAAAGTTGTTTACAGAATGGCTGAAAGCAGACAAGAAAAGGTAATAGAACTAGCTCCTGAATACAAAAACTTTTCCTATCATTGCCATGTGGCTTAAATATGTTTGATAACTGATGTATGCTATTACCATTTGGCATTTTTCAGATTATACTCAGAGACTATTTAACATCTTGCTTTCCATCCCTATCCTACCACCCTTCGAAAGAACAGCAAAAAATTCCATTAAAAAGTTCTGATGTGTTCACTGATATTCAGAACTAGTAACAGTGAACATTAAAAAAAAAGAAAAAAGAAAGAAAATCTTTTCAGAAATGGTTTCAGGAACAGAAAACAAATTCCAAATCTTTTGTGATGATCCAGCTAGAATAATATGGTTCTTTCCATGATGCAGACCAATAGTTAATATAAAAATATCAGGAGTGAATATATTATCAATCTGTATCCGTTATTTTAGACTCTGCACATGCTGGTACTTCCAGTATTGTAGTTAGAGAGAAACCCCTTCCCTTTGGTGGCTGACATCATCTTCATTTGGCAAGCTGCCTTTTTTCCGTAACTTTAATTCACTGACGCAGTAGGTGGTTGATCCTACTAAAACAGAACTGTATGTGTGTTCTCTCATGTAGCTAGGCAGACATTCACAGTACTTCTCAAATTTAACAGTTTAACTGTGAAGTTCAATTATTCTTTGACATTTTTTCAGATAAAAAAGAATCTACATTATTATAGTTTACCTTCATGGGGATCTTTAATGAACAGTTATCATCCTTCTTTGTTTATCAGCTAGGACTCCTCAGCTATTTCTGTTACTTAGCTCTGAGAAACCCACAGGTAGAGGTAGACTTTTTTTTGCTCAAGTGCTTTCAATGATGAACTTTAAAAGCAATGAAAAAAAAAACTGTTGTAAGCATATGTTGTGTGCTTTCAATAAGATGCATGCAGGAGGAAATGTCTTAATCAGATTATTATTAATATGATCAATCATTTTTTACTCCATATTAGCAGTGATAAAGGTCTTCCATATACATGGATTGAATGGCTTTGTTAATGCACTACTAAAGCACTTTTGCAGATGGAAAATGTGGATTTGACCCCCTTCTAGCTAAGAGAATCTAAGAGGTAGGGGTGGAATTCTGGTTCCTTTTGTTACACATAAGTGGCAGATTTCTAGCCACTAGAATGGTATTTTTGGCACTTACCGCCAGTTTATAATTCTATTACCCCTCTGCCATGGACTTGAAACAGTGCAAGAACATATTGAGCATATGTTACACACTGGCTGGATTCATATAAGCACTGATTCTGGATTCATAAGCATGTGCTAGGCATGAAACTGCAACTAGACAAAAAGCCATGACTTAGAGGTGTTACAGTGGATGACAACACTTGTCCATACTTGATGAATGGTTTGGGAGCTTTCCAAGAGAATAGAAGATTTCACTCAGAGAGCATTTGAACTTGTCTCTCTCACTTGTTAGCAAGAAGTCCGACTACCTCACTAAAACCTTGGCATTATCTGGCTTCCTCCTCCTCTACAATATAGCAATTGTCAGTCATGAGGTTTTGTTTAGGTATATTTTCATAACTTACATCCACTTATGTGTCCATTTCCTTTTTGTGTCTTTATGTGACAAAGTATTTAGCCGAATTTGCAGATTTGTTGGAATCCGCCAGGTCCATGCCATGAGCACTTCTGCTATGGCCTGAAATTTGCAACCTCTAGGCTGTTAGCCATGCATATCAGTACCCCATTTTTTGCTGCTGAATATGTCTCATGTAAAAAGGGGGTCCTTGTAGATTTGGGGAAATTTGTAACATAATTTTACTGGTTGCTTCTGGTGCCTAGTTTGGGTGTGGTAAGGAGACCTATTGAGAAAATGGGTGCAAGGACCTGATATTAGACAACAAACCCTGAATTCAGGGTTCAGCCATTTCAATGTTTTGCTCAGTGCCCCATTTTTTGCCACTAAAAACATCTCATGTAAAAAAGGGGGTGCTTGTAGACCTGGAGAAATTGGAAGTGCAATTTTAATGGTTGCTTCTGGCAGATGTGCTCTGCAACTGTTGCAACTTCTGCAACAGGACTGAGGGGTTCACCTGGGTCATTTTAGGGCCAGGCTGGGCTGAGCAAGGGCTGGGGTCCTCTGTTTGAACCCACAGCCATTCTGTGCATCTTAGGGGCATGCTGGTTATGGATGCCATTGGATAGTGGACACCCACTATTCACAAAACTGCTGGGCATTTAGGTTCAGGATCTGCTTCACAGAACCCGGCTTGTTGTTTTTACGTAAAAGAGATTGTATGGTGTTACATGGGGGGGAACAGTCAAGTCCCAGACAGCTGAAAAGGTTTTGAGGTGACCTGGCCAAGGGAAGTTCACCAACTAAACCCAACCCCGCAGTGCCTGGGCAAAGTGCGAGTGTCTGGGCAAAGTGTGGACAGTTGACACAGACCTGCCCCACCAGTCTTGCAACTTTTGGTGCCAGGCTGAGGTGTTTACCTGAGTCATTTGGGAGCCAGGCTCAGTTGAGCCAGGGTGGGGGCCTCTGTTTGAACCCTCAGTCACTCTATGCATGTTATAGGAATGCTGTTTATGGACACCATGGGACACCCCAAATGATACTCACGTTAGCCAAATGACCCTGAATTCAGGATATGGCCATTTCAGTGTTCTGCTGAGTACCCCATTTTCTACTGCTGAACACATCTCATAAAAAAAAGGGGTGCTTATAGACCTGGGAAAATTAGGACTGTAATTTTACTAGGTGCTGCTGATGCTTAGCTCTGGATGTGGTAAGAAGACCTATTGAGAAAATGGGCCCGGGGACCTGACACTCACATTAGCCAACCAACCCGGAATTCAGAGTTCAACCATTTCAGTGTTCTGCTCAGAACTCCATTTTTTGCTGCTGAAAGCATCTAATGTAAAAAGGGAGTGCTTGTAGACTTGGGGAAATGGGGAGTATGATTTTACTGGATGCTACTATGCTCCTGGATGCCTGGCATAATTTCACCACCCTAATCCTCAACTCCACAACACATCTTAGCTGCTCAGTACAATAAACTTGGAGATGACTAACACAAAATGGTTTATTTGAATTATTTATTTAATGAACTGAGAAAAAGAGGTCAGCAAAAGACTGATGTATGTTGGGCTCTGCAGCTACACCTACTGTGCTAAAACATTCATTACAATTGGCTGCAAATTACACTGCAAATTACTTGCAAATACCTGCATATTGTAGCAAGACCTGGTAGACAAAGGGGCTCATTGTCTGAAAATTGTAGTGACACCTGTTGGACAAAGGGAAACAGATCTTCCAGTGTACTTATCATTGCAATTTGTAATGTGTCAAACTAAACTACATTTGGATATGATTTAGTTTATTACAATGAAAGCTAATTTAAGCCACCCAAGTCTTGTGTAAAGTGTGATGCCATCAAAGCACACAAAGGGGGATTTTCGTCATGTTTACATGGCAACATTGTCTCACATACAAATGCCCTTATTGTCCACACCACCCCAACCCCATGTGTACACTATACATAGCAACATACATACTTAGCTACTGCATATGCACACTACTGCCTCCATAGTACAGTAGTAATAGAATCACAGACTGTGTGTAAGTGGCCAAAGCATCTGTTACACAAGAGGAAAATTACCATTTAGGTGCAGTTTAGGTGCTGAGTCCGGTGTCCGAAGTGAATACTTTAGCAATAGACTAGTTCATCCCCTATCCCCACCACCACTAATGTATCTAAGCTCTAGAATTGACATGAAAATTCAGACATATTCCAATACTTGGTGGTTCCCATCATGTTGGCCTAGGCACTTATGGGCTCTTTGATTTCCTCTTGAAAACTTCATATTCTCCCCACTTAATCCCATCTGTTTGGAATGCCCTACAGGACCCACATATCTAATTCCTTGGTATTACAATTCCTGAATGTAGACACCTAGGTGACCAGCCTGGATTCAGGTTATGGACTCCCAGCTCATTTGTGTCTTTTTCTTAGCATACCTGCATTGCTGGAAGGTAGAGAATGCATAGGCATCTAGGACTATATACAGCAGAATCACAACACCCAGCTACTACCAGGTAGATGAAAGGAAAAGGCATTTTTTTATTGGCTTTTCCCATTGCCTTTGCAGATATTCTGGATGCATATTGCCTTTGGGCATTGCTGTTTGGACAGTGATCCTGCTGTCATCCTCAGCATAGCTCAGGCTGTTAGGAGCCATAATTGAACCTAAAATATGTGGGATGAAATTCTAAGTGAGCCAAATTTTGTAGCTGGTTCACAGAAAGTATTTATACCAAATGTCATCCTTTTCACCCTGACTGATAGGTAATAAAAGCCTTCTGACAATCAGCAGATAGGCATAATATGGTAAAAATATTTCCTTTAATGAAATCCATCCTAATTTCAAACTTTTTTCTCAGAAAGATGTTGCCTGCCTGCCTGCCTGCCATGTGCAGAACAGAGGAACTGGCTTCTTGTTCCAGCCACTTGTTCTCAGCAGTCCAAAATCAGCATGCTGCAGCTATTCAGCTGTTGCTACCATATGCCCAAAAAAGGTACAAAATGTGGTACTATTCCAGTATTCCCACACATTCAGAGTATTATCTTGGCCTGGACTTTAATAACTACAGTATGTGTTTGTGTTTTCATTCAGGACTCCTATTGATTTATGGAAGATAATTGTTTTTCTTAATGTATAATCTTTAACACTTTTAAATAACACAAATTACTTTTCCTTATTACCTTCTGCTATTGTTTTACTGTTCCAAGGTCTCAAAGGATACAATGGCATGTAAATTGGCTGAGCAAGGTGATATCCTGGAAATATCAAAGCCAGGAACAATTGCTTGGCCAAGACAAAACTATGTTATTCACTACAATCTGTGAAGGAAGCAAGGTTTAATTCCCATTTTAATTAACTATTAAACAAAATTCAAAACTATGGATTGAAATACACAATGCAATGACAGCTGGTGGACTGCTCCTAGGGTGGATCGAGAATATTTTTTTATCCATAACACTTTGTTCTTCCCTCCCCCCACCTTTGAAAAATAAATGCAGTTAAAGAAAGCAAATCATACAATCATATCTGTTTGTGTGCTGTAGTAAAGCTTTTATGAGCTGTACATGAACTAATCAATGTTAGTATTAATACTCCAGCAAAGGCTATATCCAAGATTGCTACAAATAGAAAGAAAAAGCTGTTCTTTTGTACAGCTTATGTTCCTGTAGCTTAGTGGTTAGGACACTTGCTTAGGAAATGGGAGGTTCTAGCTCCCAGGGCAGTTTTGATCTGAGCTTCCCTCAAGACTTACTATAACACAAGCTCAAATGTTATTGTCCCAATTTCTGGTACAGCTCTTGAAAATGAGCTTCTAACGTAGCTTTTTGGAGGTGGGGGTGGAAAGTGATTGAAGACGAGGGAAAACTTCTATTCCAGTAGGCACAAAGACCAAGGCGAGAACCCAGGTTCTCTCCCACAGTAGCAGCCATCTCACTGAGCCACATAGCCCTGAGCTATTTCATTCCTTGTTATCCCATATATCCTCCACATAACTCCCTTTCATGGCTGCAGAGAAGACCAGCTTCTAAAGTACTGCTTAGGAAAGACTTCAATAATGGCAGTTTTGTGGTGGTTGGAAAGACACATGGGGTCCATCCACACATGCAAGCACATGCGCTTGCAGCAGCTCAAATAGAAATGGTGCAAATTTGAGCTGGAGCTTTTTGCCTCAGCACACGTGCTTGGACATGAATATTGTTGTGGAGCAAATTGTGCCACCTGGGGCAAAATAACCCTGCCTGGCTTCTACTGGATCTGTAGCCAGGAGGAGCTAGAGCCTAGAGCCAGCACCTGTGCTGTCCCCAGCAATATAAAAATCTGCCCTGTTGTGGTCCCATCAGTACAAAAACCTGCCTTGACCCAGCTCAGGGTTACTTGACCTCAGGAGCTCCATTGTTTCATTTTAATCATGGGAAAAAAAACCCTATATAATAGTGGTATTTCATTTTAATCACAGAATAATTTTGCATTACTTTTTTTAATCCAGAAATTCAGGATTTAAAAAAATCATAGATAACCAGGATCCCTGGTTATTAGAAATATTTTTTGCCTGGTACCTGTCACGGATAAGCAGTTTGTATCCACATTGCAATTGCTCGTGTCAATGTACTATGCACAACCATGCCCAAATTAGTTTTAATCTAGCTAGTTCAGGTAGCAGATAGTGAATATGCTTGTGTCCGAGTGAAACCTATATATATACATATATATGTGGTGTTTCATTTAAATCATTGGAAAATGTTGATTTGGGATGACTTTTTTAAATTGAAAATCAGGGCTTTTTTTTTTTTAAATCAAAGAAAACCAGGATCCCTGCTCCTCAGTGAAAATGGAGTAATTTGCCTTTTCCCATTGGGTAAGAGCATACACATTGGTATGTGATATAGAAATTTTATGAGTTTACACCTAGGTTATATCAAGGTAATTTATATGCAGGGATCCTGTTTTTTCTAATTAAAAAACAATCCCAATTCTCAGATTTTAAAAAGTAACCCAAATCCACATTTTTCCATGGTTACAATGAAACTCCACTATATAAATATATCTATTTATATATATATATGTATAGCTATTTGTAAGTCTGCATCCTAAGACTGATAGAAGCTGTTTGCAAATAGAGTTTTTGTTGCTGTTTCAGCCGAGATCCATCAAAGATGTACAACCTGAGTAACTTTCAGGATAATCCTATTTAATATCCTAGTGTCATTAATAATCAGGACAAGTTATCATCATGTGTGTTTCTTGAAGTTAATATAGGGACTTGTTGTTTAGTAAATGTGGAATAAACACATCAGGATGATATGTAATAGAATGTTTTCTGTTAGCCTAGATACATATATATTTTTAAATAAATCCTTCTCTACTTCAAATGTGGCATTAAGGACCTGCTTCCAATCCTATCAAAGTTAATAGAAGGACTTCCTTTGGCTTTAATATATTTGGGTCAGCCTAAAATTCTACTAAAATAATTTTAGTCTGAGAATTTTCTTTGACATCATTGCAACTACCATAGCTCTGTTTCTGTTGTGGACAAGTACTTTGTTTCTTTTAATCTAGTCATGCTGAAATAACTCCTCTTGTACAGTTTCAGAATAGATTTTGCTAAAAGCCTTCCCAATAAGCAGCAGTTGTTTTGACTTCACTTCAGCCTAGCTGTATGTTTCTATTGATGTTATTTAGGCAAGCACAAACTTTGGCTTTCAACCAATTTGCAATTGATTCAGAACTTTGATATTTCCAATTAAAATAACATTTAATTGAATTAGAAATAATTTACTTCCTGTAGTTAAGTTTATGATTTTTCTTTATTTTACCCACAGGTGGTAGAAGCACCATAAGAAGTGACATTTAGCATTGTACAAAGCAACTGTTTTATTTTACATGAAATGCGGTAATTCTATATCAATATAGAATTACTGTCTGTCCTTATTTCTACAGAACTATATCACTTCTTCTGACTTCTTTGTTGTTGTTGTTTTAATTGCTTTGAGATAGTAATATTTAGGGATCTGGCAGAGAATCTTAATTTCACATGTTATTCTTGTAGATGAAGCACTGATTTTAATGGGTGAGGCAGGTTATTTCAGTGACCACTGTGGAGGAAATCCTGATCCATAGAAATCAATGGGAGTCTTTCCATTTGGAATTTTCCACAGTGTCTAATAGTATTCAAAGGGTTAGCAGCTTAGTTCTGTTTAAAAGAGAGAATGAAACATAAGAACCTTGTCAGCTCTTTTAGCTCCTTATTTTTATATCCATATAGCATGTAGCCACAGCAGCTATGGAGTTTTAGAGGCCCTTCTACAGAACATAGAAATCGTTAGGGTGCATCATACAAGTGGTCCATCAACTTTATTATTTTATCTCTGCCTTGTAGCGGCTTGTGTGAACAAATGGAGAGAAATGCATAAGATTCCCTGCAGGAGAGAGCTATACAGTGTCCTGTCCTTGCCATTAAGTTTTAATATGTAATAGTCAGAAATTGATTTGTGGTCTGAAGGTTCAAATAGCATCCAAAGTTGAATTCCAGATGTCATACTCCTGCCAGCTATGCAGACATCTGTTCTTTAAGCCTACTAAAAATCCTTTCTACTGAAATTCATGGCAATGAGGCTAACTGCTTACTGGGTAGCATCTATATGAGACTCTGACGATGCAATTGTCTGGCACTAATGCACAGTAATGTGTGACAAAAAACATGACATGACACTACTGTGCAGTAGTATTAGGCTCCTGTGCAGTAGTCTCACTAGCTCTATTGCACAGTAACTTGGGTTACTATTAATTTATTTAGTACTTTTTTCTTACAAGTACTAAATAAACGAGCAGAATGACTATGAAGTAGCATCTCATGTACACGGCCGCTGTAGAAAAAAACATTTCCTTTGGACTGAGCATGTGCCAATGTCCTTGTGTTATGGAGAGGAAATAAGGGATAGTGTATATTTTCTACTTACAGTTTATTATGAGTCTGCTTAGTTGTTAACTATCAGGTGAAACATGGATGTCAGTCAAATTACACTACTGTATTATTAAATAAGAAGGGGCATTGTGTGAGCACAGTTAAGATAGATTTGTTAAAACTCCCAAACTATGAGTTTAAGCCTTTCTCCAGGCTCATAGCAAACGTGGCCCTCTCTGCTATTCACACAGCTGTAAACAAGTTCCTCCTTATGTTAGGACATTGAAGGCAACAGGTGGATATGGTGTGCAATTCTCAGCTTTACAATTTAAGAAAGCTGTGGAGAAACTGAGAAGAGCCACAAGTGAATAATAAAGATGATAAAGGGGTAGTAATGCAAGCATTATACAGGTAACCCCCAATTAATGCTGTTTCACTTGGTGCTATTTCGCTATAACGCTCATTTGAAGTTGATACCTGATTTCATTTAGCACTTAATACATTTCATTATAACACTCTTGGTCACCATCTTGGGTCATTAAAAACAAATGTGGTCGCCATCTTGGGTCATCAGTTACTTTTGCTTTCCTTTAATGTTCATTTCACATAACGCTTGGTTTTTCAGGAACCAATTAAGAGCGCTAAGTGGGGGTTGTGTGTAAGGAAAGCTTTAAAAAATAGGTAAATTTAGGCTGTAGAAAAGAAGTGACCCAAGAGCAGTTTTCAAATATTTGAAATGCTACTGTAAAAAATCATGTATGTTCCATAAAAGTTGAATAGGTTTGTGATTTCAATGAGTCCTATTCCTATTTCTATTGTCGCATCTGTTTTTCTGTATGAGGTATCCTAATACTACACCCAAGCAATGGGGAACATTGTCTGTTGAAAAAAAAAGTTATGTAAAGTCAGATTTTCAGTTCTGCTGGGATAACAGATACTAAACATCTCCTTTCTGATATATCCTGATTAATTAAGATTTTGTTAAAAAGGAAATCATTACTTTAACAAGTCTATGTCCCTAGGCAACTCCATCTCGTGCTGCTTGTAAAGTATTTGAAGTGTTTTTAAATAAGCAACACTTCAGAACTTATATAAGTTCTTCATGACTTATAACACATGACTTTGTCTCAGTTGGCTTAAGCTATGTCTGATATATATAGGCACATATTTAATAGTTTTTTAATGAGGTAATAGATTATCTATATTTCTGTTATCAGTCACAGAAGAAAAAAAGAGGGAGTGACCAAGCAGCTTCTAATCATTTTTGACTCTCAATTTCTATGTTTCACAATGAAATTTTCACTCCTCTGAAATAAGTTGCAGCACTTCTGTTTATTAATAGCTAGGGTGGTAAGCACCACACTGCTGAGTTGTGATTACTACAGCATTTGACTTATGTGTTTAGAGTTATATCAGTGAGGGACTTTTGCCAGCCTTTGGCAGCTGCTATTGCAAAATTTAAAAAAAAAATTTTTAAAAAAAAGCACATTAATTTATATGTTTATCCACTGAGATTGAGATGGATCTTAATGTTTGAAAAATGTTTCTTAAAAAAGAATAAAGTGTCAAATTGCAACTGTTCTCTGCTACTTGCAGATGTTAATTTTACATTTATTATGAGCTTGGGTGTGTGGCTTTTTCAAAATTTTGGGATAGGGCAAGGAGCCAAAATCATTATCTTCAGTTGGAGTGTTTAATACCAAACATAAATATTGGAGGGGCTTGAGTGCCCAAGTCATCCCTCCAGGCTTTATGCATCTGAATATGTGTCCCTGCTGTGCTGTCAGCTAGTCCTCATCATAACTTTGGGTCCAGTGTCATCAAGGAAATAATAATCTAGATTCAGCCATTGCTTATCAGTATGGGGCAGTACTTAAAGAACAAATGGGCTGATTTACACTCAAATAATCTTGTCTAATTAAAATTGTTAATAAGCAATTAGGAAAATTAGAAGTAGAAATGAGGCTGCTTCAGGCTTTTTTTCCCCCTGTATATTTTAAATAGCAGTGAAGCTTTTACTTCATATTGAGATGCCACTCATAAAAGGAAAAAGTAAATGTTGCTGCTGATACTCCTCATCATTTCCAGTGGTCAATGTTTTTTGCTTTAGTCTGGAAGACTAGAGCAGGCTGATGCCTGTTCTCACTTCCCTGTGGAATACTAGTATCTGGAGGGAACAAAATTCGTTGCATGATTCCAGTGTCAGGAATATATCAAACACATAAGGGAATAAAAAACATATGCTAATTTTCTCTTTTCACAGAGTAATTTGGCATACAAAATGTGCAAGCATTTTCACAAACATCATCCCATATTTTACACTATTTCAAATGATTCAGGTTTGAGTCTCTCAATGACCTTTCCTTGATCTTAGAATTTAGATACTGCTTCCTTTAGTTTCTAGTTCCCAGTGGTTCTTATCCAGGAGCTAGATATCTAGGAATTTAGGCTAGCGTAGTTCTGTAAAAGGACAGAAGCAGAACTGTGGACATGTCTCCATGTTACCATACTTTAGTACTTCCTTTTGGAAGTAATGGAGTTTCCAAAACTTCCCTAGGCAGCCTATTCCACTGCCTCATTGTTCTAGCAGTAAAGAAGTTTTTCCTAATATCCAATCTAAACCTCCTTTGCAGCAACTTCAAGCCATTGGTCCTTCTCCTACTCTCTGCAGCAAGAGAGAGGTGTTTCCCCTCTGTTGTCCTCCAGATGTTTGAAAATGGACTTTCTTAGTAAGTGCTTCAGTAACTTCCCAAGTATTGAAGTGAGGCTAACCAGGTCCTTTTTTTTTTTTTTTTAAAGAAGGACCTTCCCCTATTTTCTTACCTCATTCATCTCAAACAACTTTATGAATATCATTGCCAAGGACTCCAAGTTCTCCTCTGCCAGTTCCTTAATTACCCTGGGAAGTTCATCAGCCCCTGCTGACTTAAATTAATTCAGAACCATTACAAGCTCTCTATCTCTTTCATTATTTCATTCCTCAGCTTGTTCCCTTTCTTATCCAAATAATCTTTGTTAGCTGTCTGTTTGCAGCTTTTTGGAGGGGGGGGGGGGGGGGCGGGGGGGTTAGTTAATATTGAGGCATAACAGCTATGGAGTAGCTCTTTTTGCATCTTCTGTTTAGAAATCCCCCCTGGCTGTTTCACAGTGAAACCACAACCTCTTGATCTTTCATTTCTGGCCAATAAACCTATAGAATATGTTCTTGTCTTTAACTTCCATCACCTTGCTCGCATCTCTTTCTTTACCTTTGCCTTACTGATTTTTCCCTGCAGGTTCTTGCTATTTCCTGGTAAGTTTCCTTGGTAACCTTCCAATTTTTCTGTTACCTGTATGCTTTCCTTTTACCTTTGAGGCAACCTAGAATCTCCTTTTGCAGCCCCATTGTTCTCTTGCCACTTTTCCTATGCTTCCATCATGTTGGAACAGTTTCTTCTGAGGCTTCTAATACTATGCTCTTTAGAAGCTCCTAGTCTGCCTGGGCACCATTATCCTCCAGTCTGCCTTATCAATGTACCATGCCTATACATTTTTGAGTCAGTTGAAATAAGCCTTTTGAAATTTACTATCCTAGTTTTGTTCCCTAGGTTCTTAGGTTCTAGGACAAGTGTGAGGTCTTGCACTTAGGACAGAAGAATCCCACACACAGGCTGGGGACTGACTGGCTAAGCAGCAGCTCTCCAGAAAAGGAGCTGGGGGTTATAGTGGAAAATAAGCTGAATATAAACCAATGGTGTGCTATTGTTGTGAAAAAGGCAGATGGCATACTGGGCTACATTAGTAGGAGTGTTGGCATCAGATGAAGGGAAGTCTCTTCTCTTCTGTTCAGCACGGGTGAGGCCACATCTGGAGTACTGCATCCGGTTTTGAGCCCCCAATACAGAAAGGATGTGGATAAATTGGATAGAGTCCAGTGGAGAGCAACAACAATGGTTAGAGAGCTGGGAAACATGACTTCTGAGGAAAGACTGAAGGACCTGGTCTTATTTAGTATGGAGAAGAGAAAACTTGGGGGGGGGGAGCATTTAATAATAGACTCCAGGTAACTGAAGGGTGATTCCGAAGAGGATGGAGCTGGACTGTTCTCAGTGGTGGAAGATAAGAGAACAACAGTCTGAACTTGCAGCAAGGGAAGCTTAGGTTAGATCAGGGCTGTCCTGGGGAGGGAAGGGGGGCAAATTGGGGCAAGTGCCTTGAATGGCTCTTTCCTTGTTCCAGCTGGAAGTTCCAGCCACCACCCATCTCGCCATATCCAGTGTGCTGGGGCTTTCACTCCCTGGCATAAGTGTGCCATGGGATAGGGAAGGGGTCCCATACAGAATGCTTTGCCCCAAGCCCTGTACCCCGTTGGAATTATCTCTAGGTTAGATATTAGGAAAAACTTTTTCACTAGGAGGGTGGTAGAACACTGGAACAGATTACCCAGAGATGTTGTGAAATCTCCATTCTTGGAGGTTAGACAAAGCCTTGGCTCAGATGATCTAGTTGGTTTGAGCAGGGGGTTGAACTAGATGCCTTCCTGAGGTCTCTTCCAACCCTAATATTTTATTATTCCACGATTCTATGATCTGAAATTCTAACATGCTGTGATTGCTTCCTCATAAGTTGTCTATCAACTTTACATTCCACCACATTGGTCAGGACAAGATCCAACATACATGATTCCCTAGTTGTATCCTCAACTTCCTGGAACAGAAAGTTGTCCTCCCCACAATTTAGGAACTGGCTCAACATTTTTGTTTGGCAGTATTGTTCTTCCAACAGATATCTGGCAAATTGAAGTCTCCCATCTCATAGCTTTTGGATAGTTTTGTCAGCATATTGAAGAGTACCCTGTCCATCTTCTCTTCTTCCCTTGGTGGCTGATTATAAATCTCCACCATTATATAGGTGCTGGATCTTGTACCCTTTATCTTCAACCAAATTCATTTTGTTCTGTTAACTTCTTCCTCCTTAACCAGGGAACACATACTTTTGATATACAAGGTGACATCACCAGCTTTTCTCCCAAACCCATCCTTCCAATATAAGACATTCCAATCATAAGAACTGTTCCACCAGGTCTCTTTGATACTAATCTGATCATAGTTCATTTCACAACCTGAGACTTCCAGCTCATTTTGTTTGTTCCCCATATTTCTATTTGGATGGCAAATTGGTGCCTCTGTTTTCTTCCTTTCTTCTTCGTGTAGTGGTCCTAGACTCTCCAACCCTGAGACCCTGCAATTCTTGCTCTCTATACTGCTGAGTCCTTTGCATCATGCTAGAGATGTCCTCCACTTTACCTTTTCCTCAGATGTTCCACCAAAGAGTACTTGTGCTCTCCTACCATAAATATTCTAGAAAGTGACTTTCCCAACTGCCTTTATTTTTCAATAAATATATTTCATGCATATTTGGTGAAATACACTAAATTTACTACTGATTTAAACAGGTGCAGTTATACTGAATCCAATGGAACATTGCTTACTCCAACAAGTAAACTTGCCTTTTCAGATAAGTGATGTTGCTTGTAACACCTTGAATTTGATACTGCTCTTTCTATATTATGTTGGGGAAACTGAGAAGAAGCAATTCCCCTACACAAAACCGTAGAAGGAATCAGTGCAATTTTGGTATTAAAACTCAAAAGCCTTTCCTTAGGACTGGAGGAGGTCACCTAGTCTAGCCCCCTGCTCAAGGCAAGAACATACCTGACCAGACAGCCAAGTGTCTATCTAACCTGCTTTTGAAAATCCCTAAGGATGTAGTTTCCATAATTTCTCTAAGTATTCTGTTCTAATACTTGATGACTCTCATAGTCAGAAAAGTCCTTCTAATCTCCAACCTAAGAGCACAAATGGAAGTGACAGTTTCCGCCTGATCTGGCCACAGAAAGCAGTTTATAGCTGTGACCAAACACAAGTGTATGACTGCAGAAGGAACAATAATAGTGGTGTCAGGGAAAACCCTTAAACATATTGGAAACTGAGGAGTCCACTGTGACCAGCTCTGGCAAAAACTGCTGCTCTCAATGTGAGTTACTTACCATCTGGCATATACTTAAGAGTGCACCTTCAGTGCTGTGCTCTGCTATTTGTTGTGTTCTATTTGCTGTGTATATGATGTGTAATTATCCTTTTGGGTTTATGAAATGATGTATGAAATGGAAAAATCCCTGCCTTGTGAGCAAAGAATGCAGACAGTACTGTGTAGTAGTTGCTGGTCTTAGAACTCTTCACTTTCTCACAAATGAATCTGGAATACTTCCCAGAATAAAACTACCTCTCAAATATGTAACTTTAGCTGACAAAGCTGAACTCCAAGAAAGGAGGGAATGGACTGTTGCTTTCCTATATGATGACTATGTGATATCCTTCACATCCATAGAGATTTGTCTGTCTTTGGCTAGCTAATATCTGTGCATCTAATACTTCAGGTATTATAAGTGCCAAAAATATTGGGCCAAATTCTCTATTGGGGCAAATATTTAGAGCTATATTGCATTATCTGGAGTTTTGCCTGCTTGGCCCACTGATTCACCAGTGAAATATAATGCATGCCAATTACATTTCCTAGAGTGGTTTGGGAGTCAATCTATTAAGAAGAAAACTAGAATAAATTAAAAATTATAATTTATTTTCCTTGTTTATTGCTTCCTTCCAGGACATCTTTTTCTCCATGTTCTTTTTTGCTAAATAAAAAGAAAATGGATAAATGTATTTCAGCTTTCCTCTTTCAAATGCTAATGAATAAATGGTACTTCTCTAACTTTCAGATGCAATTACAGCCAATTTTAATGATTGTTATCATATTTCTTAGTTCAGAGGTATCCACTACCTAGATTGTCTATTTATCAGAGAAAATTTGTATTATTATCGTTACAGTCCTTATTATTATTACCTGCATGCATATGGTGCTTGCTATAGCAACAGGGTACAAGACTTAAACATGAAAGAATTAAAATTAAGCAATGAACAAATATACCACAATCCCTTTCTTATATTACTCTACTTCTAAATGACACATCTGGTGAAAATGTCTGTCAGTATAGCAGATTTATAATATACTGATGCACAATTTTTCACTGGGAAATCTGAATTGACAAATTTGAAGCTGATTACAAGAATGGATTGATTTTGATAAATATAAAAATTTGATTTTTTTTGAGAAACATTTCACATTTTTCAACACATCCCTATCAATACTTTTTAACTGAAAAAGATCTGATTTGCTATTATTTTGTTTTGAACTTAAAGCCAAATTATAGTACAAACTTCAGAGAAATGAATAGTCAATTAAAAAAATAAATATAATACATTATTTCAACTAAATATTGTGAGTGATATTGTTTCCATATTTTTTCCATATTATTGCTGTGTAAACTTTTTCATCCCTCTATGGAACAGATAAAAAAACCCTGAAATCTTGAAAAATGTCATATCAAAGAAAATCATTTTTGGCCTTCTAATGAGTACAGCAAATACTTGAAGATTTTAGACCGCACATTGGGTAGAGATCCTGGATAAAGAGAGGCCTCTAGAATTTCATTCTAAGTAAAGCAAGACACATTTGCTCACTGATATTTATGGCAAAAAAGAATTGCAAGAATAAGCTTCCTATTGACATTTTGCTACCTTTATGATCCTCAAAGTCTCATCTTTGGGACTGCTATTTATGCAACTTACACATTACATTTCTGGAAAGGACTGGGGAAATTACACATTAGCCCTTACGCCCTCATCCAAAGCCCTTTGAAATGAATGAATCTTAATTACTTTAACAGATATCAGAACACATCCTCATTTAGCACTTTATTTATAGTTTTTTCTTCTTTAAATGTCCCAACACCACTTACAGCCTAAAGCTGTCTTTATCTTGGAGGATCAAATTGTACTTGGTGTTTAACACACACTTCATTTGATACAAAAGAGGTCAGGCTTTTCTATTCCTTGTAAACAGACTGGCTAAATAACAGAAACATATGATCCCAAATAATCCATTTTGGCACAGTTCCAAAAATTCACTGTATCCATCAGCAACAACAAACTATTCTCCTGTCCCTGTAGTTAGGAGTAATTTTGTGGCAGTAAAGTGGTCAGATATGTCAGCGCAGGTTCATCTAATTTAAAACTATTAACCTAAGGAAAGTTTCTTCAATGTGGTGTTATTCCAATATGTGAGTGTAGAAATTGGGTTAGTTTGCACCACTAAGTAAAGCAGCAGAACTGTGCTGGCTCCAGGCAACTGCAGAGAACAGGAGGTTTGCCCTGAGGATATGCACTAATTTAGGCTTGCCTTCTGTGGCTAGTGGTTCACTCCCTCTTGAAAGAAAATCTATGAAAAGTTACCAGGGAAACAAAACTTTTTTTTTTTCAGATTAAGGTCAGCATTCCTCAGATTGTGGAACAGTAATATCAGTACCACAAATGGCAACAAAATAGATAGATTAAGAATCAGAGTGCCTGTATGTAAGAGAATATACAGGACAAATTATTTTTGTATTCCCAGAGACATATTCCCTAGTTAGAGTACAAGATTTCTATTGAAAATAAGTAATAAATATGAACAGCATCTAAAACTGCTATTTTAAGTGGCTGCCAGACTTAGATGATTCTTAAGAAATTTTGAGAATATAAATAAAAAGCCACTCACATTTTGAGATTTTGGGGAAGAGCTAGAAATTGTTATGCACTTTATATATGATTTGATTAATATTAAATTTGGGTTCCAATTACATAAAGGATATTTAAAACTACATAATTCTTTTTATACAAATGGATGTTTTAATTAACTTAATCTGATTTCCAGTTTAGCTACATTCTGCACCACTGTTTCATTTACCATGTCCTTCTCCACAGGCGACTGACTGCATTTTACATACATAAATGTTCTGATTAAAATTGTAAACAAAACAAACACCTCAACTATGTCTTTCTGTATCTGCAGAACAAGATATAGTATTAAACACACACTCCCCCATTTAATATCATTCGTGGAAGTATAGCCACTGAAAGGAAAAATGTGAAACAATGCTACTAGTTAATGGACTGAACGGTGAAGCCCTGAACTTAAAACAAGGTCAGTAAGAAAATGAACTTCAGATATTGGAGGGTGAAACCAATATGAAGAATACACTGGCTTCCAACATTGCAAAATTTTTCTTGGAAAATTAAAGAATAGATTATTTTCACGGGCAATCGATGCATCAATTGGCCTCAGAATAGTTACCAATTAAGCTAGACAGCTAAAAGTACATAGGTGATATCTGATCTCTTAGGGCACAGCCAGAAGTACAGCTCCCTGCAATAACTGAGAATGCTTTGCGGGGAATATTGTGAGTTACTAAGATCCCTGAGCCAAACAGAAGTTCACTGTTGGTTCCAGGGTTCAGGGGAATCTATCTGGCTGCAAACCTGAAGCCAGTTTCCCTTAGCAATGGCCCCTTCTCCCTGCCATCTCTCTGCCATCTCCAGCTGGTTTTAGAATAGGAGGGGGGAAAAGGAGGAGAGGAAACTTGTTTTAGGGGTTCCCATCTGGCACCATTGGGTGAGGTGGATGAATACACCCACCCCACCCTCCAGCAGGGGCTGACAAATCCCCAGACCAAACGCCTTCTGCTCCCTTTCCCCCCTCCCAGTCTGAAAACAACAGCAGGGTGGGAGGCAGGACAGACATGAGTTACAGAAGACACTCTGTTTTCAGATGTCTTCATTTTAATCCTCATGCAATTATGGTTCAGATTTTCAGCCAACTGGCTATTTTTGAAGCGGTCTGGAGCCATGCACTTATGTTTGGCCATAGCTATAAACTGCTTTCTGTGGCCAGATTAGGCAAAAATGGTCATTTCTCTCTGTTCTTATTTCATTAAAAAAAAATCTTCTCTCACTCTCTCTCCTTTTCCTTTTTCTTTTTTTGGTCACTTTATGTAACTAAGGATGAACCATGTGCTAAGTACTTGGTAAACTTAAAGTTTGATGATACCATTTGGTAAAGTCGAATTCCAGTAGTACAATCATTCTTGTATTTTTTTGATTAAATAAGATTTAAATCTGCTTTGATTATCCTTTTGTTTCTTGCTTCTACTTGTCAAATCAGTTGTACTGCCAAAGGTCTGTGACTTCTAGTGGAAGTTCTAATTTATAAAGGGAAGGGGGGGAATCTCCTCTTTGATCAGTGAGAGGATGATAAAAAGGGAATTATTCAAGGGATTATGGCAGATAGCCCTCTTACAAGCGCAAATCTGAATGTCCCTGGAAGTCAGAATTCTTTTTTGATTTTTTTTTCCTTCTTACCTAATGGCAGATGTTTCCAAGAGCTGTAACAGCTGAGAGAGATTTTAGTTATTCCCTGGTCTGAAATAGGGATACAAGATTTGGTCGTTGTTAGTAAAATAACAGTTTGAAAAGGAGAGTGAGCAAAGATTATCGTAAAGATTTGGTCCTCATTGATCCATACCAAATCATGCAACCCAGTACTTTTTTATATTTTAGTTCCACTACATTTAAACTGGGTTCTTTTTTTATTTATTTCTGAAGATACTTGTAACATGTAACCATCTGGTATTTGAAATCCAGCTTTGCCTGATAATTTCCTGGTGTCGATGTCTCTGGATGGTATACTGAATTATAGGAGATCTGAAGTATGGAGATTTAACAACTCTCTAATTAAAGCTGCAGCATTTGTGCAACAGATGAAGACTATTTCAGAATAAATTAATATCAATAAAAACCAAGAAACTAGCCTGGGTGTTTTGTGGGAAGCTGCCAAAGCAGTCATGAGGGGTAGAATAATTTGCTTAGCTGCAGCAGCAGCACAAAAAGTATATCTTGAGTACCAGTGTAAATTAGAAAAGGAAGTTAATGAGATGAAAAAAGCAACATAAAAAGCAGGTACCCTAGGACCTTCCAACTTTTGATTAAACAGAGGGAAACTAAACACTTTGTGGTGAATAACACAGGCAATGTGTTAAAGCTTAATGAACAAATGTACTATGAAAAGGGGAATAAATCTGACAAATTATTTGCATATGATTGGATTGCAAAAAAAAGGGAAAACTTTTCCATTTACTGAAACAAGAGTCATTGCAACAGCTCTGAATCCAAGAACTGTAATGAGAATTGTGCATGTTTTTTATAAAACAATTTTATCTTAGCTAAATATGGGTCACAAGCAGTAGTCTCTTCTTATCCAAAATTCAATTGCCATGGATTAAAGAAAGGAATAAGATTAAGTGAGTTTCTTCTGAGATCATGAGAAGTACAACAAGCCATTAAAGATTTGCCTATCATGGAAAACAAGAGGAACAGATGAATTCACTGTTACTATAAAAACAAAACAAAAATGTTACCATTGTTCCTATTCTCATGACAGGTATCTTTCTCTTCCTGCATCTTTCTACTCTTACATATGTAGAAGTAAAATGCATAGAATGGAAAGCTAATATACAATTATATATTACTTAGTATTGCTCCTTGTGCCCTTGCAGATGATCACATCTAAAATGACTGGCTTTTCCTTCATATGTAGCCAATCATTCACTGAAGAATAAATGAGTTTTCTTGAATTCAAAGCTGTACAGACAAAGGTTTTTTAGTGGTACACATCATTACAGAAGTGTAATTAAGAAAGGCTGTGATCACTGGTACAATGCAATGTGCTGTTAAGTGGTATCCTTTGTTTAATATTGCAGTTGATTCTGCTGTCATTTTTGTCAGAATGCATAAGGATTGAGGACATGGAGAAAAAGCAGAAGAAGGAGAAAACCACAGAACAGGAAGTCAGAAGGGGAATAAATCATGTATGGAGCTCATAAAGGTACAAGGAGAACCAAATTAAAAGGTTAGATGAAAGTACACTTAAAAGGAGGATCTATACTGGAGTATTAATAAAGAAAAGATTTTCACAAGCACAGAAGACAAAGGTTTTGAGGAACTTCCAACATTTTCAGAAGTGTATTCCTTAGAGACTGACTGCAAAGTTAAGTATAAAGTTAAACTCCTAGAACTTGTCATTGTGGATTTTAGTCATTTTCCTGTAAATTGTGTGGAAATCTGTATTCAGTTTATGGTACTTGTAGGAAGCATGTTGCATAAGGAAAAATATAGCTGAAACAATTTATTTGAAGCTGTATTTCACTTCCAGTGTCTATTAGAATTTATTTCACAGAATTCAGATATAGACCAATGCTGATTTTTAAACTGTATAGTGGTAACCTGCATGAATATAAACTATGTATTAGTATGTATATAGGAGCTAGCTATACACATATGAAATAAATAGTCCTTGTGAGGTTATTAATTTAAACCTGGCAACTAGGTTTGTATTACAAGTCTGTGATCCAACTGTTCGAGATTCAATCACAGGTTTGATCTCAATTAAAAGTCACATTGAAGTTGAAAAATCATTCTGTCCCCAAGCACAGGTTCCTCTTTTCCTTCCCTAGACAATTCCTAAGAGGTGTTCTTCACATGGATGTAGGGAGTAACTCATGGTAGTAAACCTAAATGATTTAACACCACAGAAAGCCATACTTACCTCATCTGGGAAATCAAAAGTATACTTCTGAGACTGCAGGACTTGCATGCAAGATGAATAATCTCATATGAGCTCAGTTTGGCATATGGCATATCTGGCATCCAACACTGGATGCAAATAGTGCAGCAACATCACATACATAATTGTTTTTGGGTCATATTGAGCCAAGTACCCATCTGGAGGGAGTCAGGCGAACAAAGGCCTTGCTTAATCATGAAGCCAGGTCTTACTAACACAGGCAAAATCAGCAGTCTCGTGCACAAATAGCAGTTGTAGTAATCTGATTTGCTGCTGAGAATGCATGGAACAGAATAAAATATATAGATTAAAATCTACAACAGCCAACTTCATGTTTCATGCTCAGTGGGGCTAATATTAAATGCTAATTATGAGGTCTACTTCCAGAAAATAGTTTTTTTTCCTTTCTTAACTTTCCATGTTCATCACAACATGAGCTGAAAAAGCCAGCTGAAATCACAACATGAGCTAAAAACAAATCCTACTCCTTATTTTCCAGCACTGTAACTTGTTCCTTTCAAAAAAAAAAAAAAGAAGGTCACAGTCAGTAAAATACTATAACTGAATTCATGAGTGGGGACCTGCAAGACAGGATAAAAATTGAGGATTGTTATGAACTTCTGATTTGAGATTTAATCATATTCCACAACCAGGATATAGTACAGCTATAATTATGATTCTAATGGAAGGAAGAAAGGACTTTGACTTTTTAAATACTTTATTCAGGAGTTCAGAGTACAAAAAATGGGCCCCTCTGGCGTCCAGGTCCAATACACAATGCAAAGACAAAAAATTACCATCAAACCAAAAGCACCATGTGATTACATTCATAACATCACACTGTGACAGACACCTTCAATATATTACATGTCATGCCTAACATGCCATTATATAGTTGGGACACCAGCCACATGGTAGTATAGACCAAAGCCTTCAAAAAAACAATTCCTACCCTGCTCTATCCAATCATACACGTGACAAACCTTTCAACTTCCCACACAAAGAAAAAAACAAAAAGCAGCCTGGTGAGGGCCCAGGGTGCAGCATGAGTTGGGAGTCCCAGTCTGACACAGAGCCTGCCTGGTCACCCAGATGGGTCATGACATCAGAGCCTGTATTGACGACAGCCATCCTCCACGTGGCACAGTACTCTCTCAAGGGACCAGTGTGTCTCAAAGGTGGGCACCTCCCACCGGAGCACAACATGCTTGAACTCCTGCAAGAGGCATGCCCACACCGAGAGGCAGAAAAGCTGCAGGGCATCGTCTGAGCCAGTCCCAGCAAGCCGGTTGCGGTAGCTCTTGAGGATGGCCATCTTGGCCTGACCCAGTAGAAAGTTAGCCATGCGCCCTGCTCAGCTGCCCAGTACAGGTAGGAGCACACACAAGTGGTCTCTTTAACAATTTCTTTGCCTCCATTTTCTTGTGCAGGGACCAGGGCGTGTGTGATGCGGGGGACCTGGCATGCCTGGAAATGGCTGCTGCCTCTGGTGGGTGGGCAGCCTGGAAGTCATGCAGGAAATGGCCCACACTGCAGATGGAGTGCAGCCTAGCCAGGTGGTCATGGACTTGGGTGACAGCCATGGACTTGGGTGAGAGCCAGGCCAACCGAGCAAGGTCAAAGAGATGGCTCAAGCCGAGGACATGCACCTGGATGAGGGCAGCTGTGAGTCTGCCAGAGGCCAGACTCAGCACAGGACACCTCAGGGCTAATTTGTGCACCAGGGGATCCCTCAGGAGCTTTGGGAACTGCAGGTGCTGGGCCTAGGGCTGGAGGTGGAAGGTGGCCTGCCAGACTTGTACTATGCCACGGTAGAAAGCTGGAAACACTGCCCAGTTCAAGAGTGTGAGGTCCAGCAAGAAGAGCTCCCAGTTGAAGCCAAGGGATCCTACCCTTTGTAGGAACCAGCACACCAGTTGTTGCCAGGACAGGTGCTTCTTGCAGTAGAGGAGTCACTGAAGGGCTTACAGGTGTAAGGCAGCCAACTTGCTCACAATGTCGACCAGGTTCTGGCCCCCTTCAGTAACAGGTAGGTAAAGGACAGGTCATGGGAGCCAGTGGTGTTCATCCCAGAAAAAATCTACCAGGAGGCTCTGAAGCCTCTCGAGTAGGTCCTATGGTGGGTTGAGTATGGGGCACTGGTGCCACAGTGTCACTGCCACCAGGTTGTTTGGAATGAGGACAAGACCATGGTAGGAGAGGCTGGGTAGGCACCAGCGCCACCATTGTAAGTAGGCCTCCAGCCCTTCCTCAAGGCCATGCAAGTTGCATGCTATGAAGGTCAGTGGGCCCAGGAACATGCTCTGGACCTTGAGACCCTTGCAGCACCAGGTGAGGCCCCCTGGCAAATCTGGGGGTGGGGGAGGAGGGTTGCACTGATCCACATGCCAAGCATCAGGGTATCACTCTTGGCCCGGTTGATATGGGCTGAGGAGGCATGTCCATAGGCCCACTGGCAATCTCTCTGGGCCCACAAGTCTTCCTAGGTGTTAAGAAAGATGGTCATGTTATCTGCATATGCCAACAGCCAGAGTGCAGAGACAATGGATGAGCCCGTGGCCGATGGCAAAGCCGCACCACTCAGGTGGTGCCACAGTGTGTGCAGAAGTGGCTTGATGGCTAGGGCATAGAGCATTCCTGACAGGGAGCAGCCATGATGGATGCCCCTTCATGTGAGGAACAGGGTGCAGAGCACATCATTCACCTTGAGCAGGCTGGAGGTATCTTAGTACAAGACCCAGAGGGCCCCAGTGAAAAGAGGCCCAAACCCAAAGGCCTCTGGGGTCTGGAAGAGGTACGCATGGCCCACCCAAATGAAGGCCTTCTCCTGGTCCAGTGAGATTTCATAGATTTCATAGACATTAGGGCTGGAAGGGACCTTGGAAGATCAATGAGTCTAGCCCCCTCCCCAAAGGCAGGAAGTCATCTGGGGTCATAGGATCCCAGCAAGATAAGCATCCAATTTACCCTTGAAGGTGTTCAATGTAGGTGCTTGAACCACCTCCGATGGCAGGCTGTTCCAGACCTTGGGGGCTTGGACAGTAAAGAAGTTCTTCCTTATGTCCAGCCTGAAATGGTCTTGTAGTAGTTTATGACAGTACGACCTCATCATCCCTTGGGGCACTCTGGTGAACAAACGTTCCCCCAGATACGGGCAGTCACCCCTGATAAACTTATAAGTGGCCATCAGATCACCCATGAGCCTCCGTTTCTCCAGGCTAAAGAGCCCCATGGCTCTCAGCCTATTACCATAAGGTCTGTTTTCCTGACCTCTGATCATGCGCGTGGCTCTCCTCTGGACTCTCCCAAGATTTTCCACATCCTTTTTGAATTGTGGAGCCCAAAACTGGATGCAGTAGTCCAGCTGCAGCCTCACCAAGGTCGAGTACAAGGGGAGAATGACGTCCCGGGATTTGCTTGAGGAGCATCTATGGATGCAAGCCAGCATTTTGGTCGCTTTACTAGCTGCAGCATCACATTGTAGGCTTGTCTTCATCTTGTGGTCAATGATGACCCCCAAGTCTTTTTCTTCCATAGTGCTACCCAGCGTATCTCTGCTGAGCCTATAAGGATGCTGCAGGTTTTTCCTCCCAAGTTAAAGAACCTTGCATTTTTCGGTGTTAAACATCATCAGGTTATCATCCGCCCATTTGCTAAGCCTGTCCAGGTCAGCCTGGATAGCCATCCTGTCCTCAGGTGTGGATCCTTTACCCCAAAGTTTGGTGTCATTGGCAAACTTGGCCAGTCCACTCCTGACTCCAATGTCCACATCATTAATGAAGATGTTGAACAGTATCGGCCCAAGGATAGAGCCTTGGGGGACCCCACTGGTCACAGGACACCATGATGAGTGACCTCCATCAGTTACTACTCTCTGGGTCCAACCACGGAGCCAATTTTCCAGTCAGTGGATCATGGTGGACCGAAGGCCACAATTGGCCAGGTTTGCCAAAAGGTGATTATGGGATACCAGATCAAAGGCTTTTTTGAAGTCAAGATATATGATATCAATCTCTTCTCCCTTGTCCAGGTGATAGGTCACCTGGTCATAGAAGGAAATGAGATTGGCCAGTCCATTAAGGATGGCCTCTTTAATAAACTTTTCTAAGATCTTGCCCAGTATAGAAGTCAGGCTGCTTGGCCTATAGTTAGCCATATCCACTTTCCTCCATTTTTTGAAGATAGGAACCACATTGGCCTTCTTCCAGTCTTCGGGCACTACACCAGAGCACCAGGAGTTATCAGAGATCCGTGCCAGGAGCTGCGCTATGATGCTTGCCAGCTCCTTGAGTATCCTGGGGTGTAGATTGTGAGGGCTGGCTGACTTGAAGTTATCCAACCTCTCAAGGTGTTCCTTCATGAGGTCAGCATTGATGGAGAGCAGGGGATCTCCCTCACCCGGACCTCCCTGTCCCGTAGTGGGCATAGGCGTCCTGTGGGACTGATGAAAGACTGATGCAAAGTACCTATTTAATAGGTTGGCTTTTTCCTCAGCGTCACTTGTCAGTTGCCCCATCTGGTTCAGCAGGGGTTCAATGCTGCCTTTGCTTTTCCTCTGGCTCCCCACATATCTGAAAAAGAACTTTTGTATTGTCTTTGATGCTCACAGCTAGTTGGAGTTCAGTTGCAGCCTTGGCTTTCCTGATTTACTACCTGCAGGACTGGACCTGTGCAGAATAATCCTCCTTGGAGGTGAATCCCACCCTCCATCCTTTGTAGGCCTTTCTTTTTAGCCTCAGGAGGTCTGCTAGGTCCCTGGAGAGCCAGAGGGGCTGCTGTGACCTCTTGCTGCCTTTCTTCTGAGATGGAATAGACTTAGCTTGTGTATTGAGGATTGCTCCCTTGAGGAGCAACCACTTTTCTTGAGCTCCCCTATCTCTGGGGTCATGGTCCCTTAGGGCCTCACTGACAAGCCTCCTGAGCTTGTCAAAGTCAGCTTTCCTGAAGTCAAGGACTTCTGTCTTGCTGACTGGCTTGCCAGCTTTACTGCAGATGGTGAAGGGGATCAGCTTATGGTCGCTGTCACCCAGCTTCCCATTGATCACTAGATTGCCAATTATGTCATCCCCAGTAGCCGGTACCAGGTTGAGCAGCGCTTTACCTTTCATTGGCCCATAGACTTCTTGAGTCAGGTAGAGGTCATCCATGCATGAGAGGAAGCTTTACGATCCCTCGGATTTTACTGAATGATCATCCCATGAGATGCCTGGGAAATTGAAGTCACCCATGACAACCATTGTCCTGGAGCATGCGGCCTCAGCCACTTCCCGGGTGAACTCCTGGTCAAAGGTTAGGACTTTGGGTGGGAGGTCTGTAGTAGACTCCCACCGTTGTGTCCCCTGTGACATGTTCCCAATGGACTTTAACCCAGAGGGTCTCCAGTTGTCCACCCTGGTCGCCAATATCAGCTTGCAGGGATGTATACCCGTGGTCCAGTCATGGGTGGAGTCCCACAAGGTTTCTGTTATCCCTATGACATCATCATTATTTGCATTAGCAGGAGGACAAGCTCTTCCTGCTTATTCCCCAAGCTCCTGGCATTTGTGTACAGGCAGGCAAGTGTCCCCTTGGGGGCTCTTGCCTTGCCCGCAGATTGTACCAGGGCTGGGGCACAGATAGGCTCCCTTAAGTGCCTTGGCCTGCTAACTTAGCAAAGGTTGCTCAGCAGGCCAGCAGTGGCAACAGTCCCCCCGTCCCCCAGCAGGCTTAGTTTAAAGCCCGATGGAGCGGGTCAGCCAGTCTGGCTGAGAAGAGCCTCCTCCCCAGGGGACAGAGGTGGAGGCCATCACTTCCCAGCAGCTCACTGCCTCTCTCACCAAAGAGCGGGCTGTGGTCATGGAAGCCAAAGCCTTCCCTATGACACCAGTGCTGCAGTCTCTGGTTAACTATGTGGATCCTCCTCTCCCTCCTCAGCCCATATCCTGAGACTGGGAGGATCAAAGAGAACACCACCTGTGCCCCCAGACCCTTTAGCCCCACTCCCTGTAGTGCCTCATGACCTGACTGGGAGTGCTCTGAGCCATGTAATTGGTGCCCAAATGAATAAGGAGCATGGAACAGTGGTCTGTAGGTTGGAGGAGCTTAGGGATCCTCTCCGCAATGTCCTAGATGTGGGCTCCTGGGAAGCAGCAGAATTCCCTGGCTAAGGGATCAGGGTGGCAGATTGCCCCCTCAATCCCCCTCAGGATGGAGTCTCCCACAACAAACACTTTATGTTTTGTCTTGGGGAGAGCGGGGGCAGTAGCTGCACTTGAGTCTGTGTTGCCTGCGACAGCTGGCAATTCAGCAGGCTCTGCTGGAGCAGTAAGAGGTGAGTACCTGTTGCTAAGCTCTGGTGGGGCAGGGGCCCTGTTGTGGAGGAACTTAGGGCCCTTGACCACCTTCATCCATGCCCCTGACTGGACAGAGTGGGAGGTCCTGGAGTCCTCCCTTGTCCTGGAGACAGACTGTGGTCTACCCTCCAGCTGCTGGGAGGGTAGGGCCTGGCAGTAGGAGTAGATCTCCTTCTCACAGTCCCTGATGGCACGTAGTATCTGGACTGTGGCCTGGAGCTTCTCCAGCTGGTGTGCCAGAGACCCCAAAAGGGAGCAGACCCCACAAGGGAAGGTGGGCATGCTCCCTGGCCCCAGAGTCTGAAAAGGGGACAGGCAGCCCCTCCAGCTGAAAGCCAGGGGCTCCATCTGTGTGGAGCCCAGAACCATCAGCTCTGTCTGGGTGGCCGTTTCTGAGGTGCCAGAGGGGGGCCACAGAGCCACAGGGGACCCTCGGGGTACGGCGCGTGCCCATCCACGTCATGCCTCTGGTAGGCTGGGTATGGCTGGGACTATCTACCGTAGGGAGCTCACAGGCAGGGGCTCAGGGCCTCCTGTGCACCCTCCCACACAAACTCCATGCTAACTCACACACCAGCAGACAAGTGTGTGTGTTTGCACAGCCTGTTTGTGGAGCTCTGGTCGCGTGGCTCTCTGGGTGGCTGGGCGAAGTAGGAGCCTGGGCAGGGTGGGACCCGGCCCAGCTCCACTCAATCTCCTTCTCCCTCTCACTAAGGGGTTAACCCCCTCCCACCATGGGCCCCGCTTGCCTCTGGCTGTGCTTGGGGTTGGTGGGGTGTCCACGGTTGGGGGGCTCTTGGGGCAGCTTCAGGGGAGCGGGGGCACAGTGGGCTTTCACCCGTGCATCTCTTGCCACTCCGGAGCCTAACTGGGGCTTTTTTTCTGTTGGCAGGCCCTTTTAATCTGCACACATATGCAGTGGGCCTGCTGTCAGGAAAGCTGCTCTCAGGCAAGGGGGAGCCTTGCCCGGGATTTGGGGGGCCCTGCCATACTGTGGGGGGAATGGTGAGTACCCTCCCTACCTCTCTCTCTCCCTGGGGGGCTGAGCCAAGTAGGGGCCTGGGCAAGGCAGGACCCAGCCCGGCTCCACTCAGCCGCCTCCTCCCTCTCACTAAGGGGTTAACCTCCCTCCCACCATGGGCTGTGATTGCCTTTGGCTGTGCTGGAGGTCAGCAGGGGGCTCTGCGGCTGCTGGGGGTTCTCTGGGTGGCTTCGGGGGAGTTTGGGTGAAGTGGGCTTTCAGCCACATGTCTCTCACTGCTGTGAGTAGGTCACGTGGCAGGAACAAGTTGTCTTGAATAGTTCTGCCTGGCACGCAGTAGCTCAGGCCCAGTGATGGAGGCCATGATGGTGCAGAGGTGGGTAGCCAGCACTCTGGCCAGAATCTTGTAGTCTGCACACAGCAGGGAGACCAGCCACCAGTTCTTAATGCAGCCAAGGTCTCCATTCTTGGGCAGCAGTGTGAGCAGTACTCGGTGGTAGCTGATCTGCAGGACCTTGTCAGCAAGGTTCTCCTGGAAAACACACATGAGGCAGGGGCCAAGGAGAGGCCAGAAGTTGTTTTAGAACTCGGCAGGTAACCCATTGAGGCCTGGGGCTTTGCCAGAGGTGAGGCCAGCTGCGGTGGCTGCCAGATCCTCCAGAGACAATTCCTGCTCAAGCTCACTGGTGTGCAGGGCATGGAGACATGGCAGGCCCTTTTGGAGTTCCTGCGTGGCCTTGAGGCAGGAAGGCTCAGCTGCAAATGGGTCATAATAGAAGGCGATGGCGTGCTCATGTATTTCATCTGGGTCTGTAGTTACCCAGCCTTTGGGGGTCTTCAGGTGATCTAAGGCTTTGCCTACTGCCTGCCATCGCTCAAGGTTGTAGAAGAAGTGGGTTGGAGCATTGGTTTCAGCTAGCTTTTGGCAGTAGGCATGGATCCTTGCTTCACAAGCTGTGCTCTCCTCCAAGTCATGCATACATTTCCTACAGAACTGGAGGCTCTTGTGCAGCACCGCATCACTACTTGTGACCAGCATTGCTGCCTTGAGATCTGCCATATCCTCCTCTATCTCTTGCATATGGTGGCACAGTTCATTTGTGGCCAGCTGCATGTACTGCTGACAAAAAGCCCAGATCTTTACCTTGCCCATATGCCACCATAGCTTCCAGGAGGAGTAGCTCAGTCTTGAGGCCTCCCAGCCCTGCCAAAAGTGGGCAAAGCGGTCCTGGAAGTAAGAGTCTTGAAGCAGGTTGACATTGAAGCACAATAAGGCACCTGCACACAGGTTCTCCTGGGAAGGCTTAGTTCACAGGAGGCCAGGCCCTGATCTGACAGGCCCAAGGGAATGATGCAGCCACAGTGCAGGAGTGGCAGGTGGTACCCGATGACATAAAGGTGGTCAAGGTGAGCACTGGTGAGACCACTGGCACTCATCCTGGCTCAGGTGTACTGGCAGGGCTCACCAGTGCTCAGGCCAGACATCAACAAGGTCCACAGTCTCCAGAGCAAACTGCAGCTTGTGGCCTGAGGGCAGGTGAGGCTCAGGCCCCGTGCAGTTGAGTGAGGCATCAATGGTGCAATTAAAGTCCCTGCCTATGAGGAACAGGTCATCATCCTTACTAGTGTCATGCAGGAGGGTGGCCAAGGTCTCAAAGAAAGTGACCCTCTCCTGGCCATCAGTAGGTGCATGGACATTGACTAGTAGCAGGTGGTGTTGTGCTAGAGTGATGTGGACAGTCAGCAGGTGGCCAAGGATGACCTTCTGCACTGCCACTGGGTCATGCTGTAGTTGTGGCGATAGGGGAGTTATGACCCTGGCTCTAGGGTTGGTGCCATGGCTCAGGAACAAGGAAGGAAGGAAGGAAAGGAGAAAAAGCTACCATGGAATAGATACAAAAGTCTGTCTATACACATGCTCCAGGAATTCACGGGGGGGAGTCTTTAATTAAAGCAGCTCTGAAAGCCACTCTAATTAAAGTGCCCACAGTGTCACATATATTCAGTGTCCCACACTTGAAAATGGAAGCCTGGGATCTATAACTAAATGAGTTAAAGCATCCCCGGTACCATTTTGAAATGCAGTGACGCTGAATACATGTGACACGGGGGCTGGTGGAGTGCTCAAATTAGCTCACTCCAGCAGATTCACAGCAGACTTGATTCATCAAGTCTGCTCTGATGCATGCTAATTAGTACACATTGGAGCAGAACTGTGTCGTGTATACGTGTCCTCTGTGATTTGGTTTAACTGGTAATGCTGCAATCAGATCTGTAGTTAAGGCTAAGTTCTACATTAAAAGGAGTGATTCAATTATTTTATTGTGTACAAGGAAACACATATAAGCTCCACAAAAATCAGGGATCATCAACCTATAGTTTAGGGCTGAATCAAGTCCATAAAGAGACTGAATACAGTCTGTAGCAACTCAAAAGATCCTTACCATGCTGAAGCTGGGGCTTCAGAGGAGGCATTCTCATGTGTAATGGGGTCCCCATTACTAGAACAGCGGTGGGGGTAGGGTGCCCCAGCTCCTTGCAGAGACTTTTCTGTCTCTTGCCTCCCTCCCCTCCCCTCAGGAGCTCCCTCTGGGGGCTGTGGAAGTATTGCTCACAGGACAGCTAGTAGTTTCCTTCTAAGCACTCAGCCCACCTGAACTGGCTTCCATGCAATGGCACATGCCCCATTCAGCTAGCTAGGAGGTCAGGTGTCCAGGGATGCTGGAGAGGATAAGAGAGAAGGGAAGATGAGCAGCAAGAGGCAAGAAAGAGAGAGCCAGAGATGCAGGGGCTGCCCAAAGGTGAACCCCTGAGGGAGAAGGGGGAATCAGAGGACTGCTGCTTCAGTACAACAGAGCAAATCCTCAGATATGTTTTTCTTTTTGTTTGTTTCTTTTTGGGCTCTGCACAAGCCCTATTAGCAGCCTGAGCAGGGCTTTTAGCATCAGCCAGGGATTTGAGTTTTAGCAAAGCAGGGAGCATCTAGGAGCAGGGTGCCTGAAGCTGAAGGTTTCCCTGCTATGCTGTAAGGACAGCTCAGGTTCCCAAATTGTGGACCTGGAGCAGGACCTTAGGCAGCTAAAGCAAACATGACCAGTGGCATAGGTGCTTGGCTAGACACACTTTGGAAAATGTGCCAGCCTTGCAGGTGCTGCCCAGGGTGGCTTACACCAGGGTTCTACTTTTTACATATCCCCTCTTGCAGCATCTGCTGATCATGGGGAACCAAAGGGTTGGGGTGTGCAGACATGTATGACCCATAGCAGGGAGATGCATTGCAAGCAGTGTCCTGTGGTAGCAAAAGTTTGCCTAACTACCCAAAATTATTTCCCTGATATCAAATATTTCTGACACACTTTTCACACTGGCCATGAAACCTTGACAAAAATAAGGTTTGAAAACTAAAGAATGTGAGAAGATCTTGGAGAGAAATCTATACCTTTCAAAATGAGCCTCAGAGTAAGCTGGAAAGTAGGGAGTTGGGTACACTTTGATGGCTTCACATAATTGTATGAAACTGGTATACTAGTTTGATAGTCACTGGGACAGACGCTTAATCTTGATCTTAGCTTACCAGTCTAACCACTTCATCATATTGCTGAAAGTGAAATTTGTAGACAAGTGCCTTTTGATGTGGTCACATTTTGATTTGGAGGTACAGCTGATTTAATAAAGTTGTCTCCTTCCTAGAAATGGTGAGGGCACTGGTGGAACAAGGAGTTAAAAAGAAATCCACAGGACTGTCAGATGAGAACATGGGAAGTCCTAGAGATTTGGAGACAGATGTTAGAATTTTAGATCAGTAATTTTCCCATTGCCTTACTCATCCTGAACATATCTGTCTTGAGATTTTCTATCACTTGCTGTTAGTTAAAAGATAGATGGTCAAAGGCCAATTCCTTTAATATTGAAAATAATTAGCACCTTGTATCAAATACTTATAAGATTTTTTTTACATTTACAATGATATGTGGACTTCTAATTTCCATTTTAACAATGTGTGCCATGCAAATGTATTTTTATACCTGTGTATATATGCGTGTGTTTATATATGTATGTATTTATGTAGCAAATGCATTTATATACTGAATTAAGTATACTTTAAGGTAAGGAATTTTCAGATTGCCTATGGGACTTAAACAAAAGGAGGACTATTGGATAGTTGTCTAAGTGAGTTATATTGATGGTGTGGGTTCATGTATTATATATATTGAATATAAGTCATTCAGATCTATTTGTTTAGGTCTCTTTACTGCTTTCTAGAAGTCAGTGGAAAACACTTTAAGTTCAGTAACAACTAGATAACATCTTTAAAATTTCAGAATGAACTTAAATATTTTTTCTAAGATAGGTAAATGGCACCGCATTTCTTTTTAGTCTTCCAAACTTCAATCACAGTCATATTGTAAAATTAAATTTCCAGACTTGTGTTTTCTACATACCAAAATAACAACAGGATGTTGTTTACAAGCCCTTACAAAAAGTTTGATTCAAAATAATAGTGTTCTTTCTTAAGAATATATATATTTATTATAAACATAAATGCCCATAAAAATATCCTGGGAGAAAAACACATCAGTGTCCTTTCTTTTCCCTTTTTTTTAGGTGTTGTGTTTGCTCCATTTTCTTCCTGAGTGACCTAGAAGATTCTGCTTGTTTTCATGATGTGCCACAGTGAATTTACCCCATTTAAAAAATTGAATGACCTAAATAAAAGAAATATCTGTTGAAAGTAATGTGTATAAAAAAAAGGTCAGATTGAAACAAAAGAAACATTATGAACCAGTTATCTACTTTTGTTGTTCAAGAGTTAAATGATGATGATCTATTATGAAAAAAATGTATTATAGGGCATTCTACTTTTCTACACAGAAAGTTTTCCTTTTTTCTCCTCTTATACAGTTGGCTTGTCAATTAAATCTTATGCAGTTATGATTTTTGGAGGTTTTTGTTTTTTTCTGATCCTTAACCTGTTTATTATAACAATATACATCCTTTGTCATCCTTCCTCTTTCTCCTGCACCCCGGATATAATTTTCTTCAATGCCAGTCTATTATTTTGGGATTATTTTCAATGTGTAAAAAAGCTTCTGCTCCCATTTCCTATTCCATCTTTTATGTTACTTCCTTAAAGAGCTGCCTTCTCCCTAAAAACTGTATTATTCTTAAGTAGATCCTACTATAGGCATTTTAATTGTCTATGGGCACTTACAAGCATTCCATTTCTGCCAGTAAAATCATAGATCTACTGGTAGAAACCTCAGATGTACAAACATTCACACATTTTTTTGCCTCACCAAAAATGGCATGTGTAGTTGAAAAATCTCTCTCTTCCAAGTAGCAGTGGCCTCTGGTACAGTTTGTACACATCTATCCAATGGGACTGTCTGTGCTACTCTCTGGAACCCCAGCATGCATTGCTCCTTTCCTCTAGGGGAAACAGTCTGTTACTCAGCCTGGACTCTAGTGTTCTAGCTGAGCATGGAACAACCCCCTTGCCCCTGACTGCCTCCAGGCTAATAAAAAATCTCTTTTTGGAAAAAACAAGCCAATCCCTTCCTCAAATGCTGTAATTATAGACCCTCCATCCTGCCTTCATCTCCAGTGCAACAAGAAGTGTGATTCATTTTTCCTCCAAACCTCCATTACTAGTTCTACTGTCACCCACTCCAAGTCCATGTTTCCCATTGACAGGCAGAACCCAAGTGAACCCTGATTTAAAAAGCTGTTTCCCAGCAGCTGGGATCAACCAGGTGACCCAGGAACATGCATTCCCCACTTTCAGGCTATGAATAAGAAGCAAATGTTTTATTTCCTCAGCACACAAAAACAGGGTTCCTTGTGCCTCACCCCACCACAGGGACAGGAGGCAAATGGGAAGGTTAGGCAAGTGGCATGTAAAAGGAAAGTCACATGAAGCACAGAAGGTGAGTGCTGTGTCCACAGTTGCTACAACTTTGAAGTATCCTTAGGGGTGAGCTCATTATAGCTCAACCACAGCTAAAACACAAGCCTGCTTCTCACAGTTAGAGGTATCCCTAGTTTTTCATCCCTGACATCAAAGCATTTAATCCTCACCCAGGATTCTAACAACTCTTGGGGAACCATTTCCTGTTCCAGCTGGAAGGAACAAGAGGGGGAGGCTGGGAAGAAAACACTGCTCCTGCAATGACAGGAGAGGGAGCTGGAAGACTTTACCTCCTTCCCATAAGCAGGCAATCCTTCTACACATTAAGGAACTCCAAATCCCAGGTGGACCATGTATTCAGAAGGCAGAGCAGTGAAAGAGCAATTTCCTGCCTAAGTTGTGTGGATACCTTTAAGAGTGTTATGTTTAAGTTGTTACATTTGCTCAGGGACTGCAGGAGGGAATAGCAGATCTGTAGGCAGGGTACTCTTTTCTGAATAAATAAACTAAATCATTCTATAATCTTAACTCCTTGGTCTTTTGATACATGGTACCAGGAGTGCAGTATGAAGAAAGAGGGGGGAAAAAATGGAGCATCTTAGAATTTCAGAGGAGATAAAGCTGCCCATTGATGCAGCAGAAAATTGGAAGAAATTTAAGCAGAGCTTCACCAAATATATGACTGCCTGTGGAGCTACAGAGAAGGAAGATTCACTCAAGGTAACTATTTTTTTTTAATATAGCAGGCCCAGAATCTCTAACTCTATAAAATCAACTGTCAGAAGGAGAACAGAAAAGGTATGACACAGTAATAAAAAGTCTGAGGACTACTGTATACCCATACAAAATGAAAACTTTGAATGGTATAATTTCCATGTGAGACAATGGAGGAACTTGTCAAAGAACTAGACTGCTGAGCCAGACATGCAGCTTTGGAGACCTAAAAGAGTCCATGATCAGAGACCAAATATTATTGTGTATAAGGGATACAAGCCTAAGGAAAAGACTTCTAGAGAATCCTGAGCTTATTTTGGAAAAGGCATTTAAAATGTGCAGTAGCTGAGGAAAAATGCCAGGCTGCAGAAGCTGGAAGAAAAAACAGAACAAGCTGAACTACACAGGATTACAAAACAGTAAAAACCTAAGGCAACACATAAACAATACAGAAAAGAACACCCACTATAAAGCAGGGAAGTGAAGGCCAAAGGAAATTTCTTGAAGAAAAAATGGTCAGCTGCAGATGCTGTGGGGTTACCATGAACCATGCAATGCCCTGCATTTGGTAAGTGCTGCAACAAATGCAAAAGATTGAATCATTTTACAAGAGTTTGCAGAAAGAAACAGGATGCAACACACAAGAAATGGCAGGTGCATGTTCTATGCAACAAGAAAAATAAATAATTCCTCATTGGCACAATGCACAAAGTTCATTTTTTGAAGATTGCACAATCACCTTGGACACCAACGGACTAATGGTAACTTTTAAATTAGATACAGGGGCACAGGTCGATGTAATACCAGAATACATTATTCAAAAACTGAAAAATAAGCCTGCATACTATGAGAATAAGTAAGTGATACTTACAGAATATAATAGGAATGTGATTGCAACCAAGGGTGTTTGTGAAGTGTATGTTGGATACAAGGGTAATCTAGTAAAAATTCACTTTGTAAGAGTCCCAGGAAACCTAGTGCCAATTATTAGATTGTGAATGTGTAAAACTCTAGGTTTGATTAAGAAAATGGATGCCACTGATGGGCTAGAAAGCAAAAATATAGAAGAAGGGTTTTATGGTTTATTTCAAGGCATAGGCATACTGTCAACTGTCAAGATAAAATTAAGAACCAAATACTCCCACCCTACATGCTACAAGAAATGTTCCCCTTGTACTAAGGGAGAAACTGAAAAAGGAATCAGATTAGTTAACATGAAAATAATAGAAAAAGTAGAGTAAACAAATGTTAGATCTTACAACTGCACCTCCAGAAATGTAATATATCTCCTCCAGTGCACTAAATGCCCTGATGGAAAACGTGTAAGAGAAATCAAACATAGCTACAACTTATACCCATGTATAAGTTGTTACATTTTTCGCTGGGGATTGCAGGAGGGAACAGCAGAATTGTAGGCAGGGTACTGCTCTCTAAATAGCCAAGCTTTATCATTCTGCAAGCTTACTCTGTCTTTTGAGAACAACATATAAGTTAGGAAGAGACCATCCTCTCCTTTCTAGGTAACCCTCCCTACCTGTCACCTAGTGATGACATAACCCCATCTGGGGAAAAAAATTCAGAAATTCTGAGTTTGGGTACAGTGTAGTTCCTGCCCCTGAAGGAGTCGGAGGGAATGGGGGTCTTATCTTTTCCATATCTTGTTGCTATGAGATGTCAGAGGGAGAAATGTTTACAGTTATATCCCATGTTATCTGAAAAGTTTGATACATTTCACAAACCTCTGTGTGTCTTTCCTCTTTTCAGATACAACACCTGCAGTAGGGAGGCAAGTGCATAGATGGTGCAATAGAGGCTCAAATTCAGACAGTCACACAGTTTCTGAATGCATGAGAGATATACAAACAATCATATTGCTCAAAAGGATCTCACTGACTTTCCCAAGATGGAAAACAAATTTAAAGTTCTTTTCTATAATACATTCATAGAAGAAACACAAATCAGATACAGGATTGGGAAATAAATGACATTTTATAAGCAGACAGGGAAGGCCCATATTTCTCCTCTCTAATTTCTAAATAAGCATCCAATAAACAGTTTTTTTCTTACGGTTATATGGTAAAGTTATCATCAGTTGCTGACTCACAGTCAATTATTCCATTGGAAAAAAATATGCCTAATTATAAAGGACCTGTCACACAGCTGCAGGTGGCCCAGCATTTTTCTGTGTTCCTAGGCCTGTGCTGTTGACTGGGGTAGGATCCAGCCCAATCCAGGCTGGCAGAGGTGTTGTGGGCCCAATATACGGCATCAAGAGGTTGATCCTGGAGGCTATACTGCCACTAGAGAGCCAGTAAGCTGGGCAGGCACAAAGTGTACAGCAGGAGGGGGCAAAATACGGCTCATGGGCCATATCTGGCCTGCAAGGCCATTGTGTCTGGCCCGTGAAGCCCCTAAAAAAATGTAGACAATTAATATGTATCTGTCCCTGATTCCTGTCAAAGATGACAAAAACCAAGGGCAGTAGGACCCAGGGGAAGCCCTGGAGGGCTCCTTCAACAGCAGAGCCCACCCAGCCCCACCCTAGCCTGGGACCATGTGCGTGCACCATGCTGGAACCTCAGGTAAAGGGGCAGGAAGGTAAGGAAGAAGCTGGTGTGGAGCATGGGGGGAAAGCGGGCCTTCCCCCACCCCATGACCCGTGCTCCCTGCTGCAGCCACTCACAGCCCATGTGAGGCTGTCCTGAGCAGGCACAGGCAGCCCCAGGTGGGCTGTGAGTGGCGGCAGTGCAGGGCACCAGCCACAGGGTGGGCAAGGGACAGCTTTTCTCCCCTGTGTTCAGCACCAGCTTGTAGCCTGTCCCCACTGATGCCTGGGCCCTGCACCGGGTCTGGGCTAACTCATCAGGGCTGCAGCTGCAGCCCCCCTGCTTGCTGCACTGGGTGGTGCTTGCTGCTGCTGGTGCCCAGCACAGGAGCTCCAGGCACCACTTGCAGCCCATGTGGGGCTGCCTGTGCCTGCTCAGGACAGCCCCACATGGGCTGTGAGTGGCTGCAGGGTGGGGCACTGGCCATGGAGTGGGCAAGGGGCCACCTTTCCCCCACTTCCAGCACCAGCTTCTTCTCTTCCGGCAAGCAGGGGATCCGGGCTGTGCGCTGCTCCCGCCTGCACCACAGGGCTGGATGGGCACTGTGTGTGAGCAGGTGCGAGAGCAGGACCTGCACCCATGTCCCAGCGCCAGCGCCAGCAAGGTCCAGAGCAGGGCGGCAGAAGTACAGGGTCCTGGCCAGCAGGGTCTCTATGGAGCCAGGCCAACTCCCTGCTCTTCCTGCTGGTGTAGCCCAGTCTGGCTCCACAGACCCCTACCAGCCTGTGCCCTGTTTTGTGACCCACAAGTGCTGGCCCTGGGACATCAGTCCCAAGACATTGGGACATTGGTCCCAAGATGGTGACCAGGAGGCGAAGCACCTGTCAAGGGGCGGGGCTACCCATGCAGCCCTCAACAGCTTGCCACAACTTGGTAAGTGGCCCTCCATCTGAAATAATTGCCCATCCCTGTTGTACAGCACAGCACATGTAGGGAAGGTTATATGGCAGCTTCTAGCTGTAGCCCTCTAGCAGCAGGTCTGTGTGAGCTTGCACCTTAGAGAGGGTAATGACAATTAGTGTGGGACTGCTCACAGCATGTACTATGTTTAACACTGTGCAGTATTCCTTAGCACATGCAACAGCATACATAGACTGAAATATATAACTACACCCTTACCTGGTATAAATTGGTACAACTTCAACAGATATTAAACAAGCTTAGAGAATGGACTTCAGGTTTTATCTCCACCTGAGCTTTCTTTATGTGATAGTGGGTGCATCTATATGTGCATATTAAGGCAAAGAAAGAAACCCCAGTGCTTATCATGCAGTAGTATATTGTGCTCAGGGCTGCAGCACATTGAGCAAGGCTGGAGCAGCCCTAGTTTGTAGGGAGCCAGGGGGGTCAGCCTGTGAGCCTGGGACTGGTCTGGCCTTGCTCAAATGTTGTAGAGGGGCTAGCTGGGGCACAAGAGTGCTTCCGTGCAGGACTAGCCAGCAGATAACCTCTGTACTGAAGCACTTTTATGCCTCAGCTAGCCAGGTCAACATCTACACGTCCATTGCTGTGTCTGAAAAAAATCTGCATCATGACACTACTTGTATTTAAAAGTACTAACCTGCTTCAGAGTTTATTAGTTTCCTGCACTGTAACAGGGATGCATGTGTAGATGTCAAAGTATTTACTGTGTAGCTAATTCATCTACTCTGCAGTAAATGTCTTTTGTAACCACACCCAATGTCTACATTTATTTCGGAAAGGAAGTCAGTCATAAATATTGCAGATTTTATAATGATCACTAAGTTGCAAAAGTGTTTTAATAATTTATTGCCTGCCATCTCTATTAAAGTGTTATATTTGTTGGACTTGTATATTGCAGGTCAGAGTTCAGAATGTACATTTCCCATTTCAAGTGAAGAAGATAAAAATATACTTCTTTAAAAACATTAAGTAACTGCATTTCATTTAAAGAAATATGTAATCTTCTAGGAAGAGTAACTGAATTTATTAAAGATGGTAAAAAAAAGTCACCACAGAAAAACTATTTGTGAAACTGACCAGACAATTACCTAGGACAAGTAGGTAGATTTGGGTACTCAGTACTTGAATTATATCAATTATTTAAAAGTACAACCCTGCGATTTAATCAGACATATTCATCAAACTTCTGTACCACTTTATGGAGCAAAACTTCTACTTTTCTGCCTCCATCTAGCAGATGGGAAAGATGCAAGCAAAAAGAGAACAGTAAACATAAAATGTCTACCTAAATTTCTCTGAAGCTCTTTTTCAAATAAACTTCCCTAAACCGTTCAATCAAGTAGAGCAATTAGAATGCAAATGTAGTACAAAAGTATCAGTGATAGAGCTGAAAACTCAAAATTGAATTTGAATATGTCATACTTTACTAGATGCATCCAGACATTAAAATGGGGTAGCTGAGATATATTACACATGGATGGTACATAGTCTTAGAGCTATGAGATCAGATCAAACAAAACTCAGTACCTTCAATATAGATCCTGAAACTTCAAAAGACCTTTGGTGAGAGAGTATTGCCTTGATAATGCAAGTGAAAAAAAGCACTTCTTGCCAAATGGGGTTTGCCAATAAGAAACACAAAGCATATCTTCATCTAGCATTTAAGTGTCTGAACTAAGCCTGAAGGAAGGTGCTTCTATGCACTTGAATGTAAGAATCTTCTAACAGCAGGTGCCTAAAATTGTTCCTTCAAAGAACTGCCTGGGAATCACTGTTTTCATTTTAAAACAGAAATGATGTCCACCTTCAGTATAATAGTACACTGGCTGAAGCACTCATCCAGGAAGTGGGAGATCCAGGTTAAATGTCCCTTATAGATTGAGGGGATCGAAATCCTGCATCCTTCACTTCATAGACGTGTGCCTAACCATGAGGTTGTATGGTAGAAGAGACTCCATCCCTCCTGTTAAAGTTATTCCACTGTCTAGGAAAGAGTATAAGATTCTTGGAGCCAGAAGGAGAGTTAAGAAGAAGGAATATGGCTGTGACTTAATGGCAGAAGCACTCACTTGAGCAGAAGGAATCCTACGTTAAGTCCTTATTGTATATACATTTGGAATTATCAATCCATGGATTAAAAATTAAAATAATTCTTGGGACAGGGACTAAAATTCTATTCCCCTGTGATTATCTTAATCATCAGAGTAAATGTTCATACATATTCACATAAACTCACCATATAACTCCATGAATCTTGCATTCCTTTCTTCACAGTGGCCTGGCTTCTTCAGGAGGTGTGCTGCTTTCACCAAGCCTAATTCTAGGGCACTTTTGTGAGTTGTGGTTTTGAACCCTCTCAGGCTGAGGAGGCCCAGGACCTTAGTCTCCCTCATACTGGGTAAATGTTTTAACCAGTTATTAAATAAAAGTTGATTTAGCATGACAGCCTTCTTTCTGGAAGTCACTTTTATTTCAGTCAGTATGCAATAGGCCTGCTTCGAGTATGCCCAGATATCGGATCTTTGACAGGATTGGGGCACCTGAGGGACTTAGATACCTATGTTCTCAGTCCAGAACAGTTCTGGACATGAGAATTGAGGGGGTCATGCCATAACATGAGATCACAGCTTTCAAGGCAGACAGATTGTCTAATATAACAAGGACACAGTCTAGAAAACAGTCTGGAAACCAAGGAAGTATGTAGCATACTGTCCTGTAACACAAGGCAAGTGATACCAACTATCAGAATAACAGAAGGGCCTGAGTCCCAGTTTTGGGGGAACAGACCAAATTAGGAGAAGGCATGAAAGGCTACGTGGACATGTGACCACAGAGAGACAACCAAGCAGAGATAGCCATGGATGGAGAGTCATCAGGTGTCATCAAGGGGGAAGGAGAATACAAATGCAGATACTTGAGAGTAACAAAGTTATTCCTCCTCTTCCTTTCTGCCACTCCCCGTTCTTCCTCCTTCTCCTTCCAAAGAGGGGTTCCTGTCCTCATCCCTGTGCTCCAGGAAGGGTCCCTGAGGCCACCATGGAGGACACCATCTCAGCCCATCTCAGATACCCTCCTGGAGGGGGGTATGGGCCTTGTCATCCACCTCCAGACTGCTGACATCTGACACCTAAGAAAGCCTCAGAGTGAAGCTTGTGTCCTTGCCAGATGTACTTTGACTCTGATTACACTTGGTACTCTAGGGTTAGATGGCCATTATTAGGATTTTTCAATCACAAATTTGGTGACTAAAGTCTGCCTGGCTCCTGTTTTAAGATGCTAAACAGATATTTGGATCTGGCCCATAACTACTTATTTTCCTTCTCCTAGTACAGGTAAGATCCCTTTCGTCAGTAGGAGGGGCAAGATTGTCATGGCAGAAATGGCATGTTCTCAGAGCCGAGAGGAGAAAATTCTTTATATACAAGTGCTGCTTCAAATCCTTTAACTGTTATTAATTTGACAACACCTTGGGATCTACTAGTCTGAACAACAAATATTGGTTTATATTTATAAGTCTTGATTTCTGTGTAATATCTTCTGTCATATTGGGACAGGCAACGTGTGACTTCTGTGGAAGTCAAGGGCAGTTTTACCATTCCTTCCATTGGAAACAAGGTTTTAGCTGAAACTGTATAAATATCCACTAAAGAGTAATAAGAATGTCTGCTGGTGAATTCAATACCTTCTGTGATTATAATTAGCTAATGTTCATGACTAAAATGGATTTTATGGAATTTCCTGACTTGACCCATTTATTATTTTGTTTGGAGTAGTGCAGTGGTGAATCAGGTTCTGATATACTTTCACTACTGGAATCAGTTCTTGAAAATGTTTTTTTTTTCAGCTCATCTACATATCAGGCCCCAATTCCATAAACTGCTGAACTCCCACCCTACAACTCCCTGCCCTTCCCTTCACAATTTATGTTGACTGCAGTCAGCTCTCTATATATTCAAATCATACCTTAAGTAAAAAAAGATTCAAAAGTCAATTTTGGTCAGTTATTAAAAATAACACTTATTCAAGGTAAGAGTGATGTGCCATGGAAACCACTTTGCTGTAAAGGAGTTAATTTGAAAGTTCAAGACAGCTGTGATTCTGTCTGCCATATCTTTTTATTTTTGTCAATCCACTCTTGCATGGTAGAAAAATTATGTCTGCAGCCACTGCAATATGACACACTTCCTTGCTGCTTAGTAAGTTCTTTTAATCTATATTGTAGGGTATGTGTGGACTTATGAAAAACCATGTAGTTTATTTCCATTGAAATTCTTTCTAAATTGAAAAAATGGTTTGACATTAGACATAACCATTCTAAATATAATTCCCAGTCAAAATTAAAATAATTCAGTTTTAATACCTTTTTTTAGTTTTCATTTATCTCCAATCAGATGGTTCTTCTATAGATTTGGATAGAATATAATACTTGTCTATTACAAATGCTTGGCCATATAGATAGATAGATAGATGTGCGTCTACACAAGATGCTTTACTACACAGTAGAGTACACATGCAAGCAGTTACTGTACAGTAAATTAGTCTACTATGCTGTTAATTTACTACCTGCAAATCAGGAGGAGTTACTCCTCCAGTGCAGCTGGGGAACCAATTTGGGGCCCTGGCATTGCTGGGAGTGAGTGCAGCAACAGAGAATGCAGCAATGGAGAGTGAAGCAACAGAGATTGCACCCACAACTACTACCAGGCGGGCTGCGAGGCAACAGAGCAACCAGAAGAGAAGATGTTGGGTAATCATAGTAGGTGACTCCCTGCTGAGAGGAACGCAGAGAGACATCTGCCACCCACAACAGGAGGTCTGTTGTTTCCCTGGGGCACAGATCCATGATGTCATAGAGAGGATCCCTAGGCTTGTCTAGACCACAGATTACTATCCCATGCTTCTTATCCCTGTGGGAACAAGTGACTCAGACAGGAGCAATACAGACCACGTCATGAGTGACTATAAGGCTCTGGGAGCGAGGCTTAAAGGATCAGGGGCTCAGATAGTTTTTTCTTCTGTACTCCCTGTTGCAGGCCACGGTCCAAGGAGGCAAGAATGCATCGATGAAGTGAACCAGCATCTCCAGTGGTGGTTCACCAAGAAGGCTTCGGCTTCTATGACCACAGCACCTACTTCAAGGACAGAGGACTCCTGGAGAAAGACAGCATCCACCTCACATGCAAAGGTAAGTCCCTTTTCTTGGCCAGCTTGACCAATATTTTAGGGCTTTAAACTAAGATCGCAGGGGGGTGGGGAAATGCTAACTGAAGCCTACCCAGGAACCAATATACAGGAACACTCCATTGACAATGAAACCAAGCAAGCCACTCTTACAGGAGCTGAGAAAACAGCTCACCTTCAACACAATAGGCAGCCAGTGAGTTAGGTGCCTGTACACCAATGCCAGAAGCATGGGGAACAAGCAGAAGGAACTAGTCCTTCTGCTTTCCACTGGGCACTATGATATAGTAGGGATCATGGAGACCTGGTGGGACACCTCTCATGACTGGAGCATAGCCATAAAGGGCTACATCCTTCACAGAAGGGATCAGATAGGGAAGAGATGTGGGGGTGTTGCCCTCTATGTGAAGGAGCAGTATACCTTCCTACAGGACAATGCTGGCCCCAAAGAAGAACAGCTTGAAACCCTCTGGGTCAAGATCTGGGAGAGGTGCAGTGAGAGAGACCTGACTGTAGGTGTATACTACAGGCCACCTAACCAAGGGGAGGAACTTGATTTAGTGTTTGCCCGTAAACTAATGGAGGCCGCACATGCACAGAACATGGTTGTCATGGATGACTTCAACTACCTAGACATCTCCTGGGAAAAGTGTTCAGCCATCTCGGATTGTTCACAATCCTTCCTGACCAGCACCAAAGAGCTTTTTTGCCTGAGGAGGTGCACAGGCCAACTAGAGGCAATGCAGTTCTTGACCTGGTCCTGGCCAAAGGGTATGCCCTGGTGACCAGCTTAAACAAAGAGGACAGCTTAGGTGATAGTGACCATGAAATCATTACATTCATGGTCCATTGCAAATACCAAGCTCAAAGTCTTAGACGTCAAAAATGCACATTTTAATAAGGTCATATCACTAGTAGAGAATGCCCTGAGACACCAAGGAGCATGGGTAAAGGGAGTACAAGAAGAATGGTTGTTCCTTAAAGATGCAGTCCTTAAGGGTCAGAGACAATCCATTCCCTTATGCCTCAGTCTTTCACAAGCTGGTCTTCATCAGCTCTCCCACCTGCCCCCAGGCTGCACATCTAGAGCCATGGGCCCCACATAGAGGGAGGAACCTCCTGTCCCTGCTCATGTCCCTGCCCCGCTCTCCACCCTGACTGGCTGAGTTCTCTCCCACCACCTTGAGTCCACCCCTACCCTCTCACCCCCAGCATTCAGGGAACTGGGAGAGATTACAGAACTTTACTGAGCAGCCAGAGACCTCACAGTTAGGCAGTCAGGGGCTTGTCACTTACAGAGAAACTTGTCAATGGCAGCCGTCATCTCCTCCTTGGCTGTGGGAGTCAGGGACTTGTAGTGTAGTCAGAGATACCCCTTCAAGTGGTGACACACATTGCAGGGAAGGGGAGGCTTGCCAGGGGTGCTGTCCAAGCTCAGGTTCCCATATGAGGTGCTCAGATGTTCCTGAGACACCATGGCAATCAGAAGCAGCAGTGCATAGTGGGTCAAGCACCCATCAGTGTGCTCAAACAGCTCATTGTGGTGCACCCAGGGAACTCTCAGCAGGAACATGCTTGGGGTGCAGGGAACCCGCACTAGGGGCCCTGCCTCAAGCCACCTCTCTGGAGCAGCCTGCTGGGGGGAGGTCAGGGGTAATACCAGCTCCATGTCCCAGCCAGAAAGAACCCCATGCCTACAATCCCAGCCATCATGGGCCTGGTGCCCCTCAGTGAGCTGAGCCAATATAAGCCTGGTGTCGTGGGGGGAAACTACCTGGCCTGCAGTAGAAGGGGAAAACTTGGTCTAGAGCAGCCATGGCAGCTGCTGCCAGGAGCCATCCCTGAGCCAGCCTGGGTAGGGGACTGGGATGGTAGTCTGCCTCCAGCAAGCACCAAGTGGACTACCTGCTCCTGTGGAGTGAGTGGGAATGGAGGGCTTAGCTGGCATCCACCTGTGACAGGCCTGCCTGTCTGACTTACTATGGTCCTTGGACATCTGGGCATGCACAACCCCTGATCTGAGGCTGGGTGGTGAGCAGCCCCTTGGTATAGTGAATGTTATCTATGAAATGTTTCAGACTCTCACAAAAAGCCTCTCTGTCCTGCATGCAGGGAAGAGGCACCAGGGATGTCTCTCCTCCATGTCAGGGGAGATGTGTCAGGGGATGCGCCCTCCAGGATGACACCACCCTTGGTTGGCACCCTCTGCATACACCATCTCAGAGAGCAATGGAAGCAATACCAGACCCCACTGCTGGGCTGGGTGGTCACCATGGTGGAGGAGAGGATAGTAGACTCACAGTCCTCCTATGCTGATGTGACCCAGGTACACCCAAAGGTTTGTCCTATTCTCAAAAGAATGGGATGGTAGGGGTGCTGAGAGAGGGAAGCCAGAATTTCAAGCAGATCCCTCTTTCCTCTATCGAGTTAGCACAAGCCCAACGTTCTTAACTATATACAATTTATTAAGTTATAATATACATAAACATAAAATTAAATATCATATACATATATTTGCACAGTGAACACTAACCAATAACCAAGGTCAAACCCTAAATAACAGTATTTACAACATCACAATACAACATTTCAATTACAAAATATAAGGCTCAAACATGAATAATCTCAATATCATCTATTCCTTAATATAGTCCCTGACCCATGGCAAGAGATAGTCCTCCTTCCAATAGGGTCCCTTGTGGGGGAAGTCCAAGAAGCACTAGGAGCCCCTCCCCTTAGGGACTTGACTAGGTGGGTGGCTGCTTACCCATCCACTTCTCTGGGGTTGCCCGCCCCAAATGTCTTTCCCCTGTGGGACCCAAGGGCCCAATGACTTATGCTCCCTCAGGTGGTGGTGGTCAGAGCACAACTTGATGGGGTTTCCTCTGCTGGAGCACGTCTCCAGGCCTCCCCTGTACTGCTGGGCTCCTCTCCACCCTGTGCCCCACTCTGGACACCAAGGGGTCAGCTCCCTTCCAGACCTGACAGCTTACAGTTTTCAATCAGGTCCAGGGGAGCTCTTCTCCTCCTCCCCTTAAGAAAGGGGGGTGACTTTATTTCTCCTGTTGCCTCATGATTGGTGGATGGGCTCTACCAATCAAAGCAGCAGGACCTGAAGCCTGGGACTCAACCCAAGCTCTGAAAGGTGAGCAGGCTACAGTAAGAATGTAGTGCATGAATGGGAGAGAAACTGCAAGGACTGGGCATTCTGGGACAGGTTTCTGGCCCTCAAGCAGAGGCACATCATCTTCTTTGAGAAGATGCTGGAGTTGCAGGAGTGGCAGGCCCTCCATGGTGGCCAGGGTTGTGGAGGCCACAAAGGAGGATTGCCAGGTGCTGAACACCTTCCTGAACCTGGTGGTCACCTTCATGCCTTCTGCTGCCCTGCCCTCGGCCCTGGCTCCTCCTGCCCCCAAGCAGCTGCCCACTGCCCAGCAGCAATCCACACAGTGGGACTGGGCTGAGGTGTAGTGCCATCTGCACTGCCCAGGACCTCCTGCCCCTGCACGCTTGCCAAGTGCCTAGCCCCTCTCACCCAGGCACCATGTGACTCCTGAGCAGGTGCTGCCCACAGTAGGACCAGCACTGCATGTGAGGCCTGCTGGCCTTGGTTTCATAATGAAGGAGCAGCCAGCAGCACAGCCAAAGAAGCAGCCACCCTCACCCCTGGGCAAGCCCCTACTGGCTTGCCTTGTCACAGCATCCATACCAGCAGTGCTGTGGCTACAGGCCAGGGTGTGGGAACCTGTCCCTGGGATCCATACCAAAGGTGCCTTCACCCCAGGAAGGCACACAACACAGTGTAAATAGTTTGCACAGGGAAGAGGGTGCTTTCTTGGTGGTGGGTGGTAGGGTTAACGGTGAGGTCTGGGATGTTTGGGGAGGGACAGTGTGACTGAGGTCCATGGTCAGCTGGCCAGAAGCCCTACAGTGGGGGTGCAGGATGAGGAGATGATCCACCAGCACATATTGCACATGGTACTCTGACCCCCACTGCCAGGTGTTCAGCTTGCTCAGGGCCTTGATGTTAGGGAGGGCCATTGCTGCCACTCCTGCCACAGCTGGTACCCGCAGTGCCAGGTATTCAGCACCTACTGTGCCTCCTCCACCTATACCTTGTAGAAGAGCTCCCCATGGGCCTCACAGATGTTATGCAGCACACAGGTTGCAATAATGACCCAGGGGATGTTGGCCTTCATCACCTTGACATGGGTGGTAAGGATGTACTAGTGCCCCTTCAGAGGGCTGAAGAAGTACTCCACCAGTGCATGGCTCTGGCCCAGACACCTATTGAAATGTGCCAGGCTTGTGCTGAGCTGGCTAGTATAGGGCCACATGAGCCAGGGCAGGAGCAGGTAAGCAGGGTCCCTGATGAGGAGGGATAGAACAGTCACACTGTCCAGCTGCAGGTCCAGAACACCAGATGAAAAGTGCTGTATCCACCAAGGATAGCAGGGCAGAGGTCCAGAAGACCCAGGCATTGTGGGTACTGCCAGCCCATCCAGTGCTGAGAGTAGTTTAGGTGGTCCATTACAGTCAGAAGCATGACCAAATGAAAGCCCCACTGGCTGTAGTATTGGCAGTCCCCTGGGGCAGGCAGGTGATGGAGATGTGGGTCCCATCCTGAGCCCCAATGCACTGTGGAAAGCCTAGGGTTTGGAATTCCACCACCACCTCCAATGGGTTATTGACCCAGATCACAGTGTGGACCAGCATGTCTTGGAGAGTGCCACAGACCCACAGAATGGCCTCCCTGGTGATTGCATTGCCCACCCTGAAGAGGTGGCCAACATACTGCAGGATGGTGGGCATGGCAAGCTGCAGGAGGTGATGGCCACCTGGATCTCCATTGGAAGGGGTGGCTGCATGGTGTTGGGCTGCCACTCCAGGGTCAAGTAGCTTCTGGAATGTGCTTCAGGTCATCTGGAAGGAATCCTCCCACTGCTCACTGTCCCAGATGTGCTGGATGACATGAAGCCACCAGTCCTGGATGGCATGGCAGGCCCACATGGAACCTTAGGAGCTCATGGATGGCACCTGTGGCAGTATCCATATGGGTAACATCATCCTTGCTGGGGTCCATGCAGAGGCCCAGGGGCTGATAGGTGACAGCCTGGGGACGGTGGGCCACAGGTATGGTGGTGAGTCTGACCAAATGGCTGTGTAATACCAAGGGGCAGACAGGGTTCAGGCTGACCTGGGCCAGGCAGTGGTTTCTGCAGTGGTGAAGTGCAGTGAGGAAGGAAGCAAGCAGAAGCCCATGCCATGGGTCATTGCTACTGGGACCTGGGTGTGAAACAGCCATTGCATGCTGGACACAGGTTCTGCAGTGTCAGAAAGGGCTGTGCCAGGAGTCTTCAGACTGCTCTAAGCCAGAAAACCATGGGGCCAGGGAACACTGCATGGGGCTTCCTTTTAAAGAGTGCCCCTAGCAACCAGGCAACTATGGCCAGAGTCTCCAGCTCTCTCTGGCTGCTGCATGGGGGTGGAGCAAGACAGAAGGAGGCCTGGATCATTCTACTCTCATAAGCAGCAATCTGATCCCAAGAGTCTACATGTGTAGCCATCTGCCCAGGGCTGGTTTACTCAAAGTAAATTACTGTGCAGTAAGCCTAAAAAGCATTAACTGCATGTGTAGAAATTCCCAATTATATTACTAATAACTTGTATATGTTTCTGTGTATAGAACATTTTCCTAAATTATTTTATAAAATAGATTAATCAATTTATAATCTAGATTCTCCCATGTAGACTTTCATATAGTAAAAGTCCCAACTCATATTCTATAAGTACTATGATCCAAAGGCCAGGTTTTTAAAGGTATTTAGGTACCTAAAGATGCATAGAGTCACTTTCTAGTATTCTCCAAAGGTGTTTTATACTAATTGAAGTGAACCCTTAATTTAAATTCTTAGATGTTAATTGGAGCATGGACTGGAACTCATGTCAGGTTTCTCTCTCCCACTTACTAAGTGCTCCAGCTATTGTCTATTGTGTAAAGAGATGTAAGTCCAAGCATCTGTTGTGTTTTGTGAAGAATGGTTGCCATAAGCACTGAACTGCAGAACAGGGTTCATAGTTATGAATCTTAATTAGATAGGCTTTTCCCTGCTTCCTGGAACAAAGCACACAAGTCCCTGAGGGGGAAAAAATTAAATGCATCTCTCTCCTCAATATTTCTTATTGGCTGTCTGCATTTTGTTAATCCTCTTCTAGGGTGAAACGACATATTACACTTAGCCCACATTAAACCCATGGATTGTTAAATGGTGTTAAAGAAAGAATGTGCTGTCAGCAGTCTAATATTAGGGTAATACTGTTTCTTTTCTGTACAGGTTAGACTTGCCACTAGAAGGATGGTGAACAGGGGTGTAGCTAAAAGTTAGGACACCTGGGACGTGTCCACACATGCAGGTGCGTCCACTTGCAGCAGCTCAAATAGCAGCAGCACAAATTTGTGCCAGAGATTTTTGCCCCGGCACACATGCCTGAATATACACATGTGGGGCAAGTTGTGCCACTTGGGGCAAACTGACCCTACCCAGATCCTCGCGGATCTGCAGACAGGGGGAGCTGAAGGCTAGGGCCAGCACCTGTGCTGGCCCTAGCAGTATAAAAAGGTGCCCTGGTGAGTAGTTCTGGGATACTTGCTTTCTGGAACTTCTAAGGCCTGGCCAATTGACATATGGGGACACTAGCCCCCTGTGGCAGCTGGACTGCTGCAGCAGCCCTGACCTAAAGTGGCCCTTGCACTCTCTACCCACTGAAGCAGTCTGGCAGCGGGGGCTGCTGCCTGGTTGTGATCTGCTGCCACCTATGACATCTTTCCCCTTGTACCTGTAGCCCCATGTCTGCATGCCTGCCAGACCTGGATGGGGACTGCATGGATCTGGGCTGTGGGTGCAGCAGTTGGGCTGGGTCAGGCCAGGCAGGCAGCAGAGCCATCTGCCAGTGGGCCGTGGCTGCAGAATTGACATTTGTGCGGCACTGCTACCATGTGTGCCCCCACCCTGCCATCTGGGTAGCTATTCCCTGGAAGATGTGTTTGTTGTGGTGGCCCTCTCTGAACTCTTAAAGTATGTCCTCCTGGCCCCAGATGGCCAGCCCTCCAGTTGGGTCCCCAGTGCCAACCCTGGGCAGGCTCCTCTGCCTGGGTCCTGCCACTTGCCTTACTAGCAGGAATCCTAGTGTTCCCTGTTTAAAAATTGCAAATTCTCTGATAAAAATCCCAAATTCACTCTTTAAAATACCCCAGACTGAAGCAGACCAAACACAAGCTAGGTAGCATGGCCCAGAATTAACCCTTGCTTGAAGCAACATAACTTTGACAAACTCAGAGGGCCCTTAGCATGAATTAACAAGATTTAACATGTAGACACTTATGTTTTCAATGTCCTGAGTATGGTCTAGGTGTAATCTGTAACTTCACCCTAACTCTTTTCAGGCATTGTATATGGTAATTTAAGTGTTAAGGAGACAAGGTGCATAGAAATCTCAGTGTTGCCACATCTGACCCTAGACCCAGGCACTTGTTTACCACAGGATAGAAAGATCTCAACAAACTGAGGATGTGAGACACCTGCTGTATGACCATCCCACAACAAACAAACACCTGAAGTCACACAGGAGCTTCCTCACCAACTCCCAACCTCTCCATCCCACACTCAAGGAGACATGGCTAGAGATGAGGAATGAGAGACTGAAGGAAATACCTGACACTGAAAAAATGGACATTCCAGTGACCAAGTCCTTACCACCAGCAGTTGAAGAAGGCGATGATGTCTCAACCACCTACATACCAGAGTTGGATGCTCCAACTAATGCAACTAAAGGAACTAATGAAGAAGTGGGGCTATACCATTGGTTCAATGACCTGTGACTGTGGCACAGAGCTTCAGACTCTGCAACACCTGCTGCAATACCTGCAGCTTGAAGGCACATGTGCAATGAAAGATCTGGCACATACAATGAATGAGAACAAGCATGTATGACAAAATGGTCAAAAGTGGTATACAAACACAAAAACAGGAAGAGACTATCATTTTAGGTACTGATTATCTTTTTAAGTATTTGACTCCTAGGTTTAGGGGATATTTGAATTTGTTTTCCAGATGGAGTCTATCATTCTAATCCTCTGCCAAAGATCACATTTACTAGCCCTCTCAAGAATTCTGTATTACAAGCTTGGTACTGCGTTTGCTTGTTTGTTTTGTCTTCCTAGATATTGTTGGTCCATTCGTACTTGCATTACATCTTGACTTTCACCTTGCTGCTTCACATTCTTCACAAATTATGATTTTATAAACAAGAAACCTAGGGAGAGAAAGATATATTAATGTACAAAGTTTTATATTTGATTCTGGGGCAGCAGCTATGGAATCTGAGTTTATTAATGTTCAGTGCATGGTAAAAAGCCATCTGCTTCTTCAGATTTTTGCCTGAAGGATAGGAAATAATATGCGTATTCTTTAATTTATCAGGTGAATACATTTAGTAAATATTTGTCATGGAGTGATTGATCATGACACCATAATTAAAGCTGAAACTAGAGGTCAATATAAATCTTATTTGACTCCCCTCAATCTAACTTTTAAGAGGAACAAAATATTAATACATAATTGTTTTTCCTTTTGTTTGTGATGATTACACTAATTGGAGACTACTTGCAGTTTATCTGGGAAACAGTAATCCTCCCCAAATAATCCATTTTCAAACTTGAAGTGTTCTTTCTTGACTAGATTTTCCTACCCAGTCACCTCTTCTCAATACAAAACCCACCAATTCACACCTGTGCAGAGACCCATAACCATTCATGTGTGGGAAACTTTTGATTAAAATTGATTTTGAAATAAAGTGGGTATTAGCAACTTATATATTTATTGCTGTGGAATTAATTGATTTGGTGCTTGACTGGCTCTGTCTGCCTGAGGAATTACTCGAGTTCTGACCATGAAAGTACCCAAACTTTCAAGGGCAGGTCTATACAGATAGTACTGAGGAGAAAACACAAGGCACCAGTAGTTCCTTGCAATAGTGAAGAAAGGAGCATTCAGGCAACAGCAAATGAAGAGCAGGCTTGAAAAGATGAAGAGAGTGGGTAGGTTGAGGAGGAGAAGTGTGGGAAGAACAGAAGAAGAAAATAGAGACAGGGTATGTCTACATGAGATGCTTACTACAGAGCTGACTAATTAGTTCTGCAGTAAACACCTCAGCATATATACATGTGCCCCTATTAGGGCACAGGAAACTAATAAACTCTGCAGGAGGGTAGTAAATATAGTACAGTAAATACTCCCTGCTGTGGAGTTTTTTCATGCACAGCAGCGCACATATAGACCCTGACCTAGCTGGCTGGGGCATGAAGGTGCTGGATTGCCTGTCAGCTAGCCCTGCACTGAAGCACCCTCATGCCCTAGGCAGCCCCTCTGCAGCACATGGAGCTGGAGGGAGCAGACCCAGTCTGGCAGAGTGTGATCAATGATATGGTAGCTGATACGTTGCCTTACAAAGCAGGGCAAGACAAGTTTGTTTCACTATCTCCCATCCTGTTTGATTTAGCATTGGAACCACTGGTCACAGGTATAAGGGATGAGGGTGATATAAAAGGCATTAGGGTAGGAGATAGTGAACACAAGTTCCTGTTATATGCAGATGATGCACTAATATTTCTATCTCAGCCTGAGAGATCAGTTCCTGCCCACTTATCATTAATCAATAATATTAGTAATCAATCTAGTTATAAAAATCAGACTAAATCTGAGTTACTTGGATTAAAGAATTAGACCACAAAAGAATATTTTTATCAAATAAAACTTTCAATGGCAATTAGCTAACTCTTTGGTGCATTAAAATGTCTAGGAATATTAATGTTATAGTCTGCCAAATTTTGTAAGATTCTTGATGTTATATTACAAGACCTGAACAAATGGAGCATTTTGGCAATATCCTTCTGGGGCTGTGTTAGTAGTTTAGAAATGAATGTATTACTTTGAGTAGTATTAGAATGGCATGACCATGATGCTTCAGGAATTATGTGACTATTATACTAACCATGTAGTTTCTACAAATATATCACCCTAAGACATCCTTGCCTCCTGTATTACCTTGACTAATTTATCTATTACAAAATTCCCTGATTCTATTTTAATATAATGTATTGTTTATTAGCTTTTTGTGATGAACTTTCCAAAAATAGTTAAATATCAATATATGCAGATGAATCAAGTATTGGAAAAATCAATTTTGATCTGAGGCTTTAGGTTTAGCAAATCCTGCAACTATACTTCTTTTTTCATTGAAAACCACTTCTTTTCCACATTTTGTGCCATCACTCTATAAGCATATAACATTACATAGCAGATTCAATGCAAACTATTTAGGACTCAAGTGGAATGAAGACCTAGGTACTCAGATGACAGAATCTCAGTGGAAATCAGCAACTCAGAATATTCAAACATCTACAGTTGATATCAGACTGCATATTATATACCAAAACAATATTTTTTGTATTCATTAGGCTCTCCCTAAACTTAAAAATTTAAATGTACTGTCAATAGATACATCAGCCTAGACCTACCATCCAAAAAGCACCCTTTGCACTCTAGGGACAGCCTCCCTGTCAATTTATAAGAGTTAATGTGTCGCAGGCACAATAACAGGGTGGTACTGTGAGAGGCTGGAGGGCACAACAAAGTGGAGGCCCAGGTGGTGGCTAGGAGACATGGCTTCCCTGCTCCAGTACTGAGCTCAGTACAGTTATACACAAAAAACACAAATACACACATTTGCCTAGTCTCTCATTTCCCTTTTGAAGAATTATTGCAAGGCAAAGTTAAGAATATGTGGGTGCATTATGTTACATTTACACACTTTCAAATGCTTTGGATACATCTTTAACCCAATTTTAACACTTAGGGTACATGGTGGGTGTGTCTTCATGAGATGCTTTACTGTTCAGTAGAGCTAATTACTGGATAGTAAACACTACCATATACATGTGGCTGACTCTTACTATGCAGTAATTTCCTCTACTTGGCAGTCAATTTGCTACCTGCAAGTGCAAGTAGCAAATTAACTGCTGAATAAATACTGCACAGTATGGCATGTGTAGACAGCTGACAAGGGACAAATGTGCTCCTGGTCAACTGGGCAGGGGGACAGGAGATTGCTTCCTGCCCCCAAGAAGTGCCTGTTGCCAGGGCAGTCTCTGCCATCAGAGTCAACTGGGAAGGGGGCTGGGAGCTCCCTGCACAGAGACAGTTTCCTGCCCAGCCTGGAGCTGGCTGGGATCTGCTCCTGACATGGACAGTTCCCAGCCAGCCCCAGGCTTCACAGGGATGTCTGTATGTGAAGCCAGGAAGCCATTTTGGGCAATCCCCAGCCAGATCCAGGATGCAGATGAAGACTTCCCTGCACAGCCCAGAGCTGGCCAGGAACTGTTCCAGTCAGGGGCGGGTCCCATCCCCATGCTGCAATCATGCATTCAAGGCAGGGGGCTCAGAAAGGCTGCAGGGGAGGGGAAGGTCACAGCTCTTGACCCAGTCTGCTAGTGAAGCAGCTAGTAGTGAGTCCCTGGCTGGGTGGGCATTCCCTGCCTGGATGGGGCTCACTGCTAGCTTCCTCACTGACAGATCAAGGTAAGGGCTGGGACCTTTTCCTCCCCTACAGCTCTTTCCAAGCCTCCTGCCACTGATCAGAGAGCTGGGGCTGCGAGTTCCCTGCTGCTGGGCAGGGGGATTTTGTCCCCACCTGGGCTCTGTCACCAAGGCGCACCCCAGCAGCAGCAGGGCCCACCCCTGGGAGTAGGAAGCAATCTCCTAGCTCTCACTAGAAGACAGCAGTCTCCAGGCCCTGTGCTCCCTTCCATCCCCTGCCAGTCCACTAGAGCTCCCAAGCCCAGACTACAGCTCCCTTGGATGCTGCAGGGAGCTGGTATAGGGCCAAAGTGTGCAGAAGCAGACTGCTGCAAGGAGCAGCAAATCTGCTCCCAAAACTCTTCATGTGCAGATGCCTTCCCATAGTGGGTTTACTCTAGAGTAACTTACTCTAGGGTAAACTCACCCTGCAGCATATGCATGTGTATATGTGCATGATATGTGGTACAAAACCTGGATTTAGGTGTGAATTACTTAGCTTGGGTCATGGCATCTCTAGGATGTAGATGGGTGAGTCTACACGTTGTTGTATGTTGACATGATGCACTACAGCACTGTATGGTGATATAGAGATCATGTGTGTCTACACATGACTGTCAGCTACATTTCCATAGTGGCACACTCCATAGTGTCAAAATCTACCTGTGCACTGCACACACAGTGCAGTAACCATCTGTACTGTACCATGCTTTAATACTTCCTTTTGGAAGTATCAATGTCACTGTATGGGGATGCGTAGATGCATCCGATATGTGCTATGTCTAGAACTATCATGGACAGAGCTGGCTCAGGTGCAGCCTTGGCTGTGTAAACATGCTTTTAATGTCATTTGTATTTGATTTTGTTATATTTCGTAAATACAATTTTTTACCACTATTTTTGATTGCCTTTTCATCTTTAGGTTACTGATTTGTGTTATAAGTCTTAACTTTAGTTTGGTACGATTTTGGTCTAGAGATCCCGTTATTGTTCTTAAGCATCTAGATACTTGTGATAGGCACATCTGAAAAAATGAAGGGAAAAAAATACCCAAATAAATAAATCAACTGGACATTCTATTACCAATTTGATTATGTGACCCTGATTTATCTTTCTATGTAAATAGATGTGTTCACAGTTTTCTTAGTTGGGTTTAATTTTTTAAAAAATCTAAATTGACTAAAAATATAGTAGTGTAAAGTTTTATTTTAGCAGGACTGTAAAGCTCAAGTGGTTTATACATACTTGCTTGTTTATTTGTTTTTTTAAGGAAAATAAAAATAATCAAGGGTATGTATATTAAAAAGAAAAGATCGCTGCTCATATTTTCAGTTTAACTCCTTTCATCATGGAAATCCCTTAACCATGGTGATTCAGAAAGTGAGTACTTGTCATAGAAAGGTATTTTTTTTGTTAGTTCAATCCACTGTATACAGAACACGGCAGGAGACGTACCACTCAGATATTTCAATGAAACTCCCACCGGTGATATCTATCAACAAATGCCTCATGTAGATCATAATAAATTTGGATACTAGCACAAAACAGGCTCATTACTAAAGACTGGGTAATCATGTATGGCTATCTCCCTCATTTTTATTTTTATTTTTTTGCAATTCAATTGAAAACTCTTGAAGCTCCAGCAGATAATGTTCTTATTTGTGTAGAGCTTCATAGTTATTTTAGTCAAATCGCTCATAAATAACCCTGGATGTTCTTTCAGACACAACATTTCAGCCATATTTAGATTTTTTATATATATAAGGAAATAGTTTGGATATTTTATAAACAACAACAATAATAGTTATAGCAATAGTTCCAGTAAAAAGTAAGGCTTTCATGCTGCCCTGAGCTCTAATTAAAAATATTACTTTTGGGTCAAGCCATTAAATTACCAGAATCAATTAATTTATTGCCAAAGTAATACCTGGGATATGGCAACAAATAACCTGATAAAACTTCATGTAAATTTGAAAATAAATTGGATTAAGTGATTTGAAAGCCTCTTAGGTGAGACATAAAAAAATCAGGAAGAGCTTTATTTTCTATAAATCCCCTGATATTCAACATCAGATCATTACTTTAGGCATTTGTGTTCCCCTTTTTATCACAAAGCAGAGGTTTCAAATAGTTGAATGAATAGAAATTGGTTTCTTTCAGGATCATCAGCTCATAGAGGGTGCAGACATAAGTGATAATTTTCACCTGATCTGGCCACAAAAAATGGTTTATAGCTGTAACCAAACACAAGTGCATGGCTGCAGACTGCTTTGAAAATGGCTGATCAGTTGAAAATTTGAACCCTCCTTGCATGAGGGGTCAGATGAAAATGTTTCAGAACAGACTGTCTTCATAGTTGTTTCATAGTTTTATAGTTGTTAGGGTCAGAAGGGGCCTGAGCAGATCATCCAGTCTGGCCCCCTGTCATGGGCAAGACTGAATGCTGGGATCATATGACCCCAGCTAGGTGATTATCTAGCCTCCTTTTGAGGTCCCCCAATGTAGGAGTGAGCACCACTTCCCTTGGAAATTGATTCCAGATCCTAGCCACCCTTACTGTGAAGTAGTGCCTCCTAATGTCTAGCTTGAACTTACTCTCAACTTGTGACTGTTATTCCTAGTTACTCTGCATACTGCTCAGAGGAACAGGACCTCTCCCATTCCCTGCTGGTCCACCCTGGTAAATTTATATATGGCCACCAGATCCCCTCTCAGCCTTCTCTTGTGGAGGCTGAACAGGTTCAGGTCCCATAGCTTCTCCTTGTAGGGCCTACTTGCTGCCCCCTGACCATGTGAGCAGCTCTCCTGTGGACCCTCGCAATGCTGGCCCAGAACTGGAAGCAGTACTCCAACTGCAGCCTGACCAATGTCACATAAAGGGGGAGGATCACCCCCTTGGACATGCTCGAGATGCATCTGTGGATGCATGACAAGGTGTGGTTGGCCTTCCTGACCCTGTCCTCACATTGATGGCCCATGTTCATCTTGGAATCAATAATGACTCCAGGATGCCTTTCTGCCTCTGTGCTGACAAGAAGGGACTTTCCCAGCCTATAGGTATGCTGCTGGTTCTTTCTCCCTAGCTGCAGTACCCTGCACTTGTCAGTTTTGAATCCCAACCTATTCTCATCTGCCCACACTTGTAACCTGTCCAGATCTAGTTGTAGCTTGTCCCTCCCTTCTAGTGTGCCCACATCTCCCCACATCAAATTGTCTGCAAATTTGAACAAGGTGCTTTTCACCCCCTCATCCAAGTTGCTGATAAAGATGTTGAACACTACAGGCCAGAGGACTGAGCCCTGGGGGAATCCACTGCCCACATCCCTCCACGTCAAAAATGACTCATCCAGCACCACTATCTGGGTGCGGCCGTCAAGCCAATTTGTGACCCATCTGACTGTGTAGGCATCAATGCCACAGTTGCCTAGTTTTTTAATGAGAATGGGGTGAGAGACAGTGTCAAAGGCCTTCCTAAAATCCAGAAAGACTATGTCCACCACGATACCTGCATCCAAAAATTTTGTGACCTGATCGTAAAATTCAACCAGGTTGGTCTGACAGGATCTGCCTCTAATGAACCCATGTTGGTTGCCCCTGAGCATAATCTCCCCTTCTGGTCCCTCACAGAAGTGTTCCTGGATAATTCTCTCAAAGAGCTTCCCTAGGTCCAAGGTAAGACTAATGGGCCTATAGTTTCCTGGGTCCTCCTTCCTCCATTGTTTGAAAATGGGGACCACATTGACCCTTTTCCATTCCTCTGGCACCTGGCCAGAGCACCATGAGTGCTTGGAAAGCCGTGCCAAGGGCCCCGCAATGACCCCTGCCAGTTCCCTCAGCACCTTGGGGTGGAGAGCATCAGTGCTTGCTAATTTAAACACTTCCAGCCGCACCAGAAGTTCCCTAACTAGGTCCTCCCTGACCCTAGGCCTAGCGGTGCCTCTCCTGAGTTCATCCAGAATCCCAGTGGGGGAGATGTCCTGGTCTCTGCTCAGAAAAATGGAGAATTTGTTAAAGATGTCAGCTTTATCATCTGGTGCAACCACAAGATTGCCAAGCGTGTCCTGTAGGGGCCCCATGTTACCCGGTGCCTTCTTTTTACTCCCTATATATTTAAAAAAGGACTTCTTGTTATCTTTGATCCTGGTTGCTAGTCCTAGTTCCATCTCTACCTTAGCCTTCCTAACAGCCCTGCTACAATCTCAAGTAATGGAGGTATAATCCTCCTTGGTGATAGCCTCTCTCTTCCACCAGATGTAAGCCTCCTTTTTAGCTTTCAGACATTCCTGAATGCCCTTGGTGATCCATGGGGGCTTTTGAGCACTCTTGTTCACTTTTATTTGCATTAGGACTGTCACCCTTTGGACTTGGAGGATCGTTTCCTTAAGGAACAACCACTCATCTTGGACTCCCAATTACCCTACCCTCTGTGACCTGAGTGTCACTCCTACTAATCTCCTTAACTCTTTGAAATTAGCCCTCCTGAAGTCAAGGGCTACTGCCTTGCTGCAGGCCTTTGACACCCTGCACTGGATAGTGAATTCCAGTAGGCAATGATTGCTATCACTCAGGTGGTTGGGAACCCACAGTCTCTTCACCAGGTAGTCACCCATGGCCAGGACCAGGTCCAGCAAGGCATTTTCCCTAGTGGAGCTGTGCACCTCCTGAGTTAGGTGGAGGTCCTGTATCTCAGCTAGGAGCCTACATGGGTGGTCAGACCTGGCTAACTGCTCCTCCCAGAAGAAGTCCAGGTACTTTAGGTCACCCATGATGACCACATCCCTTGACTTATCTGCCTCCGCAAGCTGACCTTAGAATTCCTGGTCCAGGTGTTTCCCTTGGTTGGGTGGTCTGTAGTAGACACCCACTGTTAAGTCACTTTCCCCATGACCCCCTTGTATTCTTACCCAGAGCACTTCAGTCTGCCCCTCCTCTGACCCTGTGCTGTTTGTTGAGGACATGTATTGCTCTTTGACATAAAGCGCCACACCCCCACCTTTCCTCTCCATTCTATTCTGCCTGTACAATCTGTAGCCCCTAATGTTTACTGCCCAATCATGGGTTGAATCTCACCATGTTTCAGTGAGCCCTACTATGGCCAGGTTTGTACTAGTTAGCAGGAGGGCAAGTTCCCGGTTCCCCCCACTGCCCCGGAGGCATCTTCTGTAATTTCTGTCTGCACTGCCAGTCTGTTGTTGTTTTCAGGATCAGAAGGGGGGAAGGGAGTGGCAGGAGTTTGGTCTGAGTTTTTTTCAGCCCCTGCTGGAGGATGTGGTGGGTGTATGGGGGTCCCCCTGAGATGTGTGTGGGGGGTCCAATTCACCCACCTCACTACCCAGTGCCAGCGAAGAAACCATGAAAATGAGATCCCTCTCCTACCTTTTCCCCCTTAAATTCTGAACCAGGAAAGACTGGGTGCATCTACATGAGATGCTGACTGCATAATAGCTTTAAAAAAAACCTGTTGTCTTTTTAAGCATGTCATTTCCCTTTCCAGCAAACCAAGGGATCGTTACCCCTCTGGCACTAGCTGATAGATCCAGTTCTAGCACATACTGGATGATTGTAGTTGGGTTTGTGTGCTGGGAGGCTGGGTGCTATCTGGGTGCAGGCAGACTAGGTCCTGGTGCATTGGGTTCTGTCTGGGTTTTGGTGGGTTGGTCAGGGGACCTAACAGGTAGCTCAGCCTGGGCTAATTGTTTAGTTGGCCACACCTTCCTGGGGTTTGGACTGGAAGCCCTCTCTCAGCTAATGATTCCAATAGGCTACTGGCAGTGGCTTCTGAATGGCTGCTAGGGAGAGCAGCCTCCCTATTTATTTCCACCGGTGGCAACAGGTTCTAGTCCAGCCAATATTTCTTCTGAAGGTCAGCTCTGGTAAACCTCTCTAAGGCCCTATTCCCAGTTCCCTGACTCCTGACCCTGCCTGGCTCTGTTCCTGGGCTCTTACTTTTGGATATTCTCCTTGGATAGGGTAACTTTTTCTGTGACTCTTGGTCCACCCTGATTCTGGTTTTGACTCGAAGTATGCTCTTTCTCCGGCTCTGAACCTTGGCATGTTGTAGCTTGGCTCTGGCTCCTAATTGTGGTTCTGGTTCCTGGCATACCTTGACTTTGGGTGCTGGAGGATTGGGTGCGGATGGTGGGGGAGGGGGGCTGCGTTGGCCTGAGTCAAGTTGGTCCCATTCCATTCCTGGCGAATTGGGATCTGTGAAGTTTGGGTATGGGGGGCAGGGGCAGGCAGATCCAGGCTTCACTTAATTGGGCACAGATTCACCAAACTCTTGTCACTCCTCTACCCAAGCTGCATGGATCCTGCCTCCACTGAGACCCGAGGACTACCTTTCTCATATAGACACAGTTTGGGATTTCAGATGTGGGAGGAATGGGGTGCTCAAAGTGGGCTTGTCCATGTTCATGGTGGGAAACCTGGGGGGCAGTCTTCAGTCCTGGTGGGAATAGGGAGGGGCTAATCAATATTTGTATGTGGAGGGACCATGAAGCCCTGGTCCTGGTAGAGATGGACTGATCTGTGTCCATGAAAAGGGAGGTGGGTCAGTGGACTCCAGAAATGGTGGAGGTAGGGTACAGCCATTAGTGTTGATATTGGGAGATTGCCTAGGGGTCTCTGGGAATAGCGTGGGTCAGGGGCCTCCAGAAATATTGGGAATGGGGATAGGTCAAGGTCTGGTGCTGGTAGATTGGTTGTCCATTGTTGGTGGGTCACTGTCTCCACTTGCTCAGATGCCAACATTGATAGCTGCAAAGTCTTAGGATTGTGGAAAGGGGCCTTATTTTCCTAGCCCCTCAGCTATCAAAGGGTTTGCTGTCTCAGGTTGCAACAGTACAGTGCAGGTCATCATAGACTGTCTTCCTGGATGGGAGCAGGGATGCTGGAGCAAGGCATGCTGGGATGCTGAATGGTGGTATGAAGGCTTATATCAGAGAGGTAAGTGTATGAGCATTCATACTCCCTGTAGAAACTCTATCGGGGCAACTTCTACCTTGTCAGATGAGACAGAATTTTCTACTGGACCCACCATTTTTGGTCTGGTAAAAACTTTATGCATGTACACTTAAGGTTCATACTGGTGGAACTGCAATTCCAGTTGTAAAAATATAACATTTGTATGTGGTGTCAGGCACAAGAGTCACTATATAAATGTAATACATGGGGGCAATTTAAAGGCTACCAAAAAAGCCATCCGCTGATCAAGGAATTGCCTATAACTAGCCAATATGAAAAGATAAATCTGGAATACTGCCCCTTTCCAGAACTACCACATCTGACTTAGAGCTTACGAAGGGAGGGAAGGAAAATAAATAGTTGTGGGATATAAACAATAGCGAAGAGACCATAACTCAGGATTCCCCACATAGATGAATGCATCTAGGCCAGGTACAAACATTACACTTTTAGTGGTATAAATGGTCAGAAACCAGTCTATACCCATAACAGAATAGAAGCTTGGTGCATATAGGCTAGTTAAAAAATGTTGGAACCCAGTATAAAATTTGCACCCCCACCAAAGGGCAAATACATGTTCTGTTTGCAAATGATATAAACTATGCTGCTTGGGCTTTTCAAATGTCTGTATCTATCCATAGTTTATCTCTTGTTGGTCTCATGACTTTTGTATTCTTTTCTTCTCCAAGGACCAGTACCTTCTCTTTGGAGATTGGAATTGTGGTTTTAACTCCTCAAGATGGCAATTGACACCTCTGCCTCCTATTAACTGTGCAAGTAATAAGTTATGTCAATACTCTTTCATATTTTACTTTTCTTTGATAAAATAGCCCTAGTGTCACAATTCACTTTATCTCTCTTGATTCAGGTGATACAGGTAGTGCTTATTGTGATTCAAGACCTTCTCTTTAAAAGTTTCCCTGACTGAAATGAATAAATATCTCCAGAGAGTGGTTTCTCAGTGTTCCTGTAGTGGCAAGCTATTAATCCCAAGTCAAACAAATGTTAAAATCTAATAAATGAACATTGTAATGAACCAGCAAACCAAGAAACAATCTGGGACTACCAGGTCACACAACCATTCTGTGGTATCTTTTAATGTTTTGTTTTTTTGCAAACTTCAGATGCTCAGCACCCTAACATATACATTTTATCTCCAATTACTTTCTCCATAAAAGCCATACATATCTTAGCAACACTTATCATACAAATGAAAATGTCCCTATTTCATTTCTTCCTAAAGAATGGATATGAAAAGTCGTTCTATTGACAGGAAGCTTGCCTGTCTTCAAAGACACAGTCTATTGTTACACAACCAAATATGGTACACTTAAGAAAAAGGAACATGTGCTCATTTTTAAGATCAAGCACCATATTATCTAGTCAGGTTTTTGGAAATAGTTTCTGATTGACAGAAGAAAATTAAATGTATTTTTCATCTCTACATAAACACAGTGCAGCCTTATAAAACACACATTAAATATAAATTTAACAAATATTAGATTAAAGGTGAAAGTGATACATTGTATTTCTTGATCAGAAATAAGTCTTTAGGACAGTATTTGCAGATTTTAAAATGTTTTTAGACTGCGTTATATAGACATGAATATATAGACAGAATAATGCTGTTCACTTTATTAACTTTTAAACAGAAAATGAGAATGAAAATAAGTTAAATGAACCCTGAAGCTGCCCAGCAGATTTCTGTCAAGTGCAATTTTGTACAACCAGTATGTACACCACTGGTATATGAAAAATTATAGACCAGTTCATACACTATAGCCTTGTAGTGGGGTGAAAGATGGTTTCTAGTACATATTAGCACATTTTCTGGATTCTAAATCTTCAGTGTCAATAAGCCAAGTTGTATCTAGCAGATGTTGGCAGGTCTTGTTGGATCCCAGCCAGCTAATGCATGCTAAAATACAACTTAGTGCTTTTATTTTGTAAAAAATAGAATTTCAAAACATATCCACTGCAACAAGATAGCTAACAGGTTACAAACCACGTTTTACCCTAATCAACACAAATATGAGCCCACTAAAACACTGAAGGTAAAGATATACAGTCATACTATCCTGTTACAATGAGGGATTTGGTCTTGCACCCAAAATTCTGTTTTCATGTGAAGGTTAGATGAACAGATAAAGTATGTATAAATCCCTAAAGGACCATATTCCCCATCCTGCTTAATATACCAAGCCCTCCAGCTGACATAGATTCAGCTGTCAGTTTGCTATCTCAGCCTTGATCACCATCCACATTGGACTTCTGCCAAGATATCAATGCAAGCATTTAGACTTTCTGATTGCTGAGGGAAAGTTAAAAAAAAAAATACATTGAATGAATCCAGTTTGCTTCATGGGAAAAACACCTACATAAACCCAAAAGACAGAAATTCTCACCATTCCAGAAAGTTCTGAGACATATTAAACCAGTCAAAAACAAACCCAAAGGAGAAGAGGGGGTTAGCAGCAAATGGCCCAAGGGAGAAAGGACTATCTCTACATACTTATAGAGAGAGATGGGATGGGTTTGGGAAGGAAAAGGAGAAGGACCCATCTCATTTGTGTGGCCATCCCTCACACCTGAAGCAGACATGATTATCCACCCTGTATCTATCTAATTGTAATGGCTAGATACATGTTAAAGTGGCTTACATCCCTGAGTGTCATTGGGCAAGTCTACACATGCAGTTAATTCAACAGAATTTACTGTAGTGCAATCTGCACTAATCTAGGCATAGCATCTGAATGTGTGCCTAGGGACAGGAGCTAATTAAGCCCCAGTGGAGCAGTTTAGGCTGAGCATCAGGCAGAAGCCCGGCCCCCTGATGGATCAACTGACTGGGCACAATTTAAGCCCATGTCACCATCTACACATTCATTTAATCAAAGTAATTTACTAAGGCACAGTTATTTATGGGGCATAGTTATTTACTCGGTCATTGTCTACACATTCATTTATTCAAACATACTTGTGTCTGACGGGACTATCCTACACCAGTGTAAATTAATCGACTGCACCCTGATTCCAGTGCATGTGTAGACAGTAATGTTTTATTGTAGAGCAAATTAGTCTACTTGGCAGTAAAGTGCATATTTAGATGCATCCATTGGGCAGTAAACCTACCCAGGAGCACATCGACATGTGTTCCCTCTTAGGAACAGATGCTCCCACCCTGCTCTTCCCTCCCCTCCCCTTCCACCTCCCCTCCCCCCCTGCTACAGTGCTAACCAGTGGTAGCTTGGGAGCTGACAAGAGACATGGGGAGCCCAGTGGGCACAGCACCAGGAGAGCTCTGCCAGATGCAACTGTCTCCTGGCCCCATGTACATTAGGAGAGGACTTGCTGTGCATGGGGCTGAAAGAGATCTGCCCCTTCAGTGGGCAGAGTGCTCCTGGGCCTGTGCTTATCCAGATACACAGCTGCCAGAAAGCCCCGTGGGCACACCTGCAGCTGCCCTGTTTGGCATGGATCTGGCTGCTCTGAAGAGGGGGGTGGGTCTGGGAATCCAGCCCACACTTTTCCTCTGGAGCAGCCAGCTTTGCACAGATCTAGCTGTTCTGGGAGAGAGAGGAGAGCTTGATTTCCAGCCCATGTAGATGCTGGCCAGGAACAAATTTGCTCCTGGTTAGCTTAGCTAAAGGGGACTGGGAGCTCTATCTTCTCTAAGAGCTGCTCTAATTAAAGCTCCCAGAGCATCTCGTGTATCAGTGTTCCCAAGCTGAAAAATGGCAGCAGGGGCATTTTAACTAAAGCTGATTCAACTTGATTAATTGAGTCTGCTCTGATGCATTGTAATTACAGTACATTGGAGCAGCCTTGCTGCATGTGTATAGGTGCCCCTAATATTCCAGGATTCACAGTGAAGAATCCAACTGCATTCTTTGGTGCACTGCAGCCACCTTCCCAATCACTCAGTTTTGCTTTGCTAGTAGTACAAAATGAAGAAGACCATGCACTCATTTTCTACCTAGAAGTTTGACAGGAGAATGGAATACTCTTCATTGGCAGATGCAGAATTTTGAAAAGGGGAGTTCACATACATAATACAGCATATCTTTTTCTCCAGTTAAAGAGAAACTAGAAGCTTTACTAATATACGAAGGGGATAGAACTATAGTATTTAGTTTAAGATCAAAGCAAAAACCAATATAGCTATTGGAATGTGCACTCATTAGCTACATAATTTAAAAATGCAACATAAATTAGGCAAAAAATAGTCAAAAGTTATTATTTCATTAGTCCTGAAGTTGTTATAGTGAAATGTACATGTCATTCAGTTTCATAAAACAAAATCTAGCCTTCTTGAGTATCTTGACAGTCCCTCCAACTTCACTGTCAGTCATTTCTACACCTAAGTTAAGGTTTTTAGCTAGACCTAGAAACAGTCTGCAGAGCTGTGAAATAGAAGAGAGATATTGCCAGAAATAGCTAACAGACAGCACAATTGCAGAATAAAGGACAGTTTTACTAGTGGGACATCAGACCATTAAAAAGGATAGAAGATTGGTAACACCTGTGGATTGAGGGAAGATTAGCAGGAATCAGGGAGATGATTGAACTATGAAGCCTATTGACTCTCATCATTGCCTGAATAGATATGCCACTGTCCTTCCCAGGCTGTTTTTCCCAGCCTGTTGGTTTTAAATTTAGGGGACAGAAGAAGTAAAGTGGAAAAGTGCAACTGCACCCTTTACTCGCCCTCCCAACCCCTCAAGATCTGCCCATGGCAGTCTCGGGGCAATTCTCTTTGTCTTTTATGAGAAAGTGAGCAATGGAGGCTTCTTGCATCCTCTGAATTATTGAATGTGTATGCACCATGCAGCAGAATCTGGCCTTAAATAGCCAGCAGCAATATGTAGACAGCACAGTGATGCATAATAACACACACTTATTTTAGTTTCTGTTTACTAGGTACCTATCTAACCAACAGCCATATATTTTCATAAGAGAGACATTCCCTCATCAGTTTTCCTTGGTTTGCTTTTTTTGTACAAAGAAAATATTGTAATTCACCCTCAGTATAAAATTACATAATCATCCTCACAGCATTCCTTGTCAGTCTCTCCCTTTGAGGTGAAAGATTGAAGGAAAGATGTGTGGTACAAATAGGGTAGCTTCAGATTCTTCTTTAAAGCAAAGTGCAGAATATTACCTGCACTAAGAAAAGACCTTTGTACATGATAATGACATTGCCAATCCTGAAGATACAAACTGAGAACATGCAGAATAATAGAAAAACTCCCTTTTTGCCAAGACTGTGTTGTGATACAATACAGGCTCTGAAATGCTGAAACATTTCCTTAAGTTATACAAAATATTCTTTGACTTCAGTTGCATGAAGCAGCACTTTCATAGCTTTCAGAAAAGAAACAAGGGAAGTACATCCTCAATTCTGAATAACAGCGCTTTAAAAACTGTGTGTGTGAAGATAACTGAATGTGTAAGTCTTTTAAGGGCCAGGACCTTAGACTGTAAAATCTAAAGACAGACCTGCTATATGAATTTGTACATATTTTATCAAAACAAGATCTGATATTTGATTTAGGCCTCTGAATGCTTTGAGAAGTAGCAATAAATCAGATTGGTATGGAACAACACTAAAGCCAGATCTGCAACAAGAGGCATACAATGCCAGATAGTAAAGTTAGTGTAATTCAAAAGTGTAATTTGAACAGATTTGCCAGCATATTGTTTCTTGGGGTCCGTTGTAATGTGCCTCTACACTGAAATTGGCAGTTTGAATGTAGAACAGGTAGGTACATTTGAACTAGCTTTATTCTAGCTAATGTAATAGTGTAACAATCAGCGAATGTGCAGGAGCAAAGGCTTTCATCTGAGCTAGCTGTATGAGGCAGTATCTAGGGTCCCTTTACAGTCCTTGACACTTTACTTCACTAGATTACAGCTAGATTGCATGTCCACATGTGCTGCAATCACACCTCCCCAAACCAGTGTAGTCATACCTTTAAAATCAAGCTTTCTTTCTGCCAGTGTAAAATTGTGGAGTCTTTCTTTTGGCTTTTAGCAAGTGCTGTAGCTCCTGATGAGATGACAGCACATGACGAATCATGGTTTTCTTTTCAATACTATCTTCACAAGTGGCCTATTCAAATTGACAGATGATGTTAACTTTAGTGACAACAATAGTCCAGTGAGTAGAGATGAAACAACAAACATCTAACATCCTTTATCATGTCTTTATCCTCAGAACAGGTTTATCAGAGCCAGCTTCAGGGCATGCTTTGCCTCCCACCACATTTTCCTATTCTGTCTCAGGTGGGGCTAGCAAGAATATATACTGTTAAATATTCTTTATGGAAATTGCCTGTTTTCTAAGGTTGTGGCAAGCTTAAAAAATGAAGAACGTTGTACAAATTATCATCATGTTCTGTGTTCATGGTTATAAAGTTTAGGAGTTCTCAAGAATTCTGAGCAGGGATTGGCAACCTATGGCCTATGGAACCGTTGGATACTGGAACCAGCCCATATGATATTGCCATTGGATGTGGTCTGTAGACCTGGGGCTTCAGTGACATTTGGAGACGGGGGGATTTTCCTTTGCTGTGCTGCAGCAAGGCAGTCAGGTGGGAGTGGGGGTTGGGGTGGGGGGTGGGGTTCAGGCAGCTGTTGCAACAGGGAGCTTTCCTGTGGCTATAGCTTAATCTAAATGGGGAATAAGAAAATAGACTGGCCTGGTATGCACCTCTAATTTAGAGGTACATTGCCCCAGGACAAGGATTATATGAAACTGGGGATGGGCAACAATGGGCCCTACACAGTGGTAAGTGTAAGTGGGTGTGGTAAGTTCCTCCAAAAGGACCCTTCGAAAATCAGATATTGATTATTAATAGCTAAAATGCTGTTAAAATTATAATAATTGTAATTAGTATAACTCACTATGTAAGATAAAATCAATCACTATGTAACATAAATCAAAACAAAGATTTCAGTTTTATTTAAACCAATGCTTGATATTTTCCCATAACAAGTTGACATGATCATTACATCCTTGTGAAATGCATTCAATTGGCATTTTCGGATAGGAGGTTGTTTTGTCAACAACTTTTCAACCAGCTTAGGTGAGAGAATACTAATTGGCATAAATACTTCCTTTACCTCAATATCATCCACCAGTAAAAGTACGGAAGGCTTCAAATAGAATCAAGTTTAAAACTAAATTAAGTAGGTTTAAGGACATCTGAACATTTTAACTACTATCATTTTTCCCTCATCACAACCCCCTTTGTAGCCAGCTGCAAATTACCAAATTTAAGTCAAGATGATAATTGATAAGATAGTTCATGTTAAGAGATAGTATCTTTAGTACAGATTAATCAATCATTCTTTATGAGATGCTAGCACCCCACTTATCCATAAGGAACTTACTGATAGTCTTCATCTGTGACAAGGCAAATAAGCCTGCACTGGTTTTCACCAGATGAAAAAAAAAATGTTTGCTAAATTTACTTTGCTTATCTCCTAACAAGTAAAACTTTTATATTTTGTGCTCTGTTTCTCATCACCCATATGCACACACATGTGAACACATCTACCTATAAAGGAAGTTTGAAAACCAGTTTTAGGAAGGACAGTTAAGAAAACAAGCTATATTTAATTTGAAAAAATGGAGATTACAAGTGGAAGGATGATACAGTTTTCAACTGCTTTGAAAGGCTTCCATAAAAATAAGAAAGAACAACTTTTCTCCCCTGCCAAAGAGGAGAGGGCATTAAAAAATTAGATTGATTCTCAGGGAAAGAAAAACCTCTCTCACTGTAACAACAGCTTTAATGAATCTCGATTTTCTAACATGTGGAGATAAGTCATTTAAATATGGAGCAATATAATAAGATCTTGAACGTTTGCATTATCTTGCATGAAAACAAATGAAAAATTTTACAGTAAAGCTTCATAGAGAACTTCTGGAAACATTTTCTTTGGAAGTTTTCATGAAGAAGCTCAATAAACATGCATCTGAGTTGGTTTAGAAATCCATCCAAATCCTACATCTGTGCAGGGGGTTGGGCTAAATTACTTAGATCCTTTCCAATTCTATGATTTAATACAAAAATAGAGAAGGCTAAATCTGGAGAGAAACAACTCTTTCTCTTAGACTATACCCATTCCATAGAAACATTAAGATTTGAAATTCCCCAATTTCCTGCTAAGTTTATGAGGTACTCCTGGGGCGCTTTTTTAAGGTCAACGTGTTCTTCTGGACTTTGTTGTCCAACACACTTCAGTTCAAAGTAGATATAATTAAGATACATTTAAACTGAAAACATGTAGTGACAGTTGCATGTTCTCTGATTTGTGAAAACAATCAAGGAGTCACATTACATTAATTCATATTTCACTTGCTCTCCTCCCTCAATACTCCTGTATAGTTTACAATATGAATCTTAAGGTGTCCTTAACTCTACATTTGATGGCCTGTTTAAACATTTCTAATGATCCTTTTTACTTTGATTAATGATACCAAGGAAGTCTATTACAGAATGTGCATTTCTGAATCTTTAAATGAAGCTTTAATGAGTCTGGACTTTCCAACATGTGTAGATAAGGCATACAAATGTGAAGCAATACAGAAAGATTTTGCACATTTTGCATTATCTTGCTTGAAAACAAATTACAAATTTTACATTAAATCTTTACCGCTAAGCAATTTTAAACTGCACAGGGGTTCATTATTTTTCTTATTAGCTAAATTTCCATACCAGCATCATGCTGATAAATATCATCAACTATGTCATAAATTTTGCTTAAATTAATATAAACAATAATGCTTTATTAGTATGTACAATGGAGCACATCTTAAATAATCATTTGATTCGAAGGACTCTATTTTCTCATCTCTTCTAATTTACTGCATGCATGTTATGGAATTTGCCAAGTATCTTTTAGTATATGCAACTCATTGGAGGCATACTCTGCCCTTTGTTCTGCCCTTCCACTTCCTTCTGCCCTACTTAAAATGCACTACCACATATTAACATTTAGAGACTAGCTAGATATTAGAATCTGAATATTATATTACATTCTGAATATTTTAACAGGGATTTCAAATAAATGCATAGAGAAACATTTGCCGAGGACATTTCTGGGTGGCAGGGGTGGGCTGGGAAGAGATGAAATAGACACTGTTCTGTGCAATATTAATTACAAGCAGATAAGATGGTAACACCTGTACATTCTAGATTTCATAGACATTAGGGCTGGAAGGGACCTCGGGAGATCATCGAGTCCAGCCCCCTGCCCAAAGGGCGGGAAGTCAGCTGGGGTCATAGGATTCCAGCAAGAGAAGCATCCAATTTACTCTTGAAGGTGTTCAATGTAGGCGCTTGAACCACCTCCGCTGGCAGACTGTTCCAGACCTTGGGGGCTCGGACAGTAAAGAAATTCTTCCTTATGTCCAGCCTGAAACGGTCTTGCAGGAGTTTGTGACCGTTCGACCTCGTCATCCCATGGAGCGCTCTGGTGAACAGATGTTCCCCCAGATCCTGGTGGTCACCCCTGATAAACTTGTAGGTGGCCATCAGATCACCCCTGAGCCTGCGCTTTTCCAGGCTAAAGAGTCCCATGGCTCTCAGCCTGTCATCATAAGATCTGTTTTCCTGACCTCTGATCATGCGCGTGGCTCTCCTCTGGACTCTCTCAAGATTCTCCACATCCTTTTTGAATTCTGGAGCCCAAAACTGGACGCAGTACTCCAGCTGCGGCCTCACCAAGGCCGAGTACAAGGGGAGAATGACGTCCCGGGATTTGCTCGAGAAGCATCTATGGATGCACGCCAGCATTTTGGTCGCTTTACTAGCCGCAGCATCGCATTGGAGGCTCATGTTCATCTTGTGGTCAATGATGACCCCCAAGTCTTTTTCTTCTGTAGTGCCAACCAATGTAGCACTGCCGAGCCTATAAGGGTGCTGCAGGTTTCTCCTCCCAAGGTGGAGAACCTTGCATTTTTCAGTGTTAAACACCATCAGGTTCTCATCTGCCCATTTGCTGAGCTTGTCCAGGTCAGTCTGGATCACCCGCCTATCTTCTGGCGTGGATGCTTTGCCCCAAAGTTTGGTGTCATCGGCAAACTTGGCCAGTCCACTCCTGACCCCAATGTCCACATCGTTAATGAAGATGTTGAACAGGATGGGTCCCAGGACAGAGCCTTGAGGGACCCCACTGGTCACAGGGCACCATGATGAGTGACTGCCATCAATCACAACCCTCTGGGTCCGACCACAAAGCCAGTTTCCCTGCCAGTGGATTGTGGTGGAGCCAAGGCCACAACTGGCCAGTTTGGCCAAGAGGTGATCATGGGATACCACATCAAAAGCTTTTTTGAAGTCAAGATATATGACATCAATCTCTTCTCCCTTGTCCAGGTGATAGGTCACCTGGTCATAGAAGGAAATGAGATTGGTCAAACAAGCTACCCGCAACAAACCCATGCTGGCTGTCCCTTAGAATGTTAGCCTGGGCCAGTCCCTCAAGGATGGCCTCCTTAATAACCTTTTCTAAGATCTTCCCCAAGATAGAAGTCAGGCTAATGGGCCTGTAGTTAGCCGGATCCACTCTCCTCCCTTTCGTGAAGATCGGCACCACATTGGCCTTCTTCCAGTCTTAGGGCACTACACCACAGCACCAGGGGTTTTCAAAGATCCGTGCCAGGGGCTGGGCTATGACGCTCGCCAGCTCCTTGAGTACCCTGGGGTGCAGGTTGTCAGGGCCAGCTGACTTGAAGGTATCCAGCTTCTCAAGGTGTTCCTTCATGAGGTCAGCATTGATGGAGGGTAGGGGATCCCCCTCACCCAGATTTCCCTGTCCCATAGCAGGCATGGGCATCCCGTGTGACTGATGAAAGACTGACACAAAGTACCTATTTAATAGGGTGGCTTTTTCCTGGGCGTCAGTTGTCAGTTGCCCCATCTGGTTTAGCAGGGGTCCAACATTGCCCTTGCTTTTCCTCCGGCTCGCCACATATCTGAAAAAGGACTTTTTGTTGTCCTTGATGCCTGAAGCTAGTTGGAGTTCAGTTGCAGCCTTGGCTTTCCTGGTTTGCTCCCTGCAGGACCGGACCAGCGCGGTTCCATTTTGTTTCGTCAAAACAGTGAGGCTGTTTTGACACTGTTTCAACATTTCAATAGATCAGGCTGGGGGCGGGGAGTCAGCCCAATTATAGGGCTGGGGAGGGGTACTGAGTGATTGAATTCAGTTCCTTTCCCCAACCTGATCATAGTGCTGGGGAGGGGAACTGAGCCTGGGCTCAGTTCCCTTCACCTGGGCTCAGTTCCCTTCACCTGGGCTGTTATTGGCTTCCCACAGCCTGGTGGCAGGAGACAGGGAGAGCCAGGGCTGCACTTCTGGCTGCTTCTGGGAGTGCAGCCTTGGTTCTCCCCTGTCTCTCACCACCTCGCTGCTGACTGCTTCGAAACTCAGAATGTTTAAAAAATTTTGTTTTGTTTTGAGGCTGTTTTGAAGCCCTTCATTTCGATTCAATTTCACTGTGTTGAGCTCGAAATCTGCTGAAACAGTGTCAAATCGAAACAGCCAGTGAAATTCTGCGCAGCCCTACTCTACAGTAATAGGAATTGTTTGGAGTGAACTAGAGACATAATGAAAATGTGACATGAGCAAACTCCCAGGCCCAGTCCAAGTAACTGCCTGCCAACTGTCTATGGGCAAACCACCCTCCAAGCTCGCGTGCAATGCCCTGTTGTTAAATAAATTAATTGTTAGGCATCTTGCACACTGCCCTATACTGGGCCAAACTCATTCCACCCCTCTCTCACTGGGGCCTCTGACACTCCACACCCTGTCACCAGGCCTCTCTCATACTGCCTTCTTCTGGGCCACATACAAAAAATCTGCCCGGAAAAAAATGGGATAGTACAATTAGTTAATATACTGGCCATTTTCCTCTAGATGTGTGCAAGTCAATTGGCCCCAAGCCACAGAAGATAAGACTGTGTAAATTTTGCTAATTTCCTTGATACAATATTAGAAATTAGTTTAAAAGAAATCTCTGTAATTTAACCATCAAGTATTCCCTATTTTTTCTCCAGGATATTTGTATAGAACTTCTCTAGGGGAGAAATGAACAGCATACACTTGCTATTCTTCTAAAAAAGCTATCCCAGCAAATGACTGTTTTGAGGCTGCAGATCCCGTGACTCAACAGAGAAGGAACATTAGATAGATCAAAGTATGTGTTGTGTCTTTAAAAAAAATGACTATTATTTTCCCTCCCCCACTTCCATAAAAGCTGCACGTTGTTTTTGGAAGGAAGAATATAGGAGGGCTTGGTGGGAGGGAGGTAATTCTATGATCAACTGTGTGATATACAGTAAGTCTTCAGGAACATAGAGTGTCCCAGAAGTTTGGCATTTTAAGAGACAGTCTAAGTGAGTAATGGGAAATTCAAGTGCCTCATCAAGATACTACCATCAATCACTTGCTGGTTCAAGCACAAGCTTCCATGCTCATCCAGTAGTTAGAGCCATGAGAGGGTTAACACAGGACTCCAGTCATTCAGATTGATAAACCAGACATAAACCGCAACCAACTTGGCAACTGCATGGCATGCATAGACTTTCCAGGCATGCTTCTTCTCCAGTGAAGTAAACAACTTCCTCATTTAAGATGCTTATCCCAAGTTTTTTGGGGGAAGGTGCATACTGCATGAAGATTTCAGTATGAGAATATTTCAGTAATCTATGCCATTGAAGTTCATCAGGTCACATGGATCAGGATAAAATGCTATTGTACCATACAAGAATCAGCTCTAATGGAAGATGAATAATTGCCCAAGATAAGTAATTGAACATTTCAGTATGAGATCTAGTTGCAGAATTCTGATACGTTTTGATATTCAAATTACTGAAGGTAGGAAGAATCAACAGCTGCTTCCTTATTCTGTGCTTTTTCTATGATTGAAGGAAAGTGGACATGGTATTCATCACAAATGATGATTCAGTATTGTTCTCTTTCTCTGCTAATTATTGAAAGTATTGTAAATCTCATTTTCATTCATATATGGCTTTGATATTTATTCTCAAGTCAAATCAAGATACCCATAAAACCAGAACCAGAATCTAAGTATTACATAATGGTTTGTAAATAAATTATTTAATTCTTGGTTCCAATCCTAAAATTGTATGCACTGTATCACTTGATATCAAAGATTAAAAAAAAAAGTGGGGCGGGGGAGGATTAATCTTAGAACCTGCAATTTTGGTAAAATATAATATAAAAGCAGAGGACATATTAGTGAAATATGTTAACAGGTCCATTTATAATCCTACACTGCTACATCTTTCATTCACAAACTGTCTCATAAATAACCATTTATCAAGAACCCCCTTGGTACATTTATATTTTCAGCTGCAGTTTTCTCAGACCTATACCTAGAACAGACTGAGTTTAGCCAGGTGTGACAGTCCAGTAATGAAAAATCCTTCCAGCATCCTGGAACTCAGCTCAGAGTAATAGACTGTCAAAAGTTTTTTTTTGGGGGGGTGTTGGTCAAAATCACAGATTTTGAGATGAATATTTAAATGCTCAATTTCAAGGGTAATGCTTATGGCTTCTCAATAATAAGAAAAATATGGTTATGAATATAGCTTGGGTTAATACTTATTAACTAAAAATAACAGCCCAGTAATTTTCAAAACACACAGTAGCTAAGCATAACTACACACACCCGAGAAGTAAAAAAAATATTTTACTGTCCTTTTACAAAGGCCAAAACTGGCATATTCAGTAACTTTGTTTAGGAGACAAATAGAGCTAGCAACAAAGCTGGAAGTAAAAATCAAAAGTTACTAACTAACTTCTATTTTGTATTCATTTTACTGGGCCACACTCTCTCCTTCAATGTCTGAGGGACCCAGAACTATGGTGTATTAAACAGACTTATTAAATACTTCTGGCAATAATACACTCTTTTTACCAGATGCACAAACTTACTTTCTGAACATTCAGGAACAGTTTAGCTAGAATGCCAAACATAAATGTGCCTCATGAAAGGTGGATGCAAATCCCTCAAAAATAGGTTTCATTATTGCTTCCTCAAGCCTACTTTTAGATTGATCCTCATTCAGCGAGCCCTCATCTAACTGCAATCTCAGACAAACCACTTATCTATACTATTGCGGTTCATCAGGTCACATGGATCAAAATAAAATGTTATTGTACTGTACAAGAGGCAATTCTGATGGAAGATAAATAATTCTCCAGAAGTTTATTGGTATTTCACACTGGAAGAACGGGAGCCATTCAAGAGTAACCCATCCACTTCTGTTAGGGGTGTGCAAGAATCAGCATATATATTTTACTGCAGGCATTGCTGGGAGGTTATTGTCCAAGGGCAAAATTGCTTCTTCTACCCCCTACCTGTATCCCCTAGTTCCTGAGCCTGAAGAGAAACAGATATTTAAATATGACCCCAGGCAGCTGATCTTTGTACATTACTCAGATTACTGAGATCAATGCACTTTATTCCATTCCCAGACCTAAAACCAGACTAAAATGGAAAGTCTAAAGTGCCTAAAATACTAAGTTCATGGTACCAAAACCATTTCAATAACATACTTCTTGGCGCATTAATGGGCAAATGCAAAAATATACAAAGCAAGAGGCCCATATGAAGCTCCAGCATATACTAACATACCCAATAACTGCTTTTTTAGCCATTTAAAGAGAATAGTATGTACTGTCCAAGAACAGCACATAGGTCCTTTTTTTCAGGTGGGAAAATTAATTCTGTATATCCCTCTCTTCTAAAGTTGATACAATAATAGAAGATATATTAAAAGTAATCAGATCTAGATCAAAATCTGTTCTAAGTAGCGGTGCATAGCTGCATAAATCAGCAAGGAAAATAAAATAGTTCCTCTTTGATCTCAATATTGTGCTGTTAGACAGGAGGCTAACAATTGCACATATACAAATGCACAATTGCACATATACAAATGCACAGATCAATAAGGTGCATACACACACACACTACCAGCTCAGGCACATACACATCCAAACCAGACTTGGCACATGCATACCTATCACCAGTTCAAGCACCTGTACACCCCAAAAGTTAGACAGAAATCAATTGTCAATACCCACACAATCAGTACACATATGTGGATCACTGATTCACATATCATGCACACAGTGACATATATATATACACACAGACACACACACCAGTTCACACACATACAATCCATCTACACATACCCACAGGTAAGTTCATAACTTGGATGGTATGGTGTGTGTGTGTGTGTTTGGGACACCTGAGGAAAGGTTAAGGTGAAAGAGAGAGAGTGTAAGGAGTAAAAGTTGCTGGAACCAGAATTAGAACCAGTAGGCTAGAAAGAAGCTGGCTGAGGAACTGAGGCTTCGGATTACTGATGGTCAAGTGGCCCCAGGGTTACTTGGGGTTACCTGGTACCATGGTGGAAGCAAGGGAAAAAGCCTGGTGGCAAGGAGGAAACAGCCAGGAAAGGAAAGGACAGAGAAAGGAAGCTGGGAGATCAGGGGAAAAGGCAGTGGAGATAAAGCAATAACAGTGGCAGAGATTGGGGGAAAGGCAGTGGGGATAAGGCAATGGCAAAGAAACAGTGATTTGCAGGCTTAGAGCAGCTCAGGACACGTGTTGGAGGTGGTGGTGAGCTAGAAGCAGGACATGGAGAAATGAGACAGAAGTTAGAGGGGTGAGGAGTAGAGATTGGAGTAGGGCCAGAACCCTAGTAAAAAAAAAAAACAACTTAGGGGTCCAAATAAGTTTTATTAAACAGACAACACACTACACAGCCTCATGAAGTTTGATTCACACATACACACACACACAACACACACACACACACACACACACACACACTTACAATGGCAGCAGGAGAAAGAGACTCAGGGGAAGGGTTGGAGTCCAGGTAAGGAAGAGAAACAGAGTCCAAGTCCTTAGTTGAAGAAAGGGTATGGAGTGATAGCTACCTATCCAGGCTGGAAAGGGGTCCTTGTCCAGCAGGTGTTGTCCAGAGAGGGGGTCGCCGGCAGGGCCTCTGGGTGGATAGGTGGTGTGGCGTGGTGCTGGTCCAGATGGAGAGGGCATCCCAAGGAGTCAGTCTTCACTACCCCTTTTTATGGGGTAGACTACCTCTGATCTCCTATGGGGAGGTCCTGTCCAGGCAATGTCAGTCCTGTTCCAGAGGGTCCCAGGTGTTCTTACTGAGCATATGTAGCCTTGGCAGAGTGGTGAGTTGCCTCATCTTTTGTTTCTTGAATGCTGAGGGTGGTTCCAAGGGATTGGTTCTTGGTCCCGGTATTGGTTTTGATGGTTCAGTCTTTCAGAGGGAGTTATTTTTAGACCTACTGCCATTGTCTCTCAAGCACCTGCATTCATCCCCATTCATCCAGGAACCAAGTTACATAGGAGGGGTAGGTATGAGTCATAGGTTACACAACAGGGCATGGGGACAAGATGGAGACTTGACAAACAAAATGGAAACTTGACATGACTTATGCTGAATTACATATTAGGCCTAAATCATATAGGATCAGTAAAACAGTAATATAGAACAGTAAAAATCAATATAAACATAATAATTATATAATATAAAGAAGAGAAAAAACAAAACAAATACAACTTGCTACCAAAATAAAATGCTGAAGTTTATCTTATTTCTTAGCTCACTTATACTTATCTACAGGGAATAGAGCGGAAGATAAAAAGTCACAAATGGTTGGGGAAGGGAAGGGAATGCATGTTAAAAGAAAAAAAAAAGAAAAACTGGGGGGAGGGGTTGCTACAATATTGGTTTTCTTATTTCTTTGTATAGTAACATAAAGGCAGGATGTCACAATACTGGCCATAAATATCTAAATAATTTCAGTACGTTGATCAAGAATGTATTGAATGTATAAATGAAAAACAAATAAATAAACCAGATCTGTTAATAGATGAATAAAAAGTAGTTTGTTTATCCTATATTTTAATTTCAGATAAGCAAATGTAGTGTCCCATCAACTCCTACTTGCAAAATAAAAACACTTATATTTGTTTAATTATATATAGTGTGAGGTATATGGATATAAAATTATCTGGAAAAATGTCAGACAAGATGCAACTTTGTGTGCGCAGTCTGTAGTACCAATGGCGGTGATGGTAAATGCGCATCTTGTATAGGGTGGTGCAGCGATCAATATTAGGCAGTGTCTGTTTCACATCTTTACTAATGTGTTGGAAGTGGGAGTAAGCAGAGCATTAATAATATTCACAGATGGAAGTTTGCTGGGAGGTGTTGCAACAACAGTGAGTGCAGAAAAATGATGCAAAGGGACCTTGAGAGGTTATAAATATGGATGGGAAATAATGAGTTCATATTGAACCTGGAAAAATGAAATGTGAAAGCTAATATATCTGAGAAATAAGAGGCCAAATCTCCAGGTGGTATAATATATTGAAGCTCTACTGAAGTCAATAGACAGACAACGATGTATGCTTGCAATGAATCTGGCCAGATGACCTGAAAAACAACTATTTGGTGCAAGGGAGATACCAGATGGTAGCAATACCTAATGTGACTGGGGTGGATAGTGAACAAAAGCAAGCTATGAGTTTGTGAAGAGGTAGGAAAGGCAGGAAAACAAGGCAATATACTCTAGGACCTCAGGTTCAGTAACCCTGTTTTTCAGATAAGGAAATTTAAATCCTTCTCTTGGAGACTGATCCAGCCCCTAATTAAGTCCAAGGGAACCACTCCACTGACACCTATGGACAGTGTATTAGGCCTAAGTAGTTTCCCAGGCAGCTGGCATCAAACCAGTATATAACATGAAGTAGGTGGAAATGGAAATATTTGTGGCTTGGCATTTTAGAATTTATTTGTGGCTTTGTATGTAGAGTTTGTAGTCTTACGCTGTTAACACTGGCTTAAGAAATATTAACTCTCAGATTTAGAAAATATACATAATATAGTTGAATATGTTATTTTGGATTCCAGTTGACAGTTATAGGAGTATTCCTAATAAAAATAGCAAATATCTCAGCATAATCTGGTGTGATTTTACAGTTCCATTACAAATCCACTTTAACAAGCAATGCAGAGACTTATAGAAACAGCTGGTATGTGCTTGAATGACTAAACTGTTAACTGGACACATGCCTTTCTATACAGATTAACACTAACCTTTTTCATTCTTTCTTGTAACTGTCTCTTTGACCCCCTGTTTTCTGACATGGTTTTCCCAGTGTTGCTACATGTGCACTGAACATAAGTTCTACTTTTCCTGTATTTTTTAAAAATTATACAGATATCTGAAATAGTCACGTTGTTTCATTTAGTGAATTTATTTGCCTTGAACATATTTCTGCTTGAATATTTCTTGTAATTGCAAAATACAGTCTAAATATTCCTTTCCCAGATAGCAGGTTTAACTTAAATGAAAGTAAATTTATAATAAAGTATGATTAAATTTAAAAGCTGTCTCCCCAAGTAGTAGTTCTGCACTAGTGATGTATTACAATACTGTATCAACTATACACGGAAAGTAACTTAAAATGGGATGCCTTTCTTTTCACCAGTTCAAGCTCAGGTCACTTATTCAGACAAGGGATAGCTGATTCAAAAACAAACAAAAATGTTATTTTCCTGGGTTTTACTTGAGTTCAAAATAAGTTTGTAGAAACATTCAACAAGCAAAATGGTTTCATCCTGCAAGGTTTAAGAAATCTCTGTCCTCAGCAGAGATAAGTATATTAGTAACTGGGAAGGGTCATTTAAACAATATCAACTGTTCCTGAAGAAATGACCCAGGGTAGAGTTAGAGGCCTCCAACCAGCACATTGGATCATCATTACCACCACTGTAGTGATCATCAGCAGGGATCCTGGTTTTCTCTGATAACCAACACCCCCTCTAATTTTTTTATTTTAAAAAAGTAACCCAAAATCCACATTGTCCTATTATTTAAATGAAATGCCACTATATATACGTCTATAGAGTGTTTTTTTTACTATGAAAATTAGGGATTTTTTTTTAATCAGACTAAACCAGGATCCCTGATCATCACCAAAAGTCTTTGTCTGTGGCATGGCTTATATTCAATGCTTCTGAACAAGGCAGAAAAGAAATAATAATAAAAAAGAAACCTGAGAACCAATCAAGAGAGGGAAAAAAATCCATCCTTGCCCCCACCCCCCCAATGGGGACTATTAAAAGCCCAGAAGGATGAAAAAATGAGACAGCTTCTACTTTACTGCAATATGGGAACAATAAACACAAGTCTACCTATCATGAACCCCTGACTGAACTCCCTTTTCTATAAACCCTATCCCCTCCACAAACTTCAACCACAAACTTAAACTTCTTTCATAACCAAGCTGGCTGTGGATCAACCTTCACCCTGACATATGTAGCAGAAGGTGAGGGGAAGGGGGAAAGGACAACTAGCAAAACCCAGAAGCATGGTAAATACCCATAGTAGAAAACAGGCATAGCCAAAATTATTCCCAACCAGTGGCTTTCCAACCTCTTTTTTAACATCTCCAGTGATGGAGATACCACAACTTCCTTAGACAGTCTACTCCACTGCCTTACTATTTTAACAGTGAAGAAGTTTTTCCAGGTATCCAATCAAAACTTACATTGCTGGACTTTCAAGCCACTGTTCTGTGCCCTTTTCTCTGCAGTAAGAAATAAAAGATGCTTTTCCTCTTCTTTGTGGCAGCCCTTCAAGTATCTGAAGACTATTATCATGTCCCTTAAGCACCTTTTCTTCAAGCTGAGAGGCATATTTTCCTCATGTGTTTTGCTTTCTAAGCCCCTTTATCATATTTCTTGCCCGTCTCTGGACCTTCTGTGACTTCTCCACATCCTTTTTTAAAATGTGGAACCCAGAATTTCACTCAGTACTCCAGAGAAGGCCAGAGCAGTGCTGAGAGGTACTGTCACCACCTGTGTCTTGCACCTAATGGTTCTATCGACACAGCCCAAAACCATATTTGCTTTTTGTGCAGCTGCATCACACTGCAGACTCATACTGAATCTGTGATCTACCAAGACTCCCAAGTTATTTCCATAATTTGCCATCCAACTAGGTGTCATCTATTTTATATTTGTGTTTTTGATTATTTGTTCTGAGGTGTAGCACCTTGCACTTGTCCACATTAGCTTCATGCTGTTAGCTGTAGCCCAACTTTCCAATCTGCTGAGATTCTTCTGGATTGTAAAGATATCCTCCAATATGTTCACAAATCCTTTCCAGTTTCATGTCATCTGCAAACTTGCTTAAGAAGATTCCCACACCAGTATCCAAATCATTAAAAAAATACATTGAGCAGCATTGAGCCCAGGACAGACCCCTGTGAGACTCTACTCAAGAACCTTCTTTCATTCTGACATGGACCCACGAATAATTACCCTTTGTTTGTGGCTACTGAGTCAGTTATCTCTCCACCTTTCAGTAGGTGTCCAACTCCCATGTGACTAGGTGGCTAACTTTACCTGTTCCTATACTTAAGTTCAGATGTCACAGGAATCTATTTAAATTTGGCCCAGGATGCTTTAAGTCAGTGGTGCTCAACCTTCCAACTCCTGGGATAGATGACTGCCCCGTGTACCAGATCCTTCATGGGGTCAGCACATGGGATCAGGCCTTGTGCGCCTGGATCAGGCCCTACTCACCAAGAATGTGTTACATGCTGCCCTGGTTGGACCCCAAGTACCCAGATCAAGCCCTGTACCACCCAGCCCTGCATGCCCAGACCAGGCTCTTCATGGCCTTGGCCCTGTGGAGCGATAGGTACAGTCTAGATAAGAAACCATACGGCCTTGGGTCAGCCCAGAACACCCAGATCAGGCCCTGAACTATCTCGGCCTCCTGTAGGTCCATGTTTGAGCTTGCCTGCTTTAAATCTCCAGAGAGTTTGCTGATCCACGTAGGAAAGTAAAACTCTTGCTTTGCAGCATGAACAATATGCATAACAGCTGTAACTGTGTACTTTCTTTAGAGTTCTGAAATGTTATTTTTGTCTTAAGTACTGTGATCATTTAATAAAGAAATGCTCTGCCTGTCCCTTTGGAGATGAGTACACTTTTTTATACTCATATTCATCCTGTTTTATGTAAATGAGAGGTGGCCACTATCAAATGAAACAACAACAACAAAGAATTTCATTTCTGGCAATAGTAAATCATGCAAAAAGAAGGTTGTGTTTTTATTTTTCTTGCCTAATTCCCATGAAATTCAGGTGGCAGTGCCTTGATTATGGTTTCCTGAAAAATGTAGGCTATATATTCTCTTCTTACTACAAAATATTTCCTGTTGATTTTTGCAGCAGTAAGAAAAGGCAGAATGCGTAAACAGGCTATGTTGAAAAGAAATTCAACATCAACCAAAATAGCTGACATATAGTAGTACATGTATGGGGGGGAGGGCAAAATTCACCAGCACATCATTTTATAAAGTAGTTACCTAAAATATTTATATTGTTGTTATGTTGTTAATGCCGATATTATGTTTTTAGATGCAGCTACTTCCAGTTTATATTGACATGCTGTCATCAATTATTCTTCACCATCTGTGGACATAATTAGGTTTACTCTTAAATTTGATTTTAGCACATATCATTCACAAGGAACTCTTGTTTACTAAACACACTCAGGGTAAGAAAAAACAGAATAGAACATCATTTGAATCAGCGGCATAACATCACAGCCAGGCACCCAGGGCAGCTGCACAATACACAGGTAGCTGCAACTTTCTACTGCCACCATGTCACTGATAATGCGCCTGCTCCAGCAGCAATTTTTTTCCATCATGCTTCATTCCCCTCAAGTCACTGCCCAGAGCAGTGGCCCCAATCACTCTGCCCAAGTTATGCTACTGGTATGAATAAACTAAAAGTAACTCTGCTGTTAGCCCTGGAAATGCAAAACATTATAAGGTACCTCTCAAATGTATGTCACTGTTTCCCCTCACCTTTTGAAGTTCAAGACCTTACTCAGATTCAATCCACTGTGATTTGATTTGTATTTACTTCAATATACCTGTATTCAACTTTGGCACCATAAGCAGGACTTAAAGAGTATGGATAAATATATATTCAGAGTAGCTTCTAGGATTTTAGGGGTGTAGGTTGTATCTGTGCTGGTCTAAGGACATAGGCAGACAAAGTTATTTAGGTAAACCTGGTATCTTTCATCGTTCTAGGATTTTACAAAGGGAGGAAGCAGCTGAAGTGACTGGTGATGCAGAGGTGGCTGCACCCCAGCTCCCAGCCTCCTCCCCCCTGCTCCCCACCCACTGGGGCAGGAGCAGCAGATGAGGACTTAAGTTTCAAGGAAGGTAAGCATTCCCTGGTCCCTGCTCCTCCATGCTCAGAAGCATGTCTCCTACATCCTTTCCCCTCCAATTCTCCCCACCTATCCTACCTGCTACCACCAGGTGCTGTCCTGGGGGTGAGGCAAGCTCCTGCCCCACTCAGCTGGGCTGACTAGGGGATGCACTTATTGGAGAGTGTGGAAACAACATCACTGGCCAAAGAGAACATTACCCCTCCCTGTATCTGCTCCTAGGCTGGCAAGAAACACATAGGCAGGCAAGTTTCAGAACCACGCAGGCAGGGCAAACACACCTGTCCACTGCCACCACTGCTGAAGTCCCAGGCTCAGCACAGCCTCCATGAAGTCCACATGGAGTGGGCAGGTGCTCCTTTCACCCTTGGGTGGTATGCTAGTGACAGGCCGGGAAGGGGAGAAGGGAAAGGGAGGATGTGCCTTTGAAAATGGAGGGGGAGCAAGGCAGAGAACATAACTAGCACATCTGCAGGAAAGCCTAGTAAAAAAAGCTCAGTAAAACCACGTCAACTTGAATCCTGCTTCATGTTGTGTCAAAGGTAGTATGATTTAGCTCACTTGTATCACTAGAAGCTTATGCAGATATAGCAGCTGCAGCATAACAGGTGCTGTGTAGTCCATTTTAATGGTTTTTGTCCCATTAATCAAGCTACGCAGGGAATCCTGTAGAGGATCAGGATGTTGACTCATGGGCTACTGAGTTCCAAACTAATGGCCTAACCCCATGACTATCCTTATTTATTTATTTTGATCTGGCAGAGCAGTTGCCAAACAATGGATTATATGGAGTTGATTCATACACAATATGAATTTGGTGGACTAAGCTGTGGCCTAAAAGAGACTCAACTTTTTTTTTTCTATTGTTTACACAGGTATTACAGGGCTGTTATGACAATCTCACTGTTACTCTGTTTTACCTAGGTCAGTGAAAATAGTATTGCCCTGTGTATGTGTGAGAGAGAAGGTGATCTTGTTATATGGCTTTAGTATATTTTTTCTGGAATTTGCAGTTTTACAGATGCCAGCCTTATCCCTTTCCCATTTTAGCTGGTTTTGCAACTGCTGTATATATACCAACATTGTCATACTTGGATAGCTAAATAGACAACTGACTTTCAGACTGCTGAGCACTTATGAATAACATTAACTTTCACAGAAGGTTCTGGCTAAATGACTCTAACTAAAAGTGCCCTTATTGTTCAGCTGCCTAAATATGGTTTGAGTTAGCTCATTTGGGTGCCTATACATGTGCGCAGAGGGGGAAGGAAGTGGGGAAGAGGGGAAGCATTTTAATTAGAATGGTTCCCGGAGATCTACTTTAATTAAAACACCATAGCATCATATGTAATTGTAAATATTTTATTTTATTTCTGTATAACTGCCGCGCGGCACTCTCACATTTATGTAACCTTGTAGTTTTGGCTTCTAATCAAAATGAAAGCTTTGTACTTTTCCACGCTTGTATTAAGCTGCACATGCGTATTCTGTAAGTTTAATTTCTTATCTGTAAGTGTCATTCCTGCAGAAATGAAACTTATGTAGAAAATCTACCTAGTAACTATTATGTAAAAGAAACTATCCTATCCCTGTATGCTTAGCTTATATCATAGTTAGTGTCACAGAGGAAGTCCAACCAACATCTATAAAAGAGGTAAAAAAGCAGGAAGTAGCAAAGATGACGACTGGACAACCCTTCAGGCTTGATCACCCTATAGCCAGTCCTCAGCCTCCCCGCCTGGGTGTATCCCAACGAAAACCAAGGCCTCGAAAATCCAACAATCGACAACGATTTACCGTGGTACAGTTTTATTATCCACCATCCTGTTCATGAGCTGTTGACCAGCCATAGGACTAACTAGTGAGTAGCCACACCTATCCCGCAAGGGGTGGAAATCAAGGGCTCGCTAGTGAACCCTGTAGGCCAACAGACCCTCTTTGTATCCGGCATACTGTAACTGAAGAAACATTGGAGACTCCACCTCTTGACTGCCTCTCTTCATAGCTTAGACAGCATATCTATGCTTTCTATACTTATATTTACTGCAACTTCATTCCAGCCAGTCTCCCCTCTTATTTGTAAGAGGGTGAGGCCAGGTAAGTGAATAAAATAAATTTTAACTTTACCTTATATTTACTCCGTAATAACTTCTACCACTAACACCCTATCTCAATGAGCTGTTGACCAGTTCTGGGACTTAAGGAGTTGGCAGCCGCACCTAGCCCATCGGGTTATAACACAAGGGCTTACTCCAGAACCCCGTGAACCAACAGACATCCTACAAACTTATTATAGAAAACTAACAACTTACTCTAAGTCGTCTACTTGTGCCAACTCGGTGAACCTCGAAGGCAGTCATAAAGCTACCTCCAATTCCACCCCACAAGCCGTGTGTTCGCCCGCTCTGTAAAGGCTGTGGCTCCCCAAGCGGTGCCGGAATTGCTAGCCTGGCATTCTGCCACAGTAATAAGCCTCTGTGCATTTAAAAATGGCCATGGAACACGTTAAATAAAATTCATTAAAGCATCCCAGCAGCCATTTTTAAACCCATGGACTTGGTACAGACAATCAAAAACACCTGAGGCTGAATTGATTCAGTCTTTGCAGGTTAGTCTAAGCTGCACAGATTAAACTGAAACAAAAGTGAACACACATTTACCTTTGATACAGGACTACAGCCACATACCTGCAGTGGCTCAGGCTAGGGGGCACTAGAGGAGGTTCTCTGACTGTGTTCACTTCCTCTTCTTGCTGCCCCCAAGGTCCCTGGGATTTACAGTCTAGACTTATAGCAGCAGGATTCTGCAGGCTTGCTCATCACTTCATCTTCCTGCTGCCAGGTACCTCTAGGAGTTGCAGCCAGCTGTAAGTTTGAGCTGGAGAAGGGGTATTTAACCCTCACCCCCACCCCAACCCCATCCTGGATTTGTCTGTCTGAGGTGGGGGACAATTCCCCATCTGTAGACTGGGCTGCATCCCCTGCTGGACTTGCCCCCCCACCCCCATCAGCTAGCCCTCAGTGTGCAGCTAAGGAGCAGAGGGGTGAGGCCAGTCCTGTTCTCTGGAGCAGACAACACAGCTCAGCCCAGGGCTGGAAAGCATTCTGGGATGCTGGGGGACTCTGATTTAACTTGAAACAGGAAGGTGTCTGGGGCAGAAATTTCATAAATCTGTTTGACCCAAATCAGTTAAGTCCAATAATACATTCAACTAGGTTTCATAGTGTCACTGCCGGGACGTGACTAGCTGTTCTCGGGCCTCTCTTCCCCGAGTGACAGGTGTTGTCCCTTGCTGGCGTTCTCACCTTCAGCCGAGTGGATGTTCTCTACCTGACTCCCTGACCCCGTTCCCGCCTGCCATGACTTGATGTTACCAGTGTTTGGGGTCGGTCGTCGTGCATGCCCGTGGCCCAGGGTTCCCCTGGCGGTCACTCTTGGGGCTCCGCCACCCCTACAGCCCGGCCTCACACCTCCTTACGGTGATGCTAAGCTGTTGGTCATCTTGCTCTTGGATTATTACCCCAAAATAGAGTGCCAGCTTCCCTCCCTGTAACACGAGACTATGCCTACTACAGGTCTAGTGTCCTCTGGTCTGCCCTAGAACTTGGGGAAAAGACAAACCTAACACGAAACACAAAAAAAGGCTCAATACAAACTGGGTGTACCGCCCCTTTAATTGCCCCCGCATGCCTTACTGTAGCCCCGTCTGCTTTGTGCCTAGGCATTCAATCTTTGCCCATTCCCTGGCACCTCACAGTCCAGCGTCGGTGTATCCTCCAGAGGCACCTTTCTCTGGGCTTCCCCATAGGCTCTCCTCCTCAGGCTGCCTTCATCGGGGATATCTTCTGTGGTGACACGGGTGATCCCGGGTCTCCCTACCCATCGTCCCGGCAAAGTTGCTCCTGCAGCATCCTTGACTCTTCTCACCCCCGTCTACGGTGTTTCTTCCTTTGTGCTCGGGTGCTTCTGCCTGTCCAAGGGGCAAGGGCATTGGAAGTAGCGTCTCCTCCTTCTCCCCCCCGTCTCGCAGCACATGCCACCATTTTCATTTGTGCCGGCCGGCGCTCCATGCTTGCGTCGCTGGTCGGCTGCAGCTGGATAAACAAGCTGCTGACGAGCCATGTGGGTTTTGCCTCCTGTCCTCCGTTCTCCGGCTCGGGAGGTGCAGGTAAGTATCTTTGCATCCCAGGACACATAGTTTCATAGTTTCTAGGGTCGGAAGGGACCTGAGTAGATGATCTAGTCCGACACCCTGCCATGGCAGGAAACAATACTGGGGTCAAACGACCCCAGCAAGATGTTCATCCAGCCTCCTCTTAAAAACCCCCAGGTTAGGAGCCTGCACCACATCTCTTGGAAGTTGGTTCCAGATCCTAGTTGCCCTCACCATGAAGTTGCGCCTCCTGATATCCAGACTAAATCTACCTTCCGCCAGCTTGTGACCATTATTTCTGGTCACTCCTGGCAGTGCTCGGGGGAACAGGGACTCCCCCAATGCCTGCTGATCCCCTCAGACTAGTTTATAACAGGCCACTAGATCCCCCCTCAGCCTTCTTTTGTGGAGCCTGAACAGGTTCAGGTCCCGTAGCCTTTCCTCATAAGGCCTGCCCTGCTGTCCCCTGATCATGCGAGTGGCCCTCCTCTGGACTCTCTCCATGCTGTCCACATCCCTCTTGAAGTGTGGCACCTAGAACTGGATGCAGTACTCCAACTGTGGCCTGACCAGTGCTGCATAGAGGGGGAGAATCACCTCCTTGGACCTGCTCGAGATACATCTGTGGATGCATGACAAGGTGCGGTTGGCCTTCCTGACTGCCTCCCCACACTGCCAGCCCATGTTCATCCTGGAGTCAATGATGACTCCAAGATCCTTTTCCACCTCCATGCTGACAAGAGGGGAGTTCCCCAACCTGTAGGTATGGTGCTGGTTGTTCCTCCCCAGGTGCATCACTTTGCACTTCTCTGTGTTGAATCCCATCCTAATCTCATCTGCCAACCCTTGTAACCTGTCTAGGTCCGATTGTAGTCTGTTGCTTCCTTCTAGCATGCCCACATCCCCCCATATCTTAGTGTCATCCACAAATTTGAACAGGGTGCTTTTCACACCCTCATCCAAATCACTGATGAAGATGTTGAGCAGTGCAGGCCCAAGGACCGAGCCCTGCAGAACCCCACTGCCCACGTCCTTCCAGGTTGAGAAGGACCCATCCACTACCACCTTCTGGGTGTGGCCCTCCAGCCAGTTGGCGACCCATTTCACTGTGTGGGTGTCAACACTGCAATCCCCCAGTTTCTTGATGAGAACAGGGTGAGAGACAGTGTCAAAAATTTTTCTTAAACCAGTTTTAGCAATTTTGAAACTGGTTTATGTGCACTGAGCTTCTGTTCTGTTACAGGTGTAAACCAGTTTCTGATCACTTAAACTGGTTTATGTGTAACTTCTGTCCCTAGCCCTGGGGACTTATACACATGATGCTAAAGCAGTCTAATTAGAACATGTCAGAGCATGTGTATAAGCACCCCAAAGCATGAACATCTTGGCCATGATCAATTCTTCATGAAATATGATAAGCTCATACATGCTAAATGAATGGTAAACAAAAAAGCATATAATTGCTTAAGTAAAAGCAGAGCCAAAAAATTATTAGTACAGTTTAGTTTTTTTTTAAATGCAGTGAACATTGCCTGTTGTGAGAGAGAGTGATCTGAAGGGATCAAATGAAGTCTAACCATTAATAGAAGTTGGAAAAGGATTCTAAATGCTCCCAGGCTCACTCTCTTACGCTGAACATATTTTCAAAGGAGGTAGTATATGTCAGATATATAATTCATTTTTTCTGCTGGCAGTCTGATTTCCAGTGCTCATTATAAATGTTATGTGAGTGTGTATATATACAATCTACAATTAAAAAAATATTGTAGAAAAAGATTTGATTGTAGAGATTAATATTATAAAGCTGCATGTGTGAAAAGGCAAACTCAAAAGCAAATAGAATTATTTTGGGGTGAAAACATGAGTTGAAAAGTGAAAATGGCTTTTTAGAGTAAGGAGTGACAAAGATGAATTTGAGACTAATGGTTTAACTTCTCAACTCATCTTTCTGTCAAGCTTCTGTCATTATACCGTCCCATAAATCAGGACCAGAAACTTTCCTTGAAGTGAGGTTCCTCTCTAAAAAGTAATTCTAAAAATGGCAACATAAGTTTCAGAGCCAGATTTGCAAAAGACCTCCAACTCCATGTAAGCTGAAGCTTCACTTAAGCCATTTCATGAATTTATGTTGATTTTCAAGTAGGTGTTTAAGCATATGTGAAAGCTTGCCTCAGTTGTGAATGCTGATCATGTATGAAACCTACCTCCCAGTCTTTATTGTATTTTTAAAAGTTGCTGATCAAATTTGCAAGTAAATGGATGATTCATCTAACAAGACCAAACAGGGGATCTAAAATCCAAGCTGTTTCCTTTATGGCTTGTGCATCATAATCAGGAATAAAGTTTCTGTAATTAGAATTTACTACACTTTTCTACTGTTAATGTGTAATCCTTACAGAATCCAGTTCATGTCTTTTTGTTGTTCTAGCTTGCACAAGGATACAATTAACAGAACTATAATATTGTCAATAACGTTAGCCAATCTAATTCAGAATACATGCAGGGAAGAGTTTTGGGGGATGAAACTATAATGTTCCAATTAAATATTAGACTACAACAAAGAAAAGCTTGCAAAACATTTTTTATCACAGTATTAGGCTATATTATGCTATAGTAGTATTGCATTTCTTGCATTGAAGGAGAGGATCCCCATGGCACATGTCTTAGAGGTCTGTGGAATTGTTCCAGAACTAAAAATTCTTCTACTGAAAAATCATCTAGGTAAGAATCACAGCAAATATTTAAAGAGTGAAAACTAAATGTAGAATACTTTTCCAGGCAAAGAATACCAATACATGAGCTTTGATCAAAGCTAAAACCATTATATCCCTATTATAAAAAAATATATATCAAAAAAAGGAGAATTTAGCAGTTGCTGATTAGAGAGGCGTAGTGACTTAAACACCTGCTATACTCCTTGTCCCTCCTAATAAGTAAAAATTGATTTATATGTAATAGCTATTCTGTAGGAGTCACAGCAGGTCAGATACTGGATACCAGATGCATTTGCAAGCCCTTGACCAAGGACTGGAAATATTTGGATTTGGTTTTGATTCTGAATTCAGTACAATCTTTTATAGCCTCTCTGCCCTCCCCAGTGATCCTTTTCTCTCCAAGTTGCTTCTGACCTAAGACCCTTTCTGACACTGTCAGCTACTGCATTTGCTGTTTTGTGCATTTTTTTCCAGTTCCTTTCACCCTCTGTGCCTAAATGACTTTCAAATTGTTGTTGGACTTCACCTTCCAAAAGTAACTAGACATGAGCATTCTGAAATGGAAAGAGAGAAGCAGTTCTAAGAAGAGCTATGCAAAATATTTATCAGCTTCAAGTGGTTCCTTAAAATGGACAGTTTGCATTTGTTTTCAAGCTACACAGAAAAAAAAATCACTGATTGGGAAGGTGAAGTTCAGAGGTTATGAATATTAAATTATGTGGTTATTTAGGTACGTATACAAGGTATATCTAACACACACATATCTTTTGTTTCCAAGTGAAAATGAAGGTAATCACAGGGAAAGGTGTTTGAAGATGAGAATGAGAACACAATGGAGTTAAAGAGATAAATAGGGAGTGCAGGAAAGGGAAAACAAGGGGAAAAAGAAGCAAAGGTCAAAAGGAAAAATGAACAATAAGATATAAAGTTTAAATGTATACAACAACAAAGGAAAATGGCAGAATCAAAGGTTTTACTGACAGTTGCAGAGCAAATTGGGAGGCATTCACTGGTGACCATAATTCTATATATTGATATGTTGGAACATACACTCTATTTTCAATGGAGCAGGAAGCCAAGATCTCTGAAGATGCATTGCACACATGTAGCATATGCCAATTTTACCTTCCAAAACAGTTGGAGCTTCTGACCTCTGTATGGGTGGATCTAGAATTGAGATGACAGGAGCTGTGGCCACGTCCCCTTTGGGTGTAGGTGTAAGCACATGTGCAGTGAAGAATGCTCATTGTGCATGTGCCACACAGCTGAAGGTGATGTGGCCCAGTCCCTTGCTATGACCCTGGATTCCAATTCAGCTCTCAGCAGCTCTTGCTGGAGCTCTGAATGTGCTGTGACGTCTCTTGCCAGCTTATGGGGTTCCCAGAATTCCTGATTTCAAGCAGCTCCAGAACCTGCTGTTGTTTGCTTTATCTCTCCTTCCCCCACTCTTCCCCCTGGTGAATCCACCACTAGGCAAAGAAAAAGATGCCAAAAGCAGCATGGAGCTGAGTGAAAGCGGGGACATTGCTGGTCACTGCCCCTCTCCTTTCCCCACTGCCAACTTCAGTGGAGAGACAGAGGGAAGGGAAGACTACAGAACAAGGAGCAACGGTCTCAATTTGCAGCAAGGGAAGATTAGGTCAGGTATTAGGAAAAACTCTCACTGGGACGATAGTAAAACACTGGAAAAGGTTACCCATATTGGTTGTGCATTCTCCATCCTTGGAGGTTTTTAAGACGCAGCTTGACAAAGCCTTGGCTGGGATGATCTAGTTGGGGGTTGTCCTGCTTTGAGCAGGGGTTTGGACTAGACCTCCTGAGGTCCCTTCCTATGCTAATTTTCTATGATTCTCTGAAGAATGTAGAGCAGCTGGCTCCAGAGCCGTTTGGAAGGAGAGACTCCGGGCAGAGCCCGCACCAGCCAACTTACAGAAGTCATAGAACTTGCAACAAATTCAGAGCTCCCAAAAGACGTTGTGGTGAACTGCCAGTGAGGTCTCAGAGCTGTAAGACCTCACTACATATGCAGGGCAAGCTGAAGTGGGGTGCAGCTGCACCCCTGCACCACCCCTGGATCCATCTCCTGGACCTCTGACCTCACAAGACCTGATAAGAGGTTACACAGCACAGTGTGATTTGATGTAAGAATGAGAGTGAAATCAGATATTGTTCACCTCCTCCTTTCAAATGCCCTGCTATCAGCATATGTCTCCTGCTGTTCTTGGCCTAAAGGGGAAATGGTGTTTGTGAATTCTGCCTACATAAGACTGAAGTAGGAAGCTGCTGATGTTAAGCCCTGCATTATGTGTGGAGTGTTGATGAGCCTCTTTGTCCCAAGCCAGCTGCTCCTATATCCTCAATTCAGTAATCAAGAAAATATAGCTCAAACCCCTACAGTAAAGCTCAGGAAAATCCATTTACAAGTAGATGTATAGCAAATGCTAGATTTAAAAGGTTAATTTTTATATTTATATATATATCTATATATCTATAGATATAGATATATAGATATATATAGATATATAGATATATATATATATAATTACCTAAAAGCACAATTTTCAGATGAAATCAAGACCACAAGGATAATTTTTGGCCAGATGAAATACAATTGTAGAACATAATCTCATTTTCAGACATTATGATTCAGTGAACAATTCAATTACAATATATAAGTACAGTACATATAAACAGATTTGTTTTCAATTTTCAAAAAAAACGTGCTAATGCTTGGCAATAAAGATCTTGGATGAATGGCTAATAGAGCTAAAGAATATGAATCGGATTGGGAAAATGTATTTGAAAGGGAATATTTTACTGATTTATAATTAATGACAAATTTTGGTTAAAATTTAGGATCGGTGCTACAGCTATATAATGTTATGATCCCTTTGCCTTATAATCTATTAATCTATTAAATGTTGGTAAATATTCCATTGAATTCTCAACATCTGTTCAATCCCAACATGTTTGTACCTTCCTGTTATTTATTATTCATCACTATTCAGGTGCTGTAGCAAAACCCCCAGTTTTTCTTTTTTAATACATACATATACATTATATATATATATATATATACACACACACACACACACACACACACATATACATACATATATGTATGATAGATATATATTCCCTTCCCTTCTCCAATTATTTCTGGCTTTTCTTTCTCTCCCTTTCTATTCCCTATAGACAAGCATAAGTGAGCTCAGACTTAGGATAAGCTTTAACATTTTTCTTTTGGTGGCAAGTTTTTGGTTTTGGATATCCACTGTTTAATACTATATTATTCTTGGGTTTGTATTGATTCTTACTGTTGTATATTTCATTATTATAATTTTCATATTGATTGTTATTGTTTCATATGGATATTGTATGGTTTAAGCCTGTGTTTGTAAGTGAACCAAAGTAAAGTTTCAATTTTGTATGTCAAGTCTCCACCTTGTGTCCTCTGCCCGAGCATCCTGTGTGTCGCAATTGTATGAGTCATGTACCCTTCCCATGTAAATTGGTTCCTGGATGAATGAGAATGATTGGGAATGATTGAAGTACAATGGTAGCAGGCCTCTACCAGATGGCCTGTAATGACTGGGCCATCACCTTGCATTGATTCTTCCAGGAACCATGGACCTCACCCAGGAACAGGGACAAGAATCCAGCATTTGAAAGACAAAAGACCCTGCAGAACCAGCAACTCTACCATTGTACCCCACCATTACAGACACAGACACTCGAAACTGCACATCCCTGCATGGAGCACACATACTCAGTACGCCAGGGGCTGACTCTTGCCTGGGCATGCCTCCTGTCACTAGGGTCACACAAGGTCTGCCCCTATAAAAAGAGGCAGTGAAGACAGACCCAGTGGGATGCCCTCTCCATCCGAACCAGCACCATACCACACCACCTATCCACCCAGAGACCCTGCCGGCGACCCTCCTCTGGACAACACCTACTGGACAAGGACCCCTTTCCAGCCTGGACAGGTAGCTATCACCCCCCACTCCCTCTTCAACCAAGGACTTGGACTGTGCTTCTCTTCCCTACCTGGACTCCAACCCTTCCACTGAGTCTCTTTCTCCTGCTGCCATTGTGAGTGCTTGTGTGTGTGTGGGTGTGTGTGTGAACCAATAACTTCATGGGACTGTGTAGTGTGTTGCCTGTGTAATAAAACCGTGTAATAAAACTGTTATTTGGACCCCTAAGTTGGGTTTTGCTTTACTATGTTTTGGCTCTGCTCCAACCTCTGCTCCTCTAACTTCTGTCTCTGGCACACTGCCACCTCCAACACCTGTCCTGAGCTCCCCTCTGCCTCCAAACCCCCTGTTTCATTGCCACTGTCTTATCCCCACCGCCTTTTCCTTTTCCCCTGAGCAACTAGGTTTCTGCCTCCGTTTCTTTCCTGGCTGTCTCCTCCTTGCCACCACTTATCTGCCCCCTCCCCGCAATATCTCAGCTGTCTGCCTCAGTTTCCAGCCCCAGTCTACCTTAAGTAAACCCAAGCTTCAGTTCCTCAGCCAGGTCCTCTGTTGTCTACTGGTTCTAATCCTGGTTCTGGCAAATTTAACTCACTCTCTCTCTCACTGGAACCTTCCCCCAGGTACCCCAAGCCCACACATACAAACTGTACAATCCAAGTTAGGAACTACCTGTGTGTATGTGTAGGTGGGTTGTATGTGTGGGAACTGGTGAGTGTGTGTATGTGTATGTATATATATATGTGTGTGTGTGTGTCTATGTATGTATGTGTATATATATATTTGTGTGTATATATATATATATTTGTGTATGTATATGTGTGTGTGTGTGTGTGTACCTGCCTGGTTTTGAACATCTGGTCACATGATCTGTGCCCCCAGATGTTTGAAGTTGTCCACCCTTGTGTCCCTGTAATCTCAGCGAGTTGATGTTGCCAACCTGAATCGTCTCTCCCCAATCTCACCCACCATGACTTTGATCTTATCACACTGGTGGGGATTGTCTATCAGTGCTCCTCATTCCAGGGACCATGGGATGTTGGTCTTCTGTGAGGCTCCTCCTCCCCTCTACCTTGCTTTTACACCACACCTTGATGGATCTTAATCATCTTTTGCCACGTCCCTCTGATAGTTGAGCTTGGGGCTCTTTTCCCAGTTGGCTCCAGGAATTCAGCTAAATAATCCCCTCCTACCGGCCGCCTGCTCTGACCCCAGCTGCATCCCGTCAATGCTACATACTCTGCCTCCCCTCCAACAGTGGGTAACCAAACAAAACACAAAATAAATTGCTGGCAGCAAACACCAGATAATAAGGGCTGCCCTTTGCCCCTTCTATGTCTGCTCCTACCGCCCGCTCTTTTGGCCCCAGTTGCCATCTCTCCAGCCTCAACCAGCCTAACCTTAGTTTGCGGTAAGCCTACTGTGTTCTTGGTGGGTCCCCTTGGCGCGTCTCCCCCACAGCTCTTCATTGGGGCTGTCTGTGCCCTCTGCGGTCCCACCTGGTCTGGTGATCTGGAGCTTGCCGCCTCTTCTTATCCTCTAAGGGCTCCTCCAGGTCTCAGGGTTCTCCAACCCTCCTCAGCCTCTGCACCTCGACCTTACTTCCTCATCTCTTGTCTTGCTGTTGGCGGCGATCTCCTCTTGCAGGGTCTTGCTCTCTCCACTGGAGCTGCTGGCTGCAAGCCCCCACACTCCTTTGTGCCGAGGGGACTCAGAGAATGTTTCCCTCACCAGCGCTCCTCCTCCTCTCCTCCTCTCAGCTGCTTTTAAATCCCCCTATTGGCTCCTGCAGCCGTGGCTATCAGCTCTCTGTAATTTTATAAAAACACGGCTAATGAGCCGCTCAGGTCCCGCTGCCACTTCCAGTTTAGTCACACTGCTCTCTGAAGGTAAAAACCTTTCTATTTGTTTTTCTTTCACTTTCTTTCCCATCCTGTTCCTGTTCCCTGGGTTCCTCCCGGGCTCCCTGGGGTTTTCACCTCGGCTGCTCCCTGGTACAATATATATATGTCATTGTGTGCATGATATACAAATTAGTGATCTGGGTCTAACTTTTGGGGTGTATAGTGTATGTGCTGGAATTGGTGATAGGTATGCATGTGTCTATGCTGGTTTGGATGTGTATGTGCCTGACTTATAGTGTGTGTGTGTGTGAGTGTGTGTGTGTGTGTGTGTGTGTGCACCTAATTGATTTGTGTGTTTGTAAATGTGCAATTGTGTCACACCCTTCTGTCTAACAGTGCAGTACTGAGATCCTGAGAGCTGGCCTGACCCCACAGGGCTACATGCAAAGGTTCTTGTTCATATGAATATTTGTGGAAAGTCTGTTATTTGTGCACATGTCCTTATCCAAATCTGAACAAGGGAATTTATCCATGAACAGAAGCATCTACCATTTGTTTATCATTAATTGTTTTTTTTTCCTTCTTTAGAAAAACTCAATTGTCTACTCAGTGAGAAGAAATAATAAAAGATAAATTTAGAAGATCAGTTATACACCAAATGTAAAGAAAGGCCAAGTGTTTAACTGAACATGTCATGTACAGACATTAAAACAGGTGTAAGTGACAAAGTAGTCAAATTTTTACTAGGTTGCCATTTAGTATATCTTCCCAATGAGTGTGAAGAGGTAAATGGGGGCTGGGCAGAAACAAATCAAAATCCATATATAAGCCATTGTAAGATGAAGAAATCACCTTTAATTTACATTCACTTTCTTTGCCTTCTTATATTTTATGATACAGGGAACATACAAACAAAAAGCTACAAAATAATGGTTACAAAGTCAAACACTCATAGATAAAGGCTTGGGTTCTTGTCTCTGTTCCAGGATTGTTATTTTCTTTTTAATCAATAGTTGTCTAATGTAAACTGTGTTGCTTTTACCTCAAAGAGTAATATAAACAAAGAAAAGTAAGGAAATAAAGCTTACTTTGGCTGATCATTTCTTTCCCTACTTCCTCTGTGGCACCTGTGTCCTGAAGCTGCACATCTCTGCACCTGGTAGGGAAATCAGCTCCTCGTGGGAAAACACAGGCTCTCCCTTAACCTGGTATCTACTCCTTGAGCAAGTTTCAGTTCCCATTCCAGAGGCGGGAGAGCCGCATCTCTCATTAATGTTAATAGACCAAAATAATAAATTATACTACAAATGCTTAAACAGGCCTAGCATCAGCTACAGGAGTCTAAATTTTATCCACCCCAGGGAAATCCCACTCACCAGGCTATGGGGTCACATTTCCTCTTGCATATTGTTCCTTAGTCCTGAATCTTACACTCTTGGCTACCAGTGGGAAGACTTCAATGGGAAGGGTGGAAAGCTCATCCACCCAGACTAGACTATAAAAGAGGTTGTTTCGGGTACTTTCCACAAAGTGGGAGATGTGGGTTTGAATCCTCTGAGGCTGAAGAGTGCTTAGTATTTTCAGTAGGTACCTTTGTTGTCTCGATCACCCACAGGAAGCACAGTTCTCAGCATAAGAAGCAACCCTATATTTTGGATCACACCTTCAGGGCAAGGTGTTTAAATGTTAGATATTTGCAAAACTTAACAGGGTGCGTGTACAGGGTTGATTTGTGTCTTTTCTCTCATAACATATTTACACAGTAAGCCAACTTAAGGTTGATGAGTCCAGTGTAATTCCTGTATTTTCTAAATTCTGAGTGCTAGAATTTGCAACTTTTATAATATCTTTTTAATTTGTGTATAGTGGTAGTGGGTTGTTACATTCTTTCTGGACTTGTACTAAAACTGACAGTTTGCCCGTGGATTTTACAGCTATTTGCTGACAAAAGAAAGGTAAGACTCAGGAATGGCGGGGTTTTTTAGGCTCTGGAAAAAATGTGTGCAGCAGGGGGCATAATTTTTTCTACCTATTCCCTTAAGAATGACCACTTCTATCCTGTTGTCTCCACCATGTACAGCCCTGTCTGTTTCTCCTCTTTGGCCCTTTTAGCCAGCCCCAGTCTCCAGTTCCAAGATTCACCATTCAGTCTCAGACTCCCACTCCCTGCATATACCACCCTCCAGACCTTTTTTCCTCCATCCCTTCCTTCAAAACTTCCTGTTCCTACTTACTCTGATCCAGCTGTTACCCCATTAGTATTCAATAAGGCATCCAACTCTTCAGTACTCCTTCTGCCTAAGCTCTGATGGATCATGGAGAATACAGAAGAGACAGTCTTCCTACTCCCAGTTCAGGTAATTAACTCCAGACTCTTCAATCTCAGGAAAAAGTGATGCTCAGTCCTGGAAAAATCATGCCCAAAGTGAATGGCATCTTTGTGGAGTTTAACTCAAAAATCAAAGCCCACATTGAGTAAAGATAAACTGAAATTTTTCAAACTTGGCCAAATTTTGGCAGATTTTTGAGTACAATAACAAAAGATAGAGCTCTAACACAAAGATCACCCATCTACCAAACAGTGAAAGTCTCTGCTTCAGAGCTTGTGGAGAAAAAAAATTAAAATTACTACCCCATCATGTTTAAATGTGGGGAAAAACAAATATCCTTAAGCTTTATTCATGAAAATGTCTGAACTATTTGGCTTGAAACTTCTTTAAAAAATAAATGTGAGTGAAAAAACAGAACTTTTCTAAGTTATAAGCAAATGAAAACACCATTTCATAATGAGGAATGTCAGAGAATTGTAATAATAGGTGATGACACCAGTCCTGCCCATAATTAAGTCCAGCTTACTCTTGGCATACAGTTTACACTTTTAAGACGTCTGCTCCACTCCTGTTGCAATAATCAGTTCTGGATGAATGAAAAGAGAATAGAACCTGCTGAAAGCCTCTCACAATGAAAAGAAAATAAATATCTGTGGTTAAAATATGTATTCCTAAGTTCACACAGTTTATTTTTACTATTTTATGCAGTAACAAGGACAATACTTTGATGTCATTTAAGGCATAAATTAAAATAGTCTATGCAAATAACCTGGGAAATAAAGTCAGTAGCACATACATATGGAAAGCTGCAAGGCCTATGGAAAGCCTGGCGATCTGTTGCTATGTGATTTGGTTTCTATGAAGTCTGCAGAGCTTTTTTCTTATCTTATGGCAAAAGGCAAGTAAAATCCTGAATAAGCTTACAACTGGGAAAGAGGATTAAAACCTTTTTAAAAGAGCTGGACAAAATATGAAAATAAGAAAAGAAACAACATAATTTCCAAGCTGCTTGATGTAATTTGAGTATCATGTTTCTAGTAGAAAGGTAAGCCAGGAGGTAGATTTCTTAGTAACAATAAATTGAATTATATAGTCAATTTCATACAAAAAGCTAGAAGACTGTTCTGGAAAATTAACGCAATACAAGCATGCATACTTGCATAGAAAGACGGGGTAGCAACTGTTGATTTGGCACACCATCACTTTCATGCAATAACTTTGTGTCAGAAGAAAGAGGGACAAGATTGGAACAAACTTTATGTTTTGCCAGTTACTCAAAGCAACCATTAACCCACCTTAACCCATTCAGTTTAGCCAGGTTTAGAGCTGTGCTGTTTTATATTGCCATAGACCTATAGACAACCAGAATTTACAATTGAATCTGGCTCAGATAGTTTAACATCACTTATTCTACCAAGTCTGGCCCATCTGCATGATGACTTGATGCTCTTAGGTTCAGTTTCTATTCAATCTGCAGGGAGTGTTTTAATTTTCTGGCAAAAAGAAAGTAAAATCTGGAATAAACTCATGACTGTGTGGCATGATAAAAACTTTTTTAAAAGGTTGGACAAGATATGAAAATCATTCTCAGAAATATCATTAGACTATCTGACATACCAATGACAATCTCACTCCTGGTCTTCCTCATAATTCCCCCAGCAGGGCTGTAAATAGTTTACTAATATGGATACTGTAGAATCCAGAATAGGAGTTCTGTATTTCTCTTCAGGTAAATGATTAAGTAGCAAATGACATCTTTTAGCATCTGGTGAGCTGTCAGATGCCAGAAGGTGTTTGTAGTGGTAATTTGGCCATCTGCAATCCATGTTGTCAGTGCATTGTAAGTTATTGTTGTCTCCTGCAGTATTGACTTTCATTGTTTTTCTCATGTTTCAATGGTGGGTTGTGAGGCAGACATAGTACAAGGTGTTTCCTAGCTAAGTCCTCCCACCATCCCAATAACCAGATCTTCCCAATAGCTTATCAATGAAAGTACTGTGGATTGTTTGTGTTAGCTTCAAGGTGCCTTAACTGTGATAGCAAAAATACTACTCAGGTACTTATATCCTTTTTAAGGTAATCTAAGTCACTTTTCTGATAAGCTTCCTCATTGTGTGGTGCACCATCCATGGGAACATATGGCCTATTGTAATTACATATTTTGCAAATTACTTAGTAATTATACTTGAAGTTACCAAGTAGTTCAAAAGCAATTACCTTATAACTTGCTTTCAGATCCTGTAATAAGGCTTTCAATTTAGATGGAAAAATAACTAGATAATTATTTTGTGGTTACATAGTCATTAAACAATGGCTTAAATAATTTAAGACTTTTTTTTACAAATGAGAATGCATCTGGCTAACAATTTCTATGCCAATTTTCAGCCTAATGCTAATTAAAGCAGCTGAGTTATATTTCTGAAATACGGGGTTTACAAAAGAAATGCCAGATGACCCCTGACTGTAATTAGCTGAGACCATTATTACTGTCTCTTCTCACTGGATCATATAAAAATATTTTCTTTTGTCTGACTTTGCGTTGTTTTTGTAGCATCTTTTTATTTATTTATTTTTGGAAAATGACTAGCTCAGAAAATTGTTTGGAATTTAAAACAAAATAATTAAGATAGGAGTCCCCTAAATAGTCATTGGCTTTAGAAAAGTGTCCTTTTATTATGGGCACATTAATATAACATTGCAACTAGAGGAAAAATTTAGTTGATGGATGTAAATACATTTTTATTTTTAGACCAACAGCTTCCAATATGGAATTTGGAATTAGAAGATGGAAGCCAAAGTGATAAATGCATAGTGAATTTATTTAATGGGGACTGAATGGTTCAGGGAATTTTTAATGGGATATAGGGACTTTTATTACTATGTCACTAAGTTTGAAACTGGCCCAGGTCTACAATGACTGAAAATCATTACTATTTGATAGTTCTTCAGTGGCCTATGCAAAAAGAGTGATGGTCTCACTCCACAACTGACGGTCATTAGAAAAATTACTACCCACTATAGAGAAGAGCAGAAGAAATAGGTAGGAGCATGGTGTGAAAGGCAGACTGTAAAAAAAAGATTAATTATCGTGGAAAAAAAAGAGAAAGGATAAGGCAGGGTTTTCCAATTAGTATTATGAAGGGAGAGCTTATCAAAAAAACTCTTGTAATCTTAAACATTTTGTTTTCCTCAGTCTGCATTAAAAGACAAACCAAAAAAAGGATACAGTACTCCTTCCTACTTGCTATATGAGCCCTTCCCTACACACCCCACCTCCTTCTCCCCCTGCACTTTCTGTCCTTCCCTGGCCTATACTCTGAGCTTTTCAGGGGCTCAGCTTCACAAGTATAATTCCTTCAAGCCAGCTTGTCACAGAGCCTTGCGGTTAGGATATTATCTTGGAAAGTGAGAGATACGACTTCAAACCCTGTCAGAAGAAAGGATAGAACCTGGGTCCCCTGAAACACCCCAGTCTTTTGGGTATGGGACTAAACAGTTAGACAGATCTCCTCTTTCTCTATTAGCTACATTTGCCAGGTGCTAGGGATTCCTGAGTTTGGACAGAGACAGTCTTACCCTGACAGAGGCATGCAGTTCATAAATGTTCCTATTGATATGATGGGAGGAGTTGCTGCACAGAAGGTATGTCCACCTGTGCGTGGACTAGAATAGAACTGCCTGCTGGAAGTTCACAGGCTCTTTCTTTTCTATCCAGAGTCTCCAAAAGGGGAGACTAATGCACCTCTACAGGGTGCAATATACTTTGGGCTTATACTAGGCTTCTGATTAGAGATACAGTAGGATTTGGCCACCTGAGGGTAGTGCCCAGGATTGAGGAAAATGCCAAGCAAAACCTGAGGCGCTTTAGAGGCCTGCTTGCATTTAGGTCTTTGAGTTTCAGTGCATCTTTGGCCTATAACAGTTGACTTGAAATTAATAAAGTAGTGATCATGGAGTTATTGTAAGCCCTAAGCATGGTACAGTTCATTGTTATATTGTCCTAAGAGTAGATAAAGGACCACATTACTCTGAGTCTTACTTATATAGAATAATAGATTGTAAGGCCAGAAGGGACCCTAGAAGATCATCGGTCCAGCCCCTTGCATCAAGCAGGAAAGATAACTGGGGGTCAGGTGACACCAGCGAGGTGACTGTCTAGTCTCCTCTTAAAGATTTCCAGGGGACGTGATTGCACCACCTCTGGAGGGAGCTTATTCAACAGTCTGGACACCCTGACTGTGAAGAGGATTTTTCCTAATTTTAAGCTGGAATTGGTCTTCCAGGACTTTGTGGCCATTACTCTGTTTTCCCCTCAGACGCTCTGGTGAACAGTTTCTCACTGAGCCATTGATGTATTACCATAGCGTAGAGGTAAGCTGCTACCAGGTCCCCTTTCAGTCTTGTTTTCCTTAGGCTGAACAGTCCCAGATCCCTCAGCCTTTTCTTGTATGGCTTGCCATGTGAGACTCTGATCATATGGGTGGCTCTTCTTTGGACTTTCTCACCTTGTCCATGTCTTTGTTAAAGCGTGGTGCCAAGAACTGGACACAGTATTCCACCTGTGGTCTCACCAGTGCTGAGTAGAGCAAAAGAATCACCTCCTTGTTTTTGCTGGAGATGCAACTTGTCTAGGTCCACCTGTATGTGTAGCCTATCTATCTACAAGAGTGACAATGCTTCCTCATAACTTGATGTTGTCCGCGAACTTAGCCAGTGAACTCTTCACCCCCAAATCCAAATCATTTAAAAAGATGTTGACAAATACTGGATCAAGCACTGACTGCTGCAGGACACTGCTGCCCACTTCTTACCAGGATGCCACAGATCCGTTCACTACAACTTTATGGGTCCTATCCTGCAGCCAGTTTCTCACCCACTTGACTGTCTCAGAGTTAAACCCACAATCCTCCAATTGTCTTGCAAGGACATCATGGGATACTAGATCAAAGGCCTTATGGAAGTCTAGGTATACAATGTAAACCTGCTCTCTCATGAGGGAGAGATATGAAGCAAGGGAATTAATGCAGTGCCAGTCCTACGTCTCACACAGCTCGTTTTCTTTTCCATGTCATTTCAATTTCAGTTGTGCCATCAGGTCTGTGGGATGGAGTTAAGGCTCTATCCCCATTTGCATAGATACAGAAGTAATTGCCCTACAGAAGCTGCTCATATGTCACGTGTCATTGCTGGTAGCCCATATAGGCAAATTAAGGGACAGCTTACAGTCTTTACTATCATGCTTGGGTACATGACTGAGTCCTAAACAGACTGTTTACTTTAACTACAAGATTAAAGTGAGAAGACTGTAGTTGAAATCTATTAGTTAAAATTACAGAAACCAAAATTTCGTGATCATTTTTACTGCCCATAAACCATGGTAATGACACTGGCAGAAAAGTAGTGCTCTTATTCTCTCTCCACTCCCTGAGGGACCTCAAAATAAAACAGAAGCATTAGCTACCCAAAATTAATTACATCCACAGATAGTCTTCATTACAAACACACCAGAATACGGTGGAATATACTGAAACCAATACAGAATGTAACTGCAAGTAAATGTCTTATAAATGGCTTACAGTGTCCTTTCATGCAAAGTGTAAAGTCGTCTTGTCAAATTCCCTGCTGCAGAAGGACACAGTCAAATAGTGTAGCTGGATTTTTTTTAAAGAAATGATACTCATATGACAAATACCACTATGATAAACACTACACAACTCATGCTATAATAGTGGGTGTACCTTCCCATGGTTACTGCATGAGACTACATAATAGTAGTCTCAAGTAAATTTATAGAGTTTTTACATAGTATTCTACATAGTTAATGTATAGGGTTTTTTCCTGCTATGGAGTCTGGATAGTTAAAATTGACCTTGTGTATTTGAAAGTGTTTTGTTTGTTGGCTTTTACTTTCTCCAGAAGCTTCTTATATTGTATGCTACTGGCAAAAGGTTCTTAGATTTGATTCAACAGCATTCTGGCCCAAGATAGCAAAAGAGCGTTCCAAAAGCATGGCAGATACAGTATGACATCATTCATTTCTTGGTTACAGTGTTCTTTCCTACATCTTAGATCAATCCCTACAGATCTGAATGAGCTAGCTTGAGTAGCAGAGGCAGCATAGATCTCATAGCAGGGTGCTCCATCTGAGTCAATTACCACACTGAGAAGTGTAGTAAATTAGGTCATTTGGAGTGGCAGTGCTGATATAGTTATCTGTTTCTGGTACCCAGGATATCTCACTCGGAAGCATTTTGGGTAATCTTGCATGGCACTGCATTGGACCATGTAAATATCCTCTTAGATATTCTTGATGATGAATTATATGGAGCATTGCTATGTTGTAGGAGAAAATTAGTACAAATGCAATATATCCTCTACCCCATGTACAGACATCTATATATATAGCTCATTGTAGTCAGTGCAAGTGTTTATGTTTCAATATTAAGTTTTGGTTGAATGTTTTTAAGGGTTTGGGGGGGGTTGGTTTTGTTTTAACAAATATACTATCCTGGCTAAGACTTCCTCTGGTTCCTTCTACTTGTTAGTTGCAGTCACAACATACTTTTTATAAAGGCAGTGTGTATAATTCAAGCAGTAATAACTCTATATCTGACAAAGTATCTGCCCATAAGCAGAGTGAATTTAAAAAAGTATGCTTGTCCCTCATTTCCCCCTATTCGCCCCATCTCTGGATGCTCTTCGTGTTTAGGTTTTGATAAATAGGAGAGAGGACAACAATTTAACAGAATGAATAAACACATGAGAAAGGCAGTGTGATAAAACCTTTCTTCTAACTTCACAGTAGATGACAATTATGTTAGTACCTGCAGTGTATGATGGCAACCAAACATGCCCCCTGCCTCCCAACTGTCTGAATCTAATCAAGCATGAATTTTTGCATAATGATGAGATATGAGGGACATGCTAAGTAATGACATGTAAATCCTATGGAGACTTCTGAATTTCCAAATAGCTCAAGCTGGATAACAATCTATTGCTACATTAGTTAAATAAATAGGGGTTCACCTGAAAAAAAATTCTTTTTATAATTTGTGTTTCTGTGGAACAACAAAAATCATTGTTATATTATTCTTTATTAGCAATGGGGTTACTTGAAGATCAATAAGACACTAATGCACATATTGAGGTCACATATAGTAACTGATAATAGACATTTCTATCCATTTTATGAACATATTTATGTAATGCCTATCAAGAGAAGTTTTACTATTCATTGAGTTTTCTAAAACAATTCTGGGAAGCAATAAGATATTGCAATTAAACTAATCAAAAGCCTTTATCAATTCTGATCAGTAATCGTTACAGGTTAATAGGACTTAATACTGGCCTGAACATTGCTTTGGGGAAAAGAGAATTTGGCAGATACAGCCTATGCTCCAGGAATCTTGCCATAAAGAAAATAATTCCATGGAGCAGGGCTAGAAAAAAAGCTACCGGAAAATCAGGTCAGCATATAACTCCAAGCTGCAGTTTGCATTTTAGACAGATGAAGGATAGAGGCGTAGCTAGAAGTTTGACCACCTACTCAGGGAATTGGCTCCATTTGAGATTGTGGGGCATTTATAGATATGCTGCAGGAAATGGGGGAGGGGCCACTTTAATTAGAGCAGCTCTGAGAGCCGCTGTAATTAAAGCGCCTGGAGCACCACATGTATCAGTGTGAAAAATGGCAGTGGGGGCACTTTAACTAAAGGTTGTCAAACAAGCTTTAGTTTAAGTGCCCCCACTGCCGATTTCCAGCACAGGGACACATATATATGATGCTGGAATCTACTAGAGTGTAGTAATTGCCACAGTCCAGCAGATTCAATTAATCAAGTGCTCCGACACACTGTAATTACAGCACATCAGAGCAGCCTCTCTGCACATGTATTGGTGCCCATGATGTTCAGGTTGGCAGCCTATACTTGATCTTAAATAAGGGCTCCTCTTATGATGTGGTAAGTCTTGAACCCAAATGGATAAAAGCCAAAGTCTTCCTGTTGACTAAGGAGCTATGAGTTAGACTTTAATGAAATATATACTCCGTGTGACCTCTTTCTCAGAACATGAGGTCAAAATAATGTAGTCCACAGGTATTAGGAAAATACCTATCTTTGAGAACAAAAAGATTTCACGTGTTTAGCTAACAACAAATTTTGTCCTCTACTTTATGCTTCTAAACAAGAAAGCTCCCAGAAAGAACTGGCCAGTTATTCCAGAACTGCTACAGGACCTCAAAGACCTTGGTTGTTGCACTGTATAATTCCTACATGACATGATATGTAGGGCCAGATTCAAATTAGTAAAATAGCTACCTAAAAAAAAAGTCGGTCACAGAAACAAATTACAGGAAAATTCCTGTTTCAGTGGTAATAAAACCCCTTAGCACCTAAATTAATTCAGTACTTGCATGGAAGATTATAAAATGCCCTAGGCACCAAAATTCAGATTTGTGTGTGTGCAAAAGTGTTTCAGTTTGGGCACTGAGACACAAAGCCCTTGCTGACAGATGGGTACAATCCATAGTGGAAGTGGGACATCCTGTAAACTTTAGATATACCCCTGGAGATGCTTGATTGATAGAATGCTCCATGCACTGACAGAATGAAGTTCAGTATGAAGTTTAAGAGCCAGGATCACTTTTATTTAAAACAAAGTCAGAGCAGGGAATGGTGTTGTTCTCATCACCTACTATGAAGCACACACAAAGAAAGTACTTGATTTGGCTTCTATACCTTTCTCATCGTAAGGAGATTCAAGTCCACAACTTCAACTCCCTGAGGGATTGGGCCAAAGGATAAGAAGGGTGGAAGATTCTGCATGGAGTATCCTTCATCTGTCTTACTGAATCTGTACCACAGTGAGTGTGTTTACATGATATGCTAAATGTGCAGCCGACCTTCTTCTGCACATTAGCACATCTTGGCAAAAGCTGTGCTATCATGCTAATGCACAGTACAATTAGTCTACTGCACATTAGCACCACTTAAAAAGCATGTGTTGGCACTACAGTGTAGTAGCACCGGTTACTATTATTACAGGTACTAAATTTAATGTGCAGTAACCATGGTGTATTAATGCATGTGTAGGTGTATACAGTGCAACCAAAAGTAATGCTTATGAGATTGGGAAGAGAACATGAAACAGACTACATGAATCTGTAGCCCAGTAGTGGAATTTCCAGTCTCTTTTTTTAATGTTATTTCTCCTTTTTATCCAGAGATTAACTGAGGCAAATTGCATTAGCAATCCCTGGGGGAAGAAATGAGAACCCCATGACTTTTGCTTCTCAAAAGGGGGTAGTAGCATAGAAAGTCATACTCTTTCTTGCTTGATTTTTCTCCTGCTCTCCTGGTTGTCCAATGGTCCAGTTTTGACAGGAGGGAAGGATAGCATCTCATCAAGATAATTCTGTGCTTGGGGGTTTGGATAGTCCCCTTGGAAACTGTATATCTAGGTTTGAATTTTCTGAGGCTGAGGAGGACCTAGACCCTAGCTCTCCTATATCCCATGATTAAGTCCTAATGATAGATCATTGTGAAAGGTGGATGGTTTCATAACTCTCCTTAGGTACCAACAGGCAGAAGATTACTTGGTGGCCTGGATCATCAATGGAAATATTGACTAATACCTGAGCCAGATGCCTCAGGTCCAAAGAAGGTCTTCAGAAAAATCTCAGGACACTGTATCTCCTATTCCTTAGCTGTAGATGGGTCATTGCTCAGGATCTGTGGTGTCTGGTCACCCTTCAGAAACATCTACTTCTCTCTGTTGACTGTATAGAAACCATTGGTGCCTAATGTTGCTTTTTTAATTACCTTCCTGGGACCAACAATACCAGTAGTTTTGGTATTGTGACATTAAAGTGGGACATTCCTAAGGGGGACAATTTAGATTTTGCCCTTCATCGATTCTCCATATAAAAAATGGAATGCTGGTACTTCTTTGCCATTTTTTGATGTTCAAACGATAAATATATTGAAGACTGGTAGGTAATCAAATATTATCAATATATGGGATGTATATGTACCTCAGACAGATATTTAGTGCATGACGTTCAATTATACAATATGCAAATTACTTACTTTTAGTCATCTCTTTTCCAGCTGTCTATTCAAACTCCCTCAAATGTCCTTGAAATCTGAGACACTCCCTAAAATAAGTGCATAGCCAAGTACTATGCAATTTTTAAATTATAGCCTTTGTTTGGCTGTGTCAGTAATACTTGCTAACTCCAATTCATGGAAAGAAATCTGTTAAAAGATTCAAGGCAAAAGCACAAAACAAATAATTGATTTCCATGCCCTGAGAACTAACCTGACAACTAATTTTTCTTCCTGTTCTTATTTGGTCCTTTTTTTCCCCCTGTCACAATGAGACAAGAGTGGAATATGCATTCATTCATTCATTGTTTGAAATATTTGTTGACTTCAGGGAGTGTAGAATCTTATTTAAGTATACTACTTAAGAACTCGTTGACTTCCTGTCATCCTTTCAATGGATTTTTTAAAAATAGAAGTCTTTACTGAGGCTCTAGAAACAGTTCTGTAAACTAAGCAAAGGTGTATAAAATTGTATTTCAGAATATATAAATACATTTTGTTTTATTCTGTTTAAGGAAATATTATCAACATAAAAAATACGTGCTGTTGTGATGAACTCAACTTAGTTATGCTGATTCAAGCTCTTAATATTTACACAGGTGCCTAAAGCTACCTGAAAACAAACTCAACAGAACAGTTTTTCACAGAGAAAATGCTGTTTCACTGAACATGCAAAATGTCATGGCAATCCATCAATTCCTATGAAATTTTCAATAGAAGAAGTGTAAATGAATGTTGTTATTCCTTATTTTTCATAACAGTGTTTCGTTTTGAATATTTTGAAACATAACATTTTGATATTTTTATGTTGATCAATGTAGTTAACACTTTTATATACTTGCATTAAAATCCAGGATCCTGGTTTTTTCTCACAAAAAACAATCTTCAATTTTTGGGTTAAAAATAGTAACATGATTAACATGGAACACCACTATTTATAGACATATCTATAGATAGTGGTGTTTCATTTCAATCACAGAAAAATGTGGATTTTGGGTTACTTTCTTATATCTGAGAATTGGGGATTTTTTTAATCAGAGAAAACCAGGATCCCTAATTATAATATAATGTCATTTAATTTAATATAAAATAATAAATATGATCTACTATAATAAGTATTTGGATAGTACTTAAACAAAATGCTTCATTATTTTAATTGGAAATTATCATTTTATAAGAACATCAATATTCCTGCTGTATCCTTCCCAGTGTACTCCAGTGCTGCAACCATTCACATCTGTTCATGTGTGGCCTATTACAATGGTAAGGATCCATGCATATATGTATGTTGCTATCAAAGTGTATCATTGCAAAGAGAGATTGAAATTGTACTTTTCCTTCATGTGTTTTAAAGATATCTCTGATGCCTGTTAATGAATGTGTGGAAGGTAGGAAATTGATGTACTGTCTGATGGAGGCCAGTTTGGGCAGAGATATGTTACTTTAAAGATGCCAGTTATAAACTATTACTTGAGCCTTTGGTGTTCACTATTTGAGGTCTTTGGCCATGGTACCACATTTGACTATAGGGAGAAGGACTTCTGTATCCTACTACTTGTGTTTCTGTGTAGTCATTCACTTATATAGAACCATTTGTAAAATACAACCCTTATTTTGATCTCACCTCTGCAATATGATGCTGTTCATACATCAAATGAAACCCAGTAAAAGAAAAAAAGTATTTTTAGATATCATTGCATGGTTTAGATGTCTTGGGATGTATTTGTAATGGAAACAAATTGACTTCATAGAAAATTTAAAATAATAACCTATCCTTAAAGAGGAAGAACCATTTGTAAGAAATGGTTTCTAATATAGTTTTTGCCCATCTAACATTTCTTTAGGTTAAAAAAAGACTTTGCAGGAGTTTAGCGTATGGCTGCAGTTACATAGAAAACTTACTAATGCTGCAAAACAGTATTTTCAATTATGCTATGTAGCCATCTTCGTAAGTGGAATCAGTATAGTCAGGTCTGGGTAGTGCTGCCAGTGGGTTAATTAGCTTGGGGTATACAAACTAATTACCGGTTTAGATTTCCTAAAATACCAAGGACATGTGGCTGCCTTGTTTCTGTTGTAGGAAGTAGCTGGCCCAGAGTAACACAACACACTTGAAGATGTCATTCTGGAGAATGTTAACCTGCTTATTTCATAGTTTCATAGTTTTATGGTTTGTAGGGTCGGAAGAGACCTGAGCAGATCATCAAGTCCCACCCCCTGCCATGGCAGGAAAGAGTACTGGGGTCAAACGACCCCAACAAGGTGTTCATCTAGCTTCCTCTTAAAGACCCCCAGGGTAGGAGCCAATTGTCTTGGAAGTTGGGTCCAGATCCTAGCCACTCTGACTATGAAGTAGTGCCTCCTGATATCTAGCTTAAATCTACCCTCTGCCAGCATGTGACCGTTATTGCTGGTCATTCCTGGTAGTGCTCGGGGGAACAGGGACTTCCCCAGTGCCTGCTGGTCCCCTCTGACTAGTTTGTAACAGGCCACTAGATCCCCCCTCAGCCTTCTCTTGTGGAGACTGAATAGGTTCAGGTCCTGTAGCCTCTCTTCATAGGGCCTGCCCTGCTGTCCCCTGATCATGCGAGTGGCCCTCCTCTGGACCCTCTCCATGCTGTCCACATCTCTCTTGAAGTGCGGCGCCCAGAACTGGACACAGTACTGCAGCCGCAGCCTGACCAGTGCTGCATAGAAGGGGAGCATCACCTCCTTGGACATGCTCGAGATACATCTGTGGATGCATGACAAGGTGCGGTTGGCCTTCCTGACTGCATTCCCACACTGCCGGCCCATGTTCACCTTGGAATCAATGATGACTCCAAGATCCTTTTCTGCCTCTGTACTGATGAGAAGCCTGTAGGTATGGTGCTGGTTCTTCCTCCCCAGGTGCAGCACCTTGCACTTGTCAGTGTTGAATCCCATCCTATTCTCATCCGCCCATCCCTGTAACCTGTCTAGGTCTGATTGCAGCCTATTCTTCCCTTCTAGCATGCCCACATCCTCCCACATCTTAGTGTCATCAGCAAATATGAACAGAGTGCTTTTTACCCCCTCGTCCAAGTCACTGATGATGTTAAACAGTGCCGGCCCAAAGACCGAGTCCTGCGGAACCCCACTGCCCACATCCCTCCAGGTCGAAAATGACCCATCCATCACCACTCTCTGGGTACAGCCCTCCAGCCAGTTGGTGACCCATTTGACTGTGTAGGTGTTGACACCACAGTCCCCCAGTTTCTTAATAAGAACGGGGTGAGAGACAGTGTTAAAGACCTTCAGACAGTCCAGGATGACTATGTCCACTGCTACCCCTGCATCTAAGGATTTGACAACCTATTCGTAGAAGGCCACCAGGTTGGTTTGACAGGACCTGCTTCTAATGAACCCATGTTGGTTGCCCCTAAGCATAATCTCCTCTGCTGGCCCCTCGTGAACATGTGCTAGAATAATTCTCTCAAAAAGCTTGCCCAGGATTGAGGTAAGACTAACTGGACTGTAGTTTCCTGGGTCCTCCTCCCTCCCCTTTTTGAAGATGGGCACCACATTGGCCCTCTTCCAGTCCTCTGGCACCACACCAGAGTACCACGAGTGCTCGTAAAGCCATGCCAGGGGTCCCGCAATGACAGCAGTTAATTCCCTCACTACTGTAGGGTGCAGATCATCCGGACCAGCTGATTTGAATACATCCAGTCCCTCCAGAAGATCCCTAACTAATTCTTCACTAACCCTCCGCCTAGGTGCACTGCCCCGGGATCTAAGGGGGGCCCAGAGGGGCGGGTGGCTGTTCCAGTCCTTGCTCAGGAAAATGGAGACAAACAAATCATTAAATATGTTTGCTTTGTCATCTGGTGTTTCCTAGCATGTCCTACAGGGGCACCACATTACCCGGAACCTTCTTTTCTCCCCCTATATATTTAAAAATGGACTTTTTGTTGTCCTTGATCAGGGAAGCTAGTCCCAGTTTCATCTCTGCCTTGGCCTTTCTGGCTGCCCCCCTGCATCCCCGAGCAACTGCAGTATAATCCTCCCTGGTCATGGCCCCTCCCTTCCATTGGGTATGAGCCTCCCTTTTAGCTAGGAGACAGTCCCAGATGCTTTGGTGAGCCATGGGGGTTTATGTACCCTCCTGCTACCTTTGATCCTTGTTGGGATTACCTCCCTTTGATCTTGGGGGATCGTCTACCTAAGGCACCACATTGAACCACTCTTCTTGGACACCTATCTTCCCTCTCCTCTGGAACCTCAGTGCTTCCCTGACTATTATCCTTAGCTCATTGAAGTCTGCCCTTCTGAAATGTAGGGCTGCTGCCTTGCTGTAAGTCTTTGCCACCTTGAGCTGGATGGTGAATTCCAGCAGCAATGATCGCTGTCACCCAGGTGGTTGAGCACCTGCAGCCCCCTCGCCAGGTCATCACCAGTGGCCAGGTCCAACAAGGCATCTCCCCTGGTGGGGCTGTGCACCTCCTGGGTTAGATGGAGGTCCTGCATTCTGGCTAGGAACCTACATGAGTAGTCAGACCTGGCTGACTGCTCTTCCCAGCAGATGTCTGGAAGGTTCAGGTCACCCATGATCCTTTGACCTAACTACCTCCGTGAGCTGACTTAAGAATTCCTGGTCTAGTTCTTCCACTTGTTTGGGTGGTCTGTAGTAGGCCCCCACCATTAAATCTCTTTCCCTTCGACTGCCTTGTATTGTAACCCAGAGCACTTCAGAGTGCCCCTCGTCTGATTCTTTGCTAATTGACGAGGATGTGTATTCCTCCTTAATGTAGGGCACCACGCCCCCACCTTTCCTCCCTGTCCTATCCCTCCTGTACAGCCTATAGCCTTTGATATTCACCACCCAGTCATGTGTTGGGTCCCACCACATTTCAGTGAGCCCCACTATGTCTGGGTTGATGTCAGCTAGCAGGAGGGTAAGTTCCTTTTGCTTGTTTCCCATACTACAAGCGTTTGTGTAGAGGCATTGAGGCCTCCTGAGGATGTGTGTGCTGGCCCCCCTAATCTCAGCATTGCCCTGGCCCCTGTTGCTTACCTGTGTATATGTTCTGCTCGTCGGTCTAGGCTGGGCTGTATTTGTGGATGTTGCTTGGTTTGGCAGTCCAAGGCTTCCTCTGCCCTCGTCTTCTCCTTCCCCCAAAAAGCCTAGTTTAAAGCCCACCGGAGGAAATCTGCCAAGCTAGAAGAAAACACATGCTTACCTTTAGGGGAAAGGTGAAGTCCATCCCATCCGAGCATGTCTCTTGTCATGATGATGTGCAGGTCATTGTCAAGGAAGCCAAAGCCTGCCTCGAGACAGCATTCCTGAAGCCATCAGTTGGTCTCTGTGATGCACGTCGCATGCCGTCTTTCATGTCCGCTCACTGGTAGGACAGAAGAGAAAACCACCTGTGCACATATCTCCTTCAGCACGTCCCCCAGAGCATGGTAGTCTGCCATCAGGCGATTAGGGCATCTCCTGGCCGCACCATTAGTATCCACATGGATTAGACCATGGGGTAGTAATCGGTGGGGTGGATCATAGCCTGGATCATCCCCTTCACGTCCTGAATCTTTGCTCTGGGTAGTCAGTAGACCTTGCGTGTCGAGGGGTCCTAGTGACCGATGGGGCCTTCTGTACCATTTCAACATTAAGTATGTTTGCATGCCTGCGGATGTTATTCTGGAGGATGTTAATTTAAACATTAAGGCTGTTTACAGACATAACCTCCCCCCCACTCTCCAAAACAGCCCTTTACTTTAAATTTGTCACACTCCCATGCCAAACCCAACACATGCCCAGAAGAGTCAGTTGGACCTGGCTTGTCTGATATCTGTATAGACCAGGCACTTTAGTGGGGGCTTTTTTGCAGCTTTTATCTAACAGTGGATTAAATTTGCTTTAGAAAAAAGTGCCAAAAAGCCCTGCTGAAGCACCCGATCTAAACAGATGCTGTAGAGCTCGGATAAACTCATGTGCTGCTTCTTTCACTAAAGCACATTAAGGGGTGGGGAGGGTTGAATATCTGTCAACAGCCAAAACATATAGATTGGCTTAATTGATGATGCATGACACATTTATATTAGTACTATTGATAGTACTACTAGTACTAGAAGTATTACTAGTATCAGATCCTATCTAAGCCACAGACAGCAGAGGTACTTCATGGAAGACAAACTTATTACTTGGAAGTAATAAAAATTGACAGTGAATGTCACACTGTTACCAGCATTTTCCATAACTGATAGTTATTGTTCATGAGCTGATGCACACAATGAACTTTGTAGATGTGAAGAGTATATTTGTGTAAAGTAAAGCCTAAGCTATTTTTTTTTATATTGGTGAATGCTTACATGCTCCTGATTTAACAGTTATAGATAGAAGTAGTTAGCTGTGTTATGATTAAGTCAGGCAGAAAGCGAGTATGTAAATTCTTTAAAACTTTGAGATTCAGTCCTACAATCTACAAAAATTAATTGACTTCAATGAAATGCTCTATTCAGCCTCTGGAAAATTCTGAGTATCTTGGTTAGGGATTGTGTTTAAACTTGCTGAAGCTGGTGGATGTGAATGTCTTCTTTCCTTTAAGACAGTTGTAAGAAACCCTTTAAAATTCTTGATGTAACCCAATAATCAATATAAGAAAATCAGCCACCATTCCACAAGCACATAACAAGGCTCATGAAGATGCTGAACTGAGTGGGACAATGAGTTTCTTAATAGACTTCTGTGGCAAATTTAAGGCATACAGCATTACTTAGTAGAACTGCATTTGTGAGATACAGGCAAAATCCCAGAGCTGCTAGGAGGGGTCATAAAAAGGACTCCCTCCCAAAAGTGTGGAGGAATGACCATTCTACTATCCTCAGGAAAAAAAAGGGGAAAGAGAAAGATAGAAAGATGCTTCAAGATATGAGCCAAGAGAATGTCTCCTCTGCTGGATCTTTTTTGTTCAATGTCTTTAGCACATTTTTGTCATTTTACATGCAAATAATAGTGTATCTAAAATATCTGGCTAGTTATTTAAATTCTCTTTCTAACAAAATTAATCTAAAGTTCCTTTTTTTTAAATTAACTACTCAGGTCAGAAAGACTTTAGTAAAAGTTGATTAAAAGAAAGTGGGGGTTTTTTTCATATTTTTCAAACAACTCTGTTAAGGCAACTCTCACTTGATCAGTGATGCGGTTTTTTTGAAAGTCAGATTACTTGCTTAAATACATACTTATCATTTACTCTTGAATTTAATAAACTATAAGCTATTATTTTCCCTTTAGAATAATATACATCTGTTTACCCCTTTTGTCCCCAGTGAATATAATTTATATTATGTCTAAATAATTGATCTTATTTCAAGGCTAAAAAGGGGAGTACTAATAGGCTAGGGACAGACATTCAAAATGTGTGAGCCTGACTTGATTCAGTCTTTTCAGGTTAGTCTAATCTGGCTAGGCTAAATCACTTAATAACTGCACAGACAGAGGTCAGGGACAGACATTGCAAAAACTGCTCTGAGCCAAATCAGTTAAGTCTATACTATATTCAACCAGCTTTATCTGAAACTGTTTTCAGCCCTTTTCAAACTGATTTATGTGTACTGAACATCTGTTCTGTTACATGTTTAAAGGATTTTCTGATCACCTAAACAGTTTCATGTGTAATGTCTGCCCCTAGTCAGAAAGATTATGAGAGACGAATGATTACTAACCCTCAAAAATTTTGTTCATACTCTTGCCAGAGCTTAGAAATTTCTATACAAAACATAAAAAAATCTTCAAAGCTTCCTTTTACACACAAGATATTCACTTCAACTGTATTAAATTAATAGAGTCATAGAATCATAGAAAATTAAGGTTGGAAGAGACCTCTGGAGGTCATCTAGTCCACCCCCCTGCTCAAAGGAGGACCATCCCCAACTAGATCGTCTCAGCCAAGGTTTTGTCAACCTGGGTCTTAAAAACCTCCAGGATTCCACAACCTCTCTGGGTAACCTGTTCCAGCATTTTAATACTCTCCTAGTGAGGAAATTCTTCCTAATAGCTAACCTACACTTTTTTTGCTGCAACTTGAGACCATTGTTTCTTGATCTGTCATCTGCCACCACTGAGAACAGTCTAGCTCCATCCTTTTTTGAACCCCCCTTCTGGTAGTTGAAGGTTGCTATTAAATCTTCTCTCAGGCTTCTCTTCTCTAGTCTAAATAAGACCAGTTCCTTCAGCCTTTCCTCATAAGTCATGTCCCCCAGCCCCTTCACCACTTTTATTGCCCTCCACTGGACTCTCTCCAATTTGTCCACATCTGTATTGGGGTTCCCAAAACTGGACACAATGCTTCAGGTGTATCCTCACCAGTGCTGAATAGAGGGGAATAATCATTTCCCTTGATCTGCTGACAACACATCTACCAATATACCCCAGTATGCCATTATCCTTCTTGACAACAAGTGCACACTGTTAGCTGACATTCAGCTTAATTTCCACTGTAACTCCCAGGTCCTTTTCTGCAGAGATGCTGCCTAGCCAGTTAGTCCCCAGCTTATACTGGTGCATGGAATGCTTCCATGTCATGAGGTCCCTTCCAGCCCTAAACTTCTGTGGATCCATGAATCCTAAGTGGAAGACTTTGCACTTGTCCTTATTGAACCTCATAAGATTCCTTTTGGTCCAATCCTCCAATTTGTCTATGTCACTTCGAATCCTAGCCCTACCCTCCAGAATATCTACTACTCCCCACAGCTTGATGTTACCTGCAAGCCTGCTGAGGACATACCCCATAGCTTAGTGTCATCTGCAAACTTGCTGAAGGTGCAATCTATGTCATCTTCCAGGTCGTCGATGAAGATATTGGACAAAATGTGCCCCAGGACCAACCTCTGGGGCACTCCACTTGATACCAGCTACCAACTAGACATTGAGCCATTGACTATGACCCTCTGAGCCTGATAATCCAGCCATTTTCTATCCCTCTGACAGTCTATTCATCCAACCTCTACTTCCTTAGTTTCCCTTTGAAAATGTTGTGGGAGTGAAGATTTTAGCAAGGTTTTTGATCCAGTCTCCCACAACATTGTCAAAGCTTATAACTAATTATGATGGAAAACATAAGCAAGAAAGAGAAAGCAAGAAGAAGACATTTCACAAAATACATATCACATTTGCTTAAATTTACCCACATGTGTAATCTTATTAGAATCAAGTTGTGCATTTGCTTTTGCAAGACAGGGTCCCTAGATGCAGTGCTGCTGAACATTGTAGACAATAAATTTATCAGTGATAAACAGTAACGTTTTGGTTGACATTTGATTTTAAGAATCGCTTACTCAATCAAACAGCAGAAATATTTTGTGGGACTTAGGTGTCAACACAAAACAAATTGAAAATATAACTCTTTGCCACAACTGTCCACAAACACACTGCGGAGCAAAAATTGTTCATAGAAATTATTCAGTGAAAGATTGTGAATAATGGACTAATTTAGGAAAATCAAAATCTGTTCATGGACAATTTGTGAGCTGAAGAGAGTTGAAATTCATCAGCTAAATTATTTGCTATAAATTATTCACCATTCTCTAATGAGCACCCAAAAATATGGCTGCTTATCTGACTATTCCAAATTATATAAACTGCTTTTCTCTGGAAGCTGTTATGTTTCCAGAAATACTGTGAGCACAGGCTTCCTTTTGTGATTTCCATATGTCCTAACTGATTTTCTTCAAGTTATATTCCTGGCAAAACTGTGAAATACAGAACAATGAAAAAATGGAACATGCTAAAGAAAATAATCACATCTTCCATATCACAAAATCTGTTCTCACCAGCATTAGTTCAAACTTGAGATGAAGGTCAAGAGCTTACAAAGCATTAAGGTGGGCTTAGGCACCTAACTGTGACTCTACTTCACCCTGTTCAGGTCCTTGATTCAGTCTGGATGCTTGTTTCTTAAAAGGTAGAAACTTTGCCACAAAAATGTTCTCCATCTGTTTTATTCAATAAAGGACAGTGGCTCAGCTTCAAAAAAAATAAACACTAAAGAAAGAGCTAAGTAATAGCTGACCTCTGGTGTGATGGTTAGAACATTGTTCTGTGAAGTTAGAGAAATATAAGGTCAAACCAATGTAGTGTAATAGAATGCATGTGTCCTACTTTCTGGCCAAATATCCTGACCACTCAACTATTGCAGCTAAACATTCAGGTCCTAGGTCTTCCCTACCATAACCAATTCACACATTTTCAGTCCATGGATACGAATATAAATCCAAAAAAGCAATGCACACATAGCTGAGTAAGAGCCTGACCTATGAGCAGCTTACTGAACATCCACGCTATTGGTGAAATAGAGTTCTAAGTGGCATTTTTAGCACTTGTGTGGCTAAAATACTGCCGTCTAGACACATAAAGAGAAATAGATTTCATAGATTTCATAGATATTTGGGCTGGAAGGGTCCCCGGAAGATTATCGAGTCAAGCCCCCTGCCCCAGAGGCAGGAAGTCAGCAAGGATTATAGGATCCCAGCAAGATAGGCATCCAAATGTGTCTTCAAGGCATTCAAAGTGGGTGCTTGCACCGCCTCTGGTGGCAGTCTATTCCAAACCTTGGGGGCACAAATAGTGAAGAAGTTCTTTCTTACGTCCAGCCTGAATCGGTCACAATGGAGTTTGTGACCATTCAATCTTGTCATCCCTTGTGGGGCTCTGGTGAACAGACATTCCCCCAGATCCTGAAGAGCACCCCTGAAGGTTCATGTTCATCTTGTGATCAACCGCGACCCCCAAGTCCCTTTCATCTGTAATGCTAACCAGTGTAGCACTACCGAGCCTATAAGCATGGTACAGGTTTTTCCTTTCAAGGTGGAGAACCTTGCATTTTTCGGTGTTGAACACCATTAGGTTCTCATCCGCCCATTTCATGAGTCTGTCCAGATCTACCTGGATCACCCTCCAATCCTCAGGTGTGGATGCTTTACCTCAGAGTTTCATGTTGTTGGTAAACTTGGCCAGTCTGCTTCTGACACCAATGTCCACATCATTGATGAAGATGTTAAACAGTATAGGCCCTAGGACAGATAGACCCCACTGGTCACAGCACACCAAGATGATTGGCTCCCATTGACCACCACCCTCTGGGTCCTACCATGGAGCCAGTTCCCCAGCCAGTGGATCATGGTGATGTCAAGGCCACAGTTAGCCAGTTTAGCCAAGATGTGATCATGGGATACCAGATCGAAGGCTTTTTTTAAAGTCAAGGTATACAACATTGATCTCTTCCCCCTTGTCCAGGTGATACATCACCTGGTCATAAAAGGAAATGAATTTCAACCAAGTCCACTTACATGCCTAATAGGTAGAATAGAATCTGGCCCTTGCTGTGTAGTAGTTTCTTTATCTGAACTGATTAGTCAGTTTCAAGTCAATACCACTTTGACCTCATAGGAAATGACAGATCTGCCTCTTAGGTTGTTAATGTGTTCAGTTTAGTCTTTGTGATTCAGGTATCAAATGGTGTTTAGATATGTTACTGGAAGATAAACTTACATATTTTGTCATTTGGGTAGTTTTAATTCATCCCCTTATGCTAAGTACAGTTAAGAAGCTCAAGGCTGAATCAATTCAATCTTTGCAGGTTACTCTAAGCTGCACAGACTGAATCAATAAGCAAGTGAACAGACGTTCGGTTTTGATTCCAGAAATGCAGCCACATGCCTGCAATGGCCCATGCCAAAAGCTAGGGACCTGTGTGGTGGGGGGACTGAGGGTGAGGTGAAAAGCAATGTAGGATGCTGGGGTACTGTGGGTTAACTGGAATCTGAAGGGAGCTGAGACAGAATTTCAATAAAGCAATTTAACCTAAATCAGTTAAGTCTGATACTACACCCATCCAGATTTATTTTAAACCATATTTTTGCTATTTTGTAAGTAGTTTATGTGCATTGAACTTCTGTTCTGTTACAGATTTGAACTTGTTTCCAAACACTTATACTGTTTTTTGTGTAATTTTGTCCCTAGCCTTAAAAAAAAAAAGTTTTGCTTTAGTGCCTGGTCTTATTGGGTGTTTTTACACCTGTTCTGGGGGTGGAGGGTACTTTAGAGTGGCTTTGTAAGCTGCTCTAATTAAAGTGCCCACAGTGTCTTGGTCAACAAACTTTAGTTAAAGTGCCCCCATTACCATTTTGAAGCATGGGGATGCTGGTACATGAGACATGGAGACTGGCTGGAGCATGCTAATTACACCATCAGAGCACTTTCTCAGCACATGTACAGGTGTCCATTGTCCTTGTTCATCCTGTTTCTATCATTTCTTTCTATTTGTTCACCACATAATAAACAAGATTCTTCTGTCAGTTCTTTCCCAGTAAATAACTATAATAGCAATACACTTTAAGAAATGATAAATTGTTGGTTTTGTTGTTGCTGTTGTTGCTACTTCTGTTTACAATGGATGTCATTAAACTTGAGTGTCACACTTGGAATGATTATGGGGTGTTGGTTGTAGGTGTATTGGTCTAAGGACATAGGCAGATAAGGTTTTTGGGAGTAAATCCGGTATCTTTTATTAGACCAACTAGAAGGGCTGGAAAAATTTGTAAGCTTCTGGGTAGAAAAACCCTTCTTTGGGCAGAGCAAGTGTCTTTCAGTTTCCAGACAGGGATACTAAGCAGCTTGGAATTTGTTAATAGCTATTTGGTAATGGTCAAACACTCTGTGCACATCCTAAACATCTGTGATTATGTCTGTATCTAGCAATTAATATTTAGTCCAATTCTGAGACTAGAATGAGCTACAATGAAATCTGATACAAAGTCCACTGAAGTCAATGAGGTTTCAAGTGTTACTAGGAACAACAGGTATAACCTAAAGTTTTGATTGTTTGTGGATTTTCATTTTTTATTGTATTGCATTCTGATTTTAATAGCAGTTCATAATTCAAATTTCATACAACATTCAGACAATAACCCTGAATCAGCCCTGATTTTCTAGATTCAAAACTCAAATTTTCCAATTTTCCAATTTTTTGAGGACTGTGGTGATGGAAAACCTGTGTGGGTAATATATACATCAATGTGAAGTAAAGATACCAGTCAAATTTGACCTTTCTGAAAAGCATAAGAAAAGTACATTCAGCTATTTTTTTTGAAAGAATGAAAGCTATTATACAGAATGTCCACAGTTGCAGATTTCACAGGTTTCTGCACTGGAGCTGCTAACTACTTGTTGCATGATTACTGCCTACCTTCTCTGCTGGAGACGCCCGGGGAAATCTGTGGGAAGTGGCAAGGTGGACACACCTTGCATGAGCTGAGCCTTCCATTACCATACTGAAGCATCTTAAGAGAGACAAATGGTTTCAAGATGGTTTCTATGAATCCTGATATCTCTTCATTGGGTGAAACCAGACAACAACTATGCACCAGCATGAATAACCAACAACAACAAGAAGACAGAGACAGTTGAACACAGGTAGAAGAATATGTTTCACAGAGTAAACACTCTGTATGACCTCACAGTTCTTGTGCTCAAAGAAATCTACCCAACAATTGTGTGAACAGAACTTCATCAGCCTACTGGACACTAAGTACCAGGGACTTAACAGACAATGACTTCATGGTCCACCTAACCACATACTCACTAACATCTGCACTTCACAGGTGATAATGACCCACATTAATATGTTCCATCTTCAGTTTAGCTCTGCTGGGACTTCTTCCTCCCTTGGGGACTGAGGAAGGGTATTGTGATACCTGAAAGCTTGCCTATGTTTATATTGACCTTAGAGTTGATCCAATAAAAGGAATCACCCAGAAGAATTCTTGCTTCTTACATATGTCCTGACCCATCATGGCAACATCTCCTCAAAATTACCAAAACAGGAGTTGAAGAAGGTATTTTCTGAGTCAACTCAAAAACAAGAACCGGAACTCATTGGCACTTCTCAATCAGAAAAGTAGTATGGGCATGCTACTTTTTTATTTAAATAACTAGCTTCTGTTTGTGTTCATATCAGCCTGTACACTGCAAGCAATAGTTGTCTCTCTCTTCCACTGATGCAACTCAACTGGACCAGACCCTGGTCTCTGTAACTAACATATAATTCAAGGTGCTGATGGAAGTACAACTCCCTGCTGTAACTGATTTGCAGGAAGCGTCCTGAGTTACAGTGATCCCCTGGAAGAAAGAGAAGTTCATTATTGGTCCCAGGGGGATGGGTGGTGAGTGGAGGGGACCAAGCTGATTGCTGTGATCCCATAGCAATGCAGCTTGATTCCTTTATCAATGGACCGTCCTCCCAGCAAGACTGCAAAGTTTTCAGAATGCGAAGGAGAAAAGGGAACAGAGGGAGCTCATTCTAGGTGTTCTCTAACCAGCACTGGAAGGTGGGGCAGGTTAATTGAAGCCTCCCCCAACTGAAGGGTCCCTCCACCTTGAGGGGGGACTCTAATATACCCACCCCAACTTCTAGTGGGGGCTGAGAAACCCCCAGACCAAACTTTCTCTGCTCCCTTTTCCCCATCCCATTCTGAAAACAGCTTGAGGTTGGCAGGCAGCACAGAGAAAAGTTACAGAAGATGTTCTATTTTGAAACATATTCATCTGACTCCTCATGCAATGGGGATTCAGATTTTCAACCAATCAGCTATTTTTTAAGCTGTATGCAGCCATGCACTTGTGTTTGGTCATGATGACTATAAACTGCTTTCTGTGGCCAGATGTTTGTCACTTCTGTCTGCACCCTCAGAATAATACCACTGCTTACAAATACAGCAGTACTCAATATTTAGGATCATAGAAAAGTAGGGTTGTACGGGACCTCACAAAGTCATCTAGTCCAGCCCCCTATCTGAGGTAGGATCATTCCTGACTAAACCATCCCAGCCAAGTATAGGACCAGAGGAAAGTAGAGTTGGAAGAGACCTCACATAAAAACAAGGGAATCATTTGCATTAGTTATTAGCTACAATATATAAACTGCCCTGGGAACAGTGCTTTACTTCTGGGGCTCAAGGATACCTTCTTTACTTTCTCTCCTTTTTTGCAATTTCCCTCTGAATCTTTCCTTCATAGCAGCCCAATGGAGTATCTTCTACAAAAAAAGGTGCAGGATATTTTCAAACTAGCATGACCCATAGCTTTGTGATTGTTGCACCACGCTAGGATATAGAAGATGTATGCTCCTACCCTAAGATGTATGCTCCTACCCTGTGATGCTGAGAGGGGGCCTAGAAGCCAAGCTGTTACTTTACATAGAAGTCAGTGCCATTGTTTGTTAGATGGACATACAGGTTCGGGAGTTGTCTCTCCACACAAGCTGTGAATCCTATAAAAATGCCTTCCTCTTAGGATGTCAGGATCAAGTTAAATGGCAGTGGATGGTAGTATCTTTGGCTTCTGTTTATAATGGATATAATTATAAGACTTCCCATTGAGAATATGGAGAGTGATGCATATCTGATAGCACATAAACACTGCCCATTGAAAGAATGGGGGAGTCCCATTATTTGCCAGACAAAAGATGTTCCACATCTGGCAGTGCACAAGGTAAGAGCAAGAGAACTATGCACCTTCACAGAATCTATCTGATTACATCCTTGAACTGTTAGATTAGAACAAAAAGAAGCTAAGCCAGGGGTGTCTTAGCCAGTGGAGCAAATAGAGAAGCTGAACAAAGAATAAAAATAAATGCTAAGCTCCAAAGAATTGGATCAGGGATTGTCAGTAAGCTGGAATTCTAGATGTTCTGGGAGACTGAACCACAAGGATATCCATGTAGAGGAGATGATCCAAAGACAAGGGCCACTGATGCCCAAGGTATCCCAATATTAAGACAGTCCACAAGGATGAAACTGTCCTAGAGCTGCAGACCCTAGAAGCCTGGGTTGCTCAGCAGGCCCTCTAGTAAGTTGGCAGAAAATTCTAGAAATCCTAAGATACCCGTTTCTAGAAAACCTATATTTTCTTTAAAATAGATGTATGTCTCTGAAACATTATGGTTTTGGTGAATCAGGATTTTCCAATAAATTCCAGTTTCCTCAGGCATACCCAGACAACTGGTTTTGAGTCAGAAGGAGGAATGGATGTTATATATGCATTGAGTTTGGCTTCTTGAGATTCTGCTAGGACTTTTGAAAAGTCCTAGCAGAATTTCAAGAAGCTGAAGGAAATGGGGAAATGCTTGCACCTTTCATGATGCCATCTGATGTTTTCCTATAAAATGGTGAGCGATTTCAAAAGCCACTATTCTCTAAATATGGAATGTATCATGAAGACTGCACTTAACAGGTTTCAACACAGAAAAAAAGCTGTGTACCTAATTTTTTATATGTCAATGGTAGTTGCTTTCTTTCTGGTAAATTAAAGAATTGGTATAGAAGCAGACGTTAAACTGTTATTATGAATACTCTTCTTACTATATAAACATGAAATAACCTAATGAAGTTCTTTTCCACTGACCAAGCCTTTCTTTAACATCTCTTGGAGTTGTACATGGTTTTACTTATTGCATGCAATTTAAAATAACATTTTATGTCTCCAGTTTATTTTCCTATTTATTATAGAGCTTCTGGTAAAACTTAATGCCATTTATCCATTATTTCCTCATTATTAGTTCTATATTGGGTGAGACATGCTGCTATGAATTTGTGACAGAAAAAAGAAACAAATTCATAGGATGACTGGAAAATTACTATGGATATATCCATATATATCTATATAGCTATACACACACTGAGTTATGACTATAGCTATATAGGTATATAAATGTGTGTGTATGTGTGAGTATCACGCATTTCTAGTTTCATGACAAAAAAATTAAAAACGAGGAAATACAGTAATAATATTTTCTTCAGTGTAAACCTCTGACAGAAGGGCTCAACATTTTGTTTTTAGTTTTTACAAAATACCAATACATAATTTCTGCTAGACAAAGGATATTTACACACAGGTATGCATACTTGACTTCTGCCAAATAATAGCTCTTAAAAGGGCAAAATTCCAGTGATTGCTAGTTGTGCTGTTACGTGACTATAAAATGTCTCATTATACAAATAATGTTGACCTTTTTCCCTCAAATCTGTCTAATCATTTTTTTAAAATCTCATTTATAACTTGGTAACTATGACACTAGAGAAGCTCATCATGATCATGCTTCAGAAAGCAATAACAGTGATAAATTGTATTTCTATTTGTTTTAGGATGATGCCTATTTAAATTGACTAAAAAAGCTAAACTTTAATTGGAAAAGTTAATTCTTTAATGAAACAGATGAGTTTGTTCATTTTGTGCCCATTAACACTATAAGTGTTGAGTACAGTTGAGTTGATCTTAAACTTTACTAACAATGTGAGAATTAAATATGCAGCTCTTGGGTCCTATTTCCACTTTAATTGCAATCCAGACAGTTTCCAAAAAAAGGGCAGTTTGTTTGGGGGGTTTTTCACTTTCTTCATTTTGAAATTTGCCCTAAGGGCTCAATAATAGAATATGCCAAACATTTTGCTCACAATTCAAGAAAATGCATAAGCACATGCTTAAGCACATGCTTAACTGATAATCTTAAAGTGATGTCATTGACTTTAAAGTATTCAGCACCTCTGCAATCAGGCTATTCTACTGGTGAACTGGTGCTTTTTTCTTAGGAAAATATGGTATATAAGCAATGGCTTCTTTCCATCTCAGCATGGACAGTGAACACATGATATAGAAAGATAATTTTGAAACTTCTAATATGGCACATTCACCTCTCACTTCTTTACCCTTGGCTCATGATTTCCTTGGACTGTCAGATCAATGTAATGTAAAGCAGGTCATTAAATGGCAGTAAACTGTCCCAGCCCCACCTTTCCAATGAATGTTTTGGTGAGCATTGGGAATGACTACAGTAATTCCCATAGCTTTGAAGAAGCCCAGTGAGCAGAGAAGGGATTATTGTTAAAAAAAAGAAAAAACAAATAAAAAAAGAGTGAGGTTAATGGCCACAGAAAAGGATAAGTGATTCTCTGAGCTCTAGCACTGGTTACCGTGTTGTGCCTTTTGACTTGCTCTTCTGTGTCATCTTCACAAGCCTGTTCTGCGTGCTCAATGCTATTTCTTTTTACCATTTCTCACAAAGCTTTCCTAATAATGCTGTCCTTTTGGAGCTTTACATTTAAATGGGATTTTAAGTTGACACTGTGAAAGTGCTCTCTGTTGGCCTACCTCAATAATGTTAATAGGAATGGAATTAAGCCACTACTGAGAGTGCTCAGAAATCCTACCCCAAATACCTCTAGCAAAGGAGAATCAAGAGAAAAAGCAACCCTGACAAAAATCATAATCCAAATGTCAAACAAACTTAGCATGCATATAAGTGGTGAGTTTAAAGAAAGTGCAAATACATGCACAGAGTTTTTCTTTCTCTGGGTATTCCTTATAATTCTAATGCAATGCTCAACATGGTCTGTTTCCTACAGTACTTCATTTAAAAAAAAGGGGGCGGGGGGGATTTGAAAATGAATAAGAGTTTAACCAAACTAGGTCTGATGACTTATTTTTATAGACTCATCTCTCTCACTCCCTTCAAATAGACATGTAGGCATCCCAGGTGCATAGGAAAAATGAGGAAATAAGCAACCACCTGGGCTCTAAGGAATGAGTCACAAAATGGAAACCATTCTCAGTCCCTCACCCAACCCGTATCCAAAATACCCTCTTCAGCTCCTATGTCCTATTGCCAACTTCTATCTTTTTCTCCTTTTCTTGTTTTTTTTTCTATCAGTCCCATTTAATACCCTATATTAGAATGAATATCCATGTGCATGCAAAATCTGTTTATAAATGAATAAGGGAGTTCAGGGTAGTGAAGCTATTAATACCTGCTATTTGCAGTGATGACATCCCTTCTAGATGGGTGTGCTGCCCTCACGCCAATCGTTATCTTTCCTTGATTATCTGCACCCCCCCCCCCATGCTGTTCTACTTCATACTAGGGGGTTTCAGTAGCCTCACTGCACACAGACTCCTGGAGGTATAAATTAATGTGGTGAAGGTCAGAATTGGGTCTATATTTGCTGGGAAAGTGACTGGAATAAGGAGGCACTTTTCCAATTAGGGATTTAGGTACTTATGTGTAAAATGCTGTCATACCTTACTTTTTGGAGCCTGGATGCTACAGTAATATCCAAAACTCAGGTACTCACACTCCTTATAAAGTACAAGGACAGAATTAGGTGCTTCAGAACAGCAAACTAAAAATACCTTGCACACTCAAGAGGGAAGCCACTGAAAAGTAGCCAATAGGACATGCTAAGCCAGATCTGTGGAATCCAGGAGGCAAACATGCCAGGGGAGGTGTGGCTAAGTGGGATGAACATTTTCCTAGGAGAGAGTGTGACTGGAGTGTACTTAAGAATATCCTGGCTACCATGGTGTTGAAAAGCCCAGAATGAAAAATGGTACTTGTAACGAAGAATCAGTGTTTTAAATATGGAAATTAAAGGATGGAAGAAGAAACAGACATTAATTGATCTGTCCCATATATTTAGAGAAAACTCAGTTCAGTGTCCTGTGAACAAAATTTGCCATGTAAACAATCCTTTCAAACTTTCTAGAACGAACTGAATATGTGTGTCCAAGTGATCGATCGAAGACAGAATTGCAATAAGTGAAAAAAAGAAAAAAAAAGGAAAGGGGGAAAGAAAGAAAGAAAAATACCAAGGAAATCAAGGCTTCTAAATATTTCTTGGCAATGGACAGACACAGCAGCCATTATCTGCTTGCCAACTAAACTTTCCTTGACAATGGTTTTTCTTGTCCAGATTTATGTCAATATTAATACTCATTAATTTGATAAACCTGTGATTTCCAGTCTGTGAGAGCCAGATTGCACTGAAATATCATGTACTAGCCAACACGAGAGTGTTAGCAAAGCACTGAAATAATTAATTGGCTTCTGTTGCCCCACACTCCTGTGGTTTTTCCACCTACTTCTCCAACTGCTTCATCAAAATATCCTTTGGCAGTTCTTTCTTTTCCCTTATCTGATCTGTTGTGTCACTTATAGTTCTGTCCTTTGGACTTTCTTCTTTTCTCTTTGAACCTTACCCCCAGGTAGCCATATCTACTCATATGACTTTTACTACCATCTCTTTACTGATGACTCATAAATCTATTTTCCCAACCAACTTTTTCCATACACTGTTTTTTCACATACTCTTTTGGTGGCCTACCAGTGGATTATCATGCATAGTTTCAAATTGCCAAAAGCTGAGGTCTTGTTCTCTTTCTTCCCAATATTTAACACATTCTTTCTATTTTATTGATATAAATAGAGGATTTTATAATTTTAGCATATTTATTTTCCATTTCTCCCTGAAGGCATAAGAAATTCACTGAAAATTAGTGTTGGAAGGGACCTCAGGAGGTCATCTAGTTCAACCCCCTGCTCAAGGTAGGACCACCCCCAACTAGATAATCCTAGCCAAGGCTTTGTCTATCTGGGTTTTAAAAACCTCCAACAATTGAGATTTGACACCAAACTGGATAATGTGTTCTAGTGCTTTATTACCCTTCTAGTGATAAAGCTTTTCCTAATACCTAACCTAAACTTCCCTTGCTGCTACTTGAGTCTATTGTTCCTTATTCTGTCATTTGCCACTACTGAGAACAGTCTAGCTCCATCCCCTTTTTACGACCCAAATACTAAGTGGCTGGAGGCCAAACAGCTGCAGGCTACACCATCTTGAGCCATGGGCCTCTGGTCACATGCCACAAGAGCATCTCCCACCCTACACTACACTGCACACCGTGCACACCCTCCCCCAACTCTGTATCATGCACTCATGTCCCTATAACTGATGTGCATGCCCACATAGCCCTAGGCTCACCCTCAGCACCCTAGGGCCAGCTGCACTGCACTGCTCCACTAGCTAGGGTGGGGGCAGGCAGTGAAAGCCAGAGGAAGAAGGAGGAGCCCAAAGACTCTGGCTGCTGTTGCAATGGTGGGAGTGGCAGTAGGCAGGAGCTCAGAGGCAGCTCTGGTATATATGAAGGGCTCATCCAGACTGAGGTGTCCCCACCCTTCTTACATTGCATCTTCCAATATTTAGAAGGCTTGGAAATCCTAATTCAGAGAATTCAGTTTCAGCCATACTATGTATTTAATGCTCACATATTGACTTATCCTGCATGAATTTGTCTAATCCTCCTTTGAACCTCATTAAATTGTCAGCTTCTAGAATAGCTTGTAGCACTGTGTTCCACAAGGTAGTTACACAGTGAGTGAAAAATAATTTCCTTTTGCTTATTTTAAACCTGCACTTCACTAATTTCATTGACTGTCCCCTAGTAAGATATGGCGAATAGTAAATCTGTATTCTTATTTTCTCTGCACCATTCTTTATTGTATAGATTTCAGTATGCCACCCCCCCCCCCAATTCTTTTGTCTAAATTAAGAAGTCATAGCTCATTTAGTCTCTCCTCATACAGATGCCTGTAGATGCCTCTCCAAACAGAGACTGTTTTTAATAAGGATTCAGTAGATCTGCAGTTTCTTGTTTGGGTTCCATCAGGATTGTTGGGTGATTTTGTCACTTGATCTTGGTGATTTCCCATTGTTTGGTTTATCAATTTCCTCTATAACTCCTGTAGAGGCATCTCAGTGTGGCCCAGTTGTTGCCATGGCTTGCCATAGTTTCTGTCTTTTCTGTTTTACTTACTTGGATATTTAATTTCTTGAATGACTTTTATTTTGCCTTTTGTATTCTATGTAACTCTAACAGACCCCTTACTTGACCTGGGACTGATTGCCTGGTGTTTGACCTGGATCAAAACAGGAGCTACACAGTCATTTACACACATTACCCTCCCAAGCTGCATAGATGTTCCTTCACCACTAGGTGGTCAATAAGAGCACACAGCCTGAGAGTCTTATCCCTGGAATGAGCTGCAATATCTGCACAAACTTACAAAAGAATTGCTCAGGAAAAAGTGTTACTACATTTTATCTATCGTACTTCAGAGGGACTTACAGTGGGACAGTGGATGTATATATCTGTACAATCCCATAACAAAAAGCTTTCACCTGGGACAAAAGTGATGTCTTTTCATAATCCCATTTAACCATACTGACTCTTTTTTGTCCTGCTTACTATTTTTAAGATTACTCTTACTGCTGAAATGCTTATACAGCTCAATTATTTCCCTCGATTACTGCAACCTTCTCCCTGGCATTATAGAGAAGTTTCAAATATACAAAGGAAAATGGTAACCATCCAATAGGGTTTTTAAAAATAGACACACAATATTTAACAATAGAATTACATCTTTTATAATTTATATATGAAATGGAAATGTATTAAGGGAGAAATATATATATACGTGTGTGAGTATGTATATATGTATGTATGCAGAGATGAACCAACCAGAGTGCAGGGCCTAGGGCAAATCAGCCTAGGATGCTAGGAAGCCAGAGGCAGGTTCGGTGGTGGGGCAGGGGTGGCAAGTGGGTGGACGAGCCAGATTTGGCAGTTGGGGAGGGGGCATGGGGGGGCCGAGCAGCAAGTTGTGAAGCCGGTGGCAGTGTGAAGTCACCATGCTGCTCTGCCCAGCTCCACAGGGTCTGGGTCAGTTGCCCCGATTTGCCCCCCCTAAAGACAGTCCTATATCCTGTGTGTGTGTGTGTGTGTGTGTGTGTGTGTGTGTGTGTGTGTGTGTGTGTATGTTAGATTTATATTTTAATTTCTAAAAAATCATTTTGGTACCATACCAATTCAGCTTTATGAACTCTTTTTTGTAAGGAATGTTTCTCAAATTTCCTCTCAGTCTATTTACAATATAATGGAGCAAAATATTTTATCATAGGCAAGACCTTGGCTTTTTTTTTTTTCTTTTAATATCTTTGCAAGTTGTATGTTGCCTTCTGTATCAAGTTGAAGCTTGACACTGTGGAAGCATTTTACTAATAGTTTTAGTCTAATAGATTTAATGTAGATCAATAGTTTTTAGTTTAATAGATTTAATGTAGAAAGCACTGTAGAAAAACAAGCCTAAAGCATTTATGTGCCTGTGCAATACCTATGAAGGTTACTGTATCTTAAAAATCCTGAAAAAAATCCGAAAAAAATACATTTTCAGAGTTCCAACAAATTGAATTTGGAAAACACCAGCACCAGGTCTTCCACTGGACCTGTAGACCCACTCTGATGTTCTTATGCACTTCTTGGGCATGTCCATACATGTGCCTGACTCTGTAGCTGGTACTGCACAGTCATTTAGTACTTGCTTTATGTAATAGGACATACAGGTCATTTACCTAAAGCAAGTACTACATAACTGTACAGTACCAACTGCACAGTCAGGGGCATGTGTGGATGCACCAAAGAAGTGCATAAAGCAAGTACTAAACGACTGAGCAGTACCCACCAGTACTATGCAGTTCCAAGGGTGTACAGGTCATTTTAGGCCCTATTGCACATTAGCTTATTGCTACTATGTATTAGCAGCATGCCTGCTGATGCTACATCACCATCATGATGAGCTACATCACCATAGCTTATTGCTGTATTGTCTCATGTAGACTTACCCCTCAAGTGGGACTATGTAAGAAAGTAAGTCCACCTTATTACAGGATCAACATTTTATACTGCAATTTTATTAAATGTGTATAGATCAAATGAGAAAAATGAGTCCCTGGCACAACTCTAATAATTTTAATGGAGTTATAGCACAACCCCATTCTGGCCTGTAACCCAGGTGTAATGTAGAATATGGACCACTTTCTAGATGTTCCAAACTTGGTTGTTTCTAAATTTTGTCCATTCTTCCTGAAGAATACATTCTAAATGTATCCATCCTCACAGTTAAAATCTTCTCAAAATGATCAACACTTCATCAAATGGTTCGTAGAAAATCATCATGCTTCACCTTTATACTTCAGAAGGCACAGTCACCTTAGTGAGCACCTGTGCTCCCATACTCTACTCTTCTGCTGAGTTTAAAGACATGTTTTACAATGAACTGGCTAGTGTTTTCAGTAAAATCCTAACAATTGAGAACTTACATCTCCTTGGGGGCTTTAATGAATCCTGGCTAATTTTCCTGGACAAAAGCTGTTGGTGTTTTGATGGATATCATAACATTAATCACCAGCACATTCTTTCAAATGAAGCCATGCCATAAAGTATCATGGAGGAACCCAAAATTCAGGCACCAACACCATTTGGACCTCATCACCAGTAGATGGTCCAATCTCAATAATGTCCTTCTTACTTAGAGCTAGCATAGTGCAGACTGCAACACTGATTACTTGCTTGTGGTCACTAAGATCAAACTGAAACCAAAGAAAATCTTCTCAACTAAGTATCAGTGTTTGTCATACATTAACATCACTAATGCATCTAATAATCAGAAAACCTTACAGCTTATGGAAGCTCTGGAGGAAGCTGTTCCAGAGCTGCCTTTGTGTAAGATGTCAAAAGAGAAGTGGGGAAGCCTTCTGTCCCGGAGACTGGGGTGACACCAGAAACTCACCTGTGGAAGGGGACGACGCACCCGTGAAACTTGCGTGGCTCCTGAGCCAGCTCTTCATACAGCTGTGGCTGGCCAGTGATGTCAGGTCCAGATGCCAACTGGTGAAGGTAAAAATGGCAGCAGCTGCAGTGGAAGGGGCGGATGGCCCCGGAGTGGGGGATCTGTCGATGGCGGAGGAGCAGTGTGAGGCCCCATGACATCTGGGGAAGAACGGGGAGCTGGAACAAGGGAAGCCAGAGAGAGGGAGCCAGCAGCAGCCCCCGGGAGCTGGCAGTAGATGAGAGGTGCCCAAATGGGACGGCGGTGAGGAGGAGCCATTGCAGAGGGCTCGCCGGAACCAGGTGAACGCCAGGCATGGAAGGGTGACAAGGATCCCGAAGGAGGATCTTCATCGGGGCGGGGTTGCTGCCGGGACCACTGGCACCAGAGTCTATTGCAGCTAGAGTCCTAGGGGTAGGGGGTCTGGAGCCAACTCTATACCCATAGGTGCTTGACCCATTAGGGATAAGGGAAGGCAGCGGACGGGCAAGATGGGCCACGTGACTCCACAGGGTCCGCTCAAGAAGGTGGCGTGAGGCCCCCGGGGTGCAGGGGTGGTTGGAGCCCTGTGTACATTTGCCAGGTCAGACCCGCGCAGCGAGGGACCTGCTAGGTGACCACCCCCATTGACAGTACACCAAGACGTGGCAGGAGAGAGCAGGGGCGGCAACACGGGGAAAGAACACCCGCATTGCCCTCAAGGAGCCCTGGGGGGCGGGGTGACACCAAAAGGGTGGTACCCTCAGGAGTGAACAAAGCCTGGTAGGCACACCTTCAAAAAAGGTTGATGTCACTTCTGACTCAGTATTCAGCAAATAGTCAGAAGAAACTTGAGATTGGCTTGAGGTGCACTCACATGAATTGATTCCATTTATAAAAGCCAAACAAATTGCTATGTCATATCTCAAGAAGAATGCCTCAGATGGCATTGATGGAACTGAGGAAAGCAAGAAGTCTTGTACAACCACAGGACACCACACCAATGATTATTCGCTGGAACCATGCAAGGAAATTAAATTTACATTTGACATTGGAAACATCAAAGGCATGTATGGCAGAATCAAGAAGATGATAGGTCCTTAACTTTATTGAAAGTCTTTGAAGAGTTTGATGATATTCCAACTGTTGAGGACCTAAGTAAGACCATAGACAATCTGGCTATTAGCAAGGTCCCAGGGAAAGATGGCATTCTTGAAGAAGTGCTGCTCCCCCATCTATAAAAGCTTCTTACCAATTGCTGGATATTAGGGACTGTGCCAATATAAATCACCAGGTATCCTGGTTTACTCTGATTTTTAAAAAATCCGCTATTTTCAAATTTAAAAAAAAGGACCCAAAAATCCACATTTTTCTATGAGTAAAACATTTTAATCACAGAAAAATGTGGATTTTGGGTTCCCTTTTTTAATCCACAAATTGGGGATTTTTTTTTACATCAGAGTAAACCAGAATCCCTGATAATCACTCTGTACAAGAATAAATAAGACTGTAGAGACTGTAACAACTGTCCTGGAATTTCACTACTAAACTTTATTGGAAAGATTATCACTTGGTTGATGTTTAAAAGACGACTTTTTTTGTATCATGTTTTCCATAGTTACAGTGCAGCTTCAGAGTACTGGTTCACCATAGATATGATCTCCTCACTCTGATAACCCAAAAAACTATTGGCAACAAAGACCCCTCCATATCACCTTCACTGACCTGACCAAGGCCTGTGACTTTGTAACAGAAAAAAGCCCCTTCAAAGTATTGGAAAATATTTGCTGTCTACCACAATTCTTCAGCATAATCAACTCTTTCCATAATGGAATTCAGGAATGCAGGGAACAACAGTTGTTTCTGATGAATTAATGTTTAAGGTTTTTGAGATTCAAAGTGGAATCAAGCAGGGCTGTATCCTTGCTCCAACCCTCTTCTGGATCTCTTTTCTCTTGTTCTGACATACTTTTTTGGGACTACCACTGAAGGTGGCAGGTTTTTTGTTTGTTTCTTTTTTTTCAGACACACCCAGACAGAAAATTATTCAACATCACATCCTTTAAAGCAAAGTCTAAAATTTGGACATTTTGATTTGTGAGCTGCTGTTTGCTTATGACACTGAACTGATATTCCACACAGACAGCAACCTTCAAAGTCTCATCAGTCACTTTGTTTATGCCTGCCAAGACTATGGTCTTATAATAAGCATTCCATAAACCGATGTTATGGGCCAGAATATTGATTTACCAGCAGTGATCACAATAGGTGAAAACATATTGGATATTGTAAGAAATTTAAGTACCTTGGCTCCACTGTTACCAACAGCTTGTCATTTGAGGCTGATCACTGAATATCCACATTGGCAAAGCATCAGGTATCATGAGCATGCTGAGCAAATGAGTATGGAACAACAACAAATTATTAAGACCAAATCCAAAGTATATCATGCTTGATCATCAACATACTTTTGTATGCTGAGACTGAGACCACATGCTCTACTCAAGAAAAGTACCTCAACAGTTTTCACTTGCATTGCCTTTGCTTCATTCTAGGAATGTCTTGGTGTATATGCTGAGATCTTCAAATATACCAATATTCTGAACATCCATTCTCTTCTCAGTCACCGTCGACTTTGATGGCTTGGTCATAGGCAGAGAATGGATGATGGCCACATACTCAAGGATCTGATGTATGGAGAAGTCTTTGTAGGAAGAAGACCATGTGTGTCCTTATCTCTATTTGAAAGATATTTGTGAGAGAGAGAGGTGAAGGTGACCAACATTGATCCAAACAACTTGGAGAATATTGGTGAGGGTCAAAGAACCTGTAAACAGTCTGTTAAGCATGGAACAAAGGCTTCTGAGAAAAAGAAAGAGGAAACCTGTGAAAGAACCCTACATTGTTAGATATAAGTTTCACATGTGATAAATGTGGAAAGGACTGTTTTTCAAGAACTGGGCTCTATAGCCATACCCACAGATGTTTAATGAGCTGATACCTCACTCAGAGCAATTCTATTGTCTTGTGAGATGAACACATACCTATTATAATCTGTCTATTATCCTCCAAGGTGACACCCTACCCTGCTTTCTGCCTGACTTCAGGCTAACTCTCTCTTTCCCTACAATTTTAAGAAATTTATCCTAAACCAAAAGATGCCGTATGTATACAGACTGTGGCATTACCAGTGGAAAAAAACAATGTATAATACAGTGGCAGAAGATCTTCTTTAGCTGAGACTAAACCAAACAGTACAATGCCATACCCAAAATGGTTTATTAGTCATTGACTCATAATAAGATGCTAATTAACACTATCACCCCCAGTACTGGAAGATGATGAAAAACAACCCAAAGTAAATTTGAGATATGAGAGTCATGACAAAGTAGATTGTGCTAGAAAATGATCAAACATTGACATTGTGCCTACGACGGATAGGACAGCACTTCTCAATAAATTTCCATCTTGCTAGATGGGAGTGTGCAGTACATCATAATGAGAGGAGCTAAAAAACTACCATGCCCTTTTCACAGAAGAGAAAGCAATCTTGCACTTCCAGCAGTTAAACGTGGTAAGTGACAATGGAGTTTTAGTAACATTAAAAGCGAAGCCAGTGGAATGGCCAGAGTTTGCTTCAGCTCAAGACACAGTTGCTAGATGAGCTAGCCTTCACAGGTGTACCCTGTGGCATTGGCTACAAAAAAATTCAGGTACCTTGAAGAGAACTTGGAAGTAGCACTCTGGCTGATCAACACTGAAGCATTTTGATGGTCGTCAACACAGCTGTTTCAAGCCACTCTTCAGATCTCTGTTTCTACTCCAGTTTGTGTCTGAACCTAACCTTCTTTCCAGACTTATTTCTGGTCCTTGATCTCCTAGATCAGCTTGTTTTCTGCTTCCTGTCCTTTGGTTTCTAGCAACTAGCTTGTGCCCTAACTAGTTTGATTTTCTTTTGTTTTATTTTTTTTTACTCCTGACCCTCAGCTAGTGTCCTGGTTTTAGATCTTGGACAAAACAATTATACCTCTCCTCTACTCCTGTACACATGGCTGGACAATAGAATATATTTGTTCCACCACATTCGGGAAAAAATTAATATTTTAAATTTTGTTTTTGCTGCAAAATAGAATGTAATTCTATGTTCAGACTTTATGATAGAATGAAATTTGGAATGTAATATAGAATAGACAACATAAATAAAACAGTAAGTCCAATATTAAACATTCTTACATTCTCAAAATCAGACAGTTTTCAAATTGTAATGAGAGAATTAAATAATTTAACATAATAATTTTTCACCAGAAATGTATACCCAAATCAACACATTTCTTTAAAACATTTTGATTCTGACAAGACAGTATTTTCTCTTGTTGAAACCCCCCTCCCCAGCCAACTTCATCATAAGGTGTGTGTGTATAATTATATATAAATGCTGTTTAATACTAGTTAAGTTCAACTTGAATAAATTTAGATGCAATTATCTTTTATATACTTCAGTAGAATTCCTATACAAAAATGTATCTCAAGAATGCTATCTTTTAGCTACAAGTTTTACATAGCAGTTGGTGTGATATAGAATAGTATTATACGTTTTGCATTAATTCTCTACAAGAGGTCATGGGGTCATAATCTAAAGTTGCTCATCAGTTCTGTAAGTAGTTACAGAAATCACTGTCTTGATGTAGCAGTGGGTAATGCTTTAAGACTGTGCTCTGGAACAAACTAATTTCTTGCATGTGATTACTGTGTCCACTCTGACTTCTTTTTTCATAAAAATCATTGAGAGTTAGATACAACTACCATTTCTTGTGGAAGAAAATTTATTAGATATTCTTTCAGTACCTTTAGGTCCCAGACAATTAAATGTAACTGGTGGAATTTCCCAGTCTCTGAGGCTTATTATTATACAGTTGTTATCAAAGAGTCTTTACAGAGTACTTAGTAGTGTTTAGGAGTTTACCAAGGACACTCTCATTTGATTGTTTCTTATTAAGTTGTGCAGCAAAGAGTGATCAAAAAGAAAAAAGCTAACAAACCAGGCCTAGCTGTTGAAGAACAGAAAAAAAGAGAGAGGTTATATTAGTCAGAGATAGCAGTCTACCTTCAAGGTAAATTGCTTGCATAAAAAGCCTAAAATATTCTCCATGGGACTATACTTTCTGCAAATAGTGCTTGTAGGTTTCATGACACTGTTCCATTCTATGCAGTCACATGCCAAAACTATATCATGCCTAATTAATTCAATGTTTTGAAAGTACAATAATTACAAAATGCTTATGACAACATTCACGAACCAGAATAGACAGAAACAGGTTTTTATCAATATGGCTTGAAGTACTAACCAAACAGCAGGCCACAGAATCACATCTAATCAAATAATATTTGGTGACATTGAGCCTGGTTTTTCCTCTCCCTTTGTATAGTCTTTTTCATCAGTGCAAGGAGAGTGTTATAACAGGGAGCCCTGTTACCAGAAGGCAGGTCAACCCCTTTAAAACCAGAACTTTCTTGGTACAGCATGATGGTAAGGGGGGGGAGGGGTTAAAAGCTGAGCCTGTCCAGCTAGTCAGCTGACTGGAAGTGGGCAGGCCAGGACTATAAAAATCCTGGGCCAGGCAGTAGTAGGACCCAGCAGCCAATAGGAAGGAGTGTGTCCCAGAACTCCCAGGAGAGGCTTGGAGAATGGTCCAGTGGCTGCAGGTGGGGGAGTTACTGAGGACTCCCAGAAAGCAGCAGCAACCAACATAAGAAGGGCTGTAGCAGATGGTGGGGGAGCAGAAGTACAAACCCCTGACAAACTGTAAGCTGGCATATTGCCTTCTTAATCATATTTTCTTGGTTATAGCTCATGAACAAGACTATTCAGATTTTCTTTTTTCCTGTTATTGAATAACACCAGTGGTTTGGGTGAGGCTATTGGGGAAGGAGGAGGCCTCATTGGGACTCCACTACAGTGGGGAGGCCTGGCATGGCAACTGTGGGTGCAGGATTTGGGGTGCACTGACCCAGGTGCCATAGAAGGTGCAGTATTTGGGATACATAGGTCCTGATGCCAGATTTTAGGGTGTACAGACCCTGGCACCAGCAGGCATGACCCCACAGGCCAGGGTGGTCTGATGCACCTGAGGTACAGTCCTGTTTTCTTGTGGACTGGGATGGTGTAGGTTCAGGACCATTCCCCAGCCTCAATCTTGCAACCTTTTGGCTGCGGGGCTGGTGGCCAAGCCTCTGGGCTAGGGGGGGCTGGGCTTTTGGCTAGAGCATAAAGGAGGGACACGAGCCTCAAGACAAGAAAAAAAGGCTAGAGCCTTAGAGTCAAACTCAGCCTGGTGGGTTTAGACACGGAGACCTAGCTAGAAAAAAGACTGGGGTCAAGGCCATTGTTGGCAGAGGACCCCAACATGCGAAAAGAATAGGCAGTCTCCTGCTTATAAAATTTCCATCAAGATGTGGCAGGAGAGTAGAGAGTGGGAAACCTTAAGGGCACTCCCAGGGTACCCCACCTAAGGCATGGATAAGAGGGAAGATGATGCTGGGGAGGGTGACCTGTTACAATGTAATACACTCTTATTTTAATTTAGTACTACTTGACACCCACTTAGCACTCATGGTACACAAGTAAAAATGACTACACAACTTGGAAGGCAAAGGGGAGTTGAGCATTTTCTATCAAAGCTTCATGCTACTGACAAGACTATGTTCTTAACTACGTAGAGGTCAATGAATATAAAAGAGACAATGTTCCAGACAATTTAAAATCTGAGACATTATTTATGAATAGGCTTACTGTGAGTAATGCAAAATATCAAGGAGAGTTCATTTTCTGTGTATGGCATTTACTTCCAGAAAGCGCACACTAGTAGAATTTTGAAAATCATTAGCCAATCGCTTGTAAAAGATAATCTGAACCTTTTGTACAATCCTGACTATCATGTGAAAAGAGAACTTTGCAGCATACAGCACGTATGACAAGCAAAGGGAGGAGTCTGTGTCATAAAAAGATTCACTATGGAACCTACTTTAATTTATTGCTAATTCATATTAGTTAACACCACTCTTCACCAAGAATACAAATGACTAATTTGCTGATAAAATAATAAGCTGCTTTGTGTATGGAATGTGAACCTCTGACTACTTTATATTCTGTTATACTTAAATTCTTACTTGCAACAAACAAAACTTAATTTTATAGTAGTTTCATTTAATGGAATGTCTCCCTTGCATTTTGCTCTTGGAATTGTTCACTTGAAATTCTCAAGGAATTACATCTTTTGCTTTCTGGCACACTAGAATAGGCCCTGTTCTGCTAAGGATCTAATAGTAATGAAGAGCAGTTTTCATGCTCTGGTAGTATGATTTCATAGATTTCATAGACATTAGGGCTGGAAGGGACCTCAGGAGATCATCGAGTCCAGCTCCCTGCCCAAAGGGCAGGAAGTCAGCTGGGGTCATAGGATCCCAGCAAGAGAAGCATCCAATTTACTCTTGAAGGTGTTTAATGTAGGTGCTTGAACCACCTCCGCTGGCAGACTGTTCCAGACCTTGGGGGCTCGGACAGGAAAGAAATTCTTCCTTATGTCCAGCCTGAAACAGTCTTGCAGGAGTTTGTGACCGTTCGACCTCGTCATCCCTTGGGGCGCTCTGGTGAACAGACGTTCCCCCCGATCCTGGTGGTCACCCCTGATAAACTTATAGGTGGCCATCAGATCACCCCTGAGCCTGCGCTTTTCCAGGCTAAAGAGTCCCATGGCTCTCAGCCTGTATTCGTAAGATCTGTTTTCCTGACCTCTGATCATACACGTGGCTCTCCTCTGGACTCTCTCAAGCTTCTTCACAACCTTTTTCAATTGTGGAGCCCAAAACTGGACGCTGTACTCCAGCTGTGGCCTCACCAAGGCCGAGTACAAGGGGAGAATGACGTCCCGGGATTTGCTCGAGAAGCATCTATGGATGCACGCCAGCATTTTGGTCGCTTTACTAGCCGCAGCATCGCATTGGAGGCTCATGTTCATCTTGTGGTCAATGATGACCCCCAAGTCTTTTTCTTCTGTAGTGCTAACCAACGCAGCACTGCAGAGCCTATAAGGGTGCTGCAGGTTTTTCCTCCCAAGGTGGAGAACCTTGCATTTTTCAGTGTTAAACGCCATGATGTTCTCATCTGCCCATTTGCTGAGCTTGTCCAGGTCAGCCTGGATCACCCGCCTACCTTCTGGCATGGATGCTTTGCCCCAAAGTTTGGTGTCATGGGCGAACTTCACCAGTCCACTCCTGACTCCAATGTCCACATCGTTAATGAAGATGTTGAACAAGATGGGTCCAAGGACACAGCCTGGAGGGACCCCACTGGTCACAGGGCACCATGATGAGTGACTGCCATCAATCACAACCCTCTGGATCCGACCACGAAGCCAATTTCCCAGCCAGCGGATAGTGGTGGAGCCAAGGCCACAACTGGGCAGTTTGGCCAAGAGGTGATCATGGGATACCAAATCAAAAGCTTTTTTGAAGTCAAGATATATGACATCAATCTCTTCTCCCTCGTCCAGGTGATAGGTCACCTGGTCATAGAAGGAAATGAGATTGGTCAAACAAGGCCTACCCACAACAAACCTGTGCTGGCTATCCCTTAGGATGTTAGCCTTGGCCAGTCCATCAAGGATGGCCTCCTTAATAAACTTTTCTAAGATCTTCCCCAGGATAGAAGTCAGGCTAATGGGCTTGTAGTTAGCCGGATCCACTCTCCTCCCTTTCTTGAAGATCAACACCACATTGGCCTTCTTCCAGTCTTCGGGCACTACACCACAGCGCCAGGAGTTTTCAAAGATCCGTGCCAGGGGCTGGGCTATGACGCTCACCAGCTCCTTGAGTACCCTGGGGTGCAGGTTGTCAGGGCCAGCTGACTTGAAGGTATCCAGCTTCTCAAGGTGTTCCTTCACGAGGTCAGCATTGATGGAGGGTAGGGGATTCCCCTCACCGAGATTTCCCTGTCCCATAGCAGGCATGGGCATCCCGTGTGACTGATGAAAGACTGACGCAAAGTACCTATTTAATAGGTTGGCTTTTTCCTGGGCGTCAGTTGTCAGTTGCCCCATCTGGTTTAGCAGGGGTCCAACATTGCCCTTGCTTTTCCTCCGGCTCCCCACATATCTGAAAAAGGACTTTTTGTTGTCCTTGATGCTTGAAGATAGTTGGAGTTCAGTTGCAGCCTTGGCTTTCCTGGTTTGGTCCCTGCAGGACCGGACCAGCGCGGAGTAATCCTCTTGGAGGTGAATCCCATCCTCCATCCTTTGCAGGCTTTCCTTTTTAGCTGCAGGAGGTCCGCTAGGTCCTGGAGAGCCAGGAGGGCTGCTGTTCCTTCTTGCTGCCTTTCCTCTGTGTTGGAATAGATTTAGCTTGTGCACTGTGGATCGCTTCCTTGAGAAGCAACCACTCTTCTTGAATTCCCATCTCCCTGGGGTCATGGTCCCTGAGGGCCTGACCAACTAGCCTCTTGAGCTTGTCAAAGTCGGCTTTTCTGAAGTCAAGCAGTTCTGTGTTGCTGACTGACTTGTCAGCTTTACAGCGAATGGTGAAGGTGATCAGCTCGTGGTCGCTGTCACCCAACTTCCCATCAATCACTAGGTCGCCGATTAGGTCATCCCCCGTAGCCAGTACCAGGTCAAGCAGCGCTTTGCCTCTCATTGGCCCATAGACTTCTTGGGTCAGGTAGAGGTCATCCACACACGAGAGAAAGCTTTGCGCCCGCTCAGATTTAGCTGAGTGATCTTCACACGAGACGTCCGGGTAATTGAAGTCACCCATGACAACCAAGGTCCTGGAGCAAGCGGCCTCAGTCAGTTCCCGGGCGAACTCCTGGTCAAGCTTGGGACTTTGAGTGGGAGGTCTGTAGTAGACTCCCACTGTTGTGTCCCCTGTGCCGAATTCCCCACAAATTTTTACCCAGAGGGTCTCTAGCTGTCCATGCCAGTCGCCAACATCAGCTTGCAGGGACATGTAGCTTTTCTTCACATAGAGAGCTACACCCCTGCCCCTTTTGTCAACACGATCCCTCCTGTATAGGGTATAGCCCTCTATACCCGTGGTGCAGTCATGGGTGGAGTCCCACCAGGTCTCCGTTATCCCAATGACATCATATTTCTTTGCACTGAGCAGGAGGACGAGCTCGTCCTGCTTGTTGCCCAGGCTCCTGGCATTAGTGTACAGGCAGGCAAGTGTGCCCTTGGGGGCTCTTGCCCTGCCCACAGATTGTGCCAGGGCTGGGGCAGGGGTGAGCTCCCTTAAGATCCCCCTTAAGTGTCTTGGTCTGCTGGCTTTGCAAGGGCCGTTCAGTGGGCCAGCAGTGGCAGTAGTCCCCCTATCCCCCAGCTGGCTTAGTTTAAAGCCCGGTGGAACAGGTCAGCCAGCCTGGCTGAGAAGAGCCTCCTCCCCAGGGGAGAGAGGTGGAGGCCATTTCTTCCCAGCAGCTCGCTGCCTCTCTCTCCAAAAAGCGGGCTGTGGTCATGGAAGCCAAAGCCTTCCTGATAACACCAGCGCCGGAGTCTTTGGTTCACCGTGTGGATCCTCCTCTCCCTCCTCAGCCCATAGCCCGAGACTGGGAGGATCGACGTTCTAATCTTAAAAATGAACAGGCAAGTGGAGTGGCATTAAAGAGGGATCATTGCACCAAAAAATTCATGAAGATGTCTGAACCTCAATTTACTTCAACTTTTGCTATATTTGAAATAACTCTGACTGGCAAACTATCTTTCTTTTTTCTCCAAGAAAAATCAGGGATAACAGAAAGATGCAAAATTGTTGGGTGGTTATGATGGCCAGAACCAGGGGTGTTAATGAGCAAATTATAGCAAATAATATCTGCTTCCTGGAGGCATCTGACAATGGCATAATAGTTAATATTAGCAAAGGCAAAGCTTGCAATATTCTAACCCGCAAAATGTACCTTGTCTGTCACAAGTATAACCACGATTTTAAAATTAACTGTCTGTACCAATCAGAAGACTAACATGGACCCCAAAAAGTGGAACTAGAGAACAGAACTGCAAACTTTAGCTAACCTAATGGTTCTTGCTTAAAGGTCAGTCAAAATGACAAACCTGACCACAAAATATGATTGGCACATTCCAAAAGAGAAGTAGCCAAGTGGGTTGAACTTAGGCAGAAAAAATGCTAATTTCAAACCCCAAAGTAATGTGATGTGATTTACTTATTGGGTGAGTCCAAGTTTAAGCAATAACCTTTTATGATAATTTCTAACACCTTCTAATCCCATAGGGTAACAACTGTAGAGTAAGATTATGAGTGGCTCTGAAGTCAACAGATTAACAAATCTGGGTACATGAGAGTGCCTTTGTATGTGGATCCAGAGGAACAGACATCCACCTTCAGCTTCCTCTATGCAAAATGAAGTTTATTTTCTACCTATAGGGACTTTTACCATCTTTAATTCTCCCTCAGCCTGAAGAAGAGTGTGTGTGCCTGAAAGCCTGCAAATATATATATATATTTTTTTGCAATTTCTTAGTTGGACTAATAAAATATATCATCTCTAAACCAAGAGTTTTAGAGTCTTGCATCACCTCTCCGAATGTACTGCAAGAAGGTATTCATAGACTGAATGATAGACTAAAATAATAAAATAGACATCTTCCTTCCTTAAAGGATACAAGAGAAAGTAAGTGCTCTTGGGCTGAATGGAGACCCCCTTCCTTAGAAAACCTGTAAAGGCAAAAGCAAACTCATTGTATGGAATGAGGAATCTGCAGTTACCAAACAGCCATAGCAGATGCTCAAGGAGCTAAAGACACAGTGGTAGAGTAGCACAGTAGGATACATTTTAAAGGACATTTTTTTTTTTTTTGCTTAGAAGATGCCTGCAGAGAGTGAGTGGGTGAGAACTAGTTGCAGTGACAAGCAGTCAACAGGGAGCCTAACATTGTTGGGGAAGAACAATGAGACCATTAAAGGAAGCTGGCTTGTGTGAAAGTGAGGAAAAGGAGTGTTGCATTTGCTTTGTTGGATTGAGGAATATTGTGGATGAATATGGAGCCAGGTTGGAGGCATAGAGATGAATTAGAAATAGTGATGCAGAAGCCATCTGTGCTGGCAAAATGGGTGATATTTTTGCCAAGTAACAGGCTAATTTTTGTATAGAAAACTGGCCAGTGCTGATTGGGAAATGGGTTCTGTTTTGTTTGAAACATTAGAGAAATATTCTGCCACACTGGGCTCTTTTTCAGGTTCCTCATAAAAAATGCAAAATATTTCTATCCCCATTTCCTTCTCTTTTCTCTGGTGATAGAACTTTTTTCCCCTCGGTTGAGAGAACTATTTTGGTTAAAAAAATGAAATAAGTAGCAATGATCTATCTACCCTAATCAGAAAAAAGTAATTTAGTGCTGCTTGGCTGCATACCCTGCAGTTAACAAGATTTTAGCCCTTAGCTGTCTCTCTTTCAATCAGTGAGAGAACTTTTTTGCTTATTTGTTTAAAACAGAGGAGGAAAAAAAAATCATAAAGACGTGCCAAGTTATGCAACCCACAGGCTTTTAGGATATTATGGCCCCATCTCCCTTAAACACTAATGAGTAATTGTATAATCCTGCCGTAATTCTTTAGCCTGTATTTCTCACTTCCCATTTCAGTCCTACTCTTTACTGCAAATGTTCAATTGTTTTAGAACTTTTCACATGTCTAATTTTCTTCTCAGCCCTGCACCTACAAGTACAATGCACAGAATGCAGTGTCAGTACTTAGCGTAATGATTTATCCAACAGATGTGCAGTATTCAATAGCTGGAGTGGGGAGAGCATAAATTCTGACCATTCATAATAGCCGTTATAAAGAACATTTTTTTTAAAGAAACACATAAGTTATATAAAATGCATACTGGCTCATATGGGTGACCACAAATTACCTCCTTTCTTCAACTCACTAAGTCTTTGTGTTCTGCTCATATTTCTATAGAGCTCAAGAACAAAAATAAGAGACATAAGGGAGAAAGAGGAGAAGAGATGTGGACAAACGGCCTGATCCCAAATTCCTCAATGCTATTTAATCCCACATTCTCATCAAGAAGGTTTGAATGAGGCCCAAAGGGTGGGGGGTGGGAAATGGAGAAACTTATTAGTTCCAAAGGCCTGGAAACAGATACCTCAAGCAAAATGAGGGGGACAATGGCATTGGAAAGCAAGGAGAAACATAGGAGAGTGAGAGGTAAAGGAAAACTAAGGGAAATGAGACACTATAACAGAATTGAGAAAAGGATGGGGAGGGAGAAAAGGAGTTCAGACAATACAGATTAAACAAAATGTAAAAGAGAACCGAATGTCCAGAGAGTATGATGAAAGAATGATAGAATATCAAGACTGAGGAGCAGAGAGAGAAAACTGAGGAAAGAGAACATGGGTTGTAATAAAGAGTATGTGATTCTAAAATAAAAGAGAAAAATTAAAAACAAGCAGAACAACTATAAAAAGATTTAAAGAAAGGAATTAGAAGTAATGAAAGAGAGAGAGAAAGATGAAGAAAAAGGAACAAGTGACAAAAAAGTTTATTTAGAGCTTAGGTTACTAAGATATTTTTCTTTTTCTTACAACATAATGTGATTTGGAAAATCACTATATTTAAACCTAAGGGGGCATTTCCTTTCTACACTATTGCATTCAGTCCCTCAACTTTAACAATTTATGAGTACAAAGAAAGGAAAACAAACAAAAACCCAAACAAACCTTTTTCTTATTACAAAACCATCTTCTGGCCTCTTATTAAACAAATTACAGTCAAAACGGTTAGTGGATGGAAGCTAAAATTTGGCATAAACAGCAGTTGTTTAAGACAAGTGTCTTTAAAAGTTCCAGAAAACATTGTTTTTACCAATATTCAGCAGTGACAATGTGAAAAATTTATAAACTGAGAATTATTATTATAAACCTGGTATTCACAAAATGGAAGATAAATAGGCTTATGGAACCTTATATTCTTTCTGTTATAATGCAGCTTTGAGTCACAATATCCTATACAAGGTTTCTATATCTCTTGAAATACCTGTGTCATATTTTGAAACATTGTGTATTACTTACTGTAATTATACCCATGGCAGTAATTTATTAAAAACTGTACCTATATTATTTAAATGGCACATTACAATTTAAAGTGTAATGCTGGAAATTTGCCTGCAAACGTTAAGTATCTAATTTTACAGCTAAATTAGGCTACCAGATATCTTTCTGACTCCCTGCATTCATTCTCAAAACATTCAGGCTTGTCCTTTTGCATCATTATGTTGTGTAGAAAGTATTGCTAATATCAGAAATACACATTTGAATGTGTAAACCTAGTTTTTCGTGAGTGTAGATCTCAAGCCTTTCACTTTTCACTCAAAACTTCATTAATATTATTGGCAGAAACTGTTCTTTATTTATCATTAACAAGCCAAAGCAACTACATTTTCCTGAAATCCAGATAAGGCAAATAAAGTAAAATAGAATATCTGAACTAGGACAAAAGAAGTGGGATCAGAATTGGAGATTTGCCAAATTGCTTCTGATTCTAGTGATTCAGACCTTAACAGATTCTCTTCATGTAATTACCAAATGCAAAGACAGTCCAAGTTGAAGCTTTAGATTTTTTAGGGACATTCACTGGCTTGTAGTGGTATACATTTTAGCAATTCAATGCAAACAAGTGCAAGATACTGCATCTAGAGAGAAGGAACCAGCAACACACCTATAGGCTGGGGAAAACTCCTCTTGTCAACACAGTGGCAGAAAGGGATCTTGGAGTCATTGCTGACTCCAAGATGAACAATGCAAGGAAGCGCTTAGTAAGGCTAACTGCACCTTGTCATGCATCTATAGATGCATCGCAATCGGGTCCAGGAAGGTGATCATTACCCTCTATGTGGCATTGGTCAGGCCACAGTTGGAGTATTGTGTCCAGTTCTGGGTGCTGCACTTCAAGAGGGATGTGGCTAGCATTGAGAGGGTCCAGAGGAGGGCCACTAACATGTTCAAGGGGCAGTGGAGCAGGCCCTACAAGGAGAGGCTTAAGGGCCTGAACCTCAAGAGAAGGCTGAGGGGAAATCTTGTGGCCATTTACAAACTCACTAGGGGGGACCAGCAAGAATTAGGGGAGGCTCTGTTCCCCTGGGCACCACCCGGGGTCCCTAGGAATAACAGACATAAATTGCTAGAGAAGGTTCAGGCTGGACATCAGGAGACATTATTTTACAGTTAAGGCTCTGGCAAGCTCTGGAATGGGCTCCCAAGGGAGGTGGTACTGTCTCCTACCTTCAAGAGGAGGCTGGGCAGATATTTGGCTGGGGTGATATGACCATGGCACCTTGCCTGGGGCAAGGGGTCAGACATAATGATCTGTTTAGGTCCCTTCTGACCCTAAGCACTATGAAACTATAAACCTCTTTCAAAATAGCCAAAACTGGTTTAAGATAAACCAGATGGATACAGTATCAGACTTAACTGATTTAGTTTAAATCAGTTTATTGAACTTCTATCTCAGATCCTCTCCAGATTCAAGTTAACTCACAGTTCTTCAGCATCCCAGGATGCATCTTCCCTGCAAGTCTCCCCCCTCCCCGCAAAATGGTGGGCAGGCTAGCCTTGACTCAAGCTGTCTGCTCCAGCTGAACCTGGAGGTGGGCTCTAGCGCCAACCCCAGTGTCTGGCCTGTGTCATTGCAAGCATGTGGCTGTATTTCTGGAATCAAAAGTGAATGTCTATTGACTTGCTTATTGATTCAATGTATGCAGCTTAGACTAACCTGGAAATATTGAATTGATTTAGCCTCAAGTTTTTTTGATTGTCTGTACTTAGTCTTCTAGTCCATAATTTACAGATGGCCAAAAGACACTGAGCCATTATATGCTGTTCGTATTGCTAAATCTTCTCTTTCATTCTTAGCCTCTCTTTCCTTTTTTGTTGACTCTAAAGGAACCAGATGTATTCTATTGCAGCGTAGACTGCAAGCTTTTAGGATAAAATCATTTATACACTGCTAAGAGAAGGAGGTGTTGATCCCTTACTGAGGTGCATAGTTTGCCACCAGGATATAAGAAAAAGAAGAACCAGTACAGTACTTGACAATTTTGAGTGGCTGGACAGTCTCTTTGGACAGAGGCTGATGTTCTGTGGACAAAAAAATCTCCCTATCAGTCTACCTTTCTATTTCTCCTGCACTGAGTTATCTTAGTACAAGAGAGAATCTGACTTATGTCCTCATGTCTTCCTGTTACAGTATACACAGTATCACACTTGGGTACAAGAAGCAGCAACTGGTGGTTGCTGCCAGTCCCCATCCTAAAAAAATGTAATTGACAGTAGGAAGCCTTTCACAATAATTGGACTTTGTGATGATTGCACAATAAATCCTAGTATATCTTTTTTCCCTAGTTAGTATAACCAGCCATGGAAGTTGCCTTATAATGCTTGCTCATAATGGAGAGAGAGAGCAGAAAGCAAAAAGCTGAGCACCAAATCAGGCAGGGAATATAGGTTAGGAAGCTGAAAGCAGATTAGTAGATTGGGTGGGAAGCAGAAAGAAGAACACAAAATTAGGCAGGGCAAAGGGATCGCAGTGGTGCTTGGAGAAGATGTGGGGCGAATTTGTGGCGTGCCTATAGAAAAGATTGGCCCCTGTTGTAATAGAGAAATACAAATCCACGTCGGCGTTCATAAAACCCAGCTTTTGATATACCAAAATGTTTCTTGGTAAATTGTCATTTTTTTTTGGATTTCCTCTATCCTATTTCTCCCCCTACATTTTATTTCAGGGTATTGTTATTCTGCATAGTCCAAGCTTAGGCAATCATGTGGAATCATACATTAATCTCTGAAATATGTCTGTTCTTGTTAGGAAGGCAATGCACTGAGCTGGCCCAAGTGCGTGTGTTTTTTTTTGTTTTTGTTTTTTTATAGCAGTGGACACATTTTTTCTTTTCTATTAAATTTATGTACAACAAACAAAATTTAACATGTGATGGATGAAATGGTACCCATATTCAGTGTATTTCTTTCCAGTAGAGTGCTTTGGCAGGATTGTGTCAGAGTCTGCTTAGAAATGCAAGAAATAACAAGATTTTATTAGCTAACGTTATACAAAGGAGTTTTAATGTGTATGTGTTTCCAGTGTGATTCACCCCACAGCTTATTTCCTTGATTCTGTTTTGAAGGTGCTGAGTGTTTTTGCATTTGAATATGTGAAATAACATAAATAAATACCGTGCCATTTTAAGTTATTCTTTTGCTTGTATTAGCAAGAAAAGTAAGGCAATTTGACATAATCTGCCTGGAGATCTTTCAGTGATTAAGGCAAAAGGCAATTTTAAAGAAACTAAATGAGATTTTTTTTTTTTGAAGTGAACAAAACTAGTTTTTCATAATAGTATAAGAATTAAGATTTCACAGCATGATTCTGCTATGCAGATGCCAAGAACTCGTATGGATTATTAAAACACAAATGAACTTTTAAGAAGCTATAATGATCTATACACTACAAAAATGTTTAAGTGAAAACACAGAATTGAATTCAAAATGCATTACTTTATGAACATCAAAGCTAAAGATGCAGCTAAGTTAAAAAGATTGTGGAGGTTTATTACATCTGAAATAGCCTACAAAATTATTGCCTACTCACAGTTTGGGAATTAAAGGACAGCAATTTGCACAGCATGTATGGCCAGCCAGGAGTATAAGGGGGAGTCTTACTCCTACATATCCTTATGCAGACCTGCTGTACTTGTATACATAAAGGTGGCTGAGAAAGGCAGAGACTGTGTAACTAGTACTTTTCTCTTCAGGTAAGTGGACAAAGAGAAGGCAGACTTGGTGAGGAATGAACAACTCTCTATAATGCAGTGAAGAGTGATTTGCTACTGGTAAGAATATGTAACAGATAACTATCCTCAGTAATATGAAGGTTGTAGCTTTTTTTATTATTATTATTATTATTATTCTATTCTTACTTTAACCATATCACTGTGGAATTTGATGTCATGTGTGGTTCATCCTGTCTTATCTCTTCCTCAGTGCCTTGGAAAAGATTGCGCAAAGAGCAGTTTTAAATAACATTTAGGTGACTCTCAAAAATAAAAAAAGGTTACAACTACTGTTAAAAGAACTGCATACACACACACTTCAAGGTTGGTGAATACTTATCATCATTCGCTTCTACAGGATAACTGCACTACTGCCCAAGCAACTGATCATTTCCTGAAAACAACAAGCTAGTAATATAGCCCAACATCAGAGGCCCAGTCAGAATAATGTGCACCAGGATACAATCCTGTTTCACCATGAATCCATCACCTGCTTAGATTCTGCTTGTTCCAAGCTAAATGCGACCAGTCCTCAGGGGGAAGTAAGTGAGGAGAGAGGGAGATCCTATTGTTCTCTGGAGATGCATAGCTTTCCTGTTCTTTCAATGAGGAGTCCAGTGGACCTTTAGTGACAGATCCTATTTCACCTTGTATTCTCTCATTCTTTCATCTGGCCACTTTAAAATTCCTCTAGGGGTGCATCCTATTTTATCCAATAGAGAGCCTTAGCCAGAGGTTAAAGGGCTTCTATCCTGTTATTTGTCTGGTCCTGATAAGGCAACAAAGGGCCATCTACTAGAAACATCTACCTAATACAGAGCAGTATTTCTGCTTCCAATAGCCTAGCGCATAGAATACTTGCCCTGAAATGTGGGAAACATGGGGTATAGGTCCCACTCAGCCTTGAGTTTTGACTCTTGCATCCCAGGAGCATGCCTTAACTTCCATGCTATGTACTAAAGCATCCTTTACCTTCTTGTGTTCAAGATGATCCACTTGGCAGCCAAGCTGGAAAGAGACATCAGGCCAGAAGGACAGCAAGTAAGAGGAAGCTTGACTCGGTGGCCCTGGAAGATGGACACTGTCCTGAGAAAGAAGAAATTCTGTGTTCTGGCTTCTTACAAAGCTGTTCAAATATCTTATGAATGGACTATTTAATGTAAAGTGCTTCACCTACCCTGATGTAAATCTGTAGTAATGCCTATGTAAAATAAATAGGTTATTCTGGATTACACTTTGGTAACAGGAACAAATCTGACCAGTGGAGTTACATCAATGAAAGTGGGAGGTAGTGCCCAGGGTGATCTGACAATCAGAAATAAATACTGTTCCCTTCTTTGTAAGGAGGATGGACAGTGAGGGAACTGAGCTTGACCTCTGCTCCCAATGTTGTTTATTTATTTATCCAATAAATATTTAAGGTAAAATACGTGAATGGAGGGACTACAACCTTGAACTTCTTCCCTTCCAGAGCAGTGATCGTATCATTGGGCTAAAGGGTCAGATTTCCTGATTGTCTTCTGACCCCATGATTCTTTCCCTCTTTGTATCTCAGCTTCAATAGAAAGGGTAGATGCTTGCTAGTCTAATCTGATGGTTGTAAAATTCTGCTGGGATTTAAATGGACATTCAAACTTCCTGAGGTTAATTGGAGACTAGAACCCTCAACTTTGCATGTTCTGGGTAAGTGCTTTAACCATTTTAGTTTCTGGGCAAAAGGGTATACACCATCATTCTGTGAGCAGTGTGGAACAGTTTCTAATTGTGGTGATTTCATTTTGGGTTTTTTTCACTTTCGTGAAAATGTTGTGGTTTAGGCATCAATGAAGTGAAATTACATCATAATTGAGCACACATGGAAGTAGATACTTAAATGGCTCTCCTAGATTGCTCCGAGCATACCTAGTTGGAGAAGTTAAGACTCACAGAGACTAAAATGCGCAAGGAATCTAGATGTCTTAGCAGAATTCAGACAGTTGTACAAGGCGAAACAAAAACCAAGACCAGTGACTTAGATGCTTGAACACTGTCTATGTGTTACTGAGATGTCTTGCAGATGAAACAGGAACTAGCTACTAGTTCATCACTGTTCCATCTTCCTCTGAAAATTAACTGTTAAGCCGCAAATCATTTGAAGAAACAGATATGGAGCTGAACCAGTGAACCATAAGCAGGGGCACCTACTTTTTTTCTTTTTTTTGCTTGCGGGGGTGGGGGGGAGGGGGCGCTAAAGTGATGGACATGTGGAAAGTTTTACACATTTCAGGTGACAGACCCCTTCCTGACAGAAGCTAGGACCATCAGGCCCCCATGTACTTAGCAAAGGAAAAAGAGGGAGGAGGGGAAAAAAACCTGCAAGAAAACAGGAGATAGGAGAAGAGGAGAAGAGAAAGGCAAGGAGGAAGAGGAATGTAGATCATTGATTCGTTCTGCCACTGCTTCAAGCACCATCAGTCATGCTCTGTATTCCCTACTTAGTGAACACCAGGAAAGGCATGGGTCAGTGGTATTATATACGACTGTAATTGTAGAAGGTTCATTATGCAGGTGTGATGGAAGATGAAGGAACTTTATTTTTTGAATCAGAAATGGGAAGTGATTGCCTTTGTTCAGGGGGTAAAGCACATGAGGGTAGCATAAGCCTGCTGAAACTAAATAATGAGCCAGGAATCATTTTAATTTAGCAATAACTATAAGGATTCAGTGATCCCCAGAATCCATAAAATACTGAATAATCACAAGGAAATGTTAATAGGCTGTGCACCAAATATGTATATTCATGCATGAACCAGAATTAAAGACTGTGTCAATATGAAATTTACTTTAAGGGAAGAAGGATTATGAAAGAAACCGAAAACACTAATAAGATGATTGCTTTTCATTGATTTCATATTCTTCTTTTTTACCTTATATTCCCAATTTTCATGTTTTTTATATTTGTATATGTTTTTCATTGACTTTGATGAATCCATCCATAAGCTTGATAGGTTTTTATCTTATTGTTGCTATATAAAATAAAGTGCTAATACTTGCTAGCTAGGTTTTTCTAAAAATTCACAGTTCTACATTTTTGTGGTTTCTACTTTTGAAATTATTGCCATGTGGAAAAAAATATACCATTTATCAGCTGTGATACCTACTGTAATATAACATACATTACAGAGATGACATTAAAGTTGGTGCATGTTGACAGTTTACTCTTTACATGCATAATATTTCATTTCCAGGAGGAATTTATTTCCTACTCTTTTTAGCAATCTTTCTGAAGTGAATTTATCATGCTTGATCTACATTGTTCTTTATTTAAAACTTCAGCCTCTATTGTTTTGGCACATAATATGAAAATCTTATAAAACATTATTACTGTATTTCATATTTTAATTTAGTCATTTTGTCATATTTTAGTAATTTAAAATATATTTTATTCATATTTCCTAATACTGCGAGTCAAAAATAAATTTTCATATTAATTCAAAAACAGCATAGGCCAGATCCTCAGCCATTGTATATCACATTAGTACCCCTGAAGTAAACAAAGATAAACCGATTTACATCTTCTGGGAATCTGATCCTCTTGTATCTCAAGCTAAACACATGCTATATTGCATTTTTAGACTTATTAAGTCTTTATCCTTTCCTTCTGGTGTATTTAATCAATAAACTGCATCTATTCAGAAATATATAAAATAGCAAGTTTTGAATACTTTCAAATATTAACTTCCAGGAACTCCAAAATTGTAATACATGCAAAGGTCATTAAAGTAAAGGCACGATACAGTACCCTGAAGTCATTTTTATATATCTCAAGCTAACACTGAATAAAGTTTTGATAGTTTTAATATATAAGCTATATACAAATAATAGACTATAAACATGCATTTTTATAAAGGTTAGCAATATTCTGTTTTTCTTACCTTAAGTGCTTGCAGCACTGCTCATTTATTATATGGTAATAACGACTTTCCATGGCATTTGATAACAACAGCTTTAAATATGAAGGTCTCAATTCATTATATAAAAAGTGTTAGAATTTTTTTCCTCATAAAGTTCTGGCAGATTCCTACACAAAATATGCTAGTAAAAATGAATGGTTTAAAGAGAAATATGATCTAATTAGGCTATCTGAAATCAGGCAGAAGACTGGGATATATAAATACAAGGACAGAGAGTTTATAGAAAGGGTATATTTAATAGGAAAGGAGAGGAGGATAACATTCTTTGCATTTTACACTACTACAACAGTCAAGAATTTAAGCATATAGAAAATGCAATGTACTATCAGAGCTGTGGTCTACATAGTGCAATTTCTCATTGGTGACAATGGCAGCACTTGAAATTGCAGAGAAAGGTATCAGAAACCTCTTAAGGAAGAATTATTTTATAACATTCTGATGGCTAGGAAATGATATTTAGAGGGTTGCTTTTAGGATTTGAGTTGTAGGTAAAATAGATATGCATTAGAACAACGGTCCAGGGGAATGGCAAGGGTTAATTGGTTTCAAAAAGCCTGTTTGTGACAACATTTCCTTCAAGGCATACTGTGTCTGAAGCCAGCAGACACACAGGCTAGGAAATTGAAGACATGTACCACACTATTCCATAACAAACAGTGTACATGAGATAACATAAGACAAGGTGACAGTGCCCATCTGCAGAGTCCCTGGGATTTCTGGTTTTGGTGGACACATCAAATTAGGAGGAAATTGGTAAATAACTAAATTAAGATGTGTGCATGTTATAGGTTTGGGAAACAAAGGAATATGCTGACAGGACGGAACATGGAGAGTATGATGACCATAGGGAATGATGCCTGGGAATGAAGAGTCACTAGAGGAGACAAAAGATATAAAAGGAGGGTTTTAAGAGCAGCAAAGGGTCCCTGAGAAGGAAACCCATGGCCATCACGGACAGAAAGCACACCTCCAGCCCATCACACCCACCACTGCAGGCGGGTGGGCCTCAGATCTTTGACTTTAAAGCTGTTGACATCTAACATTCAAGAAAGAACCACAGGGTGAAGCTTGTGTACTGGCAAGATGCAACTCCTTTGTCACAGCTCTAGGACTGGTAGTAATAGAATTGTTTGAATTATTTGTATCTGCTATCATTGTGTATCAATAAAAATTGGCTATTATCAAATGGAGAGGTTGTGGTTGGCCTGAAGGTTTGAATCTGCCCAGAACAAGGTATATGGGTCATAAATCCCTTGACACCTTCATATAACATTTTAATCTATGGGTGTGTACAAATGTTATATTTCAACCAGTGGAATCACAGTTCCATTGGCTGAAACGCTTTGCATGCAAGAGTTCAAAGCATTTTAAGCATTTAAAAAATAGATGATGTGGTGGAAATCTCTACCACATTGGGCATGGTTGAAGTGCCAGTCAACTGGGGCAAGCACTTGAGTGAACACTTGCATACAACTCCAATCAGTTAGGGATGCCCTCTGGCATCCTGGCTTGCCCTATTCTCATCTTCTCCTCTCCCTTCCAGGGAGACAGTTTGAGTTTCTAATGTGTTTTAATGTTCCAGCCTAAGTGACAGAGCGCCCCTTCCCTAAAAGCTCATGGGGCCACTAAACCCCTGTCCCCTCAATTGCCCTCACCCGCTGCTTTCTTGGTCCCAAAGGACACTCCTGGGCTCCAAACCCAATGCATGGACACTTACCCACCCACCCACACCTCCTGTTCCATGACCTGCAAACACCCCCTTATAAATCCTACCTGAAGGGTGAAAAGTGAAGATCTGTGTTAGATCTGACAGCTGGTGCCACAGAGGTAACAGATGGGGTGATGGAGGGGAAAGTGATAGTCTTCAGAGAGAGAGCAGACCATCCATGGGTCTGCTATCTGACAGCCTGACTACTGAGGGAGGAAGGGGGTGATTTGGGGAGGGTGGGAATGCAATCCCTTGGGCACCAGCCAGTTGGCCCTGACCTGTGCCCTGGGCCTCTGCCACCTGTATGCAGGGTTACAAAAGAGTCTGTAAGAATGCTGGGATATGTGCTCTGAGTCTTTCTGACTAGGTGCTTTTACTGCAAAGCATGCAGACAGGGATTTGCATTTATATACAGGGTTAGCCATTTTAAAATAAGCCAGTTAAACTTCAACCAGTTGCTTTGAACTTTTGTACACGTCATAAGATAATATAATTATTAGACACCAAACAAAGATATAGAGCTAAGCTAAACAAAATGCCTAAAGCTAAGTTAATGCTAAATTAAGCTAACACAGGGATAATACTAAGATAGGAGGATTCATGAGTAGATATCAGAGAACAGCAGCTCTGCTTCAAGACAGCTGAAGAAGATCTCGTGCCTCTGATGCCATTGTCTTAGTAAAATCATTCCCTAAGCTACCTAAAGCAGGAGTTTTCCTCTGCAGCAGACCCTTCTCCATGGGTTAGTATGCAGGAACTCACCTCTCGCTCTTTCTCTCTCTTTCTTTTTTTCAACTAACATAAAAAACACATTAAAAATTCTGGCCTTTTTACATGATTCACAGAGAACTTATACTCTCATGTACTCTCCATACTGTACCTGCAAGTATTGTAACAGATGCAGTTTGACCTACATGTAGCATGACTACTTGAAATTTCCTTTGTAACTGAAAAGTATAGACACAAGGGCTAGATACAGACAACCAAAAAGCCTGAGGCTGAATCAGTTCAGTCTTTGCAAGTTAGTCTAAACTGAACAGATTAAATTGAAACACAAGTGAATAGACATTTACCTTCAATTCAGGTAATGCAGCCACATACCCAGTGATGTACTAATTGGGGGTGGGGGGCAGGACCTCCAGGGGTACTCGGTCCCCCGGTAACACTTCTGGGTTCATCACCAGCACTTCTGGTTCTGCCACTGCCATTTCTGAGCTTAGTGAATGGCTGCCAGTGGACCTGCCCACCCTCCTCCATTCAGCAATTGGCCATGGACAGGGGAGAGGGGACACAAATGCAAGAATTGGCCCCCAGACACCAGAGACCCAAGGTATGCCCCCCCGATCGCTTAAACTGTTTATGTGTAACTTCTGTCCCTAGCCAGGAGGGCAGGGACAGTGAAGCTTGGTATGGACATGATAGCCTTTTGATATGGAACTCACAAAGAATATAAAGCAAGATATAACAATAGAAGTGCTAAGCTTCCTTCTTTCCTTTCAGGTTCCCTTTCCATGTGGTGCTTCTAATCCCAGTTCAGACAGATGTAATGTATAAAGGTGCCACAACCTAAAAATTTATATAGGCTATTAGCTTTAGTCTATGGCATTTTTAGGCCAAAAAGGGCTTTAAGTACAGGCTTATGAAGGTCTAAAAAATCTTTCTGGAACCTTAATTACAGTGCATCTACCAACTGGCTCTACAACGGTGGTTAGATAATACTTTACATTTTCAATCTGCTGTAAATACTCATTACTTCAGCTGTGAATGTCCCTATAAAGTAAGCAAGTTTATGGCACTGATTATGACATAGATCCTTTTAAAGGACTATGTTATGGCTGTGGAAGCTGCAAAGCTCTTCTCTCCATTACAATCACATCTGCAAAGTGTTGTTTAGCAGAACTATTCTGGGTAGTGAATGGCCTGCTTAATTTGGATTGTCTCCACCTCGAAACTGAGTCATTTACAGTCTGTTGTGACAAGCTTGCCACTTACTTTGTAGGCAAAATTACTCACATCTGGCACAGCTCAGGGACCATGAATTTAGCTGCAAAGTATAAATTTGGGTCTGGGAATGCTCGGTTTTGGCTGGTTTATATGGACTGGATACAGCTGTTACCCACTGATGCAAAGATTGTGTTTGGAAGAGTATGGCTGAGAGAGACTGGAAACAAAGCAGACAGGGGTTGACAAAGCCTCCCACTTGGATGGTAGGATGCTGGATATTTGTCCAGCCCCTACTCAAAAAAACATCTCTTGACGCTGTGATGCTGACTCCTCAACTGGTTGCCACCCATTTTTCAGTTCCCCTTTTTTACTTAGGAGGTCTCTCAAGATTCCAGATACATGTGGATGCTCTCAGAGCCCTGGACCCATGTTTAGTCTAGCTTTTGTTCCAGGTACATCATACAGAACTGCATTTGCAGCCATGGTTGACAATTTTTATCTGGAGATTGACAAAGGAAATTGTATCCTATGGATTTTATTAGACTTTTCAGAGTCCTTTGATACAATTGACCATGTGGTACTGATAAGCAGAGTTTCTGGTTTAAATTAAATTATATACAATAATTTTAATCACAGGAAAAAGTGTGGATTTTGGGTTACTTCTTTTAATCTGAAAATTGGGGATTTTTTTTTTTTAAATCAGAAAACCAGGAACCTTGCTGATAAAATGGAATCTACCTTACCTGGGATCATTCTTAATTGATTTCAATGTTTCCTAACAGGGAAATCCAAAGGGGTAACAAAGTATGGCAAATCCCTCAGGGTTTCATTTTGTTGCCCCTCCAGTTTGAAGTGCATATGAGGCTGCTGAACAAAAGCATGTGGAGATTTGGAGTAAGTTGCCAACAGTATGCTGATGACACCCAGCTCTGCCTCTCCTTTTCATGTGACCTAAGTCTGTCTTCAATCTTAGTCCTCACCTAGTGCTTGGCTACAGTCAGGGACTATATGTAGATGAACCAACTGAAGTTGAATCCAGGCAGGACGGTTAGCAGACTTCATGAACTGGAGGATAGGAACATCCATCATTGATTGGATTCAGTCTCCCCTTGTCATTCAGGTTTGTAGCCTTGGTGTGCTCTTTGATCCTCTGCTGTACCTGGATCAGGGGTGGGCAACATTTTGGGGGCTGAGTGCCAACAACACCCACAACTTCAATTTGTAAGATGTTGGTGTACCAGGAAAGGAGAGTGGTGGAGCTGGGAGGAGCCTAATCCTTGTTGTAGCAGCGCAGCCCTGATCCCTTCCCTACTGTCCATCCTGAAGCATGCTTGCCAATCAAAATGCTTTGCTTAGCACCCATGCCAGGGGTACCTACCCCTGACCTGGAGCTTCAGATGGCAGCAGTGCCTAGGAGTCCCTTATACCAGCTTAATCTGGTGAGAGGACTATGGTCTTTCCTTTCAGATTTGGATCCGGTCACAATTGTGCATTTGTAATCTCAAGGCTAGAGTATTTTAATGTTGGCTGAGTGGACTGTTCTTAAGAACCATCTGCAAGTTGCAGCTGGTGCAGAATACAGTGGCCTGCTTTCTTGGGGGGTGGGAAACCAGGAGCTCATTACTCCAGTTGTGTACTCCAGAGTTGAGAGTCTGCTTTCACTTCTAATAGCTTTCTGGATGAATTCAAGGTACTGATCTTGACCTATATGACCAAAAGGACTGCCTCCTCTCTTATGCTCCACCACAGTCCCTAAAGCCATCTGAGAACAAGTTCACTAAAGCAAAACATGTGGTAGGTGGGCCTTGGTAGTCACTCCTCAGCTTTGGAACTTTCTTCCCTTTCTGCCAGAGCCCAAGCCTGGATGTCTTTTGGAAGCAGTGTAAGACATTTTTATTTGGACAGGTTTTTTTAACAGTCCAGGTTATGCTTTGCAGTATTCTTTGAGGAATTATTTTATTATTTTATATTTTTTGTTATGATTTTTGATTGTAAGCTAAAGCCTAAGCCTTTTAGGGGTGGCATATAAGCCAAATGAATATATAAATAAAATAAGTACTATTACCAATACTTTATAGACGTGGAAACTGAGGCATTGTGAGATTGTAGGCATTGTCTATGTCACAAAGTCAGTCAGTGGCAGACTCAGAACTAGATTTCTAAAGATCCAACCTGTAGTTGTTTAAATGGGCAGCACTACAGTCATATAAAAATACCAAGTTACCTGACTGTGAGGTATAACAAAAGGTTGGCTTTTCTGACTCCTCCATACATTGCATGAATATTATTTTAGATCAAGTTTGGAAAGGAACATTAACTCAAAGGCTGAGTAGTGCAATCTATAAAAGATAGTTCATAGGGCACTGAAGCTAAGAATACAAACCATGAGGTTGTTATAAAGCACCAAATGACCTAAGCTGCAACCTTGCAAACACACATCCTTTGATTTTGAAGGGACTATAGTGGTACAAGTGAAAAAAGACTACACGTTTTCAGGGATGAGTTCCTATTTTTCATCTATGGGTAACAGACATTTAAACATTGCAAATAGATGCATGTTAACTTGACAGTTTTCTTCACCTGAAATAGCTCTCTATTTGGAACGCTCGGTAAAAGGAAAAGGAAAAAATAAAGATTAAAAATAGACAAGAAAAGTAATTAGAAGACAATACACACATAAAAAGCCTGTGGTGGGAAGTATAGAAAAATATACTATAAATGTCACTGAATCTGTTTATGTGACATGTAAATAGTTCAGACATATGGTTTGAGAATATCCTGAATGAAAAAAGTAACCTGTTGCAGTATTCTTGCCCACTATCCGTCATGAAGAGATGCACAATTAGAGTAAGAAGAAGAAATCTCAATATCCCTTATAATATCTAGCTTATCAAGGTGGTATTATATAAGGACAGCCTGGATATAAAAAGATAATTTCTGTTATAAATGACAAATGCCTAACTCCCATGGTTTTTCAGTGGATATTTTAATCTACACCAGAAAGTTACCAAGGAGGTGAGGAGGTGTTTTGGTTTATTTGTCTTTGCTCTGTTAACTCTTGAGTTTTATCTTAATTCACGTTGCTGTGGTATGGTACTAAAATGCTAGTAGTATGAACATAAGTTAGGCATGGCTTTTCATTTGTGAACAATAAAAATCAGAAACAGGTTATGAAAATCATTAATGCCTACAGGGTTTCTGAGATCGTCAGTTTCCACATTGCACGTCTTCCAGGGATTTTATGAAAATCCCTATAACTCGTAATAATAAAGTCTGAAATTTAAAATGCGATCTATTTCTAGGTTAGAGGAACACAAATAAGTTTAATAAGTTCAAATAAGTTTAAAATATTAATCTGAATCAATTTTATATTTTTCTACTTATTTTAACAAGATACTATAACTCAAGAAGAATCACTGCAATTTCCTAAGTTGCAGTGCATACATACATGTATGTGAGAATCAGGAATATAATGATATTCTAATTGCACCCTTCACTTTGGAGAGCATATCGATCTCTCAGTAACAGTGATACCCAATGATTTTCACTTGTATATCCCCTCTGCTTTGGGAATCTCAGTCCTCTGTGACCACGGATTAAGCTTCATGTTGTTTCTTCAGATAAGTTCAAATATATTTTGTTTTACAGATGTCGAAACTTGAGGCAGAAATATTTCATATCTTGCCTAATGCTGCATATATGCAGTCTGTAAGAGGAGTGGCTGTTCAGACCCATGAACTAGGTATGTTTAGTTTGAAGAAAAGGAGCTTAAAAGGAGATATCTTAGCTGTTTTTAAATATTTGAAAGGCTGTCTTAAAGAAGACAGAAGACAACTGTTCTGTCTTCCCACAGCAAGCAAGACAAGGCAAACTGGCAGTAAACCAACTTTACATTAAATCTTAGGGAAGAAAGAAAATTGTCTAAGTATAAGAAGCATAAGACAATGGATTAAGCTGCCCAGGAAAACTGGGGAATCCCCTCCACTGTAGGTTGAAAAAGCAGCTGGATAAGCACCTGTTAGTTTAGGAATTGTGAATCCTGAAACTCTGAGGTCCCATCCAGCCCTAAGATGTATACAACAAGTTAGTGAGAGGTAGTCAGCTGTGTAAGTGCAGAGCCAAGAATACAAACATTTATTGTATATTGCACTGTGGCACTGGAAATTATTAGGGATAGGAGTTCAAAGAGATTTTGTGGGGATCACTTCATGGAGATAACTACACTTGGAGGGCAGGGCTGAAGCCCCAAGACTTGGAAATACCCCAAGAAAACTATGGAAACAAAGGTGTTGCCTTTGTTCATTTGATTCTGATATGCCCCAACTTTACTAGTTCCATTCAATTCTTCTTATCCATCGCTGACCTAAGGGCTTTTTTAAAAGTGGGGCACTCACCAGAGAAGTAGGTCAGAGGAAAGAGAACACAGTCCTAGTCTTAGTAGGTAGAAGTCTATTTTACTGGCAGAGACTGCAGATCTTTGGACTGCCCACCCTTGCAGGAGGTAGCAGTAGTGGGGGAATAGTCTAACCATCGTTTGTGGAAGGAGATGCATGCATAGGGTTTCCTACCTTTCCCTATGGAAAGAATAAATACTGGGACTATGGGAAAATAAACTTATTCTATATACTTTTGAATATGCATATATTTTTAGATAAGGACTTTTGCTGCAAACTCCAATTTTAAGTCTGTTTTTTTTCTTTACTCCCCTCATCCCTAGAAAAATAAAAACTAAAAATATACCTAAAATTTGGTCCCAAAACCTAGCCTTTATAAGACAATACGGAGTGATAAATGGTCCATTCAGTATCTTGTTCTCTCTGAATTAGTATCCTAAACCTTATTTTCAAAGCATTTTTACCAAAAACATATATTTCTCTATGACATGATTATTTATCAGTTGAGCTACCTTGTTTTAACAAAAGCTTCAAATTTTTCTTCTACAAAAAACACTTGTGAAGTATTAGGCAGCCTGCATCTCTGAGGCACAGAAAACCATTCCCTTGAGGTTGATTATTTGGCTTCCCGAATATGTCACTCTGAAGAACAGCAGATACATCTTCCAGATTCAATTATGGAGAGGCGACACCATCATTTCCTCTTAATAAAACAGTTTATCTTGTATTGTGACGATCAGGAAAGCCAATCCTAATGAACAAAATGTCAAGCATATGGGGGTAGGGAAGATAACTGAAATGGCTCATTGGGTCATGATGTGAAGCAATCCAGCCCAGGAAAATTAAATAGCAAGTGATTACTGTTTGCTAAGACTGGGCTCATCTGTACACACATTAAATTTATGGTTTTAATTTACCTTTAAGTTAAAATATAACATCCCAGCTTTTAATACATCACTTGTCTTTAATAAATCTGTCATGATTGTGTGCTGATCTTATACAATTTTCAGAAGTAATCTAAGAGTCTAAGGAAAATTCAACTAAATCATGCTGTTTAATGTTGGAATATACATAAAATACATCTGGCATAATGCTCCAGTATTTGGTCATAGCATTTGTCTTGAATGGAGGTGTTCAAAAATTGCTCCATCTTTTTGGCACAATGTACTGTATTAACATGTTTGACTGGGTAAAGGCACATGCTATTTAAAGAGGCTAATCTTTAGTATATTCGCCTTTGGTGTTGACAGTACATGACTCAAATGATTGAAAGTTATCAGTATAACAAAAAAATAGCAATCATAAGCTGAAATTAAGGTAACAATTAAAAACATCCTATGCTAAAGGAAAAAACCCAAGGTGGGACACAAAATTACCATTGGTAACAGAAAAAAAGATTGAAGCCAGCACTGTACCCCACTTTCCATTCAGTAATTCCCTGGGCAGGAAAGGACTTTTTTGCCCCACAAAATCTTTTGCGATTTCAAAGATTTCCATTTCTACATCAGAATTAACCAAGTTCTTTAAAGATTTTCCAAAAAAAGCAAGGACACTACTCCTGCTAAAGCCACATGGTTAGGTCACTCACTAAGACTCAAGTTTAGGTAGTTGTTATGCCATATGTTTGGAAAGTGACCTTTAATTAACAAGCTATTGACTATGCTGCAGTGGGTCTTTCTCAGTCTCTCCAGTTGGAACTGTTCCAGATCCTCTGAACAATTACAGAGTTGGTAGCACAGAGACTTGAAAACAAGATTCCTATATCCTAGCCAACCACTACCCTAAAGAGCAGCTGTCTTTCTGGTCCAATGGATATTTAACTATTAAGATAAAGTACAAGATTCCTAACTTGAGAAATTGAAAGAGAACCCTCTCAATAGACTAATGGTCAGCATACTCACCAGGGATGAGGAAGACACACATTCAAAACAAAGTCAGACTGCAAAACTCAAACCTGCATTGCCTCCATGAGGAACATTTGTAAGGAGGAAGCTGAAACAAAAGGCAGAGTTAAAGAATAATCTTTCCCCTTGCACAGTCTCCATGAGCTATGTTGAAGGTAAAAACAGGTCTCTCTCCCTAGGTAGTCACGAATTGTCATTATCTTTAACAGCTTTATCTGGTCCTCATGCTTTCACCTTGCTAAAGTGTTGGGGATTTATAGGTGTTATCAGGATCCTTAAGGACCATCTTCAAGGCCTCCTGAATCACACCTCATTGATGGGGGCATTGACCATAAACTCTCATGGAGTTTCTTGCACCATCCTGTGGGTTAGGCTGCACTTCAATAAGATAAGATCTAGGATAGAAAGATGAATTATTTCTTTAAAATTCTTAATGACCATTTTAAATATTCACCCGAGTTAAAGTGAAACATAATAAAGCAGTTTGAAACCTGAGATTTCTTTAAATTCATCTCACATCACGTGCCCCAGACGCTATATCGATTATGAATGAAAAAAAAAATTCTGCATAGACAAATCAAAGACAAAGAATTAAAAAAAAAAGCCTGATCCTCATGCAAAGATTGCTGTGCTACTGCTGTTTTATTTAGCTTTATTCTATACCTTGAATGAGATTATAAATGCAACAAAGAATTTACTGAAGTTTGTATGCTATTTATTCACTTGCCCTGCTTTGAACACACAATACTTCATTCTTCTATTGTATTTCATTCCTTTCTTTGTTCACTTCTAGAGAATAAACACATCATTACCATTATAATCCAAGTTGGGAAATGGGTAAGTCAGAAATTGAAAAATCTTTGATGTGCATTATTTTCTACATTATGTAGAGTTGCTAAGGAAGATGCGTCTGAAGTACCTTGATTCAATTTGTGTATAGGAAGCCGGAGCCAGAGACATTATTGTGGTGCCTCAGGGAAGGTCATGTAAGAAGCACACAGCCTGATTTAGAGCTGAAGGCCATCACACATCTGGACTTATCAGAGTTTCAGGTGGAATGATGAAGTACATTTCAGACTGCAAGCACTGCAGTAAGAACAGTTCTTTTTTCAATAAAAACTGAATAAAAGGTTGTAAATTTATTGTGCTACCTGCTCTCTCTCTCTATTGCTTTCTTCTTTCCCCTCACTACCCCACCCTCCCTTGCCCCGTGCCCTTTGCCCACTGCCCTAAGCAAATATAGATCCAGGGTCATTGCCATATATTAAAAAGAAGTAGAAATTAAATCTCAAATAGCATCTTTATTGTATGGGGCCTGAACTTGTTCCCATGCCCTACATGTTCACATAAATGTATACATAACTAACTTCTCATTGGAGATACTTATATACCCAGTTTGCTTAATTAATTATAACTAACCTTTGAGAGCACTATGAAAAGAGAGCAAGAGCTATGACATATGTTATTGTCCTTTAAACAGTTTCTTTCAGGAGATTATTTTTCATGTAAGCAAACAACAGAAGCTTATTCCATTCTTTATCTCAGTACCATAAATACCAAGAAGAATTCACTATACAGAAAAAAGAGAGTAAATATTGTGCAAGCTAATGTATGCAACTTCAAAATCAAAATATTATAAAGTGGATGTTCCTTTTTTATTTCTATTAGATATTAAATACTTAAATACCTTGACAGGAACTTGTACAAGGGACACTGTGATATATAGGAAGCCTAATAAAACAGAAAATCATGTAGCATTGCCTATTAAATACTGTAGATTAAAACAATAATTTGTCTCTCTTTTTCTAGATTACTTGTATCACTCAGTATTTAAAGTCCTAAAGTTTCCCAAAGATTTTATATTATTAGTAATGTTCACGTGGAACACTCACAGCTAATGGGCAAGCACTGCAAAAGACCACTGCTAAAATTATTAAAAATTAGATTAAAAGAGACTGAGCTAAAATAATTATTTGCCAGAAGACCTGACAATTTATTAGTGTTCTATGAAACAAAAGTGTTTTTGTTGTTGCATGTGAAATCAGATAGTGGCCTGTATGTCATAGGAAATGTCTTGCACTGACATGCTTCCACATTTTCTACTACTATCCTGACTAATGCCTTAGATCCTCTAAATCAGGGATGGGGAATTATTTGGTCTGGAGGGCCACTTAAATGTTATGATGAGTTGTTGTGGGCTGGGGGTAGTGCTGACCTGGCTTGGTGTGGAGGGGGGAGGGGTGCAGGGGGCAGAGAAATTGATCCTGCCCAGTCCTGGGCCATCTACCTTGCACACACCAACAGGGGCACCGGATGGAACAGGCAGGTGTGTGGGATCTCCATGGAGACTGGTTCAGGACCAATGTGGGCAGAGTGCACTCAGCCAGGTTGATAGGATGGGGTGAGGAGCAGCACCCAGAAGAGGGATGGGTGGATGGGGCTATATAGTGAAAGTGCAGGGCTGGGACCCAGGTTGGCCTGTGATCTACTCCCCTCACATCCCCTCATGTCCCTTGATGGGCATCGGTTGTAAGGGCAAGGACATGTGGGTCCCTGGCACTGGACTCATGCTATCACAGCCCCATGATCCTGGCCGTAGTCCCCATCCACCCATCCCACTCCTGGGTGCTGCTCCCCACCCTCCTGTGGACCCATCCCATCACCTGGCCAACTGGTCTCTATAGAGGCTCCTGCCTGCCCACTCTTTCTGGTGCCCCAGGTGGTGGGTGCAAGGTGGATTAGCAGGGGCAGCTGGGCAGAGTGGACTGCCAACATGGGGGCTGCCAGGAAGCTGAATCCAGCTGCCATACTGCCCCAATTCACCACACGCCTGGGAGCAGCAGAGCTGGTCACACGTACCACAGCCTGGGCTTGCCCCTGCACCTGCAATGGATGGGGCTGAGGGACCCTTCGTGGGCTGGATGGTATCCATTAATGGGCTGGATTCAGCCCGTGGACCATATTTTGCCACCTCTGTTCAAAATGGTCATGCTCAGCAATCTCCTATTGTATAATTCTCTTTAATATTTCCATTTAAGTGTTAGTTTTTTCTAGAAGATGAGAAGATAGTAGAATTGGTTGGCAGGTTTTTTTTAGAAGAAAATCTTTATTTTTCAGAAAATACTGATTCAAAAGAATTCAATCATTCAGCAGGAATGTTTAATTTTCTGTCAATTTTTGACAAAGTTTAATTTTGATGCATCATTTCAAAATGAATATATATTTTTAAATATTTGCTATAAATTATATAAAAATTAAAAACAAAGTAAAGCATTTCAAAATAGACTATTTGAATTGACCTGAAAACATTTATTTTTTATCCTGAAAAGTTCATTTCATGGGAAATTTCAGATTTCAGTGTTTTCTTCTAGTTTGGGAAAGCACCAACTTTCAAATGAATGAAATTGATAAAATGAAAAATCCTATTTTTGGCCTCTCTTCAAATATTTTATGTTGTATCCTGGGCTCAGGATGCAGCATGAAGATCATTCCCACTCCCCCCCACCCTGAATCTGTGCATATGCATATGAGGGTACCTTTGTAGTACATAGTACATGTGCTTAGGAATATATTTTCTGAATCTAGACTTTCTAATTGAAAACCTTAAAATGTCATTATTAGTTTTGTTAAGAAAATTAATATAGGACAGAACTACATTCATTATTTCTGGGTTTTTTGTTTTCATTATGCTTTGCTCTTGTTGGGGGCTCATTTGTTTTGTTTTTACTTTTTTGGGGGGTGGGGTTGTCTGCTTATTTGATTTTGTTTTGGGTTTATTTTTTGCATCATGCTTGTCATCCTTACCATGATTCAGTATTAATTGAGATATAAAATAAAGCAAGCATTTCTTCCCTTCCATCATGCAACTCGCAACACTAATGAAAAAAACAGAAATACTGGAGATACAGCATGATGGAAGATTATTTATGTAAATAAAGATGCTAGATTACTAATGTATAACACTTTATTAAATATGTCTATGCTCTCCTAAACACCTGTAAATATCCTCTTTATACTGAATTATTTATTGTACAACATTAAACTGGGAAGGCATGAACTTATGATGTTTTGTGCATGCATTATTGCACATTTGTAATTTTTTATGTGAATGAATTTGGTGGTTACTAGTCTTACTATGCTGATAGGTTTCCCTCTGTGAATTGTCCCCAACTGCCACAATGAGATATAGGAAAATAATATGTTAATTTTTTAAGTGTGTAATTTATTCCAGCTACTACTATAATATTGTAAGTACAGTGGTGGATTTTTGGAATTGGTAAAATTAGTTTCACTATTGTGAGAATAAAAAATGTTGCTAGTTTTATTCATTCTTTATTTTCCAGCCCTTTAAAGTACCTTTTCATATTTGACAAAGGTAACAATTTTATTTGGTGGGAAATCAGGAAGGTGCCTGAAGTAATTAGTTAATATTAATATAAATAGATTATTTGAGAAGCTGTGTCTCAGACATTATCTTGTATATGTCTATGCACACAGAAGAAAAGGAAGAGTTACAAGTGTTCCCTTTTACTGAATTAATTAAAGATTAAAACAAAGTAAGAATTTCTGACATTTATACTCTCTTCATTAGATTTGTGGATCAATGCAATATTAAACACTAAACTGATGCATAGCATGCAAAATTAAATTGTTACAGTAAAAAATGTACTGTGCATGTATATGCATAGCAATCAGTTATCATGTGGGATGGAGGCCCCTTCTAGTTCTATGTTTCTGTGTATAGAAAAAAGTTAGCTTTACAATGGGTGTGTAACTGCATTTTTCTTCACAAATCCAAACTTCCTTTTGTCTTTTGCAAAAGATCCTGTTTCTCCTTGGGGAAATGTCATGTGGTCCCCACAGGTCTGAAAATTTGGTAGTGGGGGAGCAATGGCAGCATTAATTACTACATCAATGCTGCCAAATTTCTGGATCCATTGGAACTTGCTGGACAACATGGCATGGCCAGCTAAATTAAGTGCACAAGACTGGGCCAAAGCAACATTGAGCCTGATTCTGGTGCACAGGGCCAGATGAAGATAGCATGGTTTCTCAATGCAAGTGTGCCCATCTGGACCAGAGAAGTGCAGGGTCTGATCAACATGTGTGCCAGTAGGTGTACTGAGGTAGCATGGGGCTGTATCCAGGCACACAGGGCTGGGTTGAGGCAGCACAGGGATCTTTCTGGGCATGCAGGGCCAGGGTGGCTCAGGGCCCAATCCAAGCATGCAGGGCCCAGTTGGTGCAGCATAGTGATGCAGGACCCAATCCTATGTACTGACCCCACAAAGGATCCAGCCCAAGGACTGGTTCCGCATGACTTAGCTAATCCATGAGGCTGAGAAGTTGAGCACAACTGCAATACAGTAACATTAAAATAAAAAATTAAGAGAGCATGTAAACTTTGAAAAAATCTCAGAATTTACAAATGATATACAGTCAAGAATAAATTTTCTAGGCATTCTGGTCTTTTGGAAAGTTGCTTATGAATAGAGACATTTTATAATTCTTTTCATCTGCAGCAAGACAGATAGCCAAGGACTTCCTTGAAACTACTTTTTTTTACTCAACTAGAAGGGGCATTAGTAACTGTTGCAGCTTCTCCATGTTTTTCAAACTCTGATCAGTCTCTATCTACACCATAAGTTCATTCCTGTGACATGAGTGCAAACAGAGACTATAAAATATTACATACAGAGTAGGTCTACAAGAAATGCTACATCGCCAAAGTGATGAGTTATGGCAATGTAGCTCATCACTATGGCATCATAGCATCAGCAAGCATAAACCATGACACCACTACTACTGCGCAGGAAACAACCTGTGTGATGATAAAGCAACACCCCATGCAGCGTTTAAGCAACTACTAAATGATTGTGCTGTAACAAATGTGCAGTTGGGTGCATGTGTAGGCATGCTAACATAGTACTATGTGCTAAAAGACAGTTCCTACACTAAAAGAACTCAATGTGATTTAGGACAAAGTACAAATGAGAATAACAAATAATGGAGAGGATGGGAAAGTAGCGTCAATAGCAAGACGAAACTAGTGATGGTATGGATCCACTTTTCCATTCTACTCTACTCTGTTCTAATGGAATGAAAGAACAGGTCCAAGATTTGCACCCAATTATTTCACTTTTCTTGGAAATGTGATGGCTCATTGTTTAAAAAAAATCCTCCCATGAATTCTTTGCTGAATTTATTGCCCATAGAAAATGTTATATTGTCTGTAAACTGAAGTCTTTCATGCAGTAAATGTACTTCTTTTCAGAGAACTTTTCTCTCACTGTACACAAATATCCAAGATCATTCTCAGTCATTGGCCTTCCTCATAGGTTTGGTAAGTTACAAAGAACAGAGTTGGGCCTTGCACTGTGTCTAGAGGCTGACAAAAAGGGTGCATCAGAGAAGTGAAGAGAGTGGATACAACACAATAGCATTGAAAAGGCCAACCTTTTATTCTCATTTACTGAGAATGTGACTGCCTGTCTAGAACGAAGGAGGTGATGTCACGAATTGCTAGTATTCATGGCACAAAGTATGTTTATACAAATGTCTATAGCCCTGGTTCTCATTTACATTACAAGGTAGCAATATAAAGGTTAAATATAAAGGTTCAAGTGCAAGTGCATTTATTTACATTCAATTTTTGGTCCCTTAACAGTATATAAAATATACTCCAAGAACTAGGATAGTAGAGGGTGGCTTCCTTCCACTCCTCAGGGAGAGCACTGCTTTCCCCATCGTTGAAAAAAAGTAGGGCTACCTACTACTACTTAGAGCTGGGGCCAAGGTACAGGAATAGAATAGAATAGAAATGCATATAGTTTGGCCATGTCACTGTACCCCATGCATTCCTCTTGCCATCAATCTCAGTCTTTCCACTCACCCATGTGCTTGTTACTCCTATAAAATTGTAATAACTTTTTAAAGGAACCTGGATCTTTGTATGTGCATTGTAGGGTTCCTGAACCCAGGTTGTGGGCTTAAGAGATAGGATATACATGGGCAGAATGGGGTGGTGAATCATCCCAGGTAACACAAAACACATTTTGCTTCAATTAAAAAGAAATTAAAAGCTGTGTTAATGCTTTTAGCCACAGTTAAAAACAGTCTGCAAGGTTATGAAATACGTCTTACATCTTCAGGAGCATCTAACAAACAGCAGAATTGCAAAAGAAAGGAAAGCTTGATTAGTGGAACATTAAGACTATATAATGTGTGAGGATCTGGAGCTGCGGCTGGCGAGCCAAGCTCACGGTCTCGGTCACGGTTGGTTTGGTCAAGTGGTGGCAAATTGGAAACGGACAGGTAGGGATTAGCGGCGGTCGAGTATGAGTGGCACGCACGCTTATGGTTCCAAATTAAATGGTTTATTACACTTACGCTTTGATGGCGTAGGTAGGATCTTCAGTTACAGTAACAGATGTAAACAATAAACAATGGAGGGGTCTGTTGGGCCACGAGGTTCACAGAGAGCCCTTGCTTTCCACCCCTGGAACCAATCCAGGGATAGGTGCGGCTGCCCTCTGTTAGTCCCAGGGCTGGTCAACAGCTCATTAATTGGGAAAAATGAATGAACAAATAACACAACTGTAACACAGTGCACACGGTGTGTCACGTGACGCCAGTCCCATAAGGACAACAACGAGAAGCAGTGGTACCGGAAGCTGAGGTCAAAAACCAGGTAAGTTGAGCCGAGGTTGCAGCCAAAGTCCAACGGGTGATCTGGAATCGTAGTCGATGGACGGTGCAAGGTAGTTCAAAAGCCAGAAGGGAACAGCAACGGAGCCCCAAACAACAGCAACGGAATGCCAAGTGAGGGAGGAGATCGATAGGCCCTCAAGCCTAACTGTGAGACAGTCCCTGCCAAGGCAGCCTCTGTCTCCAGCTAGTGCCTCTCCCCCCTGGAGGAGGGGCTCACTGAACTTTTATTTGAATTTGATAGCCAATGAGAACGCTCTCCGCAGAGAAATTTCTAGCCAGATTACCTCATGTCAGGTTCTGACTGAGCATGCTCTCAGTCAGAAGCTGACACAGTCTGAGCATAGGTCTGTGGGAAAAGTAGGTCAACAGTGATTGACAGGTCTGCAGGTCACCCAGGGGGCAAGGGCTGGGTGAGCCTCGGAACTTTCCACTCACAGAGTCCAATATGCATGTCAGTCTCAATCTTCTGTGTTGGCAGCATCTAATCAAAATTTTGCTCTGACATATAAAAGGGGAAAGAGTTGTTAACACCTATGGAATGAAGAGTTTTGAAGGAATCATGTAGATTATCAGAGCAATAAAGTCAATTGACTCCCCCTGTTGCCTGAACAGGGAAACTGCTGCCACTGCCAGGCAATTTGTTTTAAACTTTGATTGGATCAGGAAGTAACTGCCCTATCGAATCCCTTTCAGGATCTGCACTTCAGAGTATGAATATGCTATAAATCAAGTATCCTCTTGTATCCTGCAGTGAGCACTTTTGGGCTAGACGTGAGCCCTTGGGGCTATGGAGTTTGGATTAAAAGCCAGGGTCCAGATCTGGGGATATGAGTTAGGGCAGTATCTTATACATTTATAGATGTTAGGGTAGGAAGAACCTTAGCAGATCATTGAATCCGACCCCCTGCCCTCAGCAGGAAAGAGAGCTGGGTACAGGCCAGGGGCCTGCCTAGCCTCCCCTTAAAGACCTCCAGTGTAGGGGAGAGCACCACCTCCCTTGGAAGCCCATTCCAGATTTTGGCAACACTCACCGTAATGAAGTTCTTCCTGATGTGGAAGCTAAATCTGCTCTCTGTCAGGTTCTGACTGTTGTTCCTAGTTACTCCAAGGGGTGCACTGGTAAAAAGAACATCTCCTATTCCTTGCTGTCCCCTGCTGGTGAATTTAGAGGAGACCTCAAGATCACCTCTCACCCTTCTCTTGTGGAGGCTGAAGAGATCCAAGGCCCTCAATCTCTTCTCATAGGGCTTTTCCTTCATGCAACTAACCATATGAGTGACCCTTCTCTGAACCCTCTTGAGGCTGTCCACATCCCTCTTGAAGTGTGGTGCCCAAAATGGGATGTAATACTCCACCTGTGGCCTGACCAATGCTGCATAAAGGAGAAGTATCACCTCCTTGGAACTGTTTGTCATGCACCTGCTAATGTATGATAAAGTGCCATTAGCTTTACTGATCACTTCATCAAACTGATGACTTATTTTCATCTTGGAGTCAACAGTGACTTCAAGATCCTTTTCCATTCCTGGGCTGCTGAGAAGGTCCTCCCAGCCTGTAAGCATGCTGGCGATTCCTTCTTCCTATGTGCAGCACCTTGCATTTGTCTTTATTGATCTGCGTCCTATTCTATTCTGCCCACTTTTCCAACATGTCCAGATATGCCTGAATTCATTCCCTACCCTCTAGCATGTTAACTTTACCCCATAATTTGGTATCACCTGAGAAACTGGATGGAGTGCTTTCCACAACCTCATCCAAGTCACTCATGAAGACATTTAACAGCACCAGTCCAAGGACAGCCTTGTGGGACTCCAATGCCCATATCTTTCCAGGTCTATACCAACCAACCTACCACCACTCTCTGGGTGCAGCCCGTAAGCCAATTTGCCACCCACCTGACCATGTAATCATCTATGTCACAGCTGCTCAATTAATCTATGAGAATATAATGAGATACTATATCAAAGGCCTTCCTAAAATTCAAGTAGATGACATCCCCCTTGATTCCTGTGGCTAAGTATTTCATGACCTGGTCAGAAAAAGGAACATGTTTAGTCAGGCAGGCTCTACCTGATCTGAATCTGGTTGCCCTTTAGCATTGCTTTTGCTGCTGGACTCCCACAAATGTGATCCTTAATTTTTTCAAAGTTTTTTTCCTGAGGATAGAGATGAGACTAACTGATCTATAGTTACCCAGATCCTCTTTCCTCCCCTTCTTTAAAATAGGAACCCCACTGGCCCTTTTCCAGTCCTCTGGGACCTGAACAGATCACCAAGAGTGCTCAAACAGCTGTGCCTGTGGCTCTGCTCTGTCACTGGCCAATTCCTGACCTGAGTTCAGGAATACAGAGGCAAAAAACTCATTGAAGAGCTTAGCTTTGTCCTGCCTATCTGTCATTAATTGTCCTAGTTTGTATTATAGGGGGCCTATGCTACCCTGCACCTTCTTTTTTTTCCCCCCTATATAACTGGAGAAGGACTTTTTGTTGCCTTTAATTTTTATTGCCAGCCTAAGTTCCATTTCTGTTTTGGCCTTTCTGACTGCCTCCCTGCAAGTGTGGGCCAAGTAGGTATACTCCACCTTGGTAGTTACCCCCTGCTTCCACAACCTATATGATTCTTTTTTTGCCCCTAGGCTTTCCTGGTCTTCCCTGTTCAGCCAAGAGGGTGTCTTGGCCCCTTTGCCCTGTTAGTGGATAGAGTTATCCAGAAGAGAATAATCTTTTGTTAGTGCTTCTCCTGAAGCCATGGCTTTGCTCAAAATAAAGGGGTTCCCTCACTTTGTAAAAATACATTAAATGCCTGAAAAAAGGTTGCCCTTCCTCATAGCATTTCTGGACCATCTAAATAATATTGGAGATTGACAACAGACTCTGGGTCTTTTTGCCATTATTTGTTTGTGTTTCTTATAGTTTTGTTAATTTTTCCAATTTTTTTAAAAAAATGAAAACAAGATTCTCAGCAGAGGATATTTTGCATTGTTCATATTCTCATAGATCAAATAATGGCCCAATTATAGAATTTGCTAACATTCTGTTGCCCATGCCCATACAAACCAGATAAAGCAGGAAAGTGCTTGTACACTGAGAGGTATCTTCTAGATATCAATTCAGGAAATTAAAGATTAAACACTTGATCACACCACCATGCACATGGGTAAGGCATTGAACATGGCACAGTCATCAAATGGAATGCCATATGGCAACCCATATGGCGCCATAGCAAAGTACTAACAGACTTAAGAATTGCTGTTTAAAAATGAAAAGGAGAAGCATTCTTGCTATTGAAGAGCTAGCAAGCAACGTAGGGACAAAATGAGAAGGAAGAACAATGTTGATAAATAAATGGTTGCTAAAGTTTTGCCACATATTCTAGGAGATGAACTGTGTTTTATTTGGAAAAAAACAAAACAAACCTATTAGTTCAAGTTTGCCTACACACTGTGATTCCTTCCTTGTAAAACAAAATGATATCTTGTTGCTGTACAAACTGCTACTTAAATTAGTTGAAAAATGTGAAGCAAATTCAAATAAAACCTATTGAAGGACATATTTATAGAAGGGGAAGATGCAGTTTGGGAGAGAATCCATTCCAGTATTGTCATCATCCATTAAAAGTTTCTATTATTCTGAGACATTGTACTTGTTACAACATTCCGTGTTACATATACAGGAAATGCTAATAATCCAAACAGTTAATGTGTGCTTATAGGATCTCTTGAAGCTTCAGTATTATTAAATAGGGTGTGTCTACACAAGATGTTTAATGTACAGTAGAATAATTATGCTGAACATTAGTGAATCATGGCCAAAGCTGTTCTAATGCACTGAAGTGTAGAAGAATTAATCTATTGTACCTTAAGTGTCATTAGAAGACTCTGAGCTGGCGCTACTGCACATGGCACTATTAACATATGTTATTACAGGTCAAAACTTAAAGCACATTAGTAACAGTGCATTAATGCATATGTAGTTGCACCCACACATCATAAACACCTCTGGCATATTACAAGAACATATAGCATTCTCCTATATCCACTGTTTCCTGAAATATAAAGTCTTCTAAATATTTTATATACAGGGCTGAGGAAAGCTGAGTGAATACCAAAAAAAAAAAGGCTACACAACTTCACAAGGCTGTTGCAATTCATCTTAAATGAGGGAGAAACAATTTGTGTCCTAACTGACATTGAGGATAAAATTTTCAGAAGTGCCTAAGTTGCATTTTTAGATGCTCACTTGACACTTAGGCATCTGAGAGTATATCTACACTGAAATTCAAGGTTTAGTAGCATCATACCCTTGCTAGCTTTAATGAAGCCAGCATGAGTAAAAATAGAAATGAAGTAATGGCAGCATGGTTATTGTGGTGGTCTGTGTAAGCTCTCCATGACCTGTGGACCTATACTCAGTTGGCTAACACTCACCGAAATCCATGCCACTGTGGCTGCACTGCTATTTTCACCCATGATAAGAACACAGCAGTTCTAATCAACCTGTACTTCTGGAAAGCATATGAAATGGTGGTACATGGGAAACTATTATTTAAACTGAAAAAGATGAGGAAAAATATGAAAATTGTAAGGCAGCTAAAGGAACCTACTAACAAGTCATAAGAATTCTTCACGTTTTAAAATGAGGCTATTTTTTATATTTTCGTCCATGACCTTTGCACAAAAAGTAGGACTATGAATTAGTACTATGAACATTTTTGATGATGACAAAAAAATGTCTATATGGAGGAGATCTAAATATCATACAAAAATAAGCGAATGATCTTGAGAACTGGAATAATAGAAATGGGATGAAATGTAATAATATAAAGAGCAAGATCATAAACTTAGAGACTAACAACTTTCTACTATGAACTAGGGGCTTATCAGCTGGCAACAACAAAGTAGAAAGACCTGGATTTATTAAGCTGGTTAATAATGGATCACCAATTTCACATGAGTGAGTTATTTTTCAGTAGCAAAAAGATGAAAATATTAATGTTAATGCAGTGGTAAAACCTTATTGTTTTTCCATTTTTTCCACCTTCTTCACTGAATGGAATACTGTGTATAATTTTGGTAAAATATATTCAAGAAAGCTTCATTCAAACTGGAATGGTTTCAGAAAATGCTACTAACGGAATCAGGGAAATGGATATGCTATTAGAGAGAGAAAACAGGATCTTTATACAGTTACGTAGGAGCAACTCTCAGGGTTTCCCTCTGCTAAATTACACCATATGAGCTTCCTATCTATTTTTTTCTGTGGTTTCAAACTAAGAACAGCAAAAGAAACAAGGACAGCCTGATCTCTAGCAGGGTTTTGCTCAAGGAAGTTCTTGTTCCTTGAGCGCACAATTTCATAGTAGCTAGGATCAGGAGGGAGCTGATCAGATCATCTAGCCTGACCCCCTGCCACAGGCAGGAATGAATGCTGGGTTCACAAGACCCAAGACAGGTGATCATCTAACCTCTTTTTGAATTTGCCCAAGGTGGGGGTAAGGACCACTTACCTGGGAAGTTGGTTCCAGATTTTGGCCATCCTAACTATAAAATATTGCCTTCTGATCTCTAACCTAAACCTATTCTCCATCAGCTTATTACCATTGTTCCTTGTCACCCCAGGTGGTGCTGGGGAGAAAAGGGCTCTTCCTATTTGCTGATGATATCCCCCCGATGAGTTTGTAGACAGCCACCAGGTCTCCCCCTCAGTTTCCTCTTGCCGAGGCTGAATAAGTTCAGGTCCCTCAGTCTCTCCTTGTAGGGCCTGTCCTGCTGCCTTCTCACCAAATGGATGGCCCTCCTCTGAACTCTCTACAGGCTGGGCACATCCTTTTTAAAGTGTGGCACCCAGTACTGGATGCAGTACTTCAATTACTGCCTGACCAATGTCACATAGAGGAGGAGTATCACCTCTGGACTGGCTTGAGATGCATCTTTGGATGCATAACAAGGTATGTCTGGCCTTGCTGGCTGCAGTCTGGCATTGGCGGCTCATGTTCATGTTGGAATACATAATGACTCCAAGATCCCTTTCCACCTCTGTGCTTTCAAAAGGGCAACTCCTCAGCCTGTATGTATACTGTGGATTCCTTCTGCCAAGGTGCAGCACCCTGCATTTCTCTATGTTGAACCCCATCCTACCCTCTGCCCACTTTTGTAGTCTGTCTAAATCTAGTTGCAACCTCTCTTTCCTTTCAAGTGTGTCCACTTCGCCCCACATCTTAGTGTCATCAGCAAACTTGGACAACATGCTTTCAACCCCTTCATTCAAGTTGCTGATGAAGATGTTAAACAGTGTGGGCCCAAGCCCTGGGAAACCCCACTGCTCACATCACTCCATGTTGAGTATGACCCATCCACCACTACTCTCTGGGTGCACTCCATCAGCCAATTTTTTACCTATCCAACAGTGCAGGCATCAATGCCACAGTCGCCTAATTTATTGATAAGAATGGGTGTCAAAGGCCTTCCTAAAGTCTAGAAAGACTACGTCCATGGTGACACCATCATCTAAGGATTTAGTTACTTGGTCATAAAAGACAATCAGGTTAGTCAGGCAGGACCTGCCTTTGATGAACCGCTGCTGATTGCCTGGAGCATGATCTCCCCTGCTGGGTCCCCACAGATGTGTTCTCCAAGATGGTTCTCTCCAAGACGTTCCCTTCCTCAGCTATGCTGGAACTGATATGTCCACTACTTGTCTCTCCCTCTGTGTTTGGTTATAATTATAGACAATAGAGACAGGAAGTTGGGTAGAAAAGGGCCAGAAATCAGCTACAGGGATGTGCTTATGTACTTCCTGTGTTTGAGCTCCAAAAACATTGCAAGGAGAGCATGGCTAGGGAAACTCAGAAAACCCAAAGAGCCTCAGGCCATTAAAATAATAATTTTTAAAAAGTATATTTCCTTCAGAGAAGTAGGGATTGTGGAATATCCTTCCAATAGGAGTTATGGAAAAGAAAGCTGTTTTTAAGTTACAGCTTAATATAAAGTGATTATATAAAGTAGTTACCTTCAATAGCAGGGAAATGGATTCTGCAACATAGGCAACCACTTCCAGCCACTTCTGATCTTCCAAATATAAAGTCAATGGGACAAAGACTTTCCAGCAAGGGCTTAACTAGGATCTATGTCCTGGGTGGCAGGGGAAGCAGTGGGGGCACGTTGGCTCTAGCCACTGTGGCAGCTAAACCACCAGTGGTGGCAGCTGTTGGTGTACCCCTTCTAATGGGCTAGTGCCCACCCTTTGTTATGTTTCTACTCCTAAGTCAGTAAAATATATTTTAATGTATTATTTAAAGGTCTGATTTTTCCAAAAGTTATGGGTGCACTTTTATATGCATGTGTTTTTACTCACCTTTTTCCACAATTCTGCATGAAGAATGGGTAATAAATCTTCACTTTATATTCTCCACACCATTTGACATTTGAACTAAGAAAATAACTTCCTGTGAAGTTTATATCGGAACCCAGTTCTGGGGAGAAAAGAGAAATGATAAATGTGGTGAATATCACTGGCAATGCTCTTTTGTTGTTGTAGGGTCAATAATATTTTTAACTTGCTCATCATACGTATTTCAGACTACAGTGCTGGTCATGTTTTTTATATTTTAGTTACAAAAACTTTTTTGTTAAAAAATGTTTAAGATTATTAGATAAATTCATGCCATCCCTAGAGTAGCCATGATGATAGCATTTTTAAGTTATGCAATTGTAATTGGGCTAAACGTGGTAACAATGGTAAAATATACTATTACGTTGTTCTTACATCAAAAGAAAAGAAAAGAACATACTCAAATCAAAAGACTGAATTATATTTTTTTCATTCATTTTTCATTCAGCTTCTTGCTCAAATTGCTCATTATGACTATTAAACTGTTGTAATTTTGATAGTTACCATTGACTGGAAAAATCAATTTTGTTCATCTGGAACTGAGTATTTTCATCCCTGAATGATAACATAATTAACCAATTTGCTGTAGAACAGCAAGTCAAGGAGAGGAAAGGGTCAAGAACAACAATCATTTCAAATATTGTCCTTGTTTTTGTTGTTTCAAGAATGTACTGTCAATATTGAAAAGCAGAATATAAAGCCCTTTATAGAAAGGGAGTTGAGTTCTTTATAGTGTGAGACATAGATTTTCATTGTAGAGTCCCTTTATTCTACATTTTAAGTTTTCCTTCTTACTGTACCTGCAGGGTGTAATACAAGACATTTATGAGAAAGAAAGTTATTAAAAATGCTTTATGAGTACATGGCAGACACTATATAGAAAGAGGGGGATGGGGTGAAAGAGTATTTTATGCACTACAATAATGCACCTAGCAAGGAGGAAAACTACCAGAATATTAAATTGGCTATTAGAGATGCAACATGATCATCTAGAACTCTGGTAATAGCGATGATGGAGTCATAGGAAAGGCACTATTTATTTACATGTAAGCTATACAAAAATAAATGTTTTTTCTGCAAAAAAAAAAATCTATCCAGAGAAATGATAAGTTATATGAGCAAAAAATACATTTTTGGGACTATCCTGTGCTTTGAAATCAGTGAGAGGTTTCATATTGTCTCTGGTGGGAGCAGAATCATTCCTCATCCAAGCCTGAATTCTACAGCTAAGTACAGACATTTGTGGGAATTAGGGAGAGGTTAGATCAGGTTTAAAATGACCATCTGATCTAAAGTAAGTTGAGATGGGGGGGGCATCTGGGAGGGATTGGGGCATGGGAGGTGAACAGGCTGGGGGGGATTGGGGTCCACAAGGGAATCCAGGGGTGAGATCCATGGGAGGGGTTTGGAATGAAGGCAGTATCCATGGTGAGGATGCAGAAGGGAGGTGACATCCATGGGAGGCTGGGGTCAGAGATGTGGGTGGCATCTGTGGGGAATGAGGGGCAAGTGGTGTCCACAGGGGTTTCTGGGGTCTGGGAGAGTCTGAAAGGATCAGGAGAGCTTGGCGGGGCGGGGGAGGGGGGATAACCAGCAGCTAATTTTAGTCCCCCAACCTTCCCAGAAAATCTACACTACCATCCGTCCTGCCCTTCCCCCTACCAGGACTTACTTGTTAAGCTCCAGCAGTGGCAAATGCTGATAAAATCGGTGGTACCAGGAGCAGCTTGTGAGAAGGGGAGTTGGGGGAGCTGGCTGGTCCATTGCCAGGGGAGTGAGGGGCTGAGGGACTAAAAATAGCTTGATGTCAGGAGGGGACGTGTGAAAAGTGCATCTTCTTGGCTTTCCCAGCCTTGGGGCTGCACAGGTAACTGTACAGAAGTTCCAGTCTAACCTAGAGTCAGTAAATCTGAAACTATATCAATCCAGGTCTATCTTAGATCAGATTCTGCAATTTTTAGACCAGTCTCTGTACATGAAACTTGTGTACAGTTACAGGTTTAGATTGATTTGTGATCACTGATTGACAGATTCAGAGAAGGGACCTTGTGAGATAATTGGGTCCAGCCCTCCTCCTCTGGGCAGGAAAGACTGCTGGGGTCAAATAACCCCAGCAAGGTGTGTATCCAGTCTCCCTTTGAAGATCTCCAGGGTAAATACCTGTACCACCCCTAGTGGGAGTCTGTTCCAGAGTCAGGTCATGCAAACCATTAAGTTTTTCCTTATATCCAATCTGAAATCTTCTTCTAGGAGATTATGACTATTGCTCCTGGTTTTCCCCTGAGGTGCTTTGATGAATAGTTGCTCACCTAGCTCCTGATGCTCTCCCTAATGTATTTTTAAGATGATACCAAATCCTCCAAAGTCTCCTCTTTTCTAGGCTGAATATATCTGTTAACCTTTCCCCATATGGCTTGCTCTTCAGACCTCTAATCGTATGAGTGGACTCTTCTCTGGGCTCTTTCTCCACATCTTTCTTGAAGTATGGCACCCAGAACCAGATGCAGTACTCCAGCTGTGGCCTCACCAATACTGAGTAGATCAGGAAACTAACTTCCTTAGTTTTGCTTGAAATGCATCAGTTGATGCATGCCAGTGTATTGATTGCTCTGCTGACTGTAGCATCACATTGGTGGCTCATATTTATTTTATGGTCAATTATGACCCCCAGGTTCCTTTTGGATGTTGTCTGAGTGTAAGGTCTGAATGTAAAGTGAGACTTAGTCCAAGTGTAAGGTCTGCACCCCAAGCAAACTAAAGTAGTAATTTTGAACCCAATCTAACCTCCCCCTAACCCCACACTTAACCGCCCAAAGGTTTGCACTTAGCTTAAGTGAATGGTTCTGTTACCTTTGTTTGGTTTTGGAGCAGGCCTTTGTATTTTCTCTGGAGCAAAGGGCAGAGATTTTTAAAATTGCAAAGGGTAGTTAGAACCTTAACTCCTGTTAAACATTAATTATCAGGCTATTTGTGCCTTTGAAAATCTCCCTCTAAAACAATAATTCAGTAACATTTCCCTCCATTCCCAGAAGCATTCCTCATCTAAAAGTTGAATATACCAGAGTGCAATCCCAAAAAGCAGGTACATAACTTCCTAAGCTATATAGCTGTCATGTCCAGCAAAAATGTGAGGGAGTCACTTGCAAAGTAAGAGTGCTTTATTCTAATAGGAGAACTGCTGTCAGTTACTGGTGAAAATTGAAATTAGTGTGATTACTCTGAATGTATATCACTGTAACCAGGATGTGATTAGACTCTCTTTTTATGATGTATACATGTATATGCATGTGTGTGCACGTGTGTATATGTATGTATTTGCACTACATAGGGAGGCTGTTGTATTCTTTAAGTTATGGCCCAAGGATCAAGTCTAAGTTCTTTATTTATGTGGGATTTTACATTCAGTAAAAGTCATAGCAACCCCTGAAACCATAACAACCTCTGCATCACATGCAGTGCATATTACCTTCGAGTCACAGGATATTATGTTGAAGACACTCATAGATATGACAGTGTCTGTACTTTAGTCCTTAAAAGAAAAATGTATTTTCCCTGGCCTTTTCCTTTTTCATAACAATTTTGTTCCAGATGATTTGATCATTTTCTTTTTCTGTTGTACTGTTCAAGAAAAAATATAAGCAATTACAGCTAAAAGATAATAAGCAATTAGGTATGATAAAGGATACAAGAAAGAAAGGATATATATTTATCATCCAAGAATGAAAAAAGTGTTGGAAACTGAGGATAAGCGTAATGATTTTGCTTTGTAGTTTGCTACACAACATGCTGTCACTTTTGATAAGTATCATAACGCAATGATTGGTAGGCATAACACCCTCATTATTTATTTGGATATTTATATATAAGAAAGGAACTATGCATTCTGTTATTCTGAAAGTCATCCCTTTTGACTGCATAGTAGGCCACTCGCACACATTTTACTCTTTCATATTTTTCTGTTTCTAACCTTTTATTTCTAGCCTTTATTGGCATGTCCAGATGAGTGCACACATGCTTATTCCAGCTGTTTTTTTTTTTTAGATACCTTGAAATCCAGGTATTAAAAATAAATAAATAAATAAGTAAATAAAAACACTTGTGGGGAAAAAAGATGGTGCAGGGCACGGTCCTGCAGTGTCCGCTGACACAGCTGGAGGCTAGGTACTCTAGACAGATGCTCTGTTATCTGGCCAGAGCATCCTGATGATGCTTCTGCTGCCCCAGCATGCTGCTGTAGCATGCTGGGGTAAACAGGAGCAGGGTAAGGCTGTGGCATGACCTGGACCTGGGTGCTATCCCAAATAAGTACAGATGTGGAGGTAGGGGGTTTGTAGAGGTGGGCTGTATAGGTAGGTGTTTTGGGAGATGTGGGGAGTAGCATGGGGTGTGGGTACAGGTGGGTGTGGGGAGCTGTGGGGTTTTTGGGTGGGGGGGGGTTGAACAGAGGCTGCCACATTCCCCCCCATCCCCTGGCACTGGCAGGAACAGCCAGCTGAACCCTCAGAGCCATGGCCCACTAAAGGCACAGACCTGAAGGGTGAAGTGCTGCCTGATATGGGGTCTGTCTATGCTGAATGGACCCAACCCAGCCCATCCCACCCTGCTAGTGTGTGGTTCAAAGCCGTGCACTAGTGGAGCAGGCCAGGCTGGGCTGGGCCAGGTTGGGTCCGTTTGGCATGAACAAACCCTGAGTCAGGTGAACCCATGACCCTGAAACCTACAACTGAACCCATGGCCCTGATGGGCCAGCTGGCTGCTGCTTCCAGTGCCACAGGGGGTGCATGGGGAGGCAGGCATGTGGTGGCCCCCTCTCAATTCCCCCCACAAACCACACAGCCACAAACCAACCGACAAACCCCCACACCACTCCTAACACACCCATCTCCTCATGCACACACCCATGCATCCCACATCCCCCCATATCCCTATATACCCACACCCCGCACATACAACTCCCCACACCTCATACACACACACACACACGCACACACACTCCTTCACCCCAGTCCTGCAAACCCCACATACCCCCCCACATCTCACTTGTGTGCTCAGCTACCAGACAGGATGGGCTGGTGGGAGCTGTGGTGCAGGACCAAACTGTCCCCACATCCTGGTTAGCAAAGGGATCAGGAGAAGCTCTGATTTTTCTTTGATTAAAAAAAACAAAACACCGAAGCATATTGATATTTAGAATTTATTTTATTACAATGATAGGTAGGCTTCCAAAAAAATGCTTCAAAATTGCAAATATCAATTAAAAAAATATATTGCCCAACTAATCTCTCTTTCTGTATATATAGTGACATTTCATTTTAATCATGGGATAACATGGCTTTTGAGGTATTTTAAGGAGTGAATTTGGAATTTTTTAATCAGAGAATTTGCAGTTTTTAAACAGGGAACAGCATGACCACTGCTAGTGAGGCAAGTGGCAGGACCTAGGCAGAAGAGCCTGACCAGGGCTAGCACCAGGGACCCAGAAGGAGGGCAAATGAGGTGGCTGACCTCCTGACCATTTGGGGCAGGAGGACATGCTATGATGGTTCAAAGTGGGCCACCACATTGAGGACATCTTCCAGGTAATAGCTGCCCAGATGGCAGGGTGGAGGCACACATGACAGCAGTGCCACATGAAGGTCAACTGTGCAGCCACAGCCCAATGACAGCTGGCCCAGAGGTGCAGACAGCTCTGCTGCAGTGCCCATACCACAGTCCAGGTGGCCATGGGGTCTCTGTCTGGGTCTGGCAGGTGTGAAGACATGGGACTGCAGGTCTAAGGGGGTGGATGCTGCTGCAAGGTGGCAGCAGGTGGCCCCCACTGCCAGACTGCTGCAGTGGGTGAAGGGTCCACTCTAGAACAGGGCTGCTGCAGCAGTCCAGCTGGCACAGGGGGCTAGTGTCCCGATATATGTTATGTGACAGGGGCTCAGTAGCTCCTGAGAGCAAGTAACTCTGAGCTGCTCACCAGGGAAGCTTTTTATACTGCTGGGGCCAGCAGAGGTGTGGCAGAGTCAGTTTGCTTCAAGTGGCATAACTTGCTTCACACCAAAAGTGAATGTTCAGGCATGTGTGCCAAGGCACAAATCCCCAGCACATGTTTGTGCCACTCCTATTTGTGCTGCTTCAAGTGCATATGCCTGCACATGTGGGCATGACCTATAGTTTCAGACATAAACATAATGTGCAGAGGGTAAATCAATGCATTGCCTCCTGCCTGCATCTTCAAAGAGCCTGAAACAAAGTTTCTAAGAGGTGTGAAATGCCACATTCATTTCACTCAGGTCTGTCAGGACTCATTAATTCTAAGACCTAATTTTGGACCATATTCCAAAATTTAAAACAAGAATTTTTTGCCAAGGACCTTGCAAGGGGGGGGAGGGAAAGAGAGAGATGTGGGATGTTCATCACCTCTATGCTCATGGCATTTGCTTGTGAGAGGATGCTAATGTTGGCATATCTATTGGCCCATTGGATTTGAAGGATCTTCTGTGAGAAGCATTGATTTTTTTATCTTCTCCAGTAACTGGAGGTGTCTCCTGTATGTTGTCCAGGTCTCAGCTTCATACAGTAAGGTAGGAATATCTTGATAAACCATGAGTTTGGTTTCCTCAGGTACCCAAAGGCTGCACTTGCACATTTGAGGTGATGTTGTATTTCTTCACAGGTGTCAGCCTTCTGTGAGAGATGGCTTCCAAGGTATGGGAAATACTCAACATTCTTCAGAGTCTCATGTAAATCTGGATTTCCAGAACTGGGGACTGCTCATTAAGGCCACGTCCACATGAGCATGGACATTTGTTTCTCTGGGGACAAAAAAGCAGTGGCACACCTTGTGCTGCTGCTAGTTATCCCTGGGAATGACCAAGCCATGCATCCTCTGGTGCACACCAGGTTACCCCAGATGGGGTAGGGGAAGCTGAGACCAGCAACTGTGCTGGGCCCAGCAGCCTTACCTAGGGTCCTGGGGGCCTCAGAGAGTTTCAGCCATGGCACTCCTGCAACTGGAAGCCTGGCTGGTAGGCAGAGCATGACTCCATTTGGCCAGGCTCTGATTTTAAGTGGTATTTGCTGCCACCACGTGGGGTGTCCTGCTTTTTCTTTTCAGTATGGGTTTTTTTGACCCCAGGATCTCCCAGGGTTAACCCCCTATCCCCATTGCAAGGTAGCAGCATCGGGAACTCCAGCACAGGGAGCTTCTACATATGTAGTGTGTGGTGCCCTGGATGGATCTGTGGCACCACATGCTTCATGTCTGCACTCATTGAGATGCAGCCTAAGAGTTTGTTGATGGAGAATTTTAGTCTTCTGAAAGTTAAGTCCAATTTTCTTGTATGCCTTGGTAAAAATGTTGATGATTGCCTGAAGATCTGCTTCTGAGTGAGCACAGCCTACAGCATCAGCAGGAGGGATCCTGGTTATCTATATTTTTTTTTTTTAAATCCCCACTTTTCAGCTTAAAAAGAGGAACCTCAAATCCACATTTTTTCTGTAATTAAAATGAAACACCACTAATATATATCTATATATTAGTGCTCTCTGTCTGTCTATCAAAAGGTAAGAGTACCAGACCTAGAGTACAGCTTGTAGCCACAGGGAATCAGAAAGTTAAGCTGATACTCAAGGCTGAATGCACACAAAGCCATTCATACCTGTAACAGGGGGCCTTCCTAGGGCCAGTCTGCCATTGGCCCACCCACCTGTTTCTGGGCCAAGCATCTGCCTCACCCATCTGCCATACCTTGTTGTTTCTGAACTGATGCCAATTAAGCAGGAGGCTGCCCATTCTTACCCCCATCCCAGGGAGTACTATCTGCAGCTCCATTCCTCCCCTACACTGCAGCCCTACCCTCACAGATGACATCCAAGTGACAATGCTTCAGGCATACAGCCAGACCAAGCTTAGTTTGCATTGTCAGGCCTCAGACACACATGCATTCTTATTGCCCTCCTCTCACTAGGGAGTCTCACACTCCATCCCCTTTCACAGGGCCTCCTTCATGCATTCAAAACTTACACCAACTTTCTCCCTCTCAGAGCAGGCCCCTTCAGCCATAGGCTTTATCTAATGCATACCTTGGGTGGCAGATGGACCATTTTTGGGGCCTCTCCCATGATCCTCACCGGGGTAATGGCCATCCAATTATGCAACCAGGAGCAAGTTTGCTCTGGCCTCTCCTGGAGGAACTCCACACAAACTCTCACACACACTGGGCTCCCAGCCCTCTGGTTGCCCCCTCAGTGGGACTCCACATCTCAACCCATTCACTGGGGTGCTATTCTTACCAGGGCTCCACATCTTTCACCCCATCGCTGAGGCTTTGCGACTTCCCTCCCTGGTGGGGACTCAAGTGGCTGTTGTCGTGCCTGGCCCCAACTACTACCCACAGTGATGTGGGGGCTAGGAGTTATTGAGCCACCCCAACCCACCTTTCACTGGGGTGATAACTGGTCTGATGTTTTCCTGGAGGCTTCCGTGTCACTGGGAGCCCCACCAGGCCACCCACTACTAGCAAGGTGCAGTTTTAGGTCATGCCCAGCACCAAGTACCTCTTGCTCCTACCTGAAGATGTTCCATTCAGCAGTTCAGGCTGCTCTGTTTATATAGACAGCCAGGTCCTCAAAATGGCTGCTGCAATCAAGCACCTGCTGCCTGTTTGGCTCAGCCCTTAAAGTGGCAGGCACCAACAGTGCCCTGCCACAATACCTACCAAACTCAGTAGGGTGGTAGTGCCCAGAGAAATAGAGTTTCCCAGATATATATTCAAGGCTGGGTAAATCCCAACATTTCAGTGGTAGAATAGAGTGTCAAAAGCCAGAGAAGGAGAAAAGTCTTTCCTTCTTTTGGCCCACTAGTCTGGTGGGTACTTACTTGAAGTGTGGGGGACCCAGGGCCTAGGTCCTCCTCATTTAGGTGGTGTTGTGTTTATAGTCCACTTCCTAGGCAAGCGATCTACATTTATGTATGAGCTAGTATTTTCCAAGACCCTTTTCCAGCCTTTTCCTTGAAGCTGTCTCATTAGGCTGCCAAGAGAGCATGATATATAGAGACAGGAGTAAAGGAACAAACAATAAGGTATATGACTCAATGACATGGAGGCTGCCCTGGGATGAAGGTGGTCCTGATTCCAGCCTGGGCCTTTGCATTGAGTGATATATTATCTAATGCATATCCCAGCGCTATTTATCTAATGAAAATTAAACTCAAGGTGCAGTGAGACAGATTTAAAAGAAAAGCTGGAAAGAGGACTTCTCCTTGAATATCTGTATATTGTATCAATTTAATATTTAATTTTCTGGAAGCAGGGACAGACCCAGAACAACTTTTCCCAGCTGACTGTCATAAGCACTAGGATAGAGTCATGCTCCCTTTTGTACTCTGTCTCTTTCTCTGTCATTCTGAACAATGAATCTTGCATTCTTTTCTGCATAACCTGCAGCTTGGTGGGAAGGATACTCTCCTGGGAAATAGTATAAATATTTAAGTTTAAACCCCTTAAAACTGTGTAGAGTGTTGACTCTGGGCTTCCTACTTCCTAACTACTATTATTGCCAAGTTATTCTGTAAAAGGTCAGCACCAACACTTCCTATTCTGAGACCATTTTAAAACATGAATTGGAAGGGTAGTTGCAGGTATCTACTCTTGAGAGATTCTGATCTATGAATCCAAATGAAATTGGGCAACTGCCTGCAGCCTTGAATAAGGTACTTAATATTATTCAAGGCACAGGTTAGGGTTTCCGACATATCCCTCGCTGATCATTTGCCAGATAGCCAAAATGCTGAGCAAAGAGCTTGCCAAAAACTAGCTATCTCGTGTAGGATGCCTAAGCACCTCAGCTGAATCCTGGATTCCACTAAGGGAAAATGAAGTATTATAGCACTTAACTTCCAGACACATAAGCCATGACTAAATAATGAATAGTAGACCATGAATACCATTGCAAATAAGAGTATTTTCATACAAAGAATAGAATTGCTTCACATTTCTGCTGGTACGGTCCATTTTGCATCAATATTCATGAAGCCAGTATAAGCCAGTATTCATGAGCCAGTATAAGTTTCCTACTTGGATTAGCTGGAATTGATTTGTAGTTATCGTGCAAAGCAAAGCTGGACCCAGGTGCCAAAATTTAGATTCTAAACCAAGCTTCCTTATGGTGTCAGATCTGAAACATCATCTTGGGATTTCACTTTGGAGAAGGAAAGCATCAGCAACCAGAATGAATGTGGGTTTCAAAATCCATGGATTTTATTGAGTTTTCAATAATTCTATTTACTGTATGCTTTCTGAGAGAAAGAATCATGGGTTAAAGGTATTATAAAAAAGCAAATACTACATAAGTCTTAAAAAAGAAAGGGAAGTCAAAAACAGAATGGTCTTAGGTTGACTTCAGAGTTTTAGATATTTGGGACCTTATACAAACTGAAGAATGGGAGGACATAGAGGACATTTACCTTGTACCTACTCAACTAAATACATTTTACAAAAAAATGTTCTCTTTAATTTCTTTTCAAATCATGAATGGAATATAATAGGACTTTGTGAAATGTAATCCTTAGTGTCACTGATCTAAGAATCCTATGCATTTTAATTTGTAGAGTGAATAACATTTTTCTTATCTATTGTAAATGGCAAGCTTGTTCAACAAAAGAAGTTTCAAGTCTGTTCTTAATTAGATTAATTTTTAAACATGCTGAAAAACATTTGAATGAAAATTATTTGACAAATAAATATCTCAGATTTTCCACATCAGAATACAATAGAGAGACAGGAGTGATGTACCAGATTCTTTCTTGTCATACAAAGATACAGAGTATGTGATAGTTTAATCAGACACTTAAAGTGAGAAAGTGTAGCTGCTTTTTCATGTTGGTAACCTGTGGAGTACATTAAAGGGAAGAATCGTGATGTTAGTGCAGTAGGTGTTCCCCATATAGGACTCCAGCTGTTGTGAAAGCTTCATCTAGGAAAGCTACCCTGAAAGCTGGATTGCTTGATGACAGACTGTCAAAATGTATTAAGGTTCTTAAGATAACAAGAAATGTTCTGTGATAGGTAAAATTACCTCGTGTTTCTAATTCACTGTGTCATTTTGAATGTTGTGATAAGATATGCCTAATATCATTGTGATGCTGCTTGATTTTGAAAACTGACTTTTTAATTGCAGAACTGGGATGCTGTATTACAGGCAATCAAGTTTTCCTCTCTTGGGTTCGTTCCTAAATTGCAGCAGCACTTAAAAAAATACATGTTATTCTTTTACTGGATTACACAATATCCAAATAAAGCATACAATCCTAGTGATTTTCAAAGCTCATTACTGAACTAGCATCATAGTAGGATGCCAAATACCATTTTTACTTTGTGATTTAACTTTCTTCTTTTAAATATTTCCTCCACCTTTTCTTCACCTTTCATAAATTTACTTGCAATCAGGTACTCTATTAAAGAAACGAATATTTTTACCCATGCCTATTGTGGGGGCTGTCATGAGCAAAGTTCAATTATTTTAAAAGTAAATTTTGAAATTTACCAGGCTACTGTGCCTGCCCTAAGGCAAGCTAATTAAGGCCAAGAGAAAGGAAAAAATTAAGCAATGAAAAGTGTTTAGTTCATGCTCACAAAACTTCATGTTAAGCAACTAAGCCTCACAGCTGACTTTCAGGTTAGTTTTGTGAACATTATACTATTCAGGGGATGGGCAGAAGTAACACCTGAAACATTTTAAGTGCCTTTGTACGTGCCCTTCGAAACGTTGTGCGAGTGTCTGAAGTGCTCCGAAATAGCTCTTTAAGTGAGATACTATGTTGAAATATTTCCCTTTTTGTTTGTTGTGCAGGGGCACAAGAGACCCATAGGTTCTTTAAAGTCCCACCATGCTTTCCCTCCTCCTCTTCCCCCAGGGGAGGAAGGAAAAGCAGAGTGGACAGTCTGATGAGTGCTGTTGTGTCCCCAGGCCACCTAGATGCCTGTGAACTCTGGGGCCCCTTGCCACTCCTAGGGCCAGGGGTGTCCAGCCCTATCCCCTCTACCCCTCAACTCTGCTGAGAAAGTGAGAGTAGAGGCTATGGGGATTTGGGGACGGAAAATGTCAGAACCTCAAAAGCAGGGATCCCTAAATGCCAGACCCCAACTTACCTCTCTGCTCCGGCACATTGCTTTTTCCCTTCAAACCTGCCACCTTTGTGGTGGGAAGAGTAAGAATAGAGTTGCAGGTCATTGCAGCCCCTTATAGCACCTTCTGGCTGGAGAGCAATTTTAAAGCATATCCGCCTAGGGGTACCACAGAGCTGTTCTGTCCTCTGGATAAACATTTGTTCTTTTGAGATGTTTCCAAGCCTGTAATACATGGTCATATTTTAAGAAGTGACTTCTCTCCTCACTCACAGCCCACATTATCTACACCCTTCAGATATCGGCTTGCTTTCTTTTCTGACGCGTGTTGAACAATAAGAAAAACTGCATGTTTGACTTCTGTTCCATCCTACTCCTGTTGTTCATATTCTCCTCTACTTTTCCTCTGTGACTCAAACTGATTATAGCAATCTCCAAAGTTGAGTTTGCTCCTTATATAGCTAGAAAAGAAAAATAACCACCCAGTTCTTCAGACCTAGCATCTTGGACCATATACTGGAATATGCTGTAGAATAAATTTAGAATGATTCCAACTCAGTTCCTTGGTAATAGTCTGCATTTGCCTTGCAGTAACTGGCATCAGAATCTCATCCCATCTTAATGCCCGTCGATAAAGTGTCCAGCAAGCTATTTACAACGAAGTAATAATTTCTCTTCATGTGATAAAATGGGTGATCAGCATCTTTGATTTCAGCAGTTCTGTTGTCTTCCACTTAGTGTGATTAGTTTGGTACTAATATTTTCAATATTATTTTCAATATTTTCATAAAATGGAGGTTTTCTGGGCAAAAATTTGCATCTATATATAATTCCACTGCAATGGAAGGGGGAATGACCTGTCCATCCATATGTGTCAGAAAGCAGAAGGGTGATCTTATTTCTTTATTATTTATATGTTGAATCATAGCATGACCATTTCCAGGTTTTCAAATAAAGATAGATATGAGATAGGTGGAGCTATGTCTATTTATCACTAAAAATAGCTGTTATTTAGGTTAGCTCTAAGCCTATCAATATTGGTTCACTTTCCAATAAGAAAAAAACCCCAATGTTTCATTGACACTTACAGTAATACACAGCCCTAATAGTGAATCTCATTAAGCCAGACTGAGAGATGTGATGTCTTTATTCAACAGAGTTCAACACTGAGAAAAGGTCTTAACTCTAAAAAAATCATAAATTCTAAAAGAAGATATATGGCCTCTAGAAGTTTCAGGTTTTTATCTTCCTCTTTAAATTCCAAGCCTTATCATTCAAGCAATTGCATTGCCCTCGGTCCTTCTTGAAGGAGAAAGGCAAACAGGTTACGATCCTTTACAAGCAAAATATTAGACAATGCTTGCTGGTGGAAACTCTGAACTGTGGAAACTAATAGCATTTCCAGGCCTCCTGTGTGTACTATCTCCCTAGTTCCCCATATGTTTTTCCCCCCTGTGTTCTTTTTTCTTTATCAGTACTGATAAAAGCTGTGTGTACTGGTTCCAGGATTAAATAAATCCAATGCTCAAATAAGATGGAAAGAAAGGCCTAAGAAAAGTTATAAGATATGCTTCATTTTCTCTCCCTTATTTCTTATACTTGTTTTCCTCTTGAAATTTGATAAACAGATGGTGAAAATGGTGAGGTAAGCCAATATCCCAAACAAACAGTGAATAAAACCAGACCAGGAATCCTGGATTGGCATACTTGGAACCTCAGCAACACCGTGAGTTATATCCCTATCCAGAAATACTTCCTTCCCAGTGCTTTGATGGAATTTTTACATCTATACATCAAAGTACTCTTGTAAACCAGCAGAGCCAGAAGCACTGTTTGCTTTTGTAATAGAAATTATTTGGGTAGGTAGGAAAGAGATTTTTGTATACAATAGAGGTATATAATGTATATACCTCTATCTCTGTCTTGTCCCCCCTCCCTCTCTAATCTAAACTGATCTCAGACTTGTTAAATGTGCAAGGCTGGGTCCATATGCTCAGATCATTGGATTCTGGATAGTTCAAAGTGCTTTAAAATGATCTATATATCCCTTTTCACAACTTTGATGAACAGTTTGCTCCAAGGGCTCTTCTGAAAAAAAAAAGAATCACAAAACAGTGATTGGCTCTTACAGGCATAAAAACTGATGGTGCAGAAAAGGTGGTGTCCAGCAGGAATAGAAGCAGCTGCTGCCTGCTTGGGTTAAGGGACGTTTCTGCAAACATGACAGAGGCAGCCTCCATTTGCTACAATTGAATGTTCCAGTCTAGCCCTAATAAAACTCATGATTCAGACCAATAAGCTCATTTAAATTTCAAATATATACAATTACAATTAGATTGCTAATATTTTGAAACTTTGTTCATAATTTTATGCTGTGGCTCAAATGCTAACAGTTCATAGGCATAATTACAGAGGCTTCTGCCTGATATCTTAAGTAGAACCATTCAAAAACAAATCAGTCGGGTACCAATATGGGCCTATAAAGCTCTTCTATATAAAGAAACATGTGTTGAGGTTTTAGGGATGATATTCCCAAATCTCTTCCACACAAATATTCTTTGCATATGGAAGTGATCCTGCTAAATTGAATAGAAGGCATATCATGAAAGCTATAATCATGTAACTTCAGAACAGGCTCTTATGTCTTAGTTTACTTAGGCAAACGAGAGAAGCAAGGCAGTTTAGTGCCTTATGTAAGTAAACTGAGAAAAAAAACAATAGCAGGGTCTTTCCTCATTTAATCTCCCTCTTTGGTGAGGATCAGAGGTAATTGCTTCTAAGCACAGACTTCAAGAAGCAACTGACCTTTCTCCAAGGAGCTGCTGTTGGGAACATTGACACCAGCATCTGGGATACCAAATAATCCAGGGACTCAACAGGGTAAATAAGAAGCTCTGTGGCCATTTTAAAATTCACGAGAATATAAATAATTACCACATTTGGATTCTGTGAAGTACAGTGGGACAAAACAGGGTGAGTATATAGACAGTCATAATAGATCCTCTGTATAAAGAACTTAGTTCTAATTTCCTAAAGAATCTTTAAAGGTCATGTGAAAAAAAAAGATCTATTAAATCTTTTTTAGGTTGTATCCCTATAATCCAAAATCATACAGCTGGTCTATTTGCCTAAGCTATTTCAATAAAACAGGATGTGCATATAGCAGCATTTGCAAATATTGTAGTTAATTATTCTTTTTTTTTAGAAAACTAGGAGCCATATCACTAATTATTTCTTCCTCTGCTCTACATGCATTTCTGTGTAAATGTAAGAATACAAATAAGTGTCAGTTAGCACTAAAAACCATACTGATGTCCCCTTTATTGCTAAATCCTTTGACCCCAATCTCAAACCAATGTCAAACTTCACATATGTCTGTGCTGTACAGGATTAAAAATAGGCTGGGGATGGAGCATGGTAAGCCAAAAACCATACTGCTTGCTCCAGTGAACACATAATATATATCCACAATTAATGATCTATAACATAAGCTTTTAATATCACATTTTGGCCATTTATTCTTGTACTTTGAACAGCAAAAAGTAAGAAAATGACATCCCAGAAAAGTCATACTGTTTTGGGGGTTTATTTTTAATTTTCCTGGTTACTGTTCAATTTCTAGTTTGAGAGAATTTATTTATTTTTTGATTATCATGCTTGTTGATATTGTTATAATGATGATTAATATTATTTTTGATGTTTCTTATTCCAGAAAGAAATAAATTAAGGGAAATGAGAGATGCTGTTATTCCTCCTCCTCTCTCCCACACCACTTTTCTTTTCCTTGGTTCTCATCACATTAATCTCTACCATCACCTAATACAAAAACACACACATTAAGACAGAATAATCTGAACCAATTTATTGCATGAAAATACTTGACAGTAAAGACCATCTGGAAGAAGTGCTTGGTTTTTGCTGTTATGAAAATTCACAGGAAATAGGAAGTTTCACAATTTACAACAAAACAGCTGCAAAATCTCCTTTGCTTTGTCAGTTCTTGAAGTTGGGTTGTTAAGATATATAAAAGATATGGTTAAAATTGTTATTTAGCTTTAATAAGGTACTCAGTGAATATAGTTGAAGCTAAAGATGTAATCTTTAAACTATTAAAGTCAAGAGGGATTTTTGACATTGATTTCACTAAAATAAAGCTCTGGAGGACATGGATGTGCTGTATGCTTTGGTGGCTAAGTACATTCGGTGGTATTGCCATGGAAGGTAATCAGCATCAACATGGAATTTGGTTTCAGTATACTATGGAGTACACAAATCAGATTCATAGTGCTGAAACACACATGTCATAATATGGAAAACAGTGATAATGGCAACTGTTTGAATCTTCATTATTTTACCTTTGGTCATAATGGGTGCCTGCAGGTAATTGGGGACATTGCTCTGATGTGCTGTAATTACACTACATTAGAGCAGACTCAATTAATCCAGAGGACACATAAAATATATTGAAATATATTGAAACATCATCAAACAAGCTTTAGTTAAAGCACCCCCACTGCCATTTTGAAGTGTGGGATGCTGAATACATGAGATGCTGCAGGCGCTTTAATTAGAATGACTTTAGGAGCTACCCTAATTAAAGTGTACCACCTCCAATCTCCAGAGCATATGTAAAGATGCCCTGTGATTATTTTTCTTTGGTCCCGCTCTATCCCTATTCTTCTGGCACTTCGTCTCTGCCATACATCATCTCTGCCATTCATCTATACTTAATAATATGATTGTTATATGGGTCCCAATTGAAATTGATGCACTACTGTATCATATATAAAAGTAGTGCAACATAGGATGCTTGCACAAGTTACATTTTTCGCTCCATCAGGGTCCTGAAAGCACTCAAGCAGCGATTACATAACACAGGTACACAGCTGCAGAGCACTTTTAAAATGGCCAATTATTTAACTAAATAATCCTTGTCAAATCAGGTATTAGATGTAGGCACTCTAAAGCAGAGCATCTTAGGGAGCTTGTGTTTGCTCAAGGGTTAACTTTTTGTACTTTGCAGGACTGAGCTGGTGCTTGTGCCCCACACCTGGGGTTACAGGAACTATTCCCCCCTTCACTCCTCTGGTGTGTGAAGCTGAGCCATTATGCAGTTCTACCTTGCTACCCTTTCCTGAACATGCACATGGTGTTTCTCTGAAGATCTAGCTTCTGCCAAAACATGTTCCCATCTCATATCTCAGTTCTCTATCTATAATATGGTGATACTAAGTCCTATTTCTGTCATTTCATCTTTTTGTCATGTGGTTAGTTTGGCACTTTACAGAAAGTGCCAAGAGTTAGAACCCCTGCCCCCTGACCCAGCAGATGTTCACCTGTTAGGTTAGGTGGGTGGGGAGCTGAAGCCTGCCTCTACCAGCCCTGGTGAAAGAGGCCGATGAACCACCCCTCTCCTCAGCCTAACCCTCTCCCAGCTCCAAAGTTATCAGCTGGGGAGGAGGAAGGGAGAGGGAGTAGCAGGCAGCAGCCACTTGGGAGAGGGTGGGATGAAACAGAGCCCTCTCGCCTCATGGGCCTGGCCCAGCTCCCCACAATATCCTAGCTGGGGTAGCTGGGACCAGCCTATGAGGTGAGAAGGCTCCGTTCCATCCTACCTACCTCCCTCTCCAACTCCAGCCAGGAGTTTTGAACAAGATGCATACAATTATATTTTCATCTAATACTACATAGGACTCAGTAAGGCCAGTGCTTCAGAATAAGGACCATTATTGACCATGAACTCTGAGTACTCTTAATTTTTTCTATGTGTTGAAAACATGAAGAAAACTTAATGTACTTTAACAACATACTTCTGAAAAGTCCATTTTAAAATATATTTTATATGGAATGGAATTAGGAGTCATCATTACAATGTTATGCTTCATGACCCCTCCTTTTGTAACTCTGGGGTCTCTGGCACTGGTAGTGTATGTATTCTTTATGACTAAAAGCAGCTTCTGAGTGCTGTTATGAGTGAATTGGAAATTGTCACTAAATATATTCTTATGAAAAATAAATGTTTCACTGACTATGTATCAGGATAATTGGTGAATATTTCATAAAATATAGTACTTGAATAGTCAGGCCTGTACAAGATTGGTCATGACATTTTCTTTTCCCTATATTCAGATTGTATTTCCTCATCAAACTTCGGAGGCAAATTGCTTCAGGTAGGATTGAGCAATATTTTTTAAAATGTGTTATTTAATATTTCAAAATGAATTTACAGAAAGCCCCAGCTGCCAACAAAGAGTTATGGGATAAGCATATAGAATAGGGTAGAGAAAAAGAAAACCTGAACACTTTGGATTATGTAACCCAGTGTCCCTTTTCATGCTGCCCTCCAAAGTATTGTGTCTCAGCCCTCTAGCCACTGTCTTCTCAAGGGAGAATTCATGTTCTCCTCCTTCTAGACCAAGGCTGAAGTTCCAGTGCCCTTTCTTTCCATTGTTATCTGTTACCTGTTATCTTTCTCAAGGTCAAATACAGAGTTAATCAGTGACCTGCCAGCTTTCATAAAGCTCAATACTATTTTTATAACAATAGCAATCACAGAAAATATGTCATAAAGTATCAGATGTTTACCTTTCTAATTACTAGTCTCCCACATAGGCTCCTGTCATGTACTGTCCTGAGTTTATCAGCTTTTGGATCATGGTGGATTTTTCTCTCCTAGGGAAAGGTTGCCCCTTTATTCAGTTTGCAGGGGTTCAGCCATTTTTTTTGTTTTGTAATGGCCTGTTGAACCTGAACCCCCCCCCCCCAAAATAGTATAAACCTTTTTTGCCAAAGCTATAACTTCTACAAACATGCAAGGAGTTTTTATTAAATAGTCTCTAAGGAATTTATGGTTGACCCCCAGGGTAATCTGCTACAGAGCCAGTTGTGCTTCCTCTCCTCATCTGTAGCTCACCTTTTTGCCCATACCATAGTACACCACACAGTTTTTGTTCCTTAAGCAGGACCCTTTTAGGAATCACACTTCATACTGCTAGCCTGTCCTTCTGTTCTTTTACCCTATTTACAGCCAATAGAGACAAAGAGCCCCTGGCTCTCGGCTGCAGGGGCTGCCTGTCCCTTTTTCAGGCTCTGGGGCCTGGGACTGTAGCTACCTCCCCTTGTGGGGTCTGCTCCCTTCTGGGGTCTTTGGCACACCAACTGCAGGCACTCCATGGCACAGTCCAGAGACTGCGTGCCATCAGAAACTGTGAACAGGAGATCCTACTGCCAGGTCCTTCTACCCGGGAGACGGAGGGTACACCATGGTTTCCCTCCAGGACAAGGGAGGACTCCAGGACCTCCCCTTCTGCCCAGTCAAAGGCCTAAGGCCCGCTGCACCAAGGCCCCTGCCCTGCCGGAACTTAGCAGCAGGTATGCAGACCCAGCAGAGCCTGCTGAGTTGCCAGCTTCTTCAGGCAACACAGGCCCAACTGCAGCTACAACCCCTGCTCTCCCCAAGACAAAACGTAAAGTGTTTGTTGTGGGAGACTCCATCCTGAGGGGGTAATCTGCTGCCCCAAGCCTTTAGCCCAGAAAGTTTGCTGCTTCCTAGGGGCCCACATCTGAGACATTGCAGAGAAGATCCCTAAGCTCCTCCAGCCCACAGAACACTATCCCATGCTCCTTATTCATGTGGGCACCAATGACACGGCTCAGAGCACTCCCAGCTGGGTCATGAGGCACTACAGGGATTTGGGAACAGGGCTAAAAGGTCTGGGGGCACAGGTGGTGTTCTCTTCAATCCTCCTGGTCTTGGGGTATGGGCTGAGGCGGGCGAGGAAGATCCAGGTAGCGAACCAAAGACTGCAGCTCTGGTGTCATCAGGAAGGCTTTGGCTTTCACAACCACAGCCCACTCTTTGGTGAGAGAGGCAGTGAGCTGCTGGGAAGAGATAGCCTCCACCTCTCTCCACTGGGGAGGAGGCTCTTCTCAGCCATATTGGCTGACTTGCTCCACCAGGCTTTAAACTAAGCCCACTGGGTGACAAGGGGACTACCACCACTGCTGGCCCACTGAGCAACCCATTCAAAGCCAGCAGGCCAAGGCACTTAAGGGAGCCCACCCTTGCTCCACCCCGGTATGATCTGTGGGCAAGACAAGAGGCTATAAGGGGACACTTGCTTGCCTGTACACAAATGCCAGGAGCTTGGGGAATAAGCAGGAGGAACTTGTCCTCCTGCTTAACATAAATAATTACAATGTCATAGGGATAACAGAGACCTGGTGGGACTCTACCCATTACTGGACCATGGTTATAGATGGTTATACCTTGTACAGGAGAAATCAAGTAGATAAAAGGGGCAGGGATGTAGATCTCTATGTTAAAGAAAGCCACATATCCCTGAAATTTGATATGGGTGACCAGGGTGGACAACTGGGGACCCTCTGGGTTAAAATCTGTGGGAACATGGCACAGGGGACACAATGGCAGGAGTCTACTATAGACCTCCCACCCAAAGTCCTGAGCTTGACCAGGATTTTGCCTGGGATCTGGCTGAGACCTCATTCTCCAGAACCATGGTTGTCATGGGTGACTTCAATTACCCAGACATCTCATGGGAGGATCACTCAGCAAAATCCGAGTGGTCGCAAAGCTTCCTATCGTGCATGGATGACCTCTACCTGACTCAAGAAGTCTACAGGCCAACAAGAGGTAAAGCACTGCTCAGCCTGGTACTGGCTACTGGGGATGACCTAATTGGTGACCTAGTGATCGATGGGAAGCTGGGTGATAGCGACCATGAGCTGATCACCTTCACCATCCTCTGTAAAGCTGGCAAGTCAGTCAGCAACACTGAGGTCCTTGACTTCAGGAAAGCCGACTTTGACAAGCCCAGGAGGCTTGTCAGTGAGGCCCTAAGGGACCATGACCCCAGGGGGAGGTGAGTCCATGAAGAGTGGTTGCTCCTCAAGGGAGCGATCCTCAATGCACAAGCTAATTCTATTCCATCTCAGAGGAAAGGCAGCAGGAGGGCACAGCAGCCCCCCTGGCTCTCCAGGGATCTAGGAGACCTCCTGAGGCTGAAAAGAAAGGTCTAAAAAGGAATGCAGATGGGATTCACTTCCAAGGAGGAATATTCTGCACTGGTCTGATCCTGCAGGGAGCAAACCAGGAAAGCCAAGGCTGCAATTGAACTCCAACTAGCTTTGAGCATCAAGGACAATAAAAATTCCTTTTTCAGATATATGAGGATATATGAGCCAGAGGAAAAGAAAGGGCAACATTGTATCCGTGCTGAACCAGGTGGAACAACTGACAACTGACACTCAGGAAAAAGACAACTTATTACTTTATACTGGTCTTTCATCAGTGGCGGGTAGGCCTTGCTTGACGAATCTCATTTCCTTTTATGACCTGGTGACCTATCACCTGGACAAGAGAGAAAAGATTGATGTCATATATCTTGACTTCAGAAAAGCCTTTGATCTGGTATCCCATGATCAACTCTTGGCAAAACTTGCCAATTGTGGCCTTGGGTCCACCATGATCCACTGGCTGGGAAATTGGCTCCGTGGTTGTACCCAGAGAGTGGCAACTGACAGAAGTCAATTGTCATGGTGCCCTGTTATCAGTGAAGTCCCCCAAGGCTCTGTCCTTGGACCCATATTGTTCAACATCTTCATTAATGATGTGGACATTGGAGTCAGAAGCGGACTGGCCAAGTTTGCCGATGACACCAAACTTTGGGGTAAAGCATCCACACCTGAGGACAGGATGGTGAGCCAGGCTGACATGGACAGGCTCAGCAAATGGCCAGAAGAGAACCTGATGGTGTTTAACACCAAAAGATGCAAGGTTCTCCACCTTGGAAGGAAAACTTGCAGCATCCTCATAGGCTTGGCAGTGCTGTGCTGACTAGTACTATGGAAGAAAGACACTTGGGGGATCATAATTTCATAATTTCATACTTTCTAGGGTCGGAAGGGACCTGAGCAGATCATCGATTCTGACCCCCTGCCATGGCAGGAAAGAGTACTGGGGTCAAATGACACCAGCAAGGTGTACATCTAGCCTCCTCTTAAAGACCACCATGGTAGAAGCCAGCACGAATTCTCTTGGAAGTTTGGTCCAGATCCTAGCCCCCCTGACCGTGAAGTAGCGCCTCCTGATATCTAGCCTAAATCTACCCTCTGCCAGCTTGTGACCATTATTCCTGGTCACTCCTGGTAGCGCACGGGGGATAGGGACTTTCCCAGTGCCTGCTGGTCCCCTCTGACTAGTTTGTAACAGGACACTAGATCCCCCCTCAGCCTTCTCTTGTGGAGGCTGAACAGGTTCAGGTCCCATAGCCTCTCCTCGTACGGTCTGCCCTGCTGCCCCCTAATCATGCGAGTGGCCTCTTGATCTTGTGGTCATGATTGACCACAAGATGAACACAAGCCTTCAATGTGATGCTGCGGCTAGTTATGTGACCAAAATGCTGGCTTGCATCCATAGATGCTTCTCAAGCAAATCCCGGGACATCATTCTCCCCTTCCACTCAGCCTTGGTGAGGCTGCAGCTGGAGTACTGTGTCCACTTTTGGGCCCCACAATTCAAAAAGGATGTGGAGAAGCTTAAGAGAGTCCAGAGAAGAGGCACGTGCATGATCAGAGGTAAGGAAAATAGACCTTACGACGACAGGCTGAGAGCTATGGGGCCACCTATAAATTTATCAGGGGTGACCACCAGTTTCTGGGGGAACATTTGTTCACCAGAGCGACCCTAGGGATGGTGAGGTCAAACAGTTATAAACTACTGCAAAACCATTTCTGGCTGGACATAAGGAACAATTTCTTTACTGTTCAAGCCCCCAAGGTATGGAACAGCCTGCCATCAGAGGTGGTTCAAGCACCTACATTGAACACCTTCGAGAGTAAATTGGATGCTTATCTTGCTGGGAACCTATGACCCCAGGTGACTCCCCGCCTTTTGGGCGGTGGGCTGGACTCAAACTTCTGAGGTCCCTTCCAGCCCTAATGTCTGTGAAATCTATGAAATCTGTGAAAGTAGGATGCCGAGTGGCTTGAAATCCAGAACAGAAAGATGTGGAAATAAGGGGGTAGGTTTTCTGTGTTTGAATCCTACAGGGTATGTGTGAGTTTCAAACACATTGAGGGAAGAGGTGGGCAAAGAAATATGTTTCACCTTAAAACCTGTAGTTCAGCAGAGTTTCTGAAGTTGAGTTGGACTGTTGCTACAAGTCACTTTTTGGGTTATGTATTATGGTGGGGATGGGTTTGAAAGTGGCCTTAAGGATGCTGCTGCTTAGCAAAGTAAATATACACTTATTTCCTACTAGAGGGGGCAGTTTGTCCCCAGCTCTGGCACAAGATGCACTGGCAGAAGCCCGTCATACCCTTGTTAACCCCAGGACTCCCCAGCAGTGCCCTCACCCAGACCTGCAGTACAGCTGGAGGTAGGTGGGGCTCACAGAGAGAGGGGGAAGGACTCAGATGAAGTCACCTGGGGGACAGCTGAGTGGAATCAATGAGGCACATGTCCCTCCCACCTCCTCCTTGGCCCAGATCCCCAGGGAGCTGTGAGCCTGGTGCCACCTGGCATACATGACAAGAGAAGAGGGGGCACTTACCTGTCCCCTTCTTCTGTGGAGTAGGGACCCCCAGCCCCAAGAGTGGCTCATTGGTGAGCCTTTCTGTTCATGTGCACAGTTTAAAAAGGGCCCACCAACAGCAAAAGCCAAAGCTTGTCCAAGGCTCTGGCACAAGATGCACAGGCAGAAACCCATGGCACCCCCATTGAGCCCAGGGACCCCCAGGACCTCCCAGCAGAACCTCAAACTGGACCCCCAGTGCAGCCAGAGGTAGGTGGGGCCCATGGCAGGGGAGGGAGGGACCCAGACTCAGTCAACTGCAGGTCGGCTGCATGGATCTGAGGAGAGACATGCACCCCTCCCGAATCCTACTTGGCCTGGCCCCCCAGAGAGCTACGTGACTGGAGACTTGTGAACAGGATGTGTGAATAGGATGTGCAAACAGGTCCTGCTTCTAGGCTCAGCATGCGAGTTAGCACAGGAGTTTACACAGGAGGGTGAGCAGGAGGGCCCAAGGCCCTGCCAGTGAGAAATAGGGAAGATAGTCCTATCAGTAGCCAGACCACCAGTGGTACAGCACAGATGACCACACGCCACACCCCAAGGATCCCCTTGGAGTGTGAAACCTCCTCATCTATCACTTCTGTGGTATCCACCCAGATGGAACCCATGGTTCTGGGCGCCACGCAGATGGAGCCTCTGACTCTCAGCTGTGGGGGATGCCTGGCACAATGCCAGACACATGGGACCAGAAGCATAGCCACCTCCCTTTGTAAGGTTTGCTCCACTTTGGAGTCTCTGGGGTGCCAAATAGAGGAGCTCCAGGCTGCAGTCCAGAAACCGCATGCCATCAGGGATGGTAAGCAGGAGATAGACTCCTACTGCCAGGCCTTTCACCCCCTGGAGGTTGAGGGTAGACCAAGGTCACCTTCCAGGGCAAGGGAAGGCTTGAGGATCCCCCACAATGTCCAGCCAGTGAGTTGGACCAAAGTGGTCAATGGCCCCAAGGCCTGCTGCACCAGGGTTCCCTCCTCTCTGGAGCTTTGCAACAAGTATGAACCTCTTGCAGCCCCAGTAGAACCTGCAGAGCTGCCAGCTCCTGCAGGCAAGGGAAAACCACTCATAACTACCATCCCTGCACTCCCTAAGGCCACACATAGAGTGGTCCTTGTGGGAAACTCCCTCCTGAGGGGGACTGAAGGTGTGATCTGCCACCCAAACCCTTTAACCCAGGAGGTCTGCTGCCTCCTGGGAGCCCACATCTGGGATGTAGCAGAAAGGAGCCCAAAGCTCATCTGACCCACTGACCATTACCCTATGCTCTTTATCCATGTGGGCATGAATGACACGGCTTGGAGCAATCCCAGCCTCACTTCACTAGGGAGGAAGCTCTTCTCAGCCAGTTCTTCTCTGGCTGACCTGCTCGAATGGGCTTTAAACTAAGCCCATTGGGGGCTGGGGGGACTACCATCACAAGAAGCAGACAGTGGAACTTTTGCAAAACCAGCAGGCTAAGGTACTCAAGGGAATCTACCCCTACCACAGCCCTGGAGCAAAGTCCTCAAGGGATAACTAGGCCAAACAGTCACAAACTCCTCCAAGACTGTTTCAGGCTAGACATATCATTTGAGCCTTGAGTTCACCCTAAATCAAATCATTATGAAGGTGTAATTCACATATCCTACCAACTTTTAGCAGCAAATGACTGTCAGTGGCTGATCCTCTGCAGGAGACCACCTCCCATGCCACTTCCTATTTTTGTATTATTTTCTGCCAAGGAAATCCTACTTTTTACAGGAAAATTGCAGTATTTGGATTCTGTCAACCTGAAAACAGGCAGTGTATGTTTGAGCATGGAAAGTTTACAGCAGAGGCAGCTATGAAACAAAAATTATACAAATGTAGGTTTGTACATATGTATGTAGAAAAGGAAAAGTAGAGGTGCACTAGCAGAGCTAGGATAGGTTTCACTACCAGTGGAGCACTCAAGTATGTCACTCTTGATTGTGTGGCATGATAGGAAAAAACAATCACTATAACCACTGCCATCATGACCATGCATATGGTTAACATATTCTTTGGCTGTATCTACATAAGATGCTGACTGTGCCATCATTACTGTATAGTCATTTAGTATTTGTTTAGTAGAAATACTTGTTTATAGTATAAATAAGTACTAAATGACTGTACAGGAACCAGAATTACTGCACAGTCATGCTGACAAATGGGTCTTTCATGATGTGACTACACAGTAACTCATGACTACTGCGCAGTAGCATCTTGTCACACTTCCTGCCATGCAATGTGCTGTGCAGTAGTCACAGACTATTGTGCAGTCAGTGTCTCATGCAGATGCGGCCTTTGTGTAGTATTGCATAATCATTTTGGAATAAATTGCCCAGTATCTTTGGGGAAAGCCTAAGAGCAGCCATTTAAAATATATTAGAAATGTGTTGTTTTATTTGCATGGAAATCCTACCCATCAACTGGGATGTGTAAGATTTATCGTCTTTTAAAGAGGCATATTTGTAACAAACTTAGACCATATTCAAAGACATGAAAATATTCAGGGAAAGATGTTTCCTCTTAGTCGAGCTTACCCAGAAAATGAAGGGAGGGAGAGATAAAATGGCACTGCAAATCCAGTTGAGAAAGCTTAAGTGGATGATCAAAATGAATGATCTTCCTTCTCCTTTTCATAAAACAACCTCTACATATTCTGCTTCTTTGAAGCAGAATGATAGAGATGTGTGCAGGAAACAATTATATTCTGGGTTCTATTTTTTATGGTGGTATTTGATCTCTTCAGTCCTCTGTATCAAATTCATGCAGTTTGAACAATATTATATGGGTGTCTATTGGAATATGAATGGAATTCTCATGGACAGGTGACAAGTTGAATTAAAGCCCATTGGACAAGTTAGCATGTCAAGTAGCCAAGCTTGGCCTGCTTATTCCCATAGCAAAATTCACCATGCTGCCTTCAAATTCTGCTCTAACTTGAATCCCCAGAAGTCTTTACAGTTTACACATCAAAGAACTGATGGCTGGCATGATTGACCTCACATAGTGCAGTACAACAGGGATTTGTTTTTCTCACACAAGCATTTGCCTCTGTCAGTATGTTTGTATGGAATTCAATAATGGCCACAGTCTGGTACACAATGATAAGTAGAAATTTAGCAATTTATTCTGTTTGTTCAAACTACATTATTGTACAATTTCCTTAAACAAGGTAAAGTACATGAAGATATGCACTAACAAAATAATAAAAGAGAGAATATACATTTCAGAGAAAGAAGGTAAAAAACTGATCAAGAAAATGTAATGTATTATCTTTATTATTTGTTATTCCACATATCTCTGTGGAACTTAGGATCCTATTTTGTTTGGTGCTGAAACAAAGTGGTGGTCCCCACAATAATGAACTTATAATCTAATGATAAAGTAGAAGATGGTGGCTTGTACATTTAACCTGCAGGAGATATCAGCATCTGGATACTGAATGGTAGGGCTCTGTGAAGTTTTGGTAGCCAATTCGATTTGGAGAAGATTCGGCCCAATTTGGGGACTAAATCTCTGAATCTGAATTGAATCAGAAGACCAGTTAAAAACTCTGAAGTGATTCAAAGCATCCAAATCAATTTGGAAAAAGATTAGGAAAAAATTTGGTTATTTGGCCATAGGCTAAACAGGAAGCTGACACAACTGGTAAGTCTCTTGGGTTTGGGGGAGGTATAGGGGAGGGAGGGATTGGGGCTGGGATAAGCCCAGCTGGAGTAAGGGGGTGTATTACTCAGGGAGGCGGGGAGGGGATGTGGATGTGGCAGCACTAGGAGCAGGGGCTCTGCCCTTCAGCTGCTTCCCCACCCAGCAACGGGGCAAGGTGGGGTGCAATGCAGGCAGAGCTCATTCTAGGCAGAAGGGGGCAAGTGTCAGCAGAGAATAGCCCACACTTCCAGTGCTACTGTGCCCACATCCCACGCCCCCCCCCATACCAGCTGGCAAGTGGCAGCAGGGCAGAGTCCCTGCTCCCAGCACTGATGCAGGTGCAACAGCGCTGGGAGCAGGGTCTCTGCCCTGCAGCTGCTTGCCTCCTTCTGCAAGCTGCGCCTGCATCAGGCCCCCTGCACCCACGCCAGCTGGGCAAGTGGCAGCAAGGCAGAGCTCCCACTCTGAGCACTGGTGCCAAGCACCTGTATGCCACACCCCACTGCCCCAGCTAGGCAGCTTACCCCAGCCTCAGTCCCAATCCCTCCCCCTCGCCCCTTTCCTCCCCACTCCCCTAACCCCAACAGATTTACCAGCTGAAGGCAGCTGTGTCAGCTGCTTATTTATTCTATGGATGAATCTCTGAGGCAGCACCAAATATTTTGGACCTGATTCAGCTGAATTAAATTGGGACAGTGATTCAAATCTCCAAACTGAATTATTGTCCTTCAAATTGGCCAAATCTATATCAGAAGTGAATACTTGCTACCTCACACAAGCCTACTGAATGAGTGAGCCTACACAAGATGCTTTACTGTAAATTAGTGTAATTTACAGCACAGTAAGTGTATGTGTCTATACATGCACACACTTACCATGCAGTAAACTTCACTATTTGTGAGTAAATCTGCTACCTGCAAATGCAAGTAACAAATTTACTCTTCAGTAGTTTCTGTGCGGTAATGCACATGTAGACACCAACTGAGCCTTGCCACTAGGGAGCCAGCCTGAGCTTAGGCCTAGACCCCCGAAGCTGGGAGTCTCTCCTGCCTCAGGACTGGGCCATCTCTATGGCAGCCTCAGCCACAGGCCGTTTAAAAAGTCTGCAGGCATTTTGAGCCCTGGAGTACAATAGCATGGAGGCTGAGGGGAATCTTGGACTCTGCTACTCCTACACAGGCTGGAGGCTACCTTTGCCAGTCTACCTGGACCCTTGTGTCACTGACTGGCACCACAGTGTTATGTGGCTGTCCAGCCCTGTAGGCTGCTGTGGGCACTGTGAGGCCTGGCAACACCTGGCCCAGCTACAGTCAGCTTCTGACCTATGGGGCCAGTGCCAGATGCTCACAGCCAACCCCCAGCAGCCTGCCTGAAGGGCTCCTAGTCCAGGCTTCTAGTCCCACATGGCTTATAGTCCCATGCCATGCCCCACTGCTGGGTGCTGCAGGCAGCTGTCCAAGCCTGGCAGTATAGGAGCAGCTGTGCAAAGGCCCAGAGACATAGTGTGGGAGCCCCAGTGACATCTTTGCCAATGCCATACTCTGCCACCTGGGGCATCAACTGCTTACAACAGAAGCCTGGTGAGTTACAACAGAAGACTGGTGAGGTTACAACAGAAGACACAGTGAGTCACCATCACCAACCAAACTCATCAGTCAGAGAGTGCCCACAAGTCCATGCCCTTTATGCAGCAACTGGACACCATCCTTGTGGACCCAGGCAACAGCCATTCTGTGTACAGCAGCATAGGTGGCTTCCAAGCCCCAACTCTAGCCTGGCACCCATGGTGATGTGTCACTGAGGCAACCTATCTCACTGAGCTCCCTGACCCCAGCCTCCATCAGTAGCTTAGGGAGCCTGGGCCAGTGCCTTTCCTGACAGCTCTGCAGCCTCAGCCTCAGCCATGGGGCACGGCTGATTATGTCACCATTGACTGCCAGCAGTACCAGCTGCTTCCCAGAAGTGGGCCCTGCCCAGGCACCCTCATGTCATGCTCCACCACCCAATGAGTCCACCAGAAACCATATGCCACCACCAGCAGCCAGAACTGAGCAGAGATGCTGGACTCTCCAGCCCCACCCACATGGTAAGACCTGCACTGGAGGGAGAGCCCTCCCCACCCAAGTCCTTATCCCTAGCCCTGGCCCCAGCCCCAGCCCCAGCCCAAGCACTCCCTACCTGCCTGGTCTGGCCATGTCCCCTGGCCTCTGAGTTCTGGCCCCATAGCATGCAGGGAAGCAGAAAACAGTACAACATTTTATTGAGCAGCCCATGCCCCTGCAGCTAGGCAGGCACGGGCCTCTCATGTGCCAAGGAATGCGTCAATGCTGGTGGCAATCTCCTTCTCAGCTACATAGAGTCGGAAGGAACCATGAAGGATCATCATGTCCAACCCGTGCCCTAGGCAGGAAAGAGGACTGAGGTCAGATGACCCCAGCCAAGTTCCTATCTAGCCTCCTCTTGAAGATGTCCAAGTTAGGTGATATTCTCTTGGAAGCCTGTTCCAGATTCTGGCCATCCTATGAAAAATTTCTTCCTAATGTCTAACCAGAATCTACTCTCCACTAGTTTGTAACCGTTATTCCTAGTTTTACCTAGGGGTGCCCTGGTAAATAGCACATCTACAATTTTCTGTTGTCCTCCCTTAATAAACATATAGGTGGCTACTAGGTCTCCCCTCAGATGTCTCTTGTGAAGGCTGAAGAGATCCACATCCCTCAACCTCCCCTCGTAGGGCCTTGCGTGAAGGCCACTAATCATATGAGTGGCCCTCCTCTGAACCCTGTCCGGATTCTCTGCATCCCTCTTGAAGTGTGGCTCCCAAAACTGGACACAGTACTCTAACTGCAGCTTGACCAATGCCTCATAGAGGGGAAGCATCACCTCACTCGATCTGTTGGTTATGCATGATAAAGTGTGATTGAATTTGTTGATGGCTTTGTTAGATTGCCAGCTCATGTTCATTTTGGAGTCAACTATGAGCTGCTGAGAAGGCCATCCCGCAACCTATAGGTGTACTGGGGATTCCTCCTCCCCAGGTAGATTACCTTGCATTAGTCTTTGTTGAATTGCATCCTGTTTTGTTCTGCCCATTGATCCAACCTGTCCAGATCAGCCTGTTTCTGCTCCCTACCCTCTGGTGTGTTAACTTTGCCCCATAACCTGTTGTCATCTGTGAATTTGGACAGGATGCTCTCCACGACCTCATCCAAATCATTGATGAAGATATTAAATAACACCAGTCCAAGGACTGAACCCTGTGGGAGACCACTGCCCATCTCCTTATAGGCTGAGAACGACCCATCCACTACCACACTCTGGGTGCAGTTCCTAAGTCAGTTGGCCACCCACCTGACTGTATAAATGCCCACTCCACGGCCTGATGGCTTCCCTATGAGAATAGGATGCAAAATTGTGTCAAAGGCCATCTTAACATCCAGGTAGATGACATCAACCTCAGCTCCTGTGTCAAGGCAGTGTGTGACCTGGTCATAAAAGGCTATAAGTTTTGTCAGTATTTTCCCAAGGATAAAGGTAAGGCTGATGGGCCTAAAGTTACCCAGCTCATCTCTTCTCCCTTTCTTAAAAATGGGCACCACGTTGGCCCTTTTCCAGTCCTCAGGGACCTGGCTAAAGCACCATGAGTCCTCAAATAGCCATGCCAGTGGCTCAGCTATGATACTGGCCAATTCCTTCAGCACCTTTAGATTGAGGTAATCCGGACCTGCTGACTTGTACCCATCCAGCCCCTCCAAGTGCCCGTTAACTAAGTCAGCACTACCCATTGGTGGTTTAGTGCCTTCTGGACATCTATCTATGTTCCAGTTGGGGGAATTGTCTTGGCTAGTATTTAGGAATACTGAAGTGAAGAATTCATTGAAGAGCTCCGCCTTTTTCCCTGGGCCAGCCAACAACTAAAAGTGGGGCTTACATCCAGTGGAAGGTAGGAGCTATCACCAAGGAAGAGTAATCGTCCTTGGCCCGTGAGTGTAGGAGGGCTATTAGGAAGACCAAGGTAGAGATGGAACTCAGATTAGCATCCAGGATTAAGTACAATAAAAAGTCTTTTTTCAAGTACATTGGGAGCAAGAAGAGGGCACCAGGCAATGTAAGGCCCCTGCAAGATGCAAACGATAATCTTGTGGCTATGCCAGACAAGAAAGCTGATATTTTTAACAGTTTCTTTGCCTCTGTTTTCTTGAACAGGGACCGGGATATCCCACCTACCAGAGGTAGGGGCAATCTTGGGGATAGCTCTGTCAGGACTTCAGTCAGTGCAGAAGTAGTTAGGGATCTTCTGGAAGGGCTAGACATTTTTAAATCTGCAGGGCCAGATGTCCTCCACCCAAGGGTGTTAAGGGAGCTGGCAGGGATCATCATGGAGCCCTTGGCCTGGCTGTGTGAGCATTCATGGTCATCTGGCCAGGTGCCGGGGGATTGGAAACTGGCTAATGTGGTCCCCATTTTTAAGAAAAGGAGGAAGGAGGACCCAAGTTACTATAGGCCCATAAGCCTCACCTCGGTGCTTAGGAAGATCTTAGAGATAATCATCAAGGAGCACCTCTGTGGGGGGCCAACAGGGGAGATCATGCTCAGGGGCAATCAGCATGGGTTCATCAAAGGCAGGTTTTGCCTGACCAACCTGATTGCCTTTTATGACCAAGTAACTAAAGCCTTGGATGATGGTGTCACTGTGGATATAGTCTTTCTAGACTTTAAGAAGGCCTTTGAAACTGTCTTTCACCCCATCCTCATCAATAAATGAAGTGACTGTGGCATTGATGCCTGCACAGTTGGATGGGTAAAAAAATGGCTGATAGGGTGCACCCAGAGAGTAGTGGTGGACAGGGTATACTCAAACTGGTGAGATGCGAGCACTGGGGTCCCCCAGGACTCAGTCCTCGAGCCCATACTGTTTAACATCTTCATTGATGACTTGGACAAGGGGGTGGAAAGCACGCTGTCTAAATTTGCTGATGACACTAAGATGTGGGGTGAGGTGGACACACTTGAAGGGAGAGAGAAGCTGCAACTAGATTTAAACAGACTACAAAAGTGGGCAGATGAGAATAGGATGGTGTTCAATGTAGACAAATGCAGGGTGCTGCACCTTGGGAGAAGGAATCCATAGCATACATACAGGCTGTCGCGCTCCATAACACCAGTGCACCCTTGACCCCTGAGCCTGGGTCAGCACGACCAGCTTGGTGCGAGGAGGGGGATTTATGACCGGGCAGGTGGGTGATAACAGTGAGCAGGAGTCAGGATGATTTAAACACAGTGTGATGTTTTCACAAAAGATTTATTTTACTTACGCTTCTGATGGCTAGAGCGTAGGCAGTGGAGCTGATTGATTTAGTTACAGCATGCAGATATCATGTTACCCAGCATTTACAGGGTGGGTAAGACAGTTGCTTCTGAGCAATTCATATAAGCCATTGCAGTCTGCAGATTACTAAGAGCTCTTGATAAGAAAGATAACGTCAAAGATAAAGAGATAAATAGACCGGTAAGGCGAGACGGGGTATGCCAAAAAAAAAAAAAAAAAAATATACGTAGGCAGAAGAGATAACATTCATTGTGCACAATCTGTTCTTGTTGAGTGTATACACAGTTCTCTGTTCTCTGCTCTCTCTGCTCTCTTGTTCTCTCTCTGTTCTCTGCTTTGGGGGGAAGTTCTTTCAAAGATATACTTTCCACAGGTGACCAATTACTATATGCCAATTATAAATAATTAATGAGTTGGCACTTTTGCTCTCTTTGTTTGCTCAGGTTTCATAAAAAGAAGGGGTTATTTTTACTTGGGTGGTACTGGTTCTGTTTGGTCACAGGATGGCATGCGTAGTATATTTAATTTTACAACTTCATTAAAGTAGTTTAATTTTAATCTGGTCACTATGGGTACCGATATCACTCGTGCTGAATTATCAAGGCCAGTTTTTCTCTCTAGTATGAGAACTCAAATGAAATGAGGCACAGGCAGGGGTGTGTATATGCAACACTGTTAATACAGAGGCATAAACTATAACCACAGAGTTTGTTGTGTTAGCTTCTGACCCTTTGTCATTTGACCTTTTGCCATCAGCATCTGAAATCAAAGACTTTAATCTTTGACACAGGCTGGGGAGTTCCCTTCTTGAAAGCACAAAGATGGAAAGGGATCTTGGAGTCATGTACTCCAAGATGAACATTAGCTGCCAATGCCAGACTGCAGCCAGCAAGGCCAGACATACCTTGTCATGCATCCAAAGGTGCATCTCAAGCTGGTCCAGAGAGGTGATACTACCCCTCTATGTGACTTTGGTGAGTTGGAGTACTGAGTCCAGTACTGGGCACCACACTTCAAGAGGGATGTGGCCAGCCTGGAGAGGGTTCAGAGGAGGACCACCCACTTGGTGAGAGGGCAGCAGGACAGGTGCTATGAGGAGAGACTGAGGGACCTGAAACTGTTCAGCCTCAGGAAGAGGAGGCTGTGGGGGGACCTGGTGGCTGCCTACAAACTCATCAGGGAAGATCAACAGCAAATACGTAGAGCCCTTTTCGCCCCAGCACCACCTGGGTTGATGAGGAACAATGGTAATAAGCTGATGGAGAATAGGTTTAGGTTTGAGATCAGAAGGCAATATTTTACAGTTTGGGTGGTAAAAATCTGGAACCAACTTCCCAGGTAAGTGGTCCTCGCCCCTACCTTGAGCAAATTCATGAGGAGGTTGGATGATCACCTGTCTGTGGTCTTGTGAACCCAGCATTTGTTCCTGCCTCTGGCAGGGGGTCAGGCTAGATGACGTATTCAGGTCCCTCAGCTACTATGAAGCTGTCCTGATTTGTCCTGCAGGGACCTGATGTTACTCTGTGCCTTCCTTTTGCTTGCTGTGTATCTGGAGAAGGACTTTTTATTGTCCCTGATTGTTGTAACCAGCCTAAGCTCCAGTTCTGCCTTGGCCTGCCTAACTGATTCCCTGCAATAGTGTTCCTCCTTGGTGGCTGCCCCCCACTTCCACTGCCTATAAATCTATTTTCTTTCAGTCTTTTCTGGAGTTCTCTGTTCAGCCAAGGGGGATTTTTTGTCCCCTTCCCCACTTTCCTGTGTAATGGAATAGTCTCCTTTTGTGCCCCAATGATCACTCCCTTGTGAAACCGCCAACCCTCCTAGACCCCAATTTCCTCGATGCTCTTGAGTTCAGCCACCTCAACAACTAGCCTTCTAAGTTGACTAAAATTAGTCCTTCTGAAGTCTAACACTTTATCATTGCTGGTTATTTTTCAGACCCTTTGCAGTATTTTGAATTCATCCAAATGATGGTCCCTATCTCCCAGGTTACTATGCACTCGCAGGTTACCCACAAGATCATCCGCTGTTGCTAAGACCAGGTCTAGGAAGGCATTATCTCTGGTGGGACTTGTTGTATATGAATCTTGTAGAGCTAAAAGCAAGACTTTGTAATGCTAAAAGTGAGGCCCTTTCTTTGTCCTTTCATCTCAATACATAGAAACGGACACAGCACATACTAGACGAGTGAAAAGAGAAGTGCTGTGTAAAGGGTTACTGATGAGATATGAAACTAGCTGAATCTAGTCAACAGAGGAGTCTTGTCAACAGAGAAACCTTGAAAGTGGGACAAGGACTGTTTTCTTTTTAGCAGACTACTTGGCAAGAATATATAAAATATAGTCACGTGAGTTAAACCTCAGTGTTCACGTGCACAGTGCCACTTGATTGAATAAAATAGTGATTTAGTTAATAGGTGATGGAGTATTTTTCTGAGCACAAGCTAATCACAAACTGATGCTGACGCACTTACAAAGTATAAAAAAGTATTATAACTAGTAGGCAGGGTCCCTTTCCGGAGGCACCTTGCTTGAGCGAATAAAGATTCTGTATCTGACTTTGAATGCTTGCTCTGCGTGATCATTGCCCCAGCCTACAGTGAACTGCACGTGGCTTTAAAAGCATAATTCATAACAGGCTGGACACCTCATGGGTTAGGTGGAGGTCCTGCAAGCAGTTTAAGAACCTACATGAGCAGTTTATTTTGGCCATCTGCTCCTCCCAGCAGATGTCCAGGTAATTTAGATCCCCCATGACCACCACCTCTCTCAACTGAATGGCCTCTGAGAGCTTCCTGGAGAATACCAGGTCTAGCTCATAATCTTGATGAGGAGGTCTGTAGTAGACCCCCACTACCAAGTCCTTTTCTCCTGGATCCCCCTGTATCCTGACCCACAATACCTTGGTATTCCCTTTCTTTACCCACACCTTGATGATGGAAGATGTGTACTGCTCCCTAACATAGGGAAGTATACCCCCACCTGTTTTCCCCACTCTGTCTCATTTATACAACCTGTACCCCTTAATGTCTACTACCCAGTCATGAGTAGAATCCCACCATGTTTCCATTAAGCTGACTGGGTGCTAGCAAGTAAGAGTGTGAGCTGCTTATTTCCCATACTCCTGGCATTTGTGTAAAGACACATTAGCCCCCTAATGGGTGCTCTTGGTGCCCATTTGCCTTGATGTCTAGTGTGCCCCTTAGTGCTAACCTGGTTTAATTCTGGTGCCTTGTTTGTGCCTCGCCAACCTTGGGTTCTCCTCAACCACCAGTTCCCCATCCCCTGTCAAACTTAGTTTAAAGCTCTTCAGAGGAGATTAGCCAATCTGTGGGAGAACTGATGCTTACCTCTAGGAGAGAGATGAAGATTGTCCCATCCCAGAAAGCCTCCTCCCTGGAAGTGCTGATTGTGGCTGTAGAATCCAAAGCCCTCATGAAGGCACTGTCTCTGGAGCTGCTGGTTGACTACCCTGATGCAGACATCCTGGCACCGACTGCCACCTGTGCCTCCAACTTCCTAAGCCCAGCCCCCATCTCATGGAAGTCCTTCATGATGTGGTCTGGACTACTCCAGCCACATTATTTGTGCCCACATGGAAAAGGAGGCAGAAAGGCAGGGAGGCAGGGGGCAGGGATGTGTAGTGCAGCCACAGGTAATCCTTCAGCTGGTAGCAGAGGTTGTGGTGTAACCTGGGCTTGCCACCTGCACCACTGAAGGTCAGGGTGTTATGCCAGGTGTGCCTGGGACACCATGGTGATCAGCAACAGCAGTGTAGCAGTGTGTAGTGGGTCAGGCACCCCTCAGTTCAGCAAACATCTCCTTGTGCAGTGCCTGAGACATGTGCAGCAGAAGCACACGTGAGGCACAGTGTCAGTGTCAGGGAACTGGCCCTGGGGTTCTTCCCCAGAGAGGCCCCCTGTCTGGCCAACTTACCATGGTCTGTGGGCACCCATGCATGCCCAACTCCTGATCTTTGGCCAGACAGCGCAGAGACCCCTGGTACATATCTCACAAATGTTTCAAACTCTCACAAACAGCTTCTTTCTCATGTCTCTGCAGGTCCTGTAGCTGCACATGGGGGAGAGGTCACAGTTGGCAGCCAGGATGTGGCCTCAGGGTCACCACCTCCAACAGTCAGGACCTTGTAGATGTACCAGCTCTGCAGGAGAAGGACCCAGGACTAGACCCTCCTCCTGGCCTAGCTGGTGACTGCCACGGAGGACTAGCAAGTGGACATGCAGACATGGCAGGCAGAGGGCATTGCCTGGCAGGACAGGCAGTGTGGGGAGGACATGGTACAGGATTGGCATGAGGAGGTGAGGAACCAGGCAGACTGGTAGTTCAAGGTGCAGCTCCTGTTCCCATAGTGGGAGTGCTTGGACACCCTGCAGAAATATTGATCATGGCCAAAGCAGTGAACGCTATGGAGAATGACTGGTGGGTGCTGTACACCATCCTGGCCCTGGCCTTGGCCCTGGCCCTGGAAATCACCTTAGCCCCATCTGGACCCTGGCAGCCAGCTACTTCCCAGCAGCAGGGTCCCCCATGGGCCTGCTTAGAGGTCCAATGAGGCTTCTACCAGCCAGGAGTCCCTGCCCCAGCCCCTGCCCCAATATTCCTGCCAGGCTTCCGTACTACCTGGGCCCAGTCTTGCTGCCCACCCTGGGTCCACATGGGCTTGAAGCTGGAACTGCCTGCAGTGCGGCCATGACCATGCAGAGGCCCCGCTGGCCCTTTCCACCAACTGCTGGAGGGGAAGCTTCCCACACCAGGGGACTAGTGTCTGCCATTTCCCCTGGGCAATTCCCCCACCACCAGCCTCACCGTGGTGTGCACACCTGTAGGGGAATGGACAGAAGCTGGGATGTTGGCCACCTGCCCCCTAGGCACTCACACCTCATGGCACTCCACACCAGGAGGGCACACACAAAAACCACATTGTAAACAGCTTGTTGGTGGTTGGGGTAGGTGGTGGAGGGGCTCTGTTTGTTGTGAGGGCAATAAAGTGTTTATCCAAGAACTGTCTGCAGTGAGCATGGTGCAGAGAATGGCCCTGCTAGTAGGTGTGTGGCTCACTCAGGGCCTTGGTGTGGGTGGAGTGGGCTGTCACTGTCACTGCCACTGCCACCACAGATGGTGCTCCTGCTGCCAGGTGTCCTCCACCTCCTGTGCCTCCTCCAGCCAGGCCTCATAGAATGGCTCCCCCCAGGCCTTACAGTTGTTATGCAGCATGCAGTCTGTACTGATAACCTGGGGGATGTTATCCTTGGCAAACTTGAGGCAAGCAGTGAGGGTGTACCAACATCCCCTGAGGCAGCCCAAGATGCACTCCATCCAGGAGTGGATCCAGCCAGGGCACCTGTTGAAGTGTGTCTGGAGGGGGTCCAGCTGGCCAATGTAGGGATGCATGAACCAGGGTAGGAGTGGGTAGATGGGGTCTCTGATGAGGAGGGTAGGACCACCATGGAACCCAGCTGCAGGTCCAGTACCCCCAGCATGAAATGCCCACTCTCCACCAGGCCCGACAGGCCAATGTTCCTAAAAATGTGGGCATTGTAGGTGCTGCCCACACAACTGGTGCTCATGTGCATGAAGGCCCTGCCATGGTCCATGATGCCCTAGAGCACTATGGAGTAAAATCCCCTTTGGCTGTAATCGGAGAGGTCTCCATGGGGCAGGCAGGTGATGAAGATGTGGGTCCCATCCAAGGCTGCAGTGCACTGATGGAATCCCAGGGCATCAAACCCCACCACCATTACTAGGAGGTCAAGCACACAGAGCAGTGTGTCCTGGCACATCCTGGAGGGCAACACACACTTCCAGGATGGCCTACGCCCACACCAAAGAGGTGTCCCATGTAGTAGAGGCTGGTAGGCGTGGCCAGCTTGAAGAGGGCAATGTCCAGCTGGGTGTCTGTGGGGAGGGGCTGCTGCATGAAAGTGTCCTGCCACTTCAGGTATTGATGGCGCTGCTCCAGGAAGTCCAGAAAGGTAGCTAAGGTCATGTAGAATGCCTCCAACCACTGCTTATCTCAGGTGGCCCAGATGACGTGCAGCCACCTGGCTGGCCCTGTGGGCCCAGAGGTGGTAGGGCTGGAAGCCTAGGAGGCTATGGACGACCCCAGTGGTAGCATCCAGGAATTTGTCATCAGCATCCCTGTTGGGATCTGGCCAGCAGGACAGGGTCTAGGCTGCTGTTGTGGCAGTGACCCTGGGATGGTACGGTGCAACTGAGCATGTAGTCATGGCGTGTTGGGGAGCTGGCAGGGCCCAGATGGCTGTGGGCAAACCAGGGCAGGCCAACAGGGCCAGCACAGTGGGCAAAAGGAACTTGGAGTGCTAGGCATTGCTGCCAGGGGCAGGGGGAGACAGAACCTGTAGTGAGACAGCTGCTGCATGCTGTCCCCATTCTCTGCAGGCAGCAGCAGCTGGAGCCTCCAGTTCCCCCTGGTGGTGGCAGGAACCTATTGCAGGGCCCCAGGAAGCAGGGGCTTTTTTTGCTGCCATGAGCAACAAATCTGCTTCTACTTCCCTATATGTGGAGGTGCCTGCCTGGGAACATTAACTCACAAGTAGTTTACATTCAAGTAAACTGGTCCCACATCAAATACACATGTAGACACAGTGAGTGAGATGGGAATTAGGCTGTGAAGAGATCTGAAATCTCTCCCTTCAGCAGCAAACTTTTGGCCACTGTTCCTGCACCATGTAGAAGCACTAATCCTACTCTGTGGCCAGAACTACTGCAAGGAAGCCTTGGGGAGTAGAAGAGACAGGGTACAGGAGAATAAGGCACCCCACTGGCACCATTCTGGAATCCTTCCTTTTAGGCAGAGCCAAGGGCTTACACCTTATTTATTTACCCGTTGGTATACTCTTGTTTGGTTGGTTAATTTTTGCTGAAGATGATCACTGTATATATGTAAGCTTTGAAATAATTTTTGTAATGAGTTTTCCAGAGTCTTGGGAAGAATCATTTTATGTCATGTGAGGGTCAAAGATTTCTTTGGATTTTGTAATATGCCTTTCCAAAATGGAGATAAATCATATTATGATAGAGGGTCATGATTTAGAAATAGTACTGCTGTATGCTACCAGTAAATACAGGAGGAAATAGTTTTTTTTAATTAAGTTAATTTAGCAGGATTTTTTTTTTTTGCATAAAAAACTTAGTTGATTAATTATCTCATTTTCAGTGAAAATACAAACAAAAATAAAAGATAGTTCTGTGTTATTATTTTTGTTTTGTTCTTCAGTACATTTTGTTCTACTGAAATCTTTTTTTAAAAGTTTTTTTTAACCAAACTATGAAAAAAATATATTATGTCTAACCAAGCTTTTTTCATGGTTTAATTATAATAGAAACTTTTAGGGAAAAACTCAAAATTTAACACAAAAACAATTAGCAATTTTGAGCAGCTCTAGTTGAATCATGTTATCCATAGTGTATATTTTGCTGTAAATGGTAAAAGCAGAGTCAGATTGTCTCAGCATTACTTCAATGTTAAAAACAGCTGCATTAACTTCAGTGAGAATTAAGTTTGTATTTACTTTTATGGACCTCATTTTAGTCTGGGGTACCTGCCCCTAGGTACACAGTCTTACAAATTAAATAATTTGTTCCTTGAAATAAATAATGGTTATTTATTGAAACATGGAATATTTAATTTGTGGGAAATGTGCACAGTTCAAAATTTAGTTCTATATCTGCAGTCATTTCACTTAAGAATAAAAACAAGTATTATGGAAATGCCCTACAAACGTAGAAGTTCTCAAAGAATGGTTTTGGTGAAAAAATATTTAATTTTCATTCTTTATTTCAAAATTTCATTTTCAATCTTCATTTTTTTTCTTCAGGCATATTTGAACTTTACTGTTTTTCCTTATCAGAGTGTGATGGGTGATATTGGCTGTAATTGCAAGCTCACATTTTGAATATGTTATAGTGAATGTATTGCATTTGTATTGTACTCTAATTTTTTTTTAAATATCATTAGCATCAGCTCAGAGTTTGGATTGCTGCAAATTACTGCTTTATTCTTCAGCCACTGGATATGATGAAATCCCAGAGAAATCAATGTGTTCTACTTCCATGCAGTTGAGAACTGGCCTACCTGGCTAAGTTTTCTGGGAAGTCTGACCCCCATTATATAGAGCCACAAAGGCCTATATAAAGTAGATTCACAAGGCTTATGATGCATATGATATTATTATTAAGATGTGCTACAGAGAGGTATATTGAATCCTTCCTCTGGACCCTGAAGGCTACCCCTTGCAAATCCTCTCTGTGCAAGTCATTTGAGCTGAAGAAATAAAGGTGACCAGACGTAATACTACCTCTATTATTCCCATTGGCTGTATCATCAGCTACAGAAACAGCGATGCCTTAACTGTGCTAGCCAAAAGGGCTGGTAGTTTTGGTGGCTCATAGATCCCTTTTGACCTACATGTGTTTTTCTGCTTTTGAACTTAACTTTCCTGCTTGCAAAAGGAAACATGGCTAGGGCACAGCTTAAGAAAATGTAAGCGTTTAAACAAGTAAAACCTTTCAATGGATAAAGTATATCATTTGAATATCCACACTAGAAGAATGTTAAAACAAGCAGGAGACAAGAGTACTAATCTTTTAGTGTAGTAAGGGGATTATTCTGACAACTGCAGTGTACTTGTGAAAAAAGCTTTTTTCCCCTTACATATCCATTCTGTGAAGGACACACATAAACAACACTTTTGAATAAAGACATTTCTCTCCATCTTTCTGGTACCATTTTTTACTCCATAATGCAACCAGGGGATAAAGTTGTAATTCAGTCTTGCTGGGACTGTGAATTATTACAGGAACCCCTGCAGCCCCTGGAAGAGGTCAGGCTTGGGAGAGTGTAAAAATGGCTTGTAGCCATTGAGCCTCTTGTCTTTGGGCTGGAAATGCTGAGATATATTTTTTAAAGCTGCATCCTAGAAGCTCATGCTTCATTTAAGGAAGAAGGATGGGTTTATTGATCCTTTGGCATTATATGCTTATACAGAATTTAAGATTCCAGCCCTTCTGAAACAAAAACGAAAATACAATCATAATCTAAAACAAAATGCCTAAGTACCAAAGACTAATCTAGTTTGATCCAGCGCCATAAAATGTACTGGACATCTAACTATAGCTGGTTCCTCCATTTTGAATTGCAAAGCATATAGGCACTGATACTTGTATTTCTAGGTCAGCACAGAAAAACATCCAGTTTGATTACCTAGGCACCTGACTTCTAACACCTTTCTGATATAAAATGATGCTGTAAAGTCTTCAGAGAGACTTGATCCATTAAGTGTGTATCAAGGTGTGTAACTTAATAGGAATCAACAGTATTTAATTCAGTTCAGAAAAAGCAACAGTGCTGTCCACCTTAGGCCTCATAGACTAGTGGTTGAGCCCTTGAAATGTACAGGTTGTATACCTTATTCACCTCAAACCTATTTGACCTCAGACCATCCACTTTCCAAGCTAGGGTTCTAATCTCTAGAAGTTAGGCTACTTAGCAGCCAAAAATAGGAGTCCCTGAGCACGTCTGCATGTATGCTTTAATGCACAGTAAGCTATTTTATTGTGCATTAAAGTGTCACACAAGAAACATGTAATTACCTAGGCCAGGGCTTTTCAACAATTTTAAATAAGTGTACCCCTTGCAGCGAAGGTGGAGCAGGGGTGGGGGGGTTCTCCTCGTTAAGACAGTTTAATGCACATTTCTTTAGTACCTCACAGTGAAGGTGCTAAATTTAATGTAGATTAGAAAAAATGCCTTAATCCACATGTAGACATGCCCCCCTGACACTCAAAAAACAAGGGAAAAACCAGCCTGACTGTAGTCCAGTGGTTATAGTACCCCTCTAAAAGGAGAGGTTCTGGTTTTCTCTGGGTTATTTCTCTTTCTTTGGGCATTTATACACATACCTTTTTGTCTTGCAATGCACCAGAGAACTGCCGCTTTGGAGCAGTTTCAGTTAGTCAAGTCTGCTCCTCACGCAAGCTGATGTGAACTGTGCTGCAGTGCATGCAGTTGTATAAGCAGTGAAATACATGCCTCTTCACAGAAAACAGCAGCTGTGCATTTCTGAAGTAAAAAACCTTCTAAGTTTTTAAATTCAAAAGCGCGCCACTGGCATTTTCTCAGTGCTGATGCACATTTTGCAGCTTATACAACTGCAAGAAATGCAGCACTGGCTGCTTTTCAAAGCTCCCAGCGCTGCTGCACTTGCATATGTAAAAATGCCCTTTCTTTCTGCCTGGACAACTATTTGCTTGATCAGACTAAGATAGCTATCCTCAAGGGCTGCAGAAACCAGCTGTCTGGGGCTGGGGCTGATGATACCCTGAGACTCTTTTAAAAAAATTCTTGGTCCAGGCATGCCTGACACTGGAATTTGAACATGCACTCCTCCAGTGGACAGTACCCACCTTTCAGGCATGCTGGGCCATTCAGGGGGTGCTCTGCAGCATTGAGGGCATCCATTTAGTCCTCACGCTGTGATGCTGCTTGCCCTTTCCTGGTGTACCAGCAGGGGTCTGAGCAGACTGTTGTTGAACTAGCTGGTTTTATTTTTTTAGACTCTGAGGGCACAGCTTGCAAGCCATAGCCCTAAGCTCTGATTGTTATACCTGGGCCCCTGTGTGGGCAGTTTTTTATTTTTTTATTTTGTTTACCCCCTTTCCCCCTTTATAAGCATTCATAAAAAATCAAACGTCCTTGTTTCTTTCTTAACTGACTGATATAAAATGCATAGATTCCTGGCCATAGGAACAAGAATGCAGGCTGTAGGCATCTCCAAAACCAAAGTGGATCTGGTCCAAAACGACGTGTACCAATGTCTACATTTTAAAGCCCCAAACAGAGCTTATTAAAGTTTCTTAGGCCTAGTAGGAGCTGGATAAAATCTGCTCAGAGGAAGGAGAAAAGGAACATAAATGTGAGGTTGTTTGGAATGCCACATGGTTGTATTAAGCAAAGGGAGTTAGAGAGCTAGGCAATGTGTGAACACTGAAGCTCGGCAGGGAATGTGATAATTTATATTGGCACATTGCTCCAAAAGATTGTATGAACTGTGACTGTACTGAAATATCTGTCATCTTTTTCTTAGTTTTTCATTGCCATTCATTTAAATTATTAGATTTCACTCTGCCATTCTTTGGTCTTCATGCCTAGCAGCAGCCTTAGTTTCTAATTAACAAAGTAATTAAATACTATTGTGCTTCCTTACCAGTTGTTAAATTTAAATTATTCTGCTTTAAAGTAACTAAAGTCTCACAGATTTCCAAGTTGCCTTTGGGGCTAAGATCCTTCCACTGTGATGGCAGTGTCTCTTCAGGGATATACAGAATGCACAACAGACCTACTGGAACTTAGCCACTGACACTAGCTACTGTTTTTCCTGTCTTCAATAATGTAGCCTTTGACTGGTGACCTACCAGGTATATCAGATTATTTGTGGAATCAGTAATAAGGAAGGCAGAGGCAGTATTTTATTTTGCCAGCAGCAGGATCTCCCTGCCACAGCCCATGTCTTTACAAATGCTGTTTTGTTTTTCCTTATCAGAATGCGATGGGTGATATTGGCTGTAATTGCAAGCTCGCATTTTGAATATGTTATATTGAATGTATTGCATTTGTATTGTTTTGTGTGTAAAAACCTGATTACATCTTTCTGTATCTTCTTGGTTATTGGCTTATAACTATTAAACTTCATGGTTTCCTATCAATTTATACTGTAACTTGAAGTGTCATATGACCAAGAAATCTTAAATGATGCTCCTGCAGCTTCTCTGTGATGCAGCTAACTGAGTAAAGGTCATATCATTTCCCTGTATAGTGTATGAGCTCCTCTCTGACTAAATGCCCAACTAAGCATTTTTATTCTAGTACGGTGTAATAGTTATTCTTCTTGCTTCTTCCTTTGGACAGTAATCCACACATATGTCACAATTGCCTATAATGGTTTTAAACACTTTACTCTTTAGTTCACTTGCATATCCTTATTGTAATTTCTGTTGGCTCCCTCCATTTATATCATGTGATCTTACTGCAGCTCCTAAAATCTACATTCATATTTCCATCCTGCCTCAAAAGTGAACTGAGGTATTGAATTATAACAACTAATTTTACTCTCTTCTTGTTATCCCTTTCAACAAAATATCACATGACCTTAATTATATGTTGCTTGATTCATAAAGCAGTGGATGGTACAAGAACAGTGACTCGTGGTTCAAGACGTCACCTCCTAATTTGCCTTCCAGTATCAGCATTTAAATGGATGCTTAACACACATCAACAGCAAAAAAAGGAGATGACATCTCCTGCTGCAGCAACAACCTCTGGCTGCTGCTCCTGCATCATGCTCCTGCACTGCCTCATCCACTGCCTCATCCACTAGTTACACCTGCAAGCAAAGCCTTATATATGCTGCTTTAAAAGGTTCAGGGTAGCTAACAGTAAAAGACAAAATAAAACAGAATATTTTAATATTAATATTCCAATTTCCCTAAAACATACCCCATAATTAAGAAACAATCTACCTTGTCCTCTACTGATCTCCTGATCTCCTCCTGTCTCTGACCTAAAAGAGCATCCCCTCCAAATCCAAACACTTTTCTTAACAACTATTTGCTGCTTCTGTAAAACATATCCACTTCCTTACCATACTTCTTATTCCTACTGACACACACTCCTTTGCCCCAGACCAGGCAAGTCCTCCTGCAGCCTCCCTTAATGTCCCTAAACTCATACCTATCTCTTACAATGGGGAGGATATCTGCAAAACTCAGTCATCCTCCATTTTGCTACATTAGAATCACATTATTCAATGTGTTCAGTTGCAAAAAAGAATACAATAAACACCTCCATCCACTCTTCTGCCATCATTGAAGGGCAACACCAAAAGATGCCCTTGAGTATCTTGTTGACCTTTTCTTGCATAGACTAGAAAGAAAGACCATCCTTTCTATGAATTTTTTCTCCTTCTGTTTGGCCCCAGGTAGCTATTCTGCTTTCTGTAATATGTTAAAATATCTTTCCCAAAATCTCACTGGTCTCAGTCCAGTTGGTTGGTCATTGTATTACCTTCATAGAACTTCACCCTTAAATCCTAGACTAACTTTTTTATCACTGAACCTGGATAATTTTATTCTTTGTTGCACAATTTGCATTACATTCCATGATAACATTTCCCCCCAAAACCCATTAAAAATAAACTTGTACTTAATTTTGCTCTCCCAGAATTATTTTGTGGTCTCTCATTGTCTTTAGATTTCTTGTCAGAAAACAGTAATAATGAATGTATAATGAGACTGGGTTATAAACTGTGCCCTTGCTTCCTGTGATAGGCAGGGATCCTGGTCTTCTCTGATTAAAAAAAATACATATATCCCCAATTTTTGGATTTATAAAAGTAACCCCAAATCTACATTTTTTCATTACATATATATAGGGCCTAGAACCAAGGTCTTATACTGTCTAAACAAGTGCCCTAACCACAATCTTACCAGGCTTTAGAGATAAAGTATGGGAGCCCTAACTAGGCTTTAGATCTAAAGCATGGGTGGGCTCTCGTCTATTCTGTTTCCAGTTGGTATGTGCTCAACATGAATCAGTTTTGCCAAAGGTTTAAGTAGAATCTCGTACTGTACTCACATGGCAAAAACTGCAGTTATGCATCTGAAATACATGCCTTTTAGGCCCATAGTTAAATAGGATTCTTCCTTTAGTTTCTGTATATGCTACATATCATGTATGCACCATACATGTACAAATATAATTTTGTAGAAAAACTACAATTCCTTTAGGAAAATATTTACTAACATTTGCAGAAACAATATTTTAAATGCTCCTTTTGTTAAATATTGCCTTATTTCCCTCACTTTGTTAGATTTGGGGTCTTCACATTTGGGCTTAGAAGGGAATTTTACCCTATTATCACGTTGGTATGGACTGGGAAGGTTTTGCCTTCCTATGTAGCATGGAGTTGTTGTCTTTGAATTTCTTGAATGTATTTTAACAACACTTGAACCAACAGAAAGTGACTTCCATTGTTCCCCTGCTTTACCTGTGGCAGGTTAGGTTACTAGGCTTTATGGTTGTGTGACAGGGTTGACTGTATAGTTTTAGTAATAGGTTAGACAAGGATTTGTGTGGGATAGTTTGGATAGGGATGATCCTGCCTCATGCGGCGGCCGGGGGGTGGAGGAGTGGACTAGATAGCCCCCAGATGTGCCTTCCCATCCTACTTTGCTAGGATGCTGTGATTTTGCTTGATGGACAGCTAGATCATGGTCACTGCATAGTTGGGGAGTAAATTTGTACTAAGCAAATGGATACCCCAGAGTGAACTTGACAATAGCAGCAGACACATGCCACTTACATGACAGCAAGTGTCTCTGGAATATTTTTTCCTGATTGTCTCAAAAGTAACTTTACATTGAAATATAGGATTTCCTGTTGAGTAAATGCATAGCAACTCCTACATTTTTCCCCCAGAGTAAGCTGAAATTACTTTGGCTCAAGTAAGTTTTACATATTCACCTTCAATCAAAACAAAAAGATGATGATGCTATTTTACCAATAAAACCTAAAATATCTCCTGGTTTATGCATGTGGCCACATGACTATCATTTGGTGGAAGAGGAACATAGAGCAAAAGCTTGAAGAACATTTTAATACTAATATAGCTGAATAAACTGTGACAATAAGTAACATTAGTCAACTGTGTCAAGCAATTAAGATGTCAGTGGGACTCTCCCTTTATAGAAGAAAGGCTTTTTGTAAGTAAATGCTTTTTAAGGAGAAATGTATCAAGCACTGATGATTAAATATTATTACACTTCGGAGAGAAGAAACTTTCTCTATGAAGTGTATGTCAAAGCTAACATGTATAATTCAAATATATGATTTAGATGAGTGAGTGGCTGAATGACATAAGCAGTGGGAAATGTTTTGTGAGTGCACAAACTTGACTAATATTTGAAAAATATCCATGCAAAGTTATTTTTAATGTGCTCGAATATTATTTCTGCCAGAAACTGTATTATGTCTATGTCTGTTCACTCTGGTATATAAAGTGGCCTGTGAGTAATCCATTGATTAGGTATTCATCACAAGTACAGATTGTGAACCCCAATTAATCTACCTCTACACAGTATGTGCATTAGGTATGATTCATAATTATGATCACTATCTAAGAGAAGGTATCTAATCTGATTGACAAGCTCTGTTCTTTGACTTGTTTGCATTTTGGTATTAGAGGCATATTACAAATATGATAATTCCAGAACTTGTCTGCTTTGAATATATTTTCATTATGTGTTACAAGAGTTGAGATGATGACAAGCAACAGTAATTTTAAATGCTTTTAACAATTACAAAGACAGTTATATGTCCTCTAGTCACGTTATCACATATCTTTTCAATGTATCACATTTATCATATTTTAGTATATTTTTAATTATATTCAAGGCAGTTCAGAATAATCTATTAATGCTGAAAATGGGCAAAATATACTTTACATAGTGATTCAGACACTGAGTTCCTCAAGACAGCATTTGAACTTGATATGGTGAAATTTGGAAATACTCAATTGCTTAACGGATACTATAAAAACCCTCTCTGGTAGGAGATGTGTGTATTGTTACTCTGCAACAGTTAGCTTACATTATTTAATCTCTATAGCATAACTCATGGCATGAAAAACATGGAAAATTAAGAACAAGCTGAGATTCCAAAACCATAAGTACTATGGAATTACATTTGGTTAGTTAAATGCCAACAAATGAAATAAAATTGTACAGCAGGACTTACCATTTAGAGAGCTATTGGAGATGGAAGTTGTACTAGTTATTTTGCAAGGCAAATTCCTCCATAACAAGAGCAAATATTCAGACTGAGGATTATTTTTCAGAATGATTTATTGTTTTCCTATGAGCTAAAAAAATATCGATTAGGGGAAGAGAGGGCTACAGATTCTTTTCCTTTTGTTCCTTTTTGACCAAGTGTGTACCCAGGAACACATAAAGGGTACCTATTCATTTTCTATTGTCCCTGACCCTTTCATGAGTCATGTAAAAGAGTTCGTAAGTCTTCCTGTGCATTTCCCATCAACTGTAATGTTATGTAAAAGGCGAGAGACAATATGTTTTTAATATTTGCACAGAGCTCTGAGACCCTAGGATGGAATAAGCTATCTAAGCATTATCTATAATTCATTGTGGCATTTATTATTCCACAGAGATCCATATATGGGAAAATTAGAGCAATCTATAGGGAAATGAAGGAGAAATATGATCAACAACGTTTGTATTAAGTAATATGATCAAGGAGAAGAAAATGAAAATAGGACGAGAGACGTCTTGAAGAGTCACATTTGAGACACACAGTGTAAAAGGACAAGTGGATATCAAGAATTCAACTGTTGTATGGCAAGGACCTTCTGAACAAAGAGAATTCTTTCCCTTCAAGTATTATCTATAGGCATGTGGAGTACTCAACATATAGCTGAATGACAATCGGGAGATGAATCCAGCCAATCCCCAAGCCATTGCAATCATATGCCAAGTGTCATTTTTTTCAGGATAAGGACAGAATTCTCAAAGCAGGATGCTGACAAAAAGAAATGTTGTACAAAGGATCTAACATGTTAATATTCCCTGATGTGGGAATATTATACAGGCCAAAAGAAAAACAATGACATATCCACTCCTGGGGCACCACCTCATCCCCAGCTGACACTTTCAGAAAGACTGTTTCTGATTCCTTCAGAAATCTTGAGCAGAAATGATACAGAAGCAGGTTTTGGTACCTCCCTAAAACTGAATTTATTCTAAAAACCAACTCCCACCCCCTCCCTCCAGAATTTGGTAGAAGTTAAGTAATTGTTACTCAGTATATATAATGAATAAATCAGAGTTCAGGAGTGAAGTTAGAAAAATGAGATATTATTTAAGGCAATGGTGAAAAGATGCCAGAACAATAAAAATATTAATAATTATATTCTAATATCTTTATTAATACTATGTTTTAGCTATTAATAGTACTAGGCATTTACAAAAACTTTCCCTTATCTATTCATATATATTTGCAGACTGATATAAGGACTGTTTTTCAATATGGAAGAGCAGATGGGCCAGGGAGGAGTTGACAGTTCAAGGGGGCTTTACACCATCTATGTTGTCTTGGCAAAAGACAGATAGGATAGTAGTCTGACATTCTCTAACTGTAGAAGGGGCACCAAAAAACAAAATCATAGGTCCTCCATAAGCCCAGAATGTATATCAAATTTGTATATGGTCAGGTTGTACCCCTTCTACCTTCTGCTGTCTAGTAGCAATCACTTGTTTTCTGAATCATAACTCTAAATTATTTTTGAATGTTTTGACACAAGCTTCAGAGACCCACTCCTAACCTTGTGTGATATATGTGGGAGGGAAGCCAGAATTTTTCCCTAAATGTTAGGGCCATATAAATCTTTTCACTTACTACAATGAGGATAATTCAGATAAAGGCTGGTTAACACTATCATATGTGACAGAAGCATTCCAAGCCATCACTGATTACAGTTGTTTTCCTCAAAGAAATAATTCATTATTTTTCCCTAAAATCCTTAATATTGACAACTGAAACCTAATTACAGTAGATAAACTTAACAAAGAATCACACAAACACCCACAAGCAATTAAATAAACAGAATGAACAGCATGTGATGAAAAAGCAGTGCACTGGCTTTATAAATCTTTGCTATAAAAATATTGCTTTGCGGGTGGTGGAGAGAAGAAAGAGAGGGAGCAAGGTAAAAATAAAGACAAAAACAAAGAAAAGGAAAAGAGGTCTCTAAACTAACAGAAAGCAAAAAATAAGCCAATATCCTTTTAAGAAGAAAAGAACCATAAACTCATTTCTGAAATAGTTCTTCATTTATGCCTGACATTGGCTGTTGTAAGTTATGACAAGGACAGATCCAGGAATATGTAGTGGCATGTTTGTACCTCTCCCCCAACCCATTTTGACTGTGTGGCCTTGTGCAGTGAGCTCTTTTTCAGGTCAGTACAGCTCCTGCCAGAGCTCTTCACGTGGCTTGAGCTCTGTAAGTTCACTAGCTGATTGGTGCAGGTTCTGCTTTCACAAAGGCCCAGAGCCCAGTGGGTGAGTGCTGCCATCACTACTGTTCTCCTGTTTCTGGACCGCTGTGAGGTGGTCTGAAGGTAAACCACAGCAGCACTCACTTCCTTGGCTTTGGAGCCAGGTGGAAACAGCAGTTTCTAACCAATCCCATGCTGCTCAGTCAATGAGTTCAGAGAGCTCATGGAACATGCAGACCTCTGGCAGGAGCAGCACTTACATGTCATTGAGCTCAGAGAGCTCACTGCGCTTGAGCCATACAGGTGAAGGGGATGTGACCATTCCCCCTTTGGCATTATCCTGGATCCACCCATATGGAATTTCCTCTGAGATCTCTGAAAGATATTTTGTTTCCAAAGAGAGAGAAAATTGAAAAGACTGGCACACCATAACTGGAGTCCAACTTGTATGTCAGGGTTGAATTGTCTCATGATATTGAATTGTTTCCTTCCTAAAAATATAGTCTCAAAAGCGGGCACATTTTCCCTTTCCTATACCCTTTTCCTTTCCTCTCCCTCTGTATCAATAGTTGATTTGCTGCTTTATTCCTGTTGTTCCTGCACTCCCCAAAATATGACAGTAATCTTTTAATTGTCGTTGGTCAATACAAGTATGTGACAAGTACATTGCATTGTACATTAATTTTGTCCCTCACTTCTGATATTTTAGGCACCAGTGAAGCAAGTCAAGCATTCCAAGAAGAAATGAATAATACCAGAGCCACTGTATAAAGTACCTATTTTTTATTTTTTGATAATAAAAGATGGGAGTGTTTGAAATGTTTAAGGAAATAATAATTAAAAAGAGCAGTGTCTCTATATCTGGATGTGATATTAAGCTTCCATTCATTGTAGGACAAATAAATATATCCCTAAGTTCAGACAATTTAACATGGTGTGACTTTACAAAGAAGCAAAATGGGAATGGAAACCAGTGGAAGAGAAAGTACAATACATGTTACATGAGAAGTATGATAAAATGGCCCTTTCTATAAAAATCAAAGAAACCCGTGGTCTTGAGGGAAATCTAGTCGAACAAATATAGATTCTCATTTGACCCTGATTCATACAACTGCATGCTACCAATGGCACCCATACAAAAGAAATACATTTGTACACTTCTCTAGTTTTCCATGGTACAAAGCACCATCTGAGGGGCCAGAGTTTATCCCCTAACAGTGCTGCAGGAGGCTGCATAAGAAGGAAATAACAGTGTACTGTAGCATAGTTCAAGTCTGTCATGAAAATGAACGATTCAGAGGTAAGCATCACTTGAGCTCAGTTTCTAAAGTGTTCAGTTTCGCTGGGTCTGTGAGGTAAGCTGACAGGCAGAATTGCCTGCCTCACAGATCACTGACAGAACACCAGCAAGATGGACAACACATGAAATACTGAACTTGGATGAAACTGCATCAATACCTGAAAATAACTGAAACGGGGGAACATTCCAAAAAGTAACATTTTAAGTAAAAATTAATGGAATAGAATAAAGGCATCCAACACATCTGACCCTGTAGGCCAGATGTCAGAAATAAAATATAACTCAATAACTGAAATATATATATTTAATAGAGATGGCTTCATGCTACAAAAATCAATTCAGAGCTGTTTAGGTATAGGGTTTTGGTTTAGTTCTTCAGAGAGATAGGGTCCAGCTGCCTGATTCTGATTCTATTCCTGTTCAAACTAAGGTAAATGAGAAGTAACTCCACTGAAGACAATTGTTTTACTTCAGCATAAAACTTATGTCAGTGGGTGTGTTTACATGAGATATTTACTGCAGAGCTACCTTATTAGTAAGGGTGTGCAAAGTGGGCCCTATTCAATTCGGATTTAAATTTGGCCCGAATCAGGGAGAGCGATTTGATTCGTTGATTCAGATCACGGTCCCTGATTCGATTTCCGAAGATTCGATGCTGATTCAAAGAATCAGTGATTCAGACATAGACGCAGCTTTAAAAGTTTTTCTATGTACCTCGAGGTATCAGCGTGGCATGCAACCACTGCAATGCTGCAGCAGATGGAGAGTCCCACAGGAGCACAGGGGAGCCCTCCAGAAATACTTCCAGTCCACTTCCAGATCCACTGGGGAGTGAGCTGGGGGCCCCGCCCCAGACCCAGGAGGCACCAGTCGCTGAGCTTAGGGAGGCACAGGGGGGCCCCCAGCTCACTCTCTGGCAGACCCAGAAGTGGACCAGAAGTGCTTCTGGTCCACTTCCAGGTCTGCTGCTGAGTGTGTTGGGGAGCCCCCTGTGCTTCTGCAGGACACTCCATGCACCCCAGCATTGCAGCACTCATGAGTGGCCTGCTACCTAGAGGTATGTAGAAAAAACATTTAATGTTGTTTCTGTGTCCAAATCACCAAATCTTTCTGAATCTCTTGCAGTCAATTTGGAGGGTTCCAATTCTATTTGGAGTGATTCAAGGGTCCTCTGATTTGATTCATATTTGGAGATTCAGCTACTGAATTAGGCTGAATCTCCACTGAATTGAATCAGGAGCCGAAGCTTCGCACAACCCTACTTATTAGCGCTGCAGTAAAGCTTCTGTATATATACATGCAGTCCTATTAGATTGCAGTAAATGAATAAAAACTACTGTAAGTTAATACTTGTAAATATAAGTACTTTCCTGTGGTGGTGGTATTTACTGCACAGCAATGCATGTGTCAATAATGAAGGGCCTAGCTGGAGCAAGAGTGGGCAAAATACGGCTCATCCACCCCATGGTGTGTCTTTGTCTAGCCCACAGTGGGTCCCTTGGTTCTGTGGTGGATCCCTCAGTCCTGCCTTGCCCAAGCATAGTCCAGCCATGGTGAGTCCTGCCTCCATGGGCATGCAGCAGGGTAGGGGTGGCTCTGCTTCTGGACTGCTTTTCTAGGCCGCCCAGGTGGTGGTGGCTTCTTCTGGCTGCCACCGCTGCTAGTCCCAGCCCCACAGTACTGGCAGAGACTTGTGCTGCACAGCCCCAACCCAGTATGCCCTCAGGTTCAGCAGCGGTGGTGCAGGACAGAAGTTGTTGCTCAGCACAGGGGAAAACAGTCCCTCCCCCTCACCACCACTGGTCCACTCCTGCTGCAGCTGCCTGAAGCCTGAGCTGTGCCAGGTTTCTCTGTTGGGCTACCCCAACACACACCCAAAGCCACCCTCCCCTCTACACACCCCACTCCCCCCACAAACCCCATACTCACCCATATCCATACCCACACATCTGCACAAATGCCCCTCACAAACCTTCCATACCCACTCACCCTTACACACCCTTACACCCTACACTACACCCCACATACATACATACACACACATACACACACACGCACATACATCCCATACCCACCCACTCCTCCACACCTCCGCAATATACAAGAGTAGGACCTCATTTTGAGGTATTATGCAATAACCGCTCTATATACCACACACAAATTAGGACAAACTTATTCTTTATATAAAATTAAAATATTTTATTGTCAATGTCTGATTTTTAGTATATCATTTGTTCTGTTTTTTTGGAGGGGGTTCCAAGATAGCAAAACCCCTTCTGAAATGGAGCACTTCTTGGGGCAATGGGAGGGACTTCCAGTGGCAAAGGTCAGGTGTTAGGGGGTGAGACTTCTGGTCCCAAGATGGTGACCAAGGAGTGGGGCACCTGTTAAGGGGCAGGGCTACCCTTGAGGTCCTCAACAGCTCACCAAAACTTGTTAAGTGGCTCAAAATAATTACCTAGTCCTGGCATAGGGGCTGCCTGCCAGCTAGTCCCACAATGGAGCATCCCCATGCCCCAGCCAGCCCCCCGCAGCATGTTGAGCCAGGTTGGAGCAGCCTCAGCCTGGCAGGCTGACCCCTACAGACTCCCTGCCAGCTTGGACTGCTCTAACCCAACTCAACATGCTGTGGTCCTGGCTTCACGTGTAAACATAGTGCCCAGTAACAATAAACTCCAAGGTGATATGAACAGGAGTTTATTGCTTTTCATTAATTGCACATGTAGATGCACCCAGTGAGAGTAAAAACAGATCCATGTATCTTAGCTTATGTTTGGATTCTGTATTCACATATAATTCTATACTCATGTGAAACACCACTGTCTTCAGTAGGATTGTAAATAGGTACAGGGAGTCTATCTACATAGATCTTATTTCAGAACTGGGGCGTATGTTTTCAAAATTATATTTTAACATTCACTTTTTCCACCCCCACAAAAAAAAACCCCAAATGTGTTGGAGAAAATAATAAATTGAAAGCTACAATGGCTTAAAATTACTTTCATGTCCTCCAAAGTGAATTGAAAGTATAGAGACAGGGCAGATCCAAAAGGGATGCAGTAGCATGTTTGTGGTCCCTTTTAGATCATGCCATGACGGCAGCATCTGGGACTTTTTTAAAGCCCTTGAATCAGGTAAGAATCCCAGTCCTCTTCCCATTCTTGCTCAGTTGCACATCTTCCCTTGGATTAGTCTTGTCCACTGCTGCCACTGTTTAGTGGGTGAAGCTCCAGAGTAGCACTTACCCTACTCCAGCCTTGCTGCACTGGGATCTGGGCTCATCCCAGGCAGTAGTAGTGCCAGGAAGTTTCTTCCCCCTGCCAGGCCCCCCTGGGTATTCCCTGCCAACTCAGAAGCAGGCATGGGAAAGGGAGAACCCATCTGTCACCACTGCTGCTGCCACTGTCTCCAACTGAGCCTGGCTTCCTGTGCAATGCAGCTCTGGAGCTCCCCCAGCTTCTAGATCAGCTGGGAACCATAGAGCAGTGGGCAGGGAAGGGGGTCAATGGGAAGAGATGTGCCACTGAATATGAGGGAGAGGGAAGTGAGTGCCAGGAATGCATGTAGAAGGGATTCTTACCTGCTTTTGGGACTTAAAAGGCTCCATCTGTGGCTCCCAGGGCATGGTCTGCCCAGCCTGGGGGTGAGGGGGAGCAGGGAACTGGGATCAAGGGTACAGTCACCCCTGCACCCACAGCTGCTCCTGCACCTGTACAAAATCCAGGAACCTTCCATGTGTAGAGACTAAACTTCCCTCCACATTTCCAGGTTGAAGTGAGATATGCTGGTACAGAAATATGGCAAAGTATTCTGTGTATCTCCTGTAACCTAGTTGCGCTCCCCATCTCACCCCCATCCCTCTATTGTTAGTCTCTTGCTCGGGCAATCTGCATTTCCCTACTGGCTTTGATATCTTTTTTAGATTCCCAATCCTAAACATTTACTAATAAAAGTCCTCCAGGAGCACTTATTGCTAAGTGAAGGACTCTGGTCCACACAGTTATTGTTCTGGAACTTCTCCCAACTCACAAATTAATTACAAGAAAGAGGGATTCAAGCAAAATACTGAAATGCAGTATAGGTAGAATTTTACTGCTAAGATATGTAGGCACCATGTAATTTTGTCTCTATTACTAAGCCTAGTGTTATCACTTATTGAGGACAGGAGAGACTTGGAAGACCAAGGTGCTACTGCCTCATACAAGAGTTTGAACCCTGACCTCCTTATCACAAGACAGCATCTTAATCAATAAACTAGACTGACAACAACTTCTTGTTGAAGTCAAGAGACTGGTCACCCTAGAAATAAAATGTTCTGGAAGCAGAAGAAGAACAAATAAGAAGGATACAGATTCTGGTTCAGGGATACAGGTAGTGCTTGGGGGGCAACAAAGTGGGGAGCAATGGGGATCAATGAGTCCTTGTTTCCAATGTTGTTGGTAAATCTTGCATTACAGAATCACTGGGAAAAGTAACTATCAAGGGTAAAGAACAGGCTTCTTCACATGACACTCCAACTAATTGAAACATCCTCACTGCAGGGCTGGAGTTGGTATCTACACTATTTGGAAAGACCTTCCTTTATGTGTGTGTAGGGAGGGGAGAGGGGAGCAATAAGCACAATCAGAACAGCAAGAGCCAACACTGCTCCATGCATTGGCAGGTCTCCTGGGTGTGGACCTATACTGCTGTGCATCTGTGTGAGATACAGGTTCAAACTCCTTTAAGGTGAGTGAGAACCTATATGTCAGCAATCCAGTTCCCTGTGCAAGTATCCTTTTTACTAGATTATTGGGCTGAAAGATATGACCATGCTGCTCTTCTTCCATTATACTTCTGATAAGTAGAGAAAGCAATCCCATATCATCACAGATAGTAATAGAATCCAAACAGTGTGTGAGTGCCAAAAACTGCTGTTTACACAGCTACAAAAGTACCATTTTAGAGACACAAAGGTGAAACAGGAGTTAACCCAAGATACCAACTGTATGAAAGAGAATTTCTCCTGTGTGTATCGGGGAAACACCTTATATTAACAAGCAGAAATATCATAATGGTGCTCTATATTTATTGTTTTTTAATCTGTCCCAACTACTAGAGTAATACTATTAACTTTGCCTCACTACGGACACAGCCCATACCATTCTGCAAATGTTCTTGCCATTGCCATATTGACCACCTTTCCTCATTCATGTTGATAGTAATGATTTGAATTAGAAAGATCAACTGGTTTCATAGATTTCACAGATTTTTTTCATAGACGTTAGGGCTGAAAGGGACCTCAAAGATCATCAAGCAGCCCCCTGCCCCAAGGGCAGGAAGTCAGATACGGTCAAAGGATCCCAGCAAGATAAGCATCTAAACATTTCTTGAATGAGTCCATGGCTTATCCTTTTGCACTAAGGCAAGATTGATTTCTTGATCCCTAAACTATTGCTTATAAATAGGTGTCAAGCCCTAATCTCAGATATCTCTACTGAGACCCATTTTCCTCACCCTGGCAGCAAATTCTCTTGCTTCACTGTTAGCATAGTTATAGAGTTTTTCTTAACATTTAAACTAAATTTCCCATCTGCAGCTTGAGCCTATTACTTCTTGTTCTGTCCTCAGTGACTAAAGGGAATAATTGGTCCCTGTCCTCTTCAAAATGTCTCTTTATGGATTTGAAGACAGTTATATCTCCTCTCAATCTTCCTCAGCCTCAGAATGAACATGGGGAGTTCACTTGGTTTTTTCTCACATGTCTTAGCTTTCAAACCCTGTATTATTTCTTGGCTCTCCTCTGAACTCTCTCCAATTATTTTTTTTAAAATGTGGTTCCCCAAACTGAATGTATAAATCCATTTCAGACCTTACTAGCTTGGAGCAGAACATAATCATCTCCTCACTTTATATTAAAAAGGCTTGGACAAGGGAGAAAATGTAGTTTTAATCATCAAACATCCACCTGTTAGGATGAAAGGGCAAGATATTACTCAAAGCAGATTTTTTAATGTGAGATCCACATGCACTTTCCTGGACTGGATTTAAATGGTCTCACTAAGTGCCTTAGGTCATGTGAGGGCCCAACTATGAACTGTACACTTGGACAGGGAAGTTGACTCAAGTTATCCCTTCTGTAATCCCCATCAACCCATCTAGGTACCCAGTATGGGCTATTCATATTCACATTCTGACCCTCTTTATACAGATAGTTGGAGCCAGGAGAGGGGCAGTGGGCAAGTTGCGGTGACTCAAAAACCCCAGAGATTGCAGAGCTATTTGGTTATATTCATCAAACAAAAGAAGTGCCAAGTACCTGCAGTGAATTTTATAGGACTATACTGGCACACAGTAGCCTCTTTAAAATGTCCTGGGAAGATATCTGCAAGAAGAACCTAAATACACTCAGTCTATCTTTTAAAAAGATAAGCAAGGCAAAGAAACTGGAGGTCTCTTCCACAGAGCCAATGACCTCTTCCATACTCTCCTTTTCTCTCTAGAGACACCGACGTTACTCATACCAACAGTAAAAAGCATGGATCACCCACCAGAACACAGGCTTGTGCAGGCAGAGAGAGGTCACAGCTGTACCCAGGCAAAGGAGGCTGTTGAGGAAAGTGAAGTGTTGGGGCATCACTGTAGCTTCAAACCCAATATATTTGTACAGTTTCTTTCTTCCTCCTTTCATCACAAGATCCCTGTTATGCCACATTCTAGTAGAGATCACCTTCAGGTACCTGAACACTATATGGTGCTAACACAAGAGAATTTTTTTTTGTGCAATTGAGCCCCTGAAAGCACTCTACAGCCATAACTTAACACATATGCATGGCTGTAGAACACTTTTAAAATGGCTAATAATGCAAAAAATGAACATTGGTAAAATGAAGTATTAGATTAAGGCAGGCTAAAGCAGAGCACCTTAGGAAACTTGTGCTACCTCCAGGGTTGGACCACATTAAGGGGACAACCACATTCTTTTCCTGTTCTAACTTCTCCACAGAGAAAATCAAAGAGATAAATGCATTTGTGCACAACTATGATAAGGACCTCACTAGCATCTGTGTGGTTCTGTGTCATGAACAGGGATCTTGGTTGTCTCTGATAATAAATAAATAAATAAATAAATCTATGAAAATTAAATGCCATTTTAATCATGGGAATGTGAATTTTGGGGCACATTTTTAAATCCAAAAATTGGGGATTTTTTTTTATTAGGGAAAACCAGGGTTCCTGGTCATGAACCTCATTATATTTTGGGGGTTCATGACATGTTATGGATTTTTCTCATGGTTTGTCAAACTGGTGTGGCATATGTGGTCTTAATGGAAAATTAATGTTAACATGTATCTATTTATGTTACTTTTATCATTATATAGGTTATATTATGCTATCTTTATGGTTTTGGATATGGCTTATCATATATCTTTATGATTTTGGATACCGTTTAGTCAAGGACAGGGAGTTGGCATGACTGCTAGTTCTTTCTTGCTATTGTGACTCTAGGGTAAGAAGAATTACCACTCTCAGCATTATCTACATGTAGTGGGGAAATCAACTGTCTATAGCAAACTGATCTGAGAGGAATGACCCATCCATCCAAATGAATGCCAGGTATCTCAGGAAGTTCCAAACTTTCTGGATTGCTCTGATGACTATGATGACTGTTGAGAATGCTGGGTAGCGGTAGGGGTAGGGGTAGGGGTATGGGGTGGGGTAGGGGAGGGCAATTCTGATTTGAAGAAGTAAGGTAGTTAACTGTGAGCTATGAAAGGTTAGAGAAACCCCCATGGTCAAGGCCGGTAGAAATCTGCAGATAATCTCATTTCTGATGATGCTGGCAAGACTCTCAGGAAGGCTAAGGGTAGCTAGATGAGAGGGTAAGGAACTTTATTTGTTTTGCTTTTCCATCTCTAAATCTACTGTCTATTTTCTTTGTATAAACCTTTTTCTCCTATGTATTAAAACTTTTTGTTGTTTGGGTCATTACTCTTTGCCTGTGGAAAGAGGTTTCTTGGGGAGGGATATTTCAGGCTACTCATCTCCACAGAGAGGGGGACCTAAAAGCTTCTTTCAAAACCCAGTGGGTGGCTACTTAGAGTCAGAACAGATTCCCTCATTGCAATGGCAGGGTCCAATATAAGGTAGTGTTGAGTCAACCTGAGGCTTGCTGGGGTAGGAAGCAAGACAACTTTGGTCTATTACTTGGGGCAAGTAGCAGCACAGTGGGGAGAAATGTGGGGCTCCAGGTGTTCCCCATATGCAGGTATGTGGCATCCTACACTCCCCAAGAGAGTGGGAAATATTGTGGGGAGACCTCATTCACTAAGTAAATGTAGTGGATGGCCACACTAGGATCTTTAAGAGCATCTTAATTGCCCTTCCCTCTACCCACCTCCATCCCTACCTTGCAGAGCCTAGCATGGCATAAGAAGAGTGAACTGTTGGGAAGATATATAATAACCAATTACCCTTCAGAGTCATCTTGCCAACAAATTCATGATAGGTGACAGACAAAGGACTGTAGGACTTTAAAAAGGGGGTGCGTCACTAGCAACTGATGCTGCTGGGGTGGCTACACTCCCTGCTGCTTCAACCCTCCTCATCAACTATTGCAGGCAGACTATTGCAGGTTGCTTTTTATGTTGCCAAAGCAAGTAACAGTCTCCCTCTACCTCTGCTCTCAGCACCTTCCCTTTCCTTCCCTTCCTTTCCCTTCCCTTCCCTTCCCTTCTTCACACTCGACACCACTTCCCTTCCCCTCCACTACCTCCTCACCCTTTCTACTTATGGACTTGGTGCAAGAAGAAGAGACCTACCCACTACTGCCACTGTCCCACACACTCCTGCCCAACTCCATCCAAGGTTGCAGGGAACAGCTGCACAGGGGAGCAGGCTCAGCTGGGGACAACAGAGGCACCTGGTAGGGTTCTCCTCCCTGTGCCTGTTCTCCCTCTGTCCCCAGCTAAGCTTATCTTCTCACTGAGCCACTCCCTACAGCCCCAGCTGGAGTGGGGCAGGAGCAGTTCTGGGGATCTCCCACTTTTGGGTCAGCAGGGGACAGTGACATCAGTGGGTGGGCCTCCCCTTTCTGTGCTGAGAGGTGCAAGTAGAAAGGGAGAAAGGGAATGGAAGGAGGATGCTGATCACAGAGGAAAAGGGAGAGGATTCTGATAGAGGAGGATTCTTACTTACTTTGGGGATTTAAAAGTAAACCCTAGTTAGCTGCTGCTCCCGTGGCATAATCCAGACTCTACAGAGGACCCAGGAATAGGAAACCAGAGCCACCAAACTACACTGTGGAAAAGAGGGTGCAACCACACCACTTTTGGATCTATTTCTGGTGATAGAGCAGTACTCTCCAATGTTCAAGAAACAGCACAGAACCAGCAGGGACCTTCCATAAGATGTGAGTTCCTTACCTCAGACATCCTGCCCAGGTCACTAGGGAATCAAGCCATAATATCACTGTCAAGGGCCTGGGAAGGTCCAGCTCATCCTGAGAGAAGCCCAATTGGGCTATATCTGCAACATCAAGATGTTTGCCATCACAGAAGCAGGTTTGGAATCATGCCATATATATAAAAAGGACACATAAAATGTTGAAACATTGCTTCTGTTTTTGCTAAAAATAGTTAATGGTGAAAAAGAGAACTAATACAATAAAAATTAACAACAAGTGGGTAGGAACAGAGACTAGATTGCAGAAAGAATGTGTTAAATAATATTTTAAAAGTTTGATAGACTCAAGTAGGCAGGATCTGATGAAATTCACATTAGAACACTTAAGGAACCAGTGAAAGTAAATTATGAAACATTGGTAATTACTTTTGAAAACTCATGGAGAATGGATTTGATCCCAGATGACAGAAGGAGAGCTAACATAGACCCTGTCTATGTTAGTAGAAAAAGAAATTCTAAGCTGTTGTAGACTCAGCACCATAACATCAATACTTAGGGAGAACAAATTATTAAACAATCAAATTATAAACATCTGCAAGATAATAGGTGAACAAATCATGCCAACCCAACCTAATAAATGGGAGGGGATCAGTAGAGGATACCTACCTTGGCATCAAACTTTTGATAAAGTTACACATGGCATTCTCATAACAAATATAAAGTAATATGGTCTAAGCAAGATTATCATAAATGGTATTCAGCATGTCAACTTGCATGAATGCTTCATGTCCTTGGTGACTGGGGGGGCACGGTGAGCTCTGGCAGGTGGTGGCAGTGCTGGCAGTGCCAGGAGTGTGGTGGTGGTAAACATGAAGTTCCCACAGGCAGCCACTGGGGTAAGGAGTGGCGGGGGGGTAGGGGTGCTGTCGCTGTCAGTGGTGGGGGAGGTGGTGAGCACCGATTGGTGGTCAGCAATCAACCGCAGATGCAGCCAGCAGCGGTGGTGGTGGGCAGAGGCAATTATGGACCACCCATAGACACTACTGGTGGCGTTCACAGCAAGGGGGCGTGTTGAAAGGCGACTGCCCACAGGAGCCAGTGGTAGTGTCAGTAGCACCTTTTCATAGGGGGTGCACTGCCATGCTCAGGGGGTGCACGTGCACCCATATGCACCCCTATATGTTGCCAATGTCAACTTGGAAAACATTTCATGTAGGCTTTTTTGCAGACGAGTTCTAGCTCCTATACTATCCAGTATTTCATGGATGACTTAACTGATGGATGATACCACAGTGGGATGAGGCCCATGCACTTTAGAGGAGAGGATTAGAAATCAAAACGAAAGGAAAGAAAGGGTCTGAAATCAATAAGATGAAATTCAGTAAAGACAAATGGAAAAGTACTGCCATTAGGAAGGAAAAGTCAAATGCACAAATTGAAGAATATCTGGATAAGCAACAGTACTGCAGGAAAAGATCAGGTCATTATTGTGGACTAACAATGTTAAGTTCTTCCAAAAAAGTCAAATCAGTCTTGCATGTACAGCTATCAGAAGTAGGTGATATATGGAAGGCTATTACTCTTTTGTACTTAGCATTAGATGAAGTAAGCCTCCAGTTTGCACCACATTACAGAAAGATGTAAACACATTGGAAAGCAACATGAATAAAGAGTTTTAGGAAGCTCAAAAGAATGGAGATTTTGTAGTTCAAGAAAAGAAGACATGACAGGGGACATGGCAGCATTCAAATATGTAAAAGGATGTTATTAAAAGGATAGTGGTCCGTTCTCTGGGCTAGATAGATTTATATGACACTTTCTGAGGGTTTTATTTTTTCCTACTGCCAGACTTACTCTACTGCCATGCAAAATGTGGTATAAATCACTATTCAGAATAAGTAGGGAGCTATTGTGATGTAATCTATAAGGTTCACATGGCACTGGAACAAAAACAATATCTAAGTGACGAGCAACGGCTCAGTCAAGGTTGCAAGCTTGTGAGGGCTGAAGATGAAAGAACAGCTGTCAAATTGGACACTAGTTGAGCTGAGAACTTTCTAGGTTACTGCAGGGATGAACTAAAGAAGGTTGTTTTGAGTCTAGGTAACTAAGTTCACAGACTAATTAAATTAAGAAATGTGTGGGCTTGGAAGTAGGGTATTCCATGCACTTTTATGGAGTGTCTTCCCACTGGAAATTAATAGTCGGGGGACAACAGAGGCGAGGAAAAGGAGTGAGAAGTGATTCACTGACAAAGGCTGGGGAACATTCAAAATAGGTCCATTAACTGTCCTAAACCAAGTTAATACATATGATAAGCAAGGGTATCAGGAACTGCTTGCATATGAGTGGTTTCTTTCATTGTCTGTAATCATCTAATGTAATTATTTAGTAATATCACTGCGTTTTTTCTCTCTGGGGTAAGCACAACAGGCTTACAAGTACAATACAAATGCAATAAGGGAAAAATTGAATCAAAACAACATTCCTCTGGTGAAAATAGAATGAAATTCTATGCAGAAGCTCAAAGATGTACTTAAAAAGAGGGAAAATGTGCCAAAACAAAATGAAAAGAGATCCGAATAATCCAATAAAGCTTTATATTGTGCTAAAAATTTAAAAGAAAGTATCATAATAAAAGGCATTGGTGGACCTTGAGCTGGAACAAACATGAACAGGAAACTCTGATAACTATTTTAGATCATTTGAAACAGAGTTAATCTTATATAAAGAAATAATTCTTTATATCAGGTGTCTGAGCACTACTATAATTCTATAATTAAAAACTATTTTATTTCTCATATCCTACTCAAAATGCAATTGAATGTGAATTTCTTTTTTTCTTCTCTTTCTTGCCCTTTTGCCATGCTACTTTTTCTTTCACTTCTTTTCTTTTGTCTGCATCTGTAAAGAGAGACATTGCTAATCCCATTCTAAACAAGGTGAGATTTTTTATGGTTAATTTAAGGTGTAGTAGAAGGTTACTAAAGGCTCACTCTCCTAGTCTTTTAAATCCTATTTTTGTTGATTCACAATCTTATCTATTCCTGATGACACTTCCTCCACTTTACGGTTTGTGTGTACACTTTTGGCTCCTTTTTGTTTTAATCTAGAGACAGGGCTTCAACCTGTCTTTCTAAGCAGAGAACTGTGATAAATAGAACATGTGTGGGATGTGAAGAAATAAAACTCTAGTTATTGATATAACAATCAGCTAGCTTGGTTAGATAGCCAGTCTAGTTTCTGGTTGTCGGTGGGGTAGGACAGTTTCAATCTCCCTATGTTGCAGCAATACAAACAAACAAATCCACAAACTGCCCCCTCTTACTTACAAAGCACACAAGTATAGTTAAAGACGTCACTGAATTATCCTCCCAGCATATAACATCATAAACAGTAATGTGTAACATAAACAGTTAACAAATTAAAACTGTGTTGGACAAACTGGGGCAAGGCCTACATGGCCCCAACTGTTGTAGTAGATAATTATACAAAGGAATGAGGCAGTCCCTAGGATAATTCTGACCTGTCTATTGAGTTTTGAAGACCAGGATTAGAATTGTAAATTGGATCTGACTGTGAGCAGAGGGATGGTACATTTACTGATATACATATACTCCTGAGCCTATGTGGGAAATTATATGGGTGAACAAAGACAGGGAATCTGGGGTTGGAAAGAAGAAAGAGACTGTCAGCAGCACTATAAACACTAGTAACGTGTGTGCATGTGTGTGTGTGTGTGGCATGTTACTAGTATTTATAGTGTTTACTTTATCAAAATATGATAAAAATCTCTTCTGTCAAATTTAAAAGTACCAAGCCATAGTGTTTCAATATTCTCATTATCATTTTAAGAGGGGAAGGGTTGACACTACTAATCTGCCACAAACTCACACACCTATGAACTGAACATGTGTGTGTGTGTGTGTGTGTGTGTGTGTGTGTGGCACATAACTAGTGTTTATACTGTTGCTGACAGCTTCTTGCTTTCCAACCCCGTGTTTGTGTGTGTGTATGTGTGTGTGTGTATTTGTGACACATTAGTAGTGTTTATAGTGTTGACAGCCTCTCACTTTCCAACCCCAGATTCCCTGTCTTTATTCACCCATACAATTTCCCATAAAGGCTCAGGAATTACCTTTGCGGATACAATTCCTTGCTAAGAGACAATGACAACTACTGGATAACAGAAATGTAGTTAAGAATCAATTAATTTCAAAGTTGAGCTTCCTGAAAAATTAGGGAAAAAGTAAAAAAAATGTCAACCCTTTCCCCTCTTAAAATGATAATGACAATATTGAAAACCTGTGGCTGTGTACTTTTAAACTTGACAGAAGAGATTTTTATCATATTTTGATGTTCAAAAGGAAATGTGCTGGCTGTAACTGAATAACTATTTCTCCTTTAGGACATGTGCTGAAGTCAATAGAAAGGTTTATTTTTTGTATGTTATGGGGAATTTCCTTTTACTGGATGGCAATCAAGCCTTTATTTCGTCACATTTTCCAACCCTGCGCTAAGGATTTTCCTGGACATTAAATATCATTGTGCCAATCATCCACTGTTTTTTGGTAGGTTAGAGTTTTCATTCTGAAAAATGTCCAGTAAATAGAATGAAATAATCCTACAGGTAGTAGGATGATTAAAAAATCTCCTAAATAAAGAGTTGCCCTCTGTGTTTGAATCTAAGTTAATGCAAAGCTTGTATTGACTTACTATAGCACATTAATCATGTACCTTCCTTAGAAAACATTTTCCCCCAAATAATATACGTTTAAAATTTCCCAAACCTGAACTAATTTCTAATTTTATTGATTCATTTCACAGATACTATGGCAGTAAAGCTTGCAGCTGGAGAAAACATTTTAATGAAGATTCAAACATATGTGGAAACAAACAAAAAAACTCTGTAGTATTACAAGCCAAAAAGGACCATGTTGTGATAGGTTGCCCATACCCCAAGCTACGCACAAGAGGCTAACATTGATTAGCACAAAAAAGTACATGGAAACAGAAAAGGGTAAAGGAGATAGCCCTGGTGTACACATAGTTTTGCTTACTGATCAAGATGTGATTCTGCAATTTGTTCTGTGCAGATAAAACCTACTGACAGTAGCTAGGTCCATTAAAGCTTTGAGAATTTCTAACGTTGATAAGCTTGAAGGATCAAGACCATATGTTTACCTCAACATTATCCTGCAAATTTTATACATATGTTTAAACTAGATTAATCCCTAAGGTTAAAACACTATACATATTGTTCTATGCGCAGTGTAGGTGTTCTATGTGCAACAATACAAGTAGTGGAGTCCTGCTTGACAACGACATTGTGGAGTGGTTTGCAACATCAGTAGGAGTACACCAAAACAGTTTTCTCTCACCATGCTTATTTAATTTATAACTGGAACAAATCATGTCAGATGCCTTAGAGAACTTCATTGAAACAGTGTCAGTTGGAGGATGAGACATTAACAACCTTCATTTTACTGATGACATTGATCTAATAGCTGGAACTGCAGAAGAGCTAAAGGAAGCAACAGAAAGGCTGCAGGAGTCTGCAAAGAGATATGAAATGGAAATTAGTGCAGAGAAGAGCAAAGTAATGATAACATCAGCCAATAGTAATGATGATGCATCCATAAAGATTGGGAATGAGAAGCTAGAAAAAGTAACACACTTTAAATACCTTGGAGCAACCATTATAAAAGATGCTACATCAGAAAAAGAAGTAAAAACAAGAATAGCCATTGGACAACTAGCAAAGCTGAAGAAAATACAAGTAGTGGATTGGCAGCAACATCACAATGAAAACGAAACTCCACATACTATATGCTGTTGTCATTTCAGCAACTCTCTATGGCTACAAGAACTGGAGACTCACTAGAGCACTGGAAAAGCAAATTGAGACCTTTAAAATGTGGTATTTCAGATTACTTCTATGCACAGCTTATACTGCACATAGAACAAATGAATCAGTGAAAAATCAAATCAGACAAGAAACTGGCAAATATAAACCCTTACTAGAAATTATAAGAAGAAGAAAGATACAGTGGTCTGGACATGTAAAAAGAAGGCCTGGCACCCTTGCCAACAACATCCTGCAGGGTGCTGCGGATGGATGAAGAATAAGAGGAAGACTTAAGATAATATAGATCACCATTATCAAAGACTGGAAGGAATTAAAACTGACTGATTGTACAAGGATTGCAAAAGATCAGGAAGAATGGAGGAAAGTTATTGCTACATCAAAGGTGTCGCAACGTTCGGTGTGGCTGTGGGACTGACTCACTGACTGATTGACTGTATTCATAACACTGAAACTAGACAAATCATTAGTATCTGCACATCTGGAACAAAAGAGACTGATTCAGCTTCTTGTAGAGTCAATGGAAAGACATTTTTATGATAAAAAAGGTTTTATTACTACTTAACTTACATTCCTTATAAGTTTCTTTAAGAAATGCACCTTCATTTATGTTGAAGTTTGAAACACAAATCATTCTCATTTCCCTCTGTTCCTAACTTCATCCACAGCTACAACAAGGTTATTGTTTGTTATTTCCCATTAGTTTATTTGACGTGAACATGCAAATTAAAGTAAAATTACTGCTTTGAAATTCAAAGAGCAATTAAAGATTGATAATTTATTTTGCTCTTTCATTAAATAGTCAAAGAGGAAAGGGGGGACACCAATATTACTTTAGGTAGTAAATGTTTCCTCATTTCTACATTTATGACTCTTTTTGTTTGCCTGTCATATAGAGAATCTTGGGAAGGGTGAATCGTCAAACATGTGCTCACTAAAGCTGATATAAAACTGCTGCAGTAACATCAAATACAGAATAAGAGAGCTAACATATTTGAAAAGATTTGGATAGAAGGAGCTTATAGGCTAAAAAAGTAGCTCATAGAGTTGATTCTACAGAAATGAAATGTAATGAACGCAGGATTTATAATATTCACAGGAAGAGACTATTGTCTAAAAAAAAAGAAATGCAGTGTAAGATACAGCCTAAGAAAAAGGATTTTACATTCATCTGTGAAATATTTAGGTGCATAAAAAGGGAAAGTGTGATTTTATGTTGGATTCTTAAAATTATGACAAATAAACCAGTATATGTTTTTAAATTGGAAGAATTATAGTGCTGATGGACTTGAGCAATTAAGTTCAAGCTGTGACCTTTCCAGAGACTTCATATGTGACATAGGGAAAGTCTGTGGGGTAACATTTTCAGACTTAATTTTCATAACTAGACATATTCAACTGGTGTCTCAGTTCTTCATCTTCAAGTTGTTCCTGACGATGATTTATTTCTTTAAACTTTTGGGGAGCAGTGATTATAGCAGTGTATGGCATAATTGGATCCTGTTTTTTGTTGGGTTCTGTAGGCAATACTGTAATATAAACAGTAAAAAGGGTGTCTCACATGTAAAGGATTAGTATAATCATATTTTAAAAATCATACATAGTTTCTAAGAGTATGTACAGGAATCTTAAAAATTAAATTGCTGACCCCAGCTTGGTGATTGAGGGGGCAAACAGCAGGTACCATACCTTGAGGTATAGTTTGAAATAGCAAAGGAAAGGGGTATATGTAACAGAAGACTGCCATCAAAGAATTAATTACCTAGACATGTCTCACATAAAAAAGTTGGGTTCTCTAAACAGAACCTTTGAATTGAATGTAGTAACTGGCTGTGTGACTTATAGGGTATGATAGCCTAAAACATTTCCAATGGGCAGTGTTATATGAGCTGTCAGCAGAAACAGACAAATGTTTTGAAAAGGAGGTCACAGCCTGATATAGGAGGGCCACCATCTTACCTACAGTAAAGTGTTTGAACATAATTTATTGACATATGAGTTTTCGCAATATTAAATGAAAAAGCTACACTCAAATGGACCGCGTCCAGATGAGGGCAGCCATGCAGTATGTGGCACTGCACACACATCTGTGTTGCCACATACTGCACATTCAGTTATTCTTCATGCTCCAAGGGAGAAGCATGAAGGGTTTTTTTGACCTGTGAATATCCAGGGGTCAATAAAACTCATGGAGAAATAAAGGGGAGTGGCACAGGCATGGGCAGTTTGCACCACTCAAAAGCAGAACTAGGCTTCCCAAAGCCATGCTGTAGCAGCTGGCCAGGCTCTACACAACATAAATGACACTGCTGCAGCTCTAGGAGGCCCCCAAGACCCCAGTAGGGCTACTGGGTCCAGTCCAATGCTGGCTACAACCTCCCCTACTTCGCCCAGGGTAACTTGCCACACGCCAGAGGGCATGTGGCATGGGCGTTCCCTGGGGACAACAAGCAGTAGCACATGTGCTACTGCTAGTTGTCCCTGGGGAACCAAACATTTATACCATGTGTGGATTTGGCCATGATGTTTATGTGATGTAAATGCACAAGGGACTGAAATACTATCATCATTAGCCTTACCCAGTTGGATGTTGTAAAATGTAGGACAATAAAAATAAATGTCTGTTTCAAAGGCTGTGCAAACATAAAAGTACGAAGGGAAGCTTTTTTTCCCCATAACGCTTTAGCATGGTGAAGGAGAAGCAAGAATAAAAAAGACACAATTTGGTCCATCATATGGTAACACAATGGTCCTACCTTTGAACATGTATACCTGTCTTTTAAAAAATTAGGCATTCTGTATTGATAGCAACTGTAGCCATACATTTAGAAACACTTAGACAAATATAAGATTCATTTTAGGTACCATAGGGTCCCTGTATCTGAGCGGAGAGGCTGCTACAATGCACTGTAATTAATCGAGTTTCCTGGAGACTGGTAATTACTGTGCTCTAGCAGCCTCCTGCATCTTGTGTATCATTCGATGCGCTTCAGTTCAAGTGCCCCCACCACCACTTCTAAGTGTGGGGATGCTGATATGTGTCATGCTACTGCCTTGCAGCTGCTCTAAAGTGCCGCCCCTGCCACCCCCTGAGCACATGTAAAAGTGCCCATAAAAACCAGAGCTAAGACACTTTATATAACTTATCTAACAAATGTGTGCACAATAGCAGTGGAAGAAGGTATATAAGTAATTGACTTTTATTAGTAAATGTTTAGGAATGGAAATCCAGAAAAAAAGAAGACAAAGCTGATAGGGAAATACAGATTGCCCGAGCGAGGGACTAACAATAGAGGGATGGGGGTGAGAAGGGGAACGCAACTAGGTTGCAGGAGATACAATGTTAGCCAACTAAGCCCGGGGCGGTGGATAGGGGGAAGGGGGAAGCGGGGGAGGGGGTTTGTGATGCTGAGAGAGAAAAGAGATAGATATACACAAACCCGTTACAATGGTCTGCAATGGTGGAGGAAGTGGTTCAGAGGAAGTGCCTCAGTCCATATAGAGTCTCATCGCGGTGGTCCTCTTCAGGTGGAGTGGGGTCATCCGTGGTTAAAGAATCCTCTTGGAATGAAGTGAAGGTCCATCTGGTGTGGGGGGGGGGGGGGGGCGGGTTCAGGCGGTCCCCTCCGGGTCCGGTCCTGCTGCGACTCGTCTGGTGGTGTTAGGGTACTGGCGGAGTCCGAGTCCAGCTTCCTGTGGTGGAGAGTGGGAACATCCCAAATCTCCAAAGCTCTCTGAATCTTTTCTGAATTGATTTGGAGAGCTTCAAATCAATTCAGACCTTTTTACTGGTTTCCTGATTTGATTCAGATTTGGAGATGCGGCCACTGAACCAGGTTGAATCTCCTCTGAATTGAATCAGCACCCAAAGCTTCACACTGCCGTAGTGTACAGTACTGATGTGCTATAAGGAAAATGAAGATGCTGAATTGAAGATCAAATCCTGACTACACTGCTGGTTACTTGCTGAGGGAGACAAGCAGCATTCTATCTAATGGGAACTTTGGAGCAGTCTGCCAGTATTTGGAAACTGGTGTGTATGATCAACATAGTGAGGGCATGATAAAAGCCAAATTGTAAAAATACTCACAAATGATTAATCTGCTGCCAAGAGGGTTCTTTGGGTAAATGTGCTATCTTTTACTGGATCAACTAATAGCTGGAAAAATTGGCAGACAGTGTTTTTTGGGTAAATGTGATATCTTTTATTAGACCAACTCAAATAGTTGGAAAAACATTCTTGGAAAGCCTTCAGGCACAAAGACCCTTCTTCAGATATAGGGAATGTCTGGTAGTGTTTTGTGTTATCCACAATGGTACAGAAGCCAATATTCAAAATGCAAGTCTGAAAATGCAAATAAGTGGCAGTGAGGATCAGAGACCAAGGCAGACAATAGGTGTGAGACAGGTAGGCAGGGGGAAAGAAGAGGGGGATAATGTTGACCTGGTGATAGAATGTAGCTGTTAAAATGGAGACAGGTTACCTGGGGTTATTTAATGGCAGGCAGGTTATAATGTGCCATAAATGTATCTATATTCCATGGGTTTTTGTATCCATCCAGGAGATTTGGATGAAGAAGGGTATTTATGCCTGAAAGCTTGCAAAGAATATTTTTTCCAACTATTTAGTTGGTCTAATAGAAGACATTGCATTTACCCAAAGAACCTAATCTGCTGCAAATCATTTATTCAAGACTTATGTTTTTCTACTTCTAAAATATGTATACATAAACAAACATATCTGGAGATCTATTACATTTGTATCCTTTTGCATAATTTACATTATGGATTATGACCACTGTCAAAATCTGAGCTGTGTTGTTTGTGATTCATTATAAGAACATATGATTCTGTTCTCTGACTTCATAACCACATTTTTACTGCTACCGAAACATTTGTGTTGGAGCTGTTAAATACATAAGACTTTACATTTTCTGCAAGCATTCATGCGATTTGAATCCATACATAAAATATCCTAGCTGTGTGTACAACCCCTAAGCTATGGGGTATACATGGCTGAGAGCACTTTTCATTCACAAAATTTGAAGCTAGCCCACTGAGCAGCCAAGGCAGCACGAGTCATGGGGCCAGAAAGAACAAAGAAAAGTTAGCCTACCACTACAGGCCTAATAATCTTAGCACCTACAAAATGCAGGTGCATCAAACTAACAATATGCTTTATGAGGACTAACTCCTATTTTGCCTTCTTGATCTAAATGTCACTTACACAGATGCATAACTACAGATTTTGGCATTTACATGTAGTTGCAACTTTACATAGCTATAATTGCCCTGTATTTTCCTACTAGCCATGTAGGCTGTGCTCTGCTTCAGTAGCTGTCCATGGGGAAAGAATCATCAAGAAACATCAATAATGCTATGTAAATCCTGAAATTTTAGTTACGGTGGGTGCATCTACACTTTCAACTAGTTCAATTAGTGTGGCGTGATAAAGTCTGGCACACTTTGCACTGGAATTAACGGCTTCTGGTTGCAGTGTCTACACATGCTAGGGAAGAGCAGCCCTGGGCTGACAGCAGAGTTGGGGGTACTGGGATTGGCTGAAGCGTGAGAGTGCCCAAAAAAGCAGAGCTGTATAACTAAGCAGCAGCAAGGGATCTGGTCCCCTGCTGCCTGGGCTGACCGGCACAATTTATATATGGGTCAGCATTTACACATACATTTAGGTGCAGTTATTTTTGCCTCCATAAGATAGTGCTGTTCCTGACAGAGATTCAAGTTAAACTCCTACTTGGGTAGAGCAAGGCTAGGATCTGGGGGGTCTCACTCCTTGTTCCAATATTTTATCTGTTGTTCTAAAAGGTAAATGGGCTACCTTTCTCTTAATCCATTTTACTTTAAGTACATATGCATGAAGGGCAATCATGTTCTACCATGGAGCGAACGTACCAGGAATTGCCATTACGTGGCTAACTCAGTACCACCTAGGCATGTTAATGTGAAATAGGATTTGACCTATTTGTCCAAATTCACAAACTAAGGATGAGACTGTACCTTCTTTTCTGGTCCATTCATTCCATGTGAAAAGAACCGAGAAGAGCAAGGGAGGTTTTAATATCCCTGATATGAGTAGAAGAAGTGGAGAAGGACAGATGGCCCTTTGCAGAGCATCTTCTGAAGACCAGCAGGAAATCCCTAACTGTAGGAGTATAGGAGCCTGGAGGTTGTGAGGAGCAGAGTTGTGCTTAGGACTTAGGACAACAAATGGAAGCTGTTGTAGCTTAGTCACACAGCTCTTTTCTGAATCAAGGCCTACAGTTAGGGTGACTGTGTGAGGATTTAATACAGAATTAAATGCCATTCTTTCAACTCATCAATCATTTGATCACAATGCTAAAATAAGATAGAGGCTAAAAGTTGTTTCTGTTTGCAGTATGAAGGATTGTTCCAAAAAACACAACATAAACTGAATTTGTACAAGTAGCCATAACTACTCTCCAGATAACCAGCAAGCACTCTTTAGCCTCCAAAGCACTATAGTGAACAAATGATAAGATGTGTAGCAATACAAATACTTCAGGTACTTTGAGAGGACTTGCAAAGATGAAGTAGCCTAATGGTACTTTCTAGAGATGATTGGAATTTGCTTTCTTCCTTCTGGCTAAAAAAAAGCAAACAAGAGACAGAATTTTGTTTAATCTAAAAACAACTTTTATTTTCAAGTGTTTCTTTTTAGTGGAAATCATGATTTTTCTATGGAAAGCAAAGTGAGGTTTTGAGGGCGGGTTGTTTTGCAAAAAAGTGTAATTTAATCTAACGCCAAGTTTCCATCAAAACTAATTCCATTAGAGATTTTGACTTATCCTAGTATTGGAAAAATAACCAACTGATAGTTTTGTATAAAGAACAATTTAAAAATAAATCCAAGGATGAAGATAGGAAGGCTGCAACCCTCATGCCTCATTCCCCCATTTTACCCCATGTTTCAGGCCCTTTGGCCAAATTTCACCCCATCTCTCTGTAAATTTACTTTAGAGCCCTTATGACATCCAAAATCAGTTACATTATCAGGAATATTGTGTTAATATTCAACACACCAGTCTTTGAGAAAACACTGTATTACACCAACCATCACTTTCCTGGGATGAGTCAGATTTGCCTACAAACAAATGTCTCAGAACTCCCAACGTGTATATCAAAGCGTGAGTTGCGCACAAGAGTAAGGCAATTCACAGGTATCTGTTTTCTCACACAAAAAAATTGGCAACCAGCTAACCTTTGTCAAGTGTTATCTGATATCTGCACTACTCAGCATGAATGGCTCATTAGAAAGTTCATTTCAGTAAGTGAGAGCACTGGTGCTGTCCATCAGACAGCACATTGTAAATAACTACAAACAGTGCACCTAATCAGTCAATCAGATGTTTAACTTCCCAATCTTTGTAGGAACAGTACTCTTTAGTAACCTGAACAGGCTGTCGACAAACTGCAGTGACATTTTCAGATCTTCTGGCATTGTTTGCATCTCCCTCAAACTTTTATGATATGCGGGAATTTGCTGGGCATTGAATATGTCAAGAACCCTTGCTGGTATTTGCTCAAGAGTATTTTCACAGAGGGATTTTCCTTTAATCAAAATAAATAGGCTGTTTCATGCCAAAAGTGATCTTATTGACAGATCCTAAAAATGTTAAATGAGCAACCTATTCTGTAAATGCTGCTTTTCTAATTTAAAATCATTACAGCACTGGAGCATTGACATGGTGTTATTTGTTATAATTTCTTGTTTAGTTAGTGTAAGTTATTCCAGTGATTTCTTCTTTGATTTTAGGTTTATATAAAATCATTAGCACAACATTTACATTTATATTTGCAATCGTCTTTGTAGTCTGAGATAGATACATATTAGTGAACACTGATTCTATTTTAATAATAGTTTTTTTCAATATTCACTAAATTGGATCCTGTAATATTTCAGTATTCAGCAGCTGCAAGTAATATGTTTAATATATTTCATTACAATTCATATTTTCTTTTTACATTATGCTACTCTTAATTTTCTGTGCACATTTATTACAGCAGCATGATAAATAAGTAGAGAGAATAAAGTGAATAACTAGGCAACAATTCACAAAGAAGCAGAAACTTTGGGTTTTGGATTATTTTATTATGCTTAAAACATAAATGCTTCATGTGTATCTGTGTATTTTTATGTAAACAGCTGCATCAAACCCAGAGAAAAATCAAATATTACATGCTGAAACAGAGTAAAGGCAAAATACATGCTGAACTGTTCCTCAAAAAGTATGAAGGAATGAGACAAAAATATAGAGGAGAATCAGATAACATATGCAATATCCACTGTTTCTCGTGTATGGCAAAGAACTCCTACATTGAGGTCTGATTTTGGTTTTGTAATTTGAGACTTGTTCTGGGATAACTCTATAAGATAAAATGGGAAGAGCTCAACTTTCAAACTAGTCTCCTATGTTTGCATGTGGTTTCTGTTGCAGATATAATATCATCTAAAGCATGAACATCTCTGGACTTTAGATGCCTCACTGAATGGAAGTGTCACTAAATGAAACACAATTCATGTTTTAAATACTGTTCTTATTATGCAAATGTCTCAAAGGACTATATACTTTGAAGGTATAGTTTGAAGGTTTACCTTTCTTTTCTTGCAAAAACAGTATTACAAAGGAAAGTCTTAATTTGGCTATCCAATGAATCCGCTCTGAGCTCTGAATTGCAAAAAGGAGCATACTGTGCAAAGATTATATAACAGAGCAGGAAGAGGGTATGTTAAAAAAAGATCAACACAGACCCAGATTCTTTAAAAAATCAGTTACAGAAATCCAGTACTGCTGCTGAGTAGAGAGACCATTGCTGCTGTAATCCTGTTTCTTTCTGCACTTCAGAAATGTTTCCTATGTTCAGAGCTCTGAAGATTCAAAATTAAAGCCTGTCATGGTTCTAAGATAAAATGGATTGTGCCCAGAAAGCAACTGTAAAATATTATGATGCCAACGTGACGAGGTAATAAGTAACGACGAACATGAGTCGCCAATGTGACAAGGTAATAAGTAAGGCTAACTGCACTCTTTCTTGCATTAGTAAGTCCATCTTGAATAGGTCTAGGGAGGTGATACTTCCCCTCTATGAGGCATTGGTAAGGCCACAGCTGGAGTACTGCATCCAGTTTTGGGCACCACACTTCAAGAGAGATGTGGATAACCTGGAAAGGGTTCAGAGGAGGGCTACTTGTATGGTTAGAAGCCTGCAGGTAAAACCCTAGGAAGAGAGATTGTGGGCCCTGGATCTCTTCAGCCTCCACAAGAGAAGTCTGAGAGGTGATCTTGTGGCTATCTACAAGCTCATCAGGGGGGTCAGCAGTGAATAGGGGATACTCTGTGCCCCTCGGGGTTACTAGGAACAATGGCCATAAGCTGAAGAAGAGTAGAGTTAGATTGGACAACAGAGAGAAATTCTTTATGGTGAGGGTTGCCAAAATATAAAACGGGCTTCCAAGGGGGATGGTGCTTTCCCCTACTTCGAAGGTGTTTAAAAGGAGATTAAACAAACACCTGGCTGGGGTAACTTGACCCCAGTGCTCTTCCCTGCCCAAATCAGGGGTCAGACTCAATGATTTAATAGGTGCCTTCTGACCCTAGAAATCTATGAAATCTATTACATGGCTTTTCTGAAAATGACCTTGGACCTCCAGCACATCAATAATATGCACTGAGTTAGTTTAGCAGGCTTTTACAACCCACTTGAATCATACCAAGATGCTCCTCTTTCTTGCTATCATTGGTAGGTATGTGTTCGAACAAGTGAGAATACTCACCTATGAGAAGTTTGAGACATATAAGACATACCTATAAGACATACCATATGTATCTGACTATTAAATTTAGGTTTACAAACAGTTTTGGGCTGACACAAATATTATAGAGCTTGCATAGTTTGTTAGAGGAGTTGTATTCAGTAATATTATATACTTCAGAGCCTTTCATCTCTAAGCTGACTTGGGAAACAAAAATGGTTTAATGAATTAAAAATGTCAGCAGCTATAGGAGATCTTTAAGTTGGTATCAAAGTCTAAGTACAGGTGTTCAAGAAGCCCAAGGCAAAAGAGCTCTAAGTATTGTGCTTTACTAAAAGCACTCTAGGTTAGGTTAGGAGTGAACATAGATTCATAGATTGTATGGCTGGAAGGGACCTCAGAAGATCACCAGGTCCAGCCCCCTACACCAATCAGGAAAGACAACTGGGGTCAAATGACTACAGCAAGGTGACCATCCAGTTTCCTCTTGAAGATTTCCAGAGTAGGAGATTGTACCACCTCTGGAGGGAGCTTATTTCACAGTCTGGACACCCTAGTTGTGAAGTAGTTTTTCCTAATGTTGAGCCCGAAATGGTCTTCCAGGAGTTTGTGGCCATTACTCCTAGTTTTCCCCAAAGTTGCCCTAGTGAACAGTTGTTCACCAAGCCCTTGATGTACACCTCTTATGTATTGGTAAGCATCTAAGCTTCTACCAAGTCCCCTCTCAGCCTTCTCTTTTTCAGGCTGAAGAGTCCCAGATCCCTCAGCCTTTCCTCATATGGCTTGCTGCACAAGTCTCTGATTGTATGGGTGCGTCTTCGCTAGACTCTCTCAAGCTTTAACACGTCCTTGTTAAAGTGTGGCACCCAGAACTGGACTCAGTACTCCACCTGCAGTTTCACCAATGCTGATTAGAGTGAATGAATTACTTATGTGGTTTTGCTGGAGATGCATCGACTGATGCATGCCGGAGTATTGTTAGCCCTGCTGGCTACAGCATCACACTGCCAGCTCATGTTCATACTGTAGTCTATTATTAACCCCAGCTCCCTTTTATTCATAGTTCTGGTCAGGTTGGCATTGCCAAGCCTGTTGGTGTGCAGGGGAATGTTCACCCCCAGGTGGAGCACTTCATATTTCTTGACGTTGAATTTCATCTGCTTCTGGTCTGCCCAATGTTCAAGTCTGTCAAGGTCTGGCTGTATCTGTAGCCTATCTTCAAGTGTGACTATGTTTCCCCATAACTTGCTGTCATCTGTGAACTTGGCCAGTGAACCTAACTTGGCAACATCCAAATCATTGATGAAGATGTTGAATATCACTGGACCAAGAACCAACCACTGCTGGACACTGCTAACCACTTTCCACCAAGATGATACAGATCCATTCATTAGAACTCTCTGGGTCCTACCCCACAGCCACTTCCCTACCCACCTGATTGTCTCACAGTTATGCCCACAGTCTTTCAATTTTCTCATGAGAACATTGTGGGTTACCAGATCAAAAGATTTTTGGAGGTCAAGGTATATAACATCAACCCCCTCTCTCTTATCCAGGTCGTAAGTCACCTGATCTTAAAAAGAGGTGAGGTTGCCAGGACAAGACCTGCCCACAATGAAGCCATGCTGGCTGTTGTTCAGAATCCTACCTTCTGGAAGCCTATTGCATGTAGACTCCTTAATGAATTTTTCCAGGATTTTCCCTGGGATAGATTCATAAATCTTTGGGTCAGAAGAGACCGTAGCAGATTATTGAGTCTGACCCCCTGTCCTAGGCAGGAAAAGAGCACTGGGGTCAGATGACCCCAGACAGGTGCATACCTATCCTCCTCTTAAGGACCCTCAAGGTAGGGGAGAGCACTACCACCCTTGGAAGCCCATTCTAGATTTTGGCAACCCTTACCATAAAGAATTTCTTCCTGATGTCTAATCTAAATCTGCTGTCTGTTATTTTGTGGCTGTTGTTCCTAGTTGCTTCAAATGGTGCCCTGGTAAATAGAGCATCTTGTATTCCTTGCTGTTCCCCTCTGATGGGTTTCTAGGTGGCCACAAATTCACCTATCAGACTTCTCTTACAGAGGCTGAAGAGATCCAGGGCACTCAATCTCTCCTCCTAGAGTTTTTCCTTCAGGCCCCTAACCATGTGAGTGGCCCTCCTTGAAACCTTATCAAGGTATTCCACATCCCTCTTGAAGTGTGGTACCCAAAATTAGAAGCAGTACTCCAACTGCAGCCAGACCAATGCCACATAAAGGGGAAGTATCACCTCCCTGGACCTGTTTGTCATGTACCTGCTAATGCATGATAAAGTTCAGTTAGCTTTATTGATCATTTCATCACATTGACAATTCACATTCATCTTGATGTCATCAGTGACTCTGAGATCGCTTTCAACTGCTATGCTGCTGAGAAGGTCCTCCCCCTGGCTGTAATTGTACTGATGATTCCTTCTTTGTAAGTGCAGCACCTTGTATGTGTCCTTATTGAACTACATCCTATTCTGTTCTGCCCATTTTTCTAACCTGTCCAGATCCACCTGGATTCATTCCGTACCCTCTGGTGTGTTAACTTTACCCCATAATTTGATATAATCTGTGAATTTGGGCAGAGTGTTTTCCACATCATCATCCAAGTCACTAATAAAAGCATTGAACAGCACCAGTCCAAGAAACAAGCTTTGTGGGACTCCACTCCCCACATCTTTCCAGGTCAATACTGCCCAAGAACTAAAAAAGGATTGGTAGAAGTTAGGTTAATTGGACCATAATTACCTGGGTTCTCCTTCGCTTTTTGAAGATAGACACAACATTAGCCCTCTTCCAGTCCTTGGGGACCTCCCCAGAGTTTTGAAAGAGATTCATCAGGGGTTGCATAATAACTTCAGCCAACTCTTTCAGCACTCTAGGATGAAGTGCATCCAGTCTTGCTGACATATATATTTTCAATTTCTTTAATCAATCACAAACCAGTTCTATGGCAATAGTAGGAAGGCAGTCATTTGAAATTTGCTCATTCTGTACCCTAGCTAACATGATTTTCCCCTTGGCCCAGTGAAAGACCAAAGCAAAGTAGTCATTCAGGAGTTCAGTTTTCTCCTGAGCTTTGGTGACTAGCTGTCCTAAGTTGTTAAGCAATGGCCCCACACTCTCTTTCATTTTCCTCCCATTCCGGGTGGGATGGTAAGGTTCTTATGCTGCCCCCTAATGGCTAGAAAACGTTATTTAGAGATTTGCTTTAGGGAATTGGCTTGTAGGTAAAGTAGATATTGCATTAGAACAATCATTCAGGGGAATGGGCCTCGGTCTTCAACCTCCAGACTGCTGACATCTGACATTTAACAAAGAACCACAGGGTGAAGCTTGCATACTGGACAGACATACCTCCCTTCTGACAGCCCTAGGAATGGTAGATATAGAATTGTTTGCCTTGCCTGCATTATTATTATCTTCTATCTCTGCATCAATAACAATTGTCTATTATCAAATGGAGAAGTTGTGGTTGGTCTGAGGGTTTGGGTCTGCCCAAGGTATCTGGGTATTAAATCCAGTGCCAACACCGCAATTCTCCATGCTTCCCTTTCAGGAGAGGTATTTTGGCCTGGCATCCCTGATGACCCACATATACACTCCCAATATTCCCTTGGTGTGAGCCAGCTGGGCCCGAAGGGATCAGCTTTTTTGGTTCTCTTGTGGAAACCCTAGGAAATACACTGTGCTCCTGATCCTGGACATGGTCATCTAGCAGCATCCTGACAGATGGAGAGGAGCCATCTGTGTTGATGGTATGCTGGGGAACCTCGGGTTTCCATTCAGTATGAGAATGTGCCTCAAGTTGTACTTGTACCTCTGCTACAGTGAGATGACATCCCTGAAAGCTGCTCAGCCCATGACATGACCCAGAAGGAATTTCCCCAGACCCCATCTGCCTAAAAGAGGACTTTCTGTGTGCTGCCCTTGCATTTCCAGCACTGTTCTTCTACTAAGAATACTTTGGGAGTTGGTAGGGAAGGGGGTTGCTTTGCTTTCAGGAATAGAGCTTGGATAGGGAGACGGTCTGGGTTGCAATGAGACCACAATTGCAGAAAAGGGGTTAGGGCTTGCCCTCAGTGGTCAGTACAGTGATTGCCTGTGCTGTGATAATCAGGATCAGCTAACATCCAAAGGACTTTGCCCACCAACTGGATCAGAGGGAATGGGGGAAAGTGATGGGGTGCCCCTTTCCAGGTGCACAGGAATGGGTGACGGGGTCATATCACCCCAGCGAAATATCTGTCCAGCCTCCTCTTGAAGACCCCTAAGGTAGGAGATAGTACCACCTCACTTGGCAGCCCATTCCAGAACCTGGCAGCCCTAACTGTAAAGTAATGTCTTCTGATGTCCAGCCTGAACCTTCTCTCTAACAATTTGTGGCCATTATTCCTAGTAAACCCAGGTGGTGCCCTGGGGAACAGAGCCTCTCCCAATTCCCACTGGTCCCCCCCGGTGAGTTTGAAAATGGCCACCAGATCCCCTCTCAGCCTTTTCTTGTGGAGGCTGAATAAGTTCAGGCCCTTTAGTCTCTCTTCGTAGGGCCTGCCCCACTGCCCCTTGACCATGCAAGTCGCCCTCCTCTGGACCCTCTCAATGCTAGCCACATCCCTCTTGAAGTGTGGCACCCAGAACTGAATGTAGTATTCCAACTGTGGCCTGACCAATGCTGCATAGAGGGGAAGGATCAGCTCCCTGGACTGCTTGTGATGCATCCGTAGATGCACAACAAGGTGCAGTTCACCTTACCAACCACTTCCTCACATTGGCAGGTCATGTTCATCCTGCAGTGAACAATGACTTCAAGATCCATTTCTGCCACTGTGTTGACAAGAAGGGTGTTCCCCAGCCTATAGGTGTGTTGCTGGTTCCTTCTCCCTCGATGTAGTACCTTGCACTTGTCTGCACTGAATTTCATCCTAGTCTCATCCTTCCATCTCTGTAATTTGTCTAGATCTAGCTGGATTCTGTCCTTCCCCTCTAGTGTGCCCACCTCACCCCACAACTTGGGGTCAGCAAATTTGGACACCATGCATTCCATACCCACATCCAGATCACTGATAAAGATGTTGAACAGTCCAGGCCCCAGGACCAAGCCCTGGGGGACTCCACTGTCTACATCCCTCCAGGTTAAAAATGACCTGTTCAGCAGCACTCTCTGGGTGTGACCATCTAGCCAACTTGCCACCCATCCGACTGTGTAGGCATCAATGCCGCAGTCACCTAGATCTTTTAAGAGAATGTGGTGGGAAACCATGTCAAAGGCCTTCTTAAAGTCCAAGAAGATGACATCCACTCTGACACCATCATCCATGGACTTTGTGACCTGTTCATAAAAAGAAACCAGGTATTCTTCAACATCTTCATTAATGATGTGGACATTGGAGTCAGAAATGGACTGGCCAAGTTCACCAATGATACCAAACTCTGGGGTAAAGTATCCACATCTGAGGACAGGAGGGTGATCCAGGCTGACCTTGACAAACTCAGGAAATGGGCAGATGATAACCTGATAGTGTTTAACATTGAAAAATGCAGGAAAAACCTGAAGCATCCTCATAGGCTCACCAGTGCAATGCTGGCTAGCACTATTAATGAAAGGAACTTGGGGGTAATGATTGACCACAAGATAAATATGAGCCTTCAATGTGATGGTGCGGCTAGTAAAGTGACCAAAACACTAGCTTGCATCCATAGATGCTTCTCAAGCAAAACCCAGGACATCATTCCCTCGTTGTACTTGGCCTTGGTGAGGTTGCAGCTAGAGTATGTGTCCAGTTTTGGGCTCCACAATTCAAAAAGGATGTGGAGAAGCTTGAGAGAGTCCAGAGGACAGCCACATGCATGATCGGAGGTCAGGAAAACAGATCTTACAACAACAGGCTGAGAGCTATGGGACTCTTTAGCTGGGAAAAGTGCAGGTTCTGATGGCCACCTATAAGTTTATCAGGGGTGAACACCAGAATCTTGGGAATGATTGTTCACCAGAGTGCCCCAAGGGATGACAAGGTGGAATGGCTATAAACTCCTGCAAGACCATTTTAGACTGGACATAAGGAAGAATTTCTTCAATGTCTGAGCCCCCAAGGTCTGGAATAGCCTGCCATCAGAGGTGGTTCAAGCACCTACACTGAATACCTTCAAGACAAATTTGGATGCTTATCTTGCTGGGATCCTATGACCCCAGCTGAATTCCTGCCCCTGGAGAAGGGGCTGGACTCAATGATTTTCCAAGGTCCCTTCCAGCCCTAATGTTTATGAAATCTATGAAATCTAGTTAGGCAGTATCTGCCCTCAGTGAACTCATGTTGGTTGCCCCTGAGCATTACCTCCCCTGCTGGGCCCTTGCAGATGTGCTCCTTGATAATTTTCTCAAAGGTCTTCCTGAAGACAGAGATAAGACTGACTAGCCTATAATTGCCAAAGTCCTCCTTTCTCCACATATTGTAAATGGGGACCACATTGACCCTTTTCCAATCCTCTGGTACCTGGCCGTTGTCTCACAAGTGCTCATAGAGCAGTGCCAGGGGCCTTACTATGACCCCCGCCAATTCCCTCAGCATTCTCAGGTGAAGAGCATCTGGACCTACTGATTTAAACACATCCAGCCCCTCCAAAAGTTCCATAACTAGGTCATCCCTGACCCTAGGCACAGCTCTCCTTTCAGCACATCTATCCCTGTCTTGGACTGAGAGGTAGATACATTGATTCATAGATGTTTGGGTTGGAAGGGACCTCAGTAGATCATCGAGTCTGAACCCTTGCCCTGGTCAGAAAGGAGCGCTGGGGTTAAATGACACTGGCCAGGTGCATGTCTAGTCTCCTCTTAAAGAGTTACAAGGTAGGGGAAAGCACCACCTTCCTTGGAAGCCCATTCCAGATTCTGGCAACCCGTACCATAAAGAAGCTCTTCCTGATGTCTAACTTAAATCTGTTCTCTATCAGTTTGTGGCCGTTGTTCCTAGTTACTCCAAGGGGTGCCCTGGTAAACAAAGCATCTCCTATTCCTCGCTGACCCCCTCCCCCTGCAATGAATTTGTAGGTGGCCACAAGATCACCTCTCAGCCTTCTCTCTTGAGGAGGCTGAAGAGATCCAGGACCCTCAATCTCTCCTCATAGGACTTTGCCTGCAGGCCCCTTCCACCCTGACCCAGCAGAGGTGATCTTCCTACACCAGGTCCTACTGGGGGGTGGGGAGGGCAGGGGAGAGAGTGCTGAGATATGGCTGGAAGGGTGCCTGACCCTTGGGACTTCCTGGAAACATGTGGCCATATGTGATGTGTATGTGTGTGTGTGGGGAATCTCCCAGGCTCTGTGTAAGGCTTGTGGGGCTATTTGTGATGGCAGCAAGGGGGCAGAGGCTGGAGATATGGATGTCCCAGTGCCAGGGCTGGTGCAGGGACATAGATTCCCCACCGCCTTTACAGCTGGACAGAGGGATGACATGGGGCTGGGGACAGGCAGAGGCTCTGTTTACTTTTGTCAGTGACAGCCTAGGGACAAGGCCACCCTGGCCCTTCAGCAGAGCAGATAAGCTCCTACTGAGGCTTGAGTCCACCTCTTCAAGGTGGGGTGAGCAGGGTGCTGCAAAGCCCTCTGAGATTCAACCCATCTTGACTCATGATGGATTTTGGTACAGATATTTGATAAAATGCTCTAACCTAAAGTGCTTTAGTCTGATACCATATCCATTCAGGGTTAACTGAGTGTGGGATACACCATTTTTAAACACTCTATGGGCCATGACCATCTGTTCAGTTACAGTTGTAGAGTGCTTTCTGCATGCTTTTCGCAGTATAAGTGCAATTTCTGTACCTAGCCAAAATGCCCTTCATCAAAATGTCTCAACTAACTCAAATTTTCAGTTAAAAAGAAAAATCTATTTTGTCATGTAATCATGAGGTCATGAAGGAGACAGAATGTTTATACACAACTAGACTTAAAATAGAAAGTTAGTATGAACATTAACAAAAAAGAGACCATTCTTTGTTCCTAATGCTGCACGTCTTGGTCTCTTTATTACTACTCTTTTCTCTTAATTCACAACTAAGGCAAAATTTTCATTATTAGGACACCACAGAGTATAGGATCTGTGCGAAATCTTGTGTGTTATTCTTCATCCCAATTTGAGCATTGCTTCAGTGGTCCAAAAAGCTCTGCATGGGAACTAATTTCACATATTGCCTTAATCCTCCTGTCTTTAATAACTCCTATGCAGAAGTTAGTCAATATTAGAAATACTGTGAGCTAGTTATCAAAACTGTATGGAATTGGAAAATAGTCAACACAGTATTTTTCTTTTACTAATCAATCTGCTTGCTCCATGAATATGTTTTCAGTCAATCAATTCCTGCTGGCTTCTTAGTTTGAACCAATCCAAAATATTTGTGTAGTTCCTTAGCTGTGCTACTAATAAAGTCAAAGTTTCAGTACCCATTAAGAATGCATTTTTTCCTATTTCACCCATTAACTACTGTTACCACATGATCAAAAACTGGATAAAAAGAATAACTTGTAAATTAACTCAGACAGGCATGAACCCTAATAGTGCTATCAACTTAAACAGAAAATTTAAATAAAAGCTTTGAAACTCTCTGCAGGAGTTTGTTTTGCAATAACAGTTTCTCCTGAAATCAGAAACGTCAGGAGGTTGGTAAGATGAGTTCATTTCTATGAAAATGGGGTCATTTTTATTTAATGAGGGCTGCTCCTAAGCAATGCATGAACAGCTTAATGAAATTCAAGAACTGCTTCATGAATCACCAAGTTTTGAAAAGAATGGGAGTCAATATGCCCAATATCTATTTTTTCTATCTTCTTTCTTTTATCAAATGTATACATGCTTCAATTTATGTTCACTATTCAAGGCATTAGATGTTAATCTGTTAAAAAAATGAAAGAAAAATAACCCTGGGAGGTCATCCAAAGATTGTCAAATACTTCAGGTCTAATGTTTTGTTTTACATCTTTTTATTAATGTCAGTAGACAAGATTTTTGCTACTTTGTGTGCTTTAGATAGGTTATACACAGAACATCAAGAGTTGTTACTGACACTTGAGGATGAATCCCATCCATGACATTGCATTTCTCCTAAGCCTTAAAGAAAACTTGTTGACACTGTTTAGCAAAAGCACTTCATTTCTTTAGATATCACTCTGTGTCTGAATGATGCCTTCAGTGCATAGATCAAAAGGAAAGATTTCACCATAGATGTTGAATTGGATTCTAATCAGTGTAGGAGTTCTATAAGCGTTAGTCTAAGACTTTCTTCATATGAAGATCAATTAAATCTCAACCTTTCAGGAGGAACAGCAAATTCTTGCAGTTTTTACTGTGCTAAACAATACTAGGCACTACATTTTGGGTTGCAAAAAAATCAACTATAACTGACACACTGCATTCTGACTATTTAAACAGCAAAAACAGAGAACAATTTTCATTGCTACGCTATGCGAATTTCACCCAGACTACTCTAGCCACATTCCGTCATTCTGGCGTTGCATGATGAATGTGCTGGTGCTTGATGCTCTGAGTAGAGTCATCAAATTCACATCTCTTTAGATTCATAGGCATTGAAAAATGGGGTTGTCGCCTCTTTTAAAAAGCATGGACTTTTTTGGAGGGGAGGAGGGGGAGTCTAGCAAGCTCATTCTTTTCAAACCCTCAATAGACAGGGAAAATGTGGTGAAAGAGATACTCTACAAGGAGTTTTATTAAAACATATCTTTCTGAGAAGATATGACTTTTTTTTTCTTCCCCCAAAGCATAAGATTCTGATTAGATGTGTTATGATGGCATGCTACATTGTCAGAATACTTATTGAACAGAATATCAGGACCATCAACCAAAAACTATCTGAAGCCAGTAGGAATCTTTCCATTGATTTTAAAGGACTTTGAAATAGGCTTTTAGCCCTGTTTTGTGTTCATGAATCATTCAGAAACCAATCCTGATTTCTCTTAATGTGTTGGTTATTTGTAAGTATTGGCCAAATAGGTTGGACAAACAACTTTTGGTCTACAGGCAGTTTCCAAAATGTTAATTTAGACTGCTAAGTGTTGAATATTCATGATGTATGATTAGTTACCTACATCATGATGGTATTACTTATGTTTCCTAATTGAAGGACTGAAACTATATAAGCTATAGCATCTATCCATTTAAATTCTTATACTGGTGCTGCTCATCATTGTAGTATATGAATGAATAATGAATAGCAAATGTTGAATAGTGAATAATGAATGGCAAATAATTTATGCCTTCTGGTAAGGCTTTTTAAACAAATATTCGGTAATGCTAGTATCTGAAACTTTCAGGTTTTACTAACACTTTCACAACTGCCAGCAATTACACAATGACTTCAGAATGAGAAAAAATACAACATTCCATGAAATAGAGATGTGTGTTTAATGATTTCATTTGGGAGAAAAAATCTGCTTAAAATGAATTTCATAGTACACTTGCTTCATGCAAATCAAGTAGGTGTCAAAACACAGCAAAGAAAAAGAGGACCTACCTTATAGATTTGAAAATGTAACAGTGTTTCTTTGCCTTTCTGAACTTCTTAAAAGATGAGTTGGGATTCATTTGCTTTTGTATGGCCTAATTTTTTCCTTTCTTTCTCTGATTCTCCATCTTCCAGCATCTTCTTTTTTCTTTTTATAGACCAGTCCAAGTTTTGGAGTTCCTAGAATACAACACGTTACACTTGTAATAATTAGAAGCAGAGAGATAAAGTGAAGATGTAGACTGTTTGTTTGACACTCCTGGAACAGAAGTTGTAAAAAATAGATATGAAGGAATAACCCTAGAGACAATTTGTCTGCCTCATTTCCTGATTTGGTGTGTACCTGGAGAGGGAGTGGGTAGGATGGAGTGTATTTAGCAGCAGCATACTTACAACTGCTGGTGGGATAGTAGTGTGTAGAGAAACTCTCAGACTTGTGAAGGAAAGGCTTACCTACCACAAGCAAGAGGAAGAAGGGGAAGATGAAGAGAAGCCAGGCACAAGGCACCAGATCTTGCTTTTGGAAAGTGAGGGAGCCAAGTCTGTCTGTGTGTTTGGATTGCTGAGTGTTTGTTTGGGGGGCTGTGTGTGGTTTGGGCACATGCTCTGAGAGGCAATTTGAGTGCTGCTAACTGAGTGATTGCTGGGTGATTGTTCCTTGTGTATGACTAAAGCCCTAACCAGGGGACACAGCCCATGCAGGCCCAGCAGGGTATAAAATGAGATTCCCTGAGTAAAAAGGGGAAGCAAACATGGTAAGCAGTTCAGAGGTCAGTTCACAAGTCAGTCTGCTGTCCTCCTATTTAAGTTTCTTGAGAGAAAGTAAGGAAAAAGAAACTTTTTTGGGACCAACAATATTACTGCCAAGGGTGATCCTTAGAAGATCAAAAGTAATTATGGGGCTCTAGGGGCAAGGGTGAAGGGGATGAGTGCTAAGGTGGTGTTTCCTTTGATCCTTCCAGTGAAGCGGAAGGCCTTGACAGAAGCAGACACATCCTGGATTTCAACCTATGGATTCACATGTGGTGGCACAGTATGGGGTGCTATTACACAGAGTCACCTGCATTACTGTGCCAGGCCCCAAAACCTTACTTCTAGTGTCTCCCATGGGGTGCCTACAGCCAGCTGCCCTGCTTATTGGAGAACACTCACAAGCCTGGGGTAACACTGCCAGCACCCGGGCACTGGTCTCTGTTAGAGCTCTGTGCAGTTTGGGGCACACAGGCTCTGAAAACCTTGGGGTGCTTTTCCTACAGTAAGATTTGAGGTGCTTCTTACAGCTGAAAGCATCCCAAGATAATCTCATGTAGGATTGATACAACAAACAGATATGCTCCACTGGCCAAGCTTGGAGCAAAATAGGCTTACCTCTACCCCCTCCACTGTAAAACATCAAGACACGCTGTAACCTGATACCGTTACTAATCGGGGGGAGGGGGGTTTAGAACAAGGAAGTCAGAATATCTTTGAGGAAACATAATTATTCAGAGTCTGAAACAGACTTGGACATAATAATCCTTTTGAAGACACCTGTCCTAGACATAAATCCTAACTCCTGGCTAATTTCCAAGTCTTTACTTACAGAGAATCCTCCAGGCAGCTGCCTGGAGGCACTTTGCTTGTGGCTTTTGAAATTTGCCCTCCAGAGAAAGAGAGAGTTCCCTCCATCCCCTCAGAAATGTGTCTGCCCAAGCCACCTGGTGGACGAGCCTCAAGCAAAAAGCAAAAGAGAGAGAGAGGGAATCACCTGGAATGACCCAAGTGAGCGGCAGAGAGGGGGATTTCTTCACAGCTCAGATAGTGTTGCCAGCAGGACTTTTTCTTCTTTTGCCATGGTATGTTGTTCCAAGAAGAAGGATTTCTAGGAAGAGAGGCGATCCACCTTACAAAGAGTCCTTCTTTAGGTATCTAGGGAACAGTAGGAAAACAAATAGAAGTGTGGGCCCATTGCTTAGCAATTCCACAGACTCCTGAAAGACCATTTCAGGCTTAATACTAGGAAAAATGTCTTCACAATTAGGGTGTCCAGACTGTAGAATAAACTCTCTCCAGAGGTGGTGCAATCACCTACCCTGGAAATCTTCAAGAGAAGACTGGACGGTCAGCTCGCTGGGGTCAGCTGAACCCAGTTGTCTTTCCTGCCTAGTGCTAGATTTGATGATCTTGCAAGGTCCCTTCCAGCTGCTTACAACCTATGAATCTATGATAAGGGAGAAGAGCATCTTCACAGACAGGCTTACTAACTTAGTGAGGAGGACTATAAACTATGTTCACCAGGGGATGGAGATAAAATTGCTGAGGTAAGCCAGGAAGTGGGTGACCTGGAAGAAGCACAAGTAGGAATGGACAACAGGGAAGGCATCCTTCTTCTTCCTGAGAAAGTAGTGTAATTGTCTATTTACCTCAGGTGTTTGTACACGAATGCACAGAGCCTGGGAAACCCGAAGGAAGAACTGTTCTTACTCTGTATTACCCTCTTCAGCATGCTGCAGCAATCATGATTATCACCTTGTGGAACCATCTAAATCTTTTGGTACCTACTTGATATCAAACAAGACTTATAAAGATCACCCATCTCTAATTTGTACACCTTTTTGCTTCTTTCTCCCAGGCATTTTTTTTTTTTTACTGTATATTCCACTATTAAACTCAGAAATCTCCTCTGCATATAATTTTAGACTGGCATGCTATCATACTTTGGCAATTAGAACAAAGATAAATGAGAAAAATGACTCAGAACTAATCCTTACATCTAATCAGTGTCTGACTTGTTGAGAAACCACTGCTGCTGATTTAGAAACATTTTATATTAAATAATATCACACTTTTAATCCTATCCTTTAGACATAATTAAATTTAATTTTAACACAAAATACATTTTAATTTTTGTATCTGTAATAAACCCAAAAGTCTGGTGTACCATGAATGTTAAAAACCACTAGGACATGATACTTTCCTGTTGTTGCTGTTAACGTTTATTGTAGCAGCACCTAGAAGGTGCAGTAATATACTAGAACTTCATTGCACTAGAGGCTGTATCAGGGGCAGATCTATGATTTTGAAAACAGGGTGGGCAGATGGTGTGGTGGACCACGGGTCCTGGTTCTCTCTGATAAAAAAAAAAATTTCCCCAATTTTCAGATTAAAAAAAGTAACCCCAAATCTGCATTTTTCTGTGTTTAAAATGTCACTATATATATTGGGGCATTTCATTTTAATCACAGAAAAATGTGGATTTGGGGTTACTTTTTTTAATCTGAAAATCAAGGATTTTTTTTTATCAGAAAAAACCAGGATCCTTGATCACCACATGTAATGGAACAGTTTTCTCCAGTTATAGATGGAACTTTTACTAATATGTTACTAATATGCTTTGAGAAACCAGGCAAAAATGGTCAAAATAGTCAAAAATTTTGTTTCATTAGTCCTGTAGTCAAATGTACACCTCTTATTTCAACTTGTAAAATAAAATCTTGTCTTCCTGAATGTCTCCATAGTGCCTCTAATACTTCATTGTCAGTCATTTCTATACCTCAGTTAATATTACTACACCTAGATTAAAGTTTATAACTACAGCTAAAAACAAATCTACAGGGCTGTGAAATAGAAGAGACATTACCAGGAATGGCTAACAGGAAGCAGCATTGCTGAAGAAAGGATAATTTAAATACTAGAACATCAAGAACATTTAAAAAAGAGAGAGAGTTGTAAACACTTAAGGAATAAAGATCTATCAGCTGGAATCAGGTAGCTTGTAATGCGCCAAGAAGTCAATTGACTCTCTCAGTTCCCAGGCAGCTCATTTTAAAGTTTGGGTACAGCAGGAATCAAAGTGGGGGTGCAACTGCACCATTGCATCCCCCCTTCTCCCAAACCACTTCTGTGTTGTATTATCAATGAACAAAAGAGAAAGGTATTGTCTCAAGGACCTTACAATCTAACTCTGAAAAATATTACTTCTGCATACTGAGGGTGCATACGTAAACCAAAGCATCAGCAATATTAATGCATTAATTGTCTGTGCAAATAGTATTTCCAGAAATTACTGGAAATGGCAAAGAACATAGAACATAGCCTCTATAGTGTGGCCCTTTATGATTGATAACATTAACTAAGTTATTTTTAGATGCACACAATGTTTAGAGCCACCCATGCCAGGTGCAAATTGTAGTGTGACAAAGCTTTAATATGGTCTCCCCCAGCCCACCCCCCCACCCATTGAAATAAGAGCTACTACACAAATAGAGCAGAAAATTACACTGAATGTTTTGCTGAAATAGAGCCAGTTCATTGTACTTCATTCATAGCCCTCACTAAGAGGTAGGTCAAAGCTGTACTGCACTATGGTGCCTGGAAAGGATTTAATATCTCAGCAGGGACAGGCCACCCTGGAACTTCCTGATGTACAGTGTGAATGCCAGACAGACACAGTCTGGATCCAGTCCAAAACTTGAGTAGAAGGCATGACCATACTGCAATCTGCTCAGGTGACTGCATTTCATGTACTCATACCTGAGCTAGTTCTACTATGGCTAAGTAATAGCAGCATAGCAGCAGACATATTCTCTGGTGATATAGATCGGTATCAACTCCATTGTCAGTGATGGAATGTCTTGTTTTACACTAGTCATGGATGCAGTAAGGATGAAAAGGACATGCTGTCACTTATAAAAATCTACCATGCATTAAATAAATAAACATGCATTTTTTGGAGATGAGGAGATTTTGGAGAAATACCCCAAATAATGATTCCCTCATGTATTTTCAACATTAACATCAAAACTCTCTTAAGGGAATTGTTAACAACATCATTACACCTTACATCTGTCTTTAAGCCAACATTGTGAAATTGAATCTTCACTGGTGTAGGCACAAAACGAAGTTGGCCAGCTTGATGCTGATAAATAAAACACTAATAATATATTTCTTCTCATAAATAAGGAAGAAATCAAAGAAGGGGGAGAACAGAACTAAAAAAAAAAGGAAAAATACTTGCCTGGGGCAACTGGAAAGTTGAATTCTACAAAGCTGTGGTAGGCAATGTGGGAACTGCATTGTTCACATCTTTAACAAAAGCAACCCCAAAACTAATTGTCTTAGCACAGCTTAATTTTCAACTTTTACAGCTCTATTTAGATAGAAAAATATAACTGAGTTTTAGATAAGAGTGTTTTTTCTTTTTCTTTTTTCCTTTTTTTTTAATATTAAGTAACTATCTTGCAATGATACAGTAAGGAAAAAAACATGCCATTTTCCTTTTAGGACTCAATTCCTGTCAGCAACAGAAAGGATTGGGCCCTGAAGCCACAATAAAATTGCAATGGTCTTTTTTCATTTCTTGTACTGAACTAATAGCATTACACCAGTAAATCCAGTGGTTTCAGTAGTAATAACATTAATGACAGTATACAAAAACAGATTCTGAACAATACATAAATTACAAGTTTCCAACCACTGGAAGATGAAATGCTTAAGGACATTCTTTTTTTAAAGACTCTGACACTGAGGTCATTAAATCAAGAGGCCTTTTGCACATGCTTTTTTTGAAGAGAGATCTACCAAATAAATAGTGGCAGTCAATAAAATTTATAAAATTACTACTGAGTTTATTACCAATATAATTCAGTTGCTCATAATGCACAATTGTAAATCTCTTTTGAACTCTGTGTTTGTCAGTCCCAAACAATTTTAGTATTGCAACTGCTAAAAAGAACATTTACGCAAAATGCTGGTAAATACTGTTTGTTTAGAGAACATAAATGTGGGAAAAATTCTGTTATAGCTACATAGCTTTAAGCATAGGGATATGATAGGATTGTCTTTAAAGCCATCATCAAAGAATCAGAGAATCAGAGAAAAGCATGTCTGGAAAGGGACTTCAGAGGGTCAGCTGAAGGCAGGATTGTTCCTGACTAAATTATTGTACAGAACCATTTGTGTAACCCAGCGCTTCTCCATTGGGGCAGACATGGTATCTCATGGTGTTGTAAGATTCTTTCTAAGGGACCTTAAAAGGGACCTAACTGCCCTGTTACTGCCAGCAGGTGGAATTCCCCACTGCACCTCAGTTTCCAGGAGATGCTATGTGAGGCCAGACTGAAAAGTCACTGTGTAACACAGGGGTGGGCAAAATACAGCCCATGGGCCACATCCAGCCCACCAGGCCATTCTATCTGGCCTGCAGGGCCCCTTAAAAAAATTAATAAATTAGTATTTATTTTCTCCTGGCTGCCTGTCAAAGCTGACAGGAGGTGGGGCAGTCAAACCCAAGGGAAGCCCTCAGCAGAACTGAGCAGCCCAGCCCCACCCACCCCAAGTCATTTCACTCTCTTCCCTGCCTGGCACCATGTGGCTCCTGGCTGCATCACCAGACTGGGGAGCATGCCAGTGTGTGTGTGCACATGTGTGCAGGTAGGGGCAGAGTGTGTGTGTATGTTCATAGGGTAAGTCCCACATGTACACCCCCACAAACCCCATACCAACCTACACCCCACATACCCAGACACCCACAGTTCCCCAAAACCCCCACAATATACAAGAGTAAGACTTCATTTTAAGCTAGTGTGCAATCACCTATGTGTATACTACATAAACACATGTAAATCAGGAAAATGTTTTTGTAAATCAAATTAATGAATGCTGTAGATTTAATGAATGCTTTTTAGAATATAATTTGATATTTTTTCTGGTTCTGAGATGGCAAAACCTCATGCTGAAAGGAATACTTCTGGGGACAAGGGGAGGAACTTCAGGTGGCAAAAGTTAGGGGTTAGAGGGCAGGACTTCTGTTCATAAAATGGTGACCAGGGGCAGGGCACCTGCCAAGGGGAGTGGCTATGTATGCGACCCTTGACAGCTTGCCAAAACTTCCTGCCCCTGGTGTAATATGTCGGTCCCAGGGGTGGCCATTATAGCCCCTGGTGGCTCTGTGACTGTGGCCTGCTTCACCCCTAGGATGACCACCCACCCTGCCTCTCCTGCCACATTTTGATGGAATATAAATAGATACAATGAGAGGCTGCCTATGACCAATGCTCAGCCTCAGTCATACTGGCCTCCAGGCCCCTGGATGGGCCTCTCTGCTTCTAGGCCCCTGGCAGGGCCTCTATAGTATACTGTGCCTGGTTGAGCACCCAAAGCCTTATGGGATAATCGCATGGCTCTGTAACCTCCCCTTTACCACACCCCAAGGCTCATGGGTGTTATCTGTACATTGTCCCTCTGTAGGGGCCTTGGCCTCCACCCCTTTAATCTAACTAAGCCTACTAGCTTGGGCCTACTGGAAATGACCTGGCTTTAAGGCACTAGCTTCCTTTGTCTCCTCAAGTTACCAAGACCATGGCTTCTGTGTACAGAGTCCATGGCCCCTCTGTGGCTGTTCCCTAAGTGTTCAAGCCTAGAACCTGCTATTGGCAGGGCTCCAGTCAAGCACCTCCCCACCCACATACACTAGTGAGGTCTTCATCTCTCCTATAGCCTTATCCACAAACCACTGATAATCCCAACATAAATATAAGGTCCTGTATTATAACATAAATAATAACATGCAGCCTCCATCTGCTCCTTTAAGAGTGTAAGCCTCTACCAGCTCAGAATCCCAGGCTGTCCTGGGCAGAAACTCCTTCCCTGGTAGCAGCCAGGGAGAAACAGCCTTGCCAGCTCAAACCCAGATTTATATGCTGGGTCCAGGGCCCTGCCTACACCCAGCCAGGTGACTACCTGGGATGGCTGCTAATTATTTCATTATTTCAGTTGCCCAGGCAACTGGCAGCTGCTGCTCCCTGCCCAGCTTATGAAGCTCCCTTGCTGGGCTGCTTCTCCCCATAATGTAACAGAGAGCCCAGGGCTCTCTGTTACAGGGTATAACAGCAGGAGGCTTCCCACTTCAGCCTAGCCTGACAGGAGGTATCATCACAAGGTCGCTGCTGCTGGCCTATTTGCATGCCAAACCAACTATATGACCACTGTAGACAGGAAACAAAAAATGTCACCCCTGTCTTGTACTTTCTGGTGGGTAAGGGGCATCCCATGAGCTTTGTGTATTGAAACAAAGACAAAGGGAAATGTTTCCCTTATATGGGGAAATGAAAGGACTCCCTAAAACCTTGTTTGCTACTAAATTTAGAAAAGTTTGGAGAGGTGCCTTAAGTCTAAAAAAGATTGAGAACCACTTGTCAAAACTATTCTAAAGAATGGAATGTCTGTTTTTCATGGCTATCTTTCCTGACTTAGTGCATGAGAACGTGATCTGGGCTAGAAAGTGAAGGCTGCTGTCTTCTGCCCTGCACTAATGAGTATTTGTAAGAGCTGCAAGACCCAGGGCAGTGCCAGCTGCAACAGTACCATGCTGATCACCATGGGTGACTGGTGCCTCCTGAGTCTGGGGGGGCACCCACAGATACCACATGGTGGGGACAGAGCTGGTGGGCACCCACAGATGCCACTGGTGCAGATCTAGGATTCTGGCAGCAGGGACACGTGCACGCCTGTGCTCTCCCTTCCAGTCGCCTATGCTGATCACATCATGCTAATCATAGCTGCTACCCCAGGCAACCCTCTCACTAACACTACTGCTTGTCATAGAAATCCCGTTCCCCCTTTAACTTTCTCTAGATTTATAGTTGAACTTTACTGATATTTAAGGACTAAAATATACTAAATGACCAAAAGTCAGTCTTCATTCCAGACTATATTTGCCTTTATACCTATTTCCCAGACAATAGCTTAAAATACTGTAAGTGCTATAGCTTTCTTGCTTCAGCCAGGGAGAAATCTTGAAGCCATATCTCATTTTAACCTGCTCCTTATGCAAGCAAAACACATGTACTGTAATGGTTGAGTTACAGTAAGGAGCAAGTAGAAGCTGATAAACCATCCAGAGTTTTGTAACATATATTTCTCACAAGGTGTTAGAATTCCCTTGTGCGATAAAGTAAATACAGTAGTTAATTTTTTAAAAGTTCATTAAATCGGAAATAAAAATGTATGTTAATACCAATACTGAGAACCACATTTTTTTGGTAGTATCTTTTCTTAAAACAACTGTATAGTTGGGAGACATGTTGGTCACATTTTGGGTACAAAGTATGTCTAAACAGACCCCTTGATTCATATATATTCCCTAGATGATCACAACTACAGCACCACTGTAGCCCTACTAATACAGATATAACCCGCTATTTATTTTGGAAACATGACTAAATTAAAGACAGTATTTGGATTTAAAAAGTAGTTTAAGCTAATATTGCCATCCTGGTGCATTCCCAGTCTATCCTTATAATAATAAAGAACCTGATAGAACTACACCGGTTGAATGATTAATAAGAGGTTCATTACTCACAAGTGTGGATGAGTTGCATGAGCATGTATCATGTTGCTTGATGGAGCCATGTAGAAACAATGGGATTATAGTAGTCTCACTTGTCTGCAGTATGCCTTAAAATATATATTTAAAAAATTGCTCTCCTATTAAGCACAAAGACACTAGTTTTCTTGTTCTTGGAGTGTCTACTTTATTAATTATCAATGAGGTGCTGCACTAGCATGTATTGGAGCATGCTATGAATTAATAATGAACACCACACTGCTCACAAAACTCACTATGTTACAGTGAAAAAGAAAGCCCTTATCAGATGATGCTCCAAAGGATGACTTGCCCCTTTACAGAATGAATGATTACATTGCCCCATACATCATGTGCATGGATGTAAAAGGTGTGTGTGTGTGTAAAATATAATAGAATATATTTTATTACAGACTTCTATATGTTCAGTATGAAATCACAATAGGTCAGATTTTCAAAGTCACGTAAGTACCTTCTGGAGCAGAAATCAATTTCAAACTTAATAGGACTTTGGTGCTTTTTAAAATGTACCTGCCTGATCACATGCAGAAATATATAGATAATATAAAGCAATTGTGTATTTTTCAGCATGTTATTAGAAAAAACTTTTTTCTCTCTCTTGGTCTCTGTCTTTCTCTCTCTATATAAAGTAAAATCTGCAGCTGCTATAAATTGTTTAGACCTACTAAAGTCAGTTGATTAGATTGTTTATCCCAGCAAAAACTATTTCCCTTATTCAACTTCATACATATCACAAATAGGAGCATTTAAAGCCAGTGTACCAGAAATGCATTTTAATAGTCAGTGATCCTAATATTTTAAATTGTTTCTGTGTAGCAATCCTATTATGATTGACATGATAAAGGTCCTAGGTTTTAATTTAGCAGTGCTACTTTTTTCACAACAAATATGCCAGTTGTAATTAATTAACTTGCTACTATCTTTATGTCAAAACATTGAAGCAAAACATATGTCTTCACTAAAACCTTTCAGGACTTAAAGATACCATGGATTTCTGGAATAAATTTAACTCCATCAGCTACAAAATGTGTTGCCAATAACAAAGCTTATAGGCATTTTGGATACAGTTTTAAATTAAAGACTTAAATCAAAACAAAACAAACAAAAATCTCAGTTTTATATTTACAGTCTCTTGAAAAATGGTTTCCATAGCATTATCTACTGTAAACATCACGCAGAGCTGATCCTTATTTTAAATTTTAATATCCAGCTATTTACTGAAGTAATTGATTACTAAAATATGAATGGATTATCAATAGTAATGTTAGAAAGTTTGGTTCTATATCAGCATTCTTCAGACTGTTCAGAAATATATATCTATACACAGATACAGACATCCACACCTACATATTTATACTTACTATAAATAAATGTGGATATTGATAATACAATAGATTGCCTTGTTAAGAAAAAAGATGAAAGAAAAATGGACACCAAACAGAAAAGTCTGCTGTCAACCGGGTAACTTTTCCAGCATCAAAGCTCCTTTTCATGTTTAAGTCTTTTCTCTGTATCAGGTTGCACATGGGAGCTCTTCCAGCCCCAATGTTGTGTAGTATGAATTTTTGCTTTATTTATTATGTTTAAATGATAATAGTATTGAATTGATCAACCTCTATGATTGTATGAACAACTAAAACCCCGTTTTGTGCTTGCTCCCTGCTTGACATGAGTAGGTGAACTTCATACACCCTGTGTATGTGAGTGTCTGTGTAAGAGGGCGAGTGGTGAAAGAATGGAAACTATTTGCATGAAAACAGAAGATTTAACTTCTTAAGATTGTATAAGCAACAAGGGGAGTATGTATAAATTACCAGACAGTAAACTAATTAAGCTAATTAATAGATGGTTGAAGAACTCATCTGCAATCAAGTTCCAAGAAAATAGTGAGAAGCAATTCTGCATGTCTTGCCTGGCAGAACTACACAACGTTTCAACTACACAATGTCCACATAATGATAAATTGTTTCAAGAACACAATGCTTCAAAGGAAAGATACTAACTACACAATGACTGGAATGACCTTATTGAAAATACACTAGAATAACCTTCTTCAAATACATAGAGGGTAAAAAGAGGGTCCCGGGTAATGTGGGGCCCCTGCAGGACACGATGGGCAACTTAGTCGTCACGCCAGATGACAAAGCTAACATATTTAATGATTTCTTTGCCTCTGTCTTCCTAAGTAGGGACCAGTTCAGCCACCTCCCTGCTGGGCCCCCCTCGGGCCCCGGGAGAGACACGCCTGGGCCAGGGGTTAGCAAGGAGTTAGTTAGGGTACTTCTGGAGAGGCTGGACGTGTTCAAGTCCGCTGGTCCGGACGATCTTCACCCTAGGGTTCTACAGGAACTGGCCGAGGTCATTGCGGGACCCCTGGCGCGGCTCTATGAGCACTCGTGGTGCTCTGGTGAGGTGCCGGAGGACTGGAAGAGGGCCAATGTGGTCCCTATCTTCAAAAAGGGAAAAAAAGAGGACCCGGGAAATTACAGGCCAGTTAGTCTTACCTCAATCCCGAGTAAGCTCTTTGAAAAAATTATCCTGGCACACATCCAGGAGGGCCTTGCAGGGGAATGCATGCTCAGGGGCAACCAACATGGGTTCATCAGTGGCAGGTCTTGTCAGACCAACCTGGTGGCCTTTTACGATCAGGTCACCAAATCATTAGACGCAGGGGTTGCTGTGGATGTAGTCTTTCTGGACTTCAGGAAGGCTTTCGACACTGTCTCTCACCCTGTCCTCATCAAAAAGCTGGGAGACTGTGGTGTCGATGCCCACACAGTCAAATGGGTCGCTAACTGGTTGGAGGGCCGCACCCAGAGGGTGGTAGTGGATGGGTTCTTCTCGGCCTGGAAGGACGTGGGCAGTGGGGTTCCACAGGGCTCGGTCCTCGGGCCCGCACTGTTCAACATCTTCATCAGTGACTTGGATGAGGGGGTAGAAAGCACCTTGTTCAAGTTTGCTGATGACACTAAGATGTGGGGGGATGTGGGTGCACTAGAAGGGTGCAATAGGCTACAAGCTGACCTTGACAGGTTGCAATGGTGGGCGGATGAGAATAGGATGGGGTTTAACACTGATAAGTGCAAGGTGTTGCACATGGGGAGGAAGAACCGGCACCACACTTACAGGTTGGGGAACTCCCCTCTTGCCAGCACGGAGACGGAAAAGGATCTTGGAGTCGTCATTGACTCCACGATGAACATGGGCCACCAGTGTGGGGAGGCAGTCAAGAAGGCCAGCCGTACCCTGTCATGCATCCACAGATGCATCTCGACCAGGTCCAGGGAGGTGATGCTCCCCGTCTATGCGGCACTGGTCAGGCCGCAGCTGGAGTACTGCGTCCAGTTCTGGGTGCCACACTTCAAGAGGGACGTGGACGATATGGAAAGAGTCTAGAGGAGGGCCACTCGTATGATCAGGGGTCAGCAGGGCAGGCCTTATGAGGAGAGGCTACGGGACCTGAACCTGTTTAGCCTCCACAAGAGAAGGTTAAGGGGGGACCTTGTGGCCTGCTACAAACTGGTCAGGGGGAATCAGCAGGTATTGGGGGAGTCCCTGTTCCCCTGTGTGCTGCCAGGAGTGACCAGGAATAACGGTCACAAGCTGGCGGAGGGTAGGTTTAGATTAGATATTAGGAGGCGCTACTTCACAGTCAGGGCGGCTAGGGCCTGGAACCAGCTTCCAGGGGAAGTGGTGCAGGCTCCTAGCCTGGGGATTTTTAAAAGGAAGTTAGATGAGCACCTTGCCGGGGTCATCTGACCCCGGTGCTCTTTCCTGCCAAGGCAGGGGGTCGGACTAGATGATCTACCTAGGTCCCTTCCGACTCTAGCTACTATGAAACTATGAAACTATGAAACCTAATGACTGAGCATGGAAAAACCCCAATGCTGAACAAGGACTTGAACTCCCTATAAAAGTACAAGGCAGACCAGCCAAGATGGGGAAATCCACTCTCTGCAGACTCATGGAGCGCAGGCATGCATGTCTGTTCTTCCCCCGCTCCTATCACATCACAGCCTGGACCCAGCTGCCGAGTATTAATATTGAGTAACATCTGCTGGTAACTATAACGCTTTACTGGAGTGGTTTTGTCTGTAGGTCTGTCTGTCTGTTGGTATGTATGCTTGTACATGTCTGTTTGTATGACTGATGTGTCCAAGCTTATGTATCTGCTTCATGTAACCAATAAACACGGATTTTTGCCTTATCTCTCTTTTTAAGGTCTCACTCTTAATTTGAGCTATTGGCAATTTTAAGTAACAGTTGGACAATAGGAGGAGAGCTTTGGTAGTTTGGAGGCTTCTACATTCTTAAAATTTCCAGCTGCTGGTAAATAGCTCCTCACCACTCCTGCCCCCAACTTTGGGTAATTTCAGTTGTCATTTTTTAATGAGGAACAAGAAGTAGAATCCTCTGACCCTGGGAACACCCTTGAATTCATTTGCTCACAAATTTTAGACGTTTCAAGACAAATGTCATTGAAAAAACTTCTCTAAGTTAGACTATTTAGGAACGACTAGAACATGATTAGTTCTATCCTTACTGACAGTCAGGCTGTAAGGAGCAAGTAACTTCACCCTCCGCTTCAAACAGAAGGGCTTGAGATACAAAGGAGAGCACTAGAAGGCCACTTTTAAAAGATAAGTGTTTCTTCAGGACCCTCTACAGAAATCTAATTGAGAAGCTTATTGAATTTATCCAGCCCACCAATTGGGCCAATAAATAAAGAGTTTGACAGAGTGCTCAGTTCTAGAGCCATCAATATAAGGTTGGTTGCTGGGGACATAAGAAAGCAGCTCGAACCACTAAACTGAAGTAGCCCCTGGGGAATCACTCTTCATACTTTTGATAGAGTGATTATTTATCTTCCTATTTTTACCTAGAAAGAATATTCCAGCTTTTCTGAAATCCCCAGGATGAGAACTAAAAAAATAAATTCTTCTTTAAACCTGTTAGAGAGGAATTAGGAATAGGTGTCTTGCCACAGCATAGGCCTTTGGGCCTGCAAACAGGAATGGTTTGTTTCCTACCTATTCTTTGGTTTTATTATTATGTATATTTGCCATTGCAAGTACTTTGAGATAACATATTCCTATCCTACTGATGCCTTTGGCAATCATATCTAGAACCATATAGCTTTCCCAGGCATCTACAGGAAGTCAGTGGTAATTATCCTCTCAAACCTATATGCACTACAGAAAATACCCTTACCAGCTAAATTCAAACTCTAGTTCTTTCAGTTCTCGGTTATTTCCATTCTGAAAAAGTTTATAAATAGTAATCCTCATTACTCTGCCCTTGTTATTTTCCAAATATGTCAGCATCTCCCTGGCAAAATTATTCCAAAGTGTATTCATCCAGTCACTTATTCTTGGTATCCTTGTCACTGCTAAAATAGATCTTGCTGCTTCTAACATATGTGTGATTAATTTAGTGTTTTAACTCATACATCCCTGTAATTGGCAAACCCAGTAGCTGTTCCTGAGGGCTCAGTGGTAGGGGTCTTTCTGCATTTCAGTTTTCAAAATTGCTTAATCTTTCGGCATTCCCACCATATGTTCATAAATATCCTAAACTAAACATGTGCTCCATATTTTTTTTAAGCTGGCAACAGGAACTATCTCTGCATTTCGGTCATCACTGACTTGAAAGACATCATTATTAAAGGCATAATTATTCTTTCTCTTCTTCAACAAAATTGGCTAGATATGTACATAGATCAAAATATGTCAATTTATCATTATGTGGACAATCACTTCTATTAATGAAAAGAGTGCTAAATATTGACTCTGAATTTTGTACATAAATTGAGTGCCCTAATTCAACCTTCAACCTTCTGGCCTTGTTAGAATACATTTTGTATAGAGTGAATTGTGGTGGTGGGAGGAAAGTTAGAGAGAAGTTAGAATAGTCAAAATGGGATTTGATGATAAGAGTTTAAACAAGAATTTTCAATATGTGGAAATGAAAGGCCACATCATTCACATGTAGGACTGGAATAATTTAGCTTGACTTTTGTCTATGTATGGTAAAGGAGATGGAGGAAAATCCTAGAGCATGGATAGCAGGAAAAAAGATGGTATTTTATATAAGATCATATATAAGAAGTAGGGACCTACTGAATCCATGGTGGACGTAGAGTGCACGGTAGCTCCTTTAATCTTGAGTGTTCCCTGATGCATACCTTGCCCCTTGTCCTGCCCCTGCCCCTGCCCCTGTCCCTTACTGCTGATTAGTGGTGGACCCACTTCTCTCTCCTGGTCAGCAGGGAAGCTAAAACCACGATTTTAAACACGGCGCCATTTTTGCCTCCCCGCCAGTCATCAGCAAACAGTAGGGCTGTTTGGGCTTCTCGGCAAATCAGTGGCGGGAAGCAACAATGGCAACATATTTAAAACCACAGCTTTTGCTTCCATACTGATCAGGAGTGAGCCACAAGTGGGGCCCGTCCACCAATCAACTGTGTGGGGGAGGGGCGCAGTGGAACCTGCAAGATTAAAAGAGTCACAGTGCAACGCACTTCCACCATGAATTCAGTAGGTCCCCTATAAGAAGTAAAAATGTATTTTAGGAGTTTCCTATGAGTTTGAGTAGAGAGACTAAAATTAATAACTGCCAAGTTACTGCCTCTTTAAATTGTATTTTGAAAGACCTACTTATACTTTATCATTTTAAGTCTAAGCAATGGAATGGTGTGCTCCCATTCATTAAAAATTAATAAATACATGTGAAAAATATGCTACAAGAAATACATCCCACAAGAACAATAAAAATATAGCATTCATACTAATCAATAAGTGTTTCTTCTTATAGATTTTTATTCACTTGTGTATGGATAATCAGTGAGTGTGAAATCAATGGGTAAGGTAAAAAAAAAAGTTTTAAATGTTTGTTCATTGTAAATCAGTGCAAATTAACAATCTGCATGAATAGTTTCTGAAAACCAAAATGCAGATGATGATTTATAGCTAGGGCAGTAAGATTAAGTAACTTGACATGGAACAACTAATGATAACAAGTGGTGACAATTTCACTTTTTAATATTTAAACTGAAAAATAAATGGCTTAATTCGTTGCTGTTCTTAATTAGAATTAAACTAGATTAGAAGGGATACAATGTTCCATTTAATCCAGAGGACAGTTCTTCACTGAATCTGGGACTAAAAGGAAAAGGTAGGGAAGTCCTAATATTAAAGGTTCACCACTGGAAGATTCTCCTCAGGGAGACTCCGATCAGCTAGATTTTATAAGATTAAACTTCTTTGCACAGGGATGCCTGTACAAAAATGACCTCTGATAAATCCAGAAGCAAAGTGTCCCTTAATACCATGCTTAGACATTAAATTATAATGACTAAAAGGAAAGAATACTACTTACCAAAATTTCATGAAGGAAAAATGGAAGAAGTGGATATTCTTTAGAGTATTACAACCTTTGTATTAACTGCCCAATACTACTTAGCTTGAAGGATCTGATGGTATCATACAAAATGGAAATTGGACTACAGAGGGTATAAAAAAGCTAAAGTTTGAGAGAGAGAGAATAAGGAGGATTCTAATGGTTAGGATTCTTGTAAGAGGCTGGAGACCTAAGTCCTGGTCCTTGGTGAACTATTTACATATTGTGCATTAAACAATATTGGATCAAATACTAAATCTTCATTAACGTAGCAAAGGAACCCAGGCTTCTTGTCTTCCAGATAAACGACTATCCTAGAAAGTCATACTCACATGCTTTCTGAGCCAATGAGTATTCTATTTTTCTGGGAATAATTGAATAACTTTAAAAGGAAGAACTAAGACAGCCCCAACCCCAGAATCCCCTTTGATGGCTAGAAAGTGATATTTAGAGGTTTGCTTTTGGGAACTGGCTCATAGATAACGTACGTATCACATTAGAACAATGGTCCAGTGGAATGGCAATGGTTAAACAGTGTCTAAGAGCCTGTTTATGACAAGCTTTCCCTCAAGGGCCACTGTGCCTGAAGCCAGCAGACACACAAGCTGGAAAATTGAAAAGATGCACCATGCTGTTGCACAGCATGAGATAACAGAGTCTGCCACATTGGCTAGGTCACAGAGCCCAGCTACAGAACACTTGGGATTTCAGGAAGGTCTCCCTGCATGGTCCCAGGCTTTCCCCACTGGCTGCTTAAGGGGCAGGAGTGTTGCCAGAACCCAGGGCTCTGCTAGCACTCTGAGGCAAGGGGGGTATGCAGTGCATGCATCTGTTGACGATACAGAGATTTTGAATCTCCCTCCCTGCTTCTTTGTACCGCCTGCAGCAAACTGACAGGCAAGCAAGTCATCAGGGGGCTGATAACAGTGTTTATCTCCCCATCAGCAAAACAATAGCCTCTCTCCATTAGTTCAAACTCTTCTTAAACAGCTTACCAGCTGACTTGTTTCATAGTTTCTAGGTTCGGAAGGGACCTGAGCAGATCATCGAGTCTGACCTCCTGCCATGGCAGGAAAGAGTACTGGGGTCAAACGACCCCAGCAAGGTGTACATCAGTCTCTGTTGATTAGTTCCAAAAAGCCCTAAGAGGTCACTTTTCTGTCTGCTTGTCCTAATGAAATTGGAGACACACACAGAGACACCTCTTGGCAATACCACATGCCCAGGGTCTGTCAGGCTAGGGTCTGTGTTGTGTGAGATGGGAGGAAGGGAGGGAAGATTCCTGTTTGAGCAGTAAGCAGCAAGCAGGGGTGGGGCAGGGGGGAAACCAGGCAGACCCTGATGTGCCTGCAGTCTCTGCCAGAGATCCAGCCATGGAGCAGAGGGGAGGGGAAAGCTTTGTTGTGGAGCAGAGAGCAGAGACCTGTCCAGCCCAGAGAGCATGCTGGGATGCTGGGGGTGTCTGGGACAGACGTTGAATAAACTGATTTGACCCAAATCAGCTAAGTCTGATACTATATTCAGCCAAGTTTATCTCAAACTGGTTTCAGCCATTTTCAGACTGGTTCATGTGCACTGAACATCTGTTCTGTTAAAGGTTTAAACCAGTTCCCAATCACTTAGACCAGTTTATGTGTAATGTCTCTCCCTAGCCAGGGTGAAGCTCATGTACTGACCAGACATATCTTCCCCCTGTGGCATCCCAAGGACTGGTAGATATAGAATCAGGAGGGGTTATTTTGCTTGCTTTGCTTGCATTATTCTTATCTGTTATCACCGTGTGTCAATAACATTAGCCTATTATCAAATGGAGAAGTTGTGGTCAGTATGAGGGTTTAGGTCCATCCTAAACAAGGTATCTGGGTCACAAATTCAGTGCCAAAACCTTTTATCCCTCCAGGTGTTTAATGTAATGTCCTAAGAAGTAGGAGATACACACTTGAATCTTCTAAGGCAAAGCTGTGGTCTACTAGACTATTGAATACAATAGTACTGGTAACACAACCATCATGAAGTCATCTGGTTTTCTTTTAAGTGAAAGAAATTACCATATTTTTTGAAAGAAAAGATTTAGGCTTTTGACTCCAGGAGGAGTTTAATGAGTCGGAATGTCAAGTGGAGGGAAGTGCCTCCTTGAACTCAATATAAAGCATCTAAACCAGAGAAAGTGTAACACTTAAAATGCATCCATGTCAATAGGATTCCCTACTGGCTGATTTACCATTGATTCATGTCTTACATACCTAAGCCTCCCAGGAATTATACTGAGCAGGGGTGTCTAAATGTAACAGGAATTCCTGTAGGCAGGAAGGTACATAAAAGATGCCACAACACTGAAGATAGGATTTAGTGTGGTCCTTAGTTGCCTATGTGGAACTTAGGTAGAGTTTATTCATTTGCATTCCAAAGAGAGATTAAAAATGTCCCTGAATCAGTAGTCACAAAAGGCATTAGGCAGGTGAATTCATTTTGGACTGCAGAGTTCTGTTAGTAGTCAACATAAGGTCTTCAGGGCACACAGAAATGATTTAGATGGAATCCCAGAGACCTGACTCCCATCTAAGCTTCATTACAATTCAAATTGGTGTCAAGAGATACTAAATCTGCTAAAATCCCTGGAGCAGCTTCTGCTAAAAGACAAAAGAAACTATACTTAATGGCACTGATGGTATTGCATTCTGATGAAAAACAAGAGCCATTTTGAATTATGCTTTGGAACATAAGCACCTAAACCCTGCCAAAGTCCAATTAGATGCCAAAGGAGCCGCTTTGAATCCTATCCTGAGTATCTATGTCATTTTGTAGATTTACTATAGTCTAGTAATTAATTTTGTGCAATCTTTCCAATATGCACCACATAAGTGACAAAATGACAGATCATTGATGTGCCAAACTTTGGACCTTGTCAGAAATTCAACTGTCATCTCACAAATCCATCTCTTTACTATGAAACTGTCTTTCTTCTCTCAAGACTTAAATCTCAAGCTGTCTTCTTGACATCTCTCAGATCACCTCATAGATGTCAGCTCAGGCTCAACATACCTAAACTAGAGCTCTTAATCTTCCCTCCTCAGCCCCTCCTTACTACCTATTTTTCTTGATATTGTGGACAATGCTGCCATCTTAATTTCCAGTCAGACCCTTAACCTGGATGTTATCTTCAGCCTAGACCTTCCTGTAGATATTCATGTCAAGATTATGTCTGAATCTTACAGATTCTTTTTGCAATAACATAACTAAGCACAGCTTCTCCTACCCAACATTCCTCTCAAACTGTTGCCTAGACTATCTTCATCTCACATCTTGACTGATGCATCATCCTTTTCTCTGTCATAACCCTCAACAAATACACCCTTGTTCTTCTGATATTCAAGCAGGGTTCTGATACAAAGATAATTTGCCTAGTGCAGGGCTTTGACCATATATCCCTACATAAGTTCCCTCTACTATGTTGCATCAAATATTATTATTTGTCTTCATTATCTAAGCCCCATTTCAGTTAATACCCAGGTAGTTTTAGATCATCTCCACGGTCCATTGGGGAAATTTTCACATAACTACCATTGACATTCTCCCATACCCATTTCCATGCTTAGGAAGAGCTTCCCATAACATTTTCAAGATTAATTTCTTATCTTCCTTTAAAAAAATCTCCTTTTCCTGTGACCTTTATAAAAAACAAAAGCAAACAAAACATGAGGAGGAAGGAGTGCTAGTTCCAGATTTCAGTTCCTACTGATGTTTAGGTGTTTTTCCCAAATCAAAATTTATTTAAAAGATATTTAAGCAGTCATAAGAAAAAGTACTAGCCTCTCTCCCAGGGAACTGCCCACTATGTCTGTGCCAAGTGGGTAATATTTGCTTTAGATTCAGATTTGGCTGATTAGAGAGATAGTGATTCAATGTGGTGATTCAAATCACTGTCCTGAATCAATTCAGCTGAATCTGGTTCAGAGATTCAGCCACTGCTGAACCCGCCGAATCTCCAAATCAAACAGGCCCTATCCCCTACCTGCTCTCCCAGCCCCATAAATGTCTACCCTGCCCAGCCCTAGCATCCCGGCTCTTAAAAAAAAAAGCCCCACACTCACCAGTTGCTGCTAGGCAGAGGTAGCAATCCCTGCTGCCCCCCACTGCCCTGTGCTGGGTGAGGGGGGCTCTGCCACAAGTCCCCAGAGGCCCTGATGGCTGTTGCAGCAGCCCATCAGTGTGGGACTTTATTTTTTTTTAAGAGCTGGGATGCTGGGGCCGGGCAGGGTGGCAATTCATGGGGCTGGGAGAGTGGGTGGGGGTCAGGGGGGTGCTCAGGGGACCTGGAAGAGCAGGCAGGGGATGGGGCCTGGACAGGGTCTCTCCATGGTCCCCCCCTGCCTTCTCCAGGCCCCCATCCACTACTTAATGGCATGGAGTCCGGGTCCAGATCCCTGTGGTGGCAGGTGGGGACTGCCCTAATCACCGAATCACCTCTGAAGCTTTTCTGAATTAAGTTGGAAGTTTCAAATTGATTCTGACTTTTTTATTGGTCTCCTGATTAGATAGATGGGTCTGTGGCAAGGGAGGATTCTCAGCCATATAACCTAGAGGATGTTATAACCAGCATCTATCACTTCTCAGTAAAGTGCTGTAATCACCAGGCTATGGGTCAGGAATTTCCACATGCTCTCCACATCTTCCTCTTAAAGCTGGTCCTATATAACATGCATTTGCTTGTTCTTGGACAAGCATCAGTGGAATAATGTCTAATGTAGGACCCAGGTACAGACACAAGCTTAATACCTCCTTATTTTCAAGGCAATATCTCACCAAGACAGCTTCTCTCTAGCATGCTTCTTGTTTCCTAGCTCCACAGATATTCTCCCTCTGGCTGTCTAGTGGGTTAGCTTCAATGCCTAGCCTGAGGCTTGGTGGTTAGAGGCTCTTTCTAGGAAAAAAAGAGGTAAATGTTCAAACCTCTATTTTTGTTTTAAATTAATTCATGTATTTTCTGCAACTAAATCTTCAGGATTTACCTGGTGTCACAAGCATTCTTGGGCAATTCTGTTTTCCCAAAGGGGGGCTAGTCAAGCCTACCGAGTTATGTCCAGTAGGGAAGTGTATATGCGGGTGGAATCTACTATGCATATGTGCCAATCTAAGTGTGGAATCTACAGCTATGTAAATTCTATTTAGGCATGTAAGCATGAAAAAAGATTTGCCTCCAGCTGTCCTCATTCAAAGTATGAAGACACAGAATGCCTTCCTTTAATTTTGAATTTCATTTGTACACACCCAAATTTACATTTTAAGCATGATCTGGCACAGAATGTCATGAAAGTCCATTTTTGTACCCTGTTTTGTTTTTAATTAGTAATACTATAATTTCTATATTGTATTATATTATATTGTGAACATGTCCAGACTTAGTCTATCCTGACTGTTCTTTTAAGGGCTATTTTAACTTCTGTGTGTGATGGTAAAATGCGGTATATTCTTATAAGTGAGCCCATAAAAGGTTATAACTAGATTCTGGGTTCACAAGTAAAAAAAATATTGCTCTGACTAGGGTTCCTACATCCTTGTCCTGGGTTCTGCAGGCCAAATTATGACATAATTTAGAAAAATTCTACAAATAAAACTTTGCTAATAATTCTAAAAATGACCTACTTCACTCTCTCACATCTCTATGGCCTTTGTTGTGCTACTAGGAGTAAAAGAATAAATGAATAATAAACATAGTAGATGTATCACTAAATTGAACAAATATCACTCCGAATACATGTATGGATGAAATCCTTAAAGTGAAAAGCTTCAGTTTTACAATCAATTACTGTTCTACATAATACATTTTAACCCTTTCACTTGACTTCTTAGTAGCTACCAAGTAAAAGCTTTGCAGTCAAACAACATGTAGAGCCACCCATAAACTAGCTCCATTTTTCAAGTCTCAGTTTTTCAATAATTATTGTTTAAAAAAACCCAACGCCCCCCTAAAAAAACAAAAACCCAAAACAAAAAACCTTGTGAACTTGCAAAAGAAAAAATAGTAACTTTAACTCTATGTTTGCAAATTGCTATTGTTTTGAAAAATTGCATATGCAGCTGGCACAACTGTAAGTTACTGTCCTAACTTCCCAATTCCCAGCACAACTGAGGCTAAAACAATCCTGAGCATAACTCAAAAGTCGCATGGGGGCTTTACTGCCTAGTATGGTTACCCTGGGGACTGCTCTGCCAGCTAATGACTGGAAGGAGTACTGTGTATTCTCGTCTATCATCTAATCCCATGCTTGATCCTGGCATGTTCATTGTGTACTCTGTCACTATGGGATAGAGGTAGAAGGCTCCCTCAAAGGACATAGTCCAACAGATTTTTGTACTGTTTACAAAAAGAAGAGCCCCTTAGAGCATTCCTAGTCTGTTTTTTTTTCCTGTCCTTATTTTTTCTTAATTAAAAACCATTTTTTAAAGACCATTCTCCAATTAAGCAATCAAACAAATACTTTAAAATTCTGGAGGCGTGGTTTTGGGGGTGGTGGTATTTTTTTGCTTGATTTCTTTTCTTTTCTTTTTTTTAAAAGATGTATTTTGCTTCAAGATGTTTCCTTTCTTTCTATAAAAACAAATAGATGAATGAGCTACTGCATACCATATCTGTTCCCATTGTCCCTGAGTTATTTGGAAATGGGATTCTATGTTATCATTCCATTTATCCATATAGTTTTCTCTGTTCCTTTCTTGTGATTTATAATACCATATACATTGTGAATTAATGCTTTAGTTCCCCCTGTGTTCCTTGTTTTGGGGTCAGCTGTCAAATGAGTTTCTCAGTTATGTTTTTTGGTGTTGTTGTTCTTAATAAAGCAGTTCAATTTCTAGCTTTGAAAGATTGCTTTTTGTGGAAGTTTATACATTAATCTGACTCCTTCCCTTGTTAGTGGTTGGTTCTTTTTTATCATCTCCATATGGCATTATTTGTTATTCTGTCCTTTTTGTTAAATGCACTTTTATTTATTTTTGTACTCGGAATAAACTTTTCAGATAGTTTTTATTTTAGTTGGGAGAGATAAATGATTGATACTTTAAATTTCCCCATTAACTTATCCCTTCATTTAAATGTTAATCCTGTCAGATGTCAATTGCAGAATTCATTTGGTCTCTTCTTTTCCTGTCCAGAGAAGAGAGTTTAAATTGCATTCATTTACTATTTCATGGTTTAATACCTGTATTTACATAAAACTTGCTTTGAGTTTGCATAACTCCCTCTATCAGTGCAAAAATGAAATAGATAGGTAACACTATGTAATAACAGGAACCCCTAGTTTTCCTCGAAGTCCCCCTTTTGCCTACCCTTGGAAAAAAATTCTTGACTGAAAGTCTGCATGCCCTGAAATAGGGAGCAAAACTTCCATTGATTTTGTTTTTGTCATCTATTGTTGTCATTATCTCACAAACAGCTTGAATTAATGTCCATGTTATCTTAGGCATAAATTTTAATATATTCCCTGGTGCTAGCCAGGGGAATGTTTGGAACAAACTACCTAACACTATGTCTATGTGGAAAAGCTTTCATCTGCAAGTGTTTTCCAAAGTATTTGAGCCTGCAGGCCTTTCAAACTTGGTAGTAAGGGCTGTAGGATCTTGAGTTAAACCTAAGAATTGCCAATCAGTAAAATAAATCTACCTTTGAGAAGGAAACTGGTAGCTTCTGGAAAACACATACTGACTTTATTGTCAAGGGAAGAAGAAAACGATATTGTCTTTAATTAAAATTACAGTGAGAATTTTTAGGTCAGCAGCACGTAAGTACCCAGCTTGGAATTTGGCCAGGAAAATTAAAATTAATACTCTGTCTCTTAGAAAAAGTGCCATGGGATTTTTAATGACCATAAGTTGTCAGAAGCTCACTTTTACATCTTGTCTAAAAGACAAAAAGACAGCCTAGTCTTGATAGTACATTAATTTTGCAAACCACTGTTCTTCTCACCAGATGTTTCCTTCCCTATGTTCAGAAGTAATTTTTGAGGGGTTTGGATTATGGGTTATATGGATAGCTTTGAACATATTTGTTGTTGCTAGGGGTAATTTATATTTATTAGGTATATCATTGCTGTCTGAAAAACGTATGATTTTTTAAATTCACTTTTCAATGTATTTTATTCATTTGAGAATTATCAGTATTGTATTGCCTCTAAAGCTAAGGTGTTTAGTTTTATTATGATATCTCCACAGAGTCATTAGTACTAACTGAACCAAATAGATTATACCACTTGATCTATGCGTAGAAGAAATCTTCCATGCCTAAACATTTTCTCAAATTGGAAAAAGGGTTTATAGAATTCAGGGTTATAAGATGCAGGGAATTCTACAGAAAGGTAAAAGTTTCCAGCTATTTCAGATGAAGGAAGTTAAGTTATTAATGTTAAAGTAGAAGTTAAGATTGCAAAAAGACAAATATAAAAGATTAATTTCATGTTGCACTGTTAACTCAAACATGATCTTCTTCCACATATATGCTTTATGCTATACAAAAATTCTAGCTCCACGCTGGGGTAGATAGATACACTGTAGGAGTATTTATACAAGATGCTTTACTGCACAGTAGACTCATTAACTGCACAGTAAATCTTCACTATCTATACATGTGGGGCATTTACTGCACGTAAATTAGGCTACTGAGCATTTAGTGAGTACTTGTAAATACATACAGTAGATTATCTGTACAGTAGTTACTGTCCAGTAGTGCTGATGTAGATGCTGATTTGGAGGTAATTTGCTCCTGGTCAGCCTAGGCAGCAGGAAGCCACAGGGGTCAGGGAGCTCTCTGTCCCCTGTCCTGGCTCCCAACTCCTAGTGCAGAACTTGCAGCTCTGGGGGGTGAGTGGCTGCTGGGTTCCTAGCCCCCATTCACCTCCCCAGGAGCTACCAGCTCCACACTGTGCAGATTTGCTCCAGCTGAGAACCCAAACAGGACAGCTGCCAGTGAGTCCTGTGCCCCTATGCCTGGCAGGAGGCTCACTGGTAGCTTCCCCCACCAGGGATAGCTCCCAGAAAACCCCTGCAGGACAGGGAGGTCCTTCCCAGAAGGAGCTCACTGAAAGCAGTGTATCTTGATGGGCATGGAACCAGAAGAGCTCTGCCTACTGCACGGGCAACTGTGTCCTGGCCCCATGCACATCAGGTGCACATTTGATGTGCACATGGCCAGAAGATAGCTGCTGCTGCAGCTGGCAGAGATCTTCTGGCTCTGTGTGCATTGGAACTGACCTTGTGCCCCTTGCCAGCCCCTGGGTTAGCACTAAGAGGAGGCTGGAGCTCCTCCTGGATACTGCAGGGGACAGAGCATGGCATGAGCATCCCTGCACCAGGTTGCTCCCATTGGGCATGTCCACACATGCAAGCATGTGCAAGCAGCTCAGATAGAAGCGGTGTAGATTTGAGCTGGGGCTTTTTGTCTCAGCATGCATGCACTTTGTTCTGAAGCAAATTGTGCTGCTTGGGGCAAAATAACCCTCCCTGGCTCCTCCTGGATCTGCAGCCAGGGGGAGCTAGAGCCCGGGTCCAGCACAGGTGCTGGACCCGGGCTCTAGCTCCCCCTGGCTGCAGATCCTTAGCAGTATAAAAAGCTGCCATGGCAAGTAGCTCAGGTATGCTAGCTTTCTGGAACTTCTGGGGCCTAGCCAATTGGTATCTGGGGACACTACCCCTTGTGCCAGCTGGACAACATGCTGCAGCAGTCTGGTAGTGGGGGATGCTGCCTGGCTGTGACCTGCTGCACACCCGCCAGACTCAGATGGGGACTGCACAGCCAATAGAGGCATCTGCCCCTCTGGGCCAGCTGCCAGTGGGCTGTGGCTGCAGAGTTGGCCTCTGTGTAGCACTACTGCCACATGTGCCTCCTGCCCAGCCATCTGGGAAGGTATTGCCCAAAAGACATCCTGGGTGTGCTGACCTGCTTTGAACTGTCAAAGCATGTCCTCCTGGCCCCATTTGGCCAGGAGGTCATCCACAGCCAGCTGGGTCCAAGGTGCCAGCTTTGAGCAAGCAGGGTCCTGCCACTGGCCTCCCCAGCAGGAATTCTGGTGTTCCCTATTGGAAAACTGAAACATCCCTGATAAAAAAAAATCCCAAAGTTACTGTGTAAAATACCCCAAAATCCATGTTCCTCCACAAGTAAAATAAAAGATCATTATAAAGAGAGAAAGAGAGTGAGAAAGAGACAGTGATCAGTTGGACAATGTTTTATTGATATATCTACAGTGTTAAAGCATGTCTCTTATCATAATAATTAAGTGACTTCTAAATACATGTTTCATGAATTTATGAATACATGAATATATAATTTGTTGCCCTCCCACAGGGGATACGGCCCCCACACAAGGACTACGGCCCTCACACAGGGTCTATAGCCCCCCAGCAGGGGCCAAATGTCCCCCGCAGGGGCTCCCACCCACCCTGCAATGCCCACATGCCCCATCCCAGCCCTATGATTGTTGCCCTGCCTGGCCCCATCCCCTACCAGCTGCTGCAGCCCCCCCGATGGCTGTCCCACCCAGCCCCACCCCCACTCCCCCAGACCCCCCCAAGGACTGCCCTGCCCAACCCCACCTCCTATTTGCACCCCTAGGCCCCCATGGCTGCCCCCTCAATCCCAGGAACTGCCACTTCAAAGAAAGAAAAAAAAACAAGAAAAAAAGCCTCTACTTATCCTGGAAGCAAGGGCTCGGAGAGCTCTGGGTCCTCCCGGTAGAGGCCCCCCCACCAACCCCACTTGGGCAGCACAGGGCAGCAGGGGACAGGAGGGCCCAGTATGGGCCACTGAGGTATCTTCCTGCCCCATGCTGTGCATGCAGGGCCCCAATGATACAGATGGCAGCCAGACTGCTGGTAAGTGCTAGGGGGGTTGTTTGTTTTTTTAAATTATGGGGATGCTGGGGTGGGGGGAAGGGATTGGGGAGGCTTGGGGGTTGGGAGGGTGGGGCTGGAGAGGGCAGAGTTTGCAGGGGGGCAGGCAGGGGGAGGGGCTGAGCAAGGAAGTGATTGGTGGGTTGGGGGGCAGATGGGGGCTGGGGCTGGGCAGGGCAGGATTTGGTGGGCTGAGGGAGTGGGAAGGGCCAGAGGGGTTCTCCCCACATGGTCCCCTGTACCCTTCTACAGCCCCCCGACCCCTAACCCCACTGGAGCCCTGGTGCTAGACACATGGCCTGGTAGGCCATGCATTTCAGCACCAGGGCTAGGGCCAACCATAGAGATGCTCCGGCAGCCAGAGCATCTCTGTGGAGGACCCAGCCTCTGGTTGCCTCAGGGCATAGTCTGGGACCATGCCCTGGCCCTCTTTTTTAAATGACCTTTTTTTTAGACCTTGGGGGGTCTAATTTTCTCCCTGCACTGCAAGTTTGCACCATGGGGAACATTTTTTCATTCCTGCACTTTCTGTTGCCCCATCTCAATGGGGTTTGAAATGGGGCAAGAGGCATGTGTGCGTTCATCTGGATGCACCCACTAGAAGCAGATCTGCTTCCATCAGGGAGCACATGCAGACATGTTCCTGGAAAGGCTTACTGCTCAGTCTTTTGCTGCACAGTAAACCTAATATGAATTAGTAGCATGTGCAGATGCACCCTTAGGAGACCTCTGCATGTCTTGTACACAGAATACTGGACCAATGAGTCTGTCAAGCAGCAAATCAGTCAAGAAATTGGAACCTATGAACTATTGCTGGAAGCTGTGCCATGAAGGAAGCTGCAGTGATTTGGACACATCATGAGAAGGCTGGACACCTTTGCCAAAACCATAATTCAGGGTTCTATGAAGGGAAAGAGAAAAAAGAGGTAGATCCAAGAAGAGTTAGGGAACCAATATCAAGGACTGAATGGGGGTCCAAATGACAGAGTGCACAAAGCTCACCAAACACAGGGCAGAATGTAGAAGGGTTGTCACAGCATCTATGGTGAACCAACAGTCACAATGGCCTTAGGACTAACTTAACTGTGTTAGTCATCATGTAGTTTACTCCAAATTGTTCACTGGGGAGCAACTATCTTTCCCCTTTGTAGAATAACCATAGGATTTTGTGCACAGATTCTTAATCTGTTGGTAGCACAAAGCCAAATTCATGGAAAACCTGAGTCTCCTTCCCTATTTCCTAGTTCCCTACTAGCGTAGCTCAGAGCCATGCTTTTTTTAACTTATCTGATTCACTACTGAGTTCTTGGGGGAGAGGGGACAGGGGTATGACACATCTGTCCAGTGTCACAGACCAAGCTTACCCTTTCAGTTGGTCTGCATTCTTTAAAATGCCATCTAGAAAAAATGGGAATACTTTAGTGAAAAGGGTGTGACCTTTCCTTCCCCTGTCTGATAAGTAAAAGCCATCAGACAGGGTATATACAGAAATTGTTTTTTTCTCCATTTAAAGTGCTTTATTGCTATGACTTAACAGAAGTAAATGGCTTTAAAGTACTTTAACAGTGGGTTCAGTGCTTTAAACGGATCCTTGTTAAATGAGGTATTAAATTTGAAGCACTGTATTTTACAGCACTTTAGGAAAGCACAGCACTTAAAATAACTTCTGTACACTGGTCAAATTCCTGACCAGTGGAGAAGCTCCAGAAGGCTGTGAAGCACCCCTGCTCCCTAGCATGAAAAGTGGAGGGAAGATTAGAGGGCCCCTCACCAAACACTGAATTTCTGTCATGTTTAAGAATGCTGTAACTTGGTAGTTATAGTTATTTAGAGCTATAAAGAGTGCCCTAAATTATGGTGCTGTAAAATGTGCACTGAGCACACTTGTACACATCCATAGAAATTCTTTCCTCTATGCATATGGTGTGTAAAATGAGGAGGCCTAGTGCATTAAAGAAGATGATTTTACACAGATATTTGATACTCCTTTTTCTCTGGATTTTTTTCTTTAGTTCCTGTATTTTTTTGTTTGTTTGTTTGTTTCCTGTTTTTCTTCACTGGTTCCGTGTGAACAATTTTTAAAAAAATCTGAAGAGCAATATCAATTGATACGTTAAAACAAAATTCATACCTGATATTTTGACTTCAAAAGATTTATACCAGGGGTTAATTTTCTGCAGGTAATTTCCAGCTGAAGTTTATTGGAGTACTTGCAACTTTTTTTAATCGTGGAGTCAGCTGATCAAGTGATCTGGGTAATTTTGATCAATTGGTCAGCAAAATAAATAGTCTATTGATAAAATTTTTGAACTCCTAAATGTAGATTGCTAAATCCATGTCAATGAACCTGAAGATGGATAAGGCCAGTGAACATCAAGCCATGTATGTCTGTAAAAACCAAATAAGATCTGACTATATTTTTCTGATATTCATGCTTAAAAGATGCAGTTTTTCAAGGCACTTAAATATCTACTTACTTTTAAGCATGAGACTGGGCACAAAAAAGATGAATCAAGGGCTCAAAAATGCATATAAGATTTTGTGGAGAAAGACATATTATTGTATCCAGTCTCCTTTCACTTATATGTTATTATTGATACATTTTAAATGCATGGTAGACTACCTGAGGATGCTTACAATGATAAAAATCTCGTTATACCATGTAAGTGGCTTATATTTTGGAGGAAAAGGGGAGCTGCACCCAATTCAGCTTCATCATTTTACCTATACAAGCAAAATCACAGGTGTAATGTAGACATGGGAACTACTGGGGCATTTGAGAGGGTTGTCTGTGGGCCTTAGGATATATAATGTGTGCTTGGTAGAGTCAGCTCCATTTGCAGGATGGCAGCTGGACCAATAGCCTAAGCACTTTGTTCCTGTTCTTCAAATATACATATCTCCTATCTATGCATCTAAAGTGTTTTGTTAAAGGTTTGTGGCAAAGTTTAGACTGGGTCTCCTCCTTATGGTTTGTTCTGTGTGTTAAATTACTAACAGTAATGATAACAATAATAGTATGTGCATGTATGTTTATACATGTATATTTGTTTTATATACTGAAATGAGTATATATATGAGCAAACTATATACATATATATACTGTGCATGTACCCATGCATGCACATACACACACATGTACATGTACCTATTTGCACATATATAGTATGTTATGCCTAGAGCTGATGAACATTTTAGATTACTTTTTTCTAATTAAATGTGCCATGTTTTCAAAAATGCAACCCCCCCAACCCAACCCCAACTCCAACCCCCCCACTCTTTTTTCTTTCCTTTTTTTCCCTTGCATTTTCTTGTTTTGTGACAATTTTCATAATATTTTATATTACAAATCTGAATGAATATTTTTACAGGAAACATTTATCAACATTCATAACCAATGCTATTCCAAGGATGATCTAATTTCCATTCTTTTTTTAGTAAATTGTTTAAATTAAAAGACTTAGTAACCTGGTTAGTAAGTGTCAGTAACATTTTTATGGAAGTTTTATGGAAAATTGGCAGAAGTGCTAAAGGGATCTGTTTTGAACCATTTAAAATAGAAAATATTTTTCAAGAGGACTGACTTTAACTTGACACTCTTGTTCTGTCTTTTCACTTTTATTCTACTGCAAAGCTAGTTATAGATAAGTCAAAAAACTTGTACCACCACTACCATGTTACCTCTAGTCTTAGCATTAACTGTGTAAATGCTGCTCAGGTATCTAGATTGGTTGAAGTCAATGGATATTGTCCTTTCAGTAATTTTATAGCAAATATACAAGTGTTTGCAAGGCTGGGACATCCAACATTCATTTTTCCAGGAGTGATGTAACTTCTCATTATTTCTATTTCTAGTAATACAAGATAGTGCAGTTATTAGTACCTTTAATTCACTTTTTTTTTTAATTCCAAAGTAATTGTGTGTGCTATATTATTATTTTTTCTTTTACCTACCAAGGCAAAGTTAATCCTTTTTTCCAGCACTGTTATGATACATAAATTAGCAACAAGCTCGCATAACACAGTAAGGTTGTTTTCCCATCAAACTGTTTTATTGTCCTTTCAGTCCACAAAACTTTAGTGCCATTTCCCAGGAGAAAGCCTTCAGCAAAGTAGAGACACTTCGCAACACAGCTAGGTACAGAATACAAGAATTATAAAACTGTCATAAATGTCAGAATGTATTGTAATCAGCAGCACAGTAGCAGTGCCTGGAAACCAGCCATTTATTCTAAGGAGTTCTTTATGGTCTGGTAAATTATATTAAATTTAAACAAAATAGTAATGTCATTTTCTACAAAGTAATATTTTAATAACCTAAGTCATTGCTAGTTTTATTGTTTTACATACCTTATTTTTCTCATCTCATTCTTTGTCTTCTCTCCACCATATATACAATACCTCCATTTTCATCTCCATTATGTATACACACACCCTTGTTAACAGCAAGACTTTGACTAGGATTTTATTTATGCCAATTTTACATCAGTGTGGACATGTCTACATGAGATGCTTAATGCACAGTAGAGTAATTCTACTGTGCATTAGCATGTCACAGCAAAAACTGACTAGTGCACTAATATGCAGTAGAATGAGTCTACTGTGCATTAAGCATCACAGAAAAATGGTGCACTGTTGCTACTGTGCATTAGTGCCAGCTACTGCACAGTTATGCAGTACCTCATATTACAGATACTAAACTTAATATGCAGTAGCAACGGTACATTAATGCATGTGTAGATGCACCCTGTGACTCCACTGACCACAACAGAGTTACTCTGGTATATTGGAGTGTGAGAGAGATCAGAATAAAGCCCAGCAAGTTTAGAATTATTTCACATAAGCTTCTATGGCACACAGAAATAAAAGTGAGATTCAAAGAGGGAGAAAAAACAAAACACAACAAAACATAATAAAAAAGGCAAAGCTGAGCAACATCAGAAAATCAATGTACTAAAAAAAAGCCCAATGGTAAAGAAAAAAAAATCCAGCTAAAACACACATACACACCTCTAAATATGCACGAGACTAACAATTATGGAAAACTGTGAACTAAAAATATTTAAATGTAACCATTAAGCAGCATGTGGCCCAAGATTCAATATATAGGTAGCTATAAATAATCACTTTAAGAGAAGAATTGCTATTTTGTTGTAGACTGCATTGTTCTACCTCTCTCTCCTACCCATCTCCTTTAGTTCATTCATTCTTACATACCTTAAACTCACATCCATCTTTTCTATTTTTTGACACTTTCTGTAGTCAAGTAATAGTGAGCACAGGTAATATATTATTTATTTATCGAGCACTGTACACACTAGGAACCAAATTAGTATTCCATCCTTATCACTCACTGCTAGACGCTGCACGCAGATGGAACACATTACCACATTAGACCAGTTAAGAGGTTTTAAATTAGATTTGTGACTTGAAAGTTTGAATAAGAAAACTAATAGAACACAAAATGAAGCAGAGGGAAAATTAGATTAATTATCTACAGCATTCAGAGTGAACTGTGGCTGATGTACTATATTGTAGAATGCTATTTTTGTACTACAAACATGCCTTAATTTTGCCTACATTAAGCTACTTGAATGGCTGTGAAAACACATGCACATATTTACAGTATTTAATATCCTAGAGTACGTTTTTAATTAAAATTATTTTTATTTTTTTAAGGTATGCTGCATCATTTTCCCCCAGTTGTTTTTGTTATCTGTTCTGAAGAGATAGAAGGATGACTTGCAAACTGCATAGAGACTGTAGAAATTAATCATAGAAATACAAATTTGAATTTGCTGAATGAATACAAAAATATAGTGAAGATTTTAAAACAAAGAATACTGTCGATTGTGTATGCTAAAATATTAAGCAGCACAGTGACCTCTGTGGATGCACCAATGCAGCCTTTTTAGCTTCTCAGCACAAGGTACTAAATATGAAATGCAAAGCCAGGCATGTGCCTCATCCTTCACATTTCTCCTCCCCAAATGAAAAAGTCTATCTTCTGCTCTGCCAGAAAAATGGCAAAGCATAAATAAAAATAATGGCAGTAGCTGAATTGCACACCTTGAAATCTGGTTTATCATCACTGCAGGAAAGGTTAAGTTCTCTTGTTTTATTTTTAAACCTCTTTCCTAGTGATTTAGGTAATCCAGACAGACTGAGCCAATTCACCTGCAAACAGGATTCAGTTTGGGTCCCCTACATTCAAATGTCACTTGTGTTCTTCCCTCAAATCTGTTTTCTCTGTTAGTGTGGTTGCTGATATTTAATATAAGCAATTTATGCTAGTACATCAAAAAGAACTTGAGCAAACTTTGGCCTGTTCCAAGCAGTGTACGCCATCTGTTAATTCTGTCTGCAGTACACCATCCCTTTCTTCATTATTTCCCACATCTTTTACTTTCATAATACTAGTGTCTACTTGCAATAAAAATATATTTACTATATATTTTTACAAAATACACATTTCCTTGGCCATTTGGGACAGTAATATGTTCAGTACTTAGGATCTCAGGATTGTTGGGTAATTTTAATGCTAATTTTGTAAATGTTCAGTTTATTGGTTATATAGTAAGAATTAACTGGTCACTGATTAAAAAAAAGAAAAAAAAGATTGTCCAGGGGCCAGTGATCATGGTGTAATTTCATGTGCACATAAAGCAAGCCTGTATTTATATTCTTTGGTTTAAGAAGATCAATTTTCCAAAGCTGAAAACAAAATGTGAGAAATGCTGGATAGGAGGATGTATTTAAACATAAAATCTGAACAAAAATGAGAATTCTTTAAACCTACTTCATTTCAAGTTAAAAAAACCACTTACCATTCATATAATGTTTTTGTTTCAAACATCCTGATTAAGACGAGAAATACTTGCATCAACAACAAATTACAAATAATATATAACCTGGGGGAAAACGTACAATTCAGCAATTGGGAAATAGAAACAGTTGTTAAGGGAAGCTAAAAAAAGATAAAAATTAAAAATCTATGCTTAGGAGGTCTACAAATAATAAGAAAGTCTTTAAATTTTTCAGGAACAAATACAATTGCAACAAAGGCATAGGCGTTATATTAAGTGAGGATAGTAAAACAAGTCAGAATACTAAAATGGCAAAAGCATTCCATAAATATTTGTTCTGCATTCAGAAACAAAATGAAATAAGATTATGCATTAATAGTAGTTTGTATTTCATTGGTAACCAAAGAGAATTTTAACATTTAAAGTTAAATGTCAAATTTAACTTTTTAATTTATATTCAGAACAAGAACACTTGCAGCTAAGAGTGTTTAAAGAATTGGCTAGGTGTCTCTAAATTATCAATTTAGATTTTTATCAAATCTTGGAACATTGAGGAAGTTATGATAATCTACAGCTTGATTTGATAATATTTGATAATATTTGATAATATTTAAAAGTTTGTTATGTACTGCGATCAGTAAATGATTAAAAGATGGAAACATAATTAATGCTAATCAACTTGTTTTGTAAAAGTTCTTAAAAACAAACTTTTATTGGTTTTGTCAACATTGTAAATTCAGTTGATAGAGGTAATTTGGCTTAAAACCTTGACATTCTTATAAAAAATCCCTATATAAAAATCAAGATACATGAATTCAATGGATTAGAAACTGTTTTATTGATAGATTGCAGGAGGAATCATCATGTAATGGGGATATTTCTAATGTCATCCTACAGGAATTTTTTTTCTAAGTCCTATGCTATGCTATGCTATTTATGAAGAAAATATGGATTAATTTTTTGTAAAGTTTTCCATGACACCAAATTGTCTGAATGGTAAATAAAGACTGAGTCGGTTATAAAGACTGAGTTGAAATTGTTTGATCATAGGCTCATGGGATCATAGGAAAGCGAGGTCGAGCCACCTACACAAAGCAGGATCATCCTGGACTTAACCTTCCCAGCCAAGCATCCACCCTACCTGCTCTTGAAAATGTCCAGCGGAAGAGTCCACAACTTTTATAGCTGTGGAGCACTATAAGTGGATTAATATGTCTGCTCCCATGCAGAAGGGCTTTGTCTCCTTAGGAGACTTCAGGCAATCCCAAAAATAATCTATAAACAAGCTTGACTGCCTGGGGCTTTGTTTGTTGGATTAACTTTCTTGGGAGCACTTCGTCCACTCCTCATAATCAAGGGTCCTGGTTTTCTTTAATAAAATAAAAACCCAATTTTTGGATTTAAAAAAGTAACCCGAAATTGACATTTCCCCATGATCAACATGAAACCCCACTGATATATACAGTGGTCTTTCATGTTGATTATGGAAAAATGTGGATTCTGGATTACTTTTCTTAATCTGAAAATTGGGGATTTTTGTTATCAGAGAAAACCAGGATCCCTGCAGATGGCAAGGTTAGCTTATATAGGAGATTGTAGTCTACTGTAGCCTCAAGGTCTTTTTCTGCAATACTACAGCCTAGCCAATCATTCCCCAGTCCGTATTTGTGCATGTAATTATCCCATCTCCAAGTGAAGTCTTTACACTTGTTCTTCATCCATTTGATTTTGAGCCATTTTTTCAGTCTATCTAAGCCATTTTGAACCCTAGCCCTACCTTCCAGAGCATCTGCAACTCCACCCAACTTGGTTTCATCCACAAATTTGCTAAGTATGTACTAAGTCCCATTGTCCACATCATTAATGAAGCTATTAAACAATACCAGACCCAAGAGAGACCCCTGAGAAACCCCATGTGATACCTTCCCCCAGCTAAACATTGAACCATCAATGATTATTCTTTGGGAACAAAGATATAACCAGTTATGTGTCCATCTTACCATACTTTTCTGTGGTCTGTAGATAGCTTGCTGATGAGAATGTTGTGGGAGACTGTGTTAAAAGCATTGTTAAAGTCAATTTATATCACATCTTCCACTTTTCCTCCATTCCTGATCATAGAAGGAAATCAGGCTGGTCAGACATTATTTGCTCTTGGTGAATCCATGCTGGCCATTCCAAAATTACCTTGTTCTCCTCAAGGTGCTTCACAATTCCTTGAGTACCTGTTCTAAAATCTTTGCAGGTATCAAGGTGAAACTGACTAGTCTGTAATTCCCTGGACACTTCTGCCCTTTCCTAAAGATGGGCACTGTTTCCCCTTTTCTAATCACCTGAAACTCACCTGGCTTCCAGAAATTCCCAAAGAGTTCATTCAATGGCTTCAAAATTGCCTCAGCCAATCCCTTCAACACTCTAGGTTGCATCCTTAGGGGAAAGCAGAATGAAAAAAAATCCCAGGGTTATGTACACATAGAGCAGGAACAGAGTCTAGTCTTCAGTTATCTCACCTTCCCTTTCCTCCTGAGACAAAAGCTACAAGTTCAGACCTTTTAAAGGTGAAATATTAATAGCTCTTGGATGATCAGCCAAAAACTGAAACTGTAGCTGCTGCTGAAGATTGGACGCCATGGGCAGATGTAGGATTTTCAAAAAAAAAGCTAAGAAAAGTCTTTTAGTCTGTGAAATAAGAGAGATGAGGAACAATTAAGATCTAAGAAGAAAGGATAGCTCACTGAAGAAAGGATAGCTTTAAAAAGGAGATCACATCAGCAACACACATGGGGAGAAGATCAATTAACAGGAATCCTAGACTCTGCCCCTCCCTCCATGAAGCTTCTGAATATGAGAAATAAAAGAAGTAGAAGCTATCTTACAGCATCTCTGTGCTATCTGCTGTAGGCAGAAAAAAAAATCATACTACCTGCTTAAGACATGCACCCAGATTTTGGAAAGCTAATTTTGGCTCTGCTTATATCCTCAATATTGAGTTGGCAGATGCACAGTGAAGTCCTGATATTATGGGTCTGGAAGCTTTGTGAAGATCTGTTGATGTTCATTTGTCTTCATAATCATTGCCTTCAAGTTCCTAAAGATAGTTTGATGTCATCTTGATGTAGACTATTTAGCATACCCTGGGTGCACCACAAGGAGGCAGTCTGCATTACACCCCAGTTAACAATAAGTATGGTGTACAAACCACATGCCATTGCATTGCCAACCCCTGCCTTACCTCCTTTATATCACTCTGGCATCAGCCTAGATGACCTTGGGTGTATCTACATGAAACACTACATCACTATAGCAATCAGTCACAGCAACATAGCTTGTCACTTCTCAGTAGTTCATTGCTACTGAGCAGTGGGGGTGTAAATGAACTATGCACCACTGGAAATCACTGCTGGGACTGTGCAATAATGGTGGTTACTGAGCAGTTGGGTACACGTGTAGATGTACCCTTTAATAATCAACACAGTCAATGGGGATACTGCCATAATGACTGAAATGGGATTACATTTTTAGATTAGATAGAGAGAGAGGACCTTGTATAAGTTTATGACACAAAAGACAGTGCTAGTTTCCAGTCGGCCCATTGGCAACAAGACTATACATCTAATCTGTGTTTTATGACACAGAACTCCCAACAACACAGGTGTCTTATACACTACAAGGTTTTTGACATTCTAACCCAGTCAACATAGGCCAATTTTATATACAGTTGTGTAACAGGGCTCCAAACCCACTACTTGAGGGCTGGGACAGCACAACCTGGGTGTCCCCAATGCCTTGCTGGGATATTCCTGTTCCTTGTCCCACCCCTCCCCTCACTCTGGAGCCCATCTCTGGCAGCTGTGGGGCAGCCCCTAGCAGAAAGCCAGCTATTTTCTTCCCCAACACTCAGGGTACCTGATCAGCTGGCAACTGGGATGCCAGTTGACAGCACATGACCAGGTCAGGTGGCCAGGAGGTCAGGTGACAAAGGACACTAGAAAGAATAGGAGGGAAGAGCATCAGGCAGACAAAGGGGGAGAGCCAGAGTTGCTGTAGCTGTCCCCAGGTGAACCCCTGAGGAAGAAGGGGGAACCAGACGTGTGACTGCCTTATAACACTAAGCAAATTGTGAGATAATTTTTTTTGTTTGTTTACATTTCTTCTGGCCTTGGAACAAGCCCCAGTAGCATTCTGGGCTGTGCTCCTGGTGCCATCTGGGGATTTGAGTTCTAGCAGATCAGGGAACATCCAGGAGCATGGAGCCTGAGGTCTGCAAGTGCAGCTTGGGCTCCCAAACTGTGGACCTGGAGCAGGACCCTGGGCAGCCAGAGTAGAAGTGGCCAGGGACAGAGGTGCCTAGCTAGACATGCATCTGAGAACGTGCCCACCTTACAGTTGGAACCCAAGTTGGAATTCGAATTCCAAGCATCACATTAACTTCAAAGCCCAGATGGAATTTTAATAAAGCTGACTGCATCTCCTTTGCTAAACAAACAGACTTTAAAATAAGATAGATAAAACCCACTAGCAAAAATTATATGAGATGTATGGATTTCATAAAAGGAGCAGCTAAGAGATGTATCCCAAGAGGATTTAGAAAAGAATACATACCAAAGCAGGTGCAAGCAATTATTTCAGCTGGAGGGCCACTTAATGAGTTTTGGTGAGCTGTTGAGGGCCACTTGGGTAGCCCCGCTCCTTGATGGTTGCCCTGGCCCCCTAGTAACCATCTTGGGACTGGAAGACCTGTCCTTAATCCCTGACCCTTGTCACCAGATTTCCCTCCCTTTGGCCCCTGGAAATACTCCTTTTAGGAGGGGGTAGGGGTTGCTGTCTTAGAACCAGAAAAACAACCAAATCATATACAGAAAGTCAAACACCTACTATAATATTTTAATTTTATTACAAAACATATTTTTGTCATGATTTTCGTTTGCATAGCATATATAGAGATGATTACATAATAAGTCAAAAACAGTCTTACTCTTGCACATTGTATGTGGAAGTGCAGGATATGGTTGGGTGGTGTGTATGGTGGGGTGTAGGTGTGTGTGTGTCTGTGTATGGTGGAGTGGAGGGGTGTGTATGGGAGGGTGTGTGGGGGCAATAGGGTAGGTTGTGGGGTATATATGTGGGGGTATGGGAGCAGGGTGTATATGTGTGGCTTTTGTGGGGTGTGAGAGATTGTGGTGCAGTATGGGGACCCCCTGTACTTTCCCCCCCATGCTGCACAGCCCCCACCAGTGGCAGCAGGAGCACCAGCAGGCAGTGGGCACTTGTGCTCAGCACAGCAGCTGCTGTATAGTGGTATCTGGTTCCAGCCCCACTGCATGTGGAGGTGAGGAGCACAGCCTGGCTGGGCCATCTCTGTCATGGGGGCTCCAAATGGTACATGTGCATTTCCTGCACTCACCCCTGCTGTGCAGGTCCTGGGACTCTACAGGGAAGCAGGGAGTGGAAAGAAGCCCAAGCCCCTGCTTCCCCAGGGGTCCTGGGAGCTGTGTGGAAGGATGCAAAGAAGGCAGGCAGCTGCAGCACATGGGGCTTCCTCTGGTGCTGCATGAGTGCAGGAACTGCATCTACATTATGTACAGCCCCCACAATACAGGTCAGCCAGCTGGGCTGTGCTTTTCACCCTTGCATACAGAGCCAGCAGAGACTATGCTCTATGGGGGATATGGTGGGTGGGAGGTTCCCAAACCCTGCCATGATCTCTCACATCCACACCCTGCCCACCTGAGCTCCATGCTCCCACTGCCCCCATCTGTGCGGGCTCCGCACTGTCACCAGCCCCAGCCCCATGCTCCCTGCCCTGCCCAGCTGCAGCCCTGCCTGTCTCCACCCCTGCCACTTCCCTACCTGTTGACCAGAGTGAGTGGGATGCTAGGGAAGCCAAGCAGTTCTGCCGGTGGGTGCAGCAGTAGCAGCAGACGCTCTGCCCGGGAGCTGCTTGCTGACCAGGCTGGGCCCTTCTGCCCAAGAGGGTGGGAGAGAGGTGCAATAGCAATAAAAAACAAAAAAATTGAAGAGTGGACTCCCACAAATTAAACAATGGATCAGCCCTTTTGCCTCTGTTATTTAATCTTTGCATTCATGATCTCCCAGGCACCTCCTCAAGAAAATTCATATACTCTGATGACATAGCCCTTGTTACACAACAATCTTGTTTCTACAGAGCAGAGATAATACTTATAGCTGATCTGAATACTTTAGAGGCTTACTTTAAACAATGACATCTGCACCCAAACCCTGGGAAACAGAAATATCTACATTTCACTTGAACAATAAACAAGTTAATTATCAACCCATTATTGTTTTCAGAAATCAGCTCCTGAATTATAATGGGCTCCTAAATTATAGGAGTAGAACTCAGGAGACAGTTAAGTTTCTATTTCATAATTTTTTTGTGACCTACCGTAAGTCAGTTAAGCAACTCTGTTCCCCATCTTCCAATCTATATAATGTGGTGACATTCAACCTGTGTTTCACAGACCCCTGGGGGTCTGCACACAGTGTCTAAGGGGGCTGCAAAATATTACTCTGATCAATCAAAAATATGTAAATACGCACACTTACAATTCAAAGAGGTCCGTGCCTTCATGCAAAATTTAGGAATTATCTTAAATAAAACATTGTCCTATAAGAACCACTTAACTATGACAGTAGCTATGTTAAAAACCCACTATAAATTGCTTCAGAAATTTACTGGGATGTCTTGGTGAGCTGATGCTGATGCATTGAGAACAACAGCTTTGGTGATGGTCTACTCTTCAGCAGAATCCTTTGCCTTAGTCTGGTTAAACAGTGTTCACACTGATCAGGCTGACTCAACTCAATCATGCAATGTAAATAACGACAGGGACAATCCAATGCACGCCTCTTCAATGGATCCTATTCTTAGTAACATGCATCCTCCCCATTAAATAGAAAAAAATGTTTTAACTAAATTATGGACTAAAATAAAAATAACCTGCAGCTGCCTATATATGAAGATCTCTTAAACCCATCATGTCTGACGTTAAAATCAAACATCTCACTTAGAGAACAGCAATTCAACTTGAGCAAGAATCATTTAACATCCAATATGCATGGACGCAAGAGTGGCTTGATTCACACTGTTACCTGTCAGCTCCATGTTTTTGGGGAACCCTAACAGAGGACGCAGACTGTCTGACTCACAAAGAATCGCCCCCCCGCCCACCTAAACAGAAACTGATTAAGATGCAGTGAGAGACGCATCTAAAACCCTCCAGATAAGGGTGACAAAAGTGCAACAAGTGCCCTAGGTCTCATTTGCATCTGAGATGGGAACAGATGACCATTTATTTACATGAGAGATGGAGAACAGAAAACCTGAAGCAGAGACTGCAGTGAATTCTGGGATCAGAGAAGCAGGGGAGCACTGCATGATGGGGAAGCTGTGCTCCAAATGCTAATCAACCCCCACACCCAGCTCAGCATTTGTCAGACCAGTTCTAATCTGGATTTACAAAGGACTTTTCCTTTCCCCCCCACCCCCCCCACACACACCCCTCTAAGCAAAAGTAAGTTTATTAGGCATCTCGGGCCGTACATTCCCCGGTCCCACTATGGGAGGCCTATGTAAACTTAATTGGCTACAACTCGGCTGCCGGGTTAGGGAATGCTGAGGCAATAGACCGAGTCAGACGGGGTATGGGCAACATTTAAACAATGGTACAGGGTTCATCACAGCGTCCAGCCCGTTGGAGCCCTGCCCACAAGTGTTGTCATACTTTTCCCGAGACAACTGGTGGAAGTCCTCTCCACAACAGGTTATGAACACTCCAGTAATTGCCTTAAGTCTGTTAAAAGACTATACTAAGATCTGGAAAAGTCATGCTAAGCTGAGGCTTGTTCACAGCAAGTAAAAATCCAAAAACCCTGATGCTGCAATCTATTGTTTCTGAAGACACCAGGAGATATCCCATCAAGTATATCTGGTATCCATAGGAATGTCAAGCTGGCTCCAAGTAGACATTTCCTGAGTATCAATCAAGTTCCTGAGATATTCCACCCAGATAACCCCTTGTCAATAGAAAAGACAATTTGATTTACAATATTGAGAATGCTTGAAAGAAACTGAACTGGAGGTATAAAAATCTGTAAAAGAAGCAGCAGTGTGTGTGCTGACACCACTCGCTTTCTTCTGGAGAGGCTGCAGGAGGAAGATCATCTCCCTTCAAGGATCGTGCTGAGAACTTTGACCTGTCAGCTTTGCAACCCGAGTGCCTTGGACTGGTGAGATCCCAGCTCTCTCTCTCTTTTCTCTTCTCTCTCTCTAAGCAAAGATTTCTGAACTTGAACTGTATTAGTTAAGCTTGAGCTAAGTTTCCCCAAATACTTAGTGAAACCAGGGTATACTGTGACTGTTTGTGTTTGTTTTTCCTTTGCATGTCTATCACTACTAGTGTCAATATATATTCCATCTACTTAGCAATAAATAACTTTTATAGTCAAACTGGTGGTAACTGGGTATATTTTGCCTTCTTTACTTCTCTTTCCCCACTTGCTCTGTAGCAACGCCCCTCTTATCTAAGCTAAAGATCTCTGTGAAGCCTAGAAATACTGTGGGGTCTGCTCATCAAGAGAATACAAGATTGGGGCGTGCTGAGTTCGAAACACATAAGGGGATCAGCTTGTACAGGCTGATTGACCCAGTTTGGCTCAGACGTGCCCTAATGAACTGAATGCTGGCCCATGAGGGTGTCATCTGGACACCCAGCTGGATTCAGAGGTATTCTGTTTAACTGTGTGCTTGTGTCTGACTGTGTTTATTGTTGCTCTGATGAACTGATTCTTGGCATATGAGGGTGTCAGCCTGTCCATGCTGATCAACCCGGCCAGGTCAGGCGTGTCACATTAATCTGTGTGTGTTTGTGTGTATGACTGATTTGGGGACTGGAGGAACCCAGCCCCACTGAACTGAGTCCTGCAAGATAGCTCCATTGGGGGGTGAGGGCTTGCAGAAGGGAGAGAGATAGCTCCATACAGAAACACAAGTAACACAAGCAGCACATTGATAGAATTACCAAGACCCTAGCCCTAATAAATGAGCACACCCCGAAGTAGTGGGCAAATCTGGTAACAACACCCTAATACAGAAATTATTACAAATCCCACCATTACAGCAGCTGGTTTTAACTTCTTCAGAGATCTTTGGTCTTCTCCAAACTGAATCAGGACAGGACATGACAGATGTGGATTTCTGTTACATCAATAGGGCTGGATTAGCTCACAGAACTGTGACTGCAGTGCCCCTTTTCAAACTTTGAATTACAACATCTCTGAATGCCATCTTCATGCATTTTATAGAACTCTGTTGGATCTGCACAATACTATACCTGAGGCAACCATCAGACTGTAAAATCTGGACATAAAACTGTCAATGTGTTTCTCCTTGCTCTGCGATCACCAGAGATCCTATTTTTCTCTGATAAATAAATCCCCAATTTTGGAGTTAAAAAAGTAACCCAAAATCCATGGGTTTTTTTCATTATTAAAACGAATAATACATACAAACATATATGTATATATAGTGGTGTGTGTGTGTGTAGTGGGGTTTCATTTTTATCACAGAAAAATATGGATTTCGCATTACTTTTTTTAACCTGAAAATTGGGCAGGGGGGATGGGGCGTTATCAGGGAAAACCAGGAACCCTGGTGATCACTGTATCATCTTATGCTAAAAATAAACAAAAACAAAAACCCCTGTCTGCCTCCTGGTCCCTCTGCAAGGAGGTAAGCCCTTTAGCAAACAAATTAGCTTTTAAAATGGGGTGCCACTCAATTCACAGAAGTTATGGAGTGGTGCCTTCAGTCCAACAAGAGGTTGAGAACCATTTCTGTAGCTGTTATGTATGCATGATTCTACAGTGATACGGATAGCTGGACAAAACTGCTCCAACTCTGACCTTGCTTTATTGAGGGTCAAAATTGAACAAATTTAGCTTACCTGTACCCCTACAGTTCACCTATACAAAACAAATATAGCACCACAATTGTGGTGTAGACCCAAGCAACAGCTCCACCTCCCCTTTTAAAATCACTACAAGCATGCATTTGTTCATACTCAAAGCACACAGAATGAAGGCTTGGCCCAAGGATCATTGATCTCAGTGGACTGTTTTCAGTGGGCTTTGGATCAAACTCTCAAAGAGTCAAGTTAGAGTTGTAGGAGGCTCAGAAGGAAGTGCCTGCTTTTTATTGAACTCTGGAAGTGTTTATTATTATTCTTGGGTTTTTTTCTTGGTAACACACAAAACCCCATAATCTGAGACTGCCTAGTTTTGGAAGATGCACATGACAAAATACTTGCTTCTTTCTCTGGAGAATTTTTCACCATTAGAATTATAATTTATTATTTCTAATGTGGTAGTGCCCAGAGATCCTAATTGAGAATCAAGGATCCATCTTGCTAATTTCCAGTCATGTTTTCTACACCTGTTCCCCTTATGATTTGTCCTTGGCTATACATATAGATCAATCATGTTCAGCATAGGTTCAACTGTATCACTGCTATCTGTGGCTAGCCACAACTATATTCCCCCATGTAAAAAGAACTTAAGATAGGTATGTACTTTTTCAGCCATCTCATTTGTGTAGCAGATTTTGAAGCCCAATTACAATTCACATGCATGTTTAAAATGAACTATGTAGCTGATGATTAACTAGGAAAAACATGCAACCGAAGTAAGAGACCATACATTTTATGTAATTGAAAGCTACTATACAGAAATACATGTGAAGCTGTAAAAATGCAAATTTGGTCTTGTATACTTTTGCTAGTTTTGAGTTTGTAATGACTACCTAAATGATATGCCAGTCTCTTTAGATTCTACTGGCAATGTATTTTTAATTTTAAATTAAGAAGGGTTGAGAGATGTTATAATGGAGAGTCCCCAAGAGTAGAACTCAGGAGACAGTTAAGTTTCTATTTCATAATTTTTTTGTGACCTACTGTAAGTCAGTTAAGCAACTCTGTTCCCCATCTTCCAATCTGTATAATGCGGTGATATTCAACCTGTGTTTCACAGACCCCTGGGGGTCTGCACACAATGTCTAAGGGGGATGCAAAATATTACTCTGATCAATCAAAAATATGTAAATACCCACACTTACAATTCAAAGAGGTCCGTGCTTTCATGCACAATTTTTAGGTGTCTGTAAATGAAAAAAGATTGAAAACCACTGGTGTAATGGATAGAATATTTCTCTGTCATACCTGTGGGAATTATGAGAATAAAACCTATTTGAAGATGTGGTACTCTGCTATTACTGGGAAAAGAATTCTGTAAGTATGTACAAACATACAGAGAAATCTTGATCTTCTAGTCACTCTGATAATCCTGACCTGTATTTTATTATTTGTATAAAGTCTGAAGGATTTGTTATATGCTGAGTGATATGTCAAGTAGACACCACACAAACTACCATTTCTCTCTTAACTCAAATTTCCACCTGTCTCAAGTATAAAAGGCTCCTGAATCTATTCACTACTCACTATGCAACAGCTTTTTGTACCTATCAGTTTCTAAATTTATATCCAAAATTTTAAATCTAAGATTACTCACAAACATGCTTATTTTTTCACTCATTATTTTCAGTTTTCATGCCAGTGCATTACTATAAAAATGAATGTTTATCTATCACAAGCAATGCAAAATATGTATCCTGCTCAAACAGGAAAGAATCACACCTACATTTCTGCTGACAAGCATGGTTAAATAAATTATATGCACAATAATATGCATAATGATGAGGAAAATCTGCATCAAAGAAAGACAGGGCACACTTCATACATTCAAGGATCTTTTTTATTACCCATTTTATCACTTGTTCAAATATGACATTTAAAAGAAAACTGCATGACACTCAATGTGATACCTGTGTGATCTTAAACCACAATTCTAATCTTGGTTTCTCAAGATGGGGATTACCAGAAAAGAGGACAAAACAAAGAGAAATTGAGGAGAAAAGATCAAGTAATGTGGGTCCATATACTAAGGTACTCTTTATATGCCATGAATAGGACAGAAAGAGAACAAGTGTTTTCCAAACTTTGGCGCTGGTTCAAATAATAAGTGTTTCAGAGATGATCTGAGGTAGCAACACAGTGGGAACATCTACACGAGATGCTACATCACTGTGGCTTGTTGCTACAAGGTCATAACATCAGTGGGCACTAACAAGTACTAGTGGGCACTATGCAAATACTAAATAAGGGTACAGTACCAACTGTGCAGTGGTGTGCCCATGTAGACATGTTCACTGAGGAAGAAACAGCCATAATTAGAAGGACTTAGATGTTGTAAATTGAAGAATGAAAAATGATGGAGAGACCTGAGAATTAAAAATAATATTTTTTTAAAAAGTAGAAAAGGAACATTTTTTTCCTGTGAATCACTTTCTAAGTATAGCAGTGCTATGTCATCCTAAACTATTGATTCATTTGGTGAATAGTTTCAGATTTAGATTGAGACATTTGGAAATAATTCATTTCTACATTTTTCAAATAGAATATTTATACTGGGGAGCAAAGGACCAGATCCAACCTGAACAGAATGTAAGTGGAACTTAAGCATCAATGTCAGAAAAGTCTGGATCTGGATCAAACTTCTTCCAGTTGCGACAAAACAGCTTTCTTCTATTTTGCTCTAAAACAGTACCTAGCATCTCAATTTAAGATTGCGCATGCTCAAACATAATCTAGATTGTCACTCCCCAATTCTGAAAGACCTGATTCTAAAAGCTTCTCAGCTTTATGAGACTTGAACTCAGAACACCTATCTCCCAGTTGCCTCCTTTCCATTGGTACACACCCTCTTCATCATGTTGGAACCAGACTAGGATGATTCAAGAGGACATGACTCATAGTGCCCAAAGAAAAGTATACAAAAAGGAGCCTGCTTATGAGAACCAGACAAGAAGGAAAGAATTAGGCAGTAATGTAACTAGGGGGGAATGAGTGGGGCATCATCCCTGGCAGTGTAGAAGGGGCATCAGAACTCTGTAGCTCCTGAGCTATGATAGCACAGCCTGTGTCCAAGAAGGCTGTGTGCAAGGAGGTGAGACTCACTCTCTAGTGCTTGGCACTACCTAGGCAACACAATTCCTACTTGCGCCTCTGGGAATGCATCTGCATTACTTACTATGCACTGTACTTTATACAGTCATTGGATAAAAAAAGAACAAGAACCCTGGAATCTGGGGCAAGAATCCAGGCCGCTCCCTTCCCAGGGGAGTGCCCACCTCACTGCACTACAGAAAGACATTTCCACTTTCTTGTTTTCCTAGTAGCTTCACCTCCCCTCTTTCAGGTTGGTGGGGCATAGGCTGGGCAAACCCTAGACCAAGGCCCAACTTCTCCCTTCCCTCCTTCCCATCCTAATGACAGCACCAGATCTGGGACGGAGGTTGGGGCTAGGAGAAAGAAGCTACAGACATGAAATGGTGGCTCCAAAGTGGAACAAGATCCCCCAACCCCCTGGACCCAACAGAGAATGTCTGTTGGGTCAGGGGCAGGAGAATCACTTTAATTCATAGTGCTTCCTATGAAGTGCCATAAGTTACAGCAGGGAGCATCTGTCAGTCCTCAGTGTAAGAACAGGACCGGCAGCCAGGAAAAGTTTAAAGAAATGGACTTCGGGAAGCCCACAGACCTTTCAAGGAAAATAACTTAATTCAAATCACAAAGATGCAATGCAGATCAGGGAGGCAGCAAAAGGGACAATAAGGGACAGAATACTTGAATTGCAGTTTAACATAGGAATAAGAAAGGAGCTAGCACAGTTATATTGACCGTTTAACTAGAGGGATCCTGTCCTGAATCAGAGAACTGATCATCTTGGCATTGAAAGGACTGATGTCTGGAAAGATGAAATGACTCATAAATAAATAGTCTGATCAAACAGCTAATTGGAGGCATGACAGACACATTTGAAGGAAAATATAAAGGAAACAGGCACATTTTGGGGGTGGCAAAGTGAGCTGTAGTAATGGGATAAAAGTAACAAGAGTAAAGTAACATATCATAAGACAACCCTTTAGTAGAAGTGGTGCTAAATCCTGGAGCTGAGTAGCATCTAACAGAAAGGGAGAAGACCACATTGCTTAGTTCATTTAAATGTAAACTGAATGAGATTTTTTAGAATAATATCTCACTGATAACCAGACAATGAATACATAGGCTATTTCCTTTCAAATTTCTCTGGTGATGCTGTGTTTCAGTCTAGTCAGCTTAATAAGTTATTAAAACAGTAATAATTCAACTCACTTCTGCAGGCCATAAAACTTCACATGTGAACCAGCTGATGCAAAATCAAAATGATTATGTATAGGGATATAAAGTTTTGTTTTTGTTTAAATAAAGCTTGGCGTAAGTTGTCACAATAATAGAGCTTATCAAAATTATCACAGTTCTCTTCCCAAACCTTCTTCAAATTATCTTCCTTGGCAGTCCAAAAAAAAAAAAGTTCCCAAAATCTAAATCTTTTGAAGAATAGCAGAATGCTAGTTTCTGCAATAAAAACAGTGAGACGTGTGGCATGGAACTTCCTCAAGATTTTAGCCCCTATAATTACACTGTTGATATTATAAAATAAGAAAAGATCAGTGGTTCTAATGCTCCTAATAAAACTAGGCATACTGGAGCACTTTTGTAAGCAATGGTGTGTTTGTTTGTTTGTTTTAAAGAGAAAACCCAGCTATAAAAAGGATCTGATGGGATGTATGCACCTCATTGAACCTGCCTGTAAATGACAATATGAGAAATGACAAAATGACTTTCAGAACACAAAGTATCAGTAGTACATGCAGAGGTTAATTTTATACAGGAATCTATTTGCATTACAAAGAACATATTTGAGCAGGCACAAAGAGAATTATTAAAAACACGGGATAGACAGAAGGACATTTAATAATGTTACTGAAGCAAATGATGCAAAGAAGAGAAAAAATGTGGAAGTGACATATTTAATATTTATTGGTTCTCAAGAACAATGTCTGACTTCAAAAGAAAACAATACTGTTTCCAAAATGTTATAAACAGCCAGCTGTAAGGGAAAGCACTATTTTCTTAATGTATTCTTCCATGGTTCAGTTTCATGCTGAATATTTTTGCCTAACAATTAGATGCAATATTTACCCTTTTTGGCTTCTTGTAATTCAGATTAGGCAAATCATATTTAGTTGTGACAGGGTGCATCTACACGAGACACTACTGTGCAGTAGCAATGAGCTAGCGTGCAGCAGCATTCCCAGGCACTAACTGTGATGTGACACTACTGTGCAGTAGTAATGAGATACTGCACAATAGCTCATTATGACTGCACAGTAACATCAGAAAAAAGCCATGCAGGCATGGCACTGCACAATAATGCCAGTTACTGCGCAGCCATTTACTGACTGGGCAGTAACAACTGTGCAGTCTACTGCTTGTGAAGACACAGCCACAGTGATGACCAGTATTAAATAGACATTCTTATACTATATAGCTACCTGGCTTTGAAACCAGTTCAACAAAATTAATCCAAAAAGATAGTCTCCAAGGCTATTAAGGCATTGATTTAACAGTTGCTTAAGCCTATGCTTAACTCCATACATTTTTAAAGTTTTATACACACCATAATTTTTTAAAGTTTTGTGTGTGTGTCTGTGTCTGTGTATAATAACCTTATAAAATAAACCTATGTGTGTCTGTGTATATATATTTTATATAAAAGGAATAAGATGCAGAACGGTGGATATCTATCTATCTATGCACTGTTCTGCATTTATTTCTTTTATATAATATATATATACACAGACACAGACAGAGTGATTATATATATATATATATATATATATATATATAACATTGAGTAAATGCTTAATTTAAACACTTGGTTTATATAATCGAAGCCCACAAGAAAGTATGTTAAGTACTTTTGATTTAAAAATTGACAGCCAACAAGCCACTGTTCTGCATCTATTCCTTTTCCAAAAGCAATTTACAGAACAGCCTGAATAGCATCCCAAATCAGCATAATTAGGTGATACTGGGAGGTGTGAAATTCAAATGCTAATTCAAATCTAAATTTTGTAAGGTATCTTCTGCAATTTGATCCAAAGTTCATGGAAAAATTCCCAGTGAGATCAACAGGCTTTCAACAAAGTAGTTTGTTGAAAGTACCAAACTAAATTCCTCAGACATTTTCAAGTGTAGTGTCTTGAAAAAACAAATTCCAAATGCTTCAGGCTTGACCTCTGCTTTTTAACAATATGATAATTTAGCTAGATTAAAGGATTACAGATATTCTTTGTATAGGAGGCTTATTTTATCTTAGAAAGGGATTTTTTTGTTGTTCTTCTAGAGTATTCTTGGAGAAGGACAGATTCATACTCAATACTGGTATGGCTGTAAAAAAAAAGTTTACAGACTTCTCTATATACTTCCATTAACGCTTGTAAATTTTTCCTTCTTTCAGACCTGAGTGATAACCTCTCAATTGCAATATTATTATTTCAGTGCCAGTTCTCCACTTGGGTCTTTGTGAGAAACTCGGTTTTATTACTTCTTTTAGTTATGTTGGTCAAGAAGGTCAAATGACTTAGAATAAGTCACAAGCAGTGGATGACAGATTCAGCTAAGATAAGAATCTAGGGTTCTCCTAGTTGACTGTGCTTTAATTCCAGAGAATAGCATCTCTCTATTTTGAAAGCTTTGCCTGCATAAGGCAATAGTTTCAGAATTAGAGTCGAGCATGAACCTGAGTAAACCAACATTTCTGCTGGTGAAATGTCAGTCTATAGTTTATGAATCAATTTGGTCATGGAGTAAGGAGGCACAACTCCAACTGAAGTTACTGGGAGTTACAATTGACTAGGCAAGTGCTAAGATTAAGTTCATTGTCTCTAGCAGGGCAGTGCAAAGATCAGCACAATGGAGAACAGGGATAGAAGTATTCGTCCATTTAGAAAAGATATATAATGACCCAGCCCTGGGTACGACCGTAAACTGCATCCAACAGGAGGGCCTGGTGGGAACCTGGTGGGGCTACTTGTGGCAGAGTAGCTCCAATCAAATACCACAACATTGCAGCCTCCAGAGTAAGGTAAGTATAGGGTACCTCAAAACTCTAACCCCCTCTGCCTGTGGTACTCCTTGACTGGAGAACAGATAAGGGGCATCACCCAGACAAAAATATGCCCTTGCTGAGGCATTAGGCAGCTTGCAGTGGTTCTTATCTGTTGCTCTCTGGCAAAAGCTACAACCACTGAGTTATTGAATGGACTTCATCTGGCATTTGTATTCTGTCTCCATGGTCTAAAGTAGGGATGGTAAGTTTTAGGCAATATCCACTTCTTCATACTCTTATCTAGGCAAATGCATCAAAGATCTTAGTGACAAGACCTCATATGTACACTATGATCCAGAGGATTGATGGTTGCCTACCATAATGACCCAGCATGCCATGATTTGGGTTTAGGTAGGAACAGCATACTTTAGTCAAGTGCCCTCATTTTAAGGGGTAGAAATGTTGTTGTCCATGGAATATATTGGTGGTCTTAGTAAAATATCATCAGGAAACTTACAGGGTGCATCCACATGTGCGCTGTACTGCGGAGTTGATTAATTAGCTCTGTAGTGAAGTAATACAGTCTACATGTCTGCCAGTATTAGGACTCAGTAAATTAATTAACTCCACTGTAGACTAGTAGTACCATGGAGTAATTTATTCTACTGAAACACATGTGCAGGCAGCAACTGATTCTGGTGGGGGCATGAGAATGCTAAAGTGTGGGGGCTGCCTAACTCCTAGTCCTGCACTGTAGCACCCTCCTGCCCCAGCCAGCCCCTCTGCTACCCAACGCTTCCACTCAGAGCCTGGGACTGATCCTCCAGGCCGCCCTGCCAGCCCAGTGCTCCTCTACCTTGGTTCACATTGCTGCGATCCCAGGTGCATGTGTAAACACTGTGCCCATGAAGAGCTGATTCTGGTACGAACTGCACAGGAATTTATCTCCTCGCCATAACAGCACGTATAGCTGCATTCACAGATGAGGATCTTTCACCAAACATAGGAACTGCTGCATAGTCATTGGGATTAATGCTTCTACCTTTCAGACAATTCTATTTAGTCATATTATTTATAGATATATAAAGGCAGCTGATCAGATAAGTTGATGGTTCTGGAGAAGGATTTACTACAGATAAGTGAGGGATTAAATGGTTGTGAACTACAGTGGCTAGGTAGATGAAGGTGGGCTAGAATACTTCTAGTGAGGATATGACTGAAAGGAAAGAAAAGTAAATGGACTGAGGAGAACAACAGGGAGCCATATGAATATTTTGATGATCTCTCAATGGCTTAGTAGGCATGGATTGAGGTAAGACTGAGAATCAACAGATGTTTATTGTAGCATTGGGAAAAGGGATGTGGTGGGGTGAAGCCCCACATAAAAGGATGTGTTTTGTAAAATTATGAGACACTTTCCAAGTTTTCGAAAAGCATATCATCAGTATGCCATACCCTGATTTTAGTTTTAAACTTTACAGGACATACTGAGACATGCTGATGAAATTCCCCAATGAAACAGTTCCATGGGTTTCTGCATTTTTTCTTTTGGTCCAGCTATCAGTATCTCCTGTGGAAAAACAACAGATACTTCCTTACAAGCTCTAGCTGCTGTGCCCATAGTCATTCCTCCTTCTTGTGCTGTCATGCTTGTGAGACTAACTGTAACCAGTGTCATCTAAGTTCCACTTAGACCCAGTGATCCTCCTGAGAAGATCAGCCTGTCTCTGTGAATCTGTTACCTGGTCTTCTGGTACCTCAACTGACAGCCCTTAATGCATTTTCTTTCCTCCTTTATTCCTAATGTTTATACATATTGCACATACACTATGTGTATGTCTCAAACAGCTGCAAGTTCAGAAACAAAATGGATTTAAAAACTTGTAACTCTCCAGTTTTTATTAAAAACAAAAACAGAAAATCCCTTTTTCCTTTAATCTGAGAAAATAAATGCACTCTTTCCATTTTGCTTCCCTATAGAGCCCTTTGGATAGCAAAATTAAATGACATATTTTTAGAAACATATTTCTTAGTATTTATAAATTTAAGGAAGAAACATGGCTTTATATAACTCACTTTATAAAAGAACTTTTACATTTCCAGTCTGTCAGAAAGTTTTGCTTCTGTCTGCCAATCGGTGTCAACAGCCAATCATATCAATGTAACTGGACATTTATTTCAGAAATTAAATTATACTCTGAAAAACCTTATTGATCATGACAAGTGATATTATGTGATTACCAACTGAATAACTTCAAGCATATGAAAAACCTCGTCAGTGATTTCTTTATAAAGCCATTTTCCTGGCAGGAATGTGGTAACAGAAAATGATATCAAGTAAAATAGTCATGAAATGTAAAAATAATAAGAATACTAATTGATCCTCTAGTAGTACCTCAATATGTAATTACATAATACATATTTTAAGATGTCTCAGATTGCATATCCCCATGGCAGGCTACTAATTCCATGTGGAGAAATTTCTAAGCAGAGGAAATTAACATACTAAAAGCCGAATTATGACAAAAAGGCAAGGGGAAAGATCCATATTAAAGATAATCCAGATTTCACTTTTCTTTTGTATTCAGCCATTCTAGGGGGGTCTTTCAGGTCAGTGAATGATTTGTTCTGCAATACCTGTAACTGTACACCATAGGGTAAGTGAAAGGCAATATCCTTCATAACTTTGAAGTGCCTTGCTTTTGTCAGTTCATGCCTTACCAATAACGTGATATAACTATACTTTTGAGAATAGTATTATTAAGCTTAGATTGATGCAGAATTACTCAACCTGCCTGTGTACCTAAAGGGACTCAAAAATTGCCAGTCAGGCGGGTAGTACCCATACTTATTACTGAAAATAAATACCCAAGCTTACATTTAATGTTGCTTTGTTGATTAATTTGTTTCATAGTCATTATGCTTCTCACTCATTCATTCAAGCAGCATTCCACAAAACTGATTGTTACTGCTGTTCGTGTAATGTGGTCCTATTTCTCTCTCACTCTGGTCAGGTGCATCAGTCCAGAACTGTCAGCTGAGGTCACGCTCCCTTTCTGGTGTAGCCACACCCCCTTTTACAGAGCCATGTACATCTGGACATCTTTACAAAAACTGCTGCTCTGCACGATGCTGAACAGACCTCAATTCTGAGGGGCAGCAGAGAAGCATAATGGATTTTGTGGAAGTTGCAACACTTTTTTAATTACTTTGCCCTTTTTAATGTCTTTTTGATCCTGTTTAGATGTAAAGGCAGGGACAAAGGAGAAGAGGTAAGAGGAAACTAGCAAGCACAAAAATGCCAACTTTTTTGTGAATGATTTCATCCTAAATCAAATGATTTGCATGTAGATATGGTGTGGCTTTGCAGGACTGGGGTCAATGAATACAAATATAATGATCTGCAGCCATATACACATACAGACAATACCATCACCTATGGGGATTGAATATGCATCCTTCAGCACCAAAACCACAAACCTCTTGCATTTGATCTCAGAGAGAGCTCTATTTGGAATAAGAAAGAGCAGATCATACTCTTACTAGGACTACTTATTATAGAGAGACATGAACAAATACATCACAGGCTAAATCTGCAAAGGGGTGTTGTACACTGCAGTGACTAACTTTTAGACACCACTGCTCAAGGGAATTCAAAGTCCCAAATTAGGTGCCCAGGATACCTATGTAGTGTTAGGTGACTAAGAATGGAGCTTACTCCACAGGAGAGTACCCTAGCCACTAAGCCAATTAACTGCTCCTTGGACCAGAGAGAGGGAGAGAGATAGAGAGTGTGAGATGGAGTGAAAGCAAGCAGGGGATTAACTCTTGTGCAGTGGCTCAGACATTTATATGTGCCATGGGAAAATCAGGTTTAAGTCCCTGCTCCTGTGAATTTTTAATTACTAGAACAAATTGGAAGAGCTTCAACACAAAAGATTGAGAGAGCTTCTTCTTCCAAAGTGCTTTAGTCTGGTGGTTTTTAGTTCAAGTGCCTGCTCTGAACAAGGTAGAGAAGAGATTTGAAAATAGACCTGCCGTCCCAGAAGAGTGCCTTAGCTATTGAGCTATTGCATCCAGCCAGCATGTGTGAAAAGTCACAGTCCTCTTCTATCTTTGGTTTGTGGCTTGATCTGGGGAAAGCTGGACTTTAAATTTAAGCTGGTGAAAATACTAGAAAGCAGACTTAATCAGAAATGCATCTCTGGCAGAAAGGTGGACTTGATGACCTAATCGGCCTTAATCATATTTAACTTCTACAATTTTTCATTCAGCGATTAGCTATAGATGATGGATTTTCATTTGGTGTTTAGCTATAAATGACAGTCCTCATTGACTCAAAGCTTCTCAGAAGGAGTATTCATTTAAGACTCAATCTTATCGCTGTTGAAGATAGCAGCAAATTCCTCATTGCTGTTAGTGGCACATTGGCAAACTGCTGATGCACATATAGGTGAGTCATTGAAAAAGCACCAGTAGTAGCAAAAGCTGTGGCAACATGGATTAGGTGGGTTGTTTAATCAATCAATGTCAATTTTGGCTGATAAACTAAATAAACTCAAAAAGTCTGTAAGACTGGAACCTCTAAGAATAGATATGTGAAGCGTAAATTAGCTGCTCCTGATTCCTGCCTTTGTGACTACTTATCCTGTATGCAAGATCTCCTTCAGCAATTGCCCATGATAACTTCTCCCAGAGAACATGTGTGAAAAATATAAACTACAAGCTTGTAGCAGCTGTAATGTAATTTTAGTTTATTCTTTGCTGAAGTGTAGAAGTGTAGATAGCTTGTTTTGATATCACAAAATCAATTCAGCACTTTTGCTGTGAAAAACTACCATTTTTTGCTTTGCAAGTGCTTGTGAATTTGATTTATTGTGAATTTTGCCATTTCACAGCAAAGTAGCTTTTTGTGTATGAAGTGGCAAGTCTCCAACTCTAAAAACTGCCTTTCATGTGTATGGAAACCAGGAAAACGTATGAGCTGAAACCAATAAGGTAGATTTATAATTTCTCCCCCTTCTATTTACTCTCAGGGATTTTCTTTTTTAACAGAGTTCTTAACTGCACTGAAATATACCTATATTGGCTACTGTCAAACTATTTTCATAATTTTGAAAGTAGAGTTTCCCTGGGTTTTGCTTATAAAATGCTTGAAAACATAAAATGGAACTCTGGTTTCTGAAAAAAAAATCTTAATAGTTTCCTAGATTTTTTAACTGTATTATTGACAGAATATTGCTATTTAGTTATATAAGCATTGTAAAGGAAGGAAGGAAGGAAAGGAAGAAGGGAGGAAGAAGGAAAGGAAGGATTGATTTACAGCAAAGCTCAGGGAAATCAATAGGAGTATTTAAAAGGATTTTAATGGATGTTTTATGAGGCCCGTAAATAAATCCAACATGTAAATAAGAGTGGGCAGAATGTAGCTGTAATATTTCACCTGAATTGAGCATCCTATGAGCAGAAGTGTTATACTTACATATAACACCACTGAATATATACAGCTCCGTGTTAAATATAGAGGTCTATTCTTGTGAGGCTCATTGAAAAACCAATGCCTTAATTTCTAACTGTATGCAATTCTATCAAGATCCATAGGGTTACATCCAGTCAAATGAGAAGGTAAGTGCACATGTAAATCTTTTTTAAAGAGGGGTCCTCAGAATAAAAGTTCTTGGAGTATGATCCATGAACCTAACCTGCAAAAACTTAAACTGAATTTATGTAAGAGTAGACTACAGTGTGATAACTTGCAAGTATAAAATTATCCACAGAAATTCATTTTTAAGATCAGGGCCCATTTTTTCATTGTCTCTTACACATTAGAATATATCTGTTTTAACTAACAGCAACAACAATAAAGTTATAGATAAAGAGCCTTCTTGCTTCACATGTTGAAATGTAAGTGAAATCAGTAGATAATGATGTACAGATATTCATTGTTTAGCTGTACTCTAGACCTGGGCTTGCACATTTAAACAAAAAATATGTATGCACATCTTTCTTATTTCCTGCTAAAACTCTGTTAAATTTTGTAGCCATCAACTGCACTTCCTTTCTTAATATGTCCAGTTTTTCCACGTGTCAGTTCCTAACCCCAGACAGAACTTGTACATGTATACAGACTGAAATGCACAGTTTTCCTGTCTCATTAAGGATTTAAAACTTAGTGACTTTGTGGAGATACTGCATCCATTTATAAATGATATATGAAATGAAAAATCCTCTCTCCCAACCTCCAGTGCACATTGACAGTATATGCTTTGCACTTGTTGTTGTCGTGTTGTTTACTGTAATATTATATGGAACCAGAGACATCCATCATGCTAAGAAGGCTTACCAGCCTAAATGATTGGAAACAAATTCTTGCTTTTTACCCTTGGGGAGGAGGGCATTACTTTTTACTGGTTTGAATGATCTTTTCTTTCTCCTTTCACTGTACTCAGCACCTGAACTATTTGACTAAAAACAACTTTAGCAAAGGTAGGATTTCCTCTCATACATATTTCCAATTGTAGCAGTAGTTGCATCAGTAGTAGTAAATCCTATGATGTGTTAGCATCTGTATGAGTGTTTTGATCTCAGTGGGTGTATCTACACCAGATGTTTACTGTGGAGTTGCCTAATTAGCTCCATGGTAAATGTCTTGGTGTCTACACGTGAGACCCTATTAAGCTACAGGAAGCTAATAAACTCTGCAGCAGGATACTACTTGTAAACACAAGTACTATCCTGCTGCAGAGCTTTTTCATGTACAGCAATGCACGTGTAGATGATAACTAGGTTGGCTGGGGCATGAGGGTGCTTCGATGTGGGACAGTTCCACACTGGAGCACACTTGGACCCCAGCCAGCCCCTCCACAACCCAATAATCTGGGTCATATCAGGCCTGTGTGAGCAGGCTGGTTCCCTGGACCCCCTGCCAGCTAGGACTACTCTGTCCTAGCTCAACTTTCTGTGGTCCTGGGTGCATATTCAAATAGCATACCGAGGAAAAATAAACTCTGGTGCAATAAGCTCCAGAGTGTATTTCTTCAAATTAATTGAACGTATAGATTCATCCAGTATCTCTCAGATTTAGTCTACTGTGTATAATTAATTATACTATGTTTTGTATAATCTCTGGAGAATGAAAAAAAAAAGCTTTGTTGCATTATTACACAATCACTGGGTTTTGAACTAAGTCTACTCAAACTTCAACAATAAGATACTGCCTGCCTGTTTAATATTTTGTGGGTGTGTCTACAAATGAATTTAAGCATGCTTAAATTTAATGTGCATTAAGCTAATACCATTAAGTATTTTTGGCAGGGGTCTACACATGCTGAGATTTGGGACTAACTTTAGTTGCAAGTTACTCTACCCCTTCCATGTGCCATTGTGGCCACCCAGAGGAGCTCTAGCCTCTGGCCATATGGCTGCCACCAGTTGGCAGCCATGCTGAAGCCAGAGCCATCTTCCAGCACTTGGCAGCCATCTTAAAAGCACACCCTCCACAACTGTGAGCTGCAAGTAGATACTTCCCATGTCAGAGGAGCAGCATGCAAGAGACGCAGGAAGTACATGCCAGCTCTGCTTCTGCCTCAGCTGCACTTCCCAGCCCTGGCTCCCTCAGCTTCTGGCTCTGGGGCCCAGGGGCAGGGTTCTCTGCTCCTCATGGCTGCCACAGCTGTCCTGGTCACCTGTCACTATTTTGAGAGCCTGGTGCTTGGTTACCTTGTGCTACCCGACTCCCCCACCTTCTCCAACCACCTGACGGATGACTTGTATATGTCTTTCTGGTGCCCCCACTGCCACTCAGCAGCTGCCACCAGACACAGTGACTGTGGTCTCCTGCACACCACCAGTGAGGCCGCTGTTGCCCTCCTGTTCCACCAGCCCCACCACCTCTGAGCCTCTCATGCCAGTCAGGACTTGTGGTAGCAAATTGTGATGCAGGAATGGGACAATGACCAGTGGATTGATATGTTCAAAATGACCTGGCCCATCTTTGAAGACATTCCGCACCAGCTCTGGCTCCACCTAAAGTGCTGGGACATAGAGAAGCACCCAGCTGTCCCCACTGACACCACCTCCCCTGCTGCTCACACACCCTCTACCCCCTGCCTACCCCACCCTCCAGCACCACTCTCTCGCAGGTCTGGGGGCTGTGGCATACACCAGCAGATCCTGCAGGCAGGAGGTTGTAGAGGTGCTCCCTTGAGGCCCAGGCTGTGGTATGGTGGGTGGCACCCAAGGGCCCTGCAAGGCTGGAGCCAGGTGCCAGGCATGCAGGGGCATGGATGGAACATCTAGTGGTCAGCCCTGCCTGGTCAGTTGCTGCTGGAGCAAATCCACATTGTACTAGGCCAGAGCCTCCAGCTGGGCCCAGTGCTCCTAGTGCTCCCAGACCCTTACTTCCTCTTGTGTGGTCTCCCAGGTGATATCTTCTTTCTTCCAGGCCAAATCCCATGCCTCCCATGCCTTTTCCCACCTCTGCTTTTGCACTGCCCGGTTCTCCACCACTGCCACCACACACTGGAGCAAGAGGGTCCAATCCCTAATGCACTGCTGGCACAGCTGGTGTGTCCAGGTGACTCCAGTAGTGGGTGGTGGTGACCCTGAGGTGGCATTCCTGCAGGGCCCTGTGGCCTCTCCCCTATGTCCCTGCAGAAGTAAGAGATAAAAGACTTTTGTGAGAATTTACAAGACTTCAGAGATAAGATGCTCTGCATCAGGGACCCTGTGCTGCCTGTCCTCAGATTGGAGGTTGGCTGTGTGGGGTGCCCAGGAACCATGATAACATTTCTGAGCAGGGCTGGGCACAGGCAGCTGCTGGCTGAGCCCCCGGCCCTTCTTGCTCACTTGGGGCTGGTGGGCCACTAGGTGCTGACTACAGGCAGCCTGCTTCTCTTGCTCTATTCCTAGGGTGGGCCAGGTCAGGCTGCCAGTAGCAGATGCTGATCCAGCTCCAGTCCCCATTCACCCCCTCTCTCCCTGCAGGCCAGTCAGTCTGCTGTGCTGCTGCTCAACCCATGGTACCTGGGCATGGGACATGTGAAGCTCCTGGACAACTGAGATGAGGGGCTAACATGCTCTCTGAAGGAGGTCTTTCCAGGGAGGCACCATGGGACTCTCCCACTTCATGGTGCTGTTGCATCCCAAGCATGCCCCTGCTGCATGTGCCCTGAGCAGTGTGGAATGAGCTGTTTTGTGCAGGTAGTGGGGTGCCCAAGCCACTACACCCTGCTGCTGCTGTTCCTGCTGGTGCCCCAGGTACACCTGTGTTCCTGGTTTGAGACTCTGAGCTATGATGGTGTGAGGGCAAGCCATAGCTTCCCTGCAACCTCCACTGCTGCTGGAGGGCTACCTGTCACTGAGCTGCACATCCCTGCTCTTCACTGCCAAGGAGGACATCAACACCTTCCTCAGTATCTGAGAGGCCTGTGCCCACCCAGCTGTGGGGATACGGGCTGCTCAATGAAGTTTTGAACTGTGCTCAGCCTGTCTGCATACTGTGGGGAAAGGGGGGAACCTAGGGCCAGAGGAGTGCAGGTGAGCCAGGCAGGGACTGAGGGTAGGGGTTGGGGGCAGGGAAGGGCCAGGGCCACGGCCAGGACCAGGGCCAGGGCCAGGGACTGGGAGGCTTCTCCACCAGTGTAGAACTTACCATGTGTCTGGGGCTGGTGAAGCTGGAGGCTTGATGTGGGGATCTCCATCAATGACAGCATCCAGCTGCACCCAGTGTCCAAGACCTGTGATGTGTGGCAGGCTAAAGCCCAGCCAGAGACATCCGTCAGGGAGGAGCTCATGGCCAGAAGTGGCATGGCCAGTTGCTCCTCATGACATGGTATGGGGCTGTGCCAAGAGTGAGGCAACCACTGGGCAGGGCTCCCCAAGCTACCAGTGAAAGCAGCAGCTAGTGAGGTGATCAGGGTGGGGCTCTGAAGACCCAAGGTCCCCTCTTCTGGTGATGTGTCAGGGTGGGGCACAGGTGAGGACAGACCACCCCTGCTGGTGGCATTTGAAGGGGTGTGGCCTGTCTCCTGGGGCACCATATATGGGTCAGCCCCTTCATGAAGGACTTGGTTTTTGGGGCACAACTGGACTGACAACTGAATGAGGTCACAGCCACACACAGTGCCTTCAAAACCTTGACCTTTACAGTAAACCTCATACACAGATCTCACATGTAAAGTCAATAAGAAGGGAAGTTCTAAACCAATAGGAATCTGTCTATCTGTCTGTCTGTCTGTCTTTGGTGTTTATATATGTCATTATGGTGCTGTTGGTAATAATTCTGGTTAAATGTGCTTATGTTATAAGAGTGTGTCTAGTTTCTCTGACTGGCTTTTACTCAGGGAAAGAATGGGTTTATAATGTTTTGAAGAAGACTGGGAAGGATCTGCCTTAAGCGTCTCAATTGCAGGGAATTGAACAACAAGGAAACAATCAACTAGTTTGCACAGACGATACACTAGAGTACAACTGAATGTAGGTTCTAGCATCTGAAGACTCCCTGCTGTTTCTGGTGTCTACAAGAGACTTCAAAGGAGCCCCCAGTGTAAAGACACTGTCTTGAAAAGGGGACTTCCAGAGATGGGGCAGGGTGAAAAGGCAGGCAAGGTGAGCTGAGATGCTGGAAAAAGAACAGCTGAAGTTGAGACTCTGCCTGGGAGCTGACCCAAGGGCACTGCCTGCTGTATTGCTGTTAGTTAATAATTTTTTTGTTTAAAAAAAGCTGCCTATTTCACTGGATGTGACTTTGTGTGCATTCCACCCTGCTGAAGAAGTGAGGTCCGTCTCTAGGTTCTAAGCCAGAAAGTAGCCATCTGGGATACTGGCTGTGGATAATTGGGTGGCTGAGGGAACTTTACGATGCTTAAGTGATGTGACATTGCCTAGACAGTGCTTAAGACACCTTAAATACAAATAATCTATATACTAATATAGTAAGTAATGGATGGTTTAAGATTTAAGATGGATTTAAGATGATTCAACATTTTAAGGTATTTGTGCTTATTTTATAATCACATATTATATATAATTTAAAAGCTTAAGGAGTGTAGATGTGTAAAAAAATGAAAAATAATGAAAAGGTTTGAAAAAAACATAATAAATAAAAAATGGCAACAGAAAAAGTATTGCTTGATACAGCACACACATACATGGTACCTATGAACTCTTAAGCAAGCTAGCAGGCAGTGCAGGGCTTTAGTCCACGTGAGACTTTATGCAAAGCAGGTCTCTACCTGATGTTCACCTGACACAGTAACAGAGCTGGCCTTAGGGAAAAGGGTGCCCTGGGGGAACTTGTATTTTGGTGCCCCCTCTGGACCCCTCCTCTTCCAAGTCAGTGGTGCTGCTTCATACACAGGCAGACAGGCAAAGGTGCTGGATGCAGTCCAGCAGGGAGGTGGCAGGTATGGTGCACTAGGCAGGAGGATGGGCAACCTCGCACCACTATTACCCCTGATACATGCTCTTCCTGAGCAGTGAGTAGAGGTGGGTTCAGGCTGGGCTGAGCACCACTCCTGCCTGCGATAGGGATCGACTGGGGTGGGGCAGGATTGGGGGCAAGCGCTGCTGTGAACATGGACTGCTCACCAAGCATGTGTATATGAATGTGCATGTGTGTGTGTGAGAATGCATGTGTGACAGCTTCTTGACCACTGTACCCTGGGCAGTCGCCCATGTCACCCAGTCCTAAATCTAGCTCTGATACACTAACACCATGTACTTAGAATAAACTTTGTGTCTGTGCCTTTTAAACATATTTAACTGAAATGTCTTCCTTTGTCTTTATTTTTTTTTAAATAATTTATGCTATAAGTAACTGCTCAAGTTACTACATTTTTATTTTGAAGCTCTGAGTAACTGCTTAAGTTACTACATTTTAAAATCTATCCATACTTACTATATTCATGCTGTGGATGAATAAAATATTGAAACAGAAAATCAAAACCAGAAAGCCTGCCAGCAGGATGTCCACCATCATACAGATTGCAAATGCTAGCAGGTCTACATGGAAGTCAGCAAAATAATGTTTCTGAATATTATGAAAATGCAGAAAATCACTTGATGCATAATGAATTGTATTGTGTGAACAGGAGAACAGAAGAGCAGGTAAGACATGAGGATGCTGTTCACACACATTGAGAGCATATAGCAATTACACAACAAAAGGCTGTTCAGAGATCACCAGTTTCTCTGAGTTCCATGCTTCAGCCTGCATTGAGCATCACTGTATTTGACTACTTGAACATTACAATTCTCAATCAACTCCTGTGTACCATAATGAATGTTGAAAACTCATTTGGAGGGAAAGTGAGACCAGTAGGTTTAGGAGGGTATTTCAAGCAGGTTTTGCCTATTCTTCCCTGTGGCTCACACCCATGTATAACTGAGAATTGTTTTAAGAGATCACCATTGTCTTAAAACATTTTAAAATATTGAAATTTCACTGTAACATGAAAGGAATAGCTGTAGCAGATGAATTTTCTGCTTATCTTAAGATAGTAGGAGAGAGGACTGAGACTACATATGGAGATCCCTCTGATTTTATCAGAATACCAGAAAACTGCATTTTAACATTTAAAAGAAAGTGACTTAACCAAGTCAGTCTATGGCAGTGACCTTTCAGAGGATTTATTTCAGTGCAGTTGGAATTATGATTCTTTGCCCTAAAAACAAACACTGCAATGCTATAAACAATTACATAATGGCTACAATTATCGGAGAAGAAAGCCTGTATGTAAACATAGATCATATAGATAGCAAACATGACAGTGACATGAGGAAATTCAATATCTAACCAAGTTTCTCAACAGTTTATCTCTAAGTGGTTCACTTCCTCACAAGCTCATGCTTAAGGTGGGAATGACTGTGATTCTGTTGTGAAATATGAATCTGAAAATTGGCTACATCAACAGCGGGACTTACTGTAAAAAAGACCTCTGACATCACTATTTATTGAAGAGGCTACTGGAAAACACTTTCCTTTGCCAAGTGTCACATGATACCCATCAGACACAGCTCTACCTTTTAAGATAAGCAGGTGGCAATTTCTTATCAGAGTAGTTTTTGGAATGACTACCAAGAAAAGCCAAGGTCAAATACTTAATAGAGTAGATGTTTACTTACCACAATATGTATTTGGACATAGCCAGCTATAAGTTACAGTGTCAAGAGTGAAATAATTTGACAACCTGAAAATGCAAATTAGAAGACAGATTAACCAAAATGGAAGGTGTTTACATGAGAAATGTAGTAGTCTATGAAATCCTCCAATGAAGTTCATAATTATAATATGCCCCCTTAAGATCACCTGTTAGCTCCACCTCATGACCTGTAATATTATTGAACCTGATTACGGTTGGGGGGTTTTTAAATCATGTACTTGAATGCCCCTCTGAAGCTATACTGAGTTCAATAGGTGATTTCAAATTGCAAGTGGACAATTTCATTATGTTTTTAACCCCAGTTTTGTCCTAAGATTCTGTGAAAATATTTTGAAGCAAATGACTTTTAATCTCTCCTTCAATCAGCTATTGGTAAGGTTGAGAAGAGTGAAAAGCTGCTAGAGATTGGGCCAAATTTTTAGACAGGACCAATATATTCCATTTTACTGAAGACTGAGTTCCAGTTGATATATTCAGTTGTGATATATTTGTGTCACAACTTGAAGCTCTTTTATCTTTAAACCTTCACTCAAAGAAGGCAAAGAAATTTAATGTAAAAAGTTATTTGAGAAAGAATCTTGTGTATAAAGCAAACATGTAATCACAATAAATATTTTTAGTAACAAGTTGTTGAATACACACTTTTGGCCATCAGACACAGCTCTATACTTTAAGATACATAGGATGATACAAATGGCCACCTGCATATCTTACAACATAGAGCTGTGTCTGATGGGCATCATATGACTCTTGGCAAAAGGAAGCATTTTCCAGTAGCTTCTCCTGTTATCACTAGGGATCCAGGTTTTCCGTTTCCCAGGGAAAACCAGAGAAAACCATGGATTGCCCACTTTCATAGATGTTAGGGTCAAAAGGCATCTCAGTAGGTCATTGGGTCTGACACCCTGCCCTGGGCAGGACAGAGCACTAGGGTCAGATGATCCCAGGTAGGTGCTTGTCCAGCCTCCTCTTTAAGACCCCTGATGTAGGGGAGAGCACCACCTCCGTTGAAAGCCCATTCCAGATTCTGGCAACCCTTACTGTGAAGAAATCCTTTCTAATGCCCAACCTAAATCTGCTCTCCATCAATTTGTGGCCATTGTTCCTAGTTACTCTAGGGGATACCCTAATAAATTGAGCATCTTCCATTCCCTGCTGCCCCTGCCCCTGATGAATTTATAGGCAGCCACAAGATCACCTCTTATCCTTCTCTTGAAAAGGCTGAAGGCTAGGTCCCTCTGTCTCTCTTCGTAGGGCCTTGCCTGCCGACCTCTGACCATACGATTGGCCCTCCTCTGAACTCTCTCAAGATTCTTCATATCCCTCTTGAAATATGGCACCCAAAAATAGACACAGTACTCTAACTGCAGCCTGATCAGTGCCACATAGAAGAGAAGCATCACATCCCTGGACCTGTTCGTCATGCATCTGCTAATGTATGATAAAGTGTGATTAGCCTTGCTGATCACTTCATCACATTGACAACTTATGTTCATCTTGGAGTCAACTATGACTCCAAGATCCCTTTCCACTGCTGTGCTGCTGAGAAGGTCATCCCCAAGCCTGGAAGTATGTTGGTGTTTCTTTTTGCCCAGGTGCAGCACTTTGCACTTGTCTTTGTTGAACTGCATCCTATTACGTTCTGCCCATTTTTCCAACCTGTCCAGATTTGCCTGGATCTGTTCCCTACCCTCTGGTGTGTTAACTTTGCCCCATAATTTAATATCATCTGTGAACTTGGACAGAGTGCTCTCCATGCCCTTGTCCAAGTCACTGATATAGACATTGAATAGCACCAGTCCAAAGATGAGCCTTGTGGGACTCCACTGCCCATGTCTTTCCAGGTTGATATCTACCCATCTACCACCACTCTGTGGGTGTAACCTCTAAGCCAATTTGCCAACCACCTGACCATTTAATTATCTATATCACAGTCTATCGGTTTATTTATGAGAACAGAATGAGATACTGTATCTGATACTTTATCAGAAAACACAGATTTTACCTTTTAGCAGAGAAAGCCATGGTTTCCCCCTTTTGCAAAAGCTCTGCAAGCTGGCAGAACTCCAGCCTGAAGAGCTCATTGCAAAAAGGGAGGGAAATCTCCAGCCCTGTCTGGAGAGGGGAGGCGAGGGTAGGGGCTGAGGCTTTTAGTCAGTCCCAAGGCACAGTTCAGGCACATTTTCCTTCTCGAGCCTGCAAGGTTATGTAACTGGGGCTTACATGGAGTTGTGGGGCATGGAGTTGTGGGGCAGGGTTGGGGTCTGAACTGGATGAGTGGGAAGCTGGCTGTGGGGAGCTGGTTGTAGGCTGAGGGAGTGGTGAGGTGTTGGGGGAAGCCCTGGAGTACCTGGACAGCTGCACATGGACTGCCAGTGCCACTACTGATGCAACCAGGCTTGGTGCCTCCACATGCAGCTTCTCTTAAGGGCCAATAGCACCATTCATGATTGACGTGCAGCCAACCAGGCATTCTGATAGAAAACAGGGAGGTGTTGGGGGAAACCCTGGAGTGGCCACCTGGCCACAAGTGCATGGAACCAGACCAGCCCTGGAGTGGCCACTACCACCACCACCTTGCCCACTGCTGTCCCACCCCATACCACTTGCCTGTGGAGTCATCTGTGGGAAGGCATCCCGGGGTGCATCAGCAGTGAGGAAGGCAACATTGAGGAGAGGGGGCACCGGGGAGGGCTTCACACGTGGCAGCCGCTACCACTGCTGCACCCTGTGCTGCCTTCCTGCAGCTGGCCACACAGCTCTTCAGGCACAGCTCTGCACTGCAGCCACAAAGCCCTGCAGGCAGCAGCAAAAGCAGCAGTGCCCCTCTACAGGTCCCTATTCTGGTCCCCTATTCCCTATCCCTATGCCTTTTATTTTAGACTAGCATTGGTTAAGAAAAACAAATAACCTTGTGAGAAGTGTTAAGAAGCCAGGTCTTCTCCTTCGCTGGGAGTGCCTTCAACACAGGGCTATAATCAGACTTCTTCCTTTTCTTTCTCCTGACCACATGACTCTTTCTGACCAGTGGTCCAACTTCAGTAGGATGGTTGGAAGCTGCTTTAACTTTTCTATAACCTTGTGGTTAAGGGATTCTCTTAGGAGGGAAAGGTGCAAGTCTGAATCCTCTCAGGCCACAAAGAATCAAAAACTAAGGTCTTTCTTTTCCTTGGTGAGTGCTGTAATAATAAAGGAAACCACAAAAGTAAAGATAATATGCATCTGGGATTTAAAGAATGTTTAAAGAAAAAGAGAGTAAGAATAATATGTATAAGGTAAAGATATACCAGTTGAGCTGTATGTCAGTTGTACAGTAAAAGAAAGGCCCAGGCCTATTGCTGTTGAAGCCCTTGGGAGTGTTGTCACTGATTTTAGTCAGAGCAGGTCCATCCCTTAAGAAGGGTTGAAACTAAGTTTAAAAAAGATGGAACTTTTGAGTAGATATATGCAATCCTGGTAATTGCAGAGGGATGACATGCTGGGCTATATGCACTTTTGGGAGAAAAATAAACTTTCAAGGTTATAGCAAACTGTGCTGCTGACAATTTCTTAACAATATGCATGTGCTTATGGCAAAATGTATTAATGGGTAAATTGTTTATTTCCATCTTTGTAGAAATATCATTAGAATTGCCTTCTTACCAGCAGTTTCTTGAGATCCTGATGGCTTGCCTACTAATTGTTTAAGCTTACATGTTCATATTGCACAACTCTTTCAGACTTTTCCATTGATGGCATAGGACATGGTTTTCATTTGTCATCATTGTTTGTTAGAGGCATTAAGTATATTGGTGTTGCATCTGCTCTGCAAGCCTAGTACTGATGGGTGACTAATAGGTCTGTTCTTAAGGGGCTAACCATCCTATATCAATATGGTAGATTGTCTAATTTACATCTGGTGGGTATTACAATTAGGAGGCAGCTATTGACATATTTTCTATACCGTCATTTGTTTTTTTAGCTTTCAATATCACTCTAGGTCATTATGATTATAATTCCATATTTTGGCAAAAAAACTGTTCTTGTTTTAAGGTAGAAAAGACCTTTTATACTCATATTAAACATGGTTTTGTGAACTTGATAGAAACCTACTGTCTTTTTTTCTTTTTCTTGGTGGGGAAAATAATTAAATGTTCAAAAGCTGTCTGCAAATAAGTTAGACTACAAATTTAATTAATATATTTGTGGCAATGAAGTTACTTTGTGAATATTTCATGAGTCAATCTAGTCTCACTACCTTTGATAGTTTTTTTTTTAATGAAAGCATATCAAAGTGACATGTGGGGAATCAATTCTCACTTGTTTGCTTCTCTCTGGCTCTGGACCATTTTTGGAAAAAGCTGCAATCAAAAGCAAAACTGCAGGAAAAGTTATTCATGCAGAGAAAAACATGAACACTTTTTTTTCTACTTGTTTCCAGAAGATTAAAAAGAAATCATGTAGCTGATTCCAAAGGTAAGCCAAAATGATGTTTGTCAGCCGTTTGCACATAGCAAAAGTTTATCATTTCTCTTCCTGATTACTTGTTACTAGGATCTCTACTCTTATGGTATCCACCATTACTTTAGTGTTCAGGAAGCCCTGCTGCTGACAGATATATCAAGCAGTAAGTTTCCAGTGTTGCTCTTTAATTAATACCATTGCAGGTTAAGGAGACACATGTGAAATAATTTGTGTTTTGGAAGGCATCTTTCTGTCTCTGATTTCTCTGCTCTGAAAACACGTCTACACATGCATTAATGCACCTTTTCTAATGCATATTAAATTCAGTATCTCCAAATTTAGTACCACCAAATTAATGTGCACTATGCTGTGCTAATGCTGTGCTATGCTGTGCTAAAGCATTTGCATGCTTTTTCAGTGACTATTTAACTGCTTATTAGTGTAATGCCACAGTCTTTTACATGACACTTTTATAGTTTTATAGCTGGTAGGGTCAGAAAGAACCTGAGTAGATCATCAAGTCTGACCCCTGCCATGGGCAGGAAAGAATTTTGGGGTCAAATGACCCTGGCTAGGTGATTATCCTATTGAAGACCCCCAGGGTAGGGGCCAGCACCACTTCCCTTGGAAGTTGGTTCCAGATCCGAGCTGCCCTGACTGTGAAGTAGCGCCTTCTGATGTCTAGCCTGAATCTAATCTCAGTCAACTTGTAGCCATTATTCCTAGTTACTCCTGGTACTGCTCAGGGGAACAGAGACTCTCCAATTCCACACTGGTCCTCCCTGGTAAGTTTCTAGATAGCCACCAGATACCCTCTCAGCCTTCTCTTGTGGAGGCTGAACAGGTTCAGGTCCCAAAGCCTCTCCTTATAGGGCCTGCCCTGCTGCCCCCTGAGCATATGAGTGGCTCTCCTTTGGACCCTCTCAATGCTGCCCACATCCCTCCTGAAGTGCGGCGCCCAGAACTGGACACAGTGCTCCAACTGCAGCCTTACCAATGTCTCATAGAGGGGGAGGACCACCTCCTTGGACCTGCTTGTGATGCATTTGTGGATGCATGACAAGGTGAGGTTAGCTTTACTGACCTGAACCTGTTCAGCCTCCACAAGAGAAGGCTCCAGAAGAGATGTAGTGGCCTGTTACAAACTAGTCAGGGGGAATCAGCAGGCACTGGGGAAGTCCCTGTTCCCCTGAGCACTGCCAGGAGTGACCAGGAATAATGGTCACAAGCTGGCAGAGGGTAGATTTAGGCTAGATATCAGGAGGCACTGCTTCACAATCAGGGCGGCTAGGATCTGGAACCAACTTCCAAGAGAAGTGGTGCTAGCCCCTACCCTGGGGGTTTTTAAGAGGAAGTTAGATGAACACCTTGCTGGGGTCGTTTGACCCCAGTACTGTTTTCTGCCATCGCAGGGGGTTGGACTAGAAGATCTACTCAGGTCCCTTCCGATCCTAGAAACTATGAAGCTATGACTGTGTCCTCACATTGGTGGCCCATGTTCATCTTGGACTCAATAACGACTCCAAGAACCTTTTCTGCTTCTGTGTAGACGAGAAGGGAGTTCCCCAGTCTGTAGGTATGCTGCTGGTTCTTCCTCCCCAGGTGCAGTACCTTGCACTTGTCAGTATTGAAACCAATCCTATTCCCATCCACCCACCCTTGTAACCTGTCCAGATCTAGCTGTACCCTGTTCCTCCCTTCTACCATGCCCACTTCTCCCCACATCTTAGTGTCACCCACGAACTTAAACAAGGTGCTTTTCACCCCCTTATCCAAGTCACTAATGAAGATGTTGAAGAGTGTGGGCCCGAGAAGCAAGCTCTGGGGAACCCCACTGCCCACATCCCTTCAGATCGAAAATGACCTGTCCACCACCACTCTCTGGTTGTGGTCCTCCAGCCAATTTGTGACCCATCTGACTGTGTAGGTACTGACGCCACAGTTGCCTAATTTTTTTATGAGAATGGGGTGAGAGACAGTGTTGAAGGCCTTCCTAAAGTCCAGAAAGACTACATCCACCACAACACCTGCATCCAAGGATTTTGTGACCTGGTTGTAGAAGGCAACCAGGTTGGTCTGAGAGGACCTCCCTTAATGAACCCATGTTGGTTTCCCCTAAGCATAATCTCCCCTGCTGGTCATTTGCAGTTGTGCTCCTGGATAATTTTCTCAAAGAGTTTCCCCAGGACCAAGGTAAGACTAATGGGTCTATAGTTTCCCAGGTCCTCCTTCCTCCCCTTTTTGAAAATGGGACCATGTTGGCCCTTTTCCAATTCTCTGCCACCTGGCCAGAGCACCATGAATACTTGTAAAGCTGTGCCTGGGGTCCCACAATGACCTCTGTCAATTCCCTCAGCACACTGGGGTGGAGATCATGTGGACCTGCTGATTTGAACATGTCCAGTCCCATCAAAAATTCCCTAACCAGAAGGTCCTCTCTGACCCAGAGCAGAGGTGAATACAGCAGCAGCAGAGGTGAATGCAGCAGCAGCGGGGGCAGCAGCAGCTGAACCCCCTAAGGTAAGTGGGGCAGAGGGACCAATGCAGCTGAACTAGATCCAGAGGGGAAGCCCCCCGGATCCCTCTTAACTGAGCCATTAGGGAGCCGTGCTCCTGAGCTGTGCAAACAGAGCGCACAAACAGGCACGTTCTGTAAGAGCACGCTGGCGTTTGCATCAGCGTTCGCACCGGCAGGCGAGCAGGAAGGGCCAGGAGGGAGACTCCTGCTAGTGTGGGGCAAAGGCACCACACTCAGCCAGAAACAAGCATCAACTCCTATGATGTTGTCGACACAGAGTGCTGCCAGGGCCCCTGCCCATGGGACTCAGCCTTCCCAGGGCTTGTCTGAGGCCTCTACCCAGACAGAGCCCATGGGGGGGGGCTGGTGTCCCCCCACCCCCCGGCCTGCGGGAGTTGCCCAGCAAGGCCTGGGGGTGGCAGGGATTTGGGACCCCTACACCTGTCCTGTAGGCACCCGCCTTAGGGCCCTGGAGGCACAGGTGAGGGAGCTCCAGGAGGAGGTTAGGCTGAGGGGAATCAGGGCTGCGGACGAAGAAATTGACAGCTATTTTCTTTCCCTGCAGGTTTACACACCCAAGGAAGAAGCACCCCGAGAGGTGCCCTCCACTGCAGAGTGGAAGATAGTCACCTCCAGAACCAGGGCTGCTTGTAACGCCAGTACCAGTTCCTCCAGTCTGGCTGGAAAACAGGTACGAGGACCTGGCATCTCTGGAAGAGAAGGAAGGAGAGGAGGAAACCGGGCAGGAGGCAACTCCATGCTCTCCACACTCCAAGCAGGCTGAAGGAGATAAGCAGGCCAGAAGGAAAAAGCATTGAGTGATCGTCATAGGTGATTCCATCCTGAGAGGTACAGAGGTCCCCATCTGTCACCAGGACCCCTTAACACGTGAGGCCTACTGCCTACCTGGAGCAACGATTCAGGACATGAAGGAGATGATCCAAGCCATGATCCAGCCCACCGATTACTACCACATGGTCCTAATCCATGTGGATACTAATGATGCAGCCAAGAGAAGCCCTGATCGCCTGATGGTGGACTACCATGCTCTGGGGTGCGTGCTGAAGCAGATAGGTGTACAGGTGGTTTTCTCTTCTATCCTACCAGTAAGCAAACATGGAAGACAGCATGCGACGTGCATTGTGGAGACCACCTGGCAGCTTCACGAATGGTGTCTCAAGGCAGGCTTTAGCTTCCTCGACAATGACCGGCACATCACAACAAGAGACATGCTCGGATGGGATGGGCTCCACTTTTCCCCAAAAGGTAAGCATGTGTTTTCTTCTAGGTTGGCAGATCTCCTCTGGCGGGCTTTAAACTAGGGGGAAGGGGAAGATGAGGGTGGAGAAAACATCGGATTGCCAGACCAAGCAACACCCACAAGTACAGCCCAGCCTAGACTGACGAGCAGAACATATAGGTAACAAGTAAGCGACAGGGGCCAGGGTAATGCTGAAAGTAGGGGGACAATGCACACATTCACAGGAGGCCTCAAATGACTCTACACAAATGCTCATAGTATGGGAAACAAGCAGGAGGAACTTACCGTCCTGCTAGCTGACACCAACCTGGACATAGTGGGGATCACCGAAAGATGGTGGGACCCAACGCATGACTGGGCAGCGAATGTCAAGGGCTATAGGCTGTACAGGAGGGACAGGATAGGAAGGAAAGGTGGGGGCATGGCACTCTATATTAAGGAGGAACACACATCCTCATCAATTAGCAAAGAATCAGAGGAGGGGCACTCTGAAGTGCTTTGGGTTAGAATACAAGGCAGTCAAGGGGAAAGAGACTTAACGGTGGGGGTCTACTACAGACCTCAAAACCAAGGGGAAGAGCTCAACCAGGAATTCTTAAGTCAGCTCATGGAGGTAGTGAAGTCAAAGGATGTGGTCATCATGGGGGACCTGAACTTTCCAGACATCTGCTGGGAAGAGCAGTCAGCCAGGTCTGACTGCTCACATAAGTTCCTAGCCAGAATGCAGGACCTCCATCTAATGCAGGAGATGCACAGCCCCACCAGGGGAAATGCCTTGTTGGACCTGGTGCTGGCTTTGGGAGACAACCTGGTGAGGGGGCTGCGGGTGCTCAACCACCTGCGCGACAGTGATCATCGTCTGCTGGAATTCACCATCCAGCACAAGGTGGCAAAGGCCTGAAGCAAGGCAGTAGCCCTAGATTTCAGGAGGGCAGACTTCAATGAGCTAAAGAGAATAGTCGGGGAAGCACTGACGTCCCAGAGGGGAAGGGAGCCAGGTGTCCAAGGAGAGTGGTTGCTCCTTAAGGAGACGATCCTCAAGCCCAAAGGGAGGTAATCCCAACATGGATCAAAGGGAGCAGGAGGGCACATAAGCCCCCATGGCTCACCAAAAGCAACCAGGAATGTCTCCTGGCAAAAAGGGAGGCGTACACCCAATGGAAGGGAGGGGCCATCACCAGGGAGGACTGTACTGAAGTTGCTCAGGGATGTAGGGGGCAATCTGGAAGGCCAAAGCGGAGATAGAACTGGGACTAGCTTCTCGGATCACGGACAACAAGAAGTCCTTTTTTAAGTACATAGGGGGCAAAAAGAAAGTTCTGGGTAATGTGGGGCCCCTGCAGGATACGTTAGGAAATTTGGTCATCACACCAGACGACAAAGCCAACATATTTAACAATTTCTTTGCCTCCATTTTTCTAAGCAGGGACCAGAACAGTCACCCCTCCTCTGGGCCCCCCTTAGGTCCCAGGGGAGGCACACATAGGCCAAGGGTTAGTGAGGAACTAGTTAGGGAACTTCTGGCAGAATTGGATGTATTCAAATCAGTTGGTCCAAATGATCTCCACCCGAGAGTCCTGAGGGAATTGGCTGAGGTCATTGCAGGACCCCTGGCACGGCTTTATGAGCACTCATGGTGCTTTTCTGTGGTGCCAGAGGACTGGAAGAGGGCCAATGTGGTTCCCATCTTCAAAAAGGGGAGGAAGGAGGACCCAGAAAACTATAGTCCAGTTAGTCTTACCTTGATCCTGGGTAAGCTTTTTGAGAGAATTATTCCCGGCACATGTCCATGAGGGGCCAGCAGGGGAGATTATGCTTAGAGGCAACCAACACGGGTTCATTAGCAGCAGGTCCTGTCAGACCAACCTTGTGGCCTTCTATGACTATACCACCAAATCCTTAGATGCAGGGGTAGCAGTGGACACAGTCTTCCTGGACTTTCAGAATGCCTTCAACACTGTCTCTCACCCGTTCTCATTGAGAAACTGGGGGGCTGTGGTGTCGACACCCACATAGTCAAATGGGTTGCCAACTGGCTGGAGGGCCGCACCCAGAAAATGGTGGTGGATGGGTCATTTTCGACTTGGAGGGATGTGTGTAGTGGGGTTCCGCAGGACTCGTTACTCGGGCCCACACTGTTCAACATCTTCATCAGTGATTTGGACGAGGGGGTAAAAAGCACCTTTCAAATTTGTTCAAATTTGTTCAAATTTGCTGATGACACTAAGATGTGGGGGGATGTGGGCACACTAGAACGGAGGAATAGGCTGCAATCAGACCTAGACAAGTTACAGGGGTGGGCGGATGAGAATAGGATGGGATTCAACCCTGACAAGTGCAAAGTGATGCACCTGGGGTGGAACAACCAGCACCATACCTACAGGCTGGGGAACTCCCTTCTCACCAGTGCAGAGGCAGAAAAGGATCTTGGAGTCACCATTGACTCCAAGATAAACATGGGCCGGCAGTGTGGGGATGCAGTCAGGAAGGCCAGCCGGACCTTGTCATGCATCCACAGATGCATCCCAATCAGGTCCCCCTCTATTTGGCACTGGTCAGGCCGCAGATGGAGTACTGCATCCAGTTCTGGGCACCGCACTTCAAGAGGGATGTGGACAACATGGAGAGAGTCCAGAGGAGGGCCACTCACATGACCAGGGGCAGCAGGGCAGGCCCGATGAGGAGAGGCTACTGTGCCTGAACCTGTTCAGCCTCCACAAGAGAAGGCTGAGGGGGGATCTAGTGACCTGTTACAAACCAGTTAGAGGGGACCAGCAGGCACTGGGGGAGTCCCTGTTCCCCCAAGCATTGCCAGGAGTGACCAGGAATAACAGTCACAAGCTGGCAGAGGGTAGATTAGGGCTAGCTATCAGGAGGCGCTACTTCATGGTCAGGGTGGTTAGGATCTGGAACCTACTTCCAAGAGAAGTGGTGCTGGATCCTACCCTGAGGATCTTTAAGAGGAGGCTAAATGTACACCGTGCTGGGGTCGTTTGACTCCAGTACTCTTTCCTGCCATGGCAGGGGGTCGGACTCGATGATCTTTTCAGGTCCCTTCTGACCCTAGAAACTATGAAACTATGAAACCCTAGGCCTGGCTGTTCCTCTCTTGAGTCCATCCAGAATCCCAGTGGGGAGGATGTCCTGGAACCTGCTCAGAAAAATGAAGGCAAAGAACTTGTTAAAGAGGTCAGCTTTGTCATCTGGTACAACCACTAGATTGCCAAGCATGTCCTGCAGGTGCTTTCTTTTTACTCCCTATGTATTTAAAAAAGGACTTTTTGTTAGTCTACTGCACATCAAAGTGCATATGTAGATGCACCCTGAGTAAATGATATTATTGATGGTCTGAAGAAGTCAACACTGTTTTCACATTATCAGTAATCCACATAAAGATATGACTGGAGTTCTAAACAGAAAGAATTTTTCCTGTAAGTGAGAACATTTGAAGTTTTGAAAAAATTAAATAGCCCTCTCCTTTATTAGGATGAAAAGTCAAAAAAAATTCAAGGATTTTTCAAACCAAAAAATATGGAGGGAAAAAGATATAGTCAATCAACTAACTTTGTTTTAATAATTTCAAATCTTTTTGACTTTTAAAAATATTTTGCTATAAATTAACATAGAGTTCTAAACAAAAAGTCAATTCAAAATGAAAACTAGGACCTTTCACAATGAAAAGGTCAAAGGGAATCTTATGACAATGTTAGATTTTTTTTTTCTTTTTTCAAGGAAAATAAACATTTTTCTTGGAAATATTTATTTCAAAAGGTCCAAAGCAAATTTACTAATAATCAAGACTCTGTGGATAATAGTGTTTGACTGAGTATGGAGCAATAGACTTTAGAAAACATGTCTTTGAGAGTGGTTTATATGTAGATATGATAGGCTAAGTCAAGGATTTCCCAGCAATTGTGATGAATCCTATGCCTTTTCCTGGTTCTTACAACATAGAGAAGAGATAAAAGGGGTTATCTGATATATTATGGATCTTGAGGAGCTGTACTAGCTGTTTTTAGAAGGTAGGATTTACATAAATGGACTCAGGTATGGCATGAACATATTGCAATTTGAGACAGAGTAGTAGGAAGATGCACAGCTGGTGTAGCTTTATTCCAGAACAGCATATAGTATAATATCTAGTCTTCCTCATAATTATTGAAGTGCCAGTCCAGGATGTAAATTTTGTGTTTTCCTCTTTTCCTTTATAGCTACCTTCTCTTCTCTTTAGTTTAAATGTAGATGAAAATCAGGTTAGCTGACCATGCGCCAGGTCCTTTGGCATTGGCTTTAAGTTTATAATGTGTTCGCTGTTGTCCCTGTTCCCTAAAACCACTTCTTTAGTGAGGGGAGTAATGCTACTTTACATGGAAGTGGCTGATTTATATTGCCATTCAACTCTGGAGTTGTACCTAATGTTATAATGCCTATAGGGAGGTAGATAGTACTAGTCTGAAGAGCTTTAAATGTCTTTGGCTCTGAGAATGTGAGGATCTTTTTGGCTTTAGGACAAGGTTAGGTCAATCTAAAACAGGGTTTGGTGAATCTAAATGCCTATCTCTGTAGTCATTCAGAGGAGATAAATCAGGAAAAAATGGTGTGCCTGATCTGAGTATGTCCACTAGCTTAGACCAAGACTAGGTTAACCCAGTCTAGGAAAGGGTAAATCTGACCTTGCAACCAATGCCAGCATATCCTCAGGGTTAGGAAAACCCAGCCACTCACCCTAGCTCTGGGCCTGTGTTAATCAAATCCCACCCCACTACCCTGAATGGGCTATTTTAAAACCTCCAAACCTCTACCTCCCAGATTGGACATCCTTCCCCACACAGACCCATAACCCCCTCACCCCTGGACCTGCTACTCCCCATTCACACCCACCTCTCCTCCCACTCCAAGTTACTGACTCTGGTTTCCCTGTGAAGAGTGCTGACAGACATGCAGCTCCCCCTTGTAACTCATGGCATGTTGCAGGAAGCACCATGAGTTACAGCAGATGTTCTTTGTTAGGTGCAGAGGGTTGGGGGATTGAGCTCCAGTTTGGAGCTGACTGTGTATCTGCAGCCTTTCTCCCTTCTCCCTCCCCCACTCCCTTCCCAGCTCTAGTGCTGTCTTCAGGATGTCCTCCTTTGGGGGAACGTGGTAAATAGATGCTCCCCCAATCCCTGATCTACTCTCCTGATATACCTGTAGGCTGCTACCAAGTCCCCACGAAGTCTTCTCTTCTCCAGGCTAAAGAGCCCCTAGTCTTTCAGCCTCTCCTCATATGACCTGGTTTCTAGGCCTCTAATCATGTGTATGACCCTCCTTTGCATTTTCCTGAGCTTCTCCACATCCTTCTTGAAGTGAAGCACCCAGAACTGGATGCGGTACGCCAGCTGTGGTCTCACCAAAGCTGAGTAGAGTGGGAGGATGACATCCTTTGCTGCATACATCCTACTGCATACATCCACTCTCAGTTTAGGTATAGGAGGCTTAAAATAAGCCATGTACACCTAGACTGGGTGAAGCAAACTGTTGCTTATGTTCAGTTTGGAAAGAAAAATATCTAATGCATAACTAGGTGTCCAGGTGTTACTTGCATCTCTGATATCTTTGTGACCTCCTCAAGAGCACCTTACTTATGTCTTAGGCCCTTATCTCATGCACAGGGTGAAATTGTGTCCTACCCTTTCCAGACTGATGTTTTATTCTGCAGTCATGCTTGCAAATTATTGTGATCACTTTTGTAGTTCTGGGTTTATTTCAGCACTTGAAGCTTTGCAAATACACTTTCATAAAGCGCACAGCACTATTTATTGAAAATGAAAGCATTAAATAAAAAACAAGTTAGATAGCAATAACAGCATAAACAGAGATTTATTTTTACAGAGTAGGCAATGCCTACTCTATAAGAGCTTGGCAGATATTGCACATAATTTCTTAACTCTATTAATAGGGAGTTATTCTTTTCCAGGTTAGGGCCACCTTTTTGAGGGCCTTTGTCTCTCTAGGTACCTTAAAATAAGAGAAACCAATCAATGGTCCTCTCCCCTCAAAAGACAACAAAGGGCTTGGTATGCATATGTGGTAGGTCAGTAGGGGGCACTTCTGTGCTGAGCCACCTGCCTCACTGTGCCCCACCAAAACCCAAGCTTCAGATGCCTCTCCAGGGGCACCAACTTCTGGCCAATCCTCTTCCTGGAGCACACCCACAAACCTAGGATAACTGATGCCACCACCCAGGATCAGGTCTTTGTCTGCACCCTGTGCTGCCCAGAATACACAGGCCCTGTAGACCTTGTGATTGTGGAGCACTTCTATTAGCCTGAATCATAAAAAAGTAGTCATCCAAGCAGATGGAGTCAAAAGGCATGCCAAAGCCCTCTCAAGCATGTACCACGTGTACCAGCCTGAGATCCATTTGATATGCATCTAGATTACTGTAAACTATATTTTTAGTTAAGTTTCTGGTAATTTACTCACTACCACATCCTGAGTATGAGAGAGAACTGTGGAGTCCACACTTCTGTGTGAGTTCTAAGACGTAAGACCTCTTTATTCCTAGAGGGGACACTCTTAAATAGCCCTTCTGACCTCACCATCTGTACCCAGTAAGGGACAGGTGTTACTTTGAATTACCAATTTATCAAATCAAGAGCAAGACGTTATAAAGGGGGGGAAGGCAAAATTCTGCGTTTATTGATTACATGAATTAGACATAAAGGTTTAAGACACACCACTCATACAGACGCACACAAATCATCCCACACATCATTACACTCAGACATACACAAACACAAAACAACCATTCCATTCAGACATAATAGTTACCAGCAGCAGCTGTTCAATAGGAGTACTGGGTGGCTGGCCCCGACCTATTGAGAGAAGATGCAGATAGCAGGCTGAAGTGGGGTGGACAGATGCATCTGTGGTCTGAAAAAGCAGCAGTTGAGAAAGACTCACCCAACCCAGTATATTCCACTTTTATGGGGATTGGCATCTTTTGTTTTGCACTTTGGGGTTTTTCCATACCCAATGAAGTTGTTTTGCAGTCGTTTGTCATCCATCTTCTGCTTATCTCAGCCTGAGGTCAGTTTGGTAGAAAAAGTTGGTATCTTGACCTTTAAATGTCCTTGCTGCCCATCTGGCAGGATGTGTGCATTCCTCCTCCTTGTTATCTCCGTTGTGCCCTAGGCCTCAAAGGTATTCTTCAGTCATCTATTAATTAGTTTACTGACTGATAACTTACATATTTGGTGCCTTGTTGCTTAAAAATACACTTAAATCTTCTTTTCCTGTCTCTATGCTTTTTTCTCACCATTCACCCTTTCACGTACACTCATACATAAAGGGCATGCAGAGGTGATTCACTTATGTCAAGCAAAAGAATACAAAATGGATTTTTCAAGTTACTTACAGGGCAAGACTAACATAGTTACAGTTCACTACTATTACACTCAATGTTAACATGATCTACAATAGTTCATGCCACACAGGTGTCATTTGATGCTGGCCAATCAATTTGAAAACATCACAGTTACCTAAAGGAGTGACATGAACTTAATCCCATGTTGTGAGGTCAGAGCTCCAGATATCAGAGAAGTTCAATCCACCCTTGCATACCTGAGGCTCATGTACGCAGTAACATGGGGCAACCAGGTTAATAGACATGAGGGAGAGAGAGAAACAGGCAACCCACTATGAGGAGGGAGGAGGCTGGACTGGGATTCTTTCACAGCATATAACTGGAATTTACATTGGTTTTATTTTCTAATTTTATTCAGGAATGCAGCTCTATAAAATTGATAGCAAACCCCTAAACTATACATATAATTTAGATAAGATATATTAGTCCTCAGATACAACATGGAGCCTGATTCTGGTCCGTTTAGGTACATAATAGGCTTATGCATCTAAGTTCAATTAGATTCCACCCTGCGTGAGAATCTCTGATGCAATTTTAGGGTCCTGAAACCATTAATTTCAAGAATTGCTTTGACTTTATTCATCACTAATAATTTGAAATAGTCAAAGACTTTTAACAAAAGTTTTGTATTATGATCAAACATTCTGGAAACAATCACTTAGGATTTTTATTTATTTATTTTCATTTTGCAATAGCTCTGATAAGATGGTTTATATTAAAGGCCTAGGAGTGGAAATCTAGCAACCTGGCTATTCTTGATTCTGCTACGGAAATTCAGGGTAATTTTGGAGAATTCATTCAATATCCACCAACCCATTTTTCCTGGCACATGAAGGGCAACTCTTAAATTTGCTCACACACCCACTCCCCCTCTCACGTGCCAAACCTGAAAACACAGGAATGAAGTCTTGCCAAAGGTATCTTCTGCAGATCCTCTCGAACTTCTGTCTCTGCCCTGCTTCAGAGTGGATGACACAGGTAACGCTCCATTCTGGATTTCATGCTGTAAGCATGAAAGCATCAGGGACACAATGTAGATATGCTCTTATTTGCTTTTTCCCTGATTGCACTTCATGGCCAGATCCACAGGAGCAGGGGAATGCATTTACAGCAGCAGAAACAGTAGCAGCCCAAATTTGTGCCACCTCTGTGCCACAGTGCATGCCCCTGCCTGTGAGCTTTGCAGCAGGACACATTGTCCCGCAGCTCCATGTCCTGCAAGGGGTGCTGGCTGGAACACAGGGTGCCTCAGTGTGGGGCTAGCAGGCAGGCAGCCCCTGCACTGGGGCACTCTGTACCCCAGGTGGCTGGGGAGCAATACATGGAGCTTGGGGAGAAGGCTCCCCCTACATTCGCTCACTGTGGAGCCCCCACACTGCAGCACCATGCACCACAGCCAGGCACTTGTGAGCTTGCTGGGGTGAAGTGTGCCTTGTCTCACCATGCCAGCATGGGGGCTGCACTGTGGAACTCCCATGCTCAAAGATACTGCACCCTTTTTTAAACAACTATTGTAAATTTTAGCCCTGGTACTCCATAAACATACTTTTAAGCAGTACTTCTGTACCTACTTAGATATAGCACAAGCTATGCATAAAATTAGTCCAAAGCCAAAAGACTTATGATTTACTATATAATTCACTGGGCTAGGCCTCAGCAGAGTCAAGAGCATTTCAAGCTGTGGTGACCCCACAGCTCAGCACTGCTCGGTATGTTTATATGGTCCAGATACCTCTCCCAAAGAATCGGCATGCTAATTAGCCTTATGCTTATGACCAGAACTAGGTTTTTTTTGTCATGACTACTGGGACCCTCCAAAAAGTTATGTGCAGATGAGGCACAGGACAACCTGGTCCAGCTTCACCTCATGGAGGATGAAGCCACACTAATCATATGTGACAGATTGAGAGAGAGGATGACAGAGGGATTCTTGATGAAGTGTTTGGGGCCCTGTTTTGTGATGTTTGCCAGACATTTAAGGCTGGTGCAGAAACAAGATTAATAGGAAATAGAAAGAAAGGTGCAGCTTAGCTGTGGAAAGTCAAAATCTATTCAATGCAGTGCCTTACCATGACTTGAAAAAGAATTGGATAGTGAGGAAGACTGCATGCAATGGGCATAGCATGTATTTTATTAACAAAGGATGTATTAATCTATTCTTGTGGTAGGCTTCTGTCATGTTTGCCCACTAAGAGATATGTGTTTTGTAGTCATGCTCAGTGTTGGCTGCTTTTAATCAATTTCTCAGTTTGTTTCCATACTGCTTCTGGTAATAGTTTAATGATAGACAATGTATTCAATGAAAAGGCTTTCCCTGTGTGAGAATATAAAACGAGGTGACTTTCCCCCATGCTGACTGGGTGAAAAAAACCTTGCCTTATATTCAAATAAATATGGTAATGATTACACTATTTCCTAGGGGGTTGAAACGATCTACAAAAAAGTATCTCACATGAAATTTACTCTAGGGATACAAAAGTTCTATAATTGCCCCCTCACCCCCAAAAATAAAAAAAAATAAAATAGAGACAATACAGCCTGGGTATAAGAGCACGAAACAAGCCTCTGTTAATCCTTCCCTCAGAAAACCTCAGATGTTTCAAAGGATTATTTGAATATGTCCCTCCAACCCTGCTTTTCTCTTTCTGAATTCACTGTTTAGTTTAATGTAATTGGCTTTGTGCTGGAGTTTAGTAGGTTTGAAAGTGCTAAACTTTTATTGCTTTATATTTGTCAATATTACATTTAATTCCCTCTATGAAAGCCCATTTACAAATCAAATCTATATTGCTTTAAATTTTGCTAGCTGCACAGCCTTCACTTGGCAACCTCCATTTTTTGTCAGAAAATGTAACAAACCTACAGTCATTCCTCATGTGTAGATCTATTTTTTTAAGTGTTTGTGCAGACACACACAACAAGCTTCTAAGCATTAACACCCAGTAGACCTCAAACATGCCCCCTAGTTTTTCATAGCTCCTTTCACAAGAATTATAGTCACTGTTTTCTGTTTTTCAACCTGTTCTATACCTCTTCTCATGTCCTGCCCTGAATCCTTGCTGCTGCTTGGAGATTAAACAAGAACTTGTCATGTGAAATTTTGCAAAAGCCTTTTTGAAAATCCAAATACAGAGTGTCATGTGCACTGCCCTTAGCAAACTTGTCAGTACCCCTTTATGTAAACTCCTCTCCCCCAAAACACAACAAACAAAAACTCTGAATGAAATGATCAAAAGCACAATTAATAGCTCTTAATTTACAGACAGCAGATTATGTAGGGCACACACTGTGCCAAAAAGTAACCTAGCAAATTCTGTACAACATTTTTTTCTTAATTTTCAATAATGATTTAATGCTTCTTTTCCACTTCATTAAACTGCACAAAGTAGTATCATCTGACATACTTAGTAATAACATTGGATTAGCCTCTCTGCAGAAGCAGGCCAATCAAATACACATATAAAAGTATTGAAATGTTTAATTGGCTGCAATATTAGCAAACGCTTCTAAGTATACAGCTGATCCTTAATCAGAAAATAGTAATGAGCTGTCATTTGCTGTTATTCACTCTGAGTTTGAACATCACAGCTCTGAGGCAAAGAAAATGCCCTCCTTTTCTTCTAGTGCCCCAACTCTGAAAAAGCAAGGAAGAGAGACAGAGCAGAAAATGGACCCCATTCATGAATGCACAAGGCTATTTCTGAGCAGTTACTGCATTGTTTATGCCAGCAAAAATTGCATCACTCCCATTTCTGCACAAATTACATGTTTTCTATGCTTCATTGGACCCCTTTTACATAGAACATAAATGGAGCTTTTGCATTAGGTGGAACAAAGATTGCCATCACTCATTATTAAAGCTGGATAAAAAACACTTGGCTCTATCCAGGTTTTCAGAAAAAGGCAAAAGACTTCAAAATCCTCCCCACTTCCCCCACCTTTCTTTTCTTGCCTTATATCCATTCACTTTTCAGAGGGCTTTTTTTGTCTGAAGCAGTAATGGATTTTCTCCAAGCAAAGGTGTTCTAATTGCTTAAGAAATAGTATGGGTGTGATCTATTGGGAAATATTGCTAGTTTAGGCCTTGCAAAACTCAGTGAATGAGGACTACACACAGCAGGTTGGTCTATCCAATGGAAAGGTCAGCCAATTGCACAAAACCAAACAAAACCTCTGCAGCTGTAGGATGTCGAGGCAGTGGAAAGCTCATGTAAAAGGAGCTTCAGCTTCCTAAATGAAGTGCTCCTAAGGCTATCCCCATTCAATTCCTGCTTGATGCTGTAGGCTGACATTTTCAAAAGTGGCCATAATTTTTTGGTGCTTGACTGGAGACTGATGTTTAAACATGCTGATTGCTGTGTTGCTCTCACACAAGTTGAAAACATCAGTGAGTTCCTAGCACTTTGCCAAATTAGGCTTACAGTCTCACAGCAACAGAGGCACCCCAAATGAGCGGCTGTTATTGCAAATTAGGACTGATGCCCTGCAGGAGTTATTTCAGATCTCAAGTTGGTGTGCTACCCATATTAAATGAAAGCAACATAATCATCATGGCCATGAACATTGCCATTATCATCAGCATAAGCATAATAATAGTACCAGCAACAATAATAACACATTAGCATTTCAATATATAGGAGATTCTCCCGTGTTTGTGTGTGCATGCACGTGTTCGTATATGAATACATACATTCATGGAAGGTTGAATTCCTGTCCTTTATTTCTGAAGGTGCAAAGGGGTCCTTCTCGCCATTGCCGTTGCAGAAGGATTATCTAACATTTTTTTCCAAGCCCCTTGGTTCGCCATTTAATTTGGAAGAAGTGAGTATTTGTCAGTCTGATGGCCTTTCTCTTTTTCCTTGGCTGACAGGTTAACACTTTTAGGCAGGGAGATATTGCTTGCAGATCATATAGTCCCTTTTTATATTATTTCTTGGATAATTAACACTTGAAAAATTCCTACAGTTGAAGCAGAATAAACAAGCAGGTTTGCCAGGGCAGCAGAACTAGTCAAGACAGATGCCACAGTTATTCTTCTTACAACTGTGGAAGCTGTTGTGTCTCTCCTTCCATTAGCAGAGCCACTGGTGCCTAACAGGAGGATTTTCAGTGCAGAACTCTCTCAAGTTAAACTGCACCTACTTTCCCTCCTACTAGTCTCCAGCACACATCCTTTCATTGAAAAGCACGCAAATTACCCATTAAGGTTATTTTTATTATTAACTTCTGTTTATTTGTGTAGGGGCGCCTCACATATTAGCTGAGGTTGAATCAGCCAGTCCCTTTGGTGTCTTCTCAAGAAATATTACCTTGAAATTACTATATTTCATTCACTGACGTGGTAAAAATAACCTAATTATTCTGACAATTTTATCTAAGGCTTGCAGATTTTATGTACCAAGCATATAAAAAATAGCTTCTTGATGAACAGTTCTCTAGGAGTACATTTTTTGTACATATCATCTGGAAGAGTTCTTCTGACACAGAGATATGTAATTCTTCTAGTAGCTGATAAATGGAAAACCTGCCTTACTTCAGGTATCTGTGTCAGGTATATGTGTATGTATATATATATATATTTTAAATTGAGATATAGTGGGTTTTTTGTCAGTGCTGTGAATGCTACTGAACTAACTCCTCAGAGCTTCCTGGCTATCTCTCATTAATGAAGTAGGGTCTGTCTTTTGATCCTCAAATGCCCACTCAACAAAAAATTGCCCCTCAAAAAGTACCTCAAATCTTTATTATTTTGTAGCTGCAAAAACTAAGGACTGATCTAATGTACTGAATAAAAAATATTATATTTTACATTATATATATATATTTTTTTAAATGTCAAAGCTGCAAAGTAAAGCACTCAAAGGCTAGGACATGAGAATTTTCAGATGCCCATGAAATTTCATTTTGGCCACTGTGAAGTACGTGGTAGCACCAGGATTAGAATCCAGTTTACATTCATTTCATTTTAATTCTTTAAATTCAACAGAAAAGATCATCTGTTCTTGCAACTTCCTGTTTATCTAATGCATTGTCCATCATGTGCACTGAATAAGCCAGGAAACCCGCAGAGCAAATGCTACTTGGTGATGTAATTAAAGACTGTATCATATTACTCATGCATAAGGGAGATAAATTAAGGCTTCACCGGTGATCTTATGGTTGATGACTATCAGACCATCAGTGAGAGAATAAAATAAAAAGATTACAGAAACAGGAAGCATGATTTGAACAGCAAGCTACTATAATAAAAAGTAATGTAAGACAATAATCTAAAGTAACAGAGACACTGTGCATAGAAAAAAAAATCTTAGGATATATACAGATGTTCATTTTTACCACAAGGAATTTCTTTACATCTCAAGAACCTATGTGAGCCTTTACCACAGCTCCACTCCTCCTGGTGCTCTGGAGAAGGTTAAACTGGGAGAAAAATGTACAAATGCTCATTCTCTCAAGAGAAACTCTCCTGTGAGTGATTTAAACTCAGCTGTTCCTGGGTTATCTTTCTCCCAGAGTTGCCATTTTGGCTCCTGGAAAAAAAACAACAAACCTTGAATACCTGTACACTTTTGTTTTCTACTGGGAGAATGATGATTCTCACTGTAGAAACTGAACATCTGTATATGGTCTAAGACTAAGCATGTCAAAGGGATGTGGTTCTTATACTGATGTTTATCAAAATGTATCTTTTATACAGAGTTCTAAAAGAGAGAAAAATAAAAGACAGAAAAAACCCCGCCCTCTAAATGAAGCCAGAGAATAGTCATAAAATGAAGCCAGAGAATAGTCATAAAATAATCACTAATGATAAAATCTGTTAGGGTTTTTTTTTTAATTTTTTTACTAGAGCTGGCCAAAAACTAGGTTTGAATTTTTATAAAATTCTAGTCTCCCAAAAACCAGGTTTGATTTTATTTAACAAAAAATTGCCCTCTATTTTTTTCAATTAAATTGGTCATCAGACATTATATAGCAAGCAAAGAGTATACATTTCTTGATTAATTCTTACAAATATGAACAATAAAATTAGGCTCTATCTTCGTCTTGTCCCTCATGTCTTGTTCCCAAATTGACTTTAAAAAATAGGGGGTTTTGGCCTACATCCTCATTTGAAATTTTCCCACCAGGAATAACAGTTTACTAATTTGCAAAACTAAAACAAACAAGCAAAAAACCTCTGGTATCCTTCCTTTCTTTACCCTGTTTTATCTTTTATCATTTGGAAAACAGTGGCAAAATGTGAAAAAATTGTTATTTTTTGAGTGTTTTCTAAGACAGTTCCAAACCAGAGAGTTGCATTACCACCCCAATAGTGCTTCAAATCTCCACAGCAAATAACTTTTGACTCAGGTGGAGAACTTCCCCTTCAGGGGTTTTTTTTTTTTTTTCCAGCTACAGTAACATGATTTAACATCTCACCAGCTATGTAATTTAACATTATCAATAATACCTAAAATAACAAAAAGAAACTAGGGGAAGGCATAACATGTCTTTCTTTACCCTCAATGGGCATGTCTACATATGCAATTAATGTGCACGAATTTACTGTACAACAAATTCAGGTGCATTAAACTTCTCCCAGACACCTGTCTATAGAAGTGCCTGGGTCAGGAGGAAATTGAACCCTAATCTAGGGTTGGTCTTGCCCTGCTTTGCCCTCTTGCAGAGGCTAAGGGGAGCTCCAGGCTCCCCCAGATGCCATCCCTGGGAAGACAGGGAGCTCTTGGGGCAGCCCCAGGCTGGCAGAGGGCATGGGTGTCAGACACGGCTTCCAGGGGAGAGGTGTCTCCAGCTCTGGGGGCAGCTCTAGCTGCACGGATCTCAGGGCCAACACCGAGCTCCAGGGCTGTCTCAGCTCTGAGGGAGCTCCCTGCCACCCCCTGGAACTCAGGGCTGGCCTCAAGCACCACCCAGCTTGAGCTCAGGGCTTAGGCAAGCAGCAATTGTGGCCCCCTGCTGCTTGGGCTGACTGGAAACAATTTGCTTCTGGTCAGAGTCTACATGTGTGCATTAATTTAAAGTGCCATTGTCTAGTACCTGTATCTGTCAGTACTAGCAAACAGTACTTTAAATTAATCTACTGCATAGTAATTGCTACAAATGTTTAGATGGTGACATTTTACTGCACATTAGATTAGCCTAATATGCAGTAAGCACACGTGTAGACGTGCCCAGCGAGAAGCAAGAAACCTTATCAGTAAGTAAATGAGAACGATCCAAAGATCAAAGTACTTGTTTATTATTATAAACCAAGATTCTCACCAGTTTAACTTTTCTCTACCTTTGTCTCTCCACTAGACCACTGTGATTGTGTGATTTAAAAAAAGGATTGATTATCTTGGCTTGAGCCCCCACCCCACCATCTAGAAACCTGGGAAAATAATAATAATTTCTGCCTGGGTGTTCCAGTGTGAACAAACTCCTCCACTGGCAAGCAGTATTAAACTGTAACAAGTTTTATTTATAGAGGAAAGGGAGATAGGATGACAAACAGACTTAGCTACCAAGGTGAAGTATGCCTACTTAGCCTGCACTTGCAGGAAGGCAGTCAGAAAGGCCAAAGCAGAAATGGAACTTAGGCTGGCAACAAAAATTGAAGCCAAAAAGTCCTTCTTCAGGTATATAGGGAGAAAAAAGAAGGTGTGAGGTAGCACAGGACCCCTACAGGACAAACTAGGGTAGTTAGTGACAGATAGCGGGGACAAGGCTGAGCTCTTTAATGAGTTTTTTGCCTCTGCATTCCTGAACTTGGATCAGAACAAGTATAGTCATTGGATCATAGAGAGGCACAAAAAGGAAACCAGCCCACCAACTGTTAGCACCAACTTAGCAAAAGGACACTTGGAGGGGCTGGATGATCTTCATCCAAGAATGCTGAAGGAAATGGCCAGTGTTATAACAGAGCCACTGGCATGGCTGTTTGAGCACTCTTAGTGCTTAGGTCAGGTCCCAGAGGACTGGAAAAGGGCTAGCGTGGTCCTTATTTTCAAGGAGGATCGGGTAACTATAGACTGGTTAGTCTCAGCTCTAACCCTAGGAAAACCTTTGAAAAAATTGTTAAAATTTGTGACAGTGCAATGGGGAAAACAATGCTGAAGGGCAACCAGCACAGATTCATAGCAGGTAGATCCTGTCTGACTAACCTTGTTTCTTTTTATGACCAGGTCGCAAAATGCTTAGACACAGGAATCGAGATAGATGTCATCTACTTGGATTTTAAGGAGGCCTTCAATACGGTATCTCATTCTATTCTCACAGATAAACTGAGTGGCTCTGATGTAGATGATTACGTGGCCAGGTGGGTAGAAAATTGACTTAGGGATCGCACCCAGAGAGTGGTGGTGGATGGTATTGACCAGGAAAGTTGTGGGCAATGGAGTCCCACAAGGATTGGTCCTTGGATTGGTGCTGTTCAGTGTCTTCATCAGTGACTTGGATAAAGTCATGGAGAGCACTTTGTCCAAATTCACAGATAATATCAAATTATGGGATAATGTTAACATACTAGAGGGTAGGGAATGAATCCAGGCAGATCTGGACATGTTGGAAAAGTGGGAGGAACAGAATAGCATTCAGTTCAATAAGAACAAGTGCAAGGTGCTGCACCTGGGGAGAAGGAATCACCAGCACAATTACAGGCTGTGGGACGACCTTCTCAACAGCATATCAGTGGAAAGGGATCTCAGAGTCATTGTTGACACCAAAATGAACGTGAATTGTCAATGTGATGAAGAGATCGGTAAAGTTTAACCGCACTTTATCAAGATTTAGCTTGTGCATGACAAGCAGGTCCAGGGAGGTGATACTTCCCCTTTATGTGACATTGGTCAGGCCACAGTTGGAGTACTGCATCCAGTTTTGAGCACCACGCTTCAAGAGGGATGTGGACAGCCTGAAGAGGGTTTAGAGAATGGCCGCTAGTATGATATGGGGCCTGCAGACAAAGCCCTACAAGGAGAGAATGAGGACCCTGGATCTCTTCAGCCTCTGGAAGTGAAGCCTGAGAGGTGATCTTGTAGCTGCCTATAAGTTCATTGGAGGGGGGGAGGGGGTGGGCAGCAAGGAACAGGAGATGCTTTGTTTCCTTGGAGTAACTAGGAACAATGACCACAAAATGATGGAAAGCAGATTTAGGTTGACATGAGGAAGAACTTCTTCACGGTAAGGGTTGCCAGAATCTGGAATGGGTTTCCAAAGGAGGTGGTGCTCTCCCCTACCTTGGGGAGTTTTTAAGCAGAGGCTAGAAATGCACATGGCTGGGGTCATCTGACCCCAGCACTCTTTCCTGTCCAGGGCAGGGGGTTGGGCTTGATGATCTACTAAGGTCTCTTCTGACCCAAATATCTATGAATCTATAAAACCCCTTATTAATCAATAGACCACCTCAACCCACTATTAACTGTTTAAGAGAGTCAATAGGTTCAGAGTTCTTTCTTAGTTCTACACAGGGTGGACAGTGTAGTCAGTAGAGCTAGTGTAGCTCTTAGCCCAAGATTTCCCTTGCCTTACCATTGCTGGGGTGCTGCTCCATTACTGCTCTTGTCACTCCTTACCATTGCTAGGTGTGCTGCTCCTTACCACTGCTCTGCTCGGGGGTGGAGCATTGCTCCTTGTTGCTTCTCACCACTCACTGTTGCTCTTCACTGCTACTAGGGCTTTACTCTTATAGTTGTATAGGCAACCTAGCTCTCTACAACCTAGCTGTCTAAAATGCAAGTCAGTTCTTTCAGCATCTGGCAGGCACACGCTAATGCCCTAAGGATTTCAGCTCTTTAGGACTAAGTGGGTAACAGGCTCAGACTGAAAAAATACATTGCCAGTACTTTTCCCTTTATAGCTCAATACCATCTCCTTAAAAGAGCTCCAGTCTGAAGCCTCTCCTTATTCCCTTGTGACTCCTGTGCTGGGACTTCCACTTTTACCTTAAACTTCCACAGAGTCACAATGAGCCCTGACCCCTCAGCTACATTTACTCAGTTTTCACTTACAACATCAGACCCCTTATGAACTTCACAGTTTTAGAAGGCAGAGCCCGTGCACACAAACCTGACTTCCCTCGCCTTTTATATTCAAAATATAAAAGCAGTTAAAACATTTTGTTATAGTCAAAACAAGCACGGAAGAGTTTTTCCCTCCTCTGCCCATGCCTACCAATGGAACATATGCAGATAAGAGATAGCTCAGTAATCTGACCTTGCATACTAATGGTGGCATGCAAATAAGCACCACAGAGAGGTCCTTATATGGGTACAGTAGCAATAGGCTTACATCTACGTCTGCATGAGACTTATATTGTTCCTCTCCCTGGACTCTCTAATTTCATTTCAAATTTGTATTAGGACTTATCCTGTTGAAACCTCTAGGCTTCTCCACTACTTGAAAAAGATTCACTCTGGGGATATGCTAAATTACAAGTTTTATGCTTATGTTTGAAATAGGTGTTTATATGAAGCTTTTACAAATCCTATTCATCTACCTACACAAACTTAATACCACTGAACCCTCTTCAGAGTACTAGACTCTTCAAAATGTGCTCTGTCCTCCTCCTTTCCTTGTGAGGGAAAGGCCTTTGCCTTTTTAATCTCTCCTCTTATAATACCTTTAGGGTTGGAGGTTTAGAAGGCAATGGTTTGCTTTTCTGGAAGACAAGTCAGGAGATTTTTCTATGCCCCTTTCTACATGAGTCAGAAGTGATGGTAGGTCCATTCTACCTCTGGTGTGAGTCTGGAAGCCCTGCCAAAATATAAGTACAGCAAACTCTCCACTTTTAGCATGACATGCCAGCAAAGCCAGTAATTAAGATAGCTTAGAAAAGCCCTAAATTTACATTCTAGATCAAGGTTCAGCCTCAGCCTGAACATGGTATTTGTGTGCACTCAAAACTATTTATGTTGCATTATTTCTGAGTGTAGGCACATGCATTGTGAGAGTAAATGGATGGGAGTTTGTTTCTCAGCAGAGTACAAAGCTTATTTCAAGGGTGGCATAGACATATTCCTAGAGGCCAAATGCTCAGCTAATTTACACTTGTCCAAAACGTGCATGTCTACACAGGTAAACATAAATGAAACCATAATAGTATAAACCAAGCAACATTCTACAATCTTGTTAGTTGATTTTTTACAAATTATGACATTTTCAACAAATATTTTTCAACCAGTCCCACTAAAACAGAAGTGTGTACATTCCAAGTCCCCATTTATAAATGCATTACCAGAAATTGGTGTGCTAGTTTGGAATATGAGCTACCTGTAAGAGCTTTCCCTGAGGACATACATTTGTAACCCCCATTAAAAAATGTAGTACTTGTGGGCCTTAAAAGGCATCCATTTAGGTTAGGCAGTAAGTATCTTAACTGGTTGCAATACCTATTTTCTGTCAGTATAATAGATTAATATCTGTACTGAACACAACAGGATATTTTTCACTGCCTGGACATCTCTTTTATAAATGGAGTATGTCCCGATAGATAATCTAAGGACTGCAAGAGGGAACTATTTTAGTGTTATTCTTAGAATAGGTTAGGTTCATACAAGTTTTAATTCTTGTTAAGATCATTGTCACAGAATTGAGGTGTGTTGTGCTTGCATTTTTCGTTTCCTTTTCTATTACATTCTTGTGCACTTAAAAAAAATAATTCAGGCCATTTCCATGCAAATTATACTTTCCCCATATTCATTAAATGCTCTTTACTCAGACCATTACTGGAATCTCTCCTCTCAAATTACCTATGCAGAATATTGAAAGGGTCAAAACAGTGCAACATGCTACTGTATTTCACAGAATAGAAAAGCAATCAAATTGTTCTGTTTTCTTGTTCTTGTAATAAGGGATGGTAACAAGAAAAGAAAATGGCTGAAAATGGTTTTGTTCCCACATGTTAAATAAGATAATTAGAATAAGAAATGCTACAAATTAACCCATTCTCATTACAGTTTCTATATTATAATTTCATGGTCCTTTTCTGATGCTATACTCTTGCTAAGCACATTTACATCTCATCAGTGAACAGAGGCAGCAGATCTGTTGGCGGCAAATGCTTGATTCACTCCAATTTATGTCTTCCTTTCAGCTGGGGAATCCATTGTGTGAGCTAATAGCAGGTTTCCCATTTGAAATGACTGCAGATCTCTTCACATTTGGATACGTTGCAAGTATTGTCATTTTTTTAACATGTCACATAATTGTTGTATTATACTGTTGCCCTGAGGGATCAGGCCAATGCTCAGGATCTCAATATTGTGCTGTTAGACAGGAGGGCATGGTGTACAATTGCACAAACACACATAAAAATCAATTAAGCACGCATACACTCACTAGGTGCATACACCCCTACTAGGCATACACACTCACATTAGCAACTCAGATACACACATGTTCAAAATAACCAGTCTATGTTCATGCACACCTATCACCAGTTTAAGCCCATCCATACACGCATCACCAAATTTAGACAGAATCAGTTTCCAACACCTGCACATCCAATACACATATGTGGGTTACTAATTCATATACCACGCACATACAATGATATCTATATATGTGTATTCACTAATTCACACACATACCACCCACATACACACAGGTGAGTTCCTAAGTTGTGTGTTGTGATGTGTATGTATGTATGTATGTGCTTGGTGTACTTGGGATACCTGGGGAAAGTTTAAGGTAAGAAAGTGGAAGTGTAGGGAGTGAAAATTGCTGGGAGTGAAAGTTGCCAGAACCAGGATTAGAACTGGTAGACTAGAGGGTCCTGTGCTGAAGAACTGAGGCTCAGAGGTAACTTTAGTTTAATTTATCTTAATTGATTAAAAGACAATACCCAAAGCCTACAGAACAAGGGAGCGATGCCGTCACAGAGGCTGGGACTGGAGCCAGAGCTACGGGGGAGCTGAAAAGGTAGGTGAGGTGAGGGAAAATGGGACTAAGGGAAAGTATAGGTGTTAAAGAAGGTCTCTGGGTGTGGGGAGCCAGACAAGGGCTCCAGAGCAGCTAGAGAACCTGAAGGGAGAGGCAGTAGGTGCTGGGAGCTGGAAAAAGCTCCAGCTGTTGGAGAAAACTGCAAGACAGCCACAAGGTGCTGGAAAGCTGTGGGGGAAGGGGGAATGACTAGAGAAGGTGAAGCCTGAAAACAGAGAGATGGACAACAGAAAATCACAGGAAAAATGGTAGGAGAGTCTGAAAGACTTCAGGGCAGTGGGAAAACAGAGAAAGGAAGTAGAAAGTCACAGGGAAAAGGCAGTAGATGGCATGGGAGGGTGAAAGGCAGCAGGGACAGCATAAAAGCAAGGAGAGGCTGAGAGGTGGCAGAAAATGGGAGATGGAATTGGGAGGAGATTGAGAAACTGGGGGGGCTGGAGCTGAGAGAGAGAGAGAGAACGAGACTGGAATTTAAGATAGGGAAGGGACTGGGATTCAGTAAAACATGACCCAACTCGTTGCAAATGACAGTGGCTTTATTGAATAGGGGAGATGGTGACACAATGTCTTCTTGGTTCCCTTGCACCCGCCACCCCCACACACACAATGGCAGCAGGGGTTAGAGAGGCTTGGTGCAGTGGCTGAAGTCCACTAAATTCTAGGAGGAGAGACAGAGACCGAGACAGAGACAGAGACAGAGGGAGAGTCCAAATTGTAGGAGGAGGTGTGCAGGCAATATCTACCTATCCCAGGCTGGAAAGGGGCCCTTGTCTAGTAGGTGTTGTCCAGAGGGGGGTCACTGGCAGGGCCTCTGGGTGGATAGGTGGTGTGGCATGGTGCTGGTCTAGATGGAGAGGGCATCCCACTGGGTCTGTCTTCACTGCCTCTTTTTATAGGGGCAGACCTTGTGTGACCCTAGTGACAGGAAGCATGCCCAGGCAAGGGTCAGCCCCTGGCGTACTAAGCATGTGTGCTTCATGCAAGGATGTGCAGTTTTGGGTGTCTGTAATGGTGGGGTACAATGATAGAGTTGCTGGTTCTGCAGGGTTTTTTGTCTTTCAAACACTGGGTTCTTGTCTCTGTTCCTGGGTGAGGTCAGTGGTTCCTGGATGAATCAATGTGAGGTGATGGCCCAGTCATTACAGGCCATTCAGTAGAGGCCTGCTACCATTGTATTTCAATCACTCCAAATCATTCTCATTCATCTGGGAACCAATTTACATGAGAGGGGTACGTGACTCATACAGTTGCAACACGGGATGCCAGCAGAGGCACAAGATGTAGGCTTGAAAGAAAAATTGTGGGTTTTGCTACAATACTATGTGAAACTAGAACAAAGGAAATTTTCAATATTAAGAGAGACACTCAGGGCATCACCAATCTTTTCCATGGTAGATGTGTTAAAAAAAAGTGTGGGGGGGTTACCCAGTTCTGGGGGTGGGTATAGTTTATATGCTAACCTGTATATAAGGATTGTACAAGTCCTTGCCACTGTCTACCCTACCATAGAAATGAAAGGTTAGCAAGAGATCCACAGTAAATAAACAAAACAAAACAGAGAACTGAACACTATTTGCACATGTTAAAGTAGCCAAGTTTTAACTGAACCACTGGCTGAGGCACATGTCTAAAGCACAATGACCCTAGATTTCCTACTACAGTGAAATAATCCATTGCCACTTAAGCACACATTAGCAGTAAAACTGAATCTGAAAGTTGACATGTTATTCTCTTGCAGTATTAGAAAATTGGGGTGCTACACAGGGTAGTAGGTAGGGAAAAAAATGTACTTGAGGGTGCTTTGTTTACTCCCTTAGGATGCCTATACATATGTTCCAATGCATTTTAATTAAAATTCATCAGAGCAGATGGAGCATTCCAATTAGAAAGCTCCAGTGTCCTGCAGCATCAAGTGCATTCAACACCCTGTGTTTCAAATTAGTTGGGGGGCACTTTAACTAAAATGCATTAAAGAAGCTTTAGTTAAAGCACCCCTACAGCCACTATGAAATGTGGGACACTGAATACATAGGATGCTGAGGTATTTTAAATAAAGCTACTCTTCAAGAGCCACTCTAATTAATGCCCCTAACCTGGAGCACTTGTATAAACATCCTTATATTTTAGGCTTGAGTTGCTATATAACAATGTGAAAAAATCTAAACCTAGAACCAAGTAAAGCTGAAATGAGTTTGACAACTTACTTTACTAAGACTAGGATTTCCACCAGCAAAATTATCCCTCTTAGGCAAGAGTGTTCTCTGTACCTACTGCAGCATGCTGTAAGGCGAAGTAGCATGTTGTTACATTGCCATAATCCAATGTGTAGATGCTCCTAATGAGTCCAGTACATTCTTACAGTTTATCATTATACTACATAGCTTCAGGGATTGACAGTATTAAAAAACAATAAAAAAAAATTACTACATCAAATACTGGTAGTATAATGATGCTCTTTGTATATTATCTAGTTTCATTATGCACTGTAGTTTTAAAAGTAGAATAAATTTTAACTTCAGGTCAAAATATGGGTGAAATCAGAGAACAAAATACAATGGCACCAATCATCCTTGTTGGAACATCACTGAAGTCAAGACTGAGGATAGAAAAGAAAGAAATATACCAGGGGTGTAGGTTGTAGCTGTGTTAGTCCAAGGGCATAGGCAGACAAGGTTCTTTGGGTAAATCCTTGGGTAAACTTCTTCTTAGCAAGCTTTCAACCTGATGTGCCTGGACGTTTGCTAAGAAGAATTTTTCCAACTATTTGAGTTGGTCTAATAAAAGATATTGAATTTACAGAAAAATATCAGGGCATTTCAGAACTTAGGAAGCAATTGGTTTTATTTTGTATATAAACAATGATTAAGATTTTCTGGAAAGAAAATAGTCTTTTGTTATCTCACGAGTCTGGCTATACTTATTAGAAATGTAATTTAAAATGACTGTATTTTGAGTCATTTATTGTTGGTTTATTAATGTTTAAAAATAGAAATAAAACATTCTACATGAGTTTAATACCTATGAAAGATGCAGGATTAGCAGTACAGGAGACACCATCATTATAATCATCATTATTATTATTACTGTATTGAGTATTAGTGTAATGAGGCCCGTTCCCCATTACTAAAGAGAGCAGGTGTCCAGACTAGCCCTTTGATCTCCCCAGGGCCCAGCACACTTTTCCTTCCTCCTCCCTCCACGCTTTCATTACTTTGCTATCTCTCTTCCTTCTCCTTCCTACCTCCCTCCCCCCCACCATACATGTGAACCCACTCTTAGATGATGAATGTCTTATCACAGCATGCCAGCTAGCAGAAAGGGCAGGACAGAGAAGGATGCCAGACAAAGGGTCACATGGCCCCAGAGGACCCAGGGCAAGAGTTCAAGGATCAGATAAACAAAGCTCAGTGTATGTGAAACTAGTCCTGAGTTATGGGCAGAAAGGAGAAGCCACAGAGTCCCAAAGGATGAAAGGCTTCTGGCAGAGGGAGGGAGAGGAGACATGGAACCACAGTGAGCAGACACAGGGAAGACTGGCAGCAGCACTCTGGCCAGATATACAAGTTTCAAGCCTTATTTTCCTTTCTGTGCTTATGTTTGGATTGGAGGAAGAATGGCCCAAGATGAGGCTGACCTGCAATAGGGAGATTTTTGTATTAGAAGGCAAGTTGACACCTGGATGGAGGATCCTCGACCAAGTGGACTGGGAAGTGGCTGAAGGGGAAGAGGAGGCCACAGAAAAGGAGCAAGGGTGATACCCCAAAGCCCCAATGCTTGTGAAGAGCTGCAGATAGAGACTGAGGGATAAATCTGGCACTGTGGATGAGAAACCAGCATTGGCAGACAGGAAAGAGTGTAATAAGAGACTGACTGTAGGCCTGGCCTGGAAGGGCTGGTGGAGGTAGTAAAGGAGATGGCCTGACTCAAAGTCACCAATCCTGTGCCAAGAATGGATCCCACTGCAATGGAAGCCTGTGCTCCTGAAAAGTGGACCCAGAGCTAACTGGTGCAGCTAGAGAAAACTTGGGTGGAACTTGTGTATCTCTGAACAGACATGGACCTGGTCCCTCATAAAGCTGAGCTCATGTCAACTTATCCTGTCAAGACATGACAGAAAAGTCACTGAAAAGAAAGGCAGCAAGGAGAAGCTCCAGGAAACAAGTATACCCAGCCCTTTCCTGGTGAGGTATACAATTAGAGACAAAAGAGAAACAGATAGTGGTATTCTCTTCCACATCCTACCTACATGCTTCAGTCTTGTAATGAAAGACCATTAATAGACAAAGATAGGCACTGTTCTCAGTTATGCCAAGTATAAACACAGATTCACTGTGATCACTTCAATGAAGTTACTGGTGGATCTCATAATACGTATGTGTGAAGGCCCTTGGACCACTGCCTGCCTTCCAACCTAACTAGCAAATAAATGTCAATATTAGTACTGATTGCCCAATTGTAATTGTTCACATGACAGCTAGGACATGAATCCAAGTCTTACTCTTACCAAAGTAAATTTCTACATTTCCATTGACTTCAGCATTGCAGACATGATCTTTGGGACAGCTAATCCCTTCTATGTACTTCACTGATCAGCTAATTTCCAGTTTTCACTGACCTAAACTAGATCCCAGCTGGTAAGCTGGTATACTCAAAGTGAACATCTCTATGTTGCATTTTCAATTCCATTAGACATTCAACCTCTCCGTTTTTTTTCTTTTATAATGTTAATATTAAAAAAGCCAAAAAAGAACAATCTGTCATGGATGTGTATGATAATTGACATAATAGACCCTAACGGCTACTTTGGAGCATAATAGACCACGACAGCTCCACTGGAGCTTATTCAAAGTTTAAGAGAGTGGAAGCTATATGGATATAATGTACATAAGCATTTCCTATACTTGTATTATATTATCTTTTATTAAATATTCTGGATTTAAACAAAAATATGATACATTCCTGTAAAGTAGCATTTTTCACTTAGATGTCACTGGGCACTTTGAAGGAAAACAATTAAAATATGCAGCATTTTCAAACAAATAGCAAGCAGCTATTTGTGACAAAGATCTGTAACAGAATTGTTATATTGGAAATTGTGACATTAGGAAGAACATTTCTGGAATCCTTAGTGACCCCTGTTTTTGTTTCAAATGGTTCCTTGTCCCCATCAGCAGTGACAGAACAAGGAACCATGGTTTCAAGTTGCAGCAAGAGAGGTTTAGGTTAGATATTGGGAATAGTTTTCTCACTAAGAAGGTAGTAAAACACTGGAACAGGTTACCCAGAGAGGTGGTGGAATCTCCATCCTTGGAAGTTTTCAAGACCTGGCTATACAAAGCTTTGGCTGGGATGATCTAGTTGGGGATGGTCCTGCTCTGAGCAGGGAATTTGACTAGATGACCTCCTGAGGGCCCTTCCAACCCTAATTTCCTATGGTTCTGTAATTAGCAGATGAATCAATCTCAATAGCAGCAGACAGATGTCTAACAGATATCCAAGAAAACTATGTCCTGTGTGGTGTTTGTTTTTGTTTTTTGTATCTAAGAACTGGATAAACCATAACTTGCATATTTTTCAAATAGAACTGGTTCATTTCATGTCTGTCAATTTTTCTACTGTCGCACAAGCTGTAGTGAAGGCTGTTGTAAACTACAGCTTAGAATTTAACAACATCTTAGCATTTCTGTCTAATAATGCAATATATATATGTACAAAGATTTCTCTGATGTGCTCCATGAAATGATGCCCAATGCAATTCAAGTCACCTGCCATGCACACATTCTGTCTTTAGTAAGTGACATCTAGCATGCATGTTTTCTTGATGTGGATAGCTTGGTTTCCTCTTTTAAAGAAGTGTTCAAACACTTTTTGAAGTACTAGTAGCAGTCTTTAAATTTTGATACAGGGAGCCTATCACCAGAATTAGTATTACAAGGTGGAATTTGTAGTTTAATGCAGTTTGTTACCAGGAAAAAAATATGAAGTACTGATAGTAATTTGTGTGCGAGGAGCTTGAAATCACACCCAGCACACAGTGCATGCTTAAACTATGTGATCTGTTAAAACAGGGCACCATTGAAGATCAAGTGAAGTTTGTGGCTGAATATGTGATCCAGTTCATGGAGTTTGTACTGTGGTTTGAAAGTTGGCAGGCTTTGATCCACCAAACACACAACAAGCTGATGAATTTGATAATTAGGTCAAAGATATGGCATCACAAGAACTTTCAAACTGTCAGTGTGAAAACCTGTGGAGACAAGAACTGTTCCAGGCAATAGCTGTGAAATTGAATCAGTACAAGTCTGATCAGGCACTACAATTGTGGTTTAAACAACCAGATGCCTCCTTTTTTAGTGCTGTTTGTATTTTTTATCCCAATCAGGAGCCTCTTCTGAGTTTTGACTCTCAGCTACTGAAATCAATCCCTAGATGGCAGAAAGTGCATGACAAGGAATGTGCTGCTTACATGAACTTTGTCAAAGGGTGACAGATGTCTTTGATTGTGAGCGTGTTTTGGGCAGCAGCAAATTAAGATTTGTTATAGTCCTGGACTCCACAGTGAGGAGGGACCCTTTCTTCTCCTGGCGCTGCCACTGCTAAGGGTGGGGAGGGTGTCTGTGACCTGTAGGCAGGGGCTGTATTAGGGAGGAGTTGGGGGGGACAGCTATAGCCACCCCAAAATTTGCCTTAGCCCCCCCTGTAGCCACCCCTTCCAGTGCTACCTCTGATGCTCACCATAAGCAGCTGAGTCCACAAAGGTGCAGCACTCCCAGGTGGGGTGGCTGCCTCTTCTGGGTGGGGTTGCTGAGCCAGAACAGGTCTTGGAGTGGGTAAAAGGGGGGTGGGATCAGCTGCATGGGGGTGGGCAGTGGTGCAGACACTGGGAGGGATGCCTACAGGGCACTAAAGTGACTTTCAAGATGTCTATAGACTCCCCAAGCTTCCAGCCCTGCTGAGCCAAGACCTGGCTCAACCCCCCACTAGGAGATTCTGGCATCAACCTTGCCCATGGGCTGGGGGTGGGAGTGGCATATGCCTGCTTCTCCTCCCTGCTCCCTGTCTCCCAGCCTTTTCCCCCTACCACGGTCTAAGCAGAGTGGAGCTAAGCTGGGTGAAGGTAGATGCAGGCTGCTTGCTGTAGGCTCAGGGTTCTCCACTCTGTTGGTTTTGCCCTGGAGTGGGGGGTTTATATCCCCTCCCCACTCAGAGGCAGGAGGCACAACTTGCTGCCCTTAATACTGCAGGCTGGGCAAGGGTAGGGTGGGCAGCCAGCATACAGGTCATGGGAGCAAAGGCAGCAGGGCAGAGAGACTTGAGCCTGTGGCAGGCAGTCTGCATCTGCCTTGCACACAGATCTGAAGTGGTATATGCCACCCCATACCTTTCCTCAGGTGTGCATGCAGTGGTGGGGAGGTGCTTCCCATGCCCCCTGGATGCGCTGCCCATGGCTTCATCCCATTCCCCACCCCAGCTCCAGGTCCCACTCACTGCCCTGGCTGGGCAATGCCTCTGCCCCTGCCCTATCTCTTCCCTCCCGCACTGTGGGAGCCTAAATATGCCCCCAATGCCTCTTCCTCCCCATACACTTACCTGCAGGAAGCTGCTCTCCACACTGCCTGGCTGTATTCCTGGCCACGTATAGCCATGCACAGGTGTACGGTGCCCCCTGCATCTCACTCCCAGCAGCCCCAATCAACCTCCTTGCATGCTGGAATGCTGCTAACCTACCAAGGGAAACCCACCATTTCCCATGGGAACCCAAGCACCTGGTGTCCCCTGATTGGCAATGGCCCCTGGGCCTCGGCCCCACCAGCCTGTGCATTAATCTGCCTATGTTTCTGAGAGTCTGCTTATGATTTCCCCATCTCTACAACTTCACAAAATGCTGACTTACTATTCCAACCAATTCAGTGGGTGGAGAATGTGCAATCTCAGTGTATGGACAACTGTTCACGCTGCACAGACAGAGGATATCAAGTGCAACCGCTGCTGGATATTGCAAACTAGCATTTTAACAATTGGCATGAATTGTTTCTATCAAGGTTAGCATTATTTAATATTACTAAACTTTTGTAGATTAATAAACTATTAATAAACTATCATAATATCCATTACAATTCATATTGGGTGTAAATTTATATTAATAATTTATTTTAATTTAGATTTAAAGTTAATACTTAAGATTTACTAATACTTAATTGGCTCTGCATTCTGCAAGCAGTCTACAAAAATCCCTTTGTCTCACTGAGAGTTAAATAGGTCCCTATTTATAACCTAATGGTTAACCCATTCCCCTTGGAAGGTAGATTCACCACTGTTAAAAGATCATTATAATTATTCCACTTGCAGTACCACACAAGTATAGCTATACTGTTTCAGGGTATATCCTGGGGGAGCAGCATGTCATGGGAAGAGCAGCATGTCATGTATGAGAGATCTGCTGCTTGGCAATGTAAGCCACTGACGTAGGAAGCCCCTGAGTCAGGATTTCAGAGTTCCATTCTGAGCTCAGTTGCTTTATGCAACATTTTGTTATAGGTAGGGGTCTATTTAAATCACAAAAATGAAACAATGTACCTGTGTTGGTCCCAGCATAAATAGCAAAGTTTGTGGATGTGTCTTGGATGTGCTCTGGCAGCCCATCCCTCAGCACTAATTGGCATAGAGGCCACGGTGGAAGGAGGAGGGATGAAGAGGCAGCCACCATCTTGTCTGCTGCCCTTTGTGCTGTTCCACCAGCCAGTGCCTTGATCTCTCCCGGACAGGCTCCAAGGCTGGACTGAAGTAGTACTGAGAACCGCTGGCTTCTACTGGGGAGCCAAAATTCTTTTTTTATTATTAAGTTGTTTTTTAAAATTGATTTTGCAGACAATCCTGGATTTCATGGTTTCTGTGAAAATCCACAGGATCACAAACTGAGTAGATGCTTAGTTATAGCATTTGCCCAAGTAAAGGAAAACTAAATTTCTACCTGAACTAAGGAAACCTAAGATCTTCCAAAATGAGAAAACTAAATCTGATGACCTAATCACTGACCAAACGATCGAAGGGAAGCTGGGTGTCAGTGACCATGAGCTGATCACCTTCACCATCTGCTAAAAAGCTGTCAAGTCAGTCAGCAGGACAGAGATCCTTGACTTCAGGAGGGCTGACTTTGACAAGCTTAGGAGACTTGTCGGTGAGGTCCTAAGGGACCACGACCCCAAAAGGAGGGGAGTCCAGGAAGAGTGGTTGTTCCTGAAGTGAGTGATCCTAGATGCACAAGCTAAGGCTATTCCATCTCGGAGGAAAGACAGCAAGAGGGCACAGCAGCCCCTTGGCTCTCCAGGGAAATAGCGGTCCTCCTGCATTTAAAAAGACATACTGTCACAGGGGAGAATGGAGGAAAGAACCCCAAACAATAAACAGGGACCCCCTGGGGCAGGAAGCACATGAAGAAGAGACAGAAGAGGCTCCCTGCATTGACAGAAGCTGGGTCAATGGAGGGATGGTAGACCCGGAGGAGGCTCTCTTCGCTAACAAAGGGTGGAATGTTGGAGGCACTCAGGAGGCAAAGGAGGCTTCCCATCTTAGTGGAGATGAAATGGGGCAGTGAGGGAAGCTGAGGTACGCCCCAGCCAGAGGTTGGGTGTCAACCCACAATGCAAGGGGTGGCCAGATACGTAGGGAGACTTCAGGATAACAGAAGCAGGGTGCTCCACACAAGGGAAAAGGAAGACAGCGGCATGTGTTGTACAGGGCAGAGAGAGAGCTGTAACGACCTGGGGTGAAGGGCCACGGTCTACACTGACCACAACAGGTGAGACCTCAGCAGCATCAGAGGGCATGCAGGGTTGTCCATCACCCTGACATAAGGGTAGGGGAAAAGAACCAATTGGGTCCTCCTCCCATGCTTGATTTCATTAGTCTTTCCTTCCTTTACTTTCCCCCCTTTTGGAGGGGCTGGGAGATAAGGTGAGGTGATATAACCTGGATGGTACTATATCATATTTTTCATTGATCCTCCATCTTTTGTTGGAGCATAGGGTGAATTTTGGTCTCCACACTGCAGCTGAACCCTGGGTTACTGGCCCTCACTGGTATAACATTAAAAGTTGTGGCAGGAGAGATTGGGGGTAGCCACTTAGGGGATAGACAGCAGACCAATAACTTGCTGGTGTTTGTTTAGTTTTACTGAATGCTTGGGTTATGAATATAGGGCTAGCTTGGAAACCACAGAGGGTGCCTAGGAGGCACCTGGTGCTTTGAGCCCAGGGAGGGTATGAGGATAGGTAGGCTGTAGCAATAGAGCAGCATCCCTGCCAGGGCTTGGGATACAAAGGGCTGAGAAAGCAAGGAGGCAGCCTTGCAAGGGCCTTTCTCCAACAGTGGCTTACACTACTGGAGTCCTGTACACTGCTTTAAAAATGGGGCCAGAGAGCTCAGTGCATAAAAGTTAAATAATACCTGTGAAGCATGTGTGTAGATATGGGGCAGCTGGTAGCAATGATTAAAGCCATTAAGACATACCAATAGCCAGGAGTTTAGGCCTAAGACCAGTAGTGCAAAGGACCTGCACAAACGAGACCATGCCAGAGGGGCCAGAGCTAGATAGACTAAGCTGGGGAGTGGTTAACCCTTGAGTACCAAGGAGGAAGGCACCAAGGAAGGAACCTACTCCAGGCAGCCTCTCCAGCTAATCACATTTAGTATCAATGCATGGCAAGTGAGAGACATGAGGTGAGGGAGACCAGAGAGCACAGTACCAGGAGGCATCAGACCCTGGGATCAAACCTTTGAGCCTGCTACATGGTCTTATTCTTCTTAATGCATTTTATGACTAGACAGTCACTGTTTACTAGAACACATAAAATGCGCTGGGAAGCAGGACTCTGCCTTTTTGCAATAGTTAAAGTTACTTCAGCTACTCTTTGTACTGAATTAAATGTGTTGGCATACATTCAGCATACTTAAAATGCATACAAGGAACTGGGCACTTAAGGAGGGAGGACTTGTGTAAAATGTTTGTGTTTCTCCACTTCATCCCTTCATCATCCCAGAGCATGGGCAGGCACTATTCATACTGGGGCATTTATGCAACTATGTAGGAACCTAGATTAGTTTATCCCCAGTCTACTGGCAATGTGGATAATGTTTGTAAATTAAGTATATCTATTAAAGCTATGTCCTGATGAAGTACCTTGTTTACCAAACTAGATCTGCTCCTTAATCTTTTGATACCTGCTCTTGTACAAGTAGAAAAACAATAATCACTTACCTATTCGGGGTGTTATTAGTCTTCCTGTACTTGCATATCTTCTGAAAGGAGTAGCTGGCATTGTTGTTATTAATTATTACTATTAGCATTTGGGTAAAATGAGACCATTTTGATACTCTGCTTCATCCCATTTAATTCCCGCTCAAACCATTCTTCTATAAGTAGTAGGAAAGTGAAGGAAAGTCTAATAAGTAGCATGGAGGAAAGTCAAAGCAAAGGCTCAGGCCATTAAACTATTTTTGAGAAGTTGCTGAACACTAATAGATGAAAAACAGGAGGATCTGAAAAATAAATGCAACTAAAAACTTCATGTTCACGCTACAGTAGGATTTTTCTTTTCTCTTTTTGTGTTCCAATGTGCAGAGTGCCCCACTGATGACCCAGAATGATGCATACTGGTCCATGTTTTCTTACAAAGTGAACTGTCCAAGTTCAAATGTGACATATGCTTGGACCACAAAGGGGAAGAGTTGGAGGACATCATTGGAATAGGTCCCTGCAAGCTGGTTTCTGTGGCTTTTCAGGATCACTGTCTTGACTTGGCTCAGCAGAAAATTGGCCAGGTAGACCATACTCCCCTCAGCTGCTGAGTATCAGATAGAAAAGATATATACAGCCTCAGATAAGTCCAAATCCAGCATTCCAAAGAGGGTGCTGAAGGCATTCCAAAGAGTGGCTGCAGCTGGGCGCAGACCATGGAAAAGTCTCCTCCTTTTGTCAGATGACTAGGCAGTTCATATATAGCCATCTAAGAGTCATACACAGTAATTTTAGGTAGCTCCTGGAGCTCTTAACGCCCATCGTGTCCACACATTAAGACTTAAAACTGGTTTTAAGCACACTTTATGTGGCTTCAGATTACGTCACCCCACGACATGTTATCTCTGATCTGTGTTGTCCAGCTTTTGTTCCATTAATGTGTGGCCACTTCCCACAGATAAGCTGCCCAAGTTTCAGTCCTCTAGCACACCAAGATGCATTTTCCCCTTCCCCACCCTCCTATTTTATATGGACAAACTTTCCACTTTTTGAACTCTACTGCCCAGGGGACAGTTCTGTCACCAACTCCACTCCTCCTTCTGCCCCTGGGGGTGTGACCTTTCCACCCCCAGGGGCACGACCTTTCCACCCCCAGGGGTGCAATCCTGCCTAGCAGCCTTCAGAGCACATAACAGCTAGCCATGTTGCAGGGCACGAATGGGTCCAGGAGTGGCATCTAGTTGGGGTGAGAAGGGAAACAAGGTGGGAGGCTGGATCAGGTACCCATGAACACCCCCAAAAGTGTCTTCTGTTACTGCTCCCATCTCACAGCTACCCTGGGAATCACAAGCAGCACCCTACACAATCTGATCCCAAATCCTCATTTATGAAAACATGAGATGTTCTTTAATTTACTTCCTCTTTATTTCTTTTTACATTTCCTTTTTCAAACTAATTTTTATTTTCTCCTTCAGTGAGAGAATTCCTATATTTCTCCATCTTTCCCCCACTCCCATTTCCTTTTCACCTCCCATTTTATTAACCACCATGATCCTATTAACTCTCTGCCTTCAAGCTTCATGTTTCTTCCCCTTGCCCCCAAAGACTTACCCCTACCTAGAACAGGGTAAGAAGACTGTTCTGCCTCACTAGCCCTGTGATGGCAGCTCAGAGCTCTAGCTTTTAGGCCCCTAGTGGCAAGTTACAGCTGTGAAGATGTGGACAGTGATAGAAGGTTTTTATCCTTAAGATGTGACAGCTCCTAACTCAAGCTAGGACTAATACTGATCAGCATTTCAGCAGCTCAAAGTGCATCATATTAAAGGCCCTAAGTGAATTAAAAACTATTATAGTCTCTATTCAACTCTAAAACAATGCATTTAACATGTGTTTAAGGCAGTGAAATAACATTTTTTTTCAAGTGGCTTCTGCATTCAATTGCAGTTTCAATCTGGATCAATATATCTCCAAGGCTAATTCTAATAATTACAGTAAAGATGCATGTTTTTATTTCTTTCAGTTATTTAGATAATTGAAGTATTAAGTCCTTTTTCCAAACTATTGGTGACAATACTCGTACTAATACAGGCCTTCATAATTATAGTGTATAATTTCCTTAGGTTCCTCTGTTTGGGGAAGGTCACATTACATATTACTTTCATTTACGAGGTGGCCCAAAATTATGTCAAGGGTATTATTTGTACTGACTTCAGGGGTCATTGAATTAGGCCTGCCATGCAGCAACATGTCTGACCCTGATCATCTGTGAGTCTGGGTCAAAGACTAGGACCAATCAAAGAACAGGATGGAGATTTGCCAGGTTCAGTTAACTGCTATCTTTAATTTATGTATTTCACTTATATTCTACTGAAATAGATATTATTAATTTTAATGGTAGATTAGAAAGATTTTGCTATTTCTTTTATACATTTGAATCTATTACAAAGCTTTCCCTAATCATCTAGGATGTGAACAAGCATTTGTGGGTCTTGTTTTAGATTTAGACAACTTGCTTTAGTTGCCTAAACCTAAACTAGAGTAGTGCAGGCAGCCCAAGGTATGTAATTCAGAGGGGGGCAGGGATGGGATGCGGATAGGATTGAAGAGGGGCTGTAAGATCTGTGTGGGAAGGCAGTGGCCTCCAGGGAGGAGGTTGCCTGGTTTGTAGTAGGGGTAATTAGGGACTAAAAATTGTCTGGTTAGATTCAAGGGGTAAGGAACAGCACAGCTCCAGAGCTCGGGTGGCTGACTGGGTTTTCCCTGTCACAGGGCTGTTTTGTGAAAGCATGCAAACATTCACTAGACTGGATTAACCCATTTTAGATCACAGCACTGATGTGAGCTAATTTTAGATTTCATAGACAATAGGGCTGGAAGGGACCTCAGAAGATCATTGAGTCCAGTCCCAGCCCCAGGGGCAGGAAGTCAGCAGGGATCATAGGATCACAGCAAGATAAACATCCAAATGTCTCTTGAAGGTGTTCAAAGTAAGTGCTTGAACCACCTCTGGCCACAGTCTATTCCAAACCTTGGGGGCTCGGACAGTACAGAAGTTCTTCCTTATGTCCAACCTGAAATGGTCCTGGAGGAGTTTGTGACTGTTTCATCTTCTCATCCCTTGGGACGCTATGGTGAACAGACATTCCCCCAGATCCTGGTGAGCACTCCTGATAAACTTATAGGTGACCAGAAGATCACCCCTAATCCTGCACTTTTCCAGGTGGAAGAATCCCATGGTTCTTAGCCTCTCATCATAAGGTCTGTTTTCTTGACCTCTGATCATGCATGTGGCTCTCCTCTGAACTGTCTAAAGCTTTTCCACATCATTTATGAATTGTGGAGCCCAAAACTGGATGCAGTACTCAAGCTGTGGCCTCAACAAGGCCAAGTACAATGGGAGAATGATGTCCTAGGTTTTGCTTGAGAAGCATCTATGGATGCAAGCCAGTGTTTTCCTCATTTTACCAGTGTTTTCCTTGCTTTACTAGCTGCAGTATCGCAGTGATGGCTCATGTTCATCTTGTGGTCAGTCATGACCCCCAAGTCCCTTTCATCTATAGTGATAGCCAGTGTAGCACTGCCCAGCCTATAAGCATGTTGCAGGTTTTTCTTTCCAAGGTAGACAACCTTGCATTTTTCAGTGTTAAACACCTACAAGATCTCATCCACCCATTTCCTGAGCCTGTCAAGGTCAGCCTGGATCGCCCTCCTGTCCTCAGGTGTGGAGGCTTTACCCCAAAGTTTGGTGTAATTGGCAAACTTGGCCAGTCCACTTCTGATACCAATGTCCACATCATTAATGAAGATGTTAAATATTATAGGCCCAAGGACAAAGCCTTGAGGGACCCCACTGATCACAGTGCACCACGACAATTGATGTCTGTCAACCACCATCCTCTGGGTCTGACCACAGATCCAATTTCCCAGCCAGCAGATCATGGTGAAGCTGAGACCACAGTTAACCAGTTTTGCCAAGAGGTGATCATGGAATACCAGATTGAAGGCTTTTTTAAAGTTGAGATATATGACATCAATCTCTTCTCCCTTGTCCAGGTGATAGGTCACCTGGTTGTAAAAGGAAATAAGATTGGTCAAGCAAAACCTACCTGCAACAAACCCATGCTCTCTATCCCTCAGGATGTTGTGATTGGCCAGTCTGTTAAGAAAGGCCTCTTTGATAATCCTTTCTAAGACCTTACCTGGGATAGAGGTCAGGCTGATGGGCCTGTAGTTTGCTGGATCCACTTTCCTCCCTTTCTTGAAGATAAGCACTACATTGGCCTTCTTCCAATATTCGGGGACTTCACCAGAGCACTACAAGTTCTCAAAGATCCATGCCAGGGTCTGGTCTATGATACTTGCCAGCTCCTTGAGTACCCTGAGGTGCAAACTGTCAGGGCCCACTGACTTGAAGCTATCCAGCCTCTCAAGATGTTCCTTCATGAGGTCAGCATTGATTTCCCTCACCTGAGCCTTCCTGTCCTGTAATGGGCAGTGGTGCCCCTTGGGACCAGTGAAAAACTGACACAAAGTACCCATTTAGCAAGTTGGCTTTTTCCTAGGCATTGGTTGTCAGTTGTCCCATCTGGTTTAGCAGGGGTCTGATGTTGCCTTTGCTTTTCCTCCAGCTCCCCACGTATCTAAAAAATGATTTTTCATTGTCCTTATACTTGTAGCTAGTTGGAGTTCAGTCACAGCTTTGGCTTTCCTGGTTTGCTCCCTCCAGGTCTGGACCACTGCAAAATATTCCTCCTGCTTAACACAACCTCCTTAGAGGTAAATCCAGTCCTCCATCCTTTGCAGGTCTTTTTTTTTGGACGCAGGCGGTCCGCTAGTTCCCTGCAGAGCCAAGTGGGCTGCTGTGCCCTTTTGCTGCCTTTCCTCCAAGGCAGGATAGACTTTGCTTGTGCATACTCCTTTAGGAGCAACCACTCATTCTGAACTCATCCTGACCCCTTTGGGTCATGGTCCCTTAGGGCCTTACTGACAAGCCTCCTGAGCATGTCAAAGTGCACTTTCCTGAAGTTGAGGATTTCTGTATTGCTGACTGACTTGCCAGCTTTATGGTAGATGGTGAAGGTGAACAGCTCATGGTCAGTGTCACCCAGCTTGCCTTCGATTGTTAGGTCACTGATTAGGTCATCTCCCATTGCCAGTACCAGGTCAAGCAGCACTTTACCTGTCATCAGCCTGTAGATATATTGCATCAGATAGAGCTCATCCATGCATGTGAGAAAGCTTTGTGACCATTTGGATTTGGCTGAGTGCTCTTCCACAAGATGTCTGGGTAGTTGAAGTCTCCCATGACAACCATGGGCTGGGAGCGTGCAGCCTTGGCTAATTCCCTGGAAAATTTGTGGTCAAGTTCTTCATCCTAGGTAGGAAGCCTTTAGTAGACTCCCACCATTGTGTCCCCTGTGTTGTGTTCTCCATAGATTTTAACCCAGAGGGTCTCCAGTCATCCACCCTGGGCGCCAATGTCGGCTTTCAGGGACGCATAGTTTTCCTTGACGTAGAGAGTTATACCCCCACCACTCAATGTCTCCTGTACAGGGTATAGCCATCTATACTTGTGGCCCAGCCATGGGTAGAGTTCCACCAGGTCTCCGTTATCCCTCAGACATCATAATTATTTGTGTTAAGCAGGAGGAAAAGTTCCTCCTGTTTATTCCCCAAGCTCCTGACATTTGTGTATAGACAGGCAAGTGTCCCTTTGACAGCCCTTGTCTTACCTACAGATTGTTGCAGGGCAGGGGTGGGCTCCTTTAAGTGCCTTGGCCTGCTGGCTTTGCAATGGTTGCTCAGCGGGCCAGCAGCGGCAGTGGCCCCCCGGTTAGGTCAATCTAAATGTAATGCTTGTACATAGCTAAGCTACTAGGGCTAAAAAAATGGAAGGGCCTTTCTCTTCATACAGATTTGTCTAATACTAGTTTGTCATCGGTTTCTGGGATGCTACATTTTTATGTCTTGCAAGTACTTATGTATCCAGAATGGGTGCATGTACATAACTGTGTATTAGGACTGTACAAAATGGCACTGTTCCATTCCAACTTCAGTTTTGAGGTTTGGACAGAAAAGTGTTTTGTATTTAATTTCATTTTGAGTCAAAACAGCCTCACTGTTCAGCTTCATTGAAACAGTGAGGCTATTCCAACGTTTCACGTGGCCGTTGGGCTGGGGAAAGGAATTCAGCCCAGCTGGGATGAGTTCCCATCCCCCATGATAGATTGGGCTTGGGATGGGCTGACTTCCCATCCCCAGCCTGATCTAGGATGGGAGATGGAATATCAGCCCAGCTGGGGCGATTTCCATCCCCAGCCCAATCTAGCATGGGGAATGGAAACTCAACCCAGCTGGGATGACTTCTTTCCCCAGACCGATTGCAGCACTTGGGAAGGAAACTGAGCCTGGGCTCAGTTCCCGTTCCCTGCCTATGATTGGCTTCCCGCATCTCAAGAGTGGGAGATGGGGAGAGCCCTGGTTCTCCCGTCTCCCACCACCTCACTGCTGACTGCTTTGGAACTCAAAACATTTCAAAACTTTCAAAACATTTCAACTAACCTCTTTTTGTTTTGAGGCTGCTTCAAAGGCCTTTGTTTCAATTTTATTTTGCTGTTTCAAGCTTGAAATGAGTCTAAATAGTGTGGAATTGAAAACAGCCAGTGAAATTTCTCACAGACCTACTACGTATGTGGTCCGTCATGAACAGGAATACTGGTTTTCTCTGAGAAACACCCCAACCCTAATTTTCACACTAAAGAAGTAACCCAAAATCTACATTTTTCCATGATTAAAAAGAAACAGCACTATATCTCTCTATATGTCTATCTATATATAGATATATAATCCAAAAATTGATGATTTTTTTTTTTTATCAGAGAAAACCAGGATTTTTGGCCATGAGTACTTGCTCACTATCTTTAGGAGTATATCAGTCAAACAGTTAGTGAAAAGATTGCATCTACTAGTTTTGTTCTGGTCTCAGCTTTGAAATGCCTCGATGAAAGTTGTAAATGACCCTGTCCGTTTTTCAAGTGTGGGAGCATTCTAATATGTTAATGTGTTAGGTCTTTTATCAGGGTTTATTTGAAGCACTTAATTACTGGCTTTTGATAGATATCTGTGTTTTATGGTTTTTTAGATCTTTCTTGGTACTATGACAAGTTTTAGTATCTGTATGTTTCCTGCAAATACTGTGCAGAATTACAGGTACATTTATGGTAATTTAATGCTCCTTAATGTACATATGATTTTTAATTAACAGGAACAATGCCACTTTACAAGAGGATTGTTTGAAAGATTTTGAATAAAAAAATATAAATTATCAACAGTTGAGACTGAAACTAATGACTTAGAATGAAATAAAAAATTAAAATCTTATGTAAAAGGTATTAATCTCACTCAAAATAGTAATCCTATTTTTGGTCCACAGCTTCAAAATGACTTTAAAATTCAATTTTTACTCCTGCAAATGATTTTTCTTCACAGTATTGCATTTAGGATTTTCATTTTCATATTTTGATTTGAAAACTGTATTTTTCACTTCAGTGTTAGTATTAGTTAAAGTTTTTCCCTAAATTCAGTTTTTCTGCTTTTTACTATATACCATGACCACGCATAGGGACTCATTCTACTTCACTAGTGTAGACTTGTAGTTCTCTGTTTTCACTGGGAAGCTCATAGCTCCCCTGAGATTAATTCCATTTTGTCCTGAGTGGGGTAAACATCTATATCAACCATTTCAATGGGCAGCAACTACATGTCTTCAGAGACAGAGCCCCTTTGCCAAAGATGCTCATAGCTCTGCATTTTTTCAGCGGGTATTGTCACCTTGTGGAAAGGTGTGCACATTGGCTTAGAATTCTACTTCCTCCTGGCTGTGCAAGACAGAAAACTTAGAAGTATTTATGGCCTGAGCAACAGGATACCTATATGGACAGCAGCATATTGGGAAGCAGGAGCAGAGGAGCAGGGTGCATGTGTACCACACGTGTACCCACCTTACCTCAGCGGCAAAGGCAACAGCTGCAGAGGAGTCAGCAGCGGGGGCAGCAAGAGCTGATTTCCCCCTAACGTAAGTGGGGCAGAGGGTACCACACAGCTGAGGTGGATCCAGAGGGGAAGCCCTCCCAACAGGGAGCTGCGCCTGAGAGGGAGCTGTGCTCCTGACCTGCGCGCGGGCAGCACGCATGAACAGTGCACACAAACAGGTGCGCTGGCATTCGTGTAAGGCGGGAATGAGGTAGCTGTCCAGAGCGGCACCTCCAGTGAGTAAAAGCAGCAGGCACAGCTCTGTAGACATGGTGCAGATGTGAAGCAAAGCTGTCAGGGGCTCCACCTGGGCATGGCTGCCTGCCATGGGCTCTTCTGAGGCCTCCACCCAGACAGAGCGCATGGCAGGGCTGGTGGCACCTTGCCCCCCTGTCTGTGGGGGGTGCTCGGTGGGGTCCTAAGGGTGGGGTGGGGCCTGGTGGTCCCTTTGACTGTCCCTCCTGTGAATGACTTAGGGCCATGGCGGAGCAAGTGAGGGAGATCCAGACTGAGGTGAGCAGGCTGAGGGGGATCAGGGATGCAGAGGATGAAATTGATGCTAATTTCTGTTGTCTGCAGGCCCAGTTGCCCACTGTACAGCCCCCACAGGAGACACATCCAACATAGGAGTGACAGAGGGTGTCCAGAACCAGAGCTGCTAGGCCTAGAGTGGTGGAAGCTCCCCAGGTTCACCTGAGGAACAGGTTCGACACCCTGGCAGCTGTGATGGAGAAAGACAGCAAAATTGCCTCTGGCAGGGACGATGCCACTCCCCACATGATAAAGAATGGTCAGAGATTGAACACCAACAGGAAGAAACCCCGGGTCCTCATCATCAGAGACTCCATCCTACAAGGACTAGAAAGTCCCATCTGTTGGCCTGATACCATGATGTGAGAGATCTGCTTTATGCCTGGGGCAAGGTTTAGAGACATCATGGAGAGAATCCCAGCCTACATCTGACCTGCAGACCAGTACCCCATGGTTGTCATCCACATGGGGACAAATGATGTGCCAGGGGCAACCCTGATATTATGAAGGATTTCAAGGCTCTGAGGGACAAGTTTAAGGAGACGAGGGCACAGGTGGTATTCTTCTCTCTTCTTCTGGTGAGTAGACAGGGACAGCAACACGAGGCCTACATTGGCAAGGTCAACCGGCACTTACGCAGTTGGTGCCACCAGGAAGGCCTTGGCCTCCTCAAGGCAAGAGTGTCTTCTCTTCCAGGTTGGCTGATCTCATATGGCAAGCTTTAAACTAGCATCGCTGGGGGAGGGGGTTTCAGGAAGACGAGGAGACACCACCCGAGCAAGACATGTGACAATGGCAAGGAGTGCCTAGGTAAGAAACAGGGGTCCTAACAGTCTCCCAAATTGGAGGGTGGCACACGCAGCTAGGCAAGGCTATATACCAGTGCTTGTAGTATGGGGAATAAACAGGAGGAATTCACCCTCAGAATAGCCAGTTAAGACCCACACATAATAGGGCTTACAGAAACTTGGAGGGATTTATCCCATGACTGGGCAGTTAGCATCAGGGGATATAGGCTTTACAGGCAGGATAGAGAAGGAAGAAAAAGTTGGGGTGTGGCGCTCTATGTCAAAGAGCAATACACATCCTCTACCATCAGAATGGGGTCAGAGGGGCAAGCTGAAGTGCTCTGGGTCAAGATACAAGGGGGCCATGGGGAGAGGGATCTAATGGTGGAGGTCTACTACAGACCCCCCAACCAAAGGGAGGAGCTGAACGGGGAATTTTGGGGCCAGCTTGCAGAGGCACTTAAGGCAATGGAAATAGTTGTCATGTGTAATTTAAATTACCCGGACATCTACTGGGAGGATGAGTCAGCCAGGTCAGACCATTCCAGGAGGTTCCTGGCTGAGATACAGGACCTGCACTTAATTCAGGAGGTGCACAGTCCCACCAGAGGAAATGCCCTGTTGGACCTGGTCCTGGCCCCAGGCAACGACCTGGTAAGGGGCCTCCAGGTTCTTGACCACCTGGGTGATAGCGATCATCACTTGCTGGAATTCACTATCCAGCGCAGGGTGTCAAGGGCCTACAGTAAGGCGATAGCCTTAGACTTCAAGAGGGCCAACTTCAACGAGTTGAGGAGATTAGTGGGAGAGGCACTGGGGTTCTTAAGAACAGGGGAGCTCAGTGCCCAAGATGAGTGGTCATTCCGTAAAGAGATGATACTCTGAGCCCAAGGGGTGACCATCCCAACAAAAAGCAAGGGGGACAGCAGTGCCCAAAAGCCCCCCTAGCTCACCAAGGGTGTCTGGGAATGCCTGATTGCCAAAAAGATGGTGTACAACTAGTAGAAGGGGGGTGCTATCTCCAAAGAGGAGCATACCTCCTCTGCTCAAGCCTGTAGGGGGGCTATCAGGAAAGCTAAGGCAGACATAGAGCTAGAACTTGCATCCAAAATCTAAGATAATAAAAAGACCTTTTTCAAATATATAGGGAGGATGCAGAAAGCACTGGGAAATGTCGGGCCCCTGCAAGATCCTGTGGGCAATCTGGTGGTTGTGCCAGAGGAAAAAGCAGACCTCTTTAACCAATTCTTCACCTCTGTTTTCTTGTGCAGGGACCAGGACTTCCCCACTGTGATGCAAGACGGACTCTAGGGGAACACATCCAGACCTCAAGTTGGGGACTGGGTTAGAGAACTTCTGGAGGGCCTGGACGTGTTCAAATCAGTGGGTCCAGATGCTTTCCACCCCAGGGTGTTGAGGAAGGTAGCAGGGGTTATTGCAGGGCCCTTGGCATGGCTTTATGAGTGCCTGTGGTGCTCGGGCCAGGTGCCAGATGATTGGAAGATAGATAATGTGGTCCCCATCTTTAAAAAAGGGACGAGGGAGGACCCGGGCAACTATAGGCCCATCAGTCTTACCTCAATCCTAGGGAAACTCTTTGAGAAGATCATCAAGGAGCTCATCTGCGATGGGCCAGCCACAGAAATAAAGCTTAAGAGCAACCAGCATGGTTTCATTAGGGGCAGGTCATGTCAGACCAACCTGATTGCCTTTTATGATCAGGTCACAAAAGCCTTGGATGCAGGTGGTGCCGTGGATGTAGTCTTTCTGGACTTTAGCAAGGCCTTTGACACCGTCTCCCACCCCATCCCCATTAAAAAAAATTGGGCAACTATGGCATTAATCCCTACACAGTCAGAAGGATTGCAGATTGGCTGAAGGGGCATACTCAGAGGGTGTTGGTGGACGGGTCATATTTGACCTGGGGGGAGTGGACAGTAGAGCCCCCCGGGGCATGGTCCTTGGGCCCATGCTGTTCAATTTCTTCATCAGCGATTTGGACGACAGGGTGAAAAGCAACCTGTTTAAATTCACTGATGATACCAAAATTTGGGGTGAGGTGAGCATGCTAGTAGGGAGGGAAAGACTGTAGCAAGACCTGGAGAGGTTTCAGGGGTAGGCTAACAAAAACAGGATGCATTTCAATACTGACAACTGCAGCGTGCTGCACTTGGGCAGTAGTAACCAAGATGGGAAACTCCCTTCCTAAGAGCATGGAGGCAGAAAGGGATCTTGACTGACTCCAAGATGAACATGGGCCAACAACGCGAGGTCACGGTTGCCAGGGCTAACCAGACCTTGTTGTGCATTCACAGGTGCATCTCAAGCAGGGCCAAGGAGGTGATCCTCCCCTTGTATGCAATACTGATCAGGCAACAGCTGGAGTACTGTGTCCAGTTCTGTGCACCCCACTTCAGGAGGGATGTGGACAACATTGAAAGGGTCCAGAGGAGGGCCATGCGCATGATCCGGGGACAATAGGGCGGACCCTACAAAACCTGTTTAGCCTTCACAAAAGAAGGCTGAGGTGGGACCTGGTGACCGTCTATGAACTCACTAGGGGGGACCAGAAGGGTTTGGGAGAGACCTTCTTTCCCCTAGCGCCCCCTGGCATAACAAGGAATAACGACCACAAGTTGTTGGAGAGTAGGTTTAGATTAGACATCCATAAGAACTACTTCACAGTCAGGGTGGCTAGGATCTGGAACCAACTTCCGAGGGCAGTGGTGCTGACTCCTAACCTGGGGATCTTTAAGAGGAGGCTTGACGCCTACCTGGATGGAATCATTTCAGCCCAGTTTTTGTCTCCTGTCCAGGCAGGGGGTCAGACTTGAAGATCTACAAGGTCCCTTCCGACCCTACTTCTATGATTCTATGATCTGCCTAATAAACAATATTGACTTGAGTATGAGGACTCTTTTACATAAAAGCCTAGGGATAATATCACTTGTTCTAGATGTATGAGAAATTGATTTTAGGCCCATCCCCATCAAATGTTTAAATCCATGACTTATGTTCTAACAAAAGAAAGGAACTGCTAGTCTTCCAGGGAGTGGACTTCTGACCACTTTCCATCCCCTTTCTACGGACCCTGCCCCATGGTCCAGACGATAGGGAGCAAGATGGTAAACTAACTCCATATCTGAGAGCAGGGGGGTTATGCATCTGGGTTCTGGCCCCTGTTTCCAGTGCTGCTTTGAATTTTATCTAATGACTGTTTATTGACAAATGCACCACTTAGAATGAAGTAAACCTGAAGTAATAACATAGTATTGATGTTCTTCAGGATTACACTAGATCCAGTGCAAGATCAGGCCAAAGTGAGTGGCATCAGTGCAAATGGGAGGCTTTATTAGGGAGGATGATCTGAAAATAAACTTCTCACCAATCTAATTATCACCAGACTACCTTCCTGTGTAAGTTGGATGCATGGTGAGAAGTGCCAAAGGGAAAGTGTCATTTTAGGGGTGTTGTGACAGAGGAGGGATTATGCTGATGTCCACTAAGCCAGGGCATATTAATGATAGGGGGCTGGAGAATGAAGAAAATTGTATACATCTGGGAAGGTTGTTATTGCTGGGGTGGGGGGAGGTTGTCCCCCTGAAAGGGAAGCCAGAAACCTTGAGATTGGCTACTACCAATCCACCACACTTTACTTTCTTTCACCAAAAACAATACCCTTCCTATGAATATTTTTTTTTCAAATGGAACAATTGAGCGCCAGTGACAGAAAGTTTGAAGCAGAAGAACCCATATCTATGTAATGCAGAATAAAGAAATAACACTGGAAGCAGGGGCTGACACTTTCCCTGGCAGAGCAGTGTCTGCTTCATCATGACATGGTAGAAGGTACATTTGCTTCTTCTCCTTCTAACCTTTGACTTTTGGCTGCACAGGAAGCTAGCTTCATCAGGATGGTAGTCAAATAGTATTGTAGGAGGCTCCATTAACTCATCACAGGAAGTGGTGGGTCCTATATCATGGGCAAAGGCTTTGGCCATTAGGTTTTTAAGTGAAAGGTAGGCAACACTGTGATGTTGTTAGAAGTAGTGTTAAATACTTCTGGCTATGCTTGATTACAGTTTCAGAGCTTGACTATTGAAGACTGTACTACTGTTTATGAACCTTCTCAGTGAAACTGAATTGTAATGAAGTGGATGCCTTGGCAGTTGTATTGAACTGGTCCTAAATATATAGAACATACGTGTGTTATGTAGGAACATAAAACATATAGACTTTGTAGCAAGCTTCAGGACATTAGATGGAGTTTAATATGGCTCATTTTGTGACATAGATGCTTAAACATTATGTAAAGATGTCTTGGCAGCAAAACAGATGTTAACTCTTTGTGTCATTATATAGAGCTGTAATTGATCTTCCTTTTTTTGTACCATTTTTAAGAAAATATTTTCCATTGTTTGACCTAGGCTTCCACCCCTAATTTTGTAAGTCTTTCTGTAGTGTTGGTCCTTTCATAACATCTGATGAAGTAAGCTGTTTTTCATGAAAGCTTCTGTATCTCTGATTCAGCTAGTCTATAAAATGCATCTCTACCTGGCCTTCTATCAATCAAAATTGTCTTGTACAGCATACAGTATCCAAATCCACTTATATATTTTAATCCCAGTTCATATTGCAAGTGCATTTTGTGTGCTATCTGATTGTTACCCTCTCAAGAAATGATTTGGTGCAAGTGTCTGGTATTTCATTCAACTTTGAATCAATATAATTACATGGTGAGAAAAAACCTGGAGATAGTAATATTGCATATCCTTAAATGTCTTTGCTGCACATACCTGTAATGTCACCAGAGGAGCTACCAGATGGAAATCCCTGCTTATTAAAAGTGAAGCTTTGTGTTTTTATCACCACCATTTAAATTTATGAATGTCATTCAATTTCTGTGGGCGTTGTGGACGTTTATCAAATAAATGGCAATTCTCTGAGTGCAGCAACTGTGATGTAGAATATACCAACCTTTCAGATAACACCATTACTCCATGACCTGAATAAATTACTCAAGAAATCTTATAAGCATGAATTTTTACACTGTATATACAGAATGACCAGAGGGAAACCCACTGAAGTCTTTCTTGCAAGTTTCTTGTCTGCAGTTTTGTAGTGTATATGATTACGGCACTGACACATCCCATGTCTTCCCCACATTTAGCATTCCCTCTCATTCTACCACATACATACTTATGCTGGAGAAGGAATGGATCTGAACACTGTGATCTTATTGAAACTGATAGCAAAACTCTTATTTAGTTCCTGATAGCAATAGTCTTGCATAGATTCTCTGAATGCTGCTCAGAGGCATGTTGCAGATCATGCAGCATTTAGTGACTTCTGCAACTGTGGAGAATAAGTAGGTTGGATTTGGCTCAGAATTAAGGTTTACAAATGAGCACTTTGATTTTGTCTCTCAATAAAAGTTTAGTTCATTTTTCTAAAGGTAAGTATTTTTTTTCTTGGTTTTCATTATGCATAAGAATATCCCATGATACCACCTATTTGCTACTTTGACCATTGCTAGTAACTGAAAGGAATTATTGTTATTGCCTCTACTACACCATCAAAAGAGGCACAGAAAGGTAATGTTTGGAGAGTTCCTCTAGGCATCCAGCTAGATTTTTCCATACTAGCAGACAAAAGGGGGACCTTTCCACCATAGCAACGGAAATCCAATACTGCCCTCTTTCTTAAGAATTTAGGAGCAATAATGGAGCATCAGCTTTTTTTTTCCCCATGATGATGATAATGACAATTTTGTTCCTCTTTCAGGGTGGTGATAGCCTGTGATGTTTTAATTTTAACAGCTTTATTCTGATGAGTTCACAGCTCCATCCATTAGTATTAATTAATTATCTAGCAGCATGTTGGATTGACAGATCTTAACACCCGCCTCCCCAGGGGTCAATATCAATTAATGTAAAACTGAAAGAGACTGGAGGAGGATGAATTTTGCACTTAAGAATTCTCCTTCCCCCTTGTGTTTTATTTTACCACAGGAATTATGAGCTGTTGAATCATGTGACTCAACAGTTACAGTAACAAAAATGTCACACAAAATGTAGGTTAAGAGAAATGAAGAGTTTGCAGCACATCTTTGAATTACAGCTAATTAGAGGAGTTAGTGTTCGGGGTGAATATGTGATGACTAGTATCTGTAGAAGTGTGGAGGCCATTTCAAATGTTGTGTCAGCATGATATTTTTTTCTTATATGATTCATCCTGTGAAGTGATAAAACAAAGTGTAAAGATTATTGTTGTACAAAAATTGTCAGTTGTATAATGCTCTCCTGCCTCCAGTTTCTGATTTCTTAGTCTGCAGTCATATTGTATGGGCTGCTATAGAAGCTGTCATAACCTAAGGTCATTTCTGATGTGTTCTGGATACCGCAAGAAGATGGTGGGGGGGGGAGTACTATAGTAGGTAATAGTGGTGATTCAAGAATATCATAGCCAACAAGGGAAAACATTGACCACCCAAGGAGAGCAGATGCTTATCAACAGAGCAGCACAAGGATTCAGATTCCTACCACTCAAGAAAATATGATACAAAGCATCGGATGAAAAACTTTGGAGGATGGAAGCTAATATATTTGAGCAGAACTTCCGTGTAATTTTTCTGATGCTCTTGTTCTCCAAAATAACCCATCCATAACATAATTGTTCTCAATATTAACACAAAGCGTTACTAAGGATTTAGGAGAGTAAATTAGCAAGAAAAGTCTTTGGGCAATGCTCCAAAGTCAAATGAGATGAAAGAGAGATTATAGGTCTCCTTTCATCACCTAGTATAGAAGAAGAGTCTGGGGGTGCTTGTAAATGTGACGAGGGTTTTATTCTATGTGCCCTAAATTTAAATGGTATGTTTTATTTTAGTCCATTAGTGTGTTCAAGTGACAGCTTCTAAATCTCATAAATCTCGGTGTGTTATTTGCAGTAAATTACTGCAGGGGGCACCACATAACAATACATCTAGTTAGATGTTGAGAGGAGACTTAGTGAGTGGGGGCACAAGAAGATGGTTGCCCAGTGCTGGGTCAGAGCCAAGATTTTGTGGGCTGCTTTCTGCACAGATGTAGCAAGAACACAGCAGTAGGGCACCTCACTACATGGTAATGCACATTATAGATATCTCCAACCACTAATGGAGATTCTCGATCACCCTGAATGCAGATGGACAGAGGCCTCCATGTTGTCCTTTGCTCCTGAGAACTCATCATTATGACATGCACAGACCTCTGCCATCCAGCCACAGAAGCCAGGCAGCCCTGTGTCCCATCCCTGTGATCCATCCTGGCATGCCAACATCTTGCAAGTTGAGGTTGCAGGTGTTTTTGGCACTCTGCCCAAAAAACATTACCAACCCCTGCTCTACTGGGGGTGGAACTGCACCTCCTTGGCAAACATCCTGGGGAAGGGTGCTATTGAGCTCAGCTTCTATCTTTTTTGTGGCAGAGCAACACCAGCCCCTTCCCCACTGTCTGCCCTGAGGAGCTCATGTGCCTACTGCCAACAATAAGCCAGGGCAGGGCTCTGCAGACTCAGGTGCAGCTGTTTGCATCCTCCTGGATGCCTGCCACAGCTGGTCTGGGCTCTAGGCTGGCACCTGCCATCTGCCATGGCATGTAGGATTCCAGATGTGTAGTTCAAAAGAAGATAGAGCTAGTCTTGCTCCTTCCACAACAACTGTCAGGCAATAAGTTATTTCCAACTCAGCACAAGTCATTGCAAAGTTTGAAGCAGCATGTGTGTGTTGTGAGAGAAATTTTCATTCCAGGAGATAAGCTGCTAAAAGATGAGAGGGAAGTGGAGAAGCAGAGGGCAGATGGCAATATAAACACTAAACAGGATACAAATGATATGCAAAGTTTTACACATGTCAAGTGGGATCACTAGGTTTAAAAGTCTGATCACTTACACTCATATCCTGCGTGTATTTACAGTGAGAGCAAGAGCAAACTCGTAATCAGAATACATTATTCCTACAGGTATTACAGTATTATTCCCACCTGTAGTATCTGTATTACAGCATAAATTTTACAGATTTGGTCTGTAGTCCTGTAGAAGTAAGACAAAAAATTCTTTTGTGCATTAGCACTTGTATTATTATCAGACCACTAAAGAAATGGTAACATCACTTCCATGATTACAGGCAGACTGCTAATTAATATGGGCCAATGCCATATGCTATGCAAAATGACTCCCCAGAGAATGCAGATAAATAAAACAAAAATAAAAATTGTAAATAAATACAGTGTACATAGAAGGTTTGTTGTTAATAAACCTCAAGATTTATGCAATAGATCTGAAGATGTAATCCTATTTATGTGATATATGTTCTAGTGTGATAAACTATCTTTTCCTTATCTGCATGTCCTCAGTATTATGTTTCTTCGTTGGCATTATACCTCGTGGCTTTAGGTTTTGGATCCCAATCTGCCATCAGTGTGCAAAGGGGAAGTACCTGTCAGTACAAGTCCCTGTACTGGGTTCAGGCTGAGAAGTGGTACCCGCTAATGCCTAAAAGAGATGAAGTCCCACAACCTGCTGCATAGTTCAGAATCTAAAAGAAGTGGGAGTTGGTAACCCTTTGCAATGAAGAATTGAGGTAGCAGCACTACCAGTGGCAAGCATTGCTGAGGAGTAATGGTAGTGGTGACAAGGAATTGGGTGATATCTTGGATGGACTTCCTACCCAGCACATACCATTTTGGTACCACAGATGGTAGAGTCCTCAAATAAAATTCCTGGGTTAGTATCTGTCCTAGAAGCTGGGCTAGGTAGAAGCTACAGATAGCTCTCCTGTATTTGAAGCCAGTCTGTAACATATTAAAAGTCCCCCTGATACAAGATTAGCACCCTTTTCTAAGGGGTTAACTGTGCTGTCTCAAGAGGACAGGAGAAAATTAGGGACTAGCTGCATCACTAGCTTCCCTTGATGTTGAACCACTTTGTTATAGCTTACTTTTGTTTACAAATGGAGAAATGCGTTTGCTTTGAAATACCCAGGTCAAATTTATTTTCCCAGGTTTCTGGGTGGGGCTCAAGCCAATGTAGCAGAACATTTGTGTAAAACCCTAATTTTCAACCCAGCCCTTGTTACTGTGATCTAGGGCCTGGCAGGACAATTGCTATGTTCATAGTATGCCTACATGTCACTTTCTCTGGGGAAGAAAATACAGCAATGCACTTTATCTAAGTATAAACACTGAAACAGGCTTCTAAGTGCTACTCTTTCTCATGGCGGTGACCTACCAGTGGCAGCTCACTCTACATTTAAAATATAGTCCACATTGCTATGTCCTCATGGCAACCTTTGGTGTGGTATGCATGGGAATGAATCAGTGGGTCTTCTCTCTGTTTGGGACCTTGGGCTCAACAGAGAGGCAGAAGCCCCTCTGACTTATTCCCATGCATACCACATCAAAGGTTGCCATTTAGGCAGATTAAGGTACATTGGCTCCATTATGCTCTTAAATATGATCCCCACCAATGCACTCCCATTCTGTATCCTCCAAATATAGAACTTAGGCTATTGGGATACTCTGGATCCCAAAGTATTTTCACTATTGTATGGAGACACAGTAGACACATCCAGAGATGGCTTACAGAAGTACTGACCGTGTCCTCCAGCAGCATTCCCAGGTCCATCTGACACATACAGCCTAAAAGCATATGTGGAAAACACTGATGGCTTCTGTAAGGCATTTACATTACTTATTTTCCAGATTTTGGTCTGTGTATAGTGGAAATGAGTGGATGGGGCTCATGTCTCCATGGTCATCTCAGTTTTGTCAAAGAAACAAAATAATAGACATTAACTTAGGTCAGTGATCCTCAACCAGGGTAGCAGAAACCCTGAACTCCTTTGAAGGGTGCTGCAGGAAATGTGAGGTGATAAGTGAGGTGTGATGACACAAGCAGATAAGGGCAGGTTCACTCCCCATGTCTGGCTGCTCTTCCACCCCAACTCCATGCCTCTTTGCAAAGAAATATGCACTGTATTAGTTTGTTAAATGGGGTGCCGCTCAATTCACAAAAGCTATGTAGGGGTGCCTTGAGTCTAGTGAGGGGTGCCATGAGTCTAATATGGATGAGAACCACTGCCATAGGTATTACACAATTTCATAACTTCTTTACCTTTTCCATGTTATCAGAAAAAAGTGATTTCTAAAGTAAAAAACTGGTCTGAACTAGTTATGTTTTCTTTAGTCATTATGTAGTGAAACTGTCAAAGGAAGGACAGTTGATGTCAAAAAGGTTCACATTTATTCACATTTAAATTGAGGTTGGCTGCATACATTCTCATTACCAGTTGTCGTAAATGGTCAAGGACATTTAGGTATGAATTTCCATAAATGATGCTCTCACTCAAATACAACAATCCTGAATACTAGGAGAGACCTAAAAGCTCCACTCTTAGTTTGTCAAACACCCCTGGTGTGGCAGTATTTAAGAATCTGAAACCTACTTTTCTGCAATAGAAATGCAATTGCTATGACAACTCAAAGCAGCTCAATTCTGTTTCTTAAAGCTTAGATTTGAAAATCAAGCAGAACTGTATGGTCAGGCAATCTATTGTGAAAACGGATACTGCATTGAAGGCACATGAGAATTACTTAAGCCTTGGGGAACAAATTCAAGAATTTATTTATTGATACTGAAACTATTTCACTTTAAAAGACAAGAACAAAAAGAAACAAAAGTTCAAAATCCTTTATGCAATATTTATCACTTTTAGACAGACATCTAAGACCACACAAGCTTTGACTCATTCATTAGAGTGAACTTTTCTTTTTCAGCATGCCATATCTGTGCATTCCATTTCAATTAAAATATAAAGAAGCACATCAAATCATTCCTTCTCACAAAGACAAGACCACCTAGTGGTTTCTGTATGCTTAATTCACTCTTTCCTGACACAACTGCTCTAGGCTTTGATTAGCTTTATTTCACTTGCAAGAGACACCCCATGTAGAGGAGACAGAGTGATAAGCTTTCCTGTTGTCTATGTAGTTGTGAAGGAAGCCTGCTTCATTCTGCTTGCTGGGTTACCTGGAAAATAAATTTTAGAAATCAAACAGGCTGTTATTCCTGGACATCATCTAGAATATCTTGAACACCAAAGCAAAATCATGTGAATCTTCTGACAATTGCCAACATATTTCCTGAGGCAAGCATTGCAAGGTCCTTCTTTTAATCCTTTAAATTTGTTGAAGTAAAGACTCATCTTATTTTCTTATACATTTCTACTTCTTTCTGGTATTCGTATGCGTGAGTATGCATCTGGTTAATTCCTTTCAGTTTATTTAAACTCCCTAAATATTTTTTGGTTCTGCTTTCTTTTCTTAAGCAATTGAAGACGGAACAGGAAAGGAAGGAAATTTCAAGGTGGAGAAAATATTGAAGGAAGAGGATACTTTGCATTGTTTTTGATTTTTATGACACCCTAGTTGCGTCTACATGAGGTATGTTAATGTGCATTAGCTTAAGTGTAACAGAAAATCCTAGGCCTGTTACTAGAAAATGGGTGGCCCCTTTAAGAGTTTTTCAGAAACATCCTCTTGGCCTAGCAGGAGTTAAAGGACAGCCCTGAATGGAGGTAAGCTGACTATAGGCATCACTGGACTTGGAGAAAGCTGAAGGCAGAGCTATATAAGCCCTGGGGGTTGAACTAGCCTGGGGAGAGGGCCAGCCCTGGCAGGGGAAGAGTGTGGGCCTCCTGAATGCCCAAAAGTCTGGAGGAAAACAGCTCTGCAGGCCAGGAGACAAGACAGAATGACCCAGAGATAAGAAGAAGCTGGGTAAGCAGGCCTCTGTTCTTCTTTTCTTACATTATAGCTCAGGGGCTTAGTATTTATTTTTCAGTTTAACCCATGGTTTGGGCTGGGACTGTAAGGGGTGGTGTCAGTAGTGTCCATGAGTATCTCCATGGGTATGCACTGCTTTTGAGCCCTACTGGGTCAGGTTCAAGGTAAAGTGAGAGCTGGGGCTCAGAAGCCTCGTCTAGAGAAGCAGGTCTGGGCTACAGGACCAGCCAGAATAGAGGGGGAGAAGCTGGGTGGACTAAAGCCCCCCATAAAAGGGAAGAGAAAGGCATAGAGTGACCTGGAGATGCTGGAACAAGGAATCCCATTTGAATGAAGATTCATAGTCTGTGAGGCATGGGACATGGGGATGAGGTATTATGGAGTCGTGCAATTAGCCCTTAAGGCAGGATCTCTGCATCTTCAGGTGTTCTTGGAGTGATACCAGATCTGGGATGTGCTGGGGCAGCCTTCCTTTTAAGAACCAGAAGGAATGTCAAGATGTGGCAAGTGAGCCAAGAAAGGGAGGACTTTGTGGGGCCTCCAAGGGCTTGCAACCACTCAGGGAATGACACTCTGTTACACTAAGTTAATTCACGTCACAAGCATGTGTCTACATGTCTACACCCTGATTTTGCATTCAACATGGTGAAATTAGGCTAATCACACCAAAATTTGAGACCTGCAAATGCAGATATGAAATTTAGGTATGATTAGTTAAAGTACATTAATGCACATGTAGACATGACCTGGAATTATATTTTGTGCTGGGTCTGCCCAGCCACTAAGGAGACAGCCTGAGCCTAGCTCCAGAGCTCCTGCCTGGGCTCCTGTTCTCTCCCAGGGCCAGGCAGTTCTCTATATAGTTTGCCACTTATAAATGGGTTTTTATTGTTGATGGGTGGGAAGGGGGCTGGAGGGACTCTGTTGGTTGAGGGAAGATGAGGTTCTGTTTTTTGAGGGGATAGGGAAAGGAATGAAGGTGGGTGTTGTGAAGAGAATAAAGCTTTTTTGTTTCACACATGTCCATGTTCTGAAAATGGTGCTGGGGGGGTGGGTAGGGGGTTGAGGGGTGCAGGTAGTGGGGAAGACAGCCAGTGCCCTGGCCCCTGCTAGTGGATATGTGGCTCTCCTGGGGCCTGGGAAAGGGGGAATCTGTTGGTGCCAGCAGGCCAGCACCATGGCCAGCAAGAGCATGGTGTGCTGGTCATCACTGGCAGGGGCAGAGATGGAGCAGTGGGGCATTGAGCATCACAGGCAGGGCCAGGGCCAGCCCTGGCACAGGGAGGCAGAGTGGGCAAGGAGGAAACTGCCACATCCTTCCCTTGGACTGGGCATGTGACTCCTGGGCAGGGAAGGGGCTGGCCAGGGATCAGAGTTTCCAAGGTGGCTGCCAAGTGCTGACTCTGGCTTCTACATGGCAGCCATGTGGTTGGAGGGTGGAGATCCCCCTGGTGGCCACAGGGGCACATGACAGTACTGGAGGGACTTGGGACTAACTTTAGTGCTAAATCCCTGAACAAGTAGACATCTGCCAAAGATTGCTTAATGCACATTAAATTTAGTCATGCATAAAGGACAACAAAAAGTCCTTTTTCAGATATGTGGGGAGCCGGAGGAAAAGCAAGGGCAATGTTGGACCGCTGCTAAACCAGATGGGGCAACTGACAACTGACGCCCAGGAAAAAGCCAACCTATTAAATAGGTACTTTGCATCAGTCTTTCATCAATCCCATGGGACGCCCATGCCTGCTATGGGACAGGGGGATCCGGGTGATGGGGATCCCCTACCCTCCATAAATGCTGACCTGGTGAAGGAACACCTTGAGAAACTGGATACCTTCAAGTCAGCCGGCCCTGACAATCTGCACCCCAGGGTACTCAAAGAGCTGGCAAGCGTCATAGCCCAGCCCCTGGCATGGATCTTTGAAAACTCCTGGTGCTCTGGTGTAGTGCCCAAAGACTGGAAGAAGGCCAGGGTGGTGCCAATCTTCAAGAAGGGAGAAGAGTGGGTCCGGCTAACCACAGGCCCAGCCCATTAGCCTGACTTCTACCTTGGGGAAGATCTTAGAAAAGTTTATTAAGGAGGCCATCCTTGATGGACTGGCCAAGGCTAACATCCTAAGGGATAGCCAGCACGGGTTTGTTGCGGGTAGGTCTTGTTTGACCAATTTCATTTCCTTCTATGACCAGGTGACCTATCACCTGGAAGAGGGAGAAGAGATTGATGTCATATATCTTGACTTCAAAAAAGCTTTTGATCTGGTATCCCATGATCACCTTTGGCCAAACTGGCCAGTTGTGGCCTGGGCTCCACCACGATCCGCTGGCTGGGAAATTGGCTCTGTGGTCGGACCCAGAAGGTTGTAATTGATGGCAGTCACTCATCGTGGTGCCCTGTGACCAGTGGGGTCCCTCAAGGCTCTGTCCTGGGACCCATACTGTTCAACATCTTCATTAACGATGTGGACATTTGAGTCAGGCGTGGACTGGCCAAGTTCGCCGATGACACCAAACTTTGGGGCAAAGCATCCACGCCAGAAGATAGGCGAGTGATCCAGGCTGACTTGGATGAGCTCAGCAAATGGGCGGACGAGAACCTGATGGTGTTTAACACCGAAAAATGCAAGGTTCTCCATCTTGGGAGGAAAAACCTGCAGCATCCTTATAGGCTCGGCAGTGCTATGTTGGATAGCACTACAGAAGAAAGAGACTTGGAGGTCATCACTGACCACAAGATGAACATGAGCCTGTAATGCGATCTGCGGTTAACAAAGCGACCAAAACGCTGGCTTGCATCCATAGATGATTCTCGAGCAAATCCCGGGACATCATTCTCCCCTTGTACTCGGCCTTGGTGAGGCCACAGCTGGAGTACAGCGTCCAGTTTTGGGCTCCACAATTCAAAAAGGATGTGGAGAAGCTTGAGCGAGTCCAGAGGAGAGCCATGTGCATGATCAGAGGTCAGGAAAACAGATCTTACGATGATAGGCTGAGAAACATGGGACTCTTTAGCCTGGAAAAGTGTAGGCTCAGGGGTGATCTGATGGCCACCTATAAGTTTATCAGGGGTGACCACCAGGATCTGGAGGAAAGTTTGTTCACCAGAACGCCCCAAGGGATGACTAGGTCGAACGGTCATAAACTCCTGCAAGACCGATTCAGGCTGGACATAAGAAAGAATTTCTTTACTGTCCTAGCCCCCAAGGTCTGGAACAGTCTGCCAGCGGAGATGGTTCAAGCACCTACATTGAACACCTTCAAGAGTAAATTGGATGCTTATCTTGCTGGGATCCTATGACCCCAGCTGACTTCCTGCCCTTTGGGCAGGGGGCTGGACTCGATGATCTCCTGAGTTCCCTTCCAGCCCTGATGTCTATGAATTATTTGCACATGTAAATGCGCTGCCTGGGTCCTAGGCTCACGCTATGAAAATACAAAGCCTGGTCTCCCAATTCTAAGATGAGTACAACAAGAATACAGGACTCTTGCCTACTCTTAAAGTGTTCTTATCACTAGGCTAACCTTTATGTACATTACATATTAGACAGTCATCAGTTAAACAACAGGAAAGGCTTAAGTTATTTGTTATAAAATTCTTTGCATATCTGAGCAGGATTTATTTTTTTATTGTTGTTCTTATACTTCAATATGCCAGTATGTTGGGGTTTTTTTTTCTTTCGTGTAGTAACATGGCTAACAACATGTTGGTCTGACTGTGTGAACCAGTGTTATATGGGCAATCCTTACTAAGTTGAAAACCACATGCAGATCCCTGTTAACTTCATTGAAATAACATATATCCAGAGTTTCTTCCCACAATTAGAGGTAACATTAATTCAGGTTTTCTTGGGCTTTGATTAGCTCCAGTTTTCATTTCCACAAAAATGAAGATTATCCAAGAAATAAAAAGCTCCATACTACTTCAACTCAATTGTATTTACTAGAAAATAGGTACAGTTGATCCACTAAAATAGTAGTGATAAATCTTGGGCAGAATTCTATTTTACCTAGTGGATAACCTAGGTGCTGCTTGAGACCAACTATGAGTTATCTGACTAAGGGTGAAGGTACTTGTTACACCTAGGCCATATAAAATGTATTAAATGTAAATAGGTGTTAAAGTTAGAATGTGCTATGAGCAGTCACCCATTAAGAATTAATACCTTTTCTTTCCTGCATAGCTCTAACTTGCCCCTGGAGGACTGGTGAACAGGGTGTGACTAGGAACCAGGACATCTGGGCTCTGTACCTGATCCAGGGAGTAATGGTTAGGAGTAGTGCATCTTTGGGTGCTGAAGGACTGCAGATCGCTTACTTTATCTCTGTGGAGCAGATTGAAGTTACCCTAACACAAGCTAGGTAGTGTAACCCAAAGTTAACCCTCACCTGAAGTGGTATAATTTTGAGATGTTCAAAGGGCACTTAGAAGTCATTAGCAGGATTTAACATGCAGATGTTCTTGTTTTAAGTGCTCATAATATAGTCTAAATGTAACATGTAACGTCACCCTGAAGTGTAAGAGCAATTGTATTATTCCCTCTAGGCACATAAGTGACCTTATTAGAACAATAAAGATCACTCCAAAGAGTGATTCTGTTCTTATAAGGGGCCACTTATATCCTTAGAGGGGTAATAAAATCACTCCATTTGAGTCATGTACCACTCAAGCTATACTTTGGACCTCCACCGGGTGAAATAAAACTCTGCTCTTTGTATCCTCTGAAACGGCTTAATTTATAATACCCCCCCACCCAAATAAAGACGATATGTTCAGGGGGGTTTTTCCACTCGTGCTTATTCAGTCCAGACAACCATCATTTAAGTTCCATTTAAAGGTGACAGAACAGGAGAAACTAATTACAAAATATAAATAACTAAAGAAGAACTAAAGCCAGAAGAATTCAAATATAGGAAAATGATTAAGCACCAATCTATGAAACATACTATTTTAATTGATCATATTGTGAGACTATTATATACTCATACTACATTCTAACTGAAAAATCTTAACCTTTTTTGAAAGGACATTTGAGGAATGAAAAGTGAGAGAGGTATAAACAAACCTGCTTGGTCCATGGGAATTTGAGAGTTCAAAGCAACTTCAGATGTCAGATTTTAATTTGCAGCATGTCTAACTCCTAATTAACCTAACTATGATGCTCAGCTAGGAAGTGGATTGGAAAAAAAAAAGCATGTTTCCAGTATAACAGATAAATAGGTAGCTATTACCTAGGTGTTGTTTGTGGATAGTTTACCTCCTCAGAGATCTTAAAATGGGATTGTTTGCCAGTAATGAGTTTTCCCTGGGTAAGCAATTGCTTTTGTAGACATATAGTGCATTGGAAGGGTCCATTTGCTAGTAGACTATATATATGTGTAATCTGCCTGTAAACTATATAGGTACAGTTTATAAGGGAAATCTGAAAAAAATGTGATGTATTCGGAAAGATTTTATTCTTGTAAACAGAAGCTGTTTTATGGACTTTCCTCTTGCTCAGAATCATATTCTTTAAGCATTCAGGCTAATATTGGTATTTTGTAACATGATTAGTTTTAGCTGACCAAAGAATATAAAGATACAGATATGAATGCTTTATGGAACTTGCTTTCTTACTAAAAGGTGCTTGTGTCAGTGAGTAACTAGAGTTAGGCATCTAAATCCATACCTAGGATTGTCAAAAAGGTTCTGTTTAGGTACATTTTTTAAGCCTAATTTTAAGTCATTTTTTTTTAATTGTCATAGTTTATGATTTTTAAAAAAATAATTAGGGGAAAGCAGCTTTATGAATTGTGTTTGGGGCTGGTTTATCTTTAATTCAAGAATGCATTTAAACATAATGTCATTTAAGTTTATTGACTTAGGCATGTGCTTACAGCCAATCATGTGCTTAATTGCTACTTTGAATGATGGTCTTAATTTTTTACATCAAAAACACTGCATTAATCAACATTTAATAATGGGGGTTTTTTTCAACAGGAAAAGGTAATCTACAGTGCTCTTGGGAGAGAGGTTACAGGTGAAGGAAAGGCAGCACATGAGCCTAAGAGAAGACTGAATTATGGGAAAGGGAGGCCACAGAGAGGAATGTTTTCCAAAATAGAAGAAAATTCAGCTCATTCTGGTTCTGAACAAGGGCTGATTCTTCATGCTCCAAAGCAATTTATCTTTCCAAAAGTTCTTAAGACCCTCTCTTCTCTTTCACTCTAAGAAATGGCTTGATATAGTTCTAAGAAGGTTTTCTGTGTATTTATTTTATAGACTTGTTTGAAGTTCCCAGCCTGTTTGTGCTAGACCATAAAATACCGACACTACCTGTAATAAGGTGAATACCCTTTTGTTTTAAACTATTATACCATAGAATTCTTCAACTTGTTCAGAGTTCTGTTTTCAGAATCTGGAATGGGCTTCCAAGGATGCTGGTGCTCTCCCCTGCCTTGGGGGTCCTTAAAAGGAGGCTAGACGTGCACCTGGCTGGGGTCATCTAATCCCAGCACTCTTTCCTGCCCATGGCAGGGTGGGGTCAGACTCAATGATCTGCTGAGGTCCCTTCCAACCCAAACGTATATGAACCTATGAACAGTATTAAAATATCAGTACAGCTTTGTGGCCGTGGATAAGCATTGCTCACTCTTTTATGTCAGGCTTAAACTGAATCTATTCCCAAGTCCTTTCAGTAATGCATCATCACAGTACCTTATTTTGATGAAGCATTTCACAAATACATCATCACAGGACTGTTAGTCAAAAGATGGCACCATCTAGGATAAACAGATTCAAGAGCAGATTCTCTTTAATTACAGGACAGAAGGTATCCTGATGTTCCTTAGAGACAAAATGTTGGTGCCAAGAATTAATATACTTTTCATCTCTGTGTAGTAGTCTGACAAATAAGGGGAAGCAGCTGAAGAGAGCTCACAGTTACTTTATCAAGAGGCTAAGATTAAAACAAAGTTAAACATGAAATAATACTTCCCTTTACTAAAAAAATAATAGATAATGTATATTTCAACACTTCAAAGTGCTTTAAAAAAGCATTGTCAAATCAAGGTTGAGTCACATAGGCTGTTTAAAACTAACCTACTAGAAAATGAAATATTTTCATTATATTTTTAAGAATAATTTCTTAAATATTCCCTTTCTTCAGTAGTTCCACTAAGCTAAATTAAAAATCACTGGGCATGTCTACATGTGCATTTAAGTGTGACTAAATTGAATGTACATTAAGCTAATGTGCATTAAGCAATTTTTAGCAGGTGTTTATTTGTGCAGGGACTTGGTACTAAAGGTAGTCCCAAGTCCTTCCAGTGCTACCATGCACCCCTGGAGCCATTGAAGGGAGCTTCAACTTCTAGCCACATGGCTGCCAGCACTTGGTATCCATCTTGGAAACTCTGATCCCTGGCCAGCCTCTTCCCTTCCCAGGAACCACATGCCCAGTAGAGGGGCAACACATGGCAGCTCAGTCCTTGCCCACCCTCCCATCACATGCCCTGGCTTCCCCTCCCTCTGCCCCTGTCCATGCCCCTGCCAGTGATATCCAGAACCCTGCTGCTTCAGTCCAGCCCCTGCCAGGGATGACCCATGCCCTGTGCTTCTGCTAGTGATGGTGCTGGTCCTGCTGATCTCAACACCCTCAACACTCCACCCAGGTCCCAGAAAAACCTTGCACTCACTAGCAGGGCCCAGGGCACTTATTGTAGGAGGCTACACCAAAACCCCTCCTCCTGCACTCCCTACTCTGGCCCACCTGCCCTGCTGCCTATCTTCTGCCTACCTCCAACATCACTCTCAGGACACACATATGGGAGATTACCCTCACAACACCCCTCTTCCCAATCAATAGAGCCGGTCCAGCACCCTCCCCAATCACCAACAATAAAAAACTCACTTACAGTTGGGAAACTATATACAAGGGGAAATCTATATACAACATTTTGGGTCTTAAAGTCCAGAGATGGAGGCCATTGGGGGCCCTGGGGCAGGTGCCCAGTACCACAGCCCCTAGATGTTCTGTGGGGCTGGACTCAGGTCAGCCCGCTAGTTGCAGGGCATACCCAGCACTAAAGTTAATGCTGGGTCATGTCTACACATGTGTTAATGCACATTAACTAATTGTGCCTAAATTTGACACCTGCATTTTCAGGTATCCAATTTAGGTGTGATTCATCTAAGTTAATTCACATTAAGAGCTTGTAGATGTAGATATGTGCCCATAATACACATTAACTTAGGTTAATGCACATTAACACATCTCATGTAGATGCACCCACTGTGTAGTTCTTTCTGTGTAGCATGAAATAAAATATAGTATAACAAACAATAAATAAGAAGCCATTATCACATTGAATTTGGCTAGGCACTCCCTAATAGAAGTTTTCAATTTTATACTGAATATTTCAGTGACTTTATATTTTGAGATATAATTAATTTGTAAGTTGAGATGTAAATCAATTTGGGTGAACTTGGTGGTTAAGGTGCAAGTGAGGGGTAAGTTATCTAGAAGGAATTCCACTAGGATACTGGCAAGCAGAGCAATGCAACATTTTTCTAGTATAGGTAGGAGAACTTAAAAGTGTAATTCTCTATAGGCAGAATTTGTATACTCAATGGCCTATTGGATCTAAATTCTGTGGCAGGGTTTGGAAGTATGTTTGTGCAGCCAACTGAAAATTTTTCAGCATCTCAGATTAAATTAAAATATAAAAAGATAGTGTGCTAATGAATTTAATATGAAAATAAAATCAGTGCAATACTCCCTTTGCTACTATTCTGATCTGAAATTCCATTTATTGTCCATTATCCCCATATCTTTGTGTGTCAGATTTCTGTACCATTAGCACAATATGGAAACATAAAGTTGTTAGGGGAAAGCTGGAGCTTGTGGCTCCTGGGTTACATACAATTTTTTTCCTAATGAAATATTCTGTATAGAAATGACAGAAAGCAGCCTTATGACATGTTCAGTGTTCCTTGATACTTGCTTCAGTTCCTTCTGCAGCATATGTTAGGGGTTTGCTTTCTTCCTGGATCTTCCTTGCAGTTCCTTTCCCAAAAACACAGGACTAGAAGGAAAGAAGACACATGGGTCCTGTACTTGCTGAAATTCTTCTGTAGTCACAAAAATGCCATAAGCTAAACTGAATAAAAACTCACTTTTAATGGACAAAGCATCTACACAAGGGATTATACAGGTATGATAATATCTGTATTAGGATTTTTGTGCAACTAGAAAACACTTTTTTAAAGAAAGTTTGTGTACATGGAGTCATATATACATAAAAGTATTTGGCTTTCAGTTAAATTAAATTCAAATTTTAAAAAATCAATCAAATTTAAATTATATGCATGCACACACCCACATACATATATAACTTAATGGGTTTAAATTAGCATCCTACATGATATCTGAACTACTTCCCTCTGTAAAAAAGGTCAAAGATGACATTACATTTGAAAATCTGACTCTATGACATTAACAGTGAAACCCCCTATCTCCTTTGGGCCATGTTTATGAAAGAAAGTTTATGGGAAACATTTTATTGTGTTACAGCAGAACTCAGAAATTCTGTAAGTCCTCACCGTATGCAGATATGGTGATCAAAAGTGAAGCATTTCTCAGCTTTTCAGTGGCTATTCTGGTACTTTCTGGTAGAATGCACCATGACATTATGTATTATGTAAAGCAGGCACCATGCCACATAATTCTAGGTGCTAAAGGACTCTCTTCTTTGTTCTATATTTTATAGCTCCAGTATCTCTTTCAATATCTTTTGTGGAGTTTCTGTTGAAAGCCTTGAGTCTCTCAGACAAGGTTTTTTGGGTAAATCTAGTATCTTTCATTAGACCAACTAAAATAGTTGGGGGAAAAAAAAACTTCTTTGCAAGCTTTCAGGTACAAATACCCTTCTTCAGGCAGAGGAAGTGTCTGCAGTTGTTTTATGCTGTTCCTGGATGGGATAAAAGCCAGGACCCAGTATGCAAGAATGCAGGTCAGTGAAAATGCAAATGTGTGGAAGTGAAGGTTAGACAGGGTGAGAGACATTGGGTGAGAAACAGGTTGGTGGGTGGAGCAGGGATGGTGACCTAGTGATAAAATGTAGCTGGTAAATTGCAGAGAGGTTACCTGGGTTATCAAATGGTAGGCAGGCTGTAATTTTCTATAAATCCAATGTCTATATTTAGTCCATGATTTTTTGTATCCATAGTTTCATATCTTCATAGTTTCTAGGGTCAGAAGGGACCTGAGTAGATCATCTAGTCTGACCCCCTGTCATGGCAGGAAAGAGTATTGGGGTCAAACGACCCCAGCAAGGTGTACATCTAGCCTCCTCTTAAGGACCCCCAAGGTAGGAACCAGCACCACTTCTCTTGGAAGTTGGTTCCAGATTGCAGCCGCCCTGACCATGAAGTAGCGCCTCCTGATATCTAGCCTACATCTACCCTCTGCCAGCATGTGACCATTATTCCTGGTCACTCCTGGTAGTGCTCGGGGGAACAGGGACTTCCCCAGTGCCTGCTGGTCCCCTCTGACTAGTTTGTAACAGGCCACTAGATCCCCCCTCAGCCTTCGCTTGTGGAGGCAGAACAGGTTCAGGTCTCGTAGCCTCTCTTCAGAAGGCCTTCCCTGTTGTCCCCTGATCATGCAAGTGGCCCTCCTCTGGACCCTCTCCATGATGTCCACATCCCTCTTGAAGTGCAGTGCCCAGAACTGGATGCAGTACTCCAGCTGTGGCCTGACCAGTGCTGCATAGAGGTGGAGGATCACCTCTTTGGACCTGCCTAAGATGCATCTGTGGATGCATGACAAGGTACTGTTGACCTTCCTGACTACATCCCCACACTGCTGGCCCATGTTCATCTTGGAGTCAATGATGACTCCAAGATCCTTTTTCACCTCTGTACCAACAAGAAGGGAGTTCCCCCACCTGTAGGTATGGTGCCAGTTTTTCCCAGGTGCATCACTTTGCACTTGTCTGTGTTGAATCCCATCCTACTCTCATCCGCCTACCCTTGTAACCTGCCTAGGTCCAATTGCAGACTATTCCTCCCTTCTAGCATGCCCACATCCCCCCCACATCTTAGTGTCATCAGCAAATTTGAAAGGGTGCTTTTTACACCCTCATCCAAGTCACTGATGAAGATGTTGAACAGTGTGGGCCCGAGGACCGAGCCCTGAGGAACCCCGCAAACTTCCAGTAGGTTGAAGTTTGTAGGCTGATCTGTGAAAGGTGTTTTGTAAACTGCCTTTGAGAATTAGAACTGATAGATTGGGGAGAAAGTGTTTTCTTGTGAGAAATGTGCATCCACAGGTAATTGGGTATCTCTGTCTTTGATAGATTTTCACTGTGAGTTCATTCTGGTACATGGTTGTTTGGTTTCTCCTACATATTTTCCATCAGGACATTTAGTGAACTGGATGAGATATATTACAATTCTGGAGGTGTAGGTGTAAGATCCAGGATCTCTGAAGGTTTTATTGTGGAGTATAGTTATTGTGGGAGTGGTGGAGATACGTGTTCCTTCATGTGCGGAGACCCTGGTTTTCTCTGATAAAAAAAAAAAAAAATCCCCAATTTTCAGATAAAAAAACATAACCAAAATCCACATTTTTCTGTGATAAAAAAGAAATGCCACTAATATTTAAAGATATAGATTTCATAGATTTCATAGACATTAGGGCTGGAGGGGACCTCAGGAGATCATCGAGTCCAGCCCCCTGCCCAAAGGGCAGGAAGTCAGCTGGGGTCATAGGATCCCAGCAAGATAAGCATCCAATTTACTCTTGAAGGTGTTCAATGTAGGTGCTTGAACCACCTCCGCTGGCAGACTGTTCCAGACCTTGGGGGCTTGGACAGTAAAGAAATTCTTCCTTATTTCCAGCCTGAAACAGTCTTGAAGGAGTTTATGACCGTTCGACCTCGTCATCACTTGGGGCGCTCTGGTGAACAAATGTTCCCCCAAATCCTTGTGTTCACCTCTGATAAACTTATAGGTGGCCATCAGATCATCCCTGAGACTACGCTTTTCCAGGCTAAAGAGTCCCATGGCTCTCAGCCTGTCATCATAAGATCTGTTTTCCTGACCTCTGATCAAGACCTGTTTTCCTGACCTCTGATCATGTGCGTGGCTCTTCTCTGGACTCTCTCAAGCTTCTTCACATCCTTTTTGAATTGTGGAGCCCAAAACAGGACGCAGTACTCCAGCTGCAGCCTCACCAGGCCGAGTACAAGGGGAGAATGACGTCCCGGGATTTCCTCGAGAAGCATCTATGGATGAAAACCAGAGTTTTGGTCACTTTACTAGCCGCAGCATCGCATTGCAGGCTCAATGTTCATCTTGTGGTCAATGATGACCCCCAAGTCTCTTTCTTCTGTAGTGCTATCCAATGTAGCACTGCCGAGCCTATAAGGATGCTGCAGGTTTTTCCTCCCAAGGTGGAGAACCTTGCATTTTTCGGTGTTAAACACCATCAGGTTCTCATCTGCCCATTTGCTGAGCTTGTCCAGGTCAGCCTGGATCACCCACCTATCTTCTGGCGTGGATGCTTTGCCCGAAAGTTTGGTGTCATCGGTGAACTTGGCCAGTCCACGCCTGACTCCAATGTCCACATCATTAATGAAAATGTTGAACAGGATGGGTCCCAGGACAGAGCCTTGAGGGACCCCACTGGTCAGTGGGCACCACGATGAGTGACTGCCATCAATTACAACCCTCTGGGTCTGACCACAGAGCCAGTTTCCCAGCCAGCGGATCGTGGTGGAGCCCAGGCCACAACTGGCCAGTTTGGCCAAGAGGTGATCATGGGATACCAGATCAAAAGCTTTTTGAAGTCAAGATATATGACATCAATCTCTTCTCCCTCGTCCAGGTGATAGGTCACCTGGTCATAGAAGGAAATGAGATTGGTCAAACAAGGCCTACCCGCAACAAACCCATGCTGGCTATCCCTTAGGATGTTAGCCTTGGCCAGTCCATCAAGGATGGCCTCCTTAATAAACTTTTCTAAGAACTTCCGCAGGATAGAAGTCAGGCTAATGGGCCTGTGGTTAGCCGGATCCACTCTCCTCCCTTTCTTGAAGATCGGCACCACATTGGCCTTCTTCCAGTCTTCGGGCACTACACCAGAGCACCAGGAGTTTTGAAAGATCCGTGCCAGGGGTTGGGCTATGACGCCTTGGAAGCTCCTTGAGTACCCTGGGGTGCAGATTGTCAGGGCCGGCTGACTTGAAGGTATCTAGCTTCTCAAAGTGTTCCTTCATGAGGTCAGCATTTATGGAGGGTAGGGGATCCCCATCACCCGGATCTCCCTGTCCCATAGCAGGCATGGGCATCCCGTGTGACTGATGAAAGACTGACGCAAAGTACCTATTTAATAGTTTGGCTTTTTCCTGGGCGTCAGTTGTCAGTTGCCCCATCTGGTTTAGCAGGGGTCCAACATTGCCCTTGCTTTTCCTCCGGCTCCCCACATATCTGAAAAAGGACTTTTTGTTGTCCTTGATGCTTGAAGCTAGTTGGAGTTCAGTTGCAGCCTTGGCTTTCCTGGTTTGCTCCCTGCAGGACCGGACCAGCGCAGAATAATCCTCCTTGGAGGTGAATCCCATGCTCCATCCTTTGTAGGCTTTCCTTTTTAGCCAAGGGAGTTCCGCTAGTTCCCTGGAGATTGTGTTTTTTAATTTTGATCATGGAAAAATGTGGATGTTGGATTGGTGTTTTAATACAAGTATTGGGGATTTTTTTTATCAGAGAAAACCAGGATCCCCGTGTGTGTTCCTTCTCCATGATGATGATGCCAAAGAGGTCCCCCCAAAGATGTAGTCTATTTTTCTAATGGGCTGTGCAATTCTTTTGTACTTGCACCAGCTGTACAGTAGGATTGTGAATAGGAATACCAGTGTGAATTGTGTGTGGAAGAGGTTCACAAAATGAATGAATGAATGAATGAATGAATGAAGAGATGCTGCAGAAAATAGTGAGCAAGTGCAGGCATTTCATGGAAATCTGTACAGCTGTACATGGAATGGCGGGATAAGACTGTGATTCAGGTGTTTAGTAGTGGTTGTGTTTAGTAGTGGTTGGGCAACTCTTGAATGCCAAAAGCAACATTACTGGACCTGTATGTTGAGTTTATCCTTACAATTCAGTACTCTGACAAAAGCAGACTACCTCTGTCAGTCAGGAAATGGATGGCAATCATGTTCAATTTTTTACCACTCACAGGAAATTGTTTTGGGTAGGAAGGTTCATATTTGGAGCTGAAGCATGAAAGGCCATCCAAAAGTATCCCCTTGAGAAAGTTGTGACTTTGGGTAATATAAAAGAAATAAGTGAATGGCTTGAGGCAATAGGTTTCCTGAAGAAAGAGCAGAGATTGCTCACATATCCCTATCTGCTGCTGCCTTTGCTCCCAGTTTCTGAAAACTTCAATAGGAATAAGTACATTCCCAGTGATGCAGCTCCTGGTAAATCACAAAGTGGTTAAAAGGCATTCTGGCCAAGAAAGATATATAATACTCAATTTTTCAGGCACGTAGGCCTGGCAGAAAAGCTGCAAGGAAGGACGTTCTTCCCTTACTGCCACTTCCACAATAGAAGCACTGAAATGCCAAAGGTTGTTTTGAGGGAAATGACCTAACCTCTGCTCCCCTGACTCACGAAGCCATATATTGGGCAACAATAAAGAGAAGTTTGTCTACCTCTTAAGCAGATGCATAATGACAGCTAAGAAGGTTTTTGAGTGTTTGAAGAGGTTCTGGAAATATCTCATGACAAGGCAATATCCCCATAGTTGTTACCACCAGCTGGGTGCTGCACAAAATTTGCCAGGCTAAAGGTGAAACTTTGCCAGTGGGATGGCAGATGGAAGGAAAGAGAGATTGCCTACAGATTTTTAAGCATCCAGAAACAGTGCCCACCATGATGATGTTCAGCTGACGGAAGCCTCGAGAGAATGCTTCATTGCTCTGTTGTGAATTACATCAATATTTACTTACAAAGGCAACACTTCTTTTTCTGGAGCAGGTTGATTATATATCTGTACATGTAGGCAGCTCAGAATATTTTAATGCTCAGAATGGCATTCAGTATGCAATAATAAAGATTTTATTTGAAGTATCAACAAACAGTAATGCAATGTTTAAATTCAGTATGAACAGACAGATCGAGCAAAGCTACAAGCAGGCGACCTGACAACACAACTGAAGTGAGAAAAAAAATGTAAACACTACTAACATAAGCATATGCAAAAGTCTTGCGGGAATTCCTAAAGACTAATATATGTAAATATGTGGTTTCCTTTCCCTTCCAACAGTGTTAAATAGCGTTCTTGAGAGTGGTGGTACCTTGACTGATAGTGCAGCAAGAGATAAAGGTCCTTGTAAGTGGCTGTTTGCCATTGGCTAAAGCAAGGTTACTTCTGATGGCTGATTATTTTTTGCAGCATCTCATCTGGTATTTCAGTAAATTCATTGTCCCAGTGCACTCCTTTATGTACATCTCTCCTTATGTCTCTCTCTCAGCATATTTTTCTTTCTGTTCCCAGAGCTCACTCCTGTTCCACTATTGCTCAGATGCATCTGTGTATTTTAGTAGCTCAGAAGCTTCCTGGAAGCTCTCTTAACCTTCCTCATCAATGTCAGTCTTGTTGTTATTGTTGAGGGTGCCATCAAGGCCATCCCAAACAAAGATACTGATAAAAGAGACAGGGAGCTAGTTAGTTTTGCTATGGTAACACAAAGGAAAAGATGACTGTAAAGATTCCCTAAAATTGTCTGCTATAAAGATGTTCTGGGAGATGTTTCTGGGGGCTGACTCCTTTCAAGTGAACTTCCTCTATGACAGTATACTGCCACAATGTGTTTGATAGAGCACTACACATCCCGTGTTTTGGGGGGTGTAGAACTGTGGTTGGGGACATGGCAAGAATAAACAAAGTAAAAATTCAAAAAAAGTCATTACAATGTATTGGGACTTGGGGTAATATCTCACTGCTGAGGGTAAGCAATAGGGCTGTGTGAAATTTCACCAGCCATTTCCTTCTGACACTGTTTTGACCAATTTTGGGGTCAAAACAGCAAAATCAGCACAAAACAAAGGCCATCAAAATAGCCTTGAAACAAAACAAAGCTGGTCAAAACATTTCAAAAGTTGAAAAATTTTGAGCATAGGCTGGGGATGGGAAGTCTGTCCAGCTGGGCTGACTTCCCATCCCCAGTGCCAGTTCTGGCAGGGTCTGGGAGGCAGCCCATCTGGGCTGCTTCCTGGTGCCCCATGCTAGATCGCGTTGAGGGTGGGAGGCAGCCCTACCAGGCTGCTTCCTGGTGGCCTGTGCTAGATTGCACTGTGGCCAGGAGGCAGCCCAGTGGGGCTGCTTATCCATCCCCTGTGCTAGATTGCATTGGGGCTGGGAGGCATCCCAGTGGGGCTGCTTCCCCGTCCCCCATGCTAGATCGTGCTGGGTCCGGGAGGCATCCTAGTGGGGCCTCCTGATCCTGGTGTGATCTAATGCAGGCACTGGGAAGCAGCCCCACTGGGCTGCCTCTCGCCCCCAGCGCGATGTAGCACTGGGGATGGAAAATCAGCCCAGCTGGACAGACTTCCCATCCCCAGCAAAACTTGAAACAGTGTCAAAACAGCCTTTCTTTTTTGATGGGATGGAATGGAATGGAAAAACTATTTCAACTCAAAATGAAATTCAAGATGAAACACTGTTCCTTCAAACCATCAAAACTCAAGGTGAAATGGAATGGTGCACTTTGGCACAACCCTAGTAAGCAATGCCCAGAGAAAGCAGATGTTGAACATGGCCAAAGAACAATTAGAACATTTCATAGAGAACCTGTTATGTCCAGCAAAGTGCTCACAGAGTGTACCCTGGTAAAATAAATACAGTGTTTATACTCAGAATACTGAAGTCTTGATCACATGTCCAAACCACCAGCCCTGTTTGCTGCCTATAAATACTGCTGTACCACTGAAAAGGGGCAGGCACAATATAGCAGAGAGCTTGGTTCTCTAATTCATTAGGTTTAGCTTCCCAGTAAGTTCTGTTAAATATGCCAATATTTGCAATCCCCACATACCTTTGGATCTATGCCCATGGGAAAGGGCATGGTTTTCCAATCCAGTGAATTGGAGGAGAATGTTGAAAGGAAGGTAATGTGTAGAGGGAAAGCAAGGACAGCTGCATTACTTAACAGAGTTGTCTTCCCTTCCCTTCCAATGCTCCCTCTGCTGGGACTGGCTTTGGCTTTGGCTGTCCTGCATTTGGAATAGTGTCTGGCTATATAAAAGGAGAGTTAAAGTCTGCCTTAGCATCTCTCTACTGCCTATCCAAAAGGTTATTCTCCTCCTCCCTCTACTTTTTCTCAATGTGGAACTCAGTAGTTCCTTCCTTGGTGCTTCTATGAGGTATCCTGCAAGTTAATCAAGGTGTGAATGATGATTAAGTCCCCTCCAAAAATGATAGGGACTCCACAGAGGTCAGTAAGGTAGTTCTGATATATTTTGTTTTTGTTGTTGTGTTGTTGTTGTTGCAGGATCACTGTGGCAGTTTCACAGATCTCTGGCCTTGGCCCAGCATTGGTTTTCCTTCTGCTTATACTTTGTCTTCTCTTCTTAAACATCTCTATTCCTGCAGAACCAGGGTTGAACTTCTCTCCACAAGCTGAGAAGAGATCCAGTCCTTCCTTCTTGCTCCTGGCATGAACATACATAGCTTCCTTCTCTTTCAGGCCAGCTCTGCTTACTGCTTCCTCATGTGGTCTGACAAGAAAAGGTGTTTTCCAAATCAGGAGGTGGATTCTGGTCTGATAAGGGTAGGTGGCATCCTGATCAGTTTGGCCTTGACCAATAAAGGCCAAAATTTGTGGCTAGTGCAGTGATCATTAGGTTCAGTAAACACAAGGATATGATGACTGAGAAAAACTAAACAACCTTTACTGTGGAACAGTGGGCAACCCCTGCAGTCTCCTTGTCTTTTTGTAACTCCTAACAGCTGCTACCTAGCTGAGGAACTATCTCCTCATTCCCAACTCTTTTAAATTAGAGTCAATTTAGAGACTGTCTCTAAATTATAATTCTTATCACTACATCTTCCCTAGCCATAGCTATAAAAGTCATTTAACACACAAAGCAAGTAACACCCATCTAAGGAGACGAGCTTACTAGCGCATCACTCTTAAGTGAGTCTCTACCACCTATTTTCCTATCCCCTTACCTGCGACTTTTTAAATAAGTCTCTGTGTGTCTTTAAGGAGGTTTCACTTTCTTCTGAGACTGATGAAGTAGCAGATCAAGTTTCTGATTTGGTTTTGGTAGGAAGCTTTTCCTCCAAGGCTTGATAGATTTAAGTCCTTATACTGGGATCTGACTGACTGGCACTTTTGGCAGCTATGTTTCTGCACATAGCTCAAAGGTCATTTAGCTACAGAGTGCTTAGGCTTATTTCCTCTTTCTATGTGAGTATTTTGTATTTCTTCCCATAAGGACATGATTTTTATTTGTTCTGGAGCAATTAGTTTCTTCCTAAAAGACTGTGCACACTTGGGCTGTGACAAACAAGAGGGTCATCTCAAGGCATGAATTTTGTGTCTTCTTGTGTTTATAGCACATAATTAGATTCAGTTTCTCTCAACCTGCCAGATCTAAAATAGGTGTAACCTCCTGAGGTACAACAGTGAATAAGAATTTGTATATTTTAGTTTTGTATTGGATCCCAGAAATTCCTTAGATATTATCTGGGTGGTTGTATGCCACCAAATCCCTGGGCATTCCTCCCTCCTGCTGTGAGCAAGAACAACAGGGAAGGGCACCCCTGAAGAGACAGTGACCCCACTGGAGGGAGGAATCACCTAGTGGCTGAGTGTGCCCAGGGATTTGGTGGCATACAATCACCCAGATAATATCTAAGGAATTCTGTGACATTATAAGTGAGGCCAAAAGAGCTCTCCTCGAAAGGGGGAATCCCAGAAGAGAAAGACTGGGGGAGGGAAGGATACCAACCTCTCATGGTGTATGACTGCTTTGGTTTAATATTATGATGAGTGCTGCCATGTCTTTATTTTAGTTCACTACCTCCATTGGAAGTTTAGTAAAAGCAAAAAACAAGCCGTGGAGACTCATAATTGTCTTTGACTGAACAGCTAGGTCCCAACGGCAATCAGGATTCTCACAAGCCCTAACTAAAAGATGTATTGACTGACCCAAGTGCTGTTAAGATTAAAGGGTGGACATGGACATGGTGTAGGGGCTGGTGGAGCCAGGTGCTTACACCTCAACAACAACAGGAGTATGTGAGCAAGAACAACAAGGAAGAGCACCCCTGAAGAGACAGTGACCCCACTGGACAGTTTTCCCACTTCTGACAGCTATTGGCTCAATACCTTACCCAAAGGTTTCTGCCCCTCATAGGTACCATCTTACTCCAGCCAGGGTTCCTATCACCTGGGCCAAGGCTCTTCTTATACCATAAGCTTAGACTCTCACTTATGGCTCCCATCTGAAGCAACTCCTTTCATTCTCTTTTTTTCTTTTTTTTTTTTTGCAGGTCTGGAGAGTCTGGAGCCTTCAGCATCCTGGAAAGCCCCTGCTAGCTGTTTTCATCCACAGGACCCTACCATGGCTACTGCTCCAGCATTCCCTGACCAGTGTCTCCTTACCAGCACCAGTAAGTATACTACCCCTCACCTTAACCCCTTTTCTGGGATCCATACTCCAGTCCCTGAGGCTGGGAATTCTCCTTTCCCCCAGAGTCTTGGCATCCCTCTTTTAAGTTTTGCACACCCCTGACATCATTGTCTGGCATCCAGTTAAAAGGGGCCATGCTCGCATTCCTTACAGCCTTGTTGCTTCCTTCCCTGTGTCAGCTCGACCACCAAGTAAGCATAGCAGAGGCGAATTCTGCCACCCCACTACACACAGTAACAATAATGCCATAGAGGCACATGTAGATGCACCCAGTAGATTTCTGATAGTTTAAGGTTTACATCACTTGTGGGGGTAGTAGTAGTTAAATGATACAAACCTATGGTTTTATTGGCTTACAGATACTTTATGTGTGGATGCTTGCAAACTTTTCGTCAACAGAAAAGGACTTCTCTTGAAAAACTTTCTGGAATAGAACAGACCTTATACTGTCAGCCCAACTTATTAGTTTCTAACAATGCATTGGAAGAAATGGGACAATACAAACCTTTCAGAGCTATTGTTTCAAGCTATGTGCAATACACAAGACTCCTACACTTTTCTAGTTTATATTTAGTTGATATTTTCATAGCTAATTTTTTTTACACAAAGCTTTGATTCTGGAGATTGATTTAAAAGGTGGACAAAGTGAAGGGATGGCAATAATACAACCAAAGGAAAATAACCTTGACTGTGCATTTTAATTAACTAAACTGAGACAATATAAACCACAGGTAATCAACAGAAACAGTTAATAGTAAATACAATTTTTGAAAGATTGATAATTTTTAATAATAATATAAAGTAATATTTTTAAACACTCATTATGTTTTCCTTCCTAATTATTTTATTTTTAACCTGATATTGTCCTATTCCTAAGTTATGCAAGCCATGGGATACCTATCCTTCTTGGTCTGTTATGTCCCTTTTACCTGCCTTTCCTTAATTTTTTTTAACTAATACATGACTGCAAGGGCTTCTGTCACCTTGCATTCTGCTTATCCTGTGGCTTGCTTTAACCAACAGAGACACGTTATGTATTAAATCTCTGTTGCTGTACTGCTGTCTACTAGTTTTAAACTTCAGGTAAACATAAAAGAAAGGAAGGAAAGAAGGAAAGAATATGCTATAATTTTGTATCTTCCTGATTTTTTTGTGGTGGGAGAGGGGTAGAAAAATCACCATGCCATTGTGGACAGAGGTATGATTGATTCTAAGCAGTTCTGTCACATCATTGTATTCTATCCAATATAGTGAGAAGAATATTACAACCCCCCCGCCAAAAAAAACCCAACAAACTTGATTTGTATTTGTGTTTTAAAATATCAGCAAACATCCTGATATCTTTTCATCATGAAATGCAGAGAACCTGGAAAGGTGACTGAATTATATAAGAAAACTTTAAAAAAACAGAGATTCCAGCAGCCATTAGAAAATAAAAAACAGCTGAATTTCAAACTTTATATGTGACTTCTATGTATTTGAGGTAGTTTCTATGTCATAAATGCAAACATGACTCTGCTGCTTGCTACACGAGAAGGCAAAGCACACAAACCACGAATAGAACCGGGAACAAAGAATTAAGATCTCCTTGTATACCAAGTGAAACCATGTGACATGTACTAAACCTCTGAAAGATGGTTACTACGGTCTATATTTTTTATTCCCATTTTAGTTTTGTTTTTTGTTTCTCTTCACTTTAGAGCCTATGCTGTAAATGCAGTCTATCAGCAGGCTGCCAAGATTAAAAGTACTAGTCTCAGTTGCAGGCCTGTTTTCATCATATCAAACATATCATTCTGTCTCACACATTATTCAGCTGAATGAAAGAGACTGGAGCCTAGGAAAATCTAAAAACATAAAATGGAAATTATTAATACACCACAAAATACCTTGCTTTAATGGCGTCTGTGGGGTTATGCTGACAGCCTTTCCCTAAAATGCTATGAGCAGCCAGGAACATGGGGGAATTCAGAAAAGGATAATAATAATACTTTGTAATTTTTAGTGTCTTTCATATAATGGTTTCAAAACACTTCAGAAACATTAATCAAATGTCATAACAGCACTGTGAGATAGCAATCTGTTATTATTCACAAATAACAAAAGAACCTTTTAAAACAAAAGCAAGTTAAAGTTGAAAGTGAGTTTCGATGCAGCTCAGTTAAACAGTGATACTTTTGATTTCCACGTTTGGATATAGCTTAACATTACAATGGGTGGAAATTTATTGCTTCCAGCATTTGTCTGTTTCCTGTAGCCATACCACCCAAATTGTACCTTGGCAGGTCTTTTTTCATGTTTGTACAGTACCTAACAAAATGGATTTTGGACCCATGATTGGGGCTTCTATTGGCTATCACATTATGAAAATAATTATATCAGTTCCTGCAAAACCTTCTGTAAACTTTTCTCTCAAATTTCCCAGCTGAAAAATGAGACTAGTAATATATACCTGAAAGGGGAGATTGTTGTAGTGTTACAATTAGTCAGTACTTGTAAGGATCTTTGAGTAGCTTGAATTTTTTTTTCCCCTTAGATAAAAGTGTTATTAGGAAACGAATTTACAGCACATGATTATTCAGAAGTTCTTTAATGTGTTTTAATGACTGTGCAATAGATACGTTTTATTGTATAGCTGTTGAAACAAAAATGGTCTTATGATCAACTATTATTAAGCTGACTAATACCAGTAATTATACAAGTACAGATGATGCATGTACTGTAGCTGCTGTGTGCTGATTTGATTATATATCAGAGGAAGGACTGAAGTGAAAATTAATTATTACATTAAAGGTTATGTGAAATGTCTCAGTTTGCTTAAATGTCTGTTTAATTTCAGTGTAATTGTGCTTGATAAACTTATTTTTATCATCACATAATTCTTTATCTTATGCATTTTGGTTATTTGCTATAAAAGTCCATACTTATCATTACATTTTTAAAGTTATGTAAAGTCATTATTAGAAACAGTTTTAAGGCAGCTTAGCAGTCATATCACGTAAGCATCTAAGTTTATAATTAAAACTCAATATGTTTGTAACAACCATTTATGATTTAGGATATATACAAAAATTGCCTAATGAAACCTAAATTTAATTCTTATTAGAAACACTTTAATTTAAATTTGATCACAAATTTTTATCTCTGCTTCACATTAAAAACATAAAAACATTCTCAAGAGACAAGATCTCAGTCATATGAGATCCGACGAATCCCAAAAGCTCTTTCAGCTTCTAGTGCATTTCTTTTACTGAATTTGGTCAGTCTTCAAAGTTGGGTAATAGAATTTGGGTAGAAGATACATTGGGTAATAGAAATTACAAAATCCATAGTACAAGGATTACAAAACTGGCATGCAATGTGCATGTTTTTAATTTGCAGAAAATTTCACCTCTTTCTTACGTGAAAAGGAGCCAGGTTTTGCCTCTGGGGGCATTCTTATTAACATGCAAGACTATTACAGAAGGCAGGGTAGATATGCACCCTAAAGACTAAGTGAATAAGATATACAGAGCATGTGTGTATCTTGCTACACTTGCACCATACACTTGCACTTAATTATGGTGCATTAAGTTAATGTGCTGTAAGTGGCACTACTGTACAGTAGTGGCAGCACACATCCTTTAGGTGACACTAATGAGCAATAGACTAATTCTCCAAATAAATTTGTAATACTCTGCCAGAGTCTGCCATGCAGAACTGATTGTGGAATCACGACCTGAATTAGTCAGAACTGCAGGACTGGGGCCCAGCATTAATATGCCTTGCCAATAGTTTGAACTGTGTCCCTTGTGGACTTATACATTTAAAGACCGATGGTGATGGTGACATTACAGAAAGGCAAAAGAAAATATAAAACATCTGCTAGGTAAGACAGCAAAACAAACCTAGTATGTGCCCCAGAAGGGCTATAAAATGGAACCAGGTTAACATCCATAACAAATTACGAAAGGAAATAATTCTCTCAAACCTAAACAAGGGTAGAGTTAACTAGAGCCCAAGGGCCTGAAATACCTTTCAGAAAAAGAAAAAGCAATGTAAAAACAGCAGGGTTGGGGTTTTTTTGAGAAAACGGAAGGAGGGGGAAGGAAATTTTAATAGGAAAAAGGAGGGAGTCCTATATTTCAGTGCCAATTGTCATATTTCAGTGCCAATTAATTTAGTCTTAATAAATATAAGGTTTATTTCCACTCAGGAGAAATAGAGAAAAGGAGAAAAAATAGTGGGGCTTCAACTCCCTCTTAGTGCTCACCATTTCAGCAGTAGGAGGAAGAGGGGAAGGATACAATGCTGCCTCAGTAAGCCAGTTGAATTTTCCTCTCACAAATTCTGTACATTAAAATGTAACTATCTCATTCCCTTTATCACTGACCCACAACACTATGGCAAGCTACATGATTCTGACTTCTCTCTATGTGGCTTAAATAACATTTTATGGACGACTAACATGATTGAAGCAAAGTAGAAAGTGAAAGGTGCGCCTGAACCATTTTTTCCCCTTAGTCTCAAAAATGCTTGAGAGAAAGATTTGTCTAGTAGTTTGAGGCACACTCTATATGTCTCTGCCCTCTAACTCTACCTATAGACTCAGGGAAGAAATTGCAAGAACACCGGCATATTTGGAGAGATGAAAACATACGGACATGAAGTAGTCCCAGGTGTTGCTCCTGTTTTAAATTTGATGTTTTTTATGGGTAGACTATGGTGGCTGAAAGAGTGTGTTAAGCATAAAACAGAGCAAGTTTAAGTCTGCACAGACATTCAGTGGCTGCAGGCATAAAACAGGACTTGTTTATCTGTTCAGCATATAACCATATTTGTTTTGCTATTACCGGCTTAAAATAGTAAGAATGTATGAAGTTTTCAGTGCTTAGCTTAATTCATGTGTGGCTATGAACAGACCATTTTGACTTGTAAAAATGTAAAACCCCCCAAAACCAAAAAAAATAGGTAAAGATGAAAGGACTTGAAAAGAGGAGGAAGCCTCACTGAAGGTCTACACAAGGCCCTATGCATTTTATAAGCTTCTCTCCAACCCGTAACACAGGGGATATGGGTGTCATGAAGTGTTGTACTTGTTCAGGCTGTTAAATATTCGAACACACGGAAAGGCAATGCAACATTCAGGTTTCAGTCTTTCTTCCACGTAAATTGTTTTCCTTTATCAAGCACTCCCCACCCCCCAAAAGTGTTATTTAAGTTCACACAAATTATACCATAGTGCCAACTATTGAGAATACATTATCATAAATTGTTCCTCTACACCTAGGTGAATATTTTCCTTTAGTATCAGGGTCAAAATAATTATTTTTTATATTTACTGTATCAAAGTACCTGCATTTGGAATTACAGTAATTTGTCTCTCATGGTTGCATCTACATGAGTAGCAGACTGTGCAGTTGTTACTGTGCAGTATCGTCACTACACGAGTTTTTCTCGATGCTGTGTTGCAGTGACCGCACTGGAGCTCATTACTACTGAGCAGTATCATCACTGCACAATTAGTGCCTGGCATTGCTCTTATACAGTAGCAATGAGCTATGGCTCACTAGCTTATTGCTACTGTGCCACAGCATCTATGTAAATGCATCCAGTATCACCACGGCTAAAATGTCACTAAAACAAGGCAGAGCTAGTAAGCAAAATCTCTTTAGCTGACCCTGTTACTTGCCAGTGAGGCGTGAAATGGGGGGCTTGCATACAGCTGAATGCCCTGCAACTGGCTGCATGGTTCCATGACAGTGTGGGGTGGTGGCAGCTGCATGCAAGGTTGCGGGGGGCTTTGCAAGCAAGCAGCTGGGAGCAGGGCCAGGGGGTGAGGGCAGGGGTATGCTTCTTCAGGGTGGCTTTGCGGGCAAGCGATGCAGGACACAGTGTGGTGGTGACCACCATGTGCGGGCCACACACATGCCACCCAGACACCTGCCCAGGGGAGGGGGAGAGGGAGGCTGGCATGGCCAGAGCACAGATCCATGGCCAGCTCTGCAGCCACATGGAGGGATGGCTGCATGCCAGCCTCCCTCTCCCCCTCCCCTAGGCAGGCAGCCAGGGGGCATGTGTGCAGCCCACACATGGCAAGCACAACCACACTGTGCCCCGCATCACATACCCGCAATGCCCCCTGCAATGGCGCACCCCTACCCTCACCCTCTGCCCCTACTCCCAGCTGTGAAGTGCGACCTGGGGCTGGCAGCATCCCTCAGTCCCCAACCATCTTCCCAAGGCCTGCCCCAAAGACCCACTTACCTCTATGCTCCAGGCGCGAAGGGCGAATCTGAGTCTGAGCCCAGCCTTCGCTGCCTTAAAGGCTCAGGCCCCGACCTCCCCCCTCCCTCCTCCTCCAGCCAGGGTTGGGGGTTTCCTGTACCAGCCTGCAAGAACTCTTTGCAAAAGCAGACAACCTGCAGATTTATCTGTTAAAAAGAGAAATCCATGTTTTCTCTGATAAAAACAGGGAATCTGTGGTTTTCTCCGTTTTTCCATGGAAAATCCATATCCCTGCTTATGACCTTGTTGTTGGGTAAAATTCAGAAGTAACTGACAAAAATCTAGGTCTCCATATAGGCCACAATAGCAGCAAAGAATCATAGAGAGAAAATGTCACCATGTTGATCTCCTGTCTCAAGGAAAGATCAAGTAATTCTTCTTGTCCTTAAAAGGATGTATCTGTAAATCTTAATTGTGGAGACATCAGAACTATTTATTAATTAAGATATAGGTTGATTTAAGATATTTGTCAACACCAATAAGCACTGTTAAATATAGATTTCATAGATTTCATAGACATTAGGGCTGGAAGGGACCTTGGGAGATCATTGAGTCCAGCCCCCTGCCCAAAGGGCAGGAAGTCAGCTGGGGTCATAGGATCCCAGCAAGATAAGCATCCAATTTACTCTTGAAGGTGTTCAATGTAGGTGCTTTTTGAATTGTGGAGCCCAAAACAGGACGCAGTACTCCAGCTGCAGCCTCACCAAGGCTGAGTACAAGGGGAGAATGACGTCCTGGGATGTCCTCGAGAAGCATCTATGGATGCAACCCAGCGTTTTGGTCACTTTACTAGCCGCAGCATCGCATTGCAGGCTCATGTTCATCTTGTGGTCAATGATGACCCCCCAAGTCTCTTTCTTCTGTAGTGCTATCCAACGTAGCACTGCCGAGCCTATATGGAAGCTGCAAGTTTTTCCTCCCAAGGTGAAGAACCTTGCATTTTTCGGTGTTAAACACCAGCAGGTTCTTGTCCGCCCATTTCCTGAGCTTGTCCAGGTCAGCCTGGATCACCCGCCAATCTTCTGGCGTGGATGCTTTGCCCGAAAGTTTGGTGTCATCGGCGAACTTGGCCAGTCCACTCCTGACTCCAATGTCTACATCATTAATGAAGATGTTGAACAGTATGGGTCCAAGAACAGAGCCTTGAGGGACCCCACTGGTCACAGGGCACCACGATGAGTGACTGCCATCAATTACAACCCTCTAGGTCCAACCACGGAGCCAATTTCCCAGCCAATGGACCGTGGTGGAGCCCAGGCCACAACTGGCCAGTTTGGCCAAGAGGTGATCATGGGATACCAGATCAAAGGCTTTTTTGAAGTCAAGATATATGACATCAATCTCTTCTCCCTTGTCCAGGTGATAAGTCACCTGGTCATAGAAGGAAATGGGATTGGTCAAACAAGACCTACCCGCAACAAACCCGTTCTTCCTATCCCTTAGAATGTTTGCCTGGGCCAGTCCCTCAAGGATGGCCTCCTTAATAAACTTTTCAAAGATCTTCCCCAGGATAGAAGTCAGGCTAATGGGCCTGTAGTTAGCCGGATCCACTCTCCTCCCTTTCTTGAAGATCGGCACCACATTGGCCTTCTTCCAGTCTTCGGGCACTACACCAGAGTGCCAGGAGTTTTCAAAGATCCGTGCCAGGGGCTGGGCTATGACGCTCGCCAGCTCTTTGGGTACCCTGGGGTGCAGATTGTCAGGGCCAGCTGACTTGAAAGTATCCAGCTTCTCAAAGTCAGCATTTATGGAGGGTAGGGGATCCCCATCACCCGGATCTCCCTGTCCCATAGCAGGCATGGGCGTCCCATGGGACTGATGAAAGACTGACACAAAGTACCTATTTAATAGGTTGGCTTTTTCCTGGGCGTCAGTTGTCAGTTGCCCCATCTGGTTTAGCAGGGGTCCAACGTTGCCCTTGCTTTTCCTCCGGCTCCCCACATATCTGAAAAAGAACTTTTTGTTGTCCTTGATGCTTGAAGCTAGTTGGAGTTCAGTTGCAGCCTTGGCTTTCCTGGTTTGCTCCATGCAGGACCAGACCAGCGCAGAATAATCCTCCTTGGAGGTGAATCCCATCCTCCATCCTTTGTAGGCTTTCCTTTTTAGCCGCAGGAGGTCCACTGGGCCCTGGAGAGCCAGGAGGGCTGCTGTGCCTTCTTGCTGCCTTTCCTCCGTGTTGGAATAGATTTAGCTTGTGCATTGAGGATCGCTTCCTTGAGAAGCAACCATTCTTCTTGAACTCCCATCTCCCTGGTGTCATGGCCCCGGAGGGCCTGACCGACAAGCTTCTTGAGCTTGTCAAAGTCGGCTTTCTGACATCAAGGACTTCTGTGTTGCTGACTGACTTGCCAGCTTTACAGCGGATGGTGAAGGTGATCAGCTTATGGTTGCTGTCACCCAGCTTCCCATTGATCACTAGGTCGCCAAATAGGTCGTCCCCCGTAGCCAGTACCAGGTCGAGCAGCGCTTTGCCTCTCATTGGCCCATAGACTTCTTGAGTCAGGTAGAGGTCATCCATGCACAATAGAAAACTTTGTGACCGCTTGGATTTTGCTGAGTGATCTTCCCAGCAGATGTCCGGGTAATTGAAGTCACCCATGACAACCAAGGTCCTGGAGCAAGTGGCCTCAGTCAGTTCCTGGGTGAACTCCTGGTCAAGCTCAGGACTTTGAGTGGGAGGTCTGTAGTAGACTCTCACCGTTGTGTCCCCTGTGCCATTTTTCCCACGAATTTTTACCCAGAAGGTCTCTAGCTGTCATGCCAGTCACCAACCTCAGCTTGCAGGGACATGTAGCTTCCTTCACCCCCGCCTCCTCACCCTCCTCAGCCCATAGCCCGAGACTGGGAGGATCGATGAAAACACCACCTGAGCTCCCAGACCCCTAAGCCCCACTCCCAACTCCCTGTAGCGCCTCATGACCTGGCTGGGGGTGCTCCTACCCTTGTCATTGGTGCCCATGTGAATAAGGAGCATGGGGCAGTGGTCTGTGGGCCGGAGGAGCTGCGAGATCCTCTCCACAATGTCTCGGATGTGGGCCCCCGGGAAGCAGCAGACTTCCCAGGCTAAGGGGTCAGGGCGGCAGATTGCCCCCTCAGTGCCTCGCAGGATGGAGTCTCCCACAGCAAACACCTTTCGCTTTGTCTTGGGGAGAGTGGGGGCAGTAGCTGTGGTTGAGCCTGGGTTGCCTGCGGGAGCTGGCAACTGAGCAGGCCCTGCTGCGGCTGCAATTTTTTCCCCACTAGAATTATGAAATGGCATTATCTTCTTCATTATCCTTTTTTGTCTGGTGTTTTCTCCTCTTTAATGTGTTATCTTTTTATATGTTTTCTCATTGAAGTGGTTAATTTATTATAATTTTTTATCAAATGTTTAGCACACCTTCCGGGTATCCCTTCATGTTACTCTTGTCAATGGAATTCTGCATTTATATATTCAATATGTGGTGAATTTTTTTTTTTTGTAGGGTAGTCATTCTTCTACTAATACCATTTAGTTGCCATTTACTAAATTATGTTTCTGATCCCTCGGGTAAGAAAACTGAAAGTTGAAATGTTGTATATCTTGTATTTGATCACTTTTCCTATGTGACTTCTTTATTTTTATTTGATTGCATATTTATTTCTTTATTAATATATTCAATAATATAATATTGAAATCTATAGAATCCCCCTTTAGTAGATGCAGAGAATCAGGTACCTTAAATCAAGCTATACATTTTAGAAATTATTCATTTTTACCAGCTACTTTTCTGCAAAAAAATAAATTCTACATCCTTATTAGCTCTGTACTAGAATTATTTCCGTAAGTCCATAACAATTTCCTATAGTATGGAACTCTCACACACCTTTTTGGCACTTCAGCATATTTTTTTGAGGAATACAGCCCAAAACTCAGTCTTCTGAAATAAAAAGACAAAGAAGGAAGGAAGGACTTTGACTTTTCAACTACTTTATCCAGGAGTTCAGGGTACAAAAAGTTGGCCCCTCCAGGGACCAGGTACAATATACAAGGCAAAAACAAACAAACTACCATCAAATCAAGAGCACCATGTCATTACATTCATAACATTACACCATGACCAATACCTTCGCTGTATTACACATCATGCCTAGCATGCTGTTATGAAATCGGGACACAGGCCAAATTGTCATATAGACCAAAACCCTCTATAAACAAATGATTCCTACCCTATTGTATCCAATCATACACATGACAATACCTTCAATATCCCGCACACAGAAAAAAAGCAAAGAGCAGCTTGGTGAGTGCCCAGGGTGCAGCGTAAGCTTGGAGTTGTATTCCGACACCGAGCCTGCCTGGTCGCCCAGATTGGTCATTACATCAGAGCAGGTATTGAACGTGGCCATCCTCCATGTGGCACAGTGCTCTCTCAAGGGTCCAGCATGCTTCAAAGATGGGCACTGCCCACTGGAGCCCAGCATGCTTAAACTCCACTGAGAGCTGTGCCCGTACCAGGAGGCTGAAAAGCCACAGGTCATCATCTGAGCAGGTCCCAGAAAGCCAGCTAGGCTGAGAACACCCTGCTCAGCCTCCCGGTATGTGTAGGAGCACACGTAGGTGATCTAGAAGAGGCTCCTTCCCTGTGCAGAGGTGGCTTGAGAGTGACAAAGAGTGGCCACAGGCAGGGACAGTTGAGGTGCCTGGATCAAAGTGGAACACAAAAATGTGACAGCCCAGTGGGTCCCTCAAAACTCCTCCATATTTTCTGAGCAAAACAATCTGCAACAGTTCCAGTCCACAAGTTAATCATGGGTCATTTCTTCCGCTTTTAGACAGATAGGGTGAGAAGACAAGACAGGGCAAAATCCACTGGTTGTCCTTACTGTCAGATTTTGGCTACAATAGGTAAAAGAAGATTACATTAGGCTCAGAAAAACACTTAGAGAATTTGCAGCTCAGGTGATCTTAATAGGGAATTCTTCTGTTCCCTAGAGGTGGACAGAGATGTGAAAAGATAATTAATATAAACAGATGGCTTGAGAATTGGTTCTCTGAGGAAGGTTTTATGATGTTCACCACTGGGAGTCATTCACAGAACGATGACTGTTCTCAACAGATAGACTCCAGCTGAGTATCTGGAGAACTACAATTCTGGGATGAATGCTGGCATAACCGAATAAGACTTTTAAACTAAGGAGGTAGGAGGGAAAGTTAGAAGAAACACATAATTTCTATGCCTTCTTTTAATGTACTGGAAGATAATATTGAGGTAAACAAATCCTTAAATATAGGATAAAAATATAGTACAATATAGAAAACAGTTGGCAAAAATAAGGTACTGATATTGATAGGAGATAGAAAATCTACTTAGGAAATTAATCTCTGTCAGAAAGAGACAACTGGGATGTTTGTATATTGCAGTAAGTATCCTGAACAACAATATAAGAAACTAGAACTGACACGAAGCTGGATATTGTATGGATAACAAATGAATGGTGGAATAGCAGTCATGACTAGAACAACAACGACAAACCCACAACAAAAAACAAGATATGGTACTATGGTTAATCCAGAGGTTTGGCAAAAGCATTTTGGGGTATAACAGTAAAACAGATACTTTTGGTGTGATGGTGAGGGTCTACAATATACCTTTGTAATTGGATATGAATGTGGATAAAGATTTCTCTAATATTCTTAAAGAAATAGATTTTGCTGTGTAATGGTAAAATAACTCAATAGGTATTGATTGGTGAACAAAATCTTTTTATAGCAGTAAAGCCAAGGAAATTAAATTAAAGTTAGGCTCCGGAGTGGCAAGAGATGCATGGGTGGAAGCCCGCTGCACCCCCTCTACCCCGAAGCCCCCCAGACACCCCAGACGCCCCCCAGCTGCCATGACGCCCCCTGCCGACCCCCAGCACAGCTGAAGGCAAGTGGGGTGTGTGGTGGGAAGGGGTTAACCCCTCTCTGGGTGGGAGGAGGTGGCTGCCTGGAGCCGGGCTGGGTCAAGGCCCCGCCCAGGCCCCTATTTGGCCCAGCCCCCCAGGGAGAAAGAAAGGTAGGAGAGGGGACTCACCAGTCTCCCTCAAGTAGGGCAGGGCCCCCCAAATCCTGGGCAGGGCCCCCCCTTGCCCAAGAGCAGGTTTCTTCAACGGCAGGACCACTCCGCATGCACACAGTTTAAAAGGGCCCGCCCAGTAAAAAAAACCCAGGTAGGCTATGGAGTGGTGAGAGATGCGTGGGTGAAAGCCCGCCATGCCCCCACTCCCCCGAAGCCCCCCAGATACCCCAGATACCCCCCAGCAGCTGCAGAGCCCCCCACCAACCCCCAGCACAGCTGGAGGCAAGCAGGGCTTGTGGTGGGAAGAGGTTAACCCCTCTCTGAGTGGGAGGAGGTGGCTGCCTGGAGCCAGGCCAACTCAAGCCCCTGCCCAGGCCCCTACTTCACCCAGCCCCACAGGGAGCCACACGACTGGAGCTGCACAAACAGGCACACTTGTCTGCTGGCATGTGAGTTAGCGTGAAGTTTGCACAGGAGGGGGCGCAGGAGGGCCCAAGACCCTGCCTGCCAACCCCCCAGGGTAGACAGTCCCAGCCATAGCCAGCCTACCAGAGGCATGACAAGGATGGGCATGTGCTGCACCCCGAGGTTCTCCTCAGGCTCTGCAGCCCCCACCTTGGGCATCTCAGAGACAGCCACCCTGACAAAGCCCTTGGTTCCAGGCTCCACGCAGACGGATCCCCTGGCTCTCGGCTGTGGGAGCTGCTCGTCCCTTTTTCAGGCTCTGGGGCCTGGGAGCATGGCCATTTACCTGTGTGGGGTCTGCTCCCTTTTTGGGTTTCTGGCATGCCAGCTGGAGCAGCTCCAGGCCACAGTCCAGAGACTGTGTGCCATCAGGGACTGTGAGCAGGAGATTGACTCTTACTGCCAGGCCCTTCTCCCCCGGGAGCTGGAGGGTAGACCACCATATCCCTCCAGGACAAAGGAGGACTCTGGAACTTCCCACTCTGTCCAGCCTGTCCAGTCTGGGGCATGGACCAAGGTGGTCAAGGGCCCTAAGGTCTGCCGCACCAAGGCCCCTTCCCTGCTGGAGCTTAGCAACAGGTACACACCTCTTGCTGCTCCAGCAGAGCCTGCTGAGTTGCCAGCTCCTACAGGCAACACAGGCTCAACTACAGCTACCACTCCCACTCTCCCCAAGACAAAACGTAAGGTGTCTGTTGTGGGAGACTCCATCCTGAGGGGGACTGAGGGGGCAATCTGCCTCCTCGACCCCTTATCCCAGAAAATCTGCTGCTTCCCAGGGGCCCACATCAGGGACATTGGGGAGAAGATCCCAAAACTCCTCCAGTCCACAGACCACTATCCTATGCTCCTTATTCATGTGGTCACCAATGACACGGCTTGGAGCGCTCCCAGCTGGGTCATGAGGCACTACAGGGCTTTGGGAGCAGGGCTAAAGGGTCTGGGGGCACAGATGGTGTTCTCATCGATCCTCCCAGTCTCAGGCTATGGGCTGAGGAGGGAGAGGAGGATCCATATAGTAAACCAAAGACTGCAGCACTGGTGTCATCGGGAAGGCTTTGGCTTCCATGACCACAGCCCCCTCTGGCGAGAGAGGCAGTGAGCTGCTGGGAAGTGATGGCCTCCACCTCTCTCCTCTGGGGAGGAGGCTCTTCACCAATGACACCAAACTTTGGGGCAAAGCATCCATGCCAGAAGACAGGTGGGTGACCAAGGCTGACCTGGGCAGGCTTAACAAATGTGCAGATGAGAACCTCATGGTGTTTAACACCAAAAAATGCAAGGTTCTCCACCTTGGGAAGAAAAGCCTGCAGCATCCTTATAGGCTTGGCAGTGATACGCTGGCTACCTTTACAGAAGAAAGAGACTTGGGGGTCATCATTGACCACAAGATGAACATGAGCCTGCAATGCGATGCTGCAACTACTAAAGCAACCAAAATGCTGGCTTGCATCCATAGATGGTTCTCAAGCAAATCCCTGGATGTCATTCTCCTCTTGTACTTGGCCTTGGTGAGGCTGGAGGACCGCACCCAGAGGGTGGTAGTGGATGGGTCCTTCTCAACCTAGAAGGACGTGGGCAGTGGGGTTCCTCAGGGCTCGGTCCTTGGGCCTGCACTGTTCAACATCTTCATCAGTGATTTGGATGAGGGTGTGAAAAGCACCCTGTTCAAATTTGCTGATGACACTTAGATGTGGGGGGGATGTTGGCACACTAGAAGGAAGCATCAGGCTTCAATCAGACCTAGACAAGCTACAAGGGTGGGCAGATGTAAATAGGATGGGGTTTAACACAAACAAGTGCAAGGTGATGCACCTAGGGAGGAACAACCGGCACCATACCTACAGGTTGGGGAACTCCCCTCTTGTCGGCACGGAGGTGGAAAAGGATCTTGGAGTCATCATTGACTCCAAGATGAACATGGGCTGGCAGTGTGGGGAGGAGTCAGGAAGGCCAACCGTACCTTGTCATGCATCCACAGATGCATCTCAAGCAGGTTCAAAGAGGTGATCCTCCCCCTCTATACAGCACTGGTCAGGCTGCAGCTGGAGTAATGCATCCAGTTCTGGGTGCCACACTTCAAGAGAGATGTGGACAACATGAAGAGGGTCCAAAGAAGGGCCACTCACATGATCGGGGGCAGCAGGGCAAGCTCTACAAGGAGAGGCTACAGGACCTGAACTTGTTCAGCCTCCAAAAGAGAAGGGCTGAGGGGGGATCTAGTGGCCTGTTATAAATTAGTCAGGGGGGATCAGCAGGCACTGGGAGAATCACTATTCCCCCGTGCACTGCCAGGAGTGACCAGGAATAACGGTCACAAGCTGGCAGAGGGTAGATTTAGGCTAGATATCAGGAAGCGCTACTCACGGTTAGGGCGGCTAGGAGAAGTGGTGCTGGCTTCTACCCTGGGAGTTTTTAAGAGGAGGTTGGATGAACATCTTGCTGGGGTCGTTTGACCCTAGTATTATTTCCTGCCATGGCAGGGGGTCGGACTAGATGATCTACTCAGGTCCCTTCTGACCCTAGAAACTATGAAACTATGAAACTATGGAATGTATGATTTATGATGGATAATGGATAACTTCTTGCCAGAAATTCATTCAGTAGCTGTCAGACCTACAGGAAGACTCAAATGCTTGGTAGCTATGAATACAGACAGATTATTGGCAGACCTAGTAGAGGAACTTCATTAGTGGAACAAGTGCAATAGAAAATGTGTAATGGGTAAAGAATCCAGGTGTGCAGAAAATTGGTTCTCTCCACAGAAAAGCAAATTTAAAGCATAATAGCTTTAAATTGCATTTAAAGTGCAATAGCTATTGTACAATGTCTCCTCTTTAGGTGGGTAAAATGGCTAACTTTCAATGTATAAGTGAAAGTTTGGGTCACTTCCTCAGATTATAGGACCTGAATCTCCATGCCAGCTCCCAAAAAACTGCAAGGAAGAATAACCTGCCCAGCTTTAATCTAAAGTTTAGGGCACTTGTCCAGAAGGCTGGAAAACCTAGAGCAGGGGATGGAACCTCTAGGCTAGGGACAGACATTCAAAAAGCCCAAGCCTGAATTAATTCAGTCTTTGCAGGTTAGTCTAACCTGGCTAGGCTGACCCAATTTACAAGTGGATAGAAGTTCAGCACATACCTGCAGTGGTTCAGGCCAGGAGCCCAGGGGGCACTAGAACAGCCCTCCCTTCCCTTCTACAGGGAAGCTGATCAGGGTGTGGCCAGGTCCTGGTAGGCTTGCCCCAGGGCTCTCTGACAGCCAGGAGCAATCCTGGCACACAGGGCTGCCTGGCCCCACAAGGGAACTCTTTCCCTTCGCCTTCACTGCTGTGGGGCCAGGAGGGGGGCCCTTTTTGCTGCTGGGGTGACCTTCTTCCTCCTCCCTGCTGACTCTGTGGGGTAGGGAGGGGGGCTCTGTGAAACTGCCTAGCCCCAGAGGGGGAATCTTTCCACTACTTCTCCCCTATCACTGTAGGGTGAGGAGGCGGGGGATCTATGGGCTTCTGCTCAGCCCTAGAAAGGGACTCATCTCCCAACTTCCCCCCACTTCCAGAGCAGGGGGAGGCTCTGTTCACGCTGGGGGAGAGCTCTTCCCCTCCTTCTCCAAGAGAGGCAGTGGGAGTACAGGGATCAGCTGGGTAGGGTAGTGGTATGCAAATGCCTGTTCTCCCCCCATTGCTGGCTGCAAAGCACTCTGCTGGAGTGGAGTGAGCCCTGCCCCTGCTTCCCCACAGAGTCCAGCCCAGGGCTTCCCCTCTGTGATAGTGCAGCCTGTGCATCTGCTTCTAACCCACAGCTCCACGCTGCCTGCCCACAGTTCCACTCTTAAAGAGGGGAAGCCCCAGACTGGATTCTGCGGGAAAGCAGTGATGAGGCTCCCTCAACTGTGGCAGAGTACTTTGCAGCTGGCAATGGGGAAGAACAGGCTCCTGATGTCTCTACTTGCTGCTGCTGCCAGGCTTCAGGAGTTGCAGCCATGGGAGGAGTGTGTGAGGGTCCCTACACCCCCACCCTGTCCAACTGAGACCCTCTGGGGAAGGAAGGGGGAAGTGTTCCCCCCAGCATGGTATAGAGCCTTGTCTTGCTCCCCACCCCTGCTCTGGAGCTGGGCAGTGTCGCATAGAGGCCACCCCCACTCTTGCAGTCCCAGAGGTGACAGTGGGGGGAGGAGGGGGAAGGGGAAGAGGAGGAAGAGTTCAAATCCAGCACCTCACAGATTCCCCCTCCCCACCCTGGGACGTGGAGTGGGAAGAGCCCCCCTAAGCATGGAACAAAGCCCCCACTCCCCACCCTGCAGGACACCCTACCAAGCATGGCCCTATTAAGGTGACGGAGGCAGGGGGAAGGGTTAATTCCTCCCTCCTCTCTCCCATGCATCCAGGGTCTGCCAGCTCCAGGGACTACTGCTGCAGCCCCCTTCCCTCTGCTTCCCGCAAGGGAGAGGGGAAGCAGGAAAGAATTAACCCCCTCTGTTTTGCCTTAACAGAGCCATGCTGGCCTGTGTCTCTGCTAGCACCCATCCCTGCTCAGCTAGAGAGCAGAGGGGAGGGGCCATCTTTGCAGCTGGAACAGAAAGCCCCATCCAGCCCAGAGAGCATGCTGGGATGCTGGGGGTCTCTGGTTTATCTTAAACCAGCAAGGAGTCTGGGATAGTTATGGCATAAATCAGTTTGAGCCTAATCAGTTAAGTCTGATACTACATTCAACCAGGTTTATCTCAAACTGGTTTCAGCCATTTTCAAACTGGTTTGTGTGCTGAATATCTCTTCTGTTACAGGTTGAAACCAGTTTTGGATCACTTAAACCGGTTCATGTGTAATGTCTGCCTCTAGCCCTAGAAGCCTCAGGCCAGATCTAGCCCACAGAGTCAGGGAACTTCTGTTATGCGGTGGCAGCAGAGGCCTTCACCTGTGTTGTGGGAACAGCACTGCATGGGAGAGTAGTTACTGCAGCTGCATCTCTGGAAGCATAGGCCAGGTTGGAAGTGGATTTAGGGGTTTGTTAACTGAAAATTGGGGATATTTTTTTTTATCAGAGAATACCAGGATCCCTGGATATAATCTGTTAAAGTGGCTTTTCACTGTCAAACAGTGCCAACCTCTGTCCCAGAGGTTGGGGCACTGTCCTTTAGGTATAAGTTCAAGCTTTCAGTGGGGCCTAGAAACTGGGTTTTCCAGTGTCCTGGCCAACTGCCCTAAAGTTTAGATTAAAGCTGGGCATGTTGTTCTTCCTTGCTATTTCAATAGTCTAGTCTAGATATTGAAAAGAGTGCTGTTCTTGCCTTCTGTTGACTCTGGGAAGCCAAGTGGGGAAGAAATATGGCACCAGAGACAGAGCAAACCCATTTAAAAATCAGTTTCAGTAGCATAAAGATAGGCAAAGACATTGCCACTTTGTATGTGGACATAACCTCTTGTGGCACCAGTAACTCTGGTTTTGGGATAAAAAAGAAAAAATATATATTTCTGAATGAAATCAAAAGGAAAATGGCTATTGGTTATAAGAGTTCTGCTTATAGATTAAAAGCATTATAAAATTAAATTATCATTCACATTTAATGAGGGTTCATATATGATGGCATGACCTTACCATCACCATCAGATAGCTACAGCTGGGGTTGATGACCTATGAGTAGCCTACAAATCCCCTTTAGGTGATCTGTTAGATTGATCATTTTAGGGAATGGATGGTAGAGAATTAGTGTGATGGATCAGCAATGATCATCAGGAAGCAAATGTCTCCTGCTAGCATAAATGCATTCTTCTGTCCATATTTCCATTTGTTTATATATATAATTCTGTGCAATGTCTGCGTACAATCACTTTACAAGTAACACGTTATTACCTGTCTATTAAGTCTTAATAAATCCAAGAATTCTGTCCCCGCTCGCACTGCCACCCTAATATTTGTAGCATTCCCCTGAACCCCCCCAAAAAGAAAAATAATTAAACTTCCAATAGGAACAGCCAAGATCACAGAGCTAGAGACTGATGAAAAGCCTATCTGACAGTCATGGGGATTTGAACAGTATCACAAGGTCAGCATGAAAAATGAAATTTTGCAGGCACAATTGCCAGATGCACTCACTTGTCCATGAGTGAAGGGTCAGACAAAGTGAAGGAGATACGAAGACACCTTTACAGTTCCCCAGCCCTTGAGGACAGACAAACAGAGATTATTTCTTGTGGAGCAACCTAAATTAGCTTGAGAGCTACCTTAGGGCACTTTTAAACATGTTCTGGATGTGTCACAGGGTGCTCTAATTAGCAAGCCATACTATTTAAAAGTGCCTGCATGTTACATGTATCAGCATTGCCATGCGTCTCCATGCTGAAAAAGTGGCAGCAGGTACCTTGAACTAAAGCTCATTGCATATGCTTTATTTCAAAGTGCACCACTGCCATTTTGTCGGTGTGGAGACATGCGGCAATGCTGTTACAAGTGATGTGTGAAGCTGCTGGAGCGTGTCAAGTTTCGTGCTCCAGCAGATTAGATTAGTTGAGGCTGCTCTGATGTGCTGGATTTCCAGTGTATCAGAGCAAGCTCCCCGCATGTGTATAGGAGCCCATAGTGATCAGGTGGTGCCAGCTGCATTCAGATCATACTTTGCTCCCCCTCCTGCCTTCTCATAGTCAAGAATACCTCTTCTTGCTAGCTTCAAAGGGTCTTTTGTGCTCAAGGAATGAACAGGAAATGCTATAAACACTGTAAGGGTGTAAACTCCATTTGTGCTATTCCAGTGGGGCAAAGAGAACTTAGCCAAGAATAAAGTTTTGTCGTTCTTCTAAACCATGGTTATTTGTTATAAGGAAACACCTGACAGTGCTTTCTGACTTCATGCTCATTATAAACTGCTTCCTTATAGCATAGATGTCATCTCAACAGCCAATTCCCACATAGCCATATAGTAAGATTTATATCTTGTCCATATAATTAATACAAATGACACACATATTCACCAGTTCAAAATACATTCAGAACATTTTCTGACAATCTCCTTAATGCACATTCTTGCTGAATTATTGTTAAGAAAGTGGATGAACTGCATGCTTATTCTATGGATCTGCATTTCTTTTGTAAATCTACTAAAGATTGTAAATGGAATTGACACCAATTAGTTTCTGGCTAAGACATATTTCAAATTATGCTTATGCTGCTCAGTTTCCCATTCAAATCCACCCTTTTGGCAGTGGGATCAAATAATCTGCAGCTCACAGACAGCACCTTCAGATCTTTCCCTTCAAAAATGAATTAGGCTACAGAATATGTTAGTGCATATAAGGAAGACCAAATTGTTTTAATACTACTAAGTTCTACAACTAAGCATACATTATTGGTCAGATTCTGTCATCCCTACTCACGTTGAATGTACATTACTGTGTTTTATAAGAATGCACAGATATTTCAATAGGATCTCTCTCAGAGTAAGGCACTAATATTCAATATTAAGTGATAGGCCACCATAATTAGATCAGGAAAAAAAAAGGCTTGTGAGGACATCTGCCAGATATTCTCTTATCAATTACAAGTGGCTCAAAGAAACACATGTTAAGTCTCAGTTCATTTAAAACAAAAAAAAACAGTTTTGCCAGTGACTCTAACGGGGCCAACATTCCCTCTATGATGCCTGAGAAGATACTTAAGGGGAGAAGGGGCACATGGAGGGAGAGTTTATCTTCAAATTTACATTTACTGTTTTCGAAGTATGACTATATGAGTCCTGCTCTGTGGAGAGAACTAAGTGGCATCAGCTATGTGCATATAGTTTTCAAAGGCATTTGTTTAATTTTCCATACTAGCTGAGTTGTATGAAGCTTTCTTTAAGTAGCTGCATGGGAGAGGAGCTAAAATATAGTTTTTGAAGCATATTTTATTACACTATGCCTACAAACTTGCATTAAAAAGACATGCTATTGGAACATGTGGCTTATTGATAACACAATCCACAAGTCATTAAGTACAGTAAATAAATTACACATCAGAAAATTGATTGCTCCCAAGAAATGATTGCAATTTCTGCTTAATTAGATGTTTTAAAGCATTTTCCTCTAGAACAGTCAGATAAGTTATCTTTGAAATGCCTTAAAATTATAAAAAGAAAAAAAATAAGCCCAAGATACATAAAAGCATTAATATTAGCCTTTGTGTACTGCATTCTTCTAATGCATTGCATAGACTCATGGTGCAGACAGCCTCTTCAGGGATGTGAGGTAGCTGTTTTCATTTTCATCTCAGTAGGAATTTTGTTTGTAAGAGATGTGAGAGGAATAGGGGTTAAAACAAGCTTTCGTGTCTCTTTTCTTCCCCTCGGCTCCCTTTTCTAACTTAGCAAATTGCAAAAAATGACAGTGCTTTAGACTGCAGTTAGCTTACCTAAGGCCAGACTTCAGTTTGGGTGGATAGCATATAGCTGAAAAGAAAAGGTATTACACCTGGGTAAGGTGGATTACCTTTGCTGGATAATTTCTCAACCTGCATAATATCTTGACAAGAGAAGGAATGGATAAAGTCAATGTTTTCTGTTTCTTTTGTGCTACTAAAAGTCTGTCAAATCTATTATTGTTCACTGTGTGTTGTTACCCCTTTTCACAAGAGTGGCAAGCCAAATTAGGGGTCTGATGAGTTGATTTTGTTAGCAAAAAAAGCTGTCAAAGTTTCATTTTTTTAATGCAATTGTGTTTTCTTAACAAAAATATACAAAGCCCTGAATCCTTAAACAAAATAGTTTCTTTGCTCACAGTTTCAAAAAGATTAACTGTGAGCAAAAACTGTCAAGTTTTTTTCAAGTTTTTTCAACTCAAAAGATTTCTCTTCCTCTCTCTTTCTCTCTGAGCTTTTTCTCAGCATCACCCATCAGTGCTTTTGTGATTGTGAGGTTTTTTTAACTAGCTATTCTGCTGCTTCCTCTTTTTTCATTCCATCTCTTTCATAGAAACACAAACCTTCCCAACACAATAGTCAATGGAACCACTCTGGGACTTACCCATGCTTTTGTTTTGGATGGCAATGCACAGCCAAAATTGTTCATCAACTCAGTTCCTTAAAGCAATTTCTTATAATTTCCTTGAATGAAATATTTACATATTGGCAGATTCTGACAAATACAAATCTTTTGGTATTCTGTCCTATCAATTGGAAGGTTTAAAGTTTAACATTTTGTGTGTAATTGCCACTAAGATTGACATAGGAATAAAATATGGCAAAGCGAACTGCAAGTATTTTCATCCTCAAAAGTGACTTGATTTAGAGAGAAGGTAGGGTAGATTTGCACCTGATAGGGTGTGTCTACACATGAAATTAATTAGGAAGAGAAATTAGATATAATAAACTCCAGGACAGTTCACACCAGAGTTTATTGCTCCTGAGAGCAGTATTTACATGTGCATTGTGGCATAGTAAATAACGTTGCTGTAGAATAGTACTTGTGTTGGACAATACTATCCTATGGTGGGAATAATTAGTTTACTCCTGGATAATAGCACCACTTATGTAGATGGTGACACTTTACCATGGACATAATTAGGCAACTCTGCAATAAGCATCTCTTGTAGGTGCACTCATAGACTAACTAAATCAAAAATGTATAGTATTAGCTATGAAGGACTGCAAGAAGCAGAGCTTTTAAATAAAAGGCAGTGATTAGAATACAAAGGTTTAAGAAGGTGGGAGGGGAAGAAGGGGACATTGCTGAGGGAGAAAAGGTGGGTAGGAGAGATAACTTTTGTCATCTAAGAACAGCCACTTGGAGGTCAGCAATGGAACGTCCAGAAAGGCCAAGCACTAAAGTGTTCTGGCACAGGCTTGCGTGTCTTTCTAAAATGAGCGTCACTGTTCATTCATTTTTTTTTTTCATAGACATTAGGGCTGGAAGGAACCTTGGGAGATCATCGAGTCCAGCCCCCTGCCCAAAGGGCAGGAAGTCAGCTGGGGTCATAGGATCCCAGCAAGATAAGCATCCAATTTACTCTTGAAGGTGTTCAGAGTAGGTGCTTGAACCACCTCCGCTGGCAGACTGTTCCAGACCTTGGGGGCTCGGACACTAAAGAAATTCTTCCTTATGTCCAGCCTGAAACGGTCTTGCAGGAGTTTGTGACCATTCGACCTCATCATCCCTTGGGGCGCTCTGGTGAACAGACGTTCCCCCTGATCCTGGTGGTCACCCCTGGTAAACTAATAGGTGGCCATCAGATCACCCCTGAACCTGTGCTTTTCCAGGCTAAAGAGTCCCATGGCTCTCAGCCTGTCATCGTAAGATCTGTTTTCCTGACCTCTGATCATGCGCGTAGCTGTCCTCTGGACTCTCTTAAGCTTCTCCACATCCTTTTTGAATTGTGGAGCCCAAAACTGGATGCAGTACTCCAGCTGCGGCCTCACCAAGCCCGAGTACAACAGGAGAATGACATCCCTGAATTTGCTCGAGAAGCATCTATGGATGCAAGCCAGTGTTCTGGTGGCTTTACTAGCCGCAGCATTGCATTGGAGGCTCATGTTCATCTTGTGGTCAATGATGACCCCCAAGTCTCTTTCTTAGTAGCACTGCCGAGCCTATAAGGATGCTGCAGGTTTTTCCTCCCAAGGTGGAGAACCTTGCATTTTTCGGTGTTAAACACCATGAGGTTCTCGTCTGCCCATTTGCTGAGCTTGTCCAGGTCAGCCTGGAGCACCCGCCTATCTTCTGGCGTGGATGCTTTGCCCGAAAGTTCGGTGTCATCGGCGAGCTTAGCCAGTCCACTCCTGACTCCAGTGTCCACATCATTAATGAAGATGTTGAACAGGATGGGTCCCAGGACAGAGCATTGAGGGACCCCACTGGTCACAGGGCACAACGATGAGTGACTGCCATCGATTACAACCTTCTGGGTCCGACCACAGAGCCAATTTCCCAGCCAGCGGATCATGGTGGAGCCAAGGCCACAACTGGCTAGTTTGGCCAAGAGGTGATCATGGGATACCAGATCAAAAGCTTTTTTGAAGTCAAGATATATGACATCAATCTCTTCTCCCTTGTCCAGGTGATAGGTCACCTGGTCATAGAAGGAAATGAGATTGGTCAAACAAGACCTACCTGCAACAAACCCATGCTGGCTATCCCTTAGGATGTTAGCCTTGGCCAGTCCCTCAAGGATGGCCTCCTTAATAAACATTTCTAAGATCTTCCCCAGGATGGAAGTCAGGCTAATGGGCCTGTAGTAAGCCAGATCCACTCTCCTCCCTTTCTTGAAGATTGGCACCATATTGGCCTTCTTCCAGTCTTCGGGCATTACACCAGAGTGCCGGGAGTTTTCAAAGATCCGTGCCAGGGGCTGGGCTATGACGCTCACCAGCTCCTTGAGTACCCTGAGGTGCAGATTGTCAGGGCCAGCTGACTTGAAGGTATCCAGCTTCTCAAGGTGTTCCTTCACGAGGTCAGCATTTATGGAGGGGAGGGGCTCCCCATCACCCGGATCTCCCTGTCCCATAGCAATAGGTTGGCTTTTTCCTGGGCGTCAGTTGTCAGTTACCCCATCTGGTTTAGCAGGGGTCCAACATTGCCCTTGCTGTTCCTCCGGCTCCCCACATATCTGAAAAAGGACTTTTTGTTGTCCTTGATGCTTGAAGCTAGTTGGATTTCAGTTGCAGCCTTGGCTTTCCTGGTTCGCTCCCTGCAGGACCAGACCAGCGCAGAATAATTTTCCCTGGAGGTGAATCCCATCCTCCATCCTTTGTAGGCTTTCCTTTTTAGCCGCAGGAGGTCCACTGGGCCCTGGAGAGCCAGGAGGGCTGCTGTGCCTTCTTGCTGCCTTTCCTCCGTGTTGGAATAGATTTAGCTTGTGCATTGAGGATCGCTTCCTTGAGAAGCAACCACACTTCTTGAATTCCCATCTCCCTGGGGTCATGGCCCCTGAGGGCCTGACCGACAAGCCTCTTGAGCTTTTCAAAGTCGGCTTTTCTGAAGTCAAGCACTTCTGTGTTGCTGACTGACTTGCCAGCTTTATGGCGGATGGTGAAGGTGATTAGCTCGTGGTCGCTGTCACCCAGCTTCCCATCGATCACTAGGACACTGATTAGGTCGTCCCCCGTAGCCAGTACCAGGTCAAGCAGCGCTTTGCCTCTCATTGGCCCATAGACTTCTTGAGTCAGGTAGAGGTCATCCATGCACGAGAGAAAGCTTTGCGACCGCTCGGATTTTGCTGAGTGATCTTCCCAGGAGATGTCTGGGTAATTGAAGTCACCCATGACAACCAAGGTCCTGGAGCAAGTGGCCTCAGTCAGTTCCCGGGTGAACTCCTGGTCAAGCTCTGGACTTTGAGTGGGAGGTCTGTAGTAGACTCCCACCGTTGTGTCCCCTGTGCCATTTTTGCCACGAATTTTTACCCAGAAGGTCTCTAGCTGTCATGCCAGTCACCAACCTCAGCTTGCAGGGACATGTAGCTTCCTTCACCCCCGCCCCTTTTGTCAACACGATCCCTCCTCTACAGGGTATAGCCCTCTATACCCATGGTCCAGTCATGGGTGGAGTCCCACCAGGTCTCCGTTATCCCAATGACATCATAATTCTTTGCACTGAGCAGGAGGACGAGCTCCTCCTGCTTGTTGCCCAGGCTTCTGGCATTAGTGTACAGGCAGGCAAGTGTCGCCTTGGGGGCTCTTGCCTTGCCCACAGATTGTGCCAGGGTTGGGGCAGGGGTGGCCTCCCTTAAGTGCCTTCGTCTGCTGGCTTTGCAAGGGTCGCTCAGCGGGCCAGCAGTGGCAGTAGTCCCCCCATCCCCCAGTGGGCTTAGTTTAGAGCCCGGTGGATCAAGTCAGCCAGCCTGGCTGAGAAGAGCCTCCTCCCCAGGGGAGAGAGGTGGAGGCCATCTCTTCCCAGCAGCTCGCTCCCTCTCTCGCCAAATAGCAGGCTGTGGTCATGGAAGCCAAAGCCTTCCCGATGACATGAGCTCCACAGTCTTTGGTTCACTGCGTGGATCCTCCTCTCCCTCCTCAGCCCATAGCCCGAGACTGGGAGGATCGATGAAAACACCACCTGAGCTCCCAGACCCCTAAGCCCCACTCCCAACTCCCTGTAGCGCCTCATGACCTGGCTGGGGGTGCTCCGACCCTTGTCATTGGTGCCCATGTGAATAAGGAGCATGGGGCAGTGGTCTGTGGGCCGGAGGAGCTGCGAGATCCTTTCCACAATGTCTCAGATGTGGGCCCCCGGGAAGCAGCAGACTTCCCAGGCTAAGGGGTCAGGGCGGCAGATTGCCCCCTCAGTGCCTCACAGGATGGAGTCTCCCACAACAAACACCTTTCGCTTTGTCTTGGGGAGAGTGGGGGCAATAGCTGTGGTTGAGCCTGGGTTGCCTGCAGGAGCTGGCAACTGAGCAGGCTCTGCTGGGGCTGAAAGAGGTGTGAACCTGTTGCTAAGCTCCAGTGAGGGAGGGGCCTTGGTGCGGCAGGCCTTGGGGCCCTTGACCACCTTGGTCCATGCCCCTGACTGGGCAGAGCGGGAGGTCCCAGAGTCCTCCTTAGTCCTGGAGGGAGATGGTGCTCTACCCTGCTGCTCCCGGGGGAGAAGGGCCTGGCAGTAGGAGTCAATCTCCTGTCAATCAACAGTCCCTGATGGCACGCAATCTCTGGACTGTGGCCTGGAGCTCCTCCAGCTGGCGTGCCAGGGACCCCAGTAGGGAGCAGACCCCGCAAGGGGAGGTGGCCATGCTCCCGAGCCCCAGAGCCTGAAAAAGGGACAGGCAGCCCCTGCACCCAAGAGCCAGGGGCTCCGTCTGCGTGGAGCCCGGAACCATGGGCTCCGTCTGGGTGGCTGTCTCTGAGGTGCCCAATGCGGGCGCTGTAGAGCCCGAGGGGACCCTTGGGGTGCGGTGCATGCCCATCCTTGTCATGCCTCTGGTAGGCTGGCTACGGCTGGGGCTGACTACTCTTGAGCAATTCTTCAAAGGACTGAAGGGATTCATGGGTCTCGGGGACTGTCTCCTGGATCCTCTTTTAGCCCCCTTCCTGTCCCTGCAACAATTTGAGGAACTGAAGGTCCTGAGCTACACAAGTCTACTGAAGAGTTTTTAGCACCTCATACCAGTCCTGCCAGTCCTCATAGGAAACAAGCCAGCTATCAGTGGTGTTGGCTCAGCATGTGGGAGACTCCACAAAGTCCTCTGGCATGTGATCTCTCTGGTTCCACTGATGTTTTCAGCTATAGGACGTCCCCTGAACAGGCGTGTTTTTTTATGTCTTTGAGGCAGCATCAGCACTGACACTTCTTGAATTTTCCTGGGCCTGAGGAAACTCTGAGGAGTGAAGAAAGTAGAAGCAACTTTTAGTGTATTTCCATAGTTATCAGACAGTGTGTTAATTTTGGAATGCCCACACATAGACTGACAATATGCACAGACAACAGTAGGCTGACAGGCGACTTTGAAATTGTAACAAACTTCTAAGACATTGTGAGGGAAAGCTGTGGCATTTTCCTCTCCCCACTCATTTCCACAGGAAAGCAGGATAAGAGTAGGACCATGACATAGTAAGCACTTTCTCAGCTAGCTACCCTGAAGTAGCTACCCTCAGCTAGCTACTGTCTCCCCACAGGTGGGTGATGATCATCCATTAAGAAGACATCCCCTCCTCTCCTGCACCAGGCTAACTTTTCTGTCTCTGTCTCAGGACACAGCTGATTTAGCCAATGTATCCCTTGCCAGTGTCCTAACAGTTCAGAGAGGAGCTCTTTAAATTGGCAACCCCATAAGGTATGCCTTACTGCTTCCATGAGTGATCAATCAGGGATCCTGGTTTTCCCTGATAAAAAAAAATCCCCAATTTTCAAATTAAAAAAGTAACCCATAATCCACAAATTTCCATGATTAAAATGAAACACCACTAATATATAAATATATATATGGTGGTGTTTCATTTTAAGCAGAAAAATATGGATTTGGGGTTACTTTTTTAAATCTGAAAATTGAGTTTTACTTTTTTATCAGAGAAAACTAGGATCCCTAGTGATCATACCAGCACCCACTCTAGAGTCATGGATGGGATAATCTAGTTATGTTGACTGCCTGGGAAAAGAGGTGATTCCATAGAATGTACATGTAGCTTTGGGAATCTTCCTATGCTTGCATTACAGCTTCATAGACCTACTTGACCTCCTAGAACAAGGGTTGGCAATTATTTTGGGTGGAGGGCCACTTAACAAGATTTGGGGAGCTGTTGGGGGCTACATAGGTAACCCCAACACCTTGACTGTTGCTCTGCCCCCTAGTTGCCACATTAGGACCAGAAGTCCCACTCCCTGGACCTTGACATTTGCCACCGGAAGTCCCTCTCTTTGCTCCCCCACCATACTTCTTTTAGAAGGGGGGGTTGCCATCTTAGAACCATAACAAATCCATATCAAAGACTAGGAATCAAACACCTAGCATACTATATTTTAATTTTATTGCATAAAATATTTGTCATGACTTGTGATTGTGTACTGTATATATTGGCAGAGACGTGGTTTGATCGACCCCGGAGGGCACAACGGTACAACACGCTCAAATAGTGGAGAAGCTATCGTGGGCAACGGTGTAGAACCGGTACCTCAGACAAGGTAGGATAAGATCAGCAGTCTGAGCATTGCCCGTTAAGACCTGGGGACACCCAGTGTCTCCCTGTAAGACCTGGGGACGCCCAGTATCTCCCTGGAGTATGTGGCAGGGACAGAATACGGTTGGCAGGGCACGGTGTACACCCTTAGAATGCATTCTGACTAATTGGAAACTGTTTAAGTCATATCTAATGACTAAAAATAATCTTAAAATGTTCTGTACAGTGGAATGGCCTCACTATCAACTGGAGGATCAGGAAAGGTGGCCTCTGGAAGGGTCAACTAACTATAATACAATCCTCCAATTACTCCTGTTTTGTCAGTGGATGGGTAAGTGGAATGAACATTTGTATGCGCAATTGTTTATGGCTTTACAAAATAAGGCAGATGTTTTGCAGAAGTGTAATTTGACTCCGACAGGATCAGTAGTTGTCAGTGTTGAGTCTCAGCATTCCCCCCTCCACCAACCACTGTAATGCTAGAGTCAGCGTCCCCTTTGGCTTTAACACCTCCACCATATAAAGATCAGATGCCCTCGGTTCCAGAGATCCCTCCCTCAGTGGGATTTTATCCTTTACTTACTGAAACTGTAATAGCCCGGCCTGGGGCAGATGGGCGTGCAGCCCAGACCATGCAAGTATACATCCATGTACCTTTTAATCCGGTGGACCTGGTGGCTTTTAAGGCACATGCTGGAGAATTTTCAACTAGCCTGAGTAAGTTTATCTCTGTCTTTGAGGGATGTTTAGCTAGTCACAAGCCTGATTGAGATGATTGTAATATCTTTATGCGAACCTTATTATCTGAAGTAGAGCGGAATCAAGTTGTTTCCAAAGCAAGGGAGGAAGCATAGCGGAGGAATGAAAGGGATCCCGTCAACGTTCCTGGTCTGGCAGATGTGGTTCCCCTAGCAGACCCTAGATGGGACCCTAACAACCCTGTGGATCATACCCGTCTTACCTCTTACAGAAAAAGGAAGACTTAATGGGTATGTCTGTAGCACAAATCCTGGAGACTGCAAACAAGGTGTATACCCTCAGAAAGGAAGAAGAGGAAAAGAGACAAGTTAGAATGCTAGTAGCAGCAGTACAGGCTGGAGTCAGAGAAAGGCCACAAGAAGGTGGGAGAGGCAGAGGTATAAGGGGTCGTGGGCGCAGGTGCCCTGGCCCACAAGAAAGATGCCTGGGATGGAACCAGTGTGCCTTATGCAGCTGAGAGGGACACTGGAAGAATGAATGCCCAGAGAAAGGGAGAGACTGCACTCCTGTAATGGCAGCGGAAGGACAGGGGTAGGGGTGTCAGGGGAAACGGATCACCCCACGCCTGGAACTCCGGGGCAGCACGGACCACTGTAAATCAACCTCTTCAACTTCCCGTAGCGGACTCTCTCACCGTGGTAAGTGCCACGGGAAAAAAAGACTCAGTGCCCAGTGTATGCTTCTGCAGAATGTGCTCTAGGAGACCGGGCTCTTTCTCACAAATTGGTCTACCTTCCAGATTGCCCAACACCCCTGCTAGGACGAGACCTGCTTTGTCGATTAGGTGCATCACTGCATTTTATCCAGGATGAAATAACCCTCGCATTGCCCCCTGAAAATGCATGGATAATGACCCTCGCGATTGAACCCTCGGCTATGAACGTTCCCCTGGAGTGGAACCAGTGGGAAGACCGAGTATACCCTTTGGTGTGGGCAAGGGGGGTCCCCGGAAAGGCACATTAAACCCCCATTAATATCCAACTACTGCAGGGAAAAGGTCCAGTACAAATCAAGCAGTACCCAATCAAAAAGGAAGCCAGAGAGGGACTGCAGGAGACTATAGACCGTTTCCTAAAGTACGGCATACTGCGAGAGTGTCAGTCAGCCTGGAACACTCCTATCTTGGCTGTACTAAAGCCTGATGGCACATATTGACTGGTGCAGGACCTAAGGGTGGTTAACGAACGGGTTAAAACTATTCATCCCCTTGTCCCAAACCTGTATACCTTGCTGGCCTCCATAGGGGGGAAGTATACTCATTTCTCAGTTCTTGATTTGAAAGACGCTTTCTTTATGATTCCAGTTGACCCCCCCCTCCCCCAGGAGATATTCTCTTTTGAATGGGAGGACAGAAAAAGGGTTAAGAAACAACTTTGTTGGACAGTATTAGCCCAGGGATTTAAGAACTCTCCTACCCTTTTCAGCCAGTCCTTAGCTAAAGACTTGGAGGAGTGGAATAATGAGTGTGAAGTTCTCTTGTTACAATATGTGGATGATTAAGTAATTGCTGCTGTAGATTTAAACTCTTGCCTTAATGCCACTGTAAGCCTCCTGAACTTTATTGGAATTCGAGGATAACGGGTGGCTCAAAATAAAGCTCAAATTGCTCTCCCCAAAATACGATACCTGGGATTTCACATAAGACAGGGGGAGCGCCAGCTTTCAAGTGAGTGAAAGGAGGCTATATGTCAGGTTCCCACCCCAAGCAACCGTAAGCGGCTCAGGGCATTTCTCAGCATGGCAGGATTTTGCAGAATATGGATCCCTGAATTTGGACTATGGGCAAAACCACTATATGACTGTGTAAAAGGGGCAGACCATGACCCCTTTTATTGGACTTCAGAAGCCGACAAGGCATTTAAAATACTAAAAAGGAAACTAATGGAAGCCCCCACCCTGGGTTTACCGGACCTTTCTAAACCTTTCCAATTGTATGTGCATGAACGAAAAGGGACGGCTCTGGGAGTGCTTACTCAATTGTTGGGGGCGTGGAAATGTCCTGTTGCTTATTTCTCCAAACAGCTTGATCCAGTTGCCAAGGTATGGCCAGCGTGTTTATGAGCAGTTGCGGCAACTGCCCTAGTACTTGAGGAAGCTGAAAAGTCAACGCTGGGAGGAATCATGCAGGTGTATACCCCTCATATGGTCCAGGCTCTGTTAGACGCGAAGGGGGGTCTCTGGCTCATGCAGGCTCGGTTGGCTCAGTACCAAGCTAAGCTGTTGGAGAACCCTGAAGTCAGTCTGCAAACCTGCCCCTCCCTCAACCCGGCTACTCTCTTACCTGAAACGGGAGAACAAGAGCATGATTGTTTAGACATCATAGATGCACCGTACTCCAGCTGTCCAGACCTACAGGATCAGCCACTTCTGAATGCTGATTGTGAGAGGTACACTGATGGCAGTAGCATTGTTGTAGAAGGGCAAAGGAGGGCAGGTTATGCTGTTGTGACCCTCTATGATGTTGTTGAGGCTAAGGGTTTGCCCGCCGGAACATCTGCTCAACTTGCTGAACTGGTAGCCCTGACCCGGGCGCTAGAACTTTCAAAAGGGAAACGGGTCAACATCTATACCGACTCTAGGTATGCTTTTGGAGTACTGCATGCCCATGCTGGCCTATGGAAACAAAGGGGACTGCTGACAGCCCAAGGCTCCCCAGCGAACCATGGATCCCAAATTCTCCGACTCCTGGAAGCTGTTCAACTTCCCTCGGCAGTGGCAGTAATGCACTGTAAGGTGCATCAGAAAGAGGATCAAGACGTAGCCAGGGGTAACGCCCGGGCGGACAGAGAAGCTAAAAATGTTGCCACCCTGAGGACACCAAGACCTGCTGACACCCATATGCATGCCCTCATTCCATCAGTGGGGGAGCTCCCGGATCCCCAGTACTAGTACAAATCAGACCCTCAAGCGTCATCTATCAAAGATCTGCCAGGAGGCCTCTCTGCGATGGCCCAATGCTTTGCCCCTTGCTCTGCTTTGCATCCGTGCCCTCCCCAAGGGAAGATTAGGGCTTAGCCCCTTTGAGATTATGTTTGGAAGGGCATGGCCTATGAACGGGAAGCCAGTTCTAGCAGGGGAGTGGGAAATAGGATGTAATATTTTGTCATGGTATATGTGCTCTCTGTCTGCTGTTCTTTCTTCTCTCCATAGGTACACTAAAGACTTGCAACCTCTTCCGCTGGATGCTCCAGTTCACTTGTTACAGCCGGGGGATTCCGTGCTCGTTCATACCTGGAAGGATAAGCCCCTCCAAGAGAAGTGGAAAGGACCTCACACTGTCCTACTAGTTTCCCACACAGTGGCAAAGGTCGACGGACACAAGAACTGGATTCATCATGAGACAGATTTGGCATGATCTTTCTCCCGTCGTATGGGGTGGGCCAGTTAGCCAAGCTGTATGGTCAACGTTCTGCGTTTCTTACAAAATTTGCCAGTGACACTTTAGCTATTGAAAAGAGCCTTAACTCCAAGATTTATCAACTTCATTTATTATCTCTTCAAAACTGTCAGGCTCTAGATTATGTTTTTGCATCTCGGGGGGGTATGTGCTCTAATTGGGAACGAATGTTGTACTTATATCCCAGAAAATTCCCAAGATATTAACAAACAAATTTTGTCAGCCGAAGAGGCTTTTGAGCATTGGAAAAGTCAGGAATGTGAACCTACTGTTTTTGATTCTCTTTGGAGCTGGTTGCCCAACCTCGGAGGCCTAGGAATGGGCATCCTTCACCTCCTGGTCACCGGTGTTGTGTTGTGTTTAATTACCCTCCTCTTATTTGCGTGCTGTAATGCCCTCCTGCGCAAAGTCTGTGTATCCCCCTCCCCGAGCGCTTCACTATACCCCTGCATTGAAGATCCCAATCCCCAAACACTCAGTCGCTTTTTATCTTCAGAATATGAGAAAACTCAGCCAAAACTTTGTTGAGTATTCTCAAAGGGGGGAGTTGTTGGTGTCACTGGGCATAACCCTAGGTAACTCAGAGGGATGGAAGACCACGAGTGTTGATGAAGCCCCTCTGCTCTAGGCCCGGGCAAGCCAGGGGCCCCCCTGCCCAACCTTTGTAACCCTTTCTTTGGCACCTGTAATCTCCTGTCCTTCTGGAAAACAGGTGAGCTAAAACTGTTATCTGTGGAATGCAAGGGCACCGCTTGGAGAGAGAAGGGAGGAGGGAAAGGGGAGGAAGAGGAGGGCCAACTAGTGGAAAACCACTGCAGAAAATTGACCAGGGTATAAAAATACACTGTTGCAGGGCTAGGCGCACAGGATTTGAGACAATACAGTCTCCCTGCGCCTTTTACTTGAACTCAAATAAACTCTGTCTACTTCTCCCCCCAGTGTGTTTATTTGGCGCGACGTACACCGGGCAACGAAACCAATTGTTGCCTCCCTCAGGCACCTTGTGCCGGCAACAGGGGGGTAGAATGTATGTAGAGATATATGTATATGTCAGTGGGGGTTGTGGGGAGAGGATGAGGGTATGATGGAAGGTGGGGGGTGTAAGGACCCCCTATACACTCCCCCCATAGCATGCAACCCCTATTGTCTGGCAACAGTAGCAGGTGGGGAGGTCTGGCTGCTCATGCCTGGTGCAAATGCCCAGTTGGGTGTGCCTCCCACCAGTGTGGTACACAGCAGAGGGAATGCAGCCTGCCCAGCTGCCTCTATCACCAGGGCTTTCTGCCACACTCCTGCAGCTCCCTCACTCTCAGTGGAGGACACCCTGTGCTGGAGCTGGCTGCCTTCCTCACTACCTGCTGCACAGGTCCCTGCATTCTGCTGGGAGTGGAGGGAGCCCCACCCCCTGCTTCCCTGAAGAGTCCAGTATGGGACTTCCCTACTGTGAGTACGGGAGATGCAGGCATGTGGCATGGAGCCCCTGTGATAGAGGTGGCTAGTGCTGCCCTGGAGGTGAGGATTGCAGCTCCAATACAGCCTGCCCAGCCACCTCTATCACAGGGGCTCAGCATGGCACACCTGCAGCTCCCTCAATCACAGCAGGGAAGTCCTGTGCTGTAATCCCTAGCTGCACTCCTCTCCCTCTCACTCAGCGCTGGCCAGAGCCACACCTTACTGGGTGCCCATGCCCGACATGAGTACCTTGACATCCCTGCTGGCAGAAGGGGCTGCACACCATGGGGGGAGTGTTTTGAGGGATCCCCACATTTCTCACCCTCCCTCACTCCCACACCCTGCCCAGTTCATCTCCATGCTCCTGCTGCCCCCCGGATTCAAGCTTTGGGCTGTGCTCTGTGCTTCCACTCAACAGCAACTCCACTCTACGCACAGCCCTGCCTCTTCCCTACCTGCTGCCCTGGGCAAGTTAGACTTCCAAGAAGTCAAGCAGGTTCCCATGGGGCATCTGTAGCAGGAGCCACACCCTGAAGCTGCTTCTGGCTGACCAGGGCCCTTCCACCCAGCAGGGTAGGAGTGAGGTGCAACAGAGTATGTTGACGGGGTGTACATGTGGGTACCTCACTCTGAACCTCATGGAGGGAAGGACTGGGTGGAGCATCATTCGTTGAGGGGTGCTGTGGGCCAGATGAAAGCGCCTGGTAGGCCAGATGCAGCCCATGGGACATATTTTGCCCACCCCTGTCCTAGAAATAAATCAGACATCAGTCTTGTTCTGTTCCTGAGGGTACAGGTTACCAGGGTATCTGGTCAGGGTCTGGATCAAGGGAGCAGAAAACATTGGACCAGGTTCCAGGATAGCTGAGGAGAGCTGAGAGACATAGTCTGAAGTGCAAGCTGAGGTCAGAAGCCAGGTCAGTCAGAGAACTTGGTAGCAAGTTCCAGGCAAGATCCAGGATCCAGGAGAACTAGAGGGAACAGTGAATGCAAGGTTTGCCAGAGCACATTGAGGCTTCTGTAAAAGTGTGCCTGCAGCCTGAGCCTTCAGGTATGCTTAAAAGGGCTATGTGTCCCCCTCAGCAGATAATCTAGTTACAGAAAACTGGGGCAGTTGCATTAGCCTGGGGTCAAGGTCAGGTATGGAAGATCAAGAGCTCAGACCTAACTGACCAGAGGCCCTGACACTGAGCAATTTGTTGTGATAAGATATTAGCTTTACATTTTAGGAAATCAATCAAATACATAAACCGATTTGATCTGAGTAATCTCAGAACTAGTGTTAATATGGCATTGCCATGAAGGATGTCATGAAAATAGTGATGCATAATATAAAAATGTTCATTTAAGTACTGTTTATTGGGCACCAAGCCATCTTGCCTCAATAGAATCTGATTATTTAGCAAAAGAAGATACGGATTATATACTTATGGGATTTAAACTGTAGAGAAGGAAGACATAAGGTTAAAAAAGAAGATTTCTGGCTTCATTGCAAAAGTATTAAACCTAGTAATAATCTTCAGGGCTACCTGATTCCGTTTTCCTCTTAAGGATTGACCTATGTGGCAATTCAGGCTAACAATTCATGTCAGGACTAATTTGATTAGCTGTGAGCTTTGTATTTCATACATAGTATAGAACTTCTTCACATCTAACTTGAAGGTCTAGCTACCATTGAAGTAAAATAAAAAGATGCAACTACTTCAGTTGTACTGTTTGAATAGAGCATATTGACACAGTTTATTTTGGTGAGGTTGTTTTCACATTGTTTCCCCATTCATTTCTTCATGATCTGATTTGAATTGTTAAGCCAATAATGATATGTCAAAAAGTAAAAATCTTTACATACCCTATTTACCCGAACCCAAGATGGCTCTAAATTTAAGATAACCCTTCAAGAATTACATTATATACATAAAAAATGTATACATTTATTATACTCTGGTCTCTCTCTATGTGAATTCATTTTGTGCAAATTCGCTTATATGCAACGACCTTATTTATACCAGAAATTCACTTAGTGCAAGGAAAATTTGATCTTATGTGAAGGTGGCTAGCAATGAGCTTCTTGCAGGGTGGCAGAGTTCCAGCCTGCAGGGAGCTGGGAGGAAGGTGGTGATACAGGGGTTGCCATGCAGTACATGCACAGTACATGCACATGGCGCCAAGTAGCCTTCAGGGCAGCTCCTGCAGGTAAGTGTGGGGGAAGAGGGGGATTGAGGCCCTCTTCCTCTGTAGGGAGGAAGCTGGGCAGGGCTGGGCAGGAGCCTCCGGTGGCTCACTGGGGGAGGGGAAGGGCCAGCATGGGGTGAGCACCTTCTCTGCACAGCTCCTCTGTTCCTTGCTTCCCAGCCCCTGAGCCTCCATAGCCCAGTGGGCATAACCTGGTGCAACAGGGAGCTCATTGCCTCTCTGTGCATCCCCACCATTCCCAGCTGTTCTGGGTCATGCCATCTGGGCTGGAGAGGCACCTGGGGAAGGGAAGCAGGGTGGAGCCAAGAGTGGCAAGCAGATGGCATTCCTCCCCTCTCCAGCCCACCCTGCACCTCCCTGGCAACACACCCCCTGCACATGCCGCTGCTTGCAGTGTGGACCTTACAGTCTCTCCATGCAGCAGTTATTGTGTTGTGTGATTATTGTTTGAGTTTGTCATGGTTTGGTGGGGGAGCAGTAGAGTGAGACTGGTATGTATCCCTATTAATTACATGTAATAATGGATTCACTTTATGCAAATTGCTTTATGCGAGGTTATTTTTAGGAACGCAACACTTATATAAAGAGAGACCTGAGTGTATAGTTTTCCTTATATACGGTCTAATTATTGGAGGGTCATCTTAAATTAATCCTTGCCACTGCAGTAGGGAAAGCAATGGCAGCAGGACAGGTGCTGGGAGTACAGGCATTGGAGGAGGTAGTAGGGAGGCAGGGTAATGAGCAGGCAGGCAGTAGCGGAAGAAGGTGGTAGGGGAGTCTCCCCACCTGTCCCCCTAACTACTTGCCTCCCTCACTTCCTTTTCCCCCTCTGTCCTGCTGTCACTTGTCCTCCTTTGCCTGTACCTCCTCATCCCTGCCCTCCCCCAGTGCTTGCCCCTCATAACATCTGCCCCGACACCCCACTGCCTTTCCACCAGGTGTCCCCCTGCTGCCTCTGCTTCTCCCTTGCTGACTGTCACCCTCTTTCTGCCTCATCTCTTCCCTTCCTGCAGTCCCTAACCCCCTTTCCCCACTCCCCTATTGCTTAGCCTTCTGCTCTGGCTGGTTCCAGCTCTAGTCTAACATAGGACAGGAAGCATGTGCTCCAGGGTCTGGTTGGAGATGCTGCTGACATGGAACCTATTACCAGGCTGGGCTGGGTCCAGAGCAAGTATGTGCTCCATGTCCCAGGTTGGAGTGAGGCCAGAGTCTGTCAGAGCTGGAGGGTAACTAAAGGATGGGGCAGGCAGGGCAGCAGAGGCTGCAGAGAAAGAGATGGCAGGGGATAGATGGGGAAGGGCACAGGTTGCACAGGTGCAGGTGGCTGTGACCCAAACCCCAACATCCCCACTGCCTTGTACTTGGTTCTAAGATGAGGGACTTTTGTTTCCAAATTAAATGGTGGGGTGGGGCAATCTTAGACTTGAGTAAATAAGGTACATGTATTCTTTCACAGAATGGAATGATCCTCATGAATTTTAAAAGTCTGTGAAAAATGATCAGTAAATACTAGGAAATACCCCTTGTAACAATAAACCTGATAACATTTGAATTTAAGTTTCCATGTCTAAATGTTTTACTTGAGGAATAAAAACAACATATTGTTTTTCTTCAATAATGAAATGGCTTTCATATGGCTAAGCACAAGGTCATCGGTTGAGTGTCATTATCTGCTAAACTATGTAATTATGGAGCTGTAATACACACCCTTCAGTGTCCTATTAAGATGATAAAATATTAATTTCCCAAGGAGAAAAGATAGGCAATGAGAAAATCATATTTCCAAGATGAAATAGTATTTTACATGTTACAAAAGTTCACTTTTCTTAAATGCAAGGTCTTGCAGAATTTTGAAGGGGACTTTTCAAAGGAATTCCACTGGGTGATGTTCATTTGTCTGGCTATTTCAGGAGATGAAACAAACAATAGAAGTTTTTGAAGTCAAAAGTGTACAAGGTTTACATATTTCTGTCCTTGGTGCCTTGGCACCTGGACATTCAGAAAGTAGATAGGCATCTAGGTACTGGGATTTCCAGAAACCTCACTGAAGTGACACATTATTTTCTCAGTTCTGCTGTTCTTATGACATGTTACTTTCTCATTTCTGCTGTTCTACTTGTTTCAAAACATCACAGCTCCCCTGCCATCCCTAGCAAAGGTCACTCAAGTCTTTTTAGTGGTTTTAGTGGTATTCTCAGAAGACAGACACTTGTGACTTACTCAGATTGTATAATATTCCATTTAGGACCTGAATTAATGTAGACAGCTCAGACATTGACAGCAACATGAGGAAATGTTTCATATGTTAGAGTTGATTTTCATAGTCTATGAGGACTTTATACACATTATGGACAGTATTTTATGAAGTTCCCATCTTGACCCTCAACAGAGAATATAAGGCCATAAGAAGCACCATCCTGGGTCAAACTAATGGTCCATCTAGCTCAGTCTCCTGTCTCCAACAGAACGAAGTGTAGATGCTATACAGGGAAAGTATTGAGCTGGATATATTTAGAATGATATTCCCTATACAATACCGTGCCTGGAATTTATCAGTATTGGTTTAGATATGCCACAGGAAGCATTTGAGCATCCTCAAGCAACTGTTAGTATGTATCCAAGAAAAGTGTTAAAAACCTGGAAAGCTTTTCAAAAGCATTTGTTCAGTTTTCTTGGATGGTCTTAGCTAAGCAGAAATAACATTTTTCTGGGCTCATTTACACATCCGTATTAATGGGAAGCAATAAACTCTGTAATTTATTGCATCAGCATTTATTGCTTGAGGCACACCATTTGCATGTGTGCTCAGGACCACAGCATATTGTGCCAGGTCAGAGCAGCCCTAAATAGCAGGGGGCTGTGGGGGTCAGCCTGCCAGCCTGGGACTTCTCCCCTGGCTCAACGTGCTTGCAGAGGGGCTGACTGGGGCACAAGGGTGCTTCAGTGCAGGGCTAGTCAGCAGGCAGTCCGTGTATTTAATCACTCTCAAGTCCCAGCCAGCTGGGGCAGCATCTGCACATGCACTGCCACAGAGTTTTTTACTCTGCAGCAAGACAGTACTCATATTTACACGTGCTATCCTACTGTGAAGTAAATTATTTTACTGTAGTCCAATAGGGACACACATGTAAATTCCAAGAGGTTTACTGTGCAGCTAAATAGTCAACTGCACAATAAACATGTTCTGTAAACATGCCTATTGTATACTGACATACGTAAATTACCAAGTCATGCACAGTGATGGGACATGCAAAGGTGTCCCAACTGTTATTATATTTACTTTGAATTGGCACTGTCACAGACTCAGATTTGGTTGCACCTGGCATGGAATGGTTGCCATACTATGAGAGACTAAGAAGGCTAGAACTCAGAAGGCTGAAGGAAAATATGATAGAGGTAAAAACAATCATGATGGGTGTGGGCCAAGTGACCAGGGCACTGTTATTTATCATGTCCTGTAATACTAAAACTAGGGAACACTCATTGAAATTAATAAGTGGCAGGTTTAAAACTATCAAGAGATAGTACTTTTTAAAGCAATACATAGTTAACTTATGGAATTCATTACCAAAGGAGGTAGTGGAGTTAGAGAGCAGTTCAGCCAGTTCAAAAAGGGACTGGAAAAATTCATGAATGATAAATCTATAAATGGCTATTGAACAGATATATATATTGGAGATATTTCCTTTCGCATCTCTCAACCAAAAATGTGAGGATATAGATCAGTATAGTGGGTAGATCTAGAGATACCTGGTAAGTGGTCTCCCTATAGTATCCCTTTTCATCACTGTTGGTAAACCATTGGTCTGACTTCGTATGGCACTTCTTATGTTCTTATTGTCTTACATTTTAAGTTTGGAGAGTTTTCTGTCTTAACATCTGCCAAGACAAGACTGCTATCAACAGCAAAAGAAGGCTCATGGCTGAGAATCTTAAGCTAAAATAGGCACCTCCCTCATCCCAGAGTTAGTTTTCTAACTGACTTTAAGTCTAAAAATTTTAATATTGCCTACTAGAGAGAGTGACCATAACTGTCAGTGGGCATTTCACTACTACATTGCAGTAACAGTTTACCACCTTCTACCTACAGTTGCTTCTCACTGGGCACATCAACATGAGACACTATGTTGCTATAGTGACATAGCATTGGTGGGCATGAACCATGACACTGATGCCACTGTGCAGTAGCGATGAGCTACTGTGCAATAGGATCAGAAATGACCCATGCACTCCTGGGACTATGCAGTAATGTCAGTTACTGCATAGTCATTTAGTACTTGCTATAGCTAAAGCCGGTACTAAATTACTGCACAAGTAACAACTACACAATTGGGCATATGTGTAGACATGGCTTTTTTCAGGTATAGACTACCAGCTGGCATGAAAGAAATGGAGCCATCAAATCAGCATTTTTTTATAATCCAATGCTAGTCCATCTGACTTTTTTGTTTAATTAAGTTGAAGATCAGAATTTTGACTGCCCATTACACTGGAATTGTCTTAACCCTAACATTCCTATTCTGTCATGACCACAGACACAGTGGCTATGGACAGATGTTTAAAAAGCTGGAGCCTGAATTCATTCAGTCTCTGAAGGTTAGTCTAACTTGCCTAGATTGAATAGTTTGCAACTGTACAGACATTCCCTCTGGACTGGGGAAATGCAGGCACATGCCTGCAGTTGTTCAGGCCAGAAACTGGGGGGGGCTATAGAGCAGCCCTTGGCTGCAGGGAAGCTGTGCTACATGGCCAGCCCTGGCAGTAGATCAAAGTTAATTCCCCCCTCCCTGTCCCACCCACATGGACCACATGGACCAAAGCCAGAGTTCGCCTGGTGCCCCTCCCCCCCCGCTTACTACTGCAGCGGCAGGGGTGGGGGTGCAGCAAAATGTTAGCCAGCATGGCCCCTCAGGCAGAAGGGGCAGGGAGTGGAGTTTATTTCCCCTTCTATCCCCACTGCCTCTGGGGTACTTCAGCAGGGTCTGCCTGCCCCAACCACCACCATCCCTGCTCACTGCACGTATGTGGTAACCAGTGGGATAAGTCCTCCCTGCCCCCTCCACCACATGCCAGAGGGAGAGGGGAATAACTCATCTTCCTGCCCTGTCACCGGCCTGGCCCCTAACCCTACTGCTGAAGCAGTGAGGGGGAAGGCCCCCGACAGGGCAGCAACTCTGGTCCTGGTATCGAGGGAATATGAGCATCTTACCAGGGAGGAGGGGTGGAGGGAGGGCACACTCCCCAGACACCAGGACAGGGGCTGCAGCACCCATCACTGCTCCTGTAGCAGGGCCCAGGGTCTGGCCACAGGCTGGCACAGGGGGTTATTCCCCACTCCCTGCCCCTGCTGCCTCAGAGCCCATGCCAGGGTACTCTGGCTTAGCTTAAACCAGGAAGGGGTCTGGGACAGATATTGCCTAAACTGGTTTGAGCTCAATCAGTTAAGTCTGATAATACATTCAGCCAGATTTATCTCAAACCAGTTTCAGCCATTTTGTGGGGATGGTGGAGATATGTTGGCAGGTTTTGCATTTCTTGTCATGGCATCGTCTGGATCTATTTGGTGTGTTCTGGAACTGAGGAAGTTTGCTTCTGGGGATGAGGTTAGTGAGGTTTGGTGCTTGTTTGAAGGCTAGGATGGGTGGCTCTGGAAAGATCTTTTTAAGAATACGGTTTCTTCCTAGTACGGGTTGCAATTGTTTGAGTATTTTCCGTACAGGTTCGAGGGAGGGGTGATATGTCATAACCAGTGGTGTGCAATTTGTGGGTTTTTTTCTTGTGTACTGCAGCAGTCCTTCACATGGTATCCGGGTGGCTCTTTCAAACATGCGATCTATCTCTCTGGAGGAGTGTCCTTGTTGGGTGAAAGCCTTTTTAAGATTGTTGAGGTGTCAATCCTGGGTGTTCTCTTCAGTGCAAATTCAGTGGTATCTGAGGGCTTGGCTGTATATCACAGCTTTTTTGGTGTGTTTAGGGTGATTGCTGGTTCTGTGCAGATATGTATGTTGGTCTGTGAGTTTCTTGTATAACGTAGTCTGTATTTTATCATTCTGGATACTGATCATCATGTCTAAAAAGGAGATGTTGGTGTTGGAGTATTCTAGAGAAAGTTGGATGGCGGGACGGTGACTATTGAATTTCTGATGGAACTCAATCAGAGATTGTAGGTTTTCAGTCCAAATGATTCAATATAGACATTGGATTTATGACACATTATAATGTGCCTGACATATGATTCCCCAGACATACTCAGAGGGTGGTGGTGGACGGGGCATATTTGACCTGGGGAGAAGTGGGCAGTGGAGTCTCCCAGGGCAAAGTCCTTGGGCCTGTGCTGTTCAATGTATTTATCAGTGTCTTGGATGATAGGGTGAAAAGCAACCTGTTTAAATTCGCTGATGATACCAAAATTTGGGGTGAGGTGAGCACACTAGTAGGGAGGGAAAGACTGCAGCAAGACCTGGATAGGTTTCAGGGGTGGGCTAACAAAAACAGGATGTGTTTCAATACTGACATGTGCAGGGTGCTACACTTGGGCATTAGTAACCAGAAGCACACTTATAAGATGGGAAACTCCCTTCTTGAGACCACAGAGGCAGAAAGGGATCTTGGAGTCATTAATGTCTCCAAGATGAACATGGGTCGACAATGAGAGATCACGGTCAGTAGGGCTAACTGGACCTTGTCGTGCATCTGCAGGTGCATCTCAAGCAGAGCCGAGGAGCTGATCCTCCCCCTCTACGTGACACTGGTCAGGCTACAGCTGAAGTATTGTGTCCAGTTCTGTGTGCCCCACTTCAGGACAGATGTGGACAATATTGAGAGGGTCCAGAGGAGGGCCACCCACATGATCCGGGGACAACAGGGCAGACCCTACAAGGGAAGTGGTGCTGGCTCCTACTCTGAGAGTCTTTAAGAGGAAGTTTGATGCCTACCTGGCTGGAATCATTTGAACCCAGTTTTTTCTCCTGCCCAGGCAGGGGTTGGACTTGAAGATCTACAAGGTCCCTTCTGACCCTACTTCTATGATTCTATGATTTTATGATTCTATGAAATCCCATTTTTAGGTGCATATCTCTCCTTGTGTATTGTATAGGAAGCCTAGGTACCTAACTAAGAGCTAAGGTTTCTACTCAGGGCCAAGGCACCTGCAGTCAGGTATTATAAGACCTAAATACTTTTCTAGCCGGCATTCAAGTGGACTGCATTTTTAAGGCTAGAAATGGAGATCTTCAGTGGCATGCAGTCCATATACAGTACATCCCTAGTTGCTATGCCCCAACTTGGGGTGCATCTACAAGTGAGCAAAAACCTCCACTTACTGATGTGCCCACCATGCTGGGGCATGGGAGAATCGTCTGTAGGGGATTTACACCATTGACAGTACTCCAACAAGGGTGGGAACCCACCCTTTGTGACTGCAGTTGGGACCTTCACTCCTTACTCTGTATTTGCAGATGCACATGGGGAAATCCCACTGCAGGGGATTTTGTCACCAGAATATGCAAGCATGGAAGTAGGGGCTCAAACAGAGGTTCCCCCTCTGCATTTGTAGGCTACAGGGAGAATCCCTCTGCAGGGGATTTTTCTAAGTGGCCTGGCATGCATTCCTGGCAGTGGTATGAAGCACAGGCTACAAATGTGGAGGGGGAAATCTCCTATGGGAGTTCCCCCAACTCTGTACTTGTAGGTGCACCAAGGCAAATCCTCTGCAGAGAAATTTCATGGTACACTGTACCAGGAGTGTGTTTTCAGGTAGGGAACCCCTACTTGCAAACACTACCCCTAAACCCTGATTTTCCCCACTTCTGCAAATATCTGGGTAAGCAGGGAAAGTGAGTCAGGCATTTCCAATGTTAGAGGGGGAAAATCCTGCCTGGGAATTCCTGGGAGTGCAGAACCAGGCCCCACAAGCTTGAGGAGACCCTGCCCTTGGGAATTTGGAAAGCCCAGGCTTCTTCACACTGTCCAAGCTCTTCTGCCATTAGCAAGCAGACGTGGATCACAATAGCCCATCCCAATTTATTACTGCCTTCTGTTGCAGCCACAGATTTGAGCATCTGTGGCTTGACAGAAAATACTGATGTCTGTCTGCTTTCATTTCATGCCACTATCAATTTTTTTATGGCAGCTTGAAGACTGTTTCCATCCCTACTGAAGTCAATAAACAGCAAAGAAAAAGGTAGTTCTAGAAAATCTATTTAGATATCAAAGGTCTCATTGACTAAAAACTGTATTTTATTACAATCTTTTCAAAGCAAAACAACATCACTAAAAGTCGCATTTGGAATTCACTTTCTGTCTAAGCAGGGATCTTCATTCTGCTAAGCATGTTTTGTAGAACTGCTCATATTTTTAGGACTGATTCTCATGGCCTGAGGTCAGCCCCTGCTTTTCAATCTGACATATAGCTGGAAAGATACTGTCCAGAAAATACATTTATATGAGTGCTACTTGACCAGTCGGTTTTTATACCAGATCATTACATTTTCATTAGCGATAACAAATTCAGAAGTGAACTGTTGCACCAATTAACTTATCTTCCTCTGCATTCTGGATTATTTTGAATCTTTTGAATAAACATTTCGGCTGCACAGAAAATTGATGACTGATGAAATTATATGTTCCCCAAGCTAGTTGGACAGTCTTATAGTTCTGTACATAGGTCAACCTTGACTTTTAATAAATTAGTCTTTGTGCAACTGAGGAATAAATCAGTGTCTAAACTGAATCCAACAGTTCACACACACACACAAAAAAAACAACCAAAACAAAACAAAAAAACCCACCCAAAAAACCAGTTCTCTCTTGTTTACGTTTCTGTATATATGGTATAGCTTATTGCATGTTAAAGGACCAGACACCAAATTGATGCAATTTTATCATTAAATAGAATTTGAATAATAACATCAAAGTAAAATAGCTTCTTTAATATCCAGTCCCATCTCCTGTGTTTTGTAAGGATGAAAAAACTGTCTCTCCTGCGGGTTAGGAATTTGATTTTTGCTGAAGTATGCTACTTTTAGCTCTTTGTGGTTTTGTCTTAGATTTCTCATGAATAATCATTAAAATGGAGTAAAAAACCCAATAAAGGGATTCCTTCTAGAACCCTAGACATGTTTATTAATGCAGCAACAACTAATTTTCATTAGGATAGAGATAAATGCATAAATACAGTCAAGAAGTAATGGAATTCGTTGCAGAGTTCTGGGGAAAGTGCTCAGAACTCCACAGTAAACAAGCTACATAAGCTGTTAGGCATTACCCCAAGGTACAGCCTGGTAATACTCTGGAAGTAGTAAGAATCCAAAAAAAGGAGGCTATTACCTGTGAAAGAGGTCCTGGAAGAGAGACACATGATAAAAAAGATCTCATCTGGAGAGGAATACATTTTTCAAGTGTGAAGCAAGAACATACAAATCTCATAGTTTTCACAAAGGGAAGTGGAAGCTGAACACCTTTGTGAGTATCATGTCCCCAGTTCCTTTCATATAATTTGGTATTGGATTGAAGAGCCTGATAGCACCAACCATCATAAGGTCTTCTTGAAAAACCTGTAGCAGTCTTGGTTTGTTCCCATTGTATAATGGTCTTTAAAAAAAACTTCACTTAACACTTCACCCACTTTCTAACAAGAGGGAAGGCATCTTGCAGTTCCCTAACCTAGGAAGGGACTCTAGGTGGAACACTGCTTCTGACATCAGATTCTCTTTCTTTGAAAATGCAAAATCAAGAAATGGATTTAGCATCAAGGTACTCTGACACACTCTTTTTCAACTGAACTCTGGAATTTAAGAGTTGTGTTTGATATTTTAGTTTCTACGTCTCCTGTGTTGAGTCCACTCAGACTCTTGGCAGTAGAAGCAGAAGCATCCAGTCTAGGGTCTGCCACATTGACTGAGACTCCCTCAGACCAGAACTTTGAAAGGAAAAGTCCTCACATACTCTTCTTTCATATGACAAAAATGGTGTCCATATTTTTATCTTTGTGTGCTTTGGGATTTTTATTGATTTGGGAGCTCTTGACCGTTCGATATGTTACCAGGAATCATTAAATGGAAGTGGCTTTTGTTGATCTCTCTCTCTCATACTCAGCACCATAAGAATCCAGGTAGCACCTCCTTTGTTTTTTTGTCATTGACACTGGAGAGAAAACTGAAGAGAAAAGTCAGCCAGGGACTCAAATTGGTTCAAGTGGAACCAACTAGAGTAGGGGCTTAAGGACCTCCAAATAATTTCCTACCATTTTAAATGGGCTTTCTCCACCCTCTGATGATGATTTGCTCCAGACATCATTGTCTTGCTCTCTTTCCTTTACAATCTCATAGAGCACAATCCATCTTGGTGGTTTAGGTACCTAATTGTGATTTAGATGGAATGTAGACATCTATATTGCAAACAACATTCTGAAGACCACCACCACAGCAAACACAAAATTCCTTGGGCCCTTGAATAAATTTCATACCTGTATTTTGGAGCCTCACAGAAGCACCCCAACTAGGGAGCTAGGCACTTACCTTTTGCCTGATATAAACATGAAATTGTTGCCTACATTCTGCCTTATCTTTTAATCATCCTGTGAATGTCCTATCTCAGACCAAAAGATTAAGCTTGTTTCAAAGTACAACAGCCAGAGTCCTTCTTACTCAAAACAGAGTCAGTTTTCCCTTCTTAGGATAGGCATCAAAATTAAGAAATAGATTACTCTTGCTAAGATGATGCCAGTGGTGGTTTTCATAGATTTCATAGATGTTAGGGCTGGAAAGGACCTCGAAGTTCATCAAGTCCAGCCCCCTGTCCCAGGGGCAGGAAGTCAGTTAGGTTCAAAGGACCCCAGCAAGATAAGGATCCAAGCATTTCTGGATGAGTCCAAAGTAGGTGCCTGCACCACTTCTGATGGGAGTCTATTCCAGGTCCTGGGGGCTTGGACAGTAAAGACATTTTTTCTTATGTACAACCTAAAATGGTTTTGTTGGAGTTTATGACCATTGGTCCTTGTTTTTCCTTGGGGAACTCTGGTGAAGAGAAGTTCTCCCAGATCCTGATGAACACCCCTTATGTACTTATAGGCAGTCACCAGGTCCCCACTCAGCCTGCGCTTTTCCAGACTGAAGAGTCCCAAGGCTCTCAGCCTCTCTTCATAAGGCCTATTCTCTTGCCCTCTGATCATGTGTGTGCCTCTCCTCTGGAATCTCTTAAGCTTCTCAACATCCTTCTTGAATTGCGACGATGCAATACACCAGCTGTGGCCTCACTAAGGCTGAGTACAGTGGGAGGATGACATGCTGAGATTTACTTGAGAAGCATCTATAGATGCAAGCCATGTTTTTGGGTTTTTTTGCTTTGCCAGCTGTGACATCGCATTGGTGGCTCGTGTTCATCTTGTGGTCAATCCTGACCCCCAAGTCGCTTTCAGCAATGGTGCTAACAAGTGTGGCACTGCTGTGCCTATAAGTATGCTTTGGGGGTTTTTTTTCCCCTGAGGTAAAGTGCCTTACATTTATCGGTATTGAACATCATCAGGTTTGTGTCTCCCCACTTACTAAGCTTACCCAAGTCAGCCTGGATCACTAGCCTGTCCTCAGGTATGGATGCAATGCCTCAAAGTTTCATGTCATTGGCAAACTTAGCCAATGTGCTTCTGACACCAATGTGCACATCACTGCTAAAGATGTTAAAGAGAACCAGTCCAAAGACAGAGCCTTGGGGGATGCCACTGGTCACGGAGTCCCATAATGATTAATAGACATTTGAGGTGCCTCTGAGGAGGTCTTTGAGGTGCCAGAGGGGGAGGCCGCAGACTTCAAGGGGGACCCTCGGGGTATGGCGTGTGCCCATGAGCATTGTGCCACTGATAGGCCAGCTACTGATGGGACTAGCTACTCTGCAGCTCACTAGCATGGCTGCGGGCCCTCCTACTCACGCTCTTGTGCAAACTCCCACACTAACTCATGTGTCAGGCCCAGAAGCATGCCTGCTTGTACGTCATAAACTACTACAAGACCGTTTCAGGCTGGATATAAGGAAGAATTTCTTTACTGTCCAAGCCCCCAAGGTCTGGAACAGCCTGCCATCAGAGGTGGTTCAAGCACCTACTCTGAACACCTTCAAAAGCAAATTGGATGCTTATCTTGCTGGGATCCTATGACTCCAGCTGACTTCCTGCCCTTTGGGTGGGGGGCTGGACTCGATGATCTTCCAAGGTCCCTTCCAGCCCTAATGTCTATGAAATCTATTATTGCCCCTACTGGGCTCCCAAAAATGTCATCCTTAATTATTTTTTCCATAGTTTTCCAAAGGATAGAGGTGAGACTAACTAGCCTATAGTTTCCTGGTTCCTCCCTCCTCCTCTTCTTGAAAACAAGGACCACGTTGGCCCTTTTCCAGTCCGCTGGGACCTAACCAGAGCACCATGAGTGCTCCAACAGCCGTGCCAGCAGCTCTGCTATGACACTGGATAATTTCTTCAGCACCCTTGCATGAAGTTCATCTGGGCCTGCTGATTTGAATACATCCAGCCACTTCAGGTGCCCCTTCACTAAGTCTGCATTAACAGTTGGTGGGCTGGTGTCCCTCCTGTGTCTATCTATGATCCAATTGGAAGATTTTTCTTTGTCTGTGTCTAGGAATATAGATGCAAAGAACTCATTGAAGAGCTCAGCTTTGTCCCCACTCTCTGTCACCAATTTCCCTAGTTTGTCTTGTAGGGATCCTAAGCTACCCTGCACCTTCCTTTTGCTCCCTATATACCTGAAGGAGGACTTTTTGTTGTCTTTAATTTTTGTCATCAGCCTAAATTCTAATCCTGCTTTGGCTTTCCTAACTGATTCCCTGCAAGTGTGAGCCAGGAAGGTATACTCCTCCTTGGTAGCTACCCCCTGTTTCCACAGCCTGTATACCTCTTTCTTTGCCCTTAGCCTTTCCTGGACTTCCCTGTTCACCCAAGAAGGTTTCTTGGCTGCTTTTCCCCCTTTTATGCACAATGGGATTGTCTTCTTCTGTGCCTGTAGGATCACTCCCTTGAGGAAAAACCACACTTCCTGGACTCCCATTTTCACAATGCTCTTAAGCTTTAACACCTCACTAACTAACCTTCTGAGCACACTGAAGTTAGTTTACCCAGCCTTTACTGGATTGTGAATTCAATCAATCGATGGTCACTATCCCCTAGATTACCTTGTACCTGCAGATTCCCTACCAGTTCATCCCTTGTAGTTAACACCAAGTCAAGCAAGGCATTTCCCTTAGTGGAACTGTATACCTCCTGCATAGGTGGAGGTCCTTTATGAAGGTTAAGAACCTATGTGAGCAATTAGATTTGGCTGACTGCTCCTCCCAGCAGATGTCAGGGTAGTTTAGGTCACCCATGTCAACCATATCTCTCAACTGTACAGCCTCTGAAAGCTGTCTGGAGAATTCCAGGTCTAGCTCATCCTCCTGGTGTGGCAGTCTATAGTAGATCCCCATTACCAAATCCCTTTACATCTGGCCCCCTTGTATCCTGACCCACAGTACCTCGGTTTGGCTCTCCTCTGACCCCATCTTGATTATAGAGGATGTATATTGTTCCTTAACATAGAGAGCAACACCCCCCCACACACACACTTTTTGCTCACTCTGTCTGTCTGTACAACCTGTAACCCTCAATGCCTACTGCCCAATCATGTGTAGGGTCCCACCAGGTTTCAGTTAGTCTTACCAGGTTGAAGTTGCTGCTTGCACGCAGGAGTGCAGGTTCCTTCTGCTTGTTTCCCATGCTCCTAGCATTAGTGTAGAAACATATAAGCCCCTGATGGGTGTGCTTGGTACCCCCCTCTCCTCATATCTATCAGGCCCCTTAGTGCTTACCTGGGCTGATCCAGTGCATTGCTCATGATTCGCTGATCCTAGGTTCTCTTTATCTTCCCCATCCCCCAGTGAACCTAATTTAAAGTCCTTCGGAGGAGATCAGCCAACTTGTAAGATACCTTTAGAAGAGATATGAAGACTATCTTGTCCCAGGATGCCTGTCTCATGGAAGAACGGATCGTAGTTTTAGAAGCCAAAACCTGCATGATGGCACCAACTCCAGAGTCATGGGTTGACTTCTCTGCTACAGGCATCCTGATGCTGACGGCAACCACTGCCTGGAAGGATGGATGAGAAGACCACCTGTGCCCCCAACTTCCTAAGCCTGGCCCCCAGAGACCTGTAGTCTATTATGATGTGGTCTGGACTACTCCTGCCCACATCATTTGTGCCCACATGGACGAAGATGATGGGATAGTAACCAGAAGGCTGGATGAGGTTGGGAATCCTTTCAGTGATGTCCCAAATCCTGGCTCTGGGTAGGCAGCAAAACTCCAGTGCTGTGGGATCCAGTCAACAGATAGGCACCTCCATGCCTCTTAGGAGGGAGTTGCCCACCATGATCACCTAGCACCTCTTCCTCCAGCTTCTTAGTTGTTGCTCATCCTGCCTGGTGTTTGTTGCAGATGTGTCTTCCCCTGTGGTTTCCTCTGCTGTATCATCCTCCAGTGCTTCCAGGGCTTTGTATCTATTCTCCAGTTGCACTGGGGAAGCAGCCACAGCAACACTCTGTCTAGCTTTGGAGATGACTCTCCTCCATTTGGCTGCTCTGGGACTCTCCCGTGACGTTTCTGAGCTAGGTGTCTGGTCCTGCAGAAAATGAAAGTATCCATCAATCTCATCCTCTGCAGCCCTGATCCCCCACAACTTGCTCACCTTTAAATCTCACTGTTTAAGTCTCAGTTTAAACAGGAGACTTGGAGGATCTGTATAGCTTAATGTTTAGGATACTTTCCTGGAATATGTAGGTTTGATTTTGTCCAGGCAAAGGAAAGAACTGAAGCCAAGTCTCATATTTAAACACTTTAGTCGAAAACATGGTGACTTTTAGGCAAAATCGAAGACTACATAGTGGAACTTTAGCTCCCTGGGGAATTTTCAGGTAAGAAACGGAGCCGCTTATTATAATTAGAGCTGAGTTAGGGTTTTAAAAATGAAAAATTATACATTTATGTTCTGCCTAAATCCTGCTTTCTCATATGTCTGACTTCTAATGCCTTCATCCTGAAGGATTCCAAAACACTTTCAAAACAAGAGACAGCATTTCTTCCTTACTTAAACAGAACACCTACTGAAATCAACCTAAGTAATCGTTTCAACCCAAGAAATATTGTTTTAGATCTTTTATATATGTATCTGCAGTATAGATAAAATGGAATGTGACAACTTTTTAATTTTGTGCAGCAGCATTTTGCCACCATTTAAAATGCGTGCAGAGAAATGTGTTATCCTATTTGTAATGGAAAGAAGAATGTAATTGATTATAGTATATTTACCACTAATATAACTTGTCCAGCAAGACTCAAAATTGTCATAGACAGTAAATTTAACAACTGTAAGCAATCAGTACCTTTGTTTATATCTTATCAAGAAAAACATAAACTTCAACATCACAATGCTCATAGACACAATGGAACATTTGCTTAATTCTGACCTACAGTGAAATAAGCAACACCAGACACTGTAATCTAGTATATTTGAATTTCTGGCCAATCTGCTTTATGAGTATTCATCAGGTAAAGAAGGATATGACCAAAATACAATTCAAACTGCTGTACATCTTATAAAGTTTGAGTTGAAAGGCAACAGTGATACTTAATTACAATACAGAATATGTGTATCTAAGACTAATTTTTGACAGTCGCTTTTTGAGTGTAAACAGCTCAATATATACTTCTTCATCAGCTACCCAGAATTTCGTTTTGGGAAATGATTTTTTGGAGAGTTGGGTAGAATAGAAGGTAATTATTTTATTTAGTAGCCAGGCTTATTTTAAACTCTTTTGGTGATTAAACAAAGCACAGGGAAGTAGAACAGGCTAAACTAGACATTTCAAGTGACTTTGTTCACATTAACAAAATATTTATCCACTTTCATGTCTATGAATTTTGTGCACATAGAAAGCATTATATGCAGATGTGTTCACATAGAATAATTAAAGCAAAATGACATTTTATATGGAAACAATGAGTCTTCCCCATTTGCAGTCTTTTATACAACTGAAATCATCATTTTAGTGCCAACAACTGCTTGTGGGTAGAGATACAATGCAGTGAATGTTGTCTGAGAGTCAAGCTGATAAAACATGTCTAATATTTGGTGCAACCATTTTTATGTTTACCTATGAACTGGCTTCAGGCTAGTAGCTCAGGCCAACAAAATGGACCTAGGCACCTGAAATGGAACTTAGTAAACTATAGGGGCTAAATTATCCTGTACTGTAGAGACTTTTAAGTGGAATTCATATAGTTTTTAGGTATCTGAATTATGAAACAGCTTATTTTGTTCTATATAACAGCCTGAATTCCAGTGAGAAACCTACATTTTCACTACATACAAGTTTGCCTTATATGTGCTACAAAGTGATTAAGTATTACCACAGAGCTGGCCAACTCTATTTAAGCTCCATTGTAATCCAGTATCACCATGGAGGTATAGACATTCTGTGCAAGACCAGCAAAAGCATACTGTACCAAAAGCACAATAACCAACTGCTACTGGGACATGGGAGGCCAACCTCATCAAAAGGAATTTGGACCTTGTCCTCTTGCATCATGAGCAGTTATCCTGGTTGTCTCTGATTTAAAACAAATATAAATATATATATACTAGTGGTGTTTCATTTAAATAATGGAAAAATATGGATTTGGGGTTACTTTTTTAAAACCAAAAATTGCAGATTTTTTAAAATCAGAGCAAACCAGGCCCCCTGATCATGAGTGTGAGGGTCGGGATTGGTCGACCGACCGCCTCACAGGGGACCCCCGGCGGGAGGGGAATGTGCCGCCCTTACTGTACCCATGCCAGTCTCACCTGCCACGACTTCGATGGTAAACTTAGGGGTTCACAATATTGTGGCGCGTGCAGTTCGGAAGCGGCACTCCATCTCCACTGGATCCAGGGGTCCTGAGGGCTCCTCCACCCCTACACCCTTGCCCGGTCCTCCGGGGAGTGGCCGCCTATCTAGGCAGGCCACTCGTCAGGACATTAGTCCCAAAAATGTTCATAAAGAAAACAAAGTTCAACAAAAGTTTCCAGCCAGGGATTCACGGGAGCAGGGGGCTTTGTTTGGACCCTCGGCTACCCTCCCCGCTATTCCCTACCTGCTGTGGGGTTGACCCCCTTCCTTAACTCCGGCTGGGTTCTTCCGCCCTTTCCCCAGGGCTTCCTTCCGCCCCTCAGTCCTCCCAAATTACAGGCGCGGTGGTTTCCCCGCCTGTGGTCGCCCTTGTATTACAGTACTTATGGTACCCGGCTCCTGCCGGGTGCCGTCACTCTCCATGGCGTTAGGCCGCTTGTGGCCTTACCGCCAATTGGCCGGACCTCTTTGCCGCGCTGGGGCTTACCCTTGCTCCAGTAGGTCCTGCCGCGTCTCCAAGCAGCTCGCACCCACTCGAGGGTGTTTCCTCTGGCACCGGCTCCCCTACAGCCTTGCTCCGGATCCGCCGCTCCTGCCTCCGGATCTGCCGCTCTCACCTCCAGATCCGTCGCTCCTGCCTCCGGATCTGCCGCTCCTGCCTCCGGATCCGCCACTCTCGCCTCCGGATCTGCTGCTTTTCTTTTACCCACCCGAGCGGGACCCGACCCGGATACTTCCGGGTTCCTGGAAGGGGGAAATCTGGGTACTTGGCTTTCCGCCATGACCCAGAAGTCGGGCCTGACTCCACCGCCACCAGCGTTGCCCTGGCCCAGCACCTTCTTCACCCCCTTACAATGAGCTAGGCCCCAGCTAGGTAGGGCAGCAAGGGGAGAGCAAGTCTTGGAGACAGAAACACATGCAGAGCTTCTGTCCCATTCTAGGTGCTTTGAAGGAAAACACAAAGTCAAGCACTGAGGTTTTTTTCTACATACCTTGAGATACTAGGCATGGCTTGTGAACACTGAGATGGTGGAGTGAATGGACGATTCCACAGGAGCATGGTGAGGGAGGTCCGCTGCACACTTAGCGGCAGACCCAGAAGTGGACCAGAAGTACTTTCGGTCCTCTTCTGGGTCTCCTGCACAGTGTGCGGGAGACCCTCCCCCTGCCTCCTAGCTTGAAAACTAGTGCCTCCTGGGTCTGGTAGGGCACTTGAGGTCCCCCTGTGGCTAATCACTGAGCACCCAGGTGGCTCCCCTGCACTCTCATGTGCTGCTCCATCCACCCCACCATCTCGGTGTTCACGAGCCATGCCTAGTACCTTGAGGTATATAGAAAAAACATATAGAGCTCTGTCTACGGCCGAATCACTGATTCTCTGAATTAGAATCAAATCTTCAGGTTGAGATTTGGCCAAATTGAATCACCATAGTGATCCAAGTTAGCAAATCAATTCACTGTCCCCTGAATCAGGCTGAATCCGAATCCGAACTGAATACTGCCCGCTTCACACACCCCTATCAGGAATACATTTCTGCATGTTAGGTGCATACGTTTACATAACCTCTTCAGACACACAAGTCTATTAATGATCTGGTCTTTAATGTTTTGTCTTGTATTGTAGTTTTTTGTAATCAACAGTTGGAAATTAAATTAAAGAAAGACAACTAGACCTTTAAATGCAATATTTAAGTTATCTCTCTTGCAAATGTAAGAAATCTCTCTCTCTCGCTCTCTCTTTTGTATGACATTTTAGGATTACAACATTAATACAACATTCATAGATTAATATCTACATTTGTTAGCCATTCCACTGCTTCAGAGATGCATGGATTGATTTTAGATCGTCATTAAATGACTTAATTGTGCAATCGTTCACAGTGAGTTGCACTGTTTGAAAAATTGCACCATAATCACAACCTGGACTCTCTTTGATTCCCCATTCATGGAGTAGGTATCCATATTTTCCATGAAGTATCTGGATGTGATTCAGGGAGGACCAAATCTTTCTTGGTAGGTCAAATCCTAGCTGGGGTTTTGTAGGGTCTCTAACAAGGTATTTCTGTGGCAGGCTGGTATTTGCCCAGGCTTCCCTCCATTGTTCTTTGATGCACTTGTTATCATCATAGAACTTCTTGGTGTATTTCCAGAAGGCATTTCTAGATTTAACCTATCCAGTGATGGCATACTAATGTAAGTAATGAAGTTACTATATTAATGTGTCAGATTGTCAATGTAAACTTTATGCAACTGTTCAATTATAGTTTCATGTTCCTAAACAATGCCAATCAAGTGTTTGCACATGGACATGGCCAGTTGGGTGCACAAATATCAGATACAGAAGCATATAAACTGGGGAAGTATAAGGAATGCATATAAAATGCTCCTCATTTTGAAAGTGTAAGCTTAACGCAATCAAATTTCACTTAGAGCTGTAAATCAGGAATAATTATATTCCCTCTATTATTCAGTATATTAAGAAGAGTATAATTCACACAGAGAAGATAAAAATTTTGCTTCCTAGACAAGTTACTGTTTACATTGAATCTCGTCTTTTAGTTCTGACAATAGCAATACTCCCATTGGCATACATGATAATTTTGCCTGCCAAAGGACTGCAAGATCAAGCAGATGGCACTTATAATGGCCTGCAGATGAAGGACTTTTATGGTTTCTAAAAGCTGTCCTGTGATCTAGCATATAATGGGTATTATAATTTTGATCTGCTCATTTACAAATACTTTTCCATATGAATTTATTCCTGTAAGGAAGAGAGAGAGACTTAAATTAAAATATTTTGGCATGAGAGATTCCTACCCCATCCTGAACTTTGGGAATTTTGATCAAATAAACACTGCATCTAAATTCCCCTTGGTTTTGACCCATTTATTTCATAGATTTCATAGACATTAAGGCTGGAAGTGACCTTGGAAGATCAAGTCCAGCCCCTCACCCAAAGGGCAGGAAGTCAGCTGGAGTCATAGGATCCCAGCAAGATAAGCATCCAGTTTGCTCTTGAAGGTGTTCAATGTAGGTGCTTGAACCACCTCCGATGGCAGGCTGCTCCATACCTTGGGGGCTCGGACAGTAAAGAAATTCTTCCTTATGTCCAGCCTGAAATGGTCTTGTAGTAGTTTATGACTGTTCGACCTCGTCATCACTTGGGGCGCTCTGGTGAACAAACGTTCCCCCAGATCCTGGTGGTCACCCCTGATAAACTTATAGGTGGCCATCAGATCACCCCTGAGCCTGCGCTTTTCCAGGCTAAAGAACCCCATTGCTCTCAGCCTGTCGTCGTAAGGTCTGTTTTGCTGACCTCTGATCATGCATGTGGCTCTTCTCTGGACTCTCAAGCTTCTCCACATCCTTTTTGAATTGTGGAGTCCAAAACTGGACACAGTACTCCAGCTGCGGCCTCGCCAAGGCTGAGGACAAGGGGAGAATAACATCTCAGGATTTGCTTGAGAAGCATCTATGGATGCAAGCCAGTATTTTGCGCACTTCTTTAGCTGCAGCATTGCATTGCAGGCTTGTGTTCATTTTGTGGTTAATGATGACCCCTGAGTCTCTTTCCTCTGTATTGCTAGCTAGTGTATCGCTGCCAAACCTATAAGGATGCTGCAGGTTTTTCTTCTCAAGATGGAGAACCTTGCATTTTTCGGTGTTAAACACCATCAGGTTCTCATCCGCACGTTTGCTGAGCCTGTCCAGGTCAGCTTGGATCACCTACCTGTCTTCTGGTGTGGATGCTTTGCCCCAAAGTTTGGTGTCATCAGCGAACTTCGCCAGTCCGCTCCTGACTCCAATGTCCACATCATTAATGAAGATGTTGAACAGTATGGGTCCAAGGATGGGTCCATTTATGCACATAACGTGTTAAAACAGTCATGTGGCTTGTTAGGAATGGCATTTTTTATTGGAGAGATACATGAGGCAGGCAGGCTATTTCTCACTGCTCATGAGAAATTACTTATTATTTTCAATGGCATAAGGAAATGTATATGGAATCCATCTGTAGTCTGGTTTCTAGAATTATACTTGATTGTACTAAGGATACCTAACTTATGAACTTCAAAGTTGCGTTGAAAATGCCAAAATAAAAGGACATAGTTTTGATATGTTATATTTCACACCATGTGTATCTAATAGTAGATTCTGATCAGGTGACATGGAATAGATGATACAGCAAATGTTGCCTGCTATAGTGAAAATGGGGGTCTCAAGGTTGCCTATTAATTCTGTTACTTGTTCTCTGAACATTTATCAAAGTCAAATCTGAAGAAGAATGAAATAGAAGGTTGTGATTATTATTATTATTTTATTAAAGTGTTCCAGTTCAACTTTTAATATAAAGAATTCTCAAACTAGATAATTTCATTGTGATTGCAGTGGTGATTTTTTCCCCCTATCGGTCAATGATTTCCTACTACAATGCTATTTTCCATAACCTTTGAATACCTGACATATAATTTTGCTCTGATTTATAAGGCTTAAAATACAATTTGATTGGACTGACTGACATACTTATGACATCATTTGATATTATCATTCATGTGGACTTTACCAATGTATCTTACTGTTTATCATACTGCTGGTTATCTTAAAGAGTCTAACAAAGACAATGGGAGCGAAGTCCTGCTGATTTGTACAAAAGTATATCCATCTTGATATATATCTAAATCCTTCACTGGAGAATTGTAGTTACTGGCATTTGCAGAAAGTTAAAGCAGGACCTTCACTGCCTAAATACAGATTTTCAAGTTCACATGCAGGTGACAGCTGTTCTGTTAGGGTTTCTGATTCTGAAAATTAATCCCAGAGTTATATACTCATCTATAAATACAAAGAAACAACAACCTTCCTATGCAATATGTTATTACTATACTGTTCATGATGTCCTTGATAATTAAATGGGACTTTATTCTACTTATGTTAATGACAAGAGGGGTTCAGAGAGAAATTGCTTCAGGGAAAGGAATGCAGAATCAGGACACAAACTTCCACATCCATCTGTAACAGGATTCAACTTTCTCTTTCCATTTTACCAACAAGTTCTGATGATTAGTTTAGGGGAAGGTAAAACAATGAACCATTAGTCTGTCCCAAGAGAAATAGGAAAGGATCAGTGCTTATCCTCTTGTTAGCAAAAGGAAGACACTAACTCTTAGGTAAGAAGAAATATTCCTTTCACCCTTTCAAACTTGTCTGCACTCCAAGAATAATTTCACTTTTCTCTTGCTAGTTCAATACAAGTAGTGGACTGAGAGCATTTCCTACATTTTAGGTATAGAAACAGTGCAGGTAGCCTTGATCTACACAGTTCATGTTTGATTTTCATACATTTCTGAATATTTGGCTTGGAATTTGGGTGTGGATCTGTCCATAGCAAGTACAGTAAAAATGAGATGTCTATTTATGCTTATGAAAATTTGTATAAAAACTCACAAAAATAATGTTTCCATGCTTGGGAAAAGAGATTCCCTATCAACATTAATCCAGTGTAGAAGGAAATGTTTTTGTTGGGTTTTTTTTCTCATGTATCCTGAGAAATTAAAGTGGCTAAATTAAATATTTGCAATTGCAAATACAGATACATACATATGTTATTATGCAGTAAAAGGACATATATGATTTTTGGGACCACTGTTAACTCTCCGGAAATCAATCAGAGTTTGCTTATGGTTTAAAGGAAAAATGAGTGCCATAAACTCTACATTCTCATTTTAATTGCCAGCAAAACCAATACTTAGCAATGTATAAAACAATGTTCCCATATTCTACATAGTGTCTGTCTTAAAGATTTTAAATATATATATATATATATATATAGTTTCACAGGAAGAAGGATTTATTTACAATGTTAAAAACACAGATGACAAAGATCTCATGTAAATGCTGTTCCACAGCCAATTGAGAAGTGGAGGCAAACTTTACAACAATCTACACTGCAAGAAATGAATTATAACTTAGAGCAGAGTACCCAAACTTATGGATAACATAATGCATAACAACACAGAAACTGAAAAAGTACTATTGGGAAAAGGGAAGAATTAAAAATAAGAAATGCACAACTATATTTCCATTCAACAGCAATAAACTGGCATTTTTAAATATCTTGCATTTATTCTTTCTTAATTATCATTCTTCACAGATGTGGAATTTATACTATGCTAAAATGTGTGTACAGTGGTAGTGTTTCTGCTAGCAACCTGCTTTATATTGTCTGTCTGTCATTTTATTAAGCATCTGTCACCTTGAGTTTAATCATAACAGAAGGGACATGAATGAAATAATGTTAAGAACTTTCATAACATTATTTTATTTTTTGTTTTCTCAACTGATCCCCATGACACCTGAACATTTTGGTTTAAAAAGTTAAGAACATATGTGCCAGTCTCAATCGCTAATATAGGTCAATGTTACTTCTACTGTAATTGTCACTATCAAGAAATAGCAGAAGAACAAGAGGAACAAATTAGAAATTTCCAGGACTGTGGAAGAGAATGAGCCATAGAAGGCAATAGGGAGCAAGAAAGACCTATGAACTCAGGAAGATGGAAAGTAGCAGGTGGTCACTTCTGGCAATAGACAGTGTTCCCCTTCCAACCCCCAGCCATCTAAGTGAAGAACCGATATGAAACCTGGCACTGGAAGAGGAGCCTCCATTGGCAGGAAAGGCAAACCTATATACCCCACAAGCCTGGAGGATCATGAACACTGCCACCAAGAAGAAGCAAAGGGTGACTTGTGCACAAAATACACACATGCACCCATTTGCTGGTCTGGTCTTTTGTCCCAAAGTATTATAACTAGTTTTCCATTTGTATATGTTTGTAAGCAGGTTTCTTAATGCTAATGGGTAGGGAGGGTGGTAGAGGAGCTCTGTTAGTTGAGGGGGAGGAGGTTCTGTTGGTTGAAGGGGGAGGGGGGAGAAAGAAGGGATGCGGGTGAGTGTTGTGAGGGTAATAAAGTGTTTTTGTTTCAACTATGTGAGTATCCTTAGAGTGGTGCTGCGAGTGGGCAAGTGGTACAGGATGTGTGAATGGTGGGACAGGTGGCTTGGAGTGGGGACAGCAGGAGGAGGGGTTAACCAGGGCCTCCTGCAGCTGGTGGCCTGGCCCTCACTGGTGGGTGCACTGCTGTCCTGAGTTTCATAAAAAGCAGACTTTTAAAAGATCAGGAAACTGGTGGGCAGCTCATCGCTACAGTGACATAGCATCAGCGGATGACTAACCATGACACTGCCGTTACTGCATAGTAGCAATGAGCTACTGCACTGTAATATATGCTCCCTGCCAGGAACAGACACATGGCACATGCACACACAGGCCCATGCACATAGGTACACACATGCATGCACACATGCAGATACACATTGGCTCTACTTACTCACTGTGAACATGAACACACAGGCACAAACACACTCTCCCTGCCATGCACACAGACACTGACACACATGCACACACAGACACATGCATGCACACAGACAGATGGGTGTGCATTCTGTTCACTTACTCTCTGCACTTGGACACACAGATCCCAGGATCCCAGGCAGCCATTCTATTTACTCACAGTCCACACTTGGACACACAGACACAAACACGGTCTTCCTCCTGCCATGAACTCAGACACACACACGTATGCACACATGCACAGACACATGCACGTGCAAACAAACACACATGCAGTCATGCAGACAGGTGTGCAAGCTACTCACTCACTCTGCACGTGGACACAGACACAAGCACACTCTCCCTGCCGTGAACAGAGATGCACTCATGCACACACACAGACATGCACACACACAGACACACATAAACACTCAGCTACATCTCTCCCACTCCCAGGACCTTCCTCTCCCCCACTTTCCATCATGGTGAGGCAGCCCCTTCTCCTCTGCCCTCCCCTCCTGCCAGGCCCTATTGTCCTGCCCAGAGGGAGCTGCTGCTTGGCTGTGTCCCTGCAGCCAGGCACAGGTATGTGCAAAGGCTGGGCCAGATCAGGCTGAGATCCCCGTGTCCCCTCTGACAGGGGTGGCAGTGCTGGGGGGGACAGGGGAGTCAGGTTAATGTTGGAGGTTATGCCCTTCCCAGCACTGCTGCCTGCTTTTTTGCACAGCACAGTGCAGCTCCTGGCCCACCTCCCGTCCCCTGTAGAAGGCACTTGGTTCCAGTTCTCACAGCAATTCTTTTTAGTAGCAGTTCAGGACATCTGATTGTCATAGTCCATTTATTTGGGTATTATTGTCTCAGCTTTGCTGAGGCTGTTGTCAAGTTTTAAAAAAAAGGTGAAAAAATGTGCAACAGATAAGTGCTACCTCTGCCTGAGTTTGGAACAGCTGGCAGAGGAGGACCCATGGAAGTCAAGGTATTGAATACTGTCAGCTCTCATTGAAGTACCTCATGTTGCCACTGGCTCTCAAGAACTGCGGGGAGCTTGCACACGGTGGCAGCTGCTAACACCCAGTGCCCTGTGCTGACACCACTCTGCATCCAGCCACCCTGTCCCTGCCTCCTCTCCCCATCTCCTCCCCCCCAGCCCCTGTCCTCCCTCCTTCCATCCCTAGTGCCCACCCCTCATCCAGCTGTTGTCAGGGCCAGGTGGCGGTGGCAGCGGGGGGGGGGCATGGCCATGGCAGGGGGGGCACTGCCGCTGGAAACCTTTGCTTGCCCTTCCCACTCCCCTCCCTCCTTCCCTTCTTCGCTACCATCTCCCCCTCCATGCTGGCTGAGTGGGGAGGGAGGCTGGTGGTTCCCTCGTCCCCTCTGTCCAGAATGCTCCAGGCCCTCACAGCCAGTCAGCACGTGCCCACTCAACAGTGCATGTGCAGTTGGCCTGCAGCATTACAGACAGACAGACAAAGGCTTTTATTATACTAAAATGCTTTTACATTGCAACAAGCAAAATTTGGATCATATATTAGTAAGAACTTTTTTCACTATGAAGACGATTAAGCACTGGAAAAAGATTACCTAAAAGTGCTGTTGAATCTCTGTTCATGGATGTTTTTAACAGCAGATTAGACAGCCACTTCTCTGGAATATTTTAGACAGGGATGATCATGCCTTGAACAGGGGATAAGACTTGGTGACCTCCCAAGTTCCTTTTTCTATGATTCCTGGGATCCCAGTCAAATATATAATTAGAGCACTATAAAATTATGTTGGCACTTGAGAATATAGTACTTTTGGCTCCAACAGGGTTGGCAGAGGCTGGATATCAACAGACAATATAGATGTTGCCTCCACCTTTTTTCCAAGTAAGAATCACTTATTTTTTAGATCACCGTGGCCAGTTCAACTTGTGTTAGATCTGTTTTAATTCAGATATTGGGAAAATATGAGGCTGTAACATCTGTTTTTATTGAAAAAATGCTATCATCAACATATTGAGGATGCTGTAGCTGAACACTTCAAAATCTCCAGTTTAAATTCAGATTGAACTATTAGTTGTCTGTTGGCTTTTTAGTTTTAAAAGAGTATAAGAAATCAAACAAGTAATTTAAAAAAAATGGAAGTCATGATTGGAAGCTTTTGTGGTAGGACTGTATGTGTAAAGGGGACCAACCTTAAATGTTATGATTAGGACCTTTCTCATTTGCATAATTTCATTGAACTCCGTGTAATTTCTTGTATGAGTAAGACATTATACTAATGAGTAGAAGCATGCCATCAGGGGCATATCTATGGATTTTGTACCCTATAATCACAGAATCCCCTTAATCATGTTCATAAATAAGAACCTCAAATCCTAGGTGTCATGCATTCAATGGAAAAAATGAATATGTGACTATCACATGAAATTCTATGTTCAAGAGGATGGCTGTCATGAGTAGAGCTATGATCAACATGCTCACAACTTTGCTAGAACAGCCACATTTCTGTCTCTGTCTCTGTCATTCCTTGCTCAGTTAAGATGTCTTCTTTTTACCAAACCAAATTGAAATGTGACAGGTCCTAGAAACAGAAGTGTGCCTGAGTCCTAAGTTTTAGGAAACCTGCAGGTTCTTAATAATAACATATACCAAAATGTCTATCTAAAATTCTTTAGCTTGCAGTGATGACCTTCATGAAATACTTATGGTATGGGATTCACTCTGTAAGAGGATGGTAAGATATTCCTTCAAGCTTTCTGTCTGACTGAATACAGAATATAAAGCAGAATGTTAGAATGTCATAGAGCACTGGAAGTAAGGAGCTGGAAGTATTCACAAGGACATACACAATTATGACTTTGAGGATAAAACATTTTCATTTGATTTTTACATTCAAGTTCCTCCTCTTTTTCCTTTTCTAATTAATTCCCTGCCACAGATTCTTGTGGCTCTGAGATGGCACAGAAAAATTCCTCTGGGGCCAATAGTCATTTTGATCCCTGTATTGCTCAACAGTATTCCATGACAATTGTTGCTGGAATCCCCCAAGCACATCACTAACATCTAGTGTCCCAGAAAATGAGGGTGCTCTCAAGTTCATACCCTCTTATCTGCTCCTCCCTATGTCACTGTTTTTTTCTCTCAAGGTCAAGACAAAAAATGATCTTTTGATTTTGATACATAAATCCCTACCTGAAGATACGACTGCAATTTTTAATCTTTATTCTTCCTCAAAAGGACAATTAAATTCCTCAGTATTATAACTTTTCAAGCTAAAGAGTGGTGGTTGATGGATTCTCATTCAGGTCTGCTGTCTAATATGAAAAGTAGGATAGATATTTTAGAATTCAGGTTTCATTCGCTCCTCCAATGCATATAATGGAGGCATAGGAGAGAAAAGAATAATTTTAGGGACTCAGCCCTGAGATTTTCCAGCACAAAGTAAATAAAACACTTTCAACGGGTAATTGTTTAATGGGTAGCAGAGGTTATACCTTGCATGCTATGTTGCCCCATTTGGAAAGCTGGCTTTCAAACAACACAGTAATATGCAGAACATATTACTCAGTCTTTTGACGTACAGCATTGCAAACACTGACTTCCTTTGATGTACTAATAAAACTACATAGATTAATAAAGGCAGGTGTAAATCATTAAATCTGTAATATAAAAGAGTATCTTTAACTTTCTCGTGTTTCATTTATCTCCTGGACTCTTTGTAAAAGTGATACTACCTATGGAAATTCCTTATTTAGTTTCATTGTTAAAGTATTTCACACAATAGGGCTTGGATAGAAATACAGATGAAAGGAATTTTCAGGTAAAATTATTTTATTCTTGTCTCAGAGATTTCTAATAAAGTCCTACTGTATATTGTATGCCTCATAAGGGTGGTGAATGACAGGATGAGAAAAAAAAAATCAAGCAGCCATTATCATTACCATCATCACCATCATCATTCATCAGCTACATATCAGAGCTTTGTGCATATGCTACATTAAAAAAAAGAAAGACTACCATTAATTCTAGATTGCTGAATATCAGACTATCCCACTGAATGACCTCTTAAAGGAGATTACAACTCATCATCAGCTCTGTCATTAGTGTAATCAGTATAATCCCATTACATTTGCTTCTTATTTATAAAGACATTTGAAAGAAAGTTATCAGAAACCCTTATGTGATCATTCTTCTATTCCTATAGATGCACAGTATTTTACAGCCATTGGTCAGATCATTACCGACATGGATAAGGTGCAATGACTATCTGATTGGCTTATGCAACTTGCTATATCCTTCCAAAAAATGAATGTGTGCCCAAAAGGACTACTGGACATGTTACTGAGTGTGGAGCTCTTCCCACTAAGTTAGAAAGACTGAATGATTTTTTATGATAAAGGATGCCATTCATAAAGACAGTGATTTAACTGCACTTGTTTTCTTCTAAACTACTTTCCAGTATAGTCAAAAATACAATTTTTCCCCCATGATCCTTATAGGAGTACAAGTATGATCTGGAAGCCTGTGGAACTTTGCTGGAGATATGCTGGGCTGAACATTAGAATTGGTATTTCAAAAGCACACTACAAATAAATACAGAACTTTATTTTCAGTAATGACAGTTCTTTAACCTTCATGACAAGCACTAGTAAGCAGGGGGAAAAGCCATTGTAGCTGACTTAAAATTTGATTAGAAACCATGTGATTTTGAAGCTAAACTATAGATGGGCAAATTCACATCCAAACTGTAGAAAAATGTTGTTTAAAGGCAGATATTCACATACTGTTATTTTGCTTGGTGCCTTCATGTCATCATCACAAATCACAATGTTTCCATGTGTGCTGAAAGGGAAAATAATTATGCAGAGCCTGGGCATTTCAGAACATCAGAAGCAGAACTATGTGAAGTATATGAAATATCCATAGTCGCAGCTCAGAGGCAAGTCATTTAACCCGCTTGGTGTAGACTTTGTGCTTAAAAGGTTGAGATGGAAACCATGTATTTTTGAATGCCTTATAAACATTTAAGTTTGCTGAAAGGAGAATGATATTATCGTTATTAATCTCTTAGAAAGCTTTTAACATCTAAATAAACACATTTTTTAAATCTTATCTATCAATGTGGCTGCACTATAATCCATTATTTTGGACATCTGTGTGTACTAGAGCATTATACACTGATATTTGTTGATGACTTTATGGGCATGGCATCAGTTAAGGTTAATCAATAATTTCATCAGACTGGTTTACAGTATTTAAAAAAGATAGCATAAAATGCTTGAGTTTTGATTACAACCCGATATTAATGAGAAAAGCCACATGCAGCACTTTATGCAATGCATCATCTTTACTTATCCCTTTATTGTCTAGAGAAATCTTTTGTGTCTCTTTAAGCTGAAACAGGAATGGGTACTTCCAACAAAGATTAATTTGGTACAGTGGTGTTGTAGGACTCTGACTGGACTATTTCAATGTTGTTGTTGGCATTTTTGTGGGGGGTGGAGATTAGGGGTGTAGGAAGAACCTTTGTGCTATATATCTATATCTATATCTATATATATATCTCCAGTTCTATCCCAAAAAACACAGGAAAAAAGAGATCAAAATATTCTATCCTCTCTAGTGGTAGGAAATGAACCATTTCATCCAAAAAACCAAAACTCTAAATCATATCTAAAAAATTATCAAAAGTGCCAGAAACAGAATACTGTATGTGGACATGGATGACATAGACAGCAAGCGCTACATCAGACATCAAAATGTAGACTTTTTCTAGATGAAATAAAAAAAGGACAAAAAATTAGGCCTATTTAAATTTTCACATGTATGTTTATCTAATTTTTATGATAAAATATGTTAGCCCTTGCTTTTAAAACTCACATCAACTGTCACCTTAGAAATAACTTTGCGATACAGGCAGCTCCATCAATGCACAACAAAGCATTTGTTTAACTAAGGCTTTCAACACACGTTACATTCAACATGCAATTGACATGGCAACTCTGCCTCAAATAGTAACCTGATCACACATGCAAATCAATTTAAGGGATGATAATATAGTAAATGAACCACAACATTATTCTACATATAATGTGGAATAACTTTGTGGCTTTTTTATATCATACTGTGAAAGAGAGAAGCTGCCACCAGGCTCCAAGGCTCATGGGCTAATCAAAGGTTCAGCGGCTACAGGTCCACAACCCCAAGGAGCCCGGCAGAGATTCCCCTTACCCAGGTGTGTTGGGAAGGGAGGGGCCGAGAATTTCCCCGCCAGTATAAAGAAGAGCCGGGACAGGCAGGAAGCAAGAACGCAGAACCGGTAAGAGGAGGAGAAGGAGGTGCAGCACGCCAGCACATGCTTGAGGGAACTCTAAAAGCAACGTTGAGAGCTGGTAGGAGCCTCTGGCAGAGAGCAAAACCCCAGGGGTTTTGGAACCCAGTTTACTGGTCCCTGCGGGGAGTAGAACTGTTTGTTTATGGGTGGGGGGAGCTGGCTGAGCCTGGTGTGAGAAGGGTACCATAATAACCCTAATAGAGGGGCAGTATTGGCTTTGGGGTACTGTAGTACATGTAATAGTGGCACAAGCCAATAGTATAGACTTAAGCTGTTAGAAATCGTGGCAAGCTCTACAAGGGGCTCTCAGAGAAAGAGAGAGAGCCAATGAGAGAGAGCCAGCAAGAGATCTTGACCCAACGAAGTTCAGGTTTGGTTTCGAGTATGGCTGCAGACAGCTGGAGCAGCGACACAGGCCAGGAGAGCCTTCTCTATTTTTGTGTTTTCTTTTTGACCTTTCTTTTGTTGATTTGTTGGGGAGGAACTGAGGACACGTGGCCGGACCAACTGGCTGGCCACCACCTGGCGGAACAGGCGAGGGTGTAGGCGCGGCGGAGCCCTCAGAAACTCGGGACCTCATGGGACGTCAGTGAGACTGATAATTGGACTGCACGTCAAGGTATATGAACCAACTCCATTAACATCAAGTCGTGGCAGGTGAAACATGGGCGTGTAAAATCCTCAATTAGAGCAGATAACAACCTAGTCGAGTGGCAGGTGGCACATACCTTAAAATAATGGTATGGCCAACTGGGCAGTGTCGATGATAGGTGTTATAAGTCTTTGGTCCTCAGTGTGTTTGATGTCTTCCCTCTGTGTCAGTGGACTAGAGAGGTATAACAATTACCTCCTATTACCTCTCCCTGATGCTGTATTCTCACCTGTTATGACTTTGATATTTCTGATTATTATTATTGGGAGGTAGTTCAAAGAGAGAGAACCACTTTGGACCCTGCTGTAAGGTCAGGTCTATGGGGCTTCTTCTCCCTTGCACCCTGGCCAGACCACACCTTTATTATTAATTCTGTTGGCCAACACTCCCTGGCCCAAAACAAACAAATGAACAAAAATAACAGTTGGGGTTACTTCTCCCCAGACAGTGCTGTCTGAAACCCAGGCTTCTCAAGATTACCATGGTCACATCCACAGCCCTCAAATTGGCCCTACTAAGGGAAGCCGGGCCAGTTAGAACACAAAACCAAACTTTTAAAAAATGCCCTCAGCCATAGGCAATACATACGGGGCACTCCCCCCCTCCCCCGAGAGAGGCCCTCATCAGCCAGGGAATGGAGACCACCAGCTGGTGCCCCCCTTTAGAAGTACTGACAGCACTTCTGGTTTACTTAGTGGTGCTTCCAGAGTCAGCAACTGGCCATTAGGGGACCCCCCACCCCTGATCGGCAATCAGCCACTGGTGTGCCCCAGGGTCACGAGGCACCAGTCGCCCATGCCCTCAGCCACAAAAGGAAAAATCAAAATAAAGAAAATCAAAACACTGTCCCTTCTGTCCCCTAAAGATGCCTGATCTTGCTGTGCTGGCTCTTCCCTTCCCCCTTTGCTCACCTCCTTCAGGATTAAGGGTCCTGCCCAGCGATATCTCCCTGTTTCCAACTCCTATAGTGGTACTTTCCCCAACAGAGGTCCTCTAATCTCCTTTGTCTCCTTCTCAGTCCCATGATCCTGCTGCTGTCTCTGCAATTCAACATTAGAAGGAAAGTTCACTGGTATCTCTGGTCTCTTGATGCTGAGTACTCTCCCAGGCTGCCCCTGTTTGGGGCTGGAAGTACCCAGCACAGCTCACTTTGCACCAGTCTGGAGTGAGTACTCTGAAAATGTGGCATGCTGACATAAATGGCTGTGTTGATCCTCTGGTCATCTGAGGTGAGTATGGGAGGGTTGCCTCTCTTTTCAAGAGTTTTTTCTCACTTTGACTTCCTTATCTTGACAAGCAGCATGCAAGGTTTTCCAGGTCCTGTTGTATGGGGAGCCTGGCATTGGGTTGCAGGAGACTAATGCTGGGCTTTCTGTGCATAGGAAGATGTCAAAACCATGTGTGATGCCTAATTGGGTGGCACATGAGGGTTCAGAGCTCACCATATGTGGGGAGTCATGCATTAATCAGCCCAATCCCAGACTCCCTCTGCACCAGGAGCTACAAAACCACATGATTTTGACAAGTCCTAGTGTTTAGGCAGCCTAATGCCACTCTGCCCATTTGCTGAGTTGGGACTGGGGACTGGTTTGGTTCCGAGGCCCAACTGTTGGTTGGCTTCCTCTTGCTGACACAGGATCCCCCTGCACCTGCAAGTAAGATACATTTGGGATCCAGCTCCTGATCCCAAAATCACATGTCCTGCCATTCACATGTGGCAGGGCAGGAGGGCAATTGTTGAGATGGAGAATTAGATCCCATCACATAATAAAGTAAATGTCTGTGAGAGGCCTAGCATACATCTTAGACCAAATGTTATATGCCTTAAAGAGGAAAAAAGCCATTGGTTCAACTATAAGTTTTTATCAAGAGCTCAAAACAAGATAGAAAACAATTTACTTGCCTATGCACAGGGCTTTAGGATAAAAATGCATTGTAAATTTCTCTTGGCTTGGTGATTTCAAGTCATGTGGGCTTTAAAATCAGTAAGAAAATTAACTGAAACCCATAGAAATCAATACATATCTTTCTATTTAATTCAGGGAGATTTGGATTGAAGCTGATTTATGCTGAGTCTATTCTTGTCTATATTGAACCATACCTTCTTATATTTCAATGAGCAAAGATTGGGCCCACTGTGAATGAAAATATACCTACGATACATTATATAAAAAAAATCAAAACCAGTGGCTATTCATTCAATATTATATAACAAGGAGTTAAAATAGCTCATAGTATCTTTAATTTTTTTTTTTCAAATTTAAGAAGGTGTTTTTTTTAAACCAACTTGCAGTCATATTGTTTAAATTGACAACATTCTGCCTCTATAGATGATCTGAGATATACTATCAATTTCCAAGGTATCTTTAAAAAGTGTTATGAAGAGTTACTGTTCAGAAAAAGAAAAGAAAAAAAAGTACTAGGATGATACAAAATGGTTTTAGGCAATTTTCCACTTTATTTTTCAATAGCTATTTCTCTTGATGCTCTGTATTTCATCCTACAGACCTTTTCTTATTCTTATAAATAAAGATTCATGCCAACTGTTTCAGCTTTTTATATCTGACACATAACCACACTGACCAAAACAAAACCCAGAGGGAAATAGAAAATTAGAAAGCATACAGATGTATGCTTTCTCTGGAGAAACTCTCCTAGGAATGATTCTCTTGTAAACCCACTACACATATCAACCTGTTATGTTCATTATAAGTAAATGAAAAAATGTATGGTAAGAAAGTAACCCAAAATCTACATTTTTCTATGATTAAAATAAAACACGACTATATATAACTATATATCTATATATAGTATTCTAATGTTATAAGAGCCTTAGTCTGTCTGTCTGTCTATTTGTGTGTCTGTCTGCAATGCTTTATTCACACTCTGATTGGTTGTCTTGGCAGCCAGTTGGATTTTTCTGCACAGAGATACACAGCAAAGCACCGCCATGACAGCGAGGACTAAGGGGCTGAAGTGGGGAGGGGACAGGAGAGCTGTGCCCCCCCCACCCAGCTCCTTGTAAGCAGAGGGGGATGGTGGGCAAAGGAGCACTGCCATGCTGGAGGGGAAAGAGTTTTAGGGCTGCGTCACTTTAAGGGCTGGAGCAGGCAGCCAACAGGTGACTGATTAGGATAGCTATTTTAACGCCCAGCTCTCAAGGCTGGGGCAGCAGTTTTCTGCCACCTAGCATAGGAGAAACCTGCTGAGCTACTACTCCAGGAATATCTCAAAGGGAAGGGAAGAGGCTATGGGGAAGGAGGTGGCCCTCAGTCCTGGGCATGAACTAAAACTGCACACAGATGGGGTAGGGAGGCCTGGTGCAACTGCCTGTGGCAGGGCGGTGCCACTTAAATTTCACTGGGGAGGACTGTGAACCTCCCCAGTGAAAGGAGGGTAAGGGCTCCTAAATCCTAGCCCCCACTTTCAGGTGGGTATAGTATGAGTAAGGTGGTGGGGAGGGGAAGGCATGCTTGTAGAAGCACCTGAGCCCTGAAGGGATAGAGGACCCTGGTGAGGTAAGCCAAGCATACATGGTAGAGGCACCTGAACCTGCAGGGTGGAGGATCCCAAGCCCTACTCAGATGGGCCCGGTATGTTTGCAGGGAAGTGCCTGAGCTTGAGGGGGTGTTTGATCTGAGGGCACCAAGGAGGAGGCAAGAATGAAGTGAAGTTTAACGAAGGGTTAGGGGTGGAATCAGCCCAGAGTTTGGTGAATTGACCAGTCCTCACTCAGATGAGAGTCATGGAGGGTCCAACAGGTTGAGTCAGGACTGCTGTAGGAGTGAAAGAACAAGTCCAATGATCTATGGGAGCCACTCAAGGGAGCACAGGAGGGTATGTGTGGCCCAGAGGTAAGCAGTGTGGCAGAGGCCCCTGTGAGAGAGTAGGGGCACAGTGATAGAGGCCTCTTGTGAGAGGGAGGTGGTAGGAATGTGAACTAGTTCAGGGCAGTATATTTGAGGACTTACAAAGGTCTGAGTTTGCCCTGCCTGTGAGCTGGAGTTGTGTGATCGAACAGGAGAACATTTGTGAGGCATGGGGCATGTATAGGGGTGGCCAGCCCCATGGAGTGCCAGCCCCACAGAGGCAGCCCAGTGGCAGGAATTGGGGAGAGCTGTGGCTGCAGAGCCACTTGGAGTGCAGCCCTGGCCCTCTCTTGCCTCCCACCACCTGGATGCTGCTTTGAAACTTGAAAAGTTTTGAAATTTTTGAAATATTTTGACTGACCTCATTTTGTTTCAAGGCTGTTTTGAATCCCTTTGCTTCATTTCGATTTTACTGTTTCGAGCTTGCAATGAGTTGAAACAACATTGAAAGAAAACAGCTGGTGAAGCTTCTCACAGCTCTAATATATAACAAGTTAATACATTTTCCATATAAAGAATCTCATTATTGTGGAGTAGTTGTCTTATATTCAAGGTCATATTATATGTGAGTAAATATAGTACATATTTTGATTTTGGGGACACGCAATATCTAGTTAAAAGTGTTTTACTTGTAAATAACTCAATTATTTATAGTAGTTTACAGACACATTAGGAAGACTAATGGAAGGAAGTCAAGCTATATAACAGAGATGCATCCTGACAGTTAAAATTATTAAGCTTTAGAGCAGTTGCTTTAGGAATATGAGGGAAAGTCTGTTACTTAGGATACTTAAAATATCAGAGAAAAAATGGATAATAGAAAATTGCTAATGGAGATTAATCTTAATGTCTTAAACTGATCCTTTTTATTCCACGGTACCCTTTTTTTACACTTGAATTAAAGAAGCAACTCCATTAATGGATAGCAACAGTAGACTCTTATCTCTTGTATGTCTTACATGCTTATGGGCCATGGTATAATATACAAATTTTAAAACCACTGAACATATTTCCTTGGACAGAAAAGATGAACCCGAGTATCTGAAATCCATAAGAGGTGAAAATCTAATACATTTTATGTACCAAGTGCCAAGTTTATGATAACCAAGGATCCTGGTTTTCTCTGATTAAAAAAAAAACAACACAACAACTTAAAAAAATGGAGCCCAAAATTCACATTGTTCTGTGATTAAAATGAAACACCACTATATACCCTATACTAGCAAATTGCCTGTCAAGCATGATTGGGGGAGGGGCGGTGAAAAAGGCCTGTGTTACCCCACTCCCACCACCTCTGATCGGGGTCCAGCTTCCCCCACTTTCCCCCACCACCTTGGGTCTGAGCCTACTCACCACCTGCCCCCCATCATTTTGGGTCCAGTTCCTCCTGCCACCTCCGAGAAACTGTGGGGGAGAGGTGAGCTTGCATATGGCAGTGATGGGCAGCTGCGCACTGCCACTGGTAAACACCCTCCCCTTCCCATTCCCCTCCTTCCCTCCCCTCTTCCCTGCCACCTCCCCTTCCCTGCCAGCTATTGTTGAGGGAGCCCTCTTTGGCCCCTGCCTCAAAGGAGTAGGACCCCTCCCTTCTAAATACTTTCCCCTGCAGCCCATTTCCCCCGCCCTCCTCCAGTCAGATAGTACCTATTTGTTACCTAGACACCATAGAACCTACACACCATAGACTAAGGAGTTTTCTCTTTGCTTCTAATTTTTCTATAGCTTGGTAAAAGTGGCTGTGGATGATGGCAACTTACTGACAGAAAAACACTTTCTCATTTGTTTCTAAAATGCTAACTAGAGAAATCCTTTCATTCTTGTTGGTTAATTTAGGACCATAACCAAGGCAAGATAACTGGATAATTCAATTATTCTGTAGCAAGTAGACACAATTTGATTCTATTGACACAGTTAATCACAAATTAACAAGGTAACTTCTGTGTAAATAGCTCAGTGTAACCAAACTGGTTAAAGCAAGTGTCTTCATGGATGATGATCTGGTTAGGCAAATAATGCTCTTTCTGAGTTTAAAGGTATTGTAATAAAATAATTAATATTTTATTGTATATTAATAGATTCCACTAAATTATTTCCTTTTTCTACTTACAGTTTAATTTATGACCTTTAATTGAGTTATTATGGATATATTGCTGAACAAAAGTGCCATTTACCAGCTGAAATTGAATCAAGGCATCAACAGTTACAGAAGAAATTCAAGATCTTTTCACTTTATTAAAATATCACAAGTACTTTCTCCCCTTGTACAATAATTCAAATGGGAAAATACAAAGGTGTTAAAATTTGATTATGCATGAAAGAAACATCTAGTGGAACAGAACTGTACATTGTTGGAGTGCTCTTGCTCCTTGCTTCTTTTGGCCAGATCCAGACATGTAGGCATATGTGGTTTGTGGTGTTGCAAACCTCTTTGCAGCACCACAATCTGCACACCCAGCATATTAAAATGTACCCCACACTGAAAATTTGCAACACAAGGGCAAAATTTGTTACCAGAAAAACCCAGTAGCAAAAAAAAAAAAAAAAAGCACTGAAAAAAAAAAAAAGCAACATGGCACATGCCACAGGATCATGTGCCAGCAGACACAGAAGCTTGGTACTCCAGGGAGATGCTTTGGCTGTTGCCCAGTGTCTTCCATCCTTTAGTTCTCCTCCAGCATGCCAGGATCTGGGAGAAGTGGGGAAAAGTCAGTTTGCCCGAAGCAGGGCATTTTGCCCCTCACCAAAATGCACATGTAGGAGTGTGTGCAGTGGCAAAAGGTAGCAGCACAAAAGTGTGATGCTACTATTTTTTCTGCTGTAAGAACAAAGACTTGCCCTTGCTGAAAGACTTGCCTCCTGAAGTCAATGGAATGATTCATACCTCAAAGTGCTTTTAGGATCAAGCTCAACAGCCCTAATCTGTCTTATTACAAACTGTGGAAATTCTACATTTGATTTCAGGGGAAACAGGATTAATGTCCAAATGAACAATTCAGCTGACAGTAAATAAAGATTTTGTAAAATCCCCTGGACATTTTTTTAGGAAGTAAAATTTTCAAACATTTCATTTTTACAACATTCACTGTATTCTGTAAATATCCAGAATGTTGTGTCAATCAGAGAAGTTAAGACAAGGGCAATTTGATCCATTATATTCCTTGTCCCTAAAGCATATTTTCTAGTGTTTCTGTTATGAAGGGTTTTAATGATCCAATTCATTTTTCAGTTTTTAAATGCTATCCTTTTCTTTCTAATTTTCTGCCCTTGAACTGCTTTAGATAATTTCTTGTGGTATCTACTTCCTTAAAAAATATATTCTGTTATCATGGCAGTCATGTGCTTAGCTAAACTATGGTATTTTCTCTATCTGTCAGTGTCTACAAATTCAATAATTTTTGTCACACTTCTCTGAACTCCCCCTGTGTGATAATATAGGTGTGATATTGAGCTTCCCAGAATGGAACATACTTTTGCAAGTGTAAACTCATGCAAGGAACTATTGTCTCCCTGCTCCATGACATCAGTGTGACAGATGTTTCTTTTCCAACCATAATTCGTGTTACCTACATACTAGGGGCATACATTCTGGCAATTCTGATTTTTTTTTCTCTTTAAGCATCCAATATACTTATACCCAGACATAGAATGCACATGGTACGGGTAAATTCATTCTGCCAAGCACTTTTGGTCATGAGCAACTCAAATTCAGATTCAATTTGCTGAAACTTTTTTGGGTGTCAATAGAGAAAGCAATATTAAAGTGAGGTTTTGAACTGCTAAATTTGGAGCAGTGAAAATGGAGAATCTTTCCACAATAATATTTGTGGCAGTGAGGAGAAAAGGTAGAGCAGAAATAGGGATACATGAATTGTTGTAAAGAAGCTGGGGCTGTTTTATTTCCCTGAATGGTTCACCTCATCAAATATTACTTTGTTGAAATGCCGAGAAAAACACTGTGTTATGCCAATGAATCCTAACACCTTTTGATTAAACAAATCACACATTATAACTGAGCAAGGACTTGAAAATAGAGGACATGTCAGGATACAGAGTGCACAAGAGCTCTCAAAGGCTGTCTATACCTCAAACTAAGGTCTGCCTAGCTGGGAAAGAACTGTGTTGTTCCAAAGTAGCAATGCCACAGAAACCATCTTCTTTTTGTTTGATTTTTTTATGGTATTTCCTAAGCAGTCTTGTTTAGAACCATTGGACTGTCATTTCTCACATTTCTCACTGTCCAAAAAAATGAAACAATCCTCACAGGGATATCTTTCTGGAACTTTACCTCACCCTGGATTCTCAGGGAGAAGTATGAACTAAAAATTCCCTTTTCCCCCTAGGTTTATTGCTAGAAGAAATCGGATCCATGGGAGATGCCTATGGATTGAAAAGGAGAATAAAGTTGGGTACAAATGATAAGACTGCCTCTACATGTATATGGAGCAATCCTATACCAGCCTAGAAACCATTTTTTTTTCCTGTTGTGTCACCCACTGCTACTTTGCTTTATGGTCCTTCCCCAAAGTATCTTCCTGTTTCCATATTCTGAAAAAATACTTTTTTTCCTGCACTGTATTATTGCTTGGGTGGGTGCACAGAGGGTGGGAAAAAAGAGAGAGGATAAGAAGGAGGAGGTTAATAAAATATTACAAAGTTGTTTTTTTTTAAAAAAAACATTTGTCTAAATGCAATTGTCTGATACCTATTCCATTTAAACAATTTCTTGATATTTTTTTAGAATAGTATATTAAAAGTACTGCAAATTTTAAAGGCCAGTTCTACAAGCACTCAACTATGGATTGAGCAGAAGCTGAATATTAACTGCTGTGGAGAAAATTACCTTCCTTCTGGCACCTGGCCTATTTAAAACTCATGATCTTTGACACCTCTGGGAAATTCAACAGGACCATAATGACCAACACAAAATGTTCTGTACTGTCTACAGTAGTATAACCTTACACTGAATGTGACAAGACAAACACAGAAAGACTTTTTGACACTATTTTTAGTTGCAACTTCCCTTCTGAGAGTTCATATGCTGATCCTTATACAGTCACAGAACGAGAGTCACTGCTGCAAGCAGAGTTGCCAACTGTCCATAAATTTATGGGCAGTCTGTGAAAAAAAGACAGTAAAAATTCCTGCCTGTAAAGTTCATAAGAAAAAAAGGCTTCTCTAAAAAACCCAGAAATGGTGCATATCATGTGTTTAAAGATCCATTACCTTTTCACTGTCAAAATGAAACTAGAATGCAAGTGTGCATAGACAGGAGCCCGAGCTAACACTATCTCACATTGGAGTGGGAGCACTACTCCGTGTCTTGCAAGGAGCTATGCCGGGGCTTTATAGTCCACAGGAGGCTCCACAGTTTCCTTTTCCCTCTCATCTGAGCTATACACTTCTGGGTGTGCCCACCTGAGATACAATGTCACTATAGCAATGAGCTACATCTCTGTAGCTCAGTGTTATGGCAATGTAGCATCACTAGGAATGAACCATGATGCCAATGTGACTGTGCACTAGGGTCAGAAATGACCCATTCACTGCCAGGATTGTGCAGTAATGATGGTTACTGTGCAGACATTTAGTACTGTGCAGTAAGAATTGCTCAGTTGGGCACATGTGTAGATATGCCCACTGCCTCTGAGTGTCCCTATTTGGGCTACTTGCCTATCAGGGATACTCAGTCTTCCAGGGTGGTGCACATGCACCCCCTGCATGTGGCGGTGCACCCCCTACAAAAAGATACTACCAATACTGTCAGTGGCACCTGTGGACAGTCGCTGCTCACCACGCTGCTGCCGGCTCTGCCAGTGGCATCTGTGAGTGCCAATCCCCACTTGCTGCCACTGGTCTCCTGCCACTCCCACTGCTGCCACCATGGTCCCATTGCCACCATGCCCCCTCCAGCCACCAGAGGCATGAGTCATTCATGCAGTCCTCCCTTTGAAGGCATTTAAGGATGCATGACCCCAGGCAAGACAGGGAGGAGAAGGGCGGTCACACTGTGGCAGGGTTGGAGCTGTAGGAGCAGGACAAGGAGGAGTGGTGGGTAAGGGTCCATCCCAGGATGGGGAGCAGGGCTAGTGGGGTTAAGGCTGGGGGGTGGACTTATAGGTCCAGCAGGGTTCAGGCTGCCATTAAGGGATTCAGGGTGGGAGGGTGAGTACAGGACCTCTGGGATGGGGCATCATGGGGATCCTGTAACAAGGAAAGAAAACAGTTGCTTCTCAGATTCCTCTCTGAACAGTTATGATCCCTCATACACCACAAAGGATGTAAAACATATGTCAGTAAAATATATGTTAGTAAAAAAAAAGTTTGGTTTTCAGTAAAATGTTTGTAAAGTGTCACTAAAAAAAAAACCCTTGGGTTGATAACCCTGTCTATAAGCACAGCCAGGATGGCTTTAGAGGATGATTAGGGTACTGATCCTTAAGAAAGCAGGTAGTAATATAAGTGCTGCTTTCCCATTTTGGAGGTTCAACCACTGGAAAGAAGTTTCAAAATATGCAGACCTACTTTGCTCAGAAGACACATTGAGTCATTTGAAACAGCCCAGTCCACATCTGAGTGTTTTCAAGAAGGTTCTTGCTACCATCCTGAACAGTAGATGGCTGTTCATTTTCTCAACCATGCACTTAATAGGCAGATGTTTCTGACATTGTGTCCCAGGATCTTGATTCCTCAGGTGCAATTTGCTCTAACCCATCAAATATTTGACTTTAACTTTTAAGAGCTAACTTGACAACTGTTAAGAGCTTTCATAGACATATCAACTATTGGCTTTGTAATCTTCTGTAGCTCTTCCAGAGATCTGCTAAAAAGGAACAACTGTGGCAGAGAAGAGCAGATAATTTTGAAACTCAAGCTCACTTTTAATAACCTGATGATAGAATATGATAAGCTTTTTTTTAGCAAGTAAGAAATTATAGTTATAAAAAATGAAATCATATAATAAAGCTGTCTGCTTTTATTCTCCCTGACTTATGGGAAATTTCCAGTTAGGTTTGTTTGGACATTTTAATGCCCCTTATGTATAAATTTTATAGTAATCAAAAGCTTAAGCATACGTCATGGGCACAAATAGATTTTTTTTTAATTCATTACAAAATTGATAATATTCCATGATTTTTCTAGGAGCTCATAACACTTTTGTTTTTTTAAGAAAACTTAGAGATGAAATTGCTGGCTTCTAAGACACTTTCTGCTGAATCATTCTTTCTGCTTTCTCTGAAATCCAGTAACAACAAAAAGATTCAGTTAAAAGATATTTGCATCATCTTCCATGAACTTTGCTATCATACAAATTTTATCTACAAGAAGGATCCCTCTGTCTCAAAATACAGCATCACAATTTGTATGCCATTTCTAGCATACTGTCTTTTGCTTAGAATCTCCTGAAATAAAAATATTTTCAAGCAACATTATTCTAAATTAGGGGCATTCCTGTATTATGGTTAGTAGATTCTGATCGCCAGAGATGCTGGTTTTCTCAGATTTTAAAAAAATCCCCAATTTTGGGATTAAAAAAGTAACCCCAAATCCACAATTTTTCCATTTTAATTATGGAAAAATATGGACTTGGGTTTACTTTTTTTAAAACTGAAAATTGGGGATTTTTAAAAATCAGAGAAAACCAGCATCCCTGCTGTTCACACTATCAGATACACTGATGTAAATCTGGAATATTCCTATGGAAGTTAGTAACATTTCACTGCTGCAAACCTGGTGCCAGTGAGAACAGAATCCGACTGAAGTTCTGCATACTTTTTCATCCCTAGTGTAATTAATGATGCTTTCAATCACATGCAGTGGCTCTCTCTTTTACTCTTTCTATGTTCCCTATTCTTGGCTGCAGGATACAAGAAAAAACCATTGACTTCACTGGGAGTTATTAGTGTCCTGTGGTGGAGAATAGGCCTTGCTTCACACTTTAATCTTTTTTTTATGCAGAACTGGATACAGATTTACAGTACAGATAAAAATAAATCATACTAAATGTTATGAATATTAATGCATGAAGTATAATCTTACATCTTACCATAAGTATTCTTATACAAGACTAATAGTTAGTATTTATTTTTCCTAATGATGGGGCTCCCTAATCTCTTCATATCTTCATCCAACAACCCTGCTGCTAACCAACAAGATACAAAACACCATCCTTAGTTTTCAGAGAACTACTTTCCCACTAAAATAAGAGGCTGCTACACAAACAACAGAAAAAGAGAACAATCTTGTGATTATCAACTCTTTCTATAAGTGTAATTCTCAAATTCTTGTGCATGTTTTGTTCAGATTAACTCAGAAGATGCAAAGGAATGTGAATAAAGAGTATAGACAGAAGTTACACTTGTCATGCAATCAGCCCCTTGAAAGTGCACTATAGCCAGGCCTTACAGAAGTGCATGGCTGCATAGTGCTTTAAGAGTGCCCAATCATATGCCCAACTCCATTACATAAGTGTTCAGATGAAGATCCCTGCGCCAGACTGTGTGGTGGGTGGATTGGAGCCCTGCAGAGGTGTGGGGCTTGGGGACCTCTTGTTCTGCTACAGACAAGCTGTACAAGACTGATCTCAGCCCAGGACAGCATCAGCAATGGTGGCAACAGATGGGTCCCCCAGGGATTCACCATCAGCCTGAGAGTGGACACAGGGCGGGAGAACCCACCCACTAATGTCACTGTTCTGGTCTGAGCCTGTTCCTTATGTAGCCTGGCGTGTGGAGCTCTGGAGCTCCCCTTGCTCCTAGGACAGCAGAGACAGCAGAGGCGGGGAGGGGAGAAGCGAATATGCTTCTGAGCAAAGAAGGAAGGGAATTGTTACATGGTTTAAGGACTTTAAAAAGTTCCCAACTTCTGCTCCTGTGGTCCAGTCTGTGCGCCAAGTTTGGAAGGAGGGGAAAAAGGATGCTGGTTGCTGCTCCTGCATTGCCTTTTATAAAATCCTGGACCTGCTTCTTCATGGAATCATTATATAAAATTTGACAGTCTTTCTGTGCAACATCCTATAATTCAGTCTGAGTTGTTGTGAAATCTACAGCCTCTGTTATCAGGAAGTCAGACTAAACAATTGTGGCACACTTAGGAAAAAATGGTGCTAACACTTTAAACTTTGTGCAGTTTCCTGATTCTTGCAGTCTAAAGGTTTGGGGGAAAGCACAAAGTGTGCGGGGCTGGAAGGGACCTCAAGACTGCCATGTGAACAGTCCCAAAGACCATGTTGTTTCACACAGGGACCATGATATTTCAGCCACTCACAGTTTAAACAGATTGGGGATTCACTGCAGAACTACTCAAATGTATAAAATTAAGCAAGGTAAAGTGCCTTTAAGTTGGTTGACAAGATCAGGTATGGCCAGAACCAGAACATACTGGAGTAAATGGGACCCTTTACACTCACCTGGAAGATGTCTAGGTAACTAATTTGCATTTAATCAATCAAACAATGAAGCAAAATGGAGTTAGGCACCTACAGACTTACATATTGCAAGGTGCTTCATATCATATCATTCTCATTTTACTACACATTTAAACTCTAAGAACTAAACAGAACTAAAACCATGAAAATTTCAAATCTTCCATCAGCCAACACTCAACAAAATCAAAAAACAAAGAGAAAGTAAGAGAAACCAGAGGGTTAGTATAATTTGCTGTTGAAGTCTGAAAATGGTACAGTATACAAAGCTGATATTTGTACTCCAGCTGCAGCTGGAATTTGTACTGTTTCTCCATGACACAAAAAGAAAGGAAGGGAAAAAAAATCTGGATGCTATCTTCATTGTATTGAAATAACAGCTGAAGGTCTTCATATCACGATTCAAAAATATCCGCCCCAAAATACAACACATACTTGACCTAGAAAATGTACTCATTATCAGATAACCATATGGCTTAATTCAAATCGATTTGTAAAGAGGGGAGACTGCCATGGAGAATTAATCAGATATGATGCTCATAATGTAATATGAATCACAATAACAATTCTAAATAGCCAGTGTGGAGGCAGGAGTGAAATGGAATTCAAATAAACAGCTTAGGAGGCAGCATACTGGTTAACTTTTAAGGACAGGAACTTTTCACTGGATGATCTATCAAGAATAACATCTCTTCAAGATATAATAGATGCAACCAAAAAGTGTCTTCTTGAAACAATATATAATTAATTGCCACATGAGTAGTAAATTAAGAGAAAATAGGTTTAACTGTTAAAGCACTATGGAAGCAGAATGAAACTTGACTTTCTTGTCAACAGCTTTTCATATGGTTAGTAATCCAAATGATATCATTTTACATCAGAAATTCTTGTGCCTTTATGAGACTTAGAAACATTAACTGGAATTAAAACTTGTATTAAATTATTGACATTGATTTACATTGATTTTGTTGGGTCTGGCCATTTTATTTTCAAAGATATTTCATGACTTCTATGAAATAAAGGTAGGATTAAAACATGAGTAGGTATAACTATTAAGGCATAATCAAGCTAGCAAGGATAGCAATGACAAAAAAAAGAGATACCATTTGAGGAAGGGTACTGTGATACCCGAAAGCTTGCCTATGTCTATACAAACCATATAGTAGGTCCAATAAAAGATATCACCCACAAACATACTTGTCTGTCACATATTTCCTGGACCATAATGGCAACAATATCACTGCAACACTGCCAAAAAATGTAAAGGTTTTAGTGTAAGCTACCAATACAGTAGATATCTAGGTCCTTGGATAGCTTGTACTGTTGCTGTTAGCCATATTGAAGACTGTGCTTTTAGTATCCGCACTGGTAATTTTACCCCATCTAGCTAGATAAAACCTAACACATGTGCCTACCCAAACACCAGTTAAAACTTCATTTTGTTGTGTAGATATACCCTACAGGGAAAGAAAAGAGTTCTCTTGATGAACTCTGTAAAACTTTGGAGGTTTTTAAGACCCAACTAAAGAAAGTCTTGACTGGGATGATCTAGTTGGGGCTGGTCTTGCTTTGAGAAGGTGGTTGGACTAGATGACCTCCTGAAGTCTCCTCCAACCCTAACTTCTCTGATTCTGTGATTCTATGAACTTCCATAACACTTTGTGGAAATAGGTTGTAGCTTGCCTTAAACAAGCATGTATTCAGGGGATGACTGGGAAACATAGAATCAAAGTGATTTCAATGAAGCTGTCAGCAGATTAGAACAATAATCAATATAAATATGGGCATAAGAACTTGGCAAACAATTTTTGCTACTGATTAATTAGTTTTTCTTAAAGATAAGAAGAACAAGCTTTTTTTGTCTTAAAGTATACTGAAGACATTATGGTAATAGTTTTAAAATATGCCCCATGGTTTGCTGAACTATAGACTTTTGGAAAGTGATCAAAAAGCTAAACTTAGCCAACTTTTCATTTAGCCAGTTTCAAACACTCAAGGAAGACTTTGATGACAATAATGAATTATGTGAATGCATCATAACAACAGATATATGGGACAGCAGGAGAAAGCTCACATATAAAATGATGACTATATATATGCTATTCTTTTGCTGAGGCTAATACCTATTCCTAAGATATATAGATCTATCCTTACGACCAGTTATAGAAATATAGGTCCAGTTGAGCTTTGGAAACTTACCCTAGTATGGTTTCCAAAGTTCTCTCACTAGAATCAGATAAAATGACAGTTATTGGCAGCACACTATACAAACATGGCCAAGGGAAAGGAAAGAAAATTGATTTCCAGTTATATTCATTTGTGATATATATTGAGCAAGGGAAGGGAATTCTTTTTTAGTGACGATCCAACCTTTAAAAGGCCTAGAAGTTCCCTTCTTGAGAAAAGCATCCAAAATCCTGAAAGTTCCTTTGAAGTTATCCAAACCTTTGTGATCTGGATGTGAAGTTTGAAATCTCATGAGAATATACAACTTCATTTTTTTTCTGGTTTCACCATGTGATTGCCTGAAAACAAATAGTGCCAAGACATGGAAAAATTAAAAGCATCTAACAAATTAAAGGCCAAATGGTGACTTGTATACTCACATCAATAAGTTATAGAATTATAGAGTCATCTCTTGGGAATAATTGAATTGGATTGAGAATACTGTTGTGATTAACTGTTCTTCTGTCACTGTAAAAAAAAAGATTTATACTGGACATAAATAAACTTTTCTATTTACTGTAATTTCCATTTTTATATGTATATGGTTAGGGTTTACTTGGTTATATAAACTGACTGATTTTTCTAAATCTGAGAGAAGCTTTGGGTGTAGTCTAACTAGAAATTAAAGAGAAGTGTCATATCACTATTTCTTTTTATTTAATTTGCGTTTGTTCTCTAAATTGTAATTTCCTCCCCAAAACAATTATGCATTTTCATTAGCATTTCAAGGATAAAACTACGTTTTGATCTCATTGTTACTGGTTTAAATCTGGATTTGATTCTATTCTGGATTCTAACTGCTCTGGGTTTAGTTTTTGAATGTGAATGAGTAAACTGACTCAAAGACCCTGAAGAGAGAAATTCTCCATAGTATTAATGCCTATGTATTAGGGCTGTGCAAAACAGTACTGTTTTGTTTTAACTTCTGTTTCTCCAGTTCAACGGGACAGTGTTTCCTTTCATCATTTCGTTTCATTTCAAGGCACTGTCCCATTTCATTTAATTGAAACTGCTTTGCTGTTTTGACACGTTTCGACGTTTCACTCATAGGCTATAATGGGGAAGCATGAAACTGCCTGTAACTCTGTTATTTTTTGATGGATTTGGATGAAACAAACAGAAGTGGTAGCCCCCTCTGAGGGCATAAATCCTGCCAAGTTTCAAGGAGATCGGTACAGGGGTTTCTGGCCACCTCAAGGTGCTCACAAGCAAAACTCATGTCACTTGCCTACAGTGGCAGCCTCCTGTCATCCCACATGCAGATCTTGGGGCCTGAGCCCCTCACAGGAGTCTGGTAGTATTGGAAGGGCAGGCTGAGCTCCATGGGACTGGCAGAAGAATGCAGCCTTGGCTCTCCCTGCCTCCCGCCACTGGGAGCTCAGCCCAGTGGCGGGTGGCAGAGCAGAGCCCTGACTCTATCCCACCTCCTGCCATTGGTTTGCACTCCAACCAGCTCCACCAGCCCCATGGAGCTCAGCCTAGTGGTAGGAGGTGGGGAAGAGCCAGTGCTGCGCTCCATCTCCTGCTTCTGGGTGGAGCTCCATGGGGCTGCGGAGCCATTCAGAGCGCAGCCCTGGCTCTCCCCTGCCTCCTGCCACTGGGCTGCACTCCAACTGGCTCCACCAGTCCCACGGAGTTCAACCCAGTGGCAGGAGGCAGGGGAGAGCCAGGACTGCACTCCACCTCCTGCCTCTGGGCTGAGCTCCGTGGAGCTAGTGGAGCTGCATGAGGCTCAGTCTTTGCTCTCCCCTGCCTCCCACCACCAGACTGCTTTGAAACTCGAAATGTTCTGAGTGCCCTCATTTCATTACAAAGCTGTTTTGAAGCCTTTTGTTTCATTTAAATTTCTCTCTTTTGAGCTCAAAAGGCATAGAAACAGTCATGAAACAAAACACTTGTCCACATTTTGCACAGCCCTACTAAAGATCCCACTCTGTGCTCCCTTAAGTTAATGAGCATCTCAACTGATTTTGGTGCTGTAAGTTTTCTTCTAATTTCTCTTTACCATTATTTTAAACATCTGCTTGGCAGAGAAGCATTTGAATGTTGTATTTTCTCGAGACAGACCATCAGTTTTTACTTCAAGGATAGTGTTATTTTCCTGAAGGTTACTTGGAGGAACTACTCTGAGAATCATGAAAGGGGACTGCGCCATATATACTTTTCTTCCAAGGACTACTACAGGCCAGTGAGACACACTGAGAAGATATTTCACTGATACAAACTAAACATTTAGAAGGATATCAATTATTTTGGAACTAAATGTGCTGAATGATCTCTGTGGAAGGATAGTGAACACCATGCTGAATTTGGAATGAGATGTTGTAATATTGTGAGACTATCTGATATCTGGCCTTTTTTCCCAGGTTTCAGCATTAAGGCATTTAGAGGTAAAAAGCATTGTAAGGTTAGTTGGTCCATCTCCATACCATTGCAGTTTCACTCTGTTTTAAAGTATTTTTTCGGTAAGTTTGATAAGGTTAACTCCACAATTCCTTGTTATTTTATTGCATTTGTTTAATGCAATGCACACACACAAACTTGCATAGAAATATGGGTAAACCAACACATGATGATTTTCAGCATAATCTATTCAGACTAGTATATTTAACAATTCTTCTCTTCGCCTCCTACATTCAGACTGTGCTATACATAGGCTCAACTTTCCTTTCAGATTATGCTTAGTTACAGCTCTCTAATTCTAGGTCAAATAATCAAAACATGAATCAGAGTATCCTGAGTTCTCCCTCTTACATCTCACAGCTCCCACACACAGATAAACATTGAGGGAAACAGGAGGGTTGCAGGGGGCAGATGTCCCAAAATAGCTGTCTAGTCACTAGAATTATAGGAAGGCTACAGGGAAGAGAGAAAATGGTTCATTTCCCAATTTAGAAAATGATACATCCTATTGTCTCAGAGGTCATCCTCAGGAACAGGGAGGCTCCTTGTTGCCTCAGAGTACTAGAGATACTCTGTTAACACCCAGGTCACACTATCACTATTAACGTTCACCTCTACACTGTGCTTTTCCACACTGGGATACTGACTTGTTCTTATATATGACTAGGTACATTTTTATACATGCATACATCACTGCAATGACTATAGTTGAATAAGTGATGAAATGCGTGTCAGTACTGAGAAAATGGTGGCGGCATGCTTTTGAACACCTTGGAGGTGCTTTAGTTTAAAAGCACACCGCTGCCATTTTCTGTGTACTGATGCACATTTCACCACTTACACAACTGCATGTGCAGTTTGCCTCAGCTTGCATGTGGAACAGACTCAATTAATCAAGTCTCTCCAAAGTGTCAGCTATCTGGTGCATTGTTAGAAAAAAAGTATGTGTACAAATATGCCTGCCTGTGATCATGTCTGAAAACTTGGAATGTCCCACTCAGTAAGGGAAAGGGGGGGAATTTAGTCACCATGGATACCAGTCAGACAAATAATTTGTGAAAAGGAAAATAAATAGTAACCTGATAGTCTCCCCCCATACAAATAGTTTCAGATCAATAGAAGTAGTTTGGCTTTGTGCATAAGGATTACACAATCTTGTTTTAAGTGCATGACTCTCTGATCTTCCAGGAAGAATATTAAAGTTCACTGAAATGCACTAACCAACTAAAGCAAAATGAAATATCTGGATATCACCAAAAAATCTTCTACAGATATTTTTTTTATTTCTATGTGCATCAGCCATACGTGGGGGGGGGGGGTATGCGGGTGAACCCCCCTGAGGATGGCACTGCACCCCTTGTGAAAAGCACTGCCGACGCAGCTGGCAGTGCTTGCGGATGGTCACTGCTCGCCCCCCGCCCCACTGACACCACCGGTGGCATCTGTAGGTGGTCCCCAATCACTGCTGACTGCTGCCAATGCTGCTGGTAGCATCTTTGGGTGGTCGCCAACCACTGGTTGGCACTCAGCACCCCTCACCTGCTGTCAATGACACTGGCGTGGCTACCTGTGGAAGCTCCCCACTCAGCCCGCCCCCACTGCCAACAGTGCTGCAGCTGTCTGCAGGAGCTCCCTGCTGCCATGCCCCTGCTATCAACACCACAGCTACCACCTGTGGGCAATGACTTTGCCCCAGCCTCCAGGGGTGCATGTTGTTCATGTCTATATTTTGCACTATGTTAAAGTGAAGTGACCCCAATGTCATCAAACATTCTCCCTTTTTAGGATGCACATAGTGAAATCCTTATACTTGTTTGGATGAATGCATTACCCCATCTTGGTGTAATTAGTATTAGAATTGTTTTAGTTTTAATAAAAAAAAAAGTTTGTTTTTAGATATGAAAAAGAACACAGAGCATATAGAAGGACTGCAAAATTTAGCACTGAATTTAGGACTCTTCGTTCATATGAATGGTAATGTACAGTTCTAGCCCCCCTTATGTTTTCCACCTTTGATCCTTTACATGCTATCAAAACTGCCTTTTTTTTCCCCCAAAAATGTTGTGATACTTGTGTCCATTTCAAAATACATATATAATAACTGTACCAATTCTACCCGTATTGTAATTCCTCTGATGTGGAATTTTATAATTTGTAAATACATAAATATCCATGCATATTTCTGTGTATATATACAGTGTAAATTGCATACTGAGAGAATGAGGGATACAATATTTGGCCATATGAGGGTGAATAAAGAAATCTCTCCCTTGGGCTCCTCTGCCACGCCTTGATGAAGAATGATGGAAGAATAAGAAGTTAATTCCCCAACAAGAAAGGGTGTAGTAAACCACCCCAGAAGCAGGATAAAAGTAAATTGGTTTATTAGTGAATTCCCCACAGGTTGTGAATAACCCTAGCTGTTCTCCCAGCACACAGTCTTCCTTCCCCCTCCACTGCCATGCAATCCACTCCCCTGAGCCTGTCAGCTTGCCTCCAGTCTCACTATTTTTCCTTCCTTCACAGGTATCAGTGGATTCTTCCTCCATGGGACCTTCTGTCTGCCTGAGGATCAGTTTAGTAAGTATATCCTCTCTCTCTCTCACCTCTTTGCTTTGCCGGTCACTGTGGTTACCTTCACCCAGTCAGCCGGTCTTATCAGCAATCTGTTTCAGTGCTGTGTTTGCCACTCCTGGCTTTCCCTGCTGATTCTCCTCACGCCATGCCACAGGGGGCAAAGAAAAGCTCCCTGCCATAGACTTTAATAGCTGCTGGCTCTTAATCAGGCAACATTCTTTGGAGGGAGTGGAGTCTTGGTACTGCTGCTGGGAGGCCCACACCAACCACAACACCATGGCAAGGCAACATTCTTGTTGCCTGATTAAGAGCCAGTAGCCCAGGTGCGATCCCTGTCCCCAACTATGCCTACTATTTATCCTTGCCCTGTCCCTGACCCTGCTCTCCCTGACTCTTGCAAATTATTAGTGCCAAAGGAACAGGACTGTTCCTCGCCCTGTTACACAATATTATTGGATTATTATATTCAGTAGCTACCTGTTCTCTGCAGATTGTCACCTTGTAAGAAAAACATTACAATGGAAGGCTAACTAGGCTCTTCTGTTATAAACATCTGCTTATGTTAGTTAAACTCATCAACAGAAGTTTGGTACAATTAATGCACATGCAGCGTTAATGAAATATACAAAACAGTAATTGCAACTATAATTATAATATAATTAAATTGTAATTGTATAATTAAAACAAACTGCATACATTTTGCCTTTAAAAGAAGTCTGAATATATTTCTTTACATTAATTCTTTCATATCTATTTTTTTATAACTATATTTTTCTTCTAAAACTCATGAAGCATATTGCTTCCTGTAATATCAAAATGTTCTTTTCTCCTGCTCACCTGGCAACATTTGTTCTTTATTTTTCAAAGACATCCATGCCACTTATGGGTGCGGCCTAGCCAAACTGCATTAGTCAAGCAATCTTAGATTTGGTCAGGTTGTAAATAACAGTCCTCCAAGGAAAATCAGTACTGAAGGAAATGGTATTAAAAGATCCATTAAAAGAGTCTGTTGAGTCAAATGCACACAATTCTTTAAAAGGACATGGTGATACTTCATATTTCATAGATTTCATAGATTTCATAGACATTAGGGCTGGAAGGGACCTCGGGAGATCATCGAGTCCAGCCCCCTGCCCAAAGGGCAGGAAGTCAGCTGGGGTCATAGGATCCCAGCAAGATAAGCATCACTGGGCATGTCTACACAAGGTGCTAAATACGCAGTAGACAAAGTGTGCTGCGCATTAGCATGGCAGGCAAAAGCCAAGCTGATGCATGCAGTAGAATTAGTATACTGCACATTAGGATATCAAAAAAGCATACAGTGGTACTACTGCCAGTGACAGTGCATTAAGTTACTACCTGTTTTTACTGGTACTAAACATAATGTTTCATAATTAAGACACATTAATGAATGTGTAGATGTGCCCACTGAGGAATATAACGAATAGAGATACTGTCTCTGTACTGGTTAGACCTCATATAGAGTACTGTCTAAAGTTTGGGGCTCCAAATTAAAAAAAAAAAGATGTGGAAAAGTTAGAGAAGCCTCAGAGGCCAATGACAAAAATGATAAACGGCTGGGAAAGCAAGTCATATAATGAGCTAGGCTTATTCAGCTTGAAGAAAAAGCAGTTAAGAGGGGGCCTAAGAATGATCTTGAAATAAATAAAGGAGAGGGATAATACCTTCTTTCTTGCTGAAGAATTTAGGACAGAAAACAATAGCTTGAAGTTGCAGTAAAGAACATTTAGATGGGATATCCAAAAAAAAAGAAAAAAAAATCTTCACTGTGAGAGTAGTGAGGCAGTGGAATAGGCTGCCTAGGGAAGCTATGGACTCGCTATTGCTGGAGGTGTTGTAGAAGAGCTTGAACAGTCACTTGTTGGGGATGATGTAGATCAGTGCTTACCAACCTTTTCTTTACTGTGACCCCAAATATGACCCCACTTTTTCAGCATGGCCCTCACTCCCAACATGCAGCCTCCCACCCCTCCCCAGGTGTCCTGCTTACTCCCCACCCAACCCCCCCCGGCCCTGCCAGTGCCCCTCACTCCACATCCACAGCCGCCCACGCCTCAGCCCTGCTAGTGCCCCTCACTCACAACTCATAGTCCCCTCCACCAGAGTGGGCCCCCAGATGCCAGAGCTATAGAACCAGAGCCAGGGACCACAGTTTTCTGCCTCCCCCCCACCCAGCAGCACTCAAGGCTCAGCTGCCACCTGAAGGAGGTGGAAGCTGCTGTGGCCAGAGCAGAATGCAGAGAGTGGCACAGCTAGAGTGAAGCCCATTGGGGGAAAGGATGCAGGCTGCCCATGATGGGATAGGGGCTCTCCACCCAGCAGGCCACACCTGGGTTCCTCCATGACCCAGCAGAGGGGATCTAGCATTGGAGGGAGTGGAGTCTTGGTACTGCTGCTGGGAGGCCCACCCCAACCACAACACCATGGCAAGACAACGCCTGCCGACCCAGCAGCAGCAGTGGTGGTGGCACAGAGTTGTGCCCTCTGCTGTTGCCAGGCAGGCATAGGCAACCTTGCCATGTGGTGTGGCAGGCTCATTAGGGTGGGGAGCCCTGAGCCCTCAGTGGGCAGCCTGCATCCACCTCCAACCTCCACAAAAACTGGGGTGTATGTGCCCCTGTAACAGGGGTCTCGTTTCCGGAGCCTCTCTGGGCGTGCGGCTCCGACCTCCTGCATTGGGCCCACTGCCCGCCTATTCTCACCTGCCATGTCTTGATCTCATTCATAATGAAGGAATGATGTAACCTAGCGGGAAGCTGCCCATTTTTATATGCCCCAATGACAGGGGGCACTATCTGCCGCTCCTTTCCTCCCCTGCACCGCAGCCCAAGCCTCGCAGTTGTTGCTGACGTAATATTCCTCTGAAACATGGTATTAGGTCCCGGCCCTTCGCTTGCCTTTTTGGGCTCCTCAGTGCCCTCCCACTCTCAGGGCCCCTTACTGCCCCCCACACTGTTGGTTCCTTCCTACCCCAACTGTCGGCCTCTTCACCATCCCCTCGCCGGGGCTCTTTACCGCCCCCTCAGTTCCGGGGTGGGCCGACGCGCCCTCTCAACGAACATCAAAAGAAAGAACTGTGCCTTCTCCGGCACCATTCACTGTGCCCGCTGGACAACAGGAACCCCCACACTGTTGGGGCACTCCCGTGAGGCCTCCTCACACCCCTACAGCCTCACCCGGTTTAACAATAACCAAATCATAAGCCAAACGGCTGATAACTAAGTCATGAGACAAATGGCTGTGGCAAAACAACAAGGAGCCTCCTGGCTCATAACAGAAACTGCATGCCATGCTGGCTCTTAGTTCCTACCTCCCATAGGATTCTCTCTTCCCTGCATCATTGCAGTCAGTCAGAGTGCTCAGGCTGCAGCCCTCAACCTGGTCTGCTCAGCTCTCTCACAGAGCTCATGCTCCTGCGGCCACCAGAAGGGGACTGCCCTCCTGCCCTTCCACCTGGGCTTAAGAAGGACCAAGGCCTGGCCCTTCCTGGCTCTAGGCTTCCCTGGTTACTAAGGCAACCCGCACCTGCACAGTCTTGGGGAAAGGCAGTTACGCTTCCCCCTTCCTGCCACCAGAGGTCTCTTCTGAGCCAATTCCACCCTCAGTTGCGGAGCACCTTAGGGCCCTGCGACAGCCCCCCTGATTCCTTCCCTGGGAGTGTACACAGCAGTGAGGGGCCATCCCCCAAATGAGGAGTGAGGAGCTCCCCAGGTGAGTTTCACTGTGGGGGCCTCAATCTGCCCCCTTCCATAGACTTACCTGGAAGGAGCTGCAGGAGCTGTTCTCCATGCAGCCTGGCTTCCATGTGCATGTGTGTGCCTCTGTATGTAGTGCCCTGTCCCTGATCACCCTCTTCCCATTCACCCCAGGTACACAAAACCCCTTGCAGGTTGGAACTCTTCCAGCCTTCAAGGGGAACCCACCATTCCTCTCTTTTTTCTCCTTTAAAGGAGAAAATCTTTGATTGTCTTTGCAACCCCAATTTTCATCATTGCAACCTCAAATGGGATCCAAACCCCAAGGTTGGGAACTGCTGATCTGGGTGTACCTATGCCTAGATAGAATACCCATAGAGATATTATGAGTATTTCTTATGCTTCTGGGCTTTTCTAATTGCTGTATGGAGCTGGGAGAGAATCCAGCACCCCATCCCCTTTCCTGCTAGATATGTTGGGGCGGGTGCGGGGAGGGGGGTTGTTTTGGGTTTTTTTGTTTTTTCTTTTCATTAAGCCTCTCTTGGAGGCATTGGATATTGGCTGCATCCAAGTTTGAAGATTCTAACTGCAGTGTGTCAATACTCCTGCTTGGACTTAAAGCTGAAAGTTCCTTAGAAGAGTCTTTATCTTTCACTGAGGTTATGGACTGTTGAGATTCTTGCCCTCCTCTGCAGTGGAGGGTGTAGACCTCCACCTGGGATCTCTTGAGTGTATATTAACAACCTTTTACAGAAGCAGAACACTGGATGCCATAGTCCCTTTGCTCTACTTGTGGCAGTTTAGGGTGTTATGTATTGTGTTGTGTCAGGATTGACAGTATTTTTACTAAGAAGTTACATAGTGGATTTGTATAGGATGGTTTGGATACTGGTGATCCTGCCTCAGGCAGGCAGGTGGAGTTGATTACCTATGAAGGTCCCTTCTATCCCTACATCTCTATGGTTTCTATGAAGAGGGTCTCTTCTACCACCTCCTCACAGAAAAGACAGGTCACCAGCAGCACTGGGTTTAATACAAAGGTACCCAGGGCTGGGGCCCCATGCATCAGCTGGCACTGGAAGTTGCCATTTCTTTTGGCAATGGGTAGCTTGTACAGGATATGCCAAGACAGTTGGGCTTGTTCTGGTGTTGCTGTCACTAGGTGTCACCTCCAAGTTGTGTCAGGATGGGTAGCAAGGATAAGGGAATCACACACTTTGACCGTCCATGTGTACAGTGCCTTCTCAGACAAGATATAAAGGCATATACCATGACTTTTCTCACTGGCCATGGGGGTGCCAGGCCCACCACTCTCAACACCATGGATCCAGGTTTTCTCTTATTAAAAACCTTCAATTTTCAGATTAAAAAAAAAACCCAAAATCTACATTTTTTCATGATAAAATGAAACACCACTCTATCTATCTATCTGTCTATCTATCTACCTATCTATTGAACTCTCTATCTATAGAGAGTTCTATATTAACAGATAGATAGATAGATAGATAGATAGATAGATAGATAGATAGATAGATAGTGGTGTTTCATTTTGATCATGAAAAAATATGGATTGTAGGTTACTTTTTTACCACAAAAAAATTAGGGATTTTTTTTTTTTATCAGAGAAAACCAAGATCCCTACTCATCACTTTCCACAGCTAGAGAAATAGGCAGAATATTTTGCTTGTCAGAAATAACTAGTAAGCTGCCATCAGGGAGGGCTTGATGTGTGCAGAGGTGGTGCAAGTGATCTATGAGGAGGGCAGCTTTCACTTCAGCCAAGAGGAACAAAGCGAAACAGACATAGTGCAGGCCAAACCAGTTGGCCACAGCTTTGGCCCAGAACCAAACAGACTGAATTGAGTCAAGGAGGTGGGTTAGCTGGATGGTGTGCAACCAGACCAGAGAAGCAGTGATGTTTTCAGAGCAGAGGTTTGGTGCCCTCTGCTGCAAAGCTAAGTTGTGGACCAGGCACTCCTGCAGTAGCTCTGGGAATTGTAGGTGCCTGTTCTTGGATCTTGCCACCTTAAGCAAAGCTAGAGAAGCACCCTGGTCCCATCTGGATTGAGTGAGGCAATCAGAACAGACAGTGTCCTAAAGCTATCTGCAGCAGATCCCATTCTCTCCAGCTTTTAAAAGCTAGGCCTATCTTGCATTCTTCTTGTGTGGGCAGACTGAAAGGTGGAAGTTCTTGTTCCTGACCTTCCACATGCTTTCCTGATGCTTTTCCAATTCTGACTCCTGGCACTGACTCCAGCTTCTGATTCTCCTTCTTATATCAGCTGCCTTTGACTTTGGCTGTGGCTTCTTAATCCGGTTCTGATGTCAGACCCCTCCATACCCCAAGCTTCTTGGGAACTTATTAGGACTGCAACAGTGCTTTAAGTGTCTAAACACTAGGCAAGACTGTCGACATTTCCATTTACAAAAAGATATGAGCTGGGAAGGCAGACTCATAGGAGCACTGACATTTGATCAGGGACTGGACATCAACCTCACTGCTCATAAAAAGAGTCACATTATTGGCATATGCTGTCACCTTGACTGAGGGCTATCAGCTGGGGCTGAGACTGCAGCCAATGGGAAGGCTAGGCCCTTCAGGTGGTGCCACAGAATCTGGATCAATGGCTCTATGATTAGGGCACAGAGCATTCTAGACAGAGGGCAGCCCTTCCAGATGCCCCTATGTGCTAGGAACAGGGCACCTAGTTCTCCATTCACCTTCAGGAGGCTAGAAAAGACCTGGTACAGGCATTGGATGGTTGAGGTGAAGACAAGCTTTCAGGCTTCCAGAGGCCAGAATTGAAGTCATGACTGACCCAATCAAAGGCTCTTATTTGATCGAGGGAGAGCAGGCTGATGTTCAGGCCAAAGAGTCCCACAACTGTCAGTAGGTCACAAAGCAGAAACAGATTATCCTGGCTGGTTCTCCCAGGTACTCGGTAGCTCAGCTCAGGACTTGCAGCAGCAGCAGCTATGTCCATTTTGAGCCAGGTCACCAGGGATTTTCTCAGGATTTTGTAATTGGTACAGAGGAGTGATACTGGTTACCAGTTCTTAATATTACTAAGATCACCTTTCTTGGGTAATAGCATGAAGACTGATCACCAGCAGCTGTCCAATAGGATCCCATCTGCAAGACTGCCCTGGAAGGCATGCAGGAGATCCAGGCTGAGGAGGGGCCAAAAGGTCTTGTGCAATTTGATGAGTAATCAGCAAAGCCTGGTACCTTGTCCATGTTGAAACCCTCGATGGCAGTGGTCGGTTTCATCAAGGACAGCTCCTGTTCAAGCTCAGACATGGAGAGTTTGGGGCAGCCCTCATGCAGATGTTGAATGGCCTTTGGGCAGACAGGCTCAATGGCAAACAGCTCCATGTAGAAAGTAACAACATGTCCTCAGACCTTAGCAGGTTCTGTGAGCATGTGACCCAACAAGGTTGTAAGGTAGCCAATGATCTTTTGTTCTATGGACGTTTTTCCTAGGTTGAAAAAGAACTGGCAGAATTAAGTTTCTGAAAGACAGCTCAAATTCTAACACCTGGGCCACACCTTTGACTAGTTCTCTTAAGTATTTTTTGTAAAGTTTGAGGCTCTTTTAAAACTGTGGTCATTACCAGCATCCCTCAGGGAACCTGCAAGCTCTGTAATGTATTTCTTGAGTTCTTGCACACTGCAGCAGCAGCAGTCTTGCATTGCCTGCTGTGTGTATTGTTGACAGAAAATCTTGATTCTCCCATTTCCCACTACTCTTTCCAGGAGGTGAAGTCATTTCTTGAGGCTACCCAGGTCTGCCACAGGTACATGAAGGAGTCTGACAAGTAGACACCCTGCAAGAAGCTAATGTTGAGATGCCGGTAGGGTACACAGCTGTGAGTTGGAGAGGGAAGAGAGACAGATAAATAGAAAGCAAAAATATAGGGACAACCACAAAAATGGGAAGGGTAAAAAATTTCCAAAACCCCTTTCTTGGAGTTGCAATGCTCCAAAGGGCATGTAATTAGTTGATCTAGTTTATCTCTGGTATTTGGATGTAATTTAATTTCTCCTCCTTATCTGCTCAGTGGCCTGTCCATCTTCTCAAGTCAGCTACATTCCTGAGGGGACAACATGTCACATTAGACTCATAGCTCAGGGATTTTTGGTTACTTTTTGTTACAGTGAGGAATACATTTTAATAAAGAGATTGCTTTGATGACCATTTATTTTTCTATCCATTATCACTGAACCAAATGGCAATTGCTTACTAGAGTTGGTAAGGACATTGCCAACCAAATGAAAAATATTGGTTTGTCAAAAAAAAAAATTCTTTAATGAAGCTCTTTTGGGTAAAGTTATTTGTACCTATAATTAGTCCCTTTTTACAAGTAAAATATTCTGCCATTTTATATCCCTGACTTGAAGAGATCCAGGGTAAAAAAAACCTGCTTCAAGCAGAGCAAGGCTTTAAATTTGAGATCCATTTGCAAACCTCAAACTTTAATTCTCTCTCTTGTTCCATACCAAACATGAATGTACAAATCTCAAAAAACTTACTCTCATCCTCTGGTCAGCTCTAGTGCTTATCTAGCAAGGTAGTATTAGGAAACTATAAATATATATTTATATAGACAGAGAGAGACAGAGAGACAGGGCATCCCTATTTCTATATATATGCATATACAGAAAAAGACTATTTTTCCCATGTCTTAATGCAATTTAGAAGATGGAAATAGGAAGGCAAAATCAACACCTTGGGATAATAGTGTGTTCTGCAAAATATTTGCAAGTATTCCATAGACCATCACCCTATTAGGGAAAATTAAAAAGATAGAGATTTATTACTTTAAAGCTCATCTGACAATAATACTAATGGGTGTGTGTGTGTGTGTGTGTGTGTGTAATATAATAGTTCTTTTTCTTACCCATATAATGGGCTGAAACTCATTTCACACAAACGGAGCAGAGCCAAACAAGGTTGTGGTATGAGGTTAAACTAGACCTTGTAAAAATGTCAGCGTTACGAACTTGGCAAAAAAATAGACTTCTATGGTGTGGTAAATCAAAAAAGCAACTAGGCCTTCTCACACCATAAAAAAACATAAATAGAGGCATCCTACAAAGTTAAAATAAGAATGCAAACCTTTAGGAGTAGGAGAATCCTACATAGCTTTCCAAGGTCTTTGCAGATTAAGTCTTCTACACTATAGAAGTGATTATTTGGAATCGAAGAACAATGATACTGGATATAATGACCTTGACTGGGATTTTTCTGCATTCAGTTATTAGCTACAAATGCTATATTTGATGCTGATCAATGAATCTCTTTAAGTGAAATGGAGAACTTTGTTAAGTCAATGGCAAAACTCCCTTTGACTTCATTGAGGACAGGATATCATCCTTTTGTTTCACTTCCCCATTTTTATATGAATGTAATGAAGAAAATTCATTAGAGGTTGAGAGATGCTGACTTACTATTGTTATACACTTCATAAAAGCCTCCCCATCAATTTTAAATATGTTTCAAATCTGATTGCATAACCATTATTTTTAATTGTCTTCTATCTATATTATGTCTTCATCTTTTGTGCAACTGTCCCAAACTTTCCTTTCTAACTCTGGCCTTACAAACTATTTATGAGGCCTATAAATCTTAAAATCCATCTCAGTGCAAATGCATCTTTTAAATATGTGTGTGGAGCCCTCAAGAATCATGCAACAGTAACCTAAGCATGAACTGTGTTGCTGAATTTTCCATCCTTCCCCTATGTTCACAATCTCTCATTATGTCTTGTCAACACAGAGCATAAACACTTTGGGGCATGAATGTTGTCTTGGATTTGTCCATGTAGTTTCAGGCACATGAATCCTACTGTGTAATCAACTGATAAAACAATACCAAACATCCTTTTGCAGCTTCAGTTCTCTTTTTCCTTCTCATTCCTTTATATCTGTATGAAAAAAAAAAACAATAGTGGATAATGGAATGGCTATCAACTCACAAGGAGAAAAAAAATAGAACAATAACAACAAAAATCACACAAAACACTTCATCTCTGAGGAACCAGAGTTTATGCCACTGGCATTTATGAACCATGGATCTTACGTGCCTATGAAAGACTGGTAATACTTTCCATGTATGCAGACATTCTAATTCAAGGTTACTTTTGAAACTGAAGTAGAAAATTCTGAAATAATCACACCTGTCTTTTATCTAGTTAAAAGAAGCTAATGATAATTGTTATTGTAATAGTAATCAACACTTAATACTCATCAGCTTTCAAAAGGAAAAAATATTTTTACTCCTTCTATACATGGGAAAACCAAGGCACAGAATGAAGGAAACCAAGGAAGAATTAAATTACTGTCTCTCTTGTGCTCAGCAAATGATTTACAAATGTACAAACCGAAGGGAGTACTCAATGAAAATAACTGATTTTACAAGCAAGCCGTTTTAGGGTGAAATGAGATGCAATTTGTAATCCTCATCCATGATCTGTATATGAAGCTTACAACCAGATCACAGCAATAATTTTTAAATTTACATTAATCATTCTGGTATTATCCAACATTTTCCCTCAATAATTTATACAAAGTGTCTTCAAAGGAGCCTTTTTTAGTGTTATCAGTGCCCAGCCATTAATGAATAACAACCATGAAAGCAAATACTCATGTACACAGGATGTTGCTGACTGTTCAATAAAACCAACATTTGACACACAGTGGGTGCATCTACAGGTATGCTTTAATGCTCAGTGGACTATTTTACTGTGCATTAAAGTATCACATAAAAAACTGTGACATTACACTGGCACACAATAAAATAGTCTACTGTGCATTGAGCATCACTAAAAAACCATGCAAATGTGCTACCATTCATTAGTTCACCTTAACACGCATCAATTTAGTACCTCACATTGAAAGTACTAAATTTCATGTGCAATAGAAAAAATGCAATAAAGCACATGTAGATGTGCCCAACATCTATGTAGATCAGTGGTGCTATAGATGAGTGGCACAAAACCAGTCTATCTCATGAGCCAAGATAGGGTTCTGGGCCCACCACCACCCCCTCCTATCCTTACATATTGGCATTAGGCCCCAGGGGCCTGCCACCACTCCCTAACATTCAATGTTCTCTCTAGGGCGTCCATGAGTGTGCTTTAGTCCAAGAGTGCTCCGCTTTGGTCCATTCCCAAACTGGTCCCACCTCCCCTTTTTAGCACATTGAACAAATTATTCTCACAACATGATTTGGGAGAAAAGTGTTAGGGTAACACTATGTGGATTTTTGGGGAGCATTGAACCTGCAGCTGGAACAAGGCTTTAATTTGTGTCTCAGCAAAGCTGCTGACCACAAGACAGAATGGTTTATATTAAAAGTGATTTTGTGAATGCTTAGGCAAGTAGTTTTAACCATATAATAATATTGTTGTGAGATATATATATACATATAAGAGTTTGCTTATGTTAAGCAAACATCTTAATAGTGTTAACCATTTTTTTCTGGAAAAAGAAGCAATTAAGTCTGTGTGCTGTGAACCAGCTACAGCAAGGAACAAGATAAGATACAGGGGCCCAAAAAGGGTGGGGATGGTACAACCTGAGACAGAAAAACAGATTGGAATGTGAAAGATAACACGTAACTGAGATGAACATATGCAAAAGGGTAAATGGTGTTTGGTAAAGAAATCTCCAGTGTCCGGCCATTGACAGAAAGAAAGGAGTTCTTGGCTTTAGACATGTACTCATAGTAAAAAGGAATGTAAATGAATGAAATGTGTAGGCGATTCCATGCTAATGAAGCAAGCAGTAAACAGAGGTGGAGCTTGAGATGGGAGGAGAAATGGGTGGAGTGAATTTTAATGAGTATAAACCAAATTGTATGACTGTGGGAAAAAAACTATTGTTCAGGGTTGCTCCCTGTGTTCATAGATTGGGTGTCTGTGAGGGAGCTCACCCGAAGCTGTCTCCAACTTGAATAAAGCTGTTGTGAGCAATGTGTGCTACTGTTTGTTCCCTGCCTGCTCTGGCTAAAGTCTAAGAGGACCCACGAGCAATTGGACCATAGTCTCCCTAGTCGTTGGGTGCCGCATGGAGTTGGGGTCTAAAAAAAGAGTCTTCAAATACTAAACTATATATATATTTTGATAGTTTATGTATAGTTTAAGAGAGATAGATATATAGTTTAAGAAAGCTCTGATCTAAGCAGCTCTCTTCCACCTGTGTAGTTTTAAGTATATTTTTTGTGAGTGCCTCTCTTGTTTGCAATAGTTGTTCTCCAATAGCTACAAAGTGTACAGTAAAAAAATTAAAATATAAAACCCTACCAAAACAGAAAAGTGTATGTATATGATTCTCCAAAACAGAATGGATTGCATGTGACAGAAAAAAGAATATAATTTAATATACTCTGTAAAGCTCTCAGGTACTGTGAAATACTGAAAGTATATAAGAACAAAATAGAATAAATGGAATAGTACATCGCTATATACAGTCCAGTTGTCTGGGACATTTACAACATTGCCTCTGTGCATCCACAGCCTTTGAAAGTGGCATGAAGCCATGTGCATCCTGCTGCTGGGTGGACCAGGCAGTGAGAAGGCACATAGTGTCGGGGCTGGGACAAAGCTCACCCGAAGGGCCTGGGGACTGGAGCAGTTCCACAGAGCCAGTGGAGCCCTCCCAGTGCCAGGGTCTGCCCCAGCCCCAGCCCCAGTCCCAGCCCCAGCCCCTGTCCTCACCCCCACCTGGTCTTGAGCAGGAGCCACTTCCTGCCCCATACTGCCCCCCCTCCCTGCAGGGATGCCAGCACAGTGAGGAGTGGAGTGCAGCCAAGCAGCAACTTGTCACCAGTAAGTGTCCCGCACTGGTCCCAGTGCCTCCGCTGTGCTTCAGGTTTCCAGGAAGCCGCAGCCCAGCTCCTCTCCGGACAGGTGTGCAGCATTAAAAAGTTAAGGCGCGACAAGATTTTTTTTTTTAATGAATGGCTGCGCACCTGCACAACGTAGAACAAACTTTGCTAGCAGACCCACAACAAGGGGGTTGGGCCCTCAGTCCTAGCAATAGTATCACCTATCATGCACACTGGGATTAGTAGTCCAATTCAATGTGGGGGGTCCAGGGCTCCCCATTGGTTTAGAAATTTGGAAGCAAAGAAGTGATGTTACCTTCCCCCCGCACCAAATTTATGTAATTTTGGGGAGCCCACAGGCCAGAAGACATGGTGATATCAGCCAGATATAGCCCACTGGCCAGAGGTTGAGATCCCCTAGTATAGATTTCATAGATTACATAGATTTCATAGACATCAGGGCTGGAAGGGACCTCGGGAGATCATCGAGTCCAGCCCCCTGCCCAAAGGGCAGGAAGTCATCTGGGGTCACAGGATCCCAGCAAGATAAGCATCCAATTTACTCTTGAAGGTGTTCAATGTAGGTGCTTGAACCACCTCCGCTGGCAGACTGTTCCAGACCTTGGGGGCTCGGACAGTAAAGAAATTCTTCCTTATGTCCAGCCTGAAATGGTCTTGCAGGAGTTTGTGACTGTTCGACCTAGTCATCCCCCAGATCCTGGTGGTCACCCCGATAAACTTATAGGTGGCCATCAGATCACCCCTGAGCCTCCTCTTTTCCAGGCTAAAGAGTTCCATATCTCTCAGCCTATAATTGTAAGATCTGTTTTCCTGACCTCTGATCATGCGAGTGGCTCTCCTCTGGACTCTCTTAAGCTTCTCCACATCCTTTTTGAATTGTGGAGCCCAAAACTGGATGCAGTACTCCAGCTGCGGCCTCACCAAGGCCAAGTACAAGGGGAGAATGACGTCCCAGGGTTTGCTCGAGAAGCATCTATGGATGCAAGCCAGTGTTTTGGTTGCTTTATTAGCCTCAGCATCACATTGGAGGCTCATGTTCATCTTGTGGTCAATGACGACCCCCAAGTCTCTTTCTTCTGTAGTGCTATCCAACGTAGCACTGCCGAGCCTAAAAGGATGCTGCAGGTTTTTCCTCCCAAGGTGGAGAACCTTGCATTTTTCGGTGTTAAACACCATGAGGTTCTCATCTGCCCATTTGCTGAGCTTGTCCAGGTCAGCCTGGATCACCCGCCTGTCTTCTGGCGTGGATGCTTTGCCCCAAAATTTGGTGTTATCGGCGAACTTGGCCAGTCCACTCCTGACTCCAGTGTCCACATCATTAATGAAAATGTTGAACAGGATGGGTCCAAGGACAGAACCTTGAGGGACCCCACTGGTCACTGGGCACCACGATGAGTGACTGCCATCGATTACAACCCTCTGGGTCGGACCACAGAGCCAATTTCCCAGCCAGCGGATTGTGGTGGAGCCAAGGCCACAACTGGCTAGTTTGGCCAAGAGGTGATCATGGGATACCAGATCAAAAGCTTTTTTGAAGTCAAGATATATGACATCAATCTCTTCTCCCTCGTCCAGGTGATAGGTCACCTGGTCATAGAAGGAAATGAGTTGGTCAAACAAGACCTACCCGCAACAAACCCGTGCTGGCTATCCCTTAGAATGTTAGCCTGGGCCAGTACCTCAAGAATGGCCTCCTTAATAAACTTTTCTAAGATCTTCCCCAGGATAGAAGTCAGGCTAATGGGCCTGTAGTAAGCCAGATCCACTCTCCTCCCTTTCTTGAAGATTGGTACCACATTGGCCTTCTTCCAGTCTTCGGGCATTACAGCAGAGTGCCAGGAGTTTTGAAAGATCTGTGCCAGGGGTTGGGCTATGATGCTCGCCAGCTCCTTGAGTACCCTGGGGTGCAGATTGTCAGGGCTGGCTGACTTGAAGGTATCCAGCTTCTCAAGCTGTTCCTTCATGAGGTCAGCATTTATGGAGGGGATCCCCATCACCCGGATTTCCCTGTCCCATAGCAGGCATTGGCGCCCCATGGGACTGACGAAAGACTGACGCAAAGCACGTATTTAATAAGTTGGCTTTTTCCTGGGCATTAGTTGTCAGTTGCCCCATCTGGTTTAGCAGGGGTCCAATGTTGTCCTTGTTTTTCCTCCGGCTCCCTACATATCTGAAAAAGGACTTTTTGTTGTCCTTGATGCCTGAAGCTAGTTGGAGTTCAGTTGCAGCCTTGGCTTTCCTGGTTCGCTCCCTGCAGGACCGGACCAGTGCAGAATAATTCTCCTTGTAGGTGAATCCTGTCCTCCATCCTTTGTAAGCTTTCCTTTTTAGCTGCAGGAGGTCCGCTAGGTCCCTGGAGAGCCAGGAGGCCTGCTGTGCCTTCTTGCTGCCTTTCCTCTGTGTTGGAATAGATTTAGCTTGTGCACTGAGGATCGCTTCCTTGAGAAGCAACCACTCTTCTTGAACTCCCATCTCCCTGGGGTCATGGTCCCTGAGGGCCTGACCGACTAGCCTCTTGAGCTTTTCAAAGTCGGCTTTTCTGAAGTCAAGGACTTCTGTGTTGCTGACTGACTTGCCAGCTTTACGGCGGATGGTGAAGGTGATCAGCTCGTGGTCGCTGTCACCCAGCTTCCCATCGATCACTAGGTCGCCTATTAGGTCGTCCCCCGTAGCCAGTACCATAATAACATTTCATAATGTGGGGGCTAAAATCCAAATGTGTTTGCATATATTTGATTCAGATTAACTCCCATTGGACCAAATTCTATTACCCTTTAACTATCCAAAAGGTGGTTTTCCAGCTAAATGATATTGCTGGCATTAGCACTCAGTTTGTGATTCTGTTACCCATACAGTATGGATGCATAAGCATCCACATGGCTACTATTCATAATCAGTACACTACACACTTACCAAGCATGTCTATGCTATGTACACACATATTTGAAGATGTCTCAAAAAAAGAAAGAGAAAGAGCCTTCCTTCATTCTTGTTCAAATAGCTGCATTGTTCAGTCATTTGCCCGGGAAAGAGGGACTCAGATTCTAGGCTCTCCTCCCCCAGAGTTTGAATCTGGAATGATTTCATTTTACAGCACAGAGCTCCAAGTGCCAGGTGACAGGTTCGGCATTAGCAACCTTTCCTGTTCAGGTTGAGTCACTGGAGGGTGAACAGCAGAGAGGTTTGTGTCCTTTTGGGAGCAAAGGTCCAAATTACAACCTAGGGGCTGCTCCCTTCCAAGCCACATTCTTTCAGTGAGTGATGTACAATCTAGCTTGTTCACATATCTCCCACTTTTGGCTGCCCAAGGTATATTGCTAATTGTGCATAAATGCTCTCAAGTGCCACTAACAAGGCTGGAAAGTGTGATTGTATCTATACTGAGGTGTATAAAACAGTAATAAAATCTGGCCTGTTGTCATCACTGATGAGTGATCTTGCATAAATGTGGAAAATAGACCTCAAGATCTAGCCTGAGATTAGTACAATTTTCCTTTCCTCCCATCTCCCTGGGGTCATGGTCCCTGAGGGCCTGACCGACTAGCCTCTTGAGCTTTTCAAAGTCGGCTTTTCTGAAGTCAAGGACTTCTGTGTTGCTGACTGACTTGCCAGCTTTACGGCGGATGGTGAAGGTGATCAGCTCGTGGTCGCTGTCACCCAGCTTCCCATCAATCACTAGGTCGCCGATTAGGTCGTCCCCCGTAGCCAGTTTCAGGTCGAGCAGTGGTTTGCCTCTTGTGGGCTGATAGACTTCTTGAGTCAGGTAGAGGTCATCCACACACGAGAGAAAGCTTTGGGACTGCTCGGATTTTGCTGAGTGATCTTCCCAGGAGATGTCCGGGTAATTGAAATCACCCATGACAACCAAGGTCCTGGAGCAAGCGGCCTCAGTCAGTTCCCGGGCGAACTCCTGGTCAAGCTCGGGACTTTGAGTGGGAGGTCTGTAGTAGACTCCCACCGTTGTGTCCCCTGTGCCGAATTCCCCACGAATTTTTACCCAGAGGGTCTCTAGCTGTCCATGCCGGTCGCCAACATCAGCTTGCAGGGACATGTAGCTTTCCTTCACATAGAGAGCTACACCCCCACCCCTTTTGTCAACACGATCCCTCCTGTATAGGGTATAGCCCTCTATACCCGTGGTCCAGTCATGGGTGGAGTCCCACCAGGTCTCCGTTATCCCAATGACGTCATAATTCTTTGCACTGAGCAGGAGGATGAGCTCCTCCTGCTTGTTGCCCAGGCTCCTGGCATTAGTGTACAGGCAGGCAAGTGTCCCCTTGGGGGCTCTTGCCTTGCCCACAGATTGTGCCAGGGCTGGGACAGGGGTGGGCTTCCTTAAGTGCCTTGGTCTGCTGGCTATGCGAGGGTCGCTCAGTGGGCCAGCAGTGGCAGTCATCCCCCCATCCCCCAGTGGGCTTAGTTTAAAGCCCGGTGGATCAGGTCAGCCAGCCTGGCTGAGAAGAGCCTCCTCCCCAGGGGGGAGAGGTGGAGGCCATCTCTTCCCAGCAGCTCACTGCCTCTCTTGCCAAAGAGCGGGCTGTGGTCATAGAAGCCAAAGCCTTCCTGATGACACCAGCTCTGCAGTCTTTGGTTCACTGAGTGGATCCTCCTCTCCCTCCTCAGCCCATAGCCCGAGACTGGGAGGATCCATGAAAACACCACCTGAGCTCCCAGACCCCTAAGCCCCACTCCCAACTCCCTGTAGCGCCTCATGACCTGGCTGGGGGTGCTCTATGCCATGTCATTGGTGCCCACATGAATAAGGAGCATGGGGTAGTGGTCTGTGGGCCGGAGGAGCTCTGGGATCCTCTCCACAATGTCTTGGATGCGGGCCCCCGGGAAGCAGCAGACTTCTTGGGTAAGGGGTCGGGGCACCAGATTGCCCCCTCAGTTCCCCGCAGGATGGAGTCTCCCACAACAAACACCTTTCGCTTTGTCTTGGGGAGAGCGGGTCCAGTAGCTGTGGTTGAGCCTGGGTTGCCTGCCGGAGCTGGCAACTGAGCCGGCTCTGCTGGGGGTGGAAGAGGTGCGAACCTGTTGCTAAGCTCCGGTGACGGAGGGGCCTTGGTGGGGCGGGCCTTCGGGCCCTTGACCACCTTGGTCCATGCCCCTGACTGGGCAGAGCGGGAGGTCCCAGAGTCCTCCTTAGTCCTGGTGGGAGATGGTGCTCTCCCCTGTGGCTCCCAGGGGAGAAGGGCCCGGCATTAGGAGTCTATCTCCTGCTCACAGTCCCTGATGGCACGCAATCTCTGGACTGTGGCCTGGAGCTCCTCCAGCTGGTGCGCCAGAGACCTCAGTAGGGAGCAGACCCCGCAAGGGGAGATGGCCATGCTTCCGGGCCCCAGAGCCTGAAAAAGGGACAGCCAGCCCCCGCAGCCAAGAGCCAGGGGCTCCGTCTGCATGAAGCCCGGAACCATGGGCTCCGTCTGGGTGGCCGTCTCTGAGGTGCCCAACGGGGAGGCCGCAGAGCCCGAGGGGACCCTCAGGGTGCAGCGCATGCCCATCCCTGTCATGCCTCTGGTAAGCTGGCTATAGCTGTGGCTGACTACTCTGGGGGGGCCGCAGGCAGGGTCTCGTGCCCTCCCACGCCCTCTCCCACATGAACTCTGTGCTAACTCGAGTACCTGTTTATGCAGCCTGTTCACGTGGCTCCGGTCGCGTGGCTCCCCTGGGGGGCTGGGCCAAGTAGAGGCCTGGGTGGGGGCTTGACCCGGCTCGGCTCCAGGCAGCCGCCTTGTCCCAGGGAGCAAGGAGTTAACCCCTTCCCACCATGAGCCCGCTTACCTCTGGCTGTGCTGGAGGTCGGCAGGGGGCTCTGCGGCTGCTGAGGGGGTGCAGGGGTGCAGTGGCTTCACCCACGCATCTCTCTCCGCTCTGGAGCCTAACTGAGATTTTTTTCCCTTTTTGGTGGGACCTTTTAAACTGCGCACATGCGCAGTGGGCCTGCTGTCGGGGAATGCTGGTTTCTCAGGCCAGGGGAGCCCTGCCCGGGATCTGGGGGGCCCTGCCCTACAGGAGGGGGACTGGTGAGTACCCCACTCCTTCTCTTCTCTCTCCCTGGTGGCTGGACCAAGTAGGGGCCTGGGCAGGGGCTTGACCCGGCCCGGATCGAGGCAGCCGCCTCGTCCTAGGGAGTGAGGAGTTAACCCCTTCCCACCACGAGCCCGCTTACCTCCGGCTGTGGTGGGGGTCAGCAGGGGGCTTTGCGGCTGCTGAGAGGGTGTCTGGGGGGCTTCGGGGGAGCAGGGGCGCAGCGGGCTTCACCAGTGTGTCTCTCACCGCTCCGGAGCCTAACTGATCATTGCTAAACCAAAATATTTTGTGGTGCATTCATTTTTAAGCAATAAATAAATACCAATCCAGTCACAATGGGAGACAAACTCTGAACAATTCCAATTTTAAAATAGTGGTAAGGCAATTAACAAAAGAAAAGTTATTATAAAAAATTATAAATTCCTATACCTTTTTAATAGAAATGATAAAGCAAAAACAAGGAAAAAGTGCAATATGAAATGGACTATTAGGATGCTTTTACATGTAGCCCAGGTAACTGCAATTGAAGGAGATTTTTAGCTGGCAGGTGTGCTGTGGGCAGGGAACCTCAGACCACTCTGTTTCCTTCTATTCCTATAGAACCAGGCCAGGACAGTCAGGGGACTCAACTATGTACAAATTTATGTACTTTAACTTATCACAAGGGCAAGGAACATGGATGTAAACATATAACACGTAACATGTAACATATGAAAGATAGCTAAACCAGTAACATAAAAAATACCCTCTGGGTAAATGACATAAAACCTTATACCAGTGCTCCAGATACAGGTAAGTCACAGGTAAGTATCTGATCTGAAACAGATAAACCCCAAAGATAAACTCAATCCCAAGGGGAAACCCCAATGCCCTTGAGCTTTTCCCAAGCCCTACAAAGAAGCTGGTAACTTTAGGGAGACCCTCCCTGTGGGACTTCCCGTTTCAGAAGCCCTTAACTGACTGGGGGACAGGTACTCCCCTCCCCTGTGGGAATCCTTTTCTTTGCAACTCACAGCTCCCAGGCCTGTAGGGTGGTCATCCTCTGCGCCAGTCTGCTCTCTTGCCTGCAGTGGGCTTCGGGGGGTCACTGTTCCCACTATGCAGGGCTTCTGGGGCCTCTGGCTTGGCCCTGTCTGCTGGCTCAGTAGCCCGATCACGATCTGGCTCTCTGGACTCGACCTTTTGCTATAGGTCAGAGGCCTGGGCTGCACCAGGCTCTTTCCACTCCCAGACCCTCTGTGCAGCACTTCTTGCACTAAGCTGCCAGCCTTATTCCAGGGGTTGAGGACCTGAATTGCCCAAGCGCTCCAGAGGTCCTACTCTATGCACCATCCTGTGCACCGTGTCTCTGGCTGCATGCCAAAGTTTGCTGACCTGAGCTGCCTCACGCAGCTCCCAGGGTCTGGATGCCATGTACCATACTGCACACCAAGAGCCTAGCTGCTGGAGCCATCTGCTATTACCCACGGATGGAAGTCTTCAGGGGAGATTCTGGGCTACTGCTTTGCCCTGCTGAGCAGCTCTCCTCAGCTCTTCTAAGCCCTGCTTTTCTCTGTCCTGGATGTGTTCTCCTGATGCTGGGCATGCAGCTCCTTTTATATGCTCCAGGGCTTCGCTCCTCAAGTCTTCCAGACCTGAGTGTTGCAGTCTTCAATCAGGTCCGGGGTGGAGGGAGGAACTCCTTTCCCCCTCCCCTCAGGAAAGGGGCATGACTGAACTCCTGTTGCTGCCTCCTGATTGGAGGATGAGCTCCATCAATCAAAACAGCAAGATTTTGAGCCTGGGACTCAACCCAAGTTCCAAAAGGCAAACCTGCTACATACAAATAACGGAGATTTAGTTCTCCCTAAATTGACATAGTAGGTTTTTAATTGTGTTGTTTGAAAACCCACCATTTCAATTTAGGGATTTCTGTCACATCACATAACATCACAGTATGTCATAACCCCACCTGTCAGCTTCGCCCCCCCCGCCCCCCACCTTCTGCTGTGGAAAGACTCCAAGAAAAGTGGTGAGGGGCCTGATCCCTTTTTCCCACCAGAGCCTACCTGCCTTTTTGATGGCAGGGGGTGGGGGGCAAGCTGCCAGCACATTGAGTGGTCCCTGAGCTGCAGGGGACCCTGGTCCTTCCCTCCATGGTGATGGTGCCCCCTTGGCAACACTCACCCACTAACAGCCCACCTGGGTGGTCCTATGGGGCTCTGACTCCACAAAGTGAAGCACCAGGCCTGTGCTGCTTAGGCAGGCAAGCAGGTTCTAAGAGAAAACAAAAACAAAAAACTATCAGGCTCCTTGCTGCTTTTTTTCCCTTTTTTTTTTCCCCCTCAGTGGAGTCTACTTGCATGAGCTGCCTTTGTGCTGCACAGCCCTGAGCTGCATGGAGCCTGGTGCTTCCCTTCATGGTGGCAGCATGCCCCCCTAGGACTGCTCAGGCAGGATGCTAGCAGGCACCCACCAGGACATGCTGGAGCACACAGTGCTCTGGCATGCATGGCCCTCTGGTAGTGGTGGGGTTTCATGCTCTGGGATTTCCCCAGTGCATCAAGGAACTGAATGGGACCTACATCCTCATCACCTGCCCACCCCATGGTGACCACCACCTACTATAGCCAGAGGGACTTTCATTCGGTTGTGCTCCAGACAATCATTTACCACTGCAGTGTCTTCACAAACATGAGTGCTGGCTTGGTGGGCACAAATTCACTTTGAGTTCACTGAAAACAATCTCCCCTGAGTCATCATTGCAGCCTGCATGCTGCATAACATCTGTGAGGATGGGAGGAGCTTTTTTATGAGGACTGCACAGAGGAAGCACAGTGGGAAGAGGACACCTGGCAGTAGGAGCACCAGCTGCAGCAGCACAAACAGCTGTGGGCCTCCCTTGCTGAGGCCACAGGTGAGCTGCATGCTAGTTCTAAGGGGCCAGGGCACTGGGTGTGAGAGGCACTGGCTGACCACCTCCTGCACTCCCTGCTTTAGCCTTCCTGGACAGTTCCCAATGGACCCCCCCAACCTACTGCCTAACCCCAGAAAATGCTTGCTGAAGACACATTTCTGAAGAACAACAGTTTGTATTCCCTTTACATTAAAGAGACACCACCTCCCTCCATTCCAAACAAATGGAACCCCTCACTTCCACCCCAACAAACAGAACCTCTTCCCCCTCCCTCCCAGTAACAGAGCCGCTCCACCACCCACCCCATTCATCAAAGTTAAAACACTCTCTATCCCATGCAAACTATTTACAATGTGGTTTGTGCCCCCTCCTGGCATGTGTGGCTGTGGGGTTGGAGTGCCTAGGGGGCAGAGCCTAGGCAGGGTAGCTGGGTGGTGGGGGTCCCAGAACAGGGGCTTCTGGCTGGTGGAAGTGGTGCCTAGGCCCAAGGGGGGGCCTTCTGCTGTGTGGTGCGTGGCTTCCCAGGGGCAGTCAGGGCTAGGTTAGTGGTCAGGCAGTGGGTGACATGAAGACAACCACCAAGGTCTGGATGGTGTCCAGCTCCCAGCAGTCATAACCCATGACCTACACTGCCCTGCCCAGGACTGCAGTGTTCTCCTGCAGGGCTTCCACCTGCTTTTGCACCAGAATCAGGAGCTGTGCCTGGAACTCCTGGTCCACCTCATCCTGTACCTCCTTGTACCAATCCCTCACCTCCTCATGCTGGTCCCACATGTCCTAGCAGGCCATAACTTCTATCCACCACCTGTCCTGGTGGGCTATGTCCTCAACCAGTGAGTCCTCTGCATCCACCATGTGCTCATCCAATGCTGTCATCAGCTGGTCCAACAGGAGGGTGCAATCTTGAGTTGTTCTTCTGGGGAGCTGGCGTATCTGCACGGCCCTGGCCATGGGTGGTGGCAATCCTGAGCCCACATCCCAGTTGCCAACTGCAACCTCCGTGCATGTGCATCTGCAGAATCTGCAGAGCCATGAGAAAGAAGCTGTTTGTCACAGTTTACAACATTTATTAGAAAGGATTCTCTGCATCAGGGGCTCAGATCAGGGGTTGGGTGCACACAGGTACACATGGACCATGATAAGTAAAGCAGATAGGCCATGGCCTAGGTGTCTGAGAGCTGAGACCCCCATTCCTTCTCATTCTTCATGGGCATGTGGGGCACTGAGTACTGGCTGCAGGCAGCCTGCCTCACCCACCCCATTCCCAGGACAGGGCGGAACAAGGCACACTCCTGGCAGTACCTGCTGCCATGGATCCAGACCTTGCTTCTCCCACTTTTCTCCTGCAGGTCAGCTGCTCTCCTAAGCTTCTGTCAAGCCCATGGAACCCAGGCTCAGGGTCACAACTGGATGACTGGAACAAGTCAAGGAGCTGCCCATGCCTCTGCCCTTCCCACAGGGAGCCTCTCCAGGAGGGCACCCCAGAAATAGCCCCCCCTACACTGGTGTTGCAACCTGAGTGTTCCCCCGCTGCACTGTACCAGGCTCTGCATGAGAAGTTGTTCACACAGACCAGGGGGTGCCCGACCCACTATGCTCCAATGCTGCTGATTGCCATGATGCCCCAGACATATGTGCACAACTGGCATAAGACTCTGAGTTTTGATGGTGCAGCACACAAGCCCAGGCTTCCCCACAACCTTAACTGCCACCTGGAGGGTTACCTGTGGCTATGCTGCATGTCCCTGCTCACCACAACTAAAGAGGACATTGTTGCCAGCATCAACACATTCCTTGGCATGTGAGAGGTCTATGCCCACCTACCTGTGGGGGCAAGGGCTGCTTAATAAAGTTTTCCAGTTTCCCACCTCCCTGCATGGGAGGAGAATGGACCTTGGGGACCAGGGGTGTGCTGCCAGGCTGCCCTGTGGAGGAAAGGCAGGGGCAGGGCTGGGGGAAGGGGCATGGGCCAGGGTGGGTAGGGCCCTCCCTCTAGTGTGGAACTTACCATATGCCTGCGGTTGGCAGGGCCAGCGGCTCCACTCACACCTCCCGGCCTGTGGCTACAAGCAGACTCTTTGAATGGCAGGGTGGAACATAGCATATAGGCATCCAGGCAGTTCCCCCCACTCCCTGCAAGGGAGAAGCTGGCAGTGCTGGCAGCTGGTGGTGACATGGCTGGTTGTACCTCATTCCTGGAGCTGAAACTGTGGAGCTATCAGGGCAGACACTACCCTGGGCTCCCTAAGATGCTGGTGGATGCTACAGGCAGGGAACTTGGTGGGAGGGTTTGCTTGGGCACCACTCTTACCAATCTACTCTCACTATCTAAACAATATCTACTCCTCTGAAGGTATTGGCCTTCCAGGCCCTTACCTTCACACATACATACACAAGTAGAGAGGATTGACTTCCTAAGGTCCACACACACTCTGGCACATATATGATAATTGATAACACACTTAATAGGTGTGGTGACCCTTCCCGGGTCAGCATCTCCTGGACATCCACACCAACAGGTGATGGTGACTCACTGTGCCCCAGGTTCTGCCCCAGGTGTCAGTCTACATAAAATTATTGTGCTATACATTGATCACACCTTTCCTCAGATACAATCATTTTAAATAGGCTGACACCTGTCAGTCAGCTTACACTTTACACCAATCACCTCTCACATTACCTCACTCAGGTGTTGTAACATTCATCCTGCCACCTTAGCTCTTGTGGGGCAGAACTCTATAAGTAGGTCAATTCGAGCAGTAGGTCAAAAGTTCACCCACTGACCACTCTGGGGGACATTGTGGCTTTCAGCCTCAACAGGTGATGGTGATCCACTGTGCCTGTAAGGCCTTGACTTTTATGCAGCACTGTCACACCAATTGGTCATGCCTATGCTCCAGCATTTGGCCTGAAAGCCCCACCCCATGTGAATTGGCACTGCACCTCTGCCTTGTCCCACTGCTCCGTGAAGTTGACAGTGTCCTCCTCTGACCAACTGGGGCTTCAGGTGGTGGGCACTGGCCTCAGTAATGATGAGGCCATAGGGGCCCCTGTTCCAGCTTTCCAGGCTTCCATGCAGCTGTCCTTGTGGTGCCAGGCCTGGGCAGTTGCCTGCAGTGCCCAGTACAGGGACACAGTGTGGGACTGACAGATGTATGACAAAGCTATGCCTCACAGCACCTGCTCGAGGCTCCAGGCAGGCTGCTGGAGGGTGGGCTGCAGGTAGCTGGACCTGGCCCCAGGGGCCAGGAACTGGCTGCAGCTAGGTCTGGATGCTAACAGGCCTGGCAGGAGCCTGGAGTAGCCTGCAGGTGCTGATGGTGCAGACCTGGCAGCTGTGCAGCACTGAAGTACCAGGCAATAGTGCTAAGGTGCAAACAGGCTGGCACAGCTGATCCGCAGTCTTCCCAGGAGGGACACAAGAGCCTAGAATGGCCTCAAGCTGCCTATGTGTGCCCCAGGGATGCAAATTCCTGCTGGCTTTTAATAGCCTGAGTCTGCCAAAGAGGTAGCCCAGCCATGGGGCAAGGGAGACTCCCAGGCCTGGAGTCTTAGGGCTAGCCTCAGGCTGCCCCCCTAGTGGCAGGGCTGACTGGAAGCAAATCTGCTCCTAATTGGCATCTATATGTCTTGCTGTATAGTTACTACCCATAAATAATTTATTACTTGCATTTGTAGGTAGCAAATTTACTCGTGAGTAGCATCATTTACTGCTTAGTAAGCATGTGCACGTGCAAACATGTGCTTACTGCACAGTAAACTATGCTACTGCACAGTAAGGCATCTTGTTTAGATGTACCCACTGAGGACAGGATCAGTAGTAATTTTAAATTATGGCAAGAAAAATATATGGTTGATATTGGAAAAAAATATTTCTAGCTGTAATGATAGGTAAGCACTGAAACAAATTTTGTAAATGTGGTGTTTCCATTACTGGAAGTTTTTAAGAATTGGTTGGACAGTCACGTATTAGAATGCATTCATCTGTTTTGGGTCATGGGATGGATTCCTTGAGGCCCCTTTTCTCTTATTCTATTTTCTCTTATTCTATGATTCACACCTTTGCAATGAGAGTGGGAAGAGGATGAAAAATTCTTCTGAGGAGTCAGCAGAAGAACAAACATGAAGACAGATTTTATTCCATCTAATTAGGCATGTAAGTGAATGTAGGCATCTATATGCAATTCTATTCTAGTTTAAGTCCCTGAAAATCTGTTGATACAAAAGGTGTATGGGCCCTCCTCCCAGAGGCTGCGGAATGGGATGGGCCACCCAGGCCATGGCCCAAACAATGTTTAGCACAGCAATGCAAACACAGCCCCACTCCCTGCCTGCCTGCCCCCCTCCCCCCCCGACATGTACAGTGGCAGCCACAATGGCCGCAGCCCTGGCGGGAGGGAAGGGTCACAGTCCCCTGCAGCCAATGCATCAACGCACTGGAGTAGGGCCCCCATGACCCATGGTCATGCCTCACAGATGTAACCACCCTATGGGTTACTGGCTCCTTGCTCTGTTTTTCCTCACACCAGCCTACCTCTGGGCTATTGGCACTTTGGCCGCCTCAGTCTCCAGCTGTAGCTTTCCTGGTCTTTGGTCCTTCTCCTTAAACCTTGGCCCCACTCCTAGCCCAGTTGATATCCATGGGCTCCCCAGCCCCACCAGTCTTCAGCTGTGGCCCTTCTTGGCCTTTGGACCTTCCTGAAACCTGGCCTTTCTCCTAGGCCAGTGAGACCTATAGATATCCTGGCTCTACCTGCTCCCCAGGCCATCTGGACCTGTTTTCCCTCTGGGCCTTCTCTCCCTGAGCCATCTGGGATCTCCTTACCTCTTGGCACCTTAGCCCCTTCCACAAACCACCAGAATTGCTTACCCCACCTCAGATGTTGACCAGGAGCCCTGCTCATCACAGTCCATCTCCCCATAGTTGGTTAGCTCCTGCTTTGGGCTAATATCCTGATAACCCAGTGCTTATGAGACTCCAAATTGCCCCCTGGCACACCTACAGGCAGCTTCCTAGGCAGCCTGCCTTCTCTTATAGTAGCAGGATCACCAAGCCTCCTGCTACAAGTTAATCACAGCCTGATCTTATGTAAGAGAGAATTTGCCCCACTACTCCATGGTGTTAGGAATTCTGTGCCAGAGCTATAGTTGATGTATTCCCCTTGGGTCATTAGAGCTGGGGATCTGGTCTCTTATTATTATGATATTCCAGTTTTTGATACTGAAATCCATAAAGGACACATTTTACTCCTAGTGTTATTTTTCCCTTACTCAAAATTGGTTTTGTTCGGTTATCTTCTCTGGAATGACCTTTGCTATGAAGGAGTTGAGGATTCTCTAGCATTTGCCACCAGTATTATTTGTATTGAAGTTTAAATATTAAGGGCTCAAAATCGGTTGTTTTGAGAGACTTGCTTAGGTACAAGAATTATTCAGTACAACTTTCAAAGCTCTATCTTTTATGCGTTTTATCTGTACTGTATAGCGTATATACATAGGTACAGTTATACTTATATAACTGTGTACGTTTATATATATATAACACTTGACTATTATATTTAATTTCAGGACACACACACATACATACATATATATGCATATATATGTACATATATATCTACATTGTATATATACACACACATACATATATACATAAATACATATATATGCATATGCGTATATATACACACATATACATAAATAAATAAACATGTGTGTGTGTGTTTAACTTTATATAAAACTACATGAGAATTAAATGAAATTGTGAGCTTCCTTAGTAGCACAAAGGAAATCAGGAACAAAGTTTATTGTGCCATTGCTCAAAGCTTAAATTTTAGGTAAGGATTACTTTTAACAGTTTCACTGTACAATCGCAATTCCCAAATGGACAGAAGTTAGCATAATTCAGAAAGCAAAAATAGAAGTGTGACCATTTTAGCATGTAAAGGTTCAGTCTTGTCTATTCAGATTAGGTATTTGATTTGATTTTCATTGCATGGAATTAATAAATTAGTCATTTATCCTGAAGTCAAGATAAAAGTTAAGAAAAACAAAAAAGAATATATTTCTACTACCAATATTTTGAAGGTTCCTTAATGTCTACACTGGGTACTGCTTCATTGTCAGTGTAATCTACTGATAGCAAAGAATGTAGTAATATAGTCTAAATCTAAAAACCAAGCACAAAGTCAATAAGAATGATTTTGTTTTACTGTTTTTCAAGTGTTCTATAGTCTCAATATATCATGTATCAGTTATTTTCACAATGTAAGCAGCACCAGTGGCGGCACAAATTAGCTGATGGTTAACAGAATGAACAAATTAATAAGAAACATTGAATAATAAAAGTGATTTTCATAGTGGATTTAAGAAAATTACTATCTTACTAAATACAAGCAAGATAAAATTGCTCAATCAGCATAGTGCTTCAATTACTTTCTCAACCTATCTCCATTACCTACAGAACCTTGCCATTTCACATTTTGACATGACATTTGTTTCTATGAGCATGTGTGCTTTATACTGTATCTCAGTGCAGATCTCATATCTCTGTATCTCACATCCAGAACTCATTAGGCTAACCTGCTAGCCTGTTACAAAACCATCTTTAATATCACAATTTCAGTCTTTCAACAAAAGAGAGTATTACGAATGATGAAGTTGGCCATCACCACTCCAGTAGGTCTCATTCTCTTGGGCTATTGCAGCAATTTCTGACTTGGTGAATCATGCTGTTGTCACTGTTCTGGCTGACATCTCAAGGATAGTGTCTATCAAAAGGACATCCCTAGAAAAGAGTGTCAGTGCTTGCTGACAACCTGAGAAAATCAGTCACAACACTGAACAGCGGCGATGATGATCTGCCTCTGCCTCTTCCTTCAAGTGATTTGTTGAAAGGCCAAAAGTATCCATTGAAGAGGCACTAACAAAATACTCAGTATCTTGTAAGCATAATTAAAGCACAGCTAAGATTATAAAGACAACTGGAAGGCACTGTAATACAGCAATTATAGGAACTGAGTGTGTGGTTGATTAGAATGGAAGATACTTCAGAAAGAGAAATTCTGTGATGTTCATTGGTGTAGTCTCTTAAAACATATGAGGTGAGGGTAAAAAAAATAACTGGTGGGAAATTAAGTCGCAAACCAGCTTGAGGAAAGAATAGCTAGAGCTGAGTAGTATAAAGGGCCATATGTCACTTCTTCTTGTATACCATCCATGAAACAGACTTGCATAAGGGCTCAGTCCTGCAAGGTACTTTGGACCTCATCCAGTAAAGCAATTAAGTGCTACTGCATGTTTCTGGCAAGGGAAAATAACTTTGCAAGTGATACAGTTTGGTAAAACCTGTAAAGTGTTGGGTTTTGTAGATTTGGTGTTCCTTTTTTAACCAAAAATTGAGATTATTTTTTATAATCAGAAAAAGCCAGAGTCCCTCTGGCACTCTTTGCCTGCTTAGGATCTGCCTCCCATACTAATTTATGATGAAACCACTCACTCAGCAAAGAACATGGAAGGTGACAAGTCCTTAGCCAGTAAAATTCACTTTGCTGAAATGATATTTTAGGATCATAGATGGAAAAAGACCTACTGGAACATCTGCTCCATTCTGTAGCCAGTGCAGGATTGTTGTTTACGCTATATCTCTTCTCATGAAATGAATAGTCAAGATTTAATGATCCAAGTGATGGGGCAATAGAATGGATAACAACTCTAAGAAAGCCACTGTAAAGTTCATAGTAATGTCTATGTATCCTATAAACAGCTTTCAAGGAAATGAATGGTATCTTTAAAAAAGAAATCAACACACAAAAGTAGGATAAGTGAAATGTGTATGTGCATACATATATATAACATGATGCACACAAGTCTAATGTATTAATTATGTAATTACATATGCTTAATATATGCATGTATCAAGATAGATATCTATGTATATAAAACAAGGACTGTAATCTGGAAATTTTGTAGAAAGTATTGCCTCTTTTAGAAAGAGCAAATTAAAAGGTCATTCACCTTTCTGAAAGGTTGATTGTTAATCCGATTGCAACAGTACAAACAGGGCCTTTAAATGCTGACTCAAAAAAACCCTATACCAAGAATAAAAGAGGCACAAGAAATACATAAAGCAAGCAATTTTGTCGCTTGTTCTTCATCATCATACATCTAAACATCGATGTAATAACTTAGAAAATAAATTAAATGAATGTTATTAACTTTGTAGTATGTTTTACTTCTGCATTTAGTTTTTCTTTCCTCCTAGGCATTTGGCTTCATAACCTTATGCTATCTGCAATGACTATTAAATCTCAAACTACCTGCTGAGTTCTTACAGTTTTTCTAATTTGAGCTTTACTCTTGATGTGGACATAGCCATTCAGAGAAATTCCAAACTTGTCTGATGTGTTAATGTTGTATTTGTTGCTAATGTAAATGCTGGTCATAAGATAGAATGGTATATATATTGTTTAAATATTTGCTGCAGCCTAGTAAAGATTTTTAGTTTGACTCAGCCATGGGTATCTCTTGTTTATACTATTTTTAATATTTGAGATCTTCTACACTTTTAAACGGCATTGATCATTGAATTCCTATTGTTTAAAGAAAACGTATTTTCTTGAGACATTACAGAAAAAAGCACACATTCCATATTCTTAGTCAACAGACTCCCAAATACCTTTCCAGCCTAAAGCACATGATGTCTTTCCAACAGCTCCTTGAGGATATCTAGTTATCAGTTCAAGCTCAATATAATAATCAGTTCAAGTTCTTAATTAGCCAAATGTAATCCTTTCTTCCCAATCCCTGTAACAATCTTTGTCTTGGACCTTTCTAGGTCCACACATCAATTTTGAGATTTCTTTTTGTACAACATATTTCTATACCTTTCCTATACACCCACACTGCTATCTCTCATCTCTTGTCTCATCTCATAGTTCATTACTGCTTCACCCTTTCCTCTGGCCTACCCCATTGACAGCTATGTAAAATGCTGCTGCAAAGATCATTTCAATTGCTTAAAATATCACCCTTATTTCTCCATCTTTACATTTGGCTCCTTCTTCTCTGCTGCACCAAATGCAAAGTTTTGTGTTTATTTCCAAAGCCCTTCGGAGCCTAATATAATCTTACAGTCAGTGTGAAAAACTTAGCTTTTGCTTCCATTCAAACCGTGATGCCAGCCCCTATCTTGTTTTCTACCATGTTTCTCCTCATGCTGGGGAGAATCTCCGCAAAGAGATTTATGGAAAATCTCTCCATAAATATCCACAAAGCTACCTAAGCAACAGGGCTTCTGGTTTTATCTGATAAAAACAAAAAACAAAAACCAACACTTTGGGGGTTAAAAAAGTAATCCAAAATCCAATTTTTTCTGTGATTAAAATGAAATGCCTCAAATACATAGATGTTAGAGCAGTTCAAAATTTCACTGGCTGTTTCATTTTGATACTGTTTCGACTCATTTTGAAATCAGTGAAATCAAAACAAAATGAAGGGCTTTGATGCAGTCTTGAAACAAACTGAGGGCAGTCTAAATGTTTTGAAAGTTTTGAAAGATTTTGCGTTACAAAGCTGAGGCTGGGCTTCCTTGCAGGGAAACAGAAAGCAAGGAGAGGGGGGAAGGACACAGTGAGGGCTCACCTTAACACACACGCACAAAGTGAGGGCATGCCTTAACATGCATGCTGGAGAAGAAGCTCCTGCAGGAGAGGAAAGAAAGGCTCTGTCACAGTTTGGCTGCCTGAGATGCTGCTGGTGCTACCATGTAGTTTCATAGTTTCTAGGGTCGGAAGGGACCTCAGCAGATCACCAAGTCCGACCCCCTGCCATGGCAGGAAAGAGTACTAGGGTCAAACAACCCCAGGTACCCCAGGTGTACATCTAGCCTCCTCTTACAGACCCCCAGGGTAGGAGCCAGCACCACTTCTCTTGGAAGTTGGTTCCAGACCCTAGCTGCCCTGAAGTAGCGCCTCCTGATATCTAACCTAAACCTGTCCTCTACCAACTTGTGACCATTATGTCTAGTTAGTCACACCTGGTAGTGCTCAGGGGAACAGGGACTCCCTCAGTGCCTCCCCTCTGACTAGTTGTAACAAGCCACTAGATCCCCCCTCAGCCTTCCCTTGTGGAGGCTGAACAGGTTCAGGTCCCGTAGCCTCTCTTCGTAGGGCCTGCCTTGCTGCCTCCTGATCATGCGAGTGACCCTCCTCTGGACCCTCTCCATGATGTCCACATCCCTCTTGAAGTGCAGCGCCCAGAATTGGACGCAGTACTCCAGCTGCGGCCTGACCAGTGTCGCACAGATGGGGAGGATCACCTCCTTGGACCTGCTTGCGATGCATCTGTGGATGGCCTTCCTTACTGCATCCCCACACTGCTGGCCTATGTTCATCTTGGAATCAATGATGACTCCAAGATCCTTTCTGACTCTGTACTGACAAGAAGGGAGTTCCCCAACCTGTAGGTATGGTGCTGGTTGTTCCTCCCCAGGTGCATCAGTTTGCACTTGTCGGTGTTGAATCCCATCCTATTCTCATCTGCCCACCCCTGTAACCTGTCTAGGTCCAACTGCAGCCTATTCCTCCCTTCTAGCGTGCCCACATCCCCCCACATCTTAGTGTCATCAGCAAATTTGAACAGGGTGCTTTTTACACCCTCGTCCAAGTCACTGATGAAGATGTTGAACAGTGCGGGCCCAAGGACCGAGCCCTGGGGACCCCACTGCCCACTTCCCTCCAAGTTGAAAATGACCCATCCACCACCACTCTCCGGGTATGGCCCGCCAGCCATTTGACTGTGTGGGTGTCGACACCACAGTCTCCTAGTTCTTAATGACAACGGGGTGAGAGACGGTGTCTAAGGCCTTCCTAAAGTCCAGAAAGACTATGTCCACTGTTACCTCTGCATCTAAGGATTTGGTGATCTGGTCATAGAAGGCCACCAGGTTGGTCTGAAAGGACTTGCAACTGACGAACCCATGTTGATTGCCTCTAAGCATAATCTCCCCTGCTGGCCCCTCATGGATATGCGCCAGAATAATTTTCTCAAAAAGCTTGCTCAGGATCAAGGTAAGACTAACTGGCCTATAGTTTCCCGGGTCTTCCTTCCTCCCCTTTTTGAAGATGGGAACCACATTGGCCCTCTTCCAGTCCTCTGGCACCACACAAGAGCACCACGAGTGCTTGTAAAGCCATGCCAGGGGTCCCACAATGACCTCAGCCAATTCCCTCAGGACTCTAGGGTGGAGATCGTCTGGACCAGCTGATTTGAAAACATCCAGTCCTTCCAGAAGTTCCCTAACTAGTTCCTTACTAACCCTTCGCATAAGTGTGCCTTCCCTGGGACCTAAGGGGGGCACAGAGGGGGGTGACTGTTCTAGTCCCTGCTCAGGTAAATGGAGGCAAAGAACTCGTTAAATATGTTGGCTTTGTGGTGTGACGACCAAATTTTCTAGCGTGTTCTGCAGGGGCCCCACACTACCCGGAATCTTCTTTTTGCCCCCTGTGTATTTAAAAAAGGACTTCTTGTTGTCCTTAATCTGGGAAGCTAGTCCCAGTTCCACCTCTGCCTTGGCCTTCCCGACTGCCCCTCTACATCCCTGAGCAACTGCAGTATAGTCATCCCTGGTGATGTCCCCTCCCTTCCGTTGGGTGTACACCTCCCTTTTAGCTAAGAGACATTCCCGGATGCTTTTGGTGAGCTATGGGGGCTTATGTGCCCTCCTGCTTCCTTTGATCCATGTTGGGATTACCTCCCTTTGGGCTTGGAAGATCGTCTCCTTAAGGAGCAACCACTCTCCTTGGACACCTGTCTCCCTTCCCCTCTGGGACCTCAGTGCTTCCCTGACTATTCTCCTTAGCTCATTGAAGTCTGCCCTACTGAAATCTAGGGCTGCTGCCTTCTATAGGCCTTTGCCACGTTGCACTGGATGGTGAATTCCAGCAAGCGATGATCACTGTCACCCAAGTGATCAAGCACCCACAGCCCCTTCACAAGGTCATCACCCATGGCCAGCACCAGGTCCAACAAGGCATCTCCCCTGGTGGGGCTGTGCATCTCCTGGGTTAGATGGAGGTCCTGCATTCTGGCTAGGAACTTATGTTCAGGTCCCCCATGATGACCACATCCTTTCAGCTAACTACCTCCATGAGCTGACTTAAGAATTGCTGGTCTAGCTCTTCCCCTTGGTTGGGAGGTCTGTAGTAGACCCCTACCATTAAGTCTCTTTTCCCTTGACTGCCTTGTATACTAACCCAAAGCACTTCAGAGTGGCCCTTCTCTGATTCTTTGCTAATTGATGAGGATGTGTATTCCTCCTTAATATAGAGAACCATGCCCCCACCTTTCCTTCCTATCCTGTCCCTCCTGTACAGCCTATAGCCCTTGACATTCACCGCCCAGTCATGCATTGGGTCCTACCATGTTTCAGTGATTCCCACTATGTCTGGGTTGGTGTGAGCTAGCTGGACAGTAAGTTCCTCCTACTTGTTTCCCATACTACGAGCATTTGTGTAGAGGCATTTGAGGCCTCCTGTGAATGTGTGCACTCACCCCCTATTTTCAGCATTACCGTGGCCCCTGTCGCTTACCTGTGTATATGTTCCACTCATTGGCCTAAGCTGGGCTGTACTTGTGGGTGTTGCTTGGTCTGGCAATCTGATATTTCCTCTGCCCTCATCTTCTGCTTCCCCCAACGAGCCTAGTTTAAAGCCTGCCAGCCTAGAAGAGAACACAGACTTACCTTTAGGGGAAAGGTGGAGCCCATCCCATCTAAGCATTTCTCTTGTTGTGAAGTGCTGCTCATTGTCGAGGAAACCAGAGCTCGCCTCGAGACACCATTCCCGAAGCCTCCAGTTGGTCTCCACGATGCACGTTGCATGCCGTCTTCCACATCCTCTCACTGGTAGGATAGAAGAGAAAACCACCTGTGCACCTATCTCCTTCAGCACACATCCCAGAGCATGGTAGTCATCCATCAGACGATCAGGGATTTTCCTGGCCGCATCATTAGTATCCACATGGATTAGGACCATGGGGTAGTAATCGGTGGGCTGGATCATGGCTTGGATCATTCCCTTCATGTCCTGAATCTTTGCTCCAGGTAGGCAGTAGACCTTGCATGTTGAGGTTTCCTGGCAACAGATGGGGCCCTTTGAACCTCTCAGGATGGAGTTGCCTATGACAATCACTTGACACTTTTTCCTCCTGGCCTGCTTAGCTCCTTCAGTCTGCTCGGAACATGGAGAGCATGAAGTTGGTCACTAAGTTATTCTTTATATTACCTGTTGTTATTGAAAGTGGTGGACTGGACTGAGCCAGTAGGGGAGGAGGAGAACTCATTGGGGCACACTACCATGTCATATAGAGGCCACAGCACCGGTGAGCTCTTGTCACACGTCACAAGTTTTGCTTGTCAGCGTCTTGAGGTGCATTTTCCCAGAAAACCCTGCACCTATCTCCTTGAAACCAGGCAGGCTTCATGTCCTCAGTAGGGGCTACCACATCTACAGTTTTCACCCTGCTGTGCCTTAACACACAGTGACATGAGTTTTGCTTGTCAGCACCTTGAGGTGCAGTTTTCCAGAAATCCCTGCACCTATCTCTTTGAACATTGTCAGGCTTTGTGGCCTCAGCGGGGGCTACGACCTCTGCTGTTTTTACTCCCCTGTGCCTTCAAACTTACAAGTGACATGAGTTTTGCTTCCACAATTTTGAGGTGCAATTCCCCAAAAACCTTTGCATCTATCTCCTTGAAGCTTGGCAGACATCGTGCCCTCTTAAGGAGCTACTATTCCTGCTCTTTTAATCCAAATCTGCCAAAAAATAGAAGAGTTATAGTCAATTTCATGCTTCCCCATTATAGCCTATGAGTGAAACAAAGCAGCGTTGAAACCGTCAAAACAGGAAAACAGTTTCAATGATGGAACGGTGCTTCAAAACTTAATGAAACTTGAAACGAATCACTGTCCCACTGAACATGGGTGACTAGTGCCACTTAGTCAGGGAGGGTCACATGCCCCACCAGTCAGCGACTGGGAAAGTTCCCCCACGGCCAATTTCGCCAACTGGGGGGAGTCCAGCTGTGGCAAAACTCACCAACCAAGGGCGGGGATGGGGTTCCCCTGTGGCAAAACTCACTGACCAGGAAGTGGCTATGGGACTCCCAAAGCAGTGCTCTTGGAAATGGCCATGGTGCTATATCCAGTGCTCCCACTCTCTGGACAGTGCTCACCGGGGGGCACCAGCATGGAGCACAGCCTGTCAGGGAGTGTACCAGTGCTCACTACACATTGCCATAGCCATTGAAATGGCAAAATGAAAGTTGAAACAAAACAGTGCTGTTTCGCACAGCCCTAATAGATGTATACATAATGGTGTTCCATTTTGATCACAGAAAATGTGGATTTTGGGTTACTTTTTATAATCCAAAAATTAGGGATTTTTTTTTTTATCACAGGAAACCAGGATCGCTGCTAATTACCCACCTTTAATCCATCTTTAAAGCTCTCTGGCAGCAGTTAGTAAGTACTAGTGTGCTAAGAGAACTGCCTGTTATGCTGACCTGTACAGTCCCCATAATATCCTATACAATCTCCTGTTCTTATACATCTGTCTCGAAGGAGAATATTAGGCCGGTTCCATAGGTTCCATTTCACCTATTAGGTGGGTAAGTGCTTGAGTATCTGAAAAACTGATAATGTAAAAGGCATCTTGGTTCTTTAATGAACTTTTTTATAATTCAGTTTTAGGGGCATGATAGCAGTGTGTTATAAAAGTAGATGCATTAATAATTGTCAGGGACTTCAGCAAAGTGGAACAGAATTTTACTTTGGTGCCTGAGTGTGGTATTCTTTCATTGCCTAACAGTTGTGCTTTGCTTTGCTTGCTTTCAAAATGGCCACTAACCACTGTGGCCCATCCTCCTCCCTTCTGGGTTCCTTTTAGAGGTAACCCATTTTTAACTGGAATGGCTGAAGGCTACTTCCAGTGCTCCACTGCTGGGTCTTCTACCCCTCTGGACTGGAGTTTTGGTCTCTGGCCTCTACTGGAGTGGAGGAGTCCGCTTCTGCTGTGGGGGTGTACATATGCTGCAAAAAATGTCTTTTATGCTGCCTGGGTGAGTTCAGTCCTCATCATTTTCCTCAGCTGCCTTGCCTTGGTGCATGATGTGGTAGTAGATGTGTCTGTCAGGTGAGTTTTTTGCATTGTGATGCCCTTAAACACACTGACCATTTGGGTGGTAACCTCTAATGTCCCTCCATTTCTCTTAAACAGTGAGCTCACTAACTGCCTGAGCCCTTATGGCATGGTAAGGGGATTGGTCTGTAGACTACTTGGCAGTAAGGTTTCTGAGCTCCAGCATGTCCTGTCTTTTAAAAGGCAGATGTTCATGCTTCTTCACAGGGTGGGTCAAGGTTTTTCACAGGGTGGGTCAAGGTCTGCCCCACTTCATGTCCCTCCTGATTGATGGGAAGCATTATGAGGTCTACCTCACTATTGGAAACATCTTGTGCTTTCACTGTGGCAGTAGGTCCCATCTGGCTGCCCAGTGCCTGAAGAAGCTGCCCACAGTGAAGCTACCTATGGTTGTGCCTGATGGTGTCTCATCTGCCTCTGGTGCAGAAGCCATGTTGGGTGATGGGTGTGGGCTTTCATCCCAGCCATTGTCCACTTTGTCAGTCAGTTGTCTCTGTGGAGATGGACCTCTACCTTTGCCCACAGGGGAGGTTTTGGCTCCTCCTGCTGAGAAGGGCAAATCCCAGCAACAGAAGAAGTCTTCCAAGAAGGCATTGTCATCCCCTCAGAAAGTCCCCACCACTTCAGAGGGAGCTGGGTTTAGTGACCTGGACCTCCTCCTCTACCTGCCTCCTCAGCTTGTAGTGGTTGGGGGGGTTACCTGGGGGTAAGGGAGGTGGCAGAGGGGGTCCAACCCTCCCCTCACTTCTGAGCTACCTCAGCCTGATGAGGTTGACATGCAGGTTGGGCTCTCTGGGAACTGCAAGAGGCTCTGCGAGGAGAGAATCTAGCCTAGGAGTGTGCCCCCCACAAAGAGTTCAGGGACTGATTCCCGCCCCCACCCCCCCGTACACCTCAGAGGTGCTGCTCCCACAGGAGCTGATTTTGAGAGTCCTGGTGAGGGGGTACACCCCACCCCATCCCCGCAGGACTTGGCAACTCTGTGTGCATGACATATACAGATCCTCCTCCCAGGGGTCAGATTTTGATTCTGCCACTGCGGACGAGTTGAAACAAGTTCTGCCTCAGGATGTGGCATCCCCTGATTCAGCTAAGGTTGCCCACAACATGGGGAAGGTCCCCACCTCAGTGACAGAGTCTATTCCTGCCTCTAAGAAACCTCCCTGTGTTGGTTACTCTATTGAGCACCTCATTGAGTTCCTTGACCAAACCAAGCATGACTGGAAAGTTGCACAGTGTATCCATAAATGGTTCCTGGAACCTGAGACAAATTAGGCTTTCTGCTAAGTCAGAAGCAATGGCCCTGCACTCCACCCCAGGGATGTAGCGTCACAGCTTTTGCCTAAGCAAACTCATAGGTGATGTTGGGTGTCTTTTCAGGAAGCTCCAGCTGGAGAGCTATAGGCCCATTTTTTTTCCTGTCCTGCATGCTTCCACCTCTCTGGTGTATCTCTCTGATCTTTTGGCTTTGCCTATCCCTTTTTTACACACCTTACACATGGCTGCTATGGCCTTTAGTTCTCTCAGTGTCAATGGCTGTAGAGATCCTATGAAATGGACAGCTGTCTTTGATTTTCTGTATTAGAAACAACTGGATGTTGTTTTCCTGCAGGAAACTCATACTGACACAGCCAATCAGGCTGACTGGCATGTTATCTGGAGAGGCTATATGTTCCTGAATTATGGCACCTCCCTCAGTGCAGGGGTCACAATCCTGTTGTCTCCACAGCTGATGCTGACTCGGCAGTAGCTCAACAGGTCATCCCTGGCCGCCTTCTAACTATTTGCATCTCTCTGGCACAATGTCATCTCCTCTGAATTAATGTCTATGTGCCCACTGTTGGGTGGGAACAGGTTGTCTTTTTTAAAAGGACTGGTGACCTTCAGTGGCAGTAGCTGTATGGGATACCAGCCACTAGCCACATGGATCCAGCTGGTTCAGCAGTCTTCCCCTTTTGTCCATGGCAGGTAGCAGAGAATCTGTTCCATACCTTCCTCCTGTGCTACCCTCAGTGTTTTTTTCAAGATAGACCTCTTGGAAACTACCTTTAGTTTTCTTTTCCATACCAGGCATCTGAGGGGGTTGTCATCTGCCTGGCCAAATTTATGCTTGACCATGCCAAAATGGTCATCCTCAAGAGCTGCAGGAACCAGATCACTGGGACTAGTTCTGATGATGCCCTGTGGCTCTTTCAGTTCTTGGTCTGGGCAGGCCTGTCACTGGAATTTGAACATGCAGTCTTCCAGCAGACAGCACCCACTTTCCAGACACACTAGACCATTCAGAGGGTTCTCTGCAGTGTGGAAGGTCGTTGCTTGGTCCTAACACTGTAATATTGCTCACCTCTTCCCAGTGTACTGGCAGGGGTTGATGTTGTACCAGATGTTTTTGTTTGTAAACTGTGAGGGCAGGCCTTGCAGGCCATAGTGTCAGTCTCTGTCTGTTGTACCTGGGTCCCTGTGTGGGCCATCATTTGTTATACTGCCACTCCTTTTTCCTTTGTGTTTATAAAAAGTCTTTCTTTCTTTCTTTTAATGGATTTCTAATGTAAAGTGAATAATGGTGAGTAAAAAGCAAACCCAAGATTTATCACTGCCTTCATTCATCACTGAGCTACAGAGGTTTCCACTTGCTTGCTCTCTTTTTGGCTCCATGGAAGGTGAAAGGTATTTCTTTTATTGAAGCAGTGGATAGGAATAAGTAAAATGCTATAAATGGGGAGAGGAGAGCATCATCAGCTATATCAATTTCACTGTTATGGCTTTCTGCTATAAAGGCACAAGCAAGTCAGTCCAATGAATTTTTAAAACCTGAACAAAAGAGGTTTAAAGCATCTTAGCTTCAGTTACACTGATATAGGAGTGGACAAATGTGGTAATAATAAAAATAATAATAATAATATCAGAGTACTTGTACCAAAGCATAATTTAATACTAGTATAACTATGTATTTTCACACATTGAGGGTGGCAGTCTATGCTTTCCTGATTATCTAAGTGGCCATTTTTTGTACTGACATATCCAGTGGTATTCTATTCCTAGTTACATAGCCCTATATATGTGGAGGACTGTGTGTGACCACAGACCTTATCCATGCCCATTGTGGATATGCAGTGATCTTAGACATCTGAAAATGGATTTAGACAGAACCCATAACTTCCATAAGAAATCTCAGTAGCAGAAATAAACTGTATGTGTATGCCCATCCTGCCCTCTTTTATCCCATAAATCAGTAGCTATTACAGTCACAGGGAAGTTGGAGGTTTGCACCAAGGCTTCTTTTACTTTATAGCACAGGTCAGGCAGTTTTGGTGCTCCCAGCCTTCTCCAGTGCTCCTGTTAAAGCTGTTGCTTTCAGGCTGAGTGTGTATGCTGTTGTCCACAAGTACAGAACTACATGTCTAGGAATAGAGTTCTTCTGGATACATAAGTATACAAAATACCCTGTAAATGGCCAAGAAATGGCCAGGAAATAATAGAATATCTCCCTGCATAGCTAAAAATTATAATCCTAATTCATTGTGGAAGTAAAAATTCCTTTGACACCAATGGGGTTATACCAGTACTTTGATGTGGTGTTTGATATATGTATATATGTATGTATGTAGTTCCTGTGTAGTCATTTACTACTTGTTGATAATAATTTTCATTTTTTTAAAAGGGTATTGTGAAAAAAAAAATTAAAAAAAATAACTTTCCAACAAAGAAGTCCTTTTTGGTAGGAAAAAGAATTCCCAGCCCTTCTCAATAGTTCTAACTTAAGTGCAGCAAAATGTTCATAAATTTCATAGACATTAGGGGCTTGAAGGGAACTCGCAAGATCACTGAGTCCAGCCCCTCTGCCATAGGCAGGACATTTGTGGGAATCAAATGACCTCAGCATAAAAAACACTCAAACACCTTTTAAATGAATCCAGAGTAGGTACTTACGCCACCGCTGGGGGGGAGTCTGTTCCAGACCCGGGACACTTGGACTGTGCAGAAGTTTTTCCTTATGTTCAATCTAAATTGGCCTTCTAGGAGTTTGTGGCCATTGGACCTTGTTATTCCTTGGGAACCCCTGGTGAACAAGTGTTCTCCCACATCCTGATGCACTCCCCTTATGTACTTAAAGGGTGCCACCAAGTCCCCCTTGAGTCTTCTTTTCTCCAGGCTGAAGACTCCCATGTCCCTCAGCCTCTCCTTGTAAGGTTTGCTCTCTTTGCCTTTGATCATAGAGGTAGCTCTCCTCTCGACTCTCTTGAGATTATCCACATCCCTCCTGAACTGGGGGGGCCCAGAACTGAATGTAGTACTCCAGTTGTGGCCTGATCAAGGCCAAATAAAGTGAGAGGATGACATCCCTGGTTTTCCTAGAGATACGTCGATGGGTGCATGCCAGAGTTTGGTTAGCTTTGCCAGCCACAGCATTGCATTGGTGGCTTATGCTTATCTTGTGATCAATGAAGACCCTCAGGTTTCTTCTGAAGATTGTGCTAGTGAGCGTAGCGCTGCTGAGTCTATAGGTATGATGCTGAGTCTATAGGTATGAGTCTATAGGTTGCTCCTCCCATGGTAGAGTACCCTGCACTTCTCTATGTTAAATGCCATGAGGTTTTGGTCCACCCACCTTGCAAAGGTGTCCAGGTCAGTCTGTATGCCCAGTCTGTCTTCTAGTGTGTCCTCCTTCCCCCCATAATTTAGTTTTGTCCACAAACTTTACCAGTCCGTAACTGATGCCCAAATCCAGATCATTAATGAAGATGTTGAAGAGTACCAGCCTGAGAACTGATCCCCAAGGAACTCCACTGGTCACCTTGTGCCATGTTGATTCACTCCCATCAGCTAGTATTCATTGGGTCTGACCTCAAAGCCAGTTCCCCAGCCATCAGACCATGAGAGGGTCAAGGACTCAGTTCCTAATCTTAACCATGAGGCCATCACTGGAGACCAAGTCAAAGGTTTTCTTGAAATCCAGGTATATAACATCAACCTCATCTCCCTTATTGAGGAAATGCATCACCTGGTCTTAGAAGGAGACGAGGTTGGTCAGGCAAGACCTTCCACAGTAATAAAACCATGTTGGCTGGCATTCAGAAGGTTGTCTTTCATTATCTTCTTGCTAGTGGATCCCTTGATGATTTTCTCTAGGATCCTTCCAGGGGCGAACATCAGGCTGATTGGACTGGTGTTCACCCCGATTGTAGTTCCATGAATCTTCCTTCCTTCCTTTTTTGAAGACTGGGACCATGTTGACTCTTTTACAGTCTTCCAGCACCTCATCCTAGTGCCATGAGTTCTTGAATATCTTTGCCATAGGTTGTTCTATGATTTCTGTCAGCTCCTTCAAGACTCTCATGTACATTCCATCTGAACCTGCAGACTTATGGATGTCTAGCCTTTTGAGGTATTCTCTTACCTGATCAACATCAATTATGGGCCCATCTTCCACACCCTGGAAGTTTTGCATTCTGTCTGACACTGTTACCCCCTTAGGTGGGTAGAAAATTGATGCAAAGTATTTAATTAGGAGATTGGCCTTATCTTGGGCATCAGACATCATCTGCCCTGTTTTATCTCACAGGGGTCCAATGTTGCCTTTCTTCTTCTTCCAACTACCCACATATCTGAAGGACTTTTTGTTGTCCTTGATTCTGACAGCTAGTCTGAGTTCAGTTTCTGCCTTTCTACAAGTGCGGGCAAGTGTTGAGTAGTCCTTGGTAACAATTCCCATTTTCCATTTGGTGTAGGCTTTTTTTTTAAGTTTCAGGAGGTCCAACAGTTCCATATATAGCCAATGGTGCTTCCCTGCCCACTGACTGCATTTCCTGAGGGATGGGATGGACTTCTTTGTGCTTCTAAGATTGTGTTCTTAAAGAATAACCATTCCTCATGGACTTCCCTTCCCAAGCAGCCATGGTCTGTTAGTGCCTCACTGACTAGACTCCTGAGTTTGTGAAAATCTGCCTTCCCAAAATTGAGGATTTCTGTTTTACTGAGGGATTTTCCCACCCTGAATTGGATGGAGAAAGTGATCATGGTTGCTGTCACCCAGCTTCCCCTTGATCCTCAGATTGCTCATCAGATCATCCCCCTTGGCCAGAACCAGATCCAGCAGTGTCTGTCCCCTAGTTGGCCCATAGACCTCCTGTATTAGGTAGAGGTCATCAGCACAGGTGAGAAAGCTATGTGAATGGTCAGTTTTGGCCATGTGCTATTCCCAGAGGATGTCAGGGAAGTTGAAGTACCCCATGACAATCCTGAATCAGGAGTGTGCAGCCTCAGCCAGTTCCCTATTGAATTCTTGATCCAATTCTTCTTGGTTGGGAGGTCTATAATAGATTCCTACAGGTATGTCAGCTTCCCCATGCTTTCCCCATATTTTAACCCAGAAAGTCTCAAGGAGCTCTTGGTTAGTGAGCCCAGTTTGTAGGAAGGTATACTGCTTCTTGATGTTGTTCTGCTGGTTGAAGTGCAAGGTCTGTAATTAAGTCTTTCATGCCTGGAAGTCATTATTCCAAGATTAATGATAGAAAATAAAAAATAATGGGACATGCTTTTTGGCCTAAACTTTCTCCCACTGAAGACTCCTTAATACTCAAGCTATTTATATAGCCCTCCTGAGCATAGAACTGCAATGGCATTGCCTTCAGTAGAACTTTCCTGGATCTCTAATCTGTTCTGAATTGTTACCCCTTTTGAACCAAGTGACTAGCCAAAACCTGGAAGTTTTATAGGCTATTTCATTTAAGGAGAGAAATTAGTGATTGAGTCAAGTGTTTCTTTGATTTAATCATGTTTGCACATTCTTTGTAAACAAAACCCTGTTTCCTTGAACACAGGAAGCATCTAGCAACCAGAAATAGTTTCTCTGTATGTGCACTTCTTTCTCTTTCTCACACAAAGATAAAGTTACCTTTACTCAATACCCAGGGAAACCTCGACCTTGGATCTGCCTTTGGCTATAACTTCATAAAGTACTTTAATTGGGTTAGACACACCAATTTCAACAAAATTCAACCTGAACTGTAACAAAACTCCCAACTTTGTTTTCTAACCAGAGTACCCCAGGCAGGGTAAACTGCTTGACATCAGATGAAAAATATAGTTTCCAACTACAATTTCTTTTAAATTATACATATATGCTTTAGGTGAGTACTGGCATAAATGTATCAGGTAGTTTAAGGGAAAATGGACTAAAGGGTGAGAACAAAAGGAAGGAAAGCAGGAAGGAGGGACTTTGACTTTTTTAGCTACTTTATTCAGGGATTTGGGGTACAAAAATTTGGCCCCTCCGGGGTTCAGGTCCAATATACAAAAAAAAGACAAACAAATCACCATCAAACCAAAAGCATAACATTACACTGTGACAGACACTTTTGCAGTCTTACATGTCATGCCTAACATCCCATTATGCAGTCGGGACACAAGGTCATATAGACCAAAGCCCTCTATAAACAAACAATTCCTCCCCTGTTCTATCTAATCATACACATAACAAAACCTTCAACTTCCCACACAAAGAAAAACAGCAAAAAGTAGCCTGGTGAGGGTCCAGGGTGCAGATGAGCCTGGAGTTGTAGTCTGCCACTGAGCCTGCCTGGTTGCCCAGACCAGTCTTGACAGCAGAGTGCATATTGAAGAGGGCCATCCTCCACATGGTACAGCACCCCCTCAACAGCCCAGCATGCCCCAAAGGTGGGCACTGCCCTCCGGAGCACAGAATGCTCAAACTCCAGCAAGAGGTGCACCCACACCAGGAGGCCAAAAAGCTGCAGGACATCATCTGAGCTAGTGCCAGCAAGCCAGTTGTGCTAACTCTTAAGGATGACCATCTTGGCCTCACCCAGCAGAAAGTTGACCAGGCAGATGGTGCCCCGCTCCATGTCCCGGTACAGGTTGGAGCACATGTAGATGCTCTTCAAGAGGCTCCTGCCCACCACCTGCAGCAGCAGCTTGAGAGTAACAAAGAGTAGCCTCAGGAGAGGACAGCTGAGGAAGGCATGAAAGAGGTTCTCCTCAATGCACCCGGGGCAGAAAGGGCAGGCCATCAAGCTGGCTGGGTCAAAGTGGGACTCAAATGGGGAAAGGGCTAGGATGCCATACTTCAACCACCAGTTGCCAGTCTTCTTGGTAGTTAGTGGCTTATACAACATGCACCAAGCAGGGTGGGCCAGTGGGGTATCTGGCAGCCCCAGGTGCAGTTGCCATGGTGTATCAGGGTGGCCAGCTACCACCTGGGCATGGCAGATGTGAACCACCCAGGCATACAGGCTTCTACAGGGCATAGAAGCAAAGGGGAAACACACATCACTGTCAGGAGCCATGGGGAGAGTCAGTAGGATGCCAGACCCAATGGCCAGCTCATCTGCCATGGCCGGGGTGACCGGCAGCTGGGGGAAGGCCTCATTTGGGGCATGTGTAGCAATAGGCACCTGGCACTCCAAGGGATGGTCCACCAGGTCAGCTGTGGCCTCTGGCACATCGTGTCTTACATGCTAATTATGTGGTCAGAGTACTGGCCACACGGTCATCACTATAAATAAACAATTCATACCGTGCTCTATCCCATCATACATATAACAAAAACCTTCAACTTCCCACACAAAAAGAAAGCAAAAAAGCAGCCTGGTGAGGGCCCAAGATGCCACACGAGCTGGAAGTCGTAGTCCAACACTGAGCCAGCCCAGTTGCTCAGACTGGTCATAGCATCATAGTGTGTCTTTTGAGACAGCCGTCCTCCACATGGCACAGCGCTCCCTCAAGGGTCCAGCATATATCAAAGGTGGGCACCGCCTGCCGGAGCACAGCATGCTCAAACTCCAATGAGAGGTGCGTCTGAACCAGGAGGCAGAAAAGTTGCAGGGTATCATCTGAGATGGCCCTGGCAAGCCGGTTTCCATGGCTTTTGAGGACAGCCAACTTGGCCTGACCCAGTAAGAAGTTGGCCAAGCAGATGGGGTCCTTCTCAGCCACCCAGTATGGATAGGAGCACATGTAGGTGGTCTCCAAAAAGCTCCTGCCCAGCACCTGCAGCAATGGCTCGAGAGCAACAAAAAGTGGCTGCAGGTGGGAACAGTCAAGGAAGGCATGAAAGAGGGTCTTCTCAACACCCCCAGGGAAGAAGGGACAGGCTGTTGAGGTGGCTGCATCAAAGTGGGACACAAATGTGCCAGTGGTTAGGATGCCATGCAGCAACCGCCACTGTAGGTCAACAGTCTTCTTGGCATTTGGCTGATTATACAATGTGCACCACACTGGGTGGGCTGGTGAGGAATCTGGCGGCCCAAGGCACCGTCAACATGGTGTATCACAGCAGCCCACCAGCACCTGTAAATGGCGGACATGAACCACCCAGGCATATAAACTTCTATGCAACAGAAAAGCAAAAGGGCAACCTGTGTCACTTTTAAGAGGTGCCAGGGTGACTGGTAAAGGAGGAAAAACCTCACTTGGGGCATCCTCAGTGCAGGAGACCTGGCTTACCCAGAGATGGTCATCCAGGGTGGCTGCTGCCTCCAATGGGAGGGCAGCCAGAATGTCACACAGGAGATGGCCCACGCTGTGGATGGAGCATATACCCAGCTGGGTGGTCAAGGCCTTGGGTGAGAGCAAGGCCGACTGAGCAGGGTCAAGATGACTCAGGTGGACAACGTACACCTGAATGAGAATGGCTGTGAGACTGGCAGAGGTCAGACTCAGCACAGGGCACCTCAGCGCTGGGTTGTGCACCGGGATTCTCCCAGCAACTGCGGGAACTGGAGGTGACGGGCCTGGGACTGGAGGTGGAAAGTGGCTTGCCAGGATCGTACCATGCTACGGTAAAAAGCTGGAAGCATGGCCCAGTTCAAAAGCGTGAGGTCCAGCAGGAAGAGCTCCCGGTCAAAGCTGAGGGCCCCCACCCTCTGCAGAAACCGGCATGCCAGGTGTTGCCAAGGTGGGTGCTCCTCACTGTACAGGAGTCGCTGGAGGGCCTGGAGGCGGAAAGAGACCACCCTGCTTGCCAGGTCAACCAAATTCTGGCTCCCCTCAGTCACAGGTAGGTAAAGGACAGGTCGTGGGAGCCAGTGGTGCCCGTCCCAGAAGAAGTCAACCAGAAGGTGCTGGAGTCTCTCGAGCAGGTCCTCTGGTGGATTGAGTATGGCGCACCGATGCCACAGGCTCACCGCCACTAGGTTGTTCACAATGAGGACACGTCCATGGTAGGAGAGGCTGGGTAGGCACCAGTGCCACCTTTGTAGGCGGGCCTTCACTCCTTCCTCGAGGCCGTCCCAGTTGCGCAACGTGAAGGTCGGTGGCCCCAGGAACATGCCCAGGATCTTAAGGCCCTTGCAGCACCAGCTGAGGCCCCCGGGCAAGGCCGGAGGGGTAGTGGCGATCCACTCTCCAAGCAGCAGGGTATCACTCTTGGCCTAGTTGATACGGGCCGAAGAGGCGTGTTTGTAGCCTCGCTGGCAGGCTGGCAGGGCCTCCACATCTTCCTGGCTGTTAAGGAAGATGCGTATGCTGAGAGCTGCAGCGGAGAGGCAAGAGACAGGCTCACGGCTGGTGGCAAGGCCACACCGCTCAGGAGGAGCCACAACGCATACAGCAGTGGCTCAATGGCCAAGGCATAGAGCATGCCTGACAGGGGGCAGCCCTGACGGATGCCTCTGCGCGCGGGGAACAGGGCACAGAGCACGCCGTTCACCTTGAGCGGGCTGGAAGATGACCCATCCTTCACAGAGGATGGGCCAGACTGTGTCTGGCCTGTGTCCCCAGAGCCAGCCACCTCAGCCAAAGACATGGTGGAGAGCAACTTGCAGGAGGTCTGAGCCCCGTTGTCCTACGGGGCCTCGGTGCCACAATCGCTGACCACCCCAGCCCCAATCAGGGAGGTCAGAGCAGGCAGGGCAGAAGTGGAAGCATCCACCTCTCCCCCCGGTGGTGTCTCTGCACTGGTGGGTGTGGGCATCGTAGGTGGAATGAGTGGGGGGGAGGGCTGGTGCCTAGCCCCAGTCCCTCCCCCGGATGACACTCCCACGCCAGAGACTTCAGCCCCCTCACATGGAACAGGGGCAGGAGGAGGTCGGGAAAGACTCCCAGCCTCACTGGATGGGGCCTGCATCCCAGAAGTGGATGGACCATCCGTCGGCGTCACTGTAGTCACCGATGTTTTGGCCGATCCCCGCCATGGGCACTGAGCTGCTAGGTGGGAAGAGCTCCCACACTGAAACCACGTGGTCTCCCCACAAGAAAAATAAATCACATACCTCCGCCCGTTAAACAAGAGGCTCAAGGACTGAGGCAGAAACCGTGAGCCCTCCCTAAAGAGCATGAAAACCTGCCTTCGAAAGACAGGACATGCCTCAGTTTGGGGTTTTTACTCCCTATGGTCAACCGGCAAATGGGACTCATAAGCACCCCATAGGACTCGAGTACCCTGGTCAGGTCTCGATCGGTCACGTGCGGGGGCACATTAGAAATCACCACCCTCATCGCTAGGGTATCTTGGGGGGTGACAAAATAATGCGCGCCCGCAATGTCCAGGCCCTCTACGCACACCCTATGGACTAGGGTGGGGTCGCTCAGGTAGATCATCGGGACCATGTTGACACGACCTGCGTAACAGATGGTCTGCTGTCCGAAGATACTAGCCAGATCATCCACACAGACCTCAACCGCAATGAAGGGAGGTGTGTGCACCCTCAACCCACAGGTAATGGGAAGATTCTGGAAGGCATCCTTATGCCAGCTGCTGGCTGTAGGAGCAGCCATTCCTGATAGGAGAGGGTTAATTCCCAACTCTAACTAAGCAAAGCAACAACAAAAAAAGTTTATAGTAACTAAAAAAGATAAGTGTCTGGGAAAACAGCCACAAAACTCTAGATGGGAGGGGGAAAGGGAGTGGAGAAAAAAAAAATAAATGGCTGGGGTTTGAAAAAGTGAAAAAAAAAGAGAAAAACAAAAGGGAGTGGGGAAAAGGGGTAATTTAGAGCACCCCACGGAAGGCAAGCTCATGGAAGATAACTCCCTGCTACAAACAAGCAGAAAAGAAAGAAAAGAGAGAAAGAGCAAGAAAGAGACAGTAAGAAAGAAGGCTGTGAAGACAAAGAGACCGGAAGTGCGGGGGGATGGGACAAGAGGAGAGAAAAGAGGGGAAAAAAGCTGCCAAACAGCAAGAAAAGAGAGAGAAAGCAAGATAAACAGAGGCTAGAGACCTTTAGACAGGTGGGAGTGGGAAAAGAAAAGAGATAGGAAGCCGGGGAGTCTTACGCTCGGGATCGCCCCACACAGCTCCAAGCGAGCCTGGTCCAGTGTGTCCAAAGCAGAAGGAAGGACTTTGACTTTTTAAATACTTTATTCAGGGGTTCAGGGATACAACAATGGTGGCCGCTTGCAAAGCGAAAGCACAAACAACTTTCTACCAACCCCACAACGAGATTGGACAAGTCTCTTTGTCCTCGGATCCAGAAACCAAATTGGGTAAGGGAGTTCGTTTTCCACACGGGAGCCATCCGCACCCATTTTAATGCCCACCAAAGTGCGTCCAACGCACACCAAATAACCAAAAGATCCGAGCCACAGACCGTCCGCAAAAGTGCGTCTCACGCACACCAAATCCCGGGCCAAAAGAATCCCCGTAACAACCAAACCACCAACACATCACACCGTGACACACCCCTTTGCTGCATTTCCCGTCGTGTCTCAAATGCTACGCGGTCAGCGTGCCGGCCACACAATCCTAAACAATTCTGACCCTGCTCCATCCCATCATACACGTCACACAACCTTCAACTTCCACACAACAGAAAGCAAAAAAGCAGCCTGGCGAGGGCCCAGGACGCGGCAGAGCTGGAAGTCGCAGTTCGACACCGAGCCAGCCCGGTCGCCCAGACCGGTCATGACATCAGAGCATGTATTTGAGACGGCCGTCCTCCACTCGGCACAGCGCGCCCTCAAGGGCCCAGCGTGCCTCAAAGGCAGGCACCGCCCGCCGCAGCACAGCGTGCTCAAACTCCAGCAAGAGGCGTGCCTGCCCTAGGAGGCGGAAAAGCCGCAGGGCATCGTCTGAGCCAGTCCCGGCAAGCCGGTTCCAGCGGCTCTTGAGGACGGCCAACTTGGCCTGACCCAGCACGAAGTTGGCCAGGCAGACGGGGCCCCTCTCAGCCGCCCGCTACGGGCAGGAGCACACGTAGGTGGTCTCCGAAAAGCTCCTGCCCAGAGCCCGCAGCAGCAGGCTGAGGGTGACAAAAAGCGGCTGCAGGCGGGGGCAGTCAAGGAAAGCGTGAAAAAGGGTCTCCTCGACATCCCCCGGGCAAAAAGGGCAGGCTGTCGAGGCGGCTGGGTCCAAGTGGGACGCAAACGTGCCGGTGGCTAGGATGCCGTGCAGCAACCGCCACTGCAGGTCGCCAGTCTTCTTGGCGATTGGCGGCTTATACAATGTGTGCCACGCCGGGTGGGCCGGTGGGGAACCTGGCAGCCCCAGGCGCCGTCGCCACAGTGTGTCGGGGCGGCCCGCCAGCACTTGGGGGTGGCGGACGTGGCTCACCCAGGCGTATAAACCTCTATGCCACAGAGAAGCAAAAGGACAACCCGTGTCACTGTCAGGAGGCACAGGGAGCGTCAGCAGGGTGCCAGGGCCGCCGGCCAGATCGTCAGCCATGGCTGGGGCGACTGGTAACGCAGGGAAAGCCTCGCTCGGGGCATCCTCAGTGCAGGGGACCTGGCCTGCCCGGAGATGGTCCTCCAGGGCAGCTACCGCCTCCAAAGGGAGGGCGGCCCGGATGTCGCACAGGAGACGGCCCACACTGCGAACAGAGTGCATGCCCAGCCGGCTCCTCAAGGCCTCGGGCGAGAGCCAGGCCGACTGAGCGGGGTCAAGGAGGTGGCCCAGGAGGAGAACACGCGCCTGAATGAGAGCGGCTGTGAGACTGGCAGAGGCCACGCTCAGCACGGGGTGCCTCAGCGCCGGGTTGTGCACCAGGGGTTCCCCCAGCAACCGTGGGAACTGAAGGTGACGGGCCTGGGACTGGAGGTAGAAAGTGGCTTGCCAGGCTCGTACCATGCGATGGTAAAAGGCTGGAAGCACGGCCCAGTTCAAAAGCGTGAGGTCCAGCAGGAAGAGCTCCCGGTCAAAGCTGAGGGCCCCCACCCTCTGCAGAAACCGGCATGCCAGGTGTTGCCAAGTTGGGTGCTCCTCGTTGTGCAGGAGTCGCTGGAGGGCCTGGAGGCGGAAGGAGACCACCCTGCTCGCCAGGTCAACCAAACTCTGGCTCCCCTCAGTCACAGGTAGGTAAAGGACAGGTCGTGGGAGCCAGTGGCGCCCGTCCCAGAAGAAGTCAACCAGGAGGCGCTGGAGTCTCTCGAGCAGGTCCTCCGGCAGATCGAGTACGGCGCACCGATGCCACAGGCTCGCCACCACTAGGTTGTTCACGATGAGGACGCATCCACGGTAGGAGAGGCTGGGCAGGCGCCAGTGCCACCTTTGCAGGCGGGCCTTCACTCCTTCCTCGAGGCCGTCCCAGTTGTGCGCCATGAAGGCCGGTGGCCCCAGGAACACGCCCAGGATCTTAAGGCCCTCACGGCGCCAGCTGAGGCCCCCAGGCAAGGCCGGGGGGGTCGTGGCAATCCACTCTCCAAGCAGCAGGGTATCGCTCTTGGCCCAGTTGATACAGGCCGAAGAGGCGTGCTCATAGGCTCGCTGGCAGGCTGTCAGGGCCTCCACGTCCTCCTGGGTGTTAAGGAAGACGGTCACGTCGTCTGCATATGCTGAGAGTCGCAGCAGAGGGGCAAGGGACGGTCCCACGGCTGGTGGCAAGGCCACACCGCTCAGGTGGCGCCGCAGTGCATGCAACAGTGGCTCAATGGCCAGGGCATAGAGCATGCCCGACAGGGGGCAGCCCTGATGGATGCCTCTGCACGCGGGGAATGGGGCACAGAGCACGCCGTTCACCTTGAGCAGGCTGGAAGTGTCTCGATACAAGACCCGGAGGGCGCCAACGAAAAGAGGCCCAAAGCCAAAGACCTCCAGGGTCCAAAAGAGGTAGGCGTGGTCCACCCTGTCAAAGGCTTTCTCCTGGTCCAGGGAGAGAAAGCCAACGTCCAGGCCAAAGAGGTCGCTGGCTGTAAGTAGGTTGCGCAGCAGAAACAGGTTGTCTTGGATGGTTCTGCCCGGCACGCAGTAGCTCTGCTCAGGCCCAGTGACGGAGGGCATGACAGTACGGAGGCGGGTGGCCAGCGCCTTGGCCAGGATCTTGTAATCCGCACACAGCAGGGAGACCGGCCGCCAGTTCTTAATGCAGCCAAGGTCTCCTTTCTTGGGCAGCAGCGTGAGCACTGCACGGCGGCAACCGATTGGCAAGACCTTGTCGGCAAGACTCTCCTGGAAAACACGCAGGAGGCAGCGGCCGAGAAGAGGCCAGAAAGCCTTGTAGAACTCCGCAGGTAGCCCGTCGAGGCCCGGGGCCCTGCCGGAGGCGAGGCCAGCAGCGGCTGCCGCCAGCTCCGCCAGAGACAACTCCTGCTCAAGCTCGCCAGCCTCCAAGGCACCAAGGCATGGCAGGCCCGCATGGAGTTCCCGCACGGCGTCAGGGCAGGACGGCTCAGCCGCAAACAGGTCACGATAGAAAGCCACAGCCTGCTCACGTACTTCACCTGGGTCAGTGATGACCTGGCCCTCAGAGGTCTTGAGGTGGTCTAAGACTTTGCTCACTGCCCGCCGTCGCTCCAGGTTGAAAAAGAAGCGGGTCAGGGTGTCCGTTTCGGCCAGCTCTTGGCAGCGGGCGCGGATCCTCGCTTCACGGGCCGCACTCTCCGCCAAGTCACGCAGGCACTTCTTCCGGAACCGGAGGTTCTCGCGCAGCACCGCATCACTGCCGGCTGCCAACAGGGCAGCCTCGAGCTTCACCACATCCTCCTCCAGCTCTCTGACACGGCGGCGCAGTTCTTTGGTGGCCAGCTGCGTGTACTGCTGGCAAAAGGCCCGAATCTGTACCTTGCCCACATCCCACCACAGCTTCCAGGAGGAATAATTCGGTCTTGTGGCCTCCCAGCCCCGCCAAAAATTGGCAAAGCAGTCCCGGAAGTAAGAGTCTTGAAGCAGGCTGACATTTAAGCACCAATAAGGCGCTCATGCACAGGTTCTCCCTGGCAGGCTCAGTTCACAAAAGGCTAGGCCGTGGTCTGACAGGCCCGAGGAAACGATGCGGTCGCTGCGTAGGAGTGGCAGGTGGTGCCTGGTGACATAAATGCAGTCGAGGCGGGCCATAGTGAGACCCCCGGCACTCATCCTGGCCCAGGTGTACTGGTGCGTGTCGGGCTGCAGGGCTCGCCAGACGTTGACGAGGCTTGCAGTCTCCAAGACGGACTGCAGCTTGCGGGCTGAGGGCAGGTGAGGCTCGGGCCCCGTACGGTCTAGCAGGGTATTGGTGGTACAATTAAAGTCCCCGCCTACAAGAACCAGGTCATCGTCCTCGCTGACCTGGTGCAAAAGGCCGACCAAGGTCTCAAAGAAAGTGACCCTCTCCTGGCCATCAGAAGGTGCATAGATGTTGACGAGCAGCAGATGGTGTTGCGCTAGGGTGACGCGAACCGTCAACAGGCGGCCGGGGACAACCTCTCATGCCACTGCCGGGTCATGCTGCAGTTGTGACGATAGGAGAGTCGCGACCCCGGCACTAAGATTGGTGCCGTGACTCAAGAACACCTGGCCTTGCTAGGTAGCGCGCCAGGCCAACTGGTTGTGCCTGTCGGAGTGCATCTCCTGGAGGAAGGCGACAGCCAGCTGCTTCTGGCGCAGCAGTTCCAGCACGGCCTCTCGCTTCACCGGGTCTCGACAGCCGTTGATGTTAAAAGTGCCAATGGTTGTGGCTGCCATGGGTGTGAGTTTGGGAGAAGAAGAAGAAGAGTGAGGCAAGGCGTAGATAAAAAGCCCCCAAGAGCCAAGCAAAGGCAAAGACAGGTTGAAAAGAAAAGGCCTATCATGCCCTATTCTAGTCCAGGGACCCCGCCAGGCCCCACTCATCTCTCACCAGCTGGGCGAGCTTCTCCAGACGATAGGCCATCTGCCTAGTGCCCAGATCCTGCTGCATGAGCTTGGCCGCCGCCCTGGCAGCCTTGATGAACACTTTAGGGTCCGCACACCATTGGGTGATGCACGCCGCTATGTTCTTTTGTCCTTTCGTTTGCTTTAGAAAGGTCAGGAGCCCCCCATAGTCAGGACCGACCCAGGGGGGGTCTGCCAAGATGGGCTGCACATTTCCCACAGAGGAGCGGCGAGGGCGCACACTGGCTGGGAGCGCTACATCCACACCCTCAATATCCAAGCCCATCAACCTCCTCTGATCGTCCAGGTCGAGGTCTTGCTCCTGAGGAGCAAGCCCCGCCTTCTTGGGGGGGAGAGGTCATCCCGCTCTCGAGGTCGCTTGCGACACTCAGAAAGCTGGATCTCCATCTCACAAGTTTCCTCACCCAATTCAGTGGCCTGGGACGTGACCAAGGGGTCAGCAGACTCTTCTGCTGCTCCCTGGGTCAGACCTCCAGAGGCGACGCATTGTGCATATGTCTTCTTGCCCCCCATCTCCGAGAGCTGGGACACGGGTGAGGCGTTAATGACCCCTGTCTCCCCCACCTCCAAACCGCCCTCATCCCCAGTCAGCAGGGTTGCTGACGTGACAGCCGGAGCAGTGCCAGGCTCTCCAGCAGGGGCCTCCCCAGCACCAGCTGAGGAAGGCCTCAGTGGGGATGGGGCACCCTGAGGGGTCCCTTTCACTTTCTTCCCCCTGCTGCTCTTCTTCTTCTTTTGCTTTGTGGCAGATGACCCATCCTTCACAGAGGATGGGCCAGACTGTGCCTGGCCTGTCTCCCCAGAGCCAGCCACCTCAGCCAAAGCCATGGTGGAAAGCAACTTGCAGGAGGTCTGAGCCCCATCGTCCGACAGGGCCTCGGTGCCACAATCGCTGACCACCCCGGCCTCGATTGGGGAAGTCAGAGCAGGCAGGGCGGAAGCGGAAGCATCCGCCTCTCCCCCCGTGCCATCTCTGCACTGGTGGGGGTGGGCACCATAGGTGGAATGAGTGGGGGACGACACTCCCACGCCAGAGACTTGAGCCCCCTCAGATGGAACAGGGGCAGAAGGAGGTCGGGAAAGACTCCCAGCCTCACTGGATGGGGCCTGCATCCCGGAAGTGGATGGGCCATCCGTCGGCATCGCTGTAGTCGCCGACGTTTTGGCCGATCCCCCCCGTGGGCACTGAGCCGCTAGGTGGGACGAGCTCCCACACTGAAACCACGTGGCCTCCCCACAAGAAAAATAAATCACATACCTCCGCCCGTTGGACAAGAGGCTCAAGGACTGAGGCAGAGACCGTGAGCCCTCCCTAAAGAGCATGAACACCTGCCTTCGAAAAGACAGGACATGCCTCAGTTTGGGGTTTTTGCTCCCTATGGTCAACCGTCGAAAGGGACTCTTAAGCACCCCACAGGGCTCGAGTACCCTGGTCAGGTCTCGATCGGTCACGTGCGGGGGCACATTAGAAATCACCACCCTCACCGCTAGGGTATCTTGGGGGGTGACAAAATAATGCGCGCCCGCAATGTCCAGGCCCTCTACGCACACCCTATGGACTAGGGTGGGATCGCTCAGGTAGATCATCGGGACCGTGTTGACATGACCTGCGTAACGGATGGTCTGCTGTCCCAAGAGACTAGCCAGAGCATTGACGCAGACCTCAACCCCAATGAAGGGAGGTGTGTGCACCCTCAACCCACAGGTAATGGGAAGGTTCTGGGAGGCATCCTTGTGCCAGCTGCTGGCTGTAGGAGCAGCCATTCCTGAAAGGACAGGGTTAATTCCCAACTCTAACTAAGCAAAGCAACAACAAAAAAAGTTTATAGTGACTAAAAAAGATAAGTGTCCAGGAAAGTGGCCACAAAAACTCCAGATGGGAGGGGGGAAAGGGGTGGGGGAAAAAAAGCGGCTGGGGTTTGAAAAAGCGAGAAAAAAAAAGACAAAAATAAAAGGGAGGGGGGAAAGGGGTAATTTAAAGCACCCCGCGGAAGGCAAGCTAATGGAAAGTAACTCCCCACTACAAGCAAGCAGAAAAGAAAGAGAGAGAGAAAGAGCGAGAAAGAGACAGTAAGAAAGAAGGCTGCGAAGACAAGAGACCGGAAGTACGGGCGGATGGGACAAAGAGGAGAGAAAAGCGGGGAAAAAAGCTGCCAAACAGCAAGAAAAGAGAGAGAAAGCAAGATAAACAGAGGCTAGAGACCTTTAGACAGGTGGGAGTGGGAAAAGAAAAGAGATAGGAAGCCGGGGAGTCTTACGCTCGGGATCGCCCCACACAGCTCCAAGCGAGCGTGGTCCGGTGCGTCCAAAGCGGAAGGAAGAAAGGAAGGAAAGCTAATGAATGGGGAACAGGGGAGAAAGATCTTCTTTGCAAAAGTCGTTTAATTCCTTTGAGAATTTATTGAAAATATCTTAGAACAAGAAACTTCATGTTTCTCTCGTCTCTGGAGAAGATGCACCTTATTATATGGAAGATACTGTTTGAAATAAGACATTCCTTCCAGGTATGTTATGTAACTGCCTGATTTCCTATGGACATTCTGCACTTCTTTCCTTCATTAAAGTAAAAGCTCTCAAGTACCTTCAGAGCAGACAAGCTGTGTCATCCTTCAACATTGTCGCACTGATATCAGATAAGATAAGAACATGCAATGATGGAAACCTCTTGTAGCAAAAGACCAAGAAAAAGCATACATAGGTTAGATACAAGTCTTAAATGCTTATTGTTGGTGTAGTAGGCAGCATGGTGCTTTTCCTACTTAAGGGAAGAAAGACTACAGGATAAGCAGGCAAGGCGGAAGGCAATAAAGGGAGCCACACTACCCAGAAGCGGCTTGGCTTTCAGGATAGAAGCCAAGGGCTTGAACTGGACAGGCAATTTAGCCCTGGGGACCATAGAGGGAAGAGCTCCTGAATAACACCTGAGCTGGGGTAAGCAAGACCAGTAGTTTAGGGATTGAGACTGTAGGGACAGTGGAAGTCTCAACTGGCCCAAGAGCAGGGCCAGGGCTAGAGGGATAGGGTCAAATCTGAGAAGCAGGGTCACAGCCATAGACTGATGTCAGGGACCCACAGGCTGTAAGGGATGAGAACCAAGGTCAGAGACCTGTAGCTAAGGAGGGGTGAGAACAAGCAGGGTCAGGGGGCCCATTGCCCAGGAGGAGTAGAGTTAGTTGAAGGTAAAGAGGCATGAGCCCAGGAGGGGCTGAGAATGCAGGCCTAAGCCCAAGAGAGGTTGAGATTGTTTGAGGTACAGAGGCCTAAGCCCAGGAGGGTTGCAAGCTCCAACAGTGGTGGAGACTGTTCTGGATTTAGAGGTCTGCATGGAATGGAGTCGACTCAGGGGCTGAAGGCCTCAAAAAGCCCCATGGAGAAAAAACATGGAGCTGCATATGCACAGGCAGCATGTACCACCAAAAAGGAGAGCTGCCCTGCTGCTCACACAGCTGCCTCTAAAGCCCGGACAGCTCCCCCTGCCCTGCAAAGATTAGGATTAGTCAGGCAGCAGTGACCCCCTGCTGCCTAGTCTGACAGAGAGCAAATTGCACCAATGCACTGGAGCACATGTGTAGACTCTGGCCAAGAGCAAATTGCTCCTGGATCCAGGGTCCAGCACATTAGTCAATATACCATTTATGTAGCATCTTGGGCAGGAGTAGTCCTTAGTCTTGGCAAAGAAAGTCTGGATCTTCAGCTTGGCAAGATTGAGGACCACTCCTGTCCATGATGCTTTTCCTGCATTTTGCATTAATTACTCATGGGATTCTCCACTGGATATTAATTATGGCTCGATAGAGACTTGAGACTGTTAAATATGTAGTTTGCATGGTCAGAGCTAAATCTATGAAATTACTGAAGTTATTGGTATTCTCAGTGTTTTATATGTTCTCAAGTGTGGGACTGGAGAAAAATAAATTGTAGCCTATCCAAGTAACCCTGAAATTTCTTTTCTTGGGTTTGTCAGTCTTCATAACCAGCTTCTTAATCAGAAGCTGATTGTTGGTGCCTCTCATATTTCATTTGCTTCCTTTTGTGTAATTTCTATATCTAAATTGGTAACTGATAGCTCTGCTCTCATTTGTTCATGTTTACAATTTCTTCCAAAGCTGGAAGAAATGTGACAGGTCCATTGCTAAAATGGCCTGTGGTTTTGTTTCTTATCACTAGTATGTTGTCATACATTAGTAGCATACGTCAGGGCTAATACTTTAGGCTGAGAATCAGATGCCTAATCCCAGAGCCATGAGTAAGGACTGTCCAGAGCCTGAGTTAATATGATGAAGTTATGGTTAAGAATAGGCCAGGATAAGGAAGCCAATGTGGTGATCAGGAATCAAGCAAAGTTAAAGAGCCTGATATGGGAAACAGCAAGTCAAGCAACACTGAGAAATCATGCTAAGCTAAGGATGTCACTTGTAGGAGATGCAGTCAAAAATGGCCTATGGGCTAAAAGTAAAATGATAGGACAACTTGGAAGTATTGGGCTGGTTTTGAGTGTAAACGTGTAAAATATTAAAGCCAAATTCTTTTTCCAGGAATTTTCCTGAAGGTTATCTGGACGATTTCTGTTACTATGTTTAGATTTTTCTATTGTTGAACCTGTTCTTCAGCATCTGTATTCCAAAGCATTGTTGTTGTGATTAATTAGATTAGACTCTCCTGAGCTTTTGTCCAGAACTAGATGGTCTCTTCTGCAGCTAGAAGCTATGGGTTTGCTTCTACTCATCTTCCAGAGATTTCTTGAAAATTCTTGGTTTGGGATTAAAGTCTATATCATATAACATCTTTTACTCCTCTGAGACTACAAGACTGTCCTGTCCTAGTTCTTTCATGACTGTTTTCAGTTTTTTTAGATCCCACATATTTCTTGAGTATTCGTATTCCTTTTCCGTGTAGGGTGCTAATGTTTCTAAAGGGGTAGATTCAGCTCTCATTCTAAGTCTACCTTCAGATGTTTGACAAAATACTGAATAATCTGGATTCTGTATTTCTATGTTAAATAACTCTGAACTCATGTGCATATAGTGAAAACACTCTAATATTTCCTAATACATAAATTACTAGTGGTAAGTTAACTAGCTTTTAATCCCTTAAGATATACTTTATTAATGAATTTTTGATTGTGAATACATCAGATAGAGATGAGTTGCTTTCACAGTAACAGTCACTCCTCTGTGCTCAGAATTTTCCAAGTCCAGATATCCATGAGTGATGGGTAAGAGTTAGTTATGAGGGAGTGTGAAGAATCCTCTACAATTCCCATAGTGTTTCTACCATCACTTCCTCAAATCAGTTTCAGCATGCAATTATAAATCATTTGGAGTTGCCCTTAGCGGAGCTAAGATAAATCAAAATAAATTTCCACTCTTTTCTTTCTTCACTCAGGTCCCATTTACTCAGTTGGATTCAGGTAATACCAGATTATAGTTGCTCTCTCTTTTTTTCTTTCTTTTCCCATTGAATAGCCCATAGGAAACAATATGGTTGCATCAATTTTCCCAATATAGGTGGCCACATGATACAAGTAATAGATTTATTGAAAATAGAATATTGTGAAATTTCAGATGCTCAATATGTGGAATTTCTCTGAAGTTTATCTGCCAAATTTAGCAGCCTGCCAGTGAGAAATCCCTGAGTTTTCCCTTTTACTTACAGAGGAATCCAGGGAACAGTATGTGCAAATAAACTGGGCCACAGGTTCACATCCTCTCGACTCAAATTTTACCGACAGAGGTAACTAAAGAGTTTTTATTCCCACAAGCCACATATTGTGGTACAGCTGATTAGCCTAACTCAGGGCTATGTACTATGCTGTGTGACATGTATCAGTAAAGAAAATTACCGTCAAACAAAGATGGAGTTTTACTTTCAGAGAGGAAACATATTTAATATTAACAGCATTACATTATTCATGTAAGGATAAAAAATAATAACCAAATAAGAGCTGGATTCAGAAGTTAAGTTTGAATAATCTGAGAAATTTAAGCTAGAAACTTATTAAAGGTTATCTAAACTTGAGATTTCCACCTTCCTAATTTTACACCCAAATCATTCTGGACTCAGTTCAGACTTTCCTGAACTACACATAATCATTTGCAGATTAGTTCATTTGAATCACCATAATGCTTTTTTTCTAAGAATGAAAAAAATATTGTAACTTATTAAAATATACTATGGCAATAAATACTTCCATTTAATACCTGAAAAGACATGAAACCATCCACATCACAGAACAGAAACAATCCACATCACAGAGTAGAATCTCTGTTGACTGCACCTTATTTAGTCTATTTTATTTTCATATCTCAATAATGTAATCAAGATCTTTTTTTATATAACTTAAAGATTAACTGACTATATGTTAATATAGGTCACTGCATATTGGAGTTACGATCTTCAGTTAGCCACACCATTCCTACTATACATCAATACAATTTTCTGTTCCTTAAGATAGTGTTAAATTTCAAAATACGAAAGTAAATTAAATTATATTCATGGGTTAGAAAAAAAACTTTGTCTTTCATAAGGAATTAAATGTAACATTACTTAGAAACGGTAAACTAAATTAAAGAAAAAAATAAAAGGAGGGATTTGAAGAGAATATAAAATAAATGTCCTGAATCAAGATATTTTGAATAAGTTCTAAGGCTTTAGAAAGTCAGCCTCCGAAAAGGAGCAAGAGGGACCAGGCACATTGAATTTCAAAGGTATTTTTTTTCCTAAGTTACTCAAAAAAGAGAGAAAAAAGTCCTGGCAAATGCTACTTTCACCTTGACGTTGTATACTATCTTTAAAATTATCATGAATATGGAGAAGATTGGTAATATTCTTAGTACAATGCTATTTTTCCAGCTCTTTGTAATGCTAAGCATGATAGATTAAAACAAAACAAAGCAAACTCTTAACTTCCCTTAAAGGCATTCACACTATATAGCAAAACAACAAAAAAATAAAAGGCAAAGCAGCAGGACTGTAAGAAAAATTACTACTAAGTGATGCACCAAAACTTATCTTGATCTCTTGCCAAGAACAGTAGAGCCAAAGAGAATTTGTCAGAATCTCCAGACACATTGACTCTGAATAAAACACATACCTGAGATATCTGAAAAACTTGTCAAGTATTAGAACTGACGTCAAGTAATTGAGGGCTGGGAGAAAGTGTTAAACCACTGTAGCTAAATAACAAATTGTCAAAGAAAATCAGAGTAATAAAATCCTGTTGGCAATAATGGTTCATTACTGGTGTTGAATGAATGGAGGATCATTGTTTTAAGAGTAATCTCCAAAGTGGATCATACATGTCCAAGTCCCTGGCAAACATAAGTCCCATCAGCAAGGGCAGATTCTTCCCTTCTCACTTACCATAGTAGTTAAAACACTAACCTTGGAAATAGCCTTATTAAACATTTGTTTCTTGCCTTGTCTGCACATAATGTTATTGTTTCTATAATAATTGTGAACATTTACAAATGCTAGTTGCTAAGAACCTTGAAGGGTATTTAATTCATCATGAAACATCTCAAACTGTTACATGGATTAAGGGCTAAATGAGGTGCCCAAATCCACAACTGGAATCTAAAACTCCCTTCACTCACCTAAACTTAGAATACCTAAATTCACTGGTTCTAGGACTAGATATTGCCTTTGTCCCTAGAGAAATTGTGACTGTGTCAGTGAACACACATAAAATCGTTAATTTTAAAAAACAAACAAACCTAGAGCTGGAAAGGACCTCAGGAAATCATCTAGTCCACCCCCCTGCTCAAAGCAAAACCATCCCTAACGATATCATCCCAGTCCAAAATTAATATTCAAATAATCTAAGGGTATTCTCTTGGGTAGTCCACTGAAATTCATGTGATTCTTATGAAGTAAGATACAATCTAAATGCCATCATAACAATTAATATCTATTTAGCCTGTTTAGCCTATTTACAATATGCTCATGATCAGGTTATTATGTATGGTAAACCCATTTTTAAGCTCTTATGTGTGCCTTCAGCTAAGGGGCACAATGAAAGAACAATTATCTCATTTGTCATTGTGCTATTAATACCGCTTATTTGGGTATTGTGTTAACAATTTGGGGTTTTTTAAAGTTAACACTTAGCAAAAAGTTTTTATTTCTCACCATGAATATACTGAAATAAATTAAAAGAAATAGCTTAGAGTTTTCATTAGTATTACAATTCCCAAGTTCCATGGTTGTCTTACTAAAATAACAACTTTGGTTTTTGACACAGTGTCAGAACCCAGTGTGACAGATGGTGAACAAGTTTCTATGCTTGTTTAATAATGGTTTAATACAAGAAGAAATACCTAGAATATATTTTAAGCTGATGCCTAAAATTAGGCTCCTAAATCTTATATGAATAAGTTTGCTGAGAACAGCCAATGACAGCAACAAATCTGGATTCAGACTTTATAGGCAAATTTTTCTGAAATATATAAAACAAAGTCTCAAACTCCCACTGAAACGCCATACTCCTAATTCTGTGTCTGGATAAAATCTCCCTGGTTACATATTCATGTCTAGGTTTAAAAACACTGAGCACGGTGATATTTTCTAGATCATATCTGTCTCTAAGGCTTAAGGACCTAAGTGCCAGAAAAAGGTACCTACCACCACTTGGGATTAGTGGAATCCACTAATAAAACTCAGTTCAACAAAATTATGCATGCCATATTTTCTTTTATTCTCAGATATGGTACAAAGAGGCAGCAGCACTCTCTCTTATTATAGTAGCTAAAATGTGAGACCATTAACCTATGATATGGAAGAAATAAGTTCAGTTTCCTTCATGCCTGAGAGGAAATACACCGTTCTAACTATTACAACGACTTAACTAACAAGGTATAGATTGAAGAAATTTTATGTGAGGGGTTTATCCACCCCTCCTTTTAAAGTTATTTTACTATGAATAAAATCCTTCAAGATTAACTGCTCCACAAAGTGACACAGAGTGGATATGACTCTCCATAGTATCTAGGGTAGTCACTTAGATTGAGAAGATACAGGGTCCAGGGCCTGGTTATATATTTTATATGAAACATACATGGGATAAGCCATACAGTCTTGCAGTAGAGACCCAAACTCTGGTCTTTCCTCTCCTATGTTAACTTTAGAACAACTAAATTTGGGAGTCATGCTCCAGATTTCTTTATTTCTTTTTTTTTGGTCCATTCATTCTTTAATATTTTATACAGTATGTATTTCAGTTTTGAAAAAGAGTCCAAGCTTGAGGGCACAAGCCTTGATAAGATGTCTAGTGACCAGGAAAAGGTTCTAGCCTGGACCTTTTCTCTCAACAGGTCTAAAGCATGCTTGTTGTACAATTCTCTTCATATTTCATCCAACAGCAATTAAATGCAAGGGGTAGTGACTTAGATTCAAAACAAGCTCTTCTTCTCATTTCTTTGGATCTCATTAATCAAGACTTTCTTTCCTGGCAGTTGCCCAGTTTCAGCAGGAGATATCGATTATCTCTCCCTCACCTCACCCTAATCTATAGTTCATAGGTGGACTAACAGGGGGGATGCAGAGGCATCAAATGTGAGAACCAACATGGGATGCAGAGGTGGTAGCAGTCTTCCACTACTAGTCTTCTCCTTCCCACTCCAATAGAGATAGACATACCACACTGTAGGAGCAGCAAGCAGAGATTTTTTTAAAGTCCCCAAAGCAGGTAAGAATTTTCCTTCCTCCATCCCTCTGTGTGCTCACAGCACCTCTCCTCCAATATACTAGTCTCACCATCTTTACATATTCTTTTGGGTATAGGAAGGGGAGAGCCATCTACTGATGCCACCATCTCAACCATTCCTGCCCCACTACATCCAGAGTTGAGGGGAAAGGCTGCTCAGGGTGTGGTGGCCCAGTAGGGGGTGCTCCTGCGTTGAGCCACCCACCTCACTGCGCCCGACCACCTTCCAGGCTCCGAGTGCCTCCCTGGGGCACCTCACATCTAACCAACCCCCTTCTTGAAGCACACCCAATGGCCTGGGGTAAAAAGTACCACCACCCAGGGCTGGGCTTGATTCTGGTTCTGTGTGCCCTGGGTAACACAGGCCTAATAGCCCTCAAGGGTACTTGACTCATTCAAGCACTTGGGGGTGCTTCCCTCCATCAGAAGCACCAGTAGTGGCCCCCTTAGTGAACCAAACCAAGGGGAGCCCAAGGCATAATCTAGACCCACTCCCAATAAGTCTCCCATGCTAGGTACAAAGGAGAATGTTATTAGTTACAAGAGGTAAGGTTGGAATAGGGTACAGAGTAGAGCAATATCAGAGAAATCCCATAGAGCAAACTGGCATGGCTGGGTAGCCTTTGATCATGCATCTGAGTTATTGCAAGCTATATATCTAAGTTAGCTCTCAGGTAGCTTACTCACAACTCCAGGTTGGCTGATCTCATACAGTGAGCTTCAAACTAGCCTTGCCGGGGAAGGGGGCCACAGGAAGACAAGGAGATGCCATCCAAGAAAGACAGGTGACAAAGGCAAGGAGTGCTAAGGTAAGGAATGGGGGCCCAGACAGTCTCCCTAATTGGAGGGTGGCACACAGAGTCTTGCAAGGCCTTAAATGCCTATATACCAATGCTCACAGTATGGGGAATAAACAGGAGGAACTCACCCTCAGAATAGCTAGTTCAAACCCAGACATCATAGGGCTAACAGAAACATGGTGGGATTCGTCCCAGGACTGGGCAGTTAGCATTAGGGGCTATAGGCTTTACAGGCGGGATAGAGAAAGAAGGGAAGGTGGGGGTGTGGCGTTCTATGTCAAGGAGCACTGCACATCCTCTGCCAGCAAAATGGGGTCAGAGGAAGGGCAGGCTGAAGTGCTCTGGGTCAAGATTCAAGGGGGCCATGGGGAGAGAGATTTGATGGTGGGGGTCTACTACAGACCCCCCAACCAAGGGGAGGAGCTGGCCCGGGAATTTTTGGGCCAGCTTGCAGAGGCACTTAAGGCAAGGGATGTAGTTGTCATGGGTGATTTTAATTACCTGGACATTTGCTGGGAGGAACAGTCAGCCAGGACGGACCATTCCAGGAGGTTCCTGGCTGAGATACAGGACCTCCACTTAATTCAGGAGGTGCACAGTCCCACCAGAGGAAATGCCCTGTTGGACCTGGTCCTGACCACAGGCGATGACCTGGTAAGGGGCCTCCAGGTTCTTGACCACCTGGGTGATAGCAATCATTGCTTGCTGGAATTCACCATCCAGCGTGGGTTGCACCAGAGGAGAAAGTGGAACTCTTTAACCAATTCTTCACCTCCATTTTCTTGGGCAGGGACTGGGACTTCCCCACCGTGATGCAAGACTTGAGGGGAATGGCTCTAGACCTCAGGTTGGGGAGGACCAGGTTAGAGAGCTTCTGGAGGGGCTGGACATGTTCAAGTCAGTGTGTCCAGATGTTCTCCACCCTAGGGTGTTGAGGGAGCTAGGAGGGGTTATTGCAGGGCCCTTGGCATGGCTTTATGAGCACTCATGGTGCTTGGGCCAGGTGCCAGGTGATTGGAAGATAGCTAACGTGGTCCCCATCTTCAGAAAAGGGAAGAAAGAGGACCCGGGCAACTATAGGCCTGTCAATCTTACCTCAATCCTAGGGAAACTCTTTGAGAAGTTCCTCAAGGAGCACATCTGTGATGGGCCGGCTTCAGGGATGATGCTCAAGGACAACCAGCACGGTTTCATTAGGGACAGGTCATGTCAGACCAACCTGATGGCCTTTTATGATCAGGTCACAAAGGCAATGGATTCAGGTGTTGCCGTGGACATAGTCTTTCTAGACTTCAGCAAGGCCTTTGACACCATCTCCCACCCATTCTCATTAAAAAACTAGGCGGCTGTGGCTTTGATGCCTACACAGTCAGATGGATTGCAAATTGGCTCTAGGGTCGTACTCAGAGGGTGGTGGTGGACGGGTCATATTCAACCTGGGGGGAAGTGGGCAGCGGAGTCCCGTAGGGCTCGGTCCTTGGGCCTGCACTGTTCAATTTCTTCATCAATAATTTGGATGACAGGGTGAAAAGCAACGTGTTTAAATTCGCTGATGATACCAAAATTTGGGGTGACGTGAGCACGCTAGTAGGGAGGGAAAGACTGCAGCAAGATCTGGATAGGTTACAGGGGTGGGCTAACATAAACAGGATGCGTTTCGATACTGACAAGCGCAGGGTGCTGCACTTGGGTAGTAGAAACCAGCAGAACACTTATATAATGCGAAATTCCCTTCTTGAGAGCGCAGAGGCAGAAAGGGATCTTGGAGTCATTATTGACTCCAAGATGAACATGGGCCGACAATGCGAGGTCACGGTTGGCAGGGCTAACCAGACCTTGTCATGCATCCATAGGTGCATCTCAAGGAGGGCCAAGGAGGTGATCCTCCCCCTCTATGCAACACTGGTCAGGCAACAGCTGGAGTACTGCATCCAGTTCTGTGCGCCTCACTTCAGGCGGGATGTGGACAACATTGAAAGGGTGCAGAGGAGGGCAATGCGCATGATCCGGGGACAACAGGGCAGACCCTACGATGAGAGACTGCAGGACCTGAACCTGTTTGGCCTTCACAAGAGAAGGCTGAGGGGGGACCTGGTGATTGTCTATAAACTCACTAGTGGGGCCAGAAGGGTTTGGGAGAGACACTGTTTCCCCTAGCGCCCCCTGGCATAACAAGCAATAATGGACACAAGTTATTGGAGAGTAGGGTTAGATTAGACATCCGCAAGGACTACTTCACAGTTAGGGCAGCTAGGAGCTGGAACCAACTTCCAAGGGAAGTGGTGCTGGCTCCTACCCTGGGGGTCTTTAAGAAGAGGCATGATGCCTACCTGGCTGGACTCATTTGAGTCCAGTTTTTCTCCTGCCCAGGTGTGGGGGTTGGACTTGAAGATCTACAAGATCTCTTCCAACCCTACTTCTATGATTCTATGATTCTATGAAGTATCATCCACAGGTAGGTGGAGATTTCCTCTGGAGGCAGGCAGTTCCTTGATCATGAATTTTGAGAGAGAGAGCAAGTTTCAAATGGTCCAACTTTTCTCTCTCTCTCTGAATCTTTCCTTACTGCTGCTGCCATCCTCCTCCTGGGCAGTCCTTAACTTATATAGCCCTTATGACCTCATTTACCTGGTCCAATGGAGGCCAGCACCTGTTGGCTGTCAGCCAACCAATTTGAAATACAACATTGGTTGCTGGGCAGACCAGCAGTTCCTAGCTCCCCAGGGAGCCCAAGCCCCTCATCCAGGTATGTGATGCCAGTCACATAGGCAGAAGAAGCAGGTTTCCCCCCTCCCTCAGGAAGGTATCCAGCTCAGGTTACCTAAAGAGCTAGGGTAAGGTGCGTATCCTCTGCTGGGCCCATCCTAACCAAATTGTCACAGAGCAGAGTTTTTAGGGAGAAACGGAGGTGGCCTTCTGCTACACAGGGAGCCAGGCTTGTCTGGGAACAGCGCTGGCACTGGGTGTGCTGCCATTCCCTGCACCTGATCATGAGCCAGTGGGAGACATCTAAGAAAACCTGGCAGGGAAGAGAACCTGCCCACTGCTGCCATTGCCACTGTTCCCAGCTGACCACACCTCCGCATGCAGCCCAGCTGGAGGAGGTCAGAAGTGACACTGGAGCTCCCCCTACTTTCAGGTCAGCCAGCCACAGTGGCAGTGGCATACAAGGAAGGGGAGGAGAGGGGAGGTTCTACTGAATACAAAGGGGAAGGGACAAGGAACCAAGAGAAGTGAGGTGATTCTAACCTGATTTGGGGACTTTAAAATGTTCTTAGCACTGCTCCCACAGTGTGGCACAAAAGGGGAGGTGAATGTGACCACACCTGTTCCTGCTATATTCTGGTAGTTATGGAAATTCCCTCCAAACTCAGAACTATTGGTCTGAAGCCATTCAGGTTGAGATATTAAATTAAATTATCCCACTTCTTGGGTGAATTATATAACTGATAGTTTTTATATAAAAAGGGATATAACAGTAAATAATACTGATCCAATCCAGCCTTCCATCTCCAGAGTAATGTGTAGCCACCAAAATCTAAGAGATAGGTAAGTTTTCAGACATGCCTCAACTCAACGTTGCCTGTTGGGTAGTTTGCACATCTCCCCATTCAGTGTGCTGGATCTTTTGAATCCCACTCTGATACTCTTAAATTTTCTCATTTGCCATACAGGAGGCTTAGGCACCTAACTTGGGTTTGTAAAATCAATTCCTAGTGCAAGAATTAGTTATGATAACTCTGTCCCTTTGTGGATCTGGGTCTAGGTGGTTCATTTCTTCTTCATTTAGCTATTTCAGTCCTTTTTTGGATCTGGACTCTGATCCAGTCCCTCTTTTGCTGAATCTCATTTCCACAGAAAAACACACTCCCTTTGTTTTGAGAGTGACCCATGAACTACATATGTTGTACACTTCCTTGACTTGTCCTGAGTATAGTAACAATAAGAACATAGAAAAATTTAAGCATAAGTGAGAAAGCAGACTATGTGGAAATGTTGGTTAGTCCCATAATTTAAGGAGATGCAGCTAACAATAGCTGTTCTTTAAGCCTATATCAGTTCCTCATGATTTACAGTAAATCAAAATTAGAATCTTTAATCTGAAATAGGAATGCCAATAGATATACGTACCCTAAAATGTAAAGGTATGAACTGCAATCCATTTATTTATTTCACTAATATATATTTAGAAAATCCCTCGGGGTACAAAACCCAATGACTTTCAATGGGAATTAAGTCACTTTAGCCTTTTTAGTTTTGAACATGAATATTTGTTCACAAGTGCTAAATTCATAGTAAAGAATGGATGTATAGTCTTTTACACTAGGCTATTGCACTGTCAGAGTTGAGAAAAATAGCTACAGTTTTATTTAAAAATGATGGCAAAAGAGCATGATGTAAATTATCCACATCAGCCTAAGTGAAGCTTGCTTTTTTAATTCAATGAATACAATACAGCATTTCCCAAGGAATCAGCAAGCTTCCTTCTTGAGTTGTTTGAAAAAAAGACTTTGAATTCAGAGACCATCTTGCAAAATCTTGCTTAGCTGTGAAAATAAACCCGAGGATGCTCTGCCAAGCATTACAACAAACTAGCTAAATCATTGACTAAATCCACAACAAAAAGACTTCTAAATGGAAGACGATATGGGCTGGAAACCTTTCCTGACTAGCCGAAATAGCAGCAGGGCAGGGACAAATAGATAAAAGAATAGCTTTCCAAGAGAGACACTCTATTCCACAGAAGCCAAGCAGTGAGGCCATCACGTTATTCAATTTATAATGACAGGTTTCATAATATGCCACTAGTACTTTCTTTCTAAATATTTCATTTTGCATTGGAGCATTGCTTAAAAATATGAAAATATGACTAAAATTACTTTTCTGCCATTCCATCACTCAGGCTAATTCAGAGGCCACCCAAAATGAAGGGATTTAAGGGAAATAACGACTGCTTTACCCAGGCATGGAACTGGCTTGTGTTTGTGGTTTTATGTCAGAAACGCAATATTGAAATATTGTGTTTTGTAGGTTCACTTTGACCAGAAAGTACAGCAATAAAGGCACATGCAGGAACTTTTAAACTGATTTTTTTGTTGCTCCCCGTATAGAAATGGATCCTCTAGGCAGCTTCATCCTGCTTCGCTCCACTACTTAAATTAGAAACATGAGCAAGTCAGGAAAAATTTCTTTTCCCTAACATGTCCACTTTCTCTGTGATGTCTCATCAGCACCTTTGCTGAGGTTAAAGAATAACAGCATTTACTATTGAGTTAGTATTATGATTATGAATATGATCATCATTATCATCATCATCTTGTGTGTGCAGATATTTGCTAGGTAGCTTAACAAAACAAGAAAAAAAATACTTCCATGAGAGTTTAAAATCAAGTACCCCGATCCTGCAAAACTTAAAGGTCATGCTTAACTTTGCACATCATAAATAGCTGTATGCATCATGAGCATTATTAGCTATAATGGAAGTAATCACAGTATGTAAAAGTAGGTATCAGTAAGTCTTTGCAAGATCAGGGTCTAAATAAAAAAAGGACAAGGCAACTGAACAACTCAAGAACTGTGAATAAAAAACAAGGGTTATAATTTAAGGATGATGTGGTTGATAAGTGAATGTCTTTTTATATGTATTTTGATATGTACTACATAAAAAACACTTACTTTTGAATAGGTCACAGGCTACCTGCTTTGGGTTTATCATCTTCAGATCTAAAAAAGGAAAATGCAAATAACAGCATATTTGTACTTGTGCATCCACCAATCACAAAGACCAAGCTTAGAAAAATTCATGATGTAAACAAAAAGTACATTATGCATTATTTGAGATGCATATTCTATGGTAGCAGAATGGATGACCATGTCCTGATAAATAAGGAATAACCCCACTGAATTCAAGTGAGTCTTTGTAATTCAAAACTTGTCTGCAAACTAAGAATTAGATTATGGTATTGGCCAAAAATAAGCTTGTAATTAAAGTCCATCCTGAGGTAATTTTGAGGTCAGATTCCAACCCACGTTAAAATCTCTCACTCGGTTCCCAAAAAGACAAATTTCAGAGATGTTCACTTTCACATTTGTATTTCTACTCAATATTGTGTAATCAACACACAAGGATGTGTTTATGACAAGGCTATAACTTGTCCTTTTATCCATTTAGCAAAACTGACTGTGAAAAATATCATCTATCCTGTAAGTTAATGGACGATGGGAAAATAAAAACTAAATTTCTGAAAAAACAAAAGTATAATCGAAGAGATTCCCCCTTCCATAAAATTACCTTAGTTTTTTGATTGCCTGGAATTGATCCAAAGTCCAATGAAATCACGGGAACCTTTTTTTATATTTATCCATGTTTCAATCTTCCAACATTTTATCCCTGTGACTATTCCAAATTTTGCTGGCCATATACATTGGGAATGGAAAAAAATTAAAATGTAGAAATAATTAAAATCTGGAAAGAATGATGAGTAAGAATTCTTATTTTTTTAAAAAAGGGAAACTTAAAAGAGGTCCTTCAAGTGAATCAAAAGTAGCTTTAAAAATGTGTCAACATCAGGAAGTGACAGAGGAAATTTAGATTGCTTTGGGTTCCTTATTTTGGATACTCAAAAAGTAGAAGGATTAAGTATTTTACAGAGAGCTAACATCTGGCTTGTTGCAAAAGACCTTTACTCAGGCAGACCTAATAGGGGTAGTTATTAAAGGAAAGATTTATATACTCAGGATTAATTATTCTTCAGGCACTACAATCCCAGCTGCTAACACTGTTAGAAGAGACAGAAGTAAGAAAGAAAGGACAGAAAAAGTCCAATGAAAGAAGGATAAAAGGCAGGTAGCAAGACAGTGTGCCTAGAGTAAAGCATTATAGAAGAACAGACAGTAAGAGTGAAGAAAGTTACTGCTGCATTATGTTAGTGGTCCCCAGTGGCAAAGGTCTTGCAGTAAGCATTGTGTGAGAAACCGTGAGGTGAGAAGAAATTTTCTCCTTAGTATGTCATAAGCAGAACCACAGCATGAGGGAAATTGTATGATGCCCTTTGTGCAAAGGGAGGATTGGCAACACATGAAAGGAAATGGCAATTGTCCTTTCAAGCAAATGAATGATGTAAAAAAGTGAATGCTGTTAGGGTTCCAAAATGAAGAAATATGTTGGTATATATTTTTTTCCATTTCCCTTGTGCCATTCAGTGTTTCTTGCCTGCAGGGGAAAAAGGAGGAACATTGTGTCTCTGCCTCCAAATCCACTTCGCCTCACTGGGGAATGTCTCTCTACATTTCAATCTTTCTGGTCTTCAGTTCTTTATTGAGTGACTCAAGGAAACCAAACCAAGACACAGACTTCTAGAAGGAAAAAGAGATTCCCCAGAGCCAAACTTTAAGGTATACTTCCACAATAACAAACGCACTAAATAAGAAACTAAAAAGCCAATGCAGAAATCAGAGACTGTCAGTCTGGATTTTATGGAAAAAGAACAAGATATTATTTCCTTCCTTTGTGATGCCATGATCTTACACGCTGCCAGATCCTTCTCTTAAATTGGTCTCTAGAAGCTAGGTGCCCTTCACACTGCCTTCACCAGAGAAGAATAGGAAACACCAAGATTGTTTTTGTTTGTTTAACATCCTGCCATGCTGCTTGTCTTCAGTAGCAAAGCATATCCTTTTCAGAACAAATTTATTTTAACATATTGTTTTTCCTTCCAAAGAGTCTGATTTTGTTCATATAACAACATCTCCACAAACCACGCATTGATTTATTGAAAGAACATATGTTTATAAAAATAAGGCTGCTGAGACAGCCCCAGCATACACACAGGCTGACAACTGATACAGATGGGTATTTACATATGCATATTAATCACTGGGAAAAGACTTACTGCTAATTTAACTGGACTTTGCATTAATGCAATAGCCCATTCTTTAGTATCCTAGAGCAGGATTAGACCTTTAATCCTTCTGGGTTTAAGTCTTCATACTCAATGATCCATCAGCTTTTCACTGTAGGTAGGTAGAGTGCCTAGCACAATGAGGGCCAACATCTGCATGTGAATTCAAGGTCCTACTACAACATAAATAATAAAATTATAACAATAAGAATAACAATTCCACAAATAAAATGATATGCTAAAATTCACAGGAAGTCACTGTCATTGTCAGATTTAGTATTAAAACTGTCTAACTCTTGGCTTCAATCCTGTAGGTAAAAAACTAAATTATGCTTCTTTCCATTCTTTCCGTTCAAGACGTGCGTAACAAAATAAAAATTAAATGTGGAAAGTATTACCAAAAAAGCCCTGATTCTATAAAGAATAAACAACTTGAAATATTTTTAAATGGTTAATGATTTAATGCTGTTTACATTTATTATTTTATTTATTAATAGTATTTAATAGCCATTGTAGTCAATCAGATACATTAAAAATCTTGGCTATGTAAATAGACATACCCATAGAGGAAATATTTCTTTTTCCTGAACATTTTTCATTCCATAAATGTTGTTTACAGTGTGGAACTAATTATTAAGAATTAAATTAGAACATGTAACTAAGTATTTGCATTATTCGAACATCTTTTGGAAGTGGGCAAATTATATACACTATATTATACTATATAATTTGCTATTTTTACTATTATTGTTCTTTATTGGACCAACTCTTGTTCACTGTATACTTACAAATATTTCACTGAAGTCATTATGAGAAATATGAACAGGATTCAGACCTCTTTCATTTTCACATTCATGCCCCAGAAGTTAAGATATCCGGTTTCTGGTTCTAACTGGTTTAAAAGCTCAGGATCAGCACTTATTCCTCTGTGGACATGATTCTGCAACCCTTTCTTGCACTAAATAATATTACTTATCTCAGTAATTTCACAGGGAATTACTCACATGATTAAATGCTACTTAGCATGAGTAAGGGATGCAAAATTGGGTAGTTTATATGTCTATTTCAAAATGGCAAAGCATTAAGTACAAATTCCAATGAAAGGGAATACAAGCTTTGCTTATCTCATGTTTACCTTCCATACACAGCTTTTCCCCCCCAGTTCCTTAAGTCTCTCAAGCACATAATAAATAGAGTTCCAGTGAGTATAAAACAGCTAGGTCAGCTGATGCTGTAGCTGTAACAAGATTTTTTTTTCTTTCTTTTTTTAAACCAATGCATCTTATTCTGGGTATTTCTAGCATGTAAACACTGCTACTAGAAATGACCACAAATGGGCTGTGTGGCTCTCTCATGATAATGCCACTGTGGTAGTCCCAATTTAGGAGATAAGTCAGACACGTAAGTGAAACCAACGTGTAAAGAATGAAAAGAGTTCTATCAAGTCTGTGACACATGGCATGGTTTCTTTTTTAAACATATGTAAGAGTTCAAGACCATGTCCAAATCTGTCTTGTAAATGCTTCCACCCAGACACTGCAGCTTTGGTATCTCATTCCAGAAGAGTGATCCAAATTGACAGGATGATGTGTCCAGTGCAATCTAGAGTACCCAGATGCCAAGCAGGGAGATAGACACACCTAGCCCGGTGAGGGCCAACATTTTGGCAGGCATACCACAAAATAGTCTAGTGCCCTACCCAAGTAGCACTTGGGTCCCTTTTCCCTGCCCAATCTGCTGCTTTGCTTTCTGCTACTTTCTCTGTGTTCTCTGCACAATTTGCTGCTTTCCTTTCTGGTTTCTGTCTTATCCACTTCTCTGCAGCCTGTCCCCTCCCAGGTCTGCTGCATGCCACACACACAGGCTGCCCATGTCATTTATAGCACCTGTGCCACAAAGAAGCCATCTCTGATTCAGCCAATATGAAATGATAGGTAAGGGGTTTGCTTTTCCCTGGAGTCTCAGTTTCTGACTTGAAGCTGAACACTGGATACTTCTATCATCTTGGGATTCAGAGCATGAAAAAGGGCTGATGTCTACCTAGGGGTACCTGCAGATGTTACATTTAGATTGACTTAAACAGGGTTAGGTTGATCTAAATGCCCATCTGTGAAGACATTTGAGGGGTTTAAATCAGGCCAAAATAGTGGGACCAATTAAAAAAGAAATCCTACTAAGAAATCACAAAGGAATTATTTCTGCCATCTGACACCACCAGGGAAGGAATCTTGCCTTGTCTGTACATCAAAGAGCAACTCACAAAAACACTTTCATGGACCCAGAGGAACAGACTTCCACCTTCAGCTTCCTCTGTGTTAAAGTGAAGTTTATATTCTACCTGTGGGGACTTTTTAGCATCTTTAATTTTCCCTGAGCCTGAGGACGGGTGCGTATGCCTGAAAGCTTGCAGAAAAAGATTTTTTTTTGTTTTGCGATTACTTAATTGGTCTAATAAAAGGTATCATCTCTGATCCAAGAGTTCTAGAGTTTTGCATTTCTTTTTGTGTCAGACTAACATGACTATCAATTACATCCCTGGGCCCAATTTCAGGTTCAGATGACTAAGTGAACTCATTTCAATCAGGAATGGATTACCCTGATCTACCAACCATCTGTAAATGTTCAGAGTACAGTCCCTCCTCCACCTACTAATCTTGACTGGGCTATTTTTAGTCCCCCATCTCTCCCAGACAGATAGCCCTCCCAATGGATCCATCAATCCCCTGGCAAACATGTCTTCCCCCCTGATCCTACCAACCCCCTTCATGCACCCACCACCCTCCCACAACCCCACGTGCCCCTCTCTCCATTCCAAGTTATTTATACCAGGTTTCTGGTGCAGGTCCCAGCACTGCCAAACACCTGCACGTGCCACTCCCAATCTAAGATCATGTAGCTTAAAGTAAGCTGCATGATTGTAGAACGGATGTGGCAAATATCTCCAGGTACTCTAAATAGCATCAGAATTAACACACCATGCTTCATTACATCTTAAGGAGTAGTAATGATGCCCACTTTTTTCTCAATGCCCTATTGGCAAGGCAGTAAGGTATCAGGTTGTAGGCTTTCAGTCTAAGGAGACCTAAATCCACTGTCCCACTTTTCAGGAAAATACCCTAAACACCACATTCTACGGACTAAGGATAACCGGACAACCAAAATTTCAAGTTCAAGGTGGAAGGAGATTAAGAAAAAGGGAACTGTGTTTTACTTAAGACAGTCACTAAATATAAAACAAAAACAGCCCTGGAAGCAGGAACAAGAATGCAGATGTTCTCTTCCCAGGTAAATATCCTTTTTGGGCTACAGAGCCACATTCCTTACCTGCTTTCAGCAACTACATAAATATTCTCAGTAGCAAACTGATAAATTATTCATCATTGATTATTAATAATGACAAACAGTGTGATCTGTCCCTATCTAAAGAATCAAGAACTTAGGCAGATGTCATGTTTCATAGTTTTATAGTTTCTAGGGTTGGAAGGGACCTGAGCAGATCATCAAGTCTGACCCCCTGCTATGGCAGGAAAGAGTACTGGGGTCAAATGACTCCAGCAAGGTGTCCATCCAGCCTCCTCTTAAAGACCCCCAGGGTAGCACCACTTCTCTTGGAAGTTGGTTCCAGATCCTAGCCGCCCTCACAGTGAAATAGTGCCTCCTGATATTTAGCCTAAATCTACCCTCTGCCAGCTTGTGACCATTATTTCTTGTCACTCCTAGAAGTGCTCGGGAGAACAGGAACTCTCCCAATGTCTGTTGGTCCCCCCTGGCTAGTTTGTAAATGGCCACTAGATCCCCCCCCAGCCTTCCCTTGTAGAGGCTGAAGAGGTTCAGGTCCTGTAGCCTCTCCTCATAGGGCCTGCCCTGCTGCCCCTGATCATGTGAGTGGCCCTCCTCTGGACCCTTTCTGTGTTGTCCACATTCCTCTTGAAGTGTGGTGCCCAGAACTGTACGCAGTACTCCAACTGCGGCCTGACCAGTGCCACATAGAGGGGGAGGATCACCTCCATCAATAATGACTCCAAGATCCTTTTCTGCCTCTGCACTGACGAGAAGGGAGTTCACCAGCCTGTAGGTCTGGTGCTGGTTCTTCCTCCCCAGGTGCAGCACCTTGCACTTGTCAGTACTGAAACCCATCCTGTTCTTATCCGCCCAACCCTGTAACCTGTCTAGGTCCAATTGCAGCCAATTCCTCCCTTCTAGCATGCACACTTCCCCCTACATCTTAGTGTCATCTGTGAATTTGAACAGGGTGCTATTTACCCCCTCGTCCAAGTTGCTGATGAAGATATTGAACAGTGCAGGCCTGAGGACTGAGCCCTGAGGAACCCCACTGCCCACATCCCTCCAGGTTGAAAATGACCCGTCCACCACAACTCTCTGGGTGTGGTCCTCCAGCCAGTTAGTGACCCATTTGACTGTGTAGGTGTCGATGCCACAGTCCCCTAGATTTTTAATGAGAACGGGGTGAGAGACAGTGTTGAAAGCTTTCCTAAAGTCCAAAAAGACTACATCCACTGCTACCCCTGCATCTAAGGATTTTGTGACCTGGTCATAGAAGGCCACCAGGTTGGTTTGACAGGACCTGCCTCTAATGAACCCATGTTGGTTGCTCCTAAGCATAATCTCCCCTGCTGGCCCCTCGTGGACATGCACCAGGATAATTCTCTCAAAAAGCTAACCCAGGGTCAAGGTAAGAATAACTGGCCTATAGTTTCCTGCCTCCTCCTTCCGCCTTTTTTGGAAAATGCGAAACACACTGGCCCTTTTGCAGTCCTCTGCCACCACACCAGAACACCACAAAGCTGGGCACGCTGAAGTGCTCTGGGTTAGAATACAAGGAAGTTGAGGGGAAAGGGACTTAACGGTGGGGGTCTACTAAAGACTACCCAACCAAAGGGAAGAGCTAGACCAGGAATTCTTAAGTCAGCTCACAGAGGTAGTTAAGTGAAAAGACATGGTCATCATGGGTGACCTGAACTTTTCAGACATCTGCTGGGATGAGCCAGGTCTGACTGCTCCCGTAGCTTCCTAGCCAAGATACAGGATCTCCATCTAACCCAAGAGGTGCACAACCCCACCAGGGGAGACGTCTTGTTGGACCTGGTCCTGGCCATGTGTGACAACCTGACGAGGGGGCTGCAGGTGTGTGACCACCTGGGCGACATCAGTCATTTCCTGCTGGAATTCACCATCCAGTGCAAGGTGGCAAAGGCCTCCAGCAAAGCAGCAGTCCTGGACTTCAGCAGGGCGGACTTCAATGAACTAAGGAGAATAGTCGGGTAGGCACTGAGGGTCCGGAGGGGAAAGGATTTGGGGCTCCAAGAAGAGTGGTCATTCCTTAAGGAGATGATCCTCCAAGCCCAAAGGGAGGTAATCCAAACACGGATCAAAGGGGGCAAGAAGGCGCAAAAGCCCCCATGGCTCGCCAAAAGCACATGGGAATGTTTCCTGGCTAAAAGGGAGGTGTATACCCAATGGAAGGGTGGGGCCATCACCAGGGAGGACTATACCACAGTTGCTGGGGGCTGCAGGAGGGTGGTGAGGAAGGCCAAGGTGGAGATGGAACTGGGACTAGTCACCCAGATCAAGGACAACAAAAAGTCCTTTTATAAATACATAGTGGGTAAAAAGAAGGTACTGGGTATTGTGGGGCTTCTGCAAGACATGCTAGGAAATCAGGTCATCACACCAGACAACAAAGCTAACATATTTAATAATTCCTTTGCCTCCATTTTCCTGAACAGGGACTGGGTCACCCCCCCACACACCAGGACCTCTGTAGGCCCCAGGGGAGGTGCATCCAGACCTAGGGTCAGTGAGGAGCTAGTCAGGGAACTTCTGGAGGGACTGGACGTATTTAAATTAGCTGGTCCTGATGATCTCCACCCCAGAGTGCTGAGGGAATTAGCAGAGGTCATTGCAGGACCCCTGGCACAGCTTGTTGCCCCTAACACCAATCTGAATTTCAACAGCATTTAGGTGGGGGGTTATGTACATGTAAATGATTTAAGGCCATATGTTAACTGAAATCTAGGATATTTTTAAACCAGAACAGAGATACATAGCATATTTAGAGACCTAGTCAGATTTTTAACAACAGGAGTAGAGGTGATTTAGATTACTTTTTAAATATGTTTTAGAATATATTTGTACCTCTGTTTTGGAGTGATTCATTATCAGATATCCCAAGTTATGCAACTATCCTTCCTCATTTACATGATACTTGATAGCCTGTACTTATGAAGCAGCAAATGCAAGATAAATAGAATAGAATTCTATTTCACCCACTAGATGACCAAAGTGCAGTGTGCGACCAACTCTGAGTTAACTGAATAAAGTCTAATACCTCACCTAGGCAAGTAAATATCCTTATTATAGGGGGAAAAGGGAGATATCTGCACATCTCCATAGGGTGATCCTATTCTTATAATGAAGGGGATAGTAGACTGCTTCTGCATCTTGGCCAGGTAATGGGTCAGCAGCTGCACTTGATTGTCTAGCAGGTAAAATATAATTCTGCTCACAAAGGCCAGTCTGATCCCTAGGAAAGCTTATATAGCACTATAGATATAGCTTTATCCACCTAAATTCCTCCTCGCTCTATTTAGATGTTTAAGGGCCAGTTTTCATCCCTCTCCAGAAGTACCAGGGACATGGTGTAGACTTATGTGCAGATTCAAAGCTCCATACCCTTGTTTTTCAAGTGCATTTCCTGAATTGCAGAGCAGTGATTAAATTCACTGAATTTTGGGATGCATATTTAAATAATAGAATCATGATGTATTAAAAATATTATGGCTCATTAATCAAGATAAATGTTCAGTGTAAATAGAAAATCCTGATAGAGTTTAAATGAACACATTTAACATTTTAATATGGAATAAATGTTTGGTACTATTTCTAACCATGTAGCAATACATTCTTTGAATTCTATTCTAGTGTGGCAGAAACAATTTTGGTACTAAAGTATGCCTTACTACTTTGCTGCCCTTTGAAATTAATAGAAATAAATGCTTGACTTCAGCCAACATTAGATGTGAATCTTAATTCATACTAAATCTAGTTCATCAAAAAGCAGAACAAGTTTTTTTTGTATATAAACCCTCCACAGCTGTGCTCAATACCCAGAGGGCAGCAGTCTGTTAAGGTCTATAGGTTGGTTCTTTACCTCAAGCTGTAAAAACTCATGCTTGTAATGTAGGAGGTCTTTGGCTCAATTTCTGGTGTCACTCAAGATGTCGCTTAAACACCTGAGATTTTTGGCCCTGCTCTTACATTTACCATAAAATCTCTGGTTCAGTTAAATAAGGTTTTAGTTCAAAGTGTTGGCCTAATGTTCCCATGGTCTTCAACAGGGAAAGAAAGAAAGTTTGTGAGATGTTTATCTGTGATAGGTCCTAGGTATTATTAGTATCCTGTCCTGTCAAAAGAGGTGTTTTAGATCTATCGTTTTATGAGCAGCAAGGACTTTTTTGATGATAACTTTTATTCTCCCAATTATACATTTGACTGATAATCCTAAACTATGTCCCACAACAACAATGAAAGAGAAGAGCTTTTTTATGTCAGCTAGCTAAGTTTCTCTTGAAATGATTACTTTAATGGTACTGAATAAGAAGCAAGAACCCCTTTGTTTGGTGATATCTTATTGGCTAAACTACACAGTTGACTCCGGTCACTATGCTACAGCTCTATACCTGGGCCAATAAAATACACCACAAAAGAAAACAAAAACCAAAAAACCCCTTCCCTCTTGTATAAAATCATTGAAGTAATCATTTCAAGAGAAGTTTACCCTGCAGCTATCAAGAAAATCTACTTATTATGGGATATTATCTAGAATTCTCTCAGGCTTTTACAGAAACCTCCTATTAAAATCTATATTATTTTCCTCCATCTCTTACCATAAATAGTGAACAAACAAACAACTTCCAATGATCATTTTGTTCTTCAACATGAATTAGGTTTTGAAAATAAAAATAGGACATTCCTCTTTTACAAATAAACTTCCGGGCCATTTTGGGGGGCCATCTATATGGCATTTTTGGGATTTAACACATATGTAGGAATTCAAATACTGAATATTTAAGCCTACACTCATAGATGACCAGGTACAGATAGACCAACAACCACACTGAGAAGGAAGAAAGTTTGCATATAGCCTTTGCCCTCAGTATATAGTGGTGTTTCATTTTAATTACAGAAAAAATGTGGATTTGAGTTACTTTTTTAAAATCTGAAAAATGTGGATTTTTTTTTTTTTAATCAGAGATAACCAGGATCACTGACAGGCTCTATAGATAAGTGGGGTGCAGTGGACATGATTTACCTTGACTTTGACTTCTATAAGATTTTGACACTGACCATGACATTTTCATTAACAAGCTAAAGAAATATAGAATAGATTAAAGTACTATTACATGGATACAAAACTGGTGGTATCATCATACACAATGATTAGTCACCAATGACTCAATGCTTAGTTGGCAGATGGTATCAAGTGAATTTCCTAAGCAGCCTGCCCTGGGCCCAGAATTATTTAATATCTTCATTAATGATTTGGACAATGAGATTCAGTGCATTAGTGAATTTGGGAATGACACCAAGTTGAGTGGAGTTACAGAAACTCTGGAAGGTAGGGTTAGGGTACAGAATGATGTGGATAAACCGTACAAATATTCCACAACCAACCACATGAAATTCAACAAGAAAAAATGAGGAGTCCTTCACCTGAAATAGTATAATTGCATGCAGAGTTAGAGATTGGGTAATGACTAGATGGGCTGCAGCACTACAGAAAAGAACCTCAGCTTTAGAGTGGACAGTTATCCGAGCAAAGAGTGTTCTTTTGTTGCAAACCCTCCCTTCCCCCCCGCCCCATCACCATATTGGGTTGTATTAACAAGAGTCTCACTTGAAAGTCAAGGCAAGTGATTGTTTCACTCTGTTCAGCATTGGTGAGACCTGACCTGAAATACTGTGTCTAGTTTTTAGACCCACACTTGAAGAAAGATATCTTGAAGGTATCCTATGACCCCTGCTGACTTCCTGCAGAAGGGGGCTGGACTCAATGATCTTCTGAGGTCCCTTTCAGCCCTAATGTCTATGAATCTATAAATCTATGACGATAAAGCAACTGGAAACAGTTCAGCAGAGTGTGAAAAGTTATTAGATGCTTGGGAAGCATGACATGTGAAAAGGCTGAAAAATCCAGGTTATATAGTCTGGAGAAGAGGACTGAGGAGGCATTTGATAACAGTCTTCAAATACCTGAAGGGCAACTGCAAAAAAGATGAAGATGGCCTTTTCTCTGTGTCTGTAGCTGGCAGGACTAGAAGCACTGGACTCATGCTTTGGTAGAGGAAATTTGGGTTAGCAATTAAGAACTTTTTGACTATGAGGGTGGTCAAGAATTGGACCAAGCTACCTAGAAGTCATGGGCTCTCTATCCCTGGAAATTATCAGGACCAGGTTAGAAATGCACTAGATAGGCTTAGGTAGGGATGATTCTGCCTTGAGTAGGGTGCTGGACTACTGACATCTCTTCTAGCCCTACTTTCTTTTGATCCTATTCTTTAGTGAAATATTAAAATGTATCCTTTTAAGTATAACCATCACACAACTTTTTATATCTCTGCACACTAAGAAAAACATTTCTTAAAACACCCTGCAATTTTACACAATTTTTTTGGAGTGGTGCAATTTCTTGGACTGGGTCTCAAGGAAATTATATATCTACACCCTTCTTAATAGTGTTTATTCAGGATTGGGACTGTAATTATATTTTGCAAGATAAAGTAGACTATACTATTTTTAGAGACTTTTTAACAATATGATAAAAGTGGATATATATGCTCTATGGTTTCAGTAGAAGAATATTTTATTTGGGGGAGGAGAAACCTTTGGATGTACATTTATGACATTTTTATATTATAGTAGTTAAGTAGGCCACCTTGGGCTTTTGATGGGAGTCTAATAAACTGAACTAAATTTAATTAAAGAGAGAGACTAAAATTTTATTTTATATTAGCAAAATGATTGACAGTTTTGAATGGCAAAACCTACTATATCATACACTGCTGCTCTGTTAAAACACTTCCATTTTTACCATGGATTTATGTTTCAGCGATGAGCCTCCTACTAACATTCTTTCCATGTCATGCAAGATTTCCACAGGCTCCTATAATTATATCTGTGGAACATCTCTTTGCCATAGTAAATCAGAAAGGATTATAGGAAGTTGTATGTGTTTCTGGGCTAGTGCTATAGCTGATATTGTTGTCCAGGAATCTTTGCAAGATATGAAAGAATATTTGAAAGCTTATTCAGTCTTCCTGAGAACTAAGGGCTCATTTGATGTATGTTGCCTTCTGACCAAACTTTGAGATTTGACCAGTTGTCGCTACAGACAGCATTCTGAAAGGTTTTCTGAAACAGTCATTGAGTTTTATCTCTTATCTACAATGCAGATAGAAAGATAAACACAAGAAAGAACAAAGTCATAAAGAATGACATATGACAAGAAGATCATATTAGAATTCTTACTTTAGATATTGCACCTCCTTCAGAGTCTCACTTACTCTTGTCTTCACACTTCGTCTTTTATTAAGTCATTGAATAAAAATTGAAGAAACTAATTATTTTGTGTTTTTGTTTTTTTCATTTGTGCACGCTTGAACCTCTTGGCTAATCTGCCAATACCTGAAGAAAAGAACACTTAGACCACACACCCAGTCACATGAAATTAATATTTTCAAAACTTCTTGCTAATCTGTGTAATTGTGTGCATAGATACGGTAGCAATATTACATATTGGTCTTCTAATTAATTGTCTGAAAAGTATTATTTGAATTCTATATTTTTGTTGAATGATCTTGAAAGTAGTATGACTAAATCCACATTGTCTTTTAAAGTCTTGATTAAAATCAGCAAGGTTAACTCTATCATTGAAAAACATTTTTTGGAGAAAGTGGGGAATAGTGATGAAATACATTTTCAGTGTGTTTATGCTGCAGAAAACAACATTTATATTTTTGTATTTCATGTTACAGTTTAGCAGCCAGTGGAAAAATTCTTTGCCCAGAACTGAAAAAGAAGCTGGAATTCATTGAAAACATTCTGGGGTCAAGAGCAGATTTACTAGGAATTATGGCCACTGTGCATTCTAGGTGCATCTACATGTGCATTTGAGAATGACCAAATTTCATGTGCCTTAACCTAATATGCATTAAATGATTTTTGGCAGGTGTCTACATGTGCAGAGCCTTGGCAATAAAGTTAGTGCACTTGGTACTAAAGCTAGTGTCAAGTCCCTGCAGCCCTGCCATGTGCTCTCAGTAGCTGAGCAGACCCAGGACTAAAGTTAGTGCCAGGTTACATCTACATGTGGATTAATGCACTTTAACTACTTCTGCCTAAATTTGATACCTGCATTTGCAGGTATCAAATTTAAGTGCAGTTAGGCTAACTTCAGCATTTTAATGTGCATAAATTATGTGCACATGTAGATGTATGCCCATAATGAGCATTACATTAGGCTAATGCAAATTAAAACATCTTTTGTAGATGTACCCATAGAGTTGGAAGAGGTGATGTGTAGTAGGTGGGAATGGTCTAAACTGGATGAAAACTAAAACTAAAAAAAATTTAAAATGGACCCTCTGCCATTGGAACAAACCAACAACACCACTGGGTTCTGTATTCATAATAAATACTACACATCTACTATGCTTACAGAGTAGCTTTCTAAAGTTTAGATGACCAAATGAGGGACATCAAACTCACCTTACCCCCTGAGACAGATCTGGATTGTGAAGCTCCTCACAAGCAAAATATGAACATGGCCCAGCCGGGGATAAGCAAGAGGTGTCACAAGCAGCAGCAGGGTTAGTGTTACTGTTTCAGCACATCTATTACTTGCCGCCTTACCACTGAAGGGGTCTCTAACAGGGCCCCATAGACACAAGACCTGTGGTAGGTCTTGCCACCCACTGACTTTGTTCCCAAATGCCCAATCCCACCAGGAGCCCTGATGGCCAAAGGAAACAGTTCTGTGAGCTGGTTATAGCCTATGGGATTTAGATTTGGCACCCCATTTCTAAAAAAATAAAAAAATGAAGTTGTCAAAATGTATTTATCATTTTGGGCAGATAACCAGAGATGTGAATTTCTTTATAATACTTCTCACCACCTTCCCATTGCCTTTCACAAAGATGCTCTTGGCTCATCATGCAATATAACTGCCACAGAAATAAACAAATCACAGTCTCCCTTACAATGAGACAGTTGGCAACTTAATATTTTTATGGGGCCAGTCTTGATTTTACTTGGTCCTGTATGGTTAGTATGTGTTAACCTATAGCATGGTGCAAAGCCTATCAGTTTTCTTGGTCTTGGAATCCATGGGAAGAAAAAAATTCAAGTTCAATGACAAAGTCCACATGTCTCTTTAGGAACAGCACATATCTGTCTTTTTGACTGGAATACAATCCCTACTGGGACACAGGTAGAAGCGAATTTAAATAATTCAGCTATTATTTGTTGGCCTTATCATCATTAGCCCTCTCACTATTCCTTTTAATCCTCTTTGTCTCATTCAGATCAATTCTGTATAGATTAACTAGAATGAGTTGAAACATGAACAAGTATAAACTTAAATATTTTGATCAAGAATAATTGATATAATGTGAACATTTCATTTTTCATAAAAGAATTCCTGTTTGATCAATAAAAAATGTAATACCTAATGCTGACAATGTTTTAGAAAATGTTTTGATACAAATATTAGAAGAAAATATTGGAAAAGTATCAAGGAATTGAGTACAAAAAGTGGTCAATTATCTTTCCTTTGAAAACAACTTTGCAATTACCACTTTTTATTTCTCAGACTTCTTTCTCTGCTATGACTGGACATCAAGATAATTATGAAAAATGTTTCAGGGCTGAAAAACAGAATTCCTTTGCACAACTACTATAGCTCATATGTTCTTTTTTAAAATAAGAGGAACCAGACAAATGAATCATCCACAAATGGGGAATCTGTATTATGGTTCCATTTTTTAAATGTTCTCCTCAATTTGAAAATATCATAGGGGAAAACATATTTATTTAGCTCCTGTATTTTCAGCTAGATTTTCATAAAGAATAAAAGCATTAGCATGTGGGTTTAATGCACTAAAAATTGGCTCAGTGATTTAGTAGTTACATGAGAATTTTCTGCCTAGCCTATTTTTAACAAGGATTTATAAATCTCTCAGCAAGAGAGTCTACATAATGGAAACATTCCCCCACAGTTGAAAATATCTTCAAGAATAGAAGAGTGATTCAGCTAGGAATAGAGTTATATGAAGACAGGGGCAGAGTGAGGAACAGAAGTGCAATCAAAAGAAGGATAATATCCCCCCTACCCCCCAAAACCCAAACCCTTGCAAACAGGGTTAAAAGAGAAACAGTGAGGGGACTAATGATGATGAAGTGCATGTTCCCAATGACCAGGAAATGTTCCCGCTTTCACTGAATGCAATAGCGAAAAATTCCATACACACTTCAGCAGGAGCAATATTTTGCCTCAGGAATAATAAATTCTTCAACAGGTATAAAAGTAAAATAAGGACAAATAATGTACCCTTATGCCCAGGGGAAAAAAGTTACATTTTTTTCAAGGTTATTATTTCTATAGTATTGCATGGATATCAAGCATTTTACTAAAAAACATAAGCATTTTCCTGGCTCATCTTTCTGAAATTAAACTACTATTATTTATAAAATTCCAAAAAGCAAGTGGATGACTTGCAGGCATATAAATAAGTACTAAGATGGCAGATTCTAAATCCACAAAGGTATTTAGGCATCTACATACTGATTTTACTTAAAAGTAGGCAAGTAAGTGTTTTGAAAAATCTTACTAGATGTACATCTTCCTCATTGGATATGGAACTTTTTTTTTACATGTAGCCTCTAGTTTTCAGTTTTGTTCAGGTGGGGGGTTTTTCAAAGTTTTGCCCAGATGAGTTATAAAAAAATAAATGTAGTGCAGAGGAATACAAGATTTATAAGCATAGTAAATCTTAAAAATTACCATTTCAGGTTAGTGTAATATAAGCCAATACTACAGCTTCTGGCACCACTGCTGAGAAAAATTACCAGTACCTAGAATCTAGCTTACTTTTTCCTTACTTATCAAATCTTAATTCCAGCCTTTAGTTAAATTTTGAATTATTCATTTGAAAGTTGATGGAATCCACCCAAAAGTGTAAAAAATCTGAATTGTAAATATTTCTACTACAATAATTATTTCGGTTATTTTTTGTACTGCATTATGACACAAAAGTGTAAGGGATAGTATAAGATAACATAGCTTTTCACTTCCATAGCTTCAATAATAATAAGGAAAGTAACGAATATTTAAATGTTAATTTGTATGATGTTGTCTGTGTAGCTTTGAAATGGATTTAAAAGACCTGTAAATCCTTTTCTTCCTTTTCATAGAATCATAGAAAATTAGGGTTGGGAGGGACCCCAGGAGGTCATCTAGTTCAACCCCCTGCTCAAAGCAGAACCATCTCCAATTATATTATCCCAGCCAAGGCTTTGTCCAGATAGATCTTAAAAAACCATCAAGGAGAGAGGAGACTCCACAACCTCTCTGGTTAACCTTTTGTCTGATTGACTTTTTTCTAACTCCTGGCTTTTTAAATAAGAATTTTCTCTTATTTCTTAAAATATAAATCTAATAATATTTCAATATAAACTTATTTGTGAATGTGTTAGGGTGGTGTTATACATTCAACTTAACACTGGCTGCATCCAGATGAGCAGGGGCACAAATTGCCTCTGCGCCCTGCATATGCACTTCATTGCAGGACATGTTGTCCCACAACGTGTAAGCTACTCCCAGTTCTTCAGTAAGGGAGAGCTGGAGGCTGGGACCAGCCCAGCAGTCTTATCTGGTGCCATGGTGGATGGCCCAACCTCTGTTTGTGCTGGCACACACTTGTATTGCATGCTTCATGCTGCTTTTGTATTTAGGTTTTTGTTTTGTTTTGTTTTGGGGTGGGTTTTTTGAGGGGGGGAGGGTTGCTACTGTGCTATACATTTGTATCATGGCACACATTACAATATTCACCACATGCAGTTTGTGATGTCACAAAGAGGTTTGTGGGGTCACAAACCACACGCCCCTGCTTGTCTGGATGCAGCCATTATATACAGGTAAAACACATGAGGTGGTTGTTCAAGCAGTGGATTACATGTTAGGTGCCATTATAGTATTGCAAAGTCATTTCCTTTCAGGAGAGGGTTATCTCCTAACACAAGGGTTGTCAATCAGGGGTACAAATACCCTTGAGGGTACTTGGGAAGGCCCTAGGAGTTATGGGTGGGCAGGGATGGAGCATCACCAGCCACCACCCTCCACCACTGCCTCCCAGGAGCAGGGCCAGTGGAGGGGTGAAGGCAGTGGTGCCTCTCTGTGGGTCACACAGACACAAGTAGGCCAGCCAGATGTGGGCAGGGGAGGAGCTTGCACATGGTGGCCGCCACCGCCATCCACCACCTTATGCGGCTGCTGCTCTGTGTGGGGCCATTGCTACTCCCTCCCATTCCCAGTCTGCATCTGGCCATGCGCCACCCCCTCCCCCTGCCCCGCTGCATGTCTAGCCATGCGCCACCCCCTCCCCCTGCCCTGCTGCATGTCTAGCCATGCACCACCCTCTCCTCCCCCACTCCACGTCCAGCCACCAGGGGTACATTTATTAAAAAGTTTGAAAATCCCTGTCCTAACATATATTAACTTTTAATAGGTCACTGAATTCCAATGATTTGCTGCAGTTGCAAGCCACCAGAGTTGTGATGCATTAAAGTTACTGTGCTTTAGGGTGGTATCAAATGTTCATGTACAATAATTGCAAATCAGCTGATTATCAGTTCCAGCACCAGCACCACAAGACAGTCTTGAACCAGCTCCGGTGCAGGTCTGGGGCTGGAACTTTCAATCACCTTCAGAGGAGCCTAAAACTGGCTTTGGTACAGTCATGGAGCTGAGACTGAAAATCAACAGATTGGTCTTAGCCTGGTGATGGTACTGGTGCCAGTTTGAGACTCTGGTGCAGTCCCAGTGCTAGGACTGACAATAAGCATTTTTTCCCCCACTCAGCCCAGGGACCATACAAGAGCCTGTTCAAGACTCCTGTGTGGTTCTGGGGATGGGACCTAGAATTAGTGTATTGTGGGTCCTAGCTCTGGGACCACAATTGATCATACTAGCTCCCTTGAGTAGTCCCACATTAGCTCAAAATGTGTTACGTAATATGCTCTGAAGAGACTGCTCTTTGCTACCACACAATAGGGTATAAGAGAACTTAACATGTTTTCTTGCTTGAATGCATGAACACAAGCATTTTAAATGCATTCAGCAAGAGCTACGTGTCCCATGTGAACTGGTTCTAAGCCTGAATAATTGGACTGCTCCACGCCGATGTCTTGATGAGGATAGATTTCATTAAAGGCTGCTGATCTTATCAAAGTTGCTTTCTTTTTTTTTTGTCTTTCCTTTCTCCAGTCATTGGTACTTACAGAAACTCTCTCTCTCCCTCCCCCTTTAGATAGCAAGATATTCTGGATACCCTTATGTGGATTGAAATGATGTTCACTTATGTTGTATTTATTGTTTGATGATGTGTCTATAGATAAAATATGACGGTTTCATAGAAATTAGTGAGGGAGGGTCATATTGTTCATGATGCTTTGGACTCATGAGGGTCTGGTAGAGAAAGAACTTATATAATACTTACATTATAGATGGCTTTATGATTTCTCACTGCTTTCTGGGTACCTCTTCTCTCCACCTGCCTGGAAAACTAACAGCAGAACACACTATAGGATACTGGAAATGCATTCTACTATGAAGGTGTTTCTGCAGGAAAGCAGTGAGGTAGTTTATAACTTAACTAGGCAACACATACATGGATACAGAATAGAAATCAAATAGATTTGAGCGGGGAAAGCATTTTTAGATACCACTGCCACAGCAATTTTTCAACTTTTAACTGAAGGGAATATTCAGTACTGGCACAAAAGCCACAAGTAGGTGTTGTTTACTCAGTTTTGCAAATTTTAGCCATATCACCTAAAAAAGAGGATGTGTGGGAGGGGGATTTTAGTGATTTCTTGTGCTTTTTAATTGTCCATTTCATCCAGCTGAATCAATCTGAGGGACCAAACTGAATTCTAAAGAAAAAAAACTTTGACATTTTAAAAATGTTCTAACTTCACCAATAACAATGCTACCAATGTTATTTTTCATCCAGCCATTGTCACCTCTTATGGATCTCCAAAGAACTGCTGAAATTCTCTTCATCTTGGAACTGATAAAATTGAACCTATTCATCAGTTACAGGAGTCACAAACTAGGATGCGATACAGGCAATGACTTTATTGTGACCTTGATTTCTTTGGTGTTCAGACAGAGGTGCTACAGATCCAAAATACAAAGATTTTGCAGGTCATTCTCAGACAAATTGTAGGAGTGAACCATCTGGCCTTTCTTTTATTGTATCCAGGTGTTTGTCTCTGCTATCAGCCATTTCAACCTAACACACAGGAAATTGCTATTCAGTTCTGCTCTGCAATAGCTAGAGAAAGTTTGGCTGGAACATTCTAATCTGCACTCATCAAAAGGGGCAAAGACAAGACATTGTTAATCAACTCTTGAGTGTCTTCCTACTTATTACTGGCAAAGCTAGAAGAAGTAAGAATTATCATTCCTGATGGTATCATTTCTTTTTGTTTCCTTTCTCCCAATCCTGCCATAAGAGTCTTTAACATCTTGATCAGAAAATGATCATCATTTCATTTTACAAAGCAGCTCTTTTAAAATACTTTACTGAATTGCATTTTCACATTTGGGTGCTATGACCACATATTCTTTTAAATCAATTAACTCCAAAGTATGGGAAGTTTATAACCAGGGATTGTGGTTTTCTCTGACTAATAAATAAATACAAAATTCCCAATTTTCAGATTTAAAAAAGTAACCCAAAATTCACATTTTTCCATGATTAAAATCAACATATGTTAGTGGTGTTTCATTTTAATCACAGGAAAAATGTGGATTTTGGGTTATTTTTTTAAATCCAAAAAGTGGGGATTTTTTTCAGTCAGAGAAAACCAAGATTTCTGTTTATAACCTACTATACTTCCTAGTGTCTCATGCCATTAAAACTAATATGTAAGGGTTTTTTTTAAGGAGTTGGGAGTAGCTTGATGGGTAAGTAGCAGTTGCTGATGTTCATATTCCCAAATGCTTCTCCCTAACTTGGAAAGACCTTGGCTTCAACCCTCAAGGCTCAGCTCACTGAGTGGTCTTTGGGCTTTTATTGTTTGGTCTGCTAGAATACTACCTTATAGCAAACAGTTATTCTATATATTTTCAAACACTTTTTAAAAAATAAAGTGATGTCATTTTCTTTCTTAACCACTTTTAAAATAATGTAACATTATCTTTTTATTCAATATTCCTTCTTTGAATTTCACAAACCACTGAGTTGTCTTTCATTTAAATTGATTTCTGAATATTTTACACAGCAATCTACTTTTCTTAATTTGTTATTTAAAAATGTTTATCAGAGTTACCTTTAAAAATAAAAAGGGGTTTTCCCCTTATTTTTACTGAGTTCTTCATTTAAAAAAGATTACATGTGGTGTGTTCAGGCACACAATATTATATAAACAAATTTAACAATATTTGAAAGACTTAAGAAATGAAAAATGTTGAGATTGCTCTAAAAATACCACTGGTTCAGTAAAATCATTGACTTAAACCAGGGCCGTCCAAATGGTGGCCCACAGGCCATATATAACCTGCAAAGGGTCAAACCTGCAGCCCTCAGGCTTCTGCCTTGTTGCATAATGTCCATTGCTCTTGCAACTGCAGCAGACAGGGTTTCTGGCCACCCACTCACTCCTTCAGGTCCTGGTTCCTGCCTCTGCTCCCAGAGCAGAAGGCACATTGGGAGGGAGACAGGCTGCCCTTGGTGGTGAAGAAAGGAGATCTGAGTTGTGAGAACTGATACTCAGTAAAGAAGGGAGCCAGACTACCCATGCTGCATGCAGCAGGTGGGTTATCTCTGTGATGTGGGGGATGGGAGGAGAGTGGGGGTATTGTATTCATGGTGGGGGGATAATGGACACTTATCGGGGGAAGCAAGGTTGTGCACATGGCAGGGGGGAATGCAGTGAGGTGGTACACCAGATTTATTTTAAACACCAGTGTTCCTATGAAAAGTTTGCATTTTCCAGTAACATAGTTAGTATACACTGGCAGACCAAGGATCATGGAAATGGAGGTGCACCCATGTCCCCTGGGCTGTATGTTGCACGTGCAGTAAAAAGAACTCATGGTGCATATTCCATACAGTCATCTACCCAGGCTCCATAACAGAACTAAGTTGTCATTTACGCTGTTCTTAAACAGAAAAAAATGGATGTTACATATAGCAGTATAAACAAAATTTTGCCAAGAATTAATCAGGTATTAACCCAATCCATAACAATATAGTATGTTATCAGTGTTTTTATCAAAGTACAAATGCTGAAATAGTTTTAATAAGTACACATTTTTTTCAGGGATGGTATTTCTCAATTACTTTGGTTGAAACTGTTTTACTCTATATAAATACTGAAATACTCACTGGGCCAGTGAGAAAAAGAGAGTAAATCTTTATAACCTAATAATTAGGCTATTTATCTGTGAAAGGTGAGGCCTAGATTCCAGTCCCCGCTCCAAAAAATATTTAATGTATACCAAGTGAAAACAGCTTCCATAGGCAGGACAGGGTGGCACCTTTGAGACCAACTAGTTCAGGGGAGAATGAGCTTTCATTGATGTCTGCTTAGTACTTTGTCTCTTCAGAAGAGGTATTTTTAGGTAGAGATCTACCTAGATTGTACCAGGAGTATGCTGCACAATGACTCCTTTAATTTTTCTCTTTTGCCGTGTGCACACCCCCACTGCTGATTGGCTGAGAGACCCTGGTGGCCAAACCACTCACCTCTCTCTCTTGATCAGCCAGGAGGCAAAACCACATTTTTAAATATGCCACAGTTTTTGCTTCCCAGGTAATCAGCAGCAAGCAACAGAGCCACTGGGGCCCCTTGGCCAATTGCAGCTTATTTAGAACTTTGTTTTTCTGCCTCCCAGCCAATCAGGACCAAGCATCAAGGGCATTGGGAAGGGACACACAGCAATCAGTGGCAAGGAGGGGCACATGGCAAAAAGAGAAAGATTAAAAGAGTCGCTGTGCAGAGCACTTCTGGGACGATTAGGTAGGTAGATTTAGAAAGGAATGGCTCAGCAGCTATTACTGATAAAATAGTGTCTAAGGAATATTTTTTCTTCTTCCTTTTACTCAACTGAAACTATTCACTCAATTTGTGAATACTTTTGGGTGAACCCAAACTGTACATTTTGGGCAATAGCCTATTCTAGGGGTTAGCAGCCTTTATGGCTGTAGGCCTGAATGACCAGCCCTGGTCAGAGATGGAAGGATATTAGCCCTAGGCTAGTGATGGCACTTGTCTATGCAGCCCACAATCAAAACACTTCAGCACAACATGCCATCTATGAGCCAGATTCAATGGTACCATGGGTCAAATCCAAACCATGGACCATACATTGCTGAGCGCACACAAATAGCTGAGTAACCTCAGCTCTCATTAACTATTGGTACACTAAACAATACAGTAAAAATAATCCTGGGTTCTGCTCATTAAAGTGCATTTAGGAGTAGTATCAGTCCTTTAAGATACCGAGCACACACAAATAGCTGAGTAACCTCAGCTCTCATTAACTATTGGTACACTAAACCATACATCACTTCCGTTTGATACCACAAAAGACTGAACTTTAGTGGTTCCACAAATTACACCTTTAATTAATCACAGCACCGCATATTTTAAATGCTTACTCCTTCCATTTCTGGAAGGGCATGAAGCATTCTGCTTTGGTAAAGGAAGCTCTCCTCCTCCCATCAAAACAAAGAACCATTCAATAAATGAACACCATGCTCAACTACTGTGATTTTTTTTTTTAATAAAGAAATGCAAGGATTAATTGTGCTTGAAAATTAATATACTCAGTTTAAATACACTATATAGAGATTTTCTAAGGAAGGGAAAAGATTGTAATAATTTTTTGAGTGCCTTCTTATTGTCTCTCATATCTGCACATAGTCTTTAGCCTGCACCTCTGCTGTACCTTCTGTATGACTTTGCACTAGCACAAATAACTACCTGTATCCACACACAGTGTTCACCACAATTATTTATAGTAGGCACGTGTACTATGCTTAACTTTGTATTATCATAGTTTGCTGTGAGGTAAGCATCTCCATCTACATGTGCACATATACATGCTGTGAAGTAAGCATGTCCGTTTACTGCATTTTGCAGTAAACCTTGCTACCTGCAAATGCAAGTAGCAAACTTACTTGGCATTAGTCATGGTGCCATAGCTCTACAATCATGAAGCAGAGGCTGGGGAACAAGCTACCCAGCCCACACTCTACAATTGAAATTGTGATAATGGAGTAGGGGCTGGGAGGTCCTAGCACAGGTCCAGTTCTCCTTCCAGCCTGGCACTAGCTGGGACCTGGCCCTGCCTGGAACTGGGGTAGGTCCCAGCCCCCAACTCAATGAAGTCATTTGATCCATAATTTAATATATTCAATATCACTTAGACACACCACTCTGAGACAATACATTAATGAATCACATTGCATACAGAAGTAATAATGGGTGCATTTGCCACATATTGCACTAGTATATTTTTGCCATGATATTTATTGTCATTAAAATGTTATCACCTGTCATTCATTGAGATTACTTAGTTGATATTTTGCAATGTCATAGCTCTTACCTAGTGTGAAGGAGGTGACATAGTTTACAGCCCTTACAATCATTTCCTGAATATAGAAATTTTCCTAACTTCTCTTGAGCCATTAGGGGATCCTTGTTCAAAAGCCTCCATTGCACTTTGATAGCAAGAATGCCAATGAATCCCCCTCGCAAGTGCTAATAGGTCATTGTCCATAGATGGAAATGCAAAGATATTTTCAATTCCAAAGAAGTTTGCAGTGCAGATGCTGAGAAAAATTATATGGTGTTCCTGACTAAGTGCATCTGTAAATCCTCACCATTTATTACTCCTCCTTTGAAATGATATGCAGCATGACTGGGACATAATAATCATTTGTGCTAAAAGTCCATTAGCATTGCTGGTAGCAGCTTTTTGCCCTATAACTTTTGTGAAAACAGCAACTTTTATAAAAATAGCAAAATATTATTTTGAACACAAGAAAGCTATGAACCACACTTTGTAAAACTGTTTGCCTGAAGTTAAGTCTGCAAATGGTCTGAGCATTTAATAACAGGAATATCTTGGAGCTTAGCATGTTGAAAATCAGGTCACTAATTTAAGTGTCTAAAAATGGATTTAAAAGACTAAGTTCAAGCACTGATATTGAAAAATCTTTTTCGTTATCATTTAAAAAATGAATTATTTTAAACCCAAATGTTTCACAGTATGAGCTAATAATGGATGGTCATGAAACTTCTTGTAATATGTATGGATTTGTTCAGGCTGAAGTCAATAAAACAATTTGTCAAAATAGCTTTAAAACAGATTAGATCAATTAAGAGAATAATAATACAGTGAAGGAAAACTTTCGATTTTAAGGAGCTTTTTTAGGGAAAGGCAGTCTAATTATCATAATTAGTTATGTTGTTACCATATTTACTTGAACATAAGACAACCCTCCCCCCAATAATTAGATTCTACATATGGAAATTTATAAATTTGTTATACTTTACCAGGTATATAATCTAATTATTGGAAAATATTGGAGGTTTGCTTTGAATTTGTCCTCCTTCCACTGCTACACCAAGGGAAATAGATCTGGGGGGTTGGATTAGGAGGCCACCTTGCCTTCTTCCCCCCCACCAGCTGCTTCGCCCTGCAACCCATTCCCACCCTACCTCCCCAAACCCACCCCTTGCCCTGCTCACCCTGAGCACATGGAAGTTATGAGCAAATTTGAAAACACAGACTTGAAAAAAGACATGCCTGTATCGGTACCTATAAACCTCATTCAGTCAGAACTGATGCCTTTTGCTTTTTTTTAATCAGTACAAGTTTTAGCACAGGTACTATAAACAAACTTTTAAGTAACCCACGTCTACCTACTTACGTCTAGTACAAACTATGCATAATTAGGATCCACTGAAATTCATGCCAGAAGTGCACTGTGCAGTGGGTCCTTTCATCTTGTAGTTTCCCCTGCTCATCCCTGATCAGTGGGGAGGTGAAAACTGTGGTTTTAAACATGTTGTGGTTTTTGCCTCCTGCTGATGATTGGCAGAGGGGCTCCATTGTCCCTGCCACTTGCTACTGACAGAGGGGCCAACAGAGGTGAACTGTTTGGGGCCTTTTTTGGTATTTTTTGCCAGACATTTAAGGCTGGTGAAGAAACATGAATAATTGCAAATGGGTAAAAGAGGCCACTCCACTGTGGGAGTAAAGATGAAGTGAAAATAGATTAAAAGTAGTTCAGCCATGACTTGAAAAACAGTAGACCCTGAGGAGGACTGAGTGCAATGGGTATTATCATATATCTTATTCAGATTCTCTGTACTAACCTAATCTTGTGGTAGGATTATGTATGGTCAGTATTGGCTGCATTTAATAAACTTGATAATTGGCTTTCATTATTAAGCACATGCTGTCTTTGGTAACTGTTTAATGTGATAGATAATGAGTTTTCCTTCTATGTGAATATAAGATAAGGAGCCTTTTCCCCCATGCTGATGGGTAGAAAAAATCTTTGTCTTATATTTAAGTAAATATGGTACCAATTCTATTTATTTCTTCCTTTAATTACCTCAAATATAGTACTTATTTAATACAATAGTAAGTGAAAGTAACTAAAGAAATTACACACACGCACAAATATAAATCTAAAGCTAGAAATCAATGATAAGCAGGGAACCTGGTTTTCTCTGATAAAAAAATCCCCAAATTTTTTGAGAAAAAAAGTAATCCAAAATCCAGATTTTTCTGTGATCAAAATGAAACACTAGTCTATTCATTAAGGCTGTGCAAAATTTTGACAGGTGTTTTGTTTTGAAGCTATTTTGACATGTTTTGAGCTAGAAACAGGAAATTGAAATGAAACAAAAGGCTTCGAAACAGCTTCAAAATGAAAGGAGGGCATTCAAAATGTTTCAAAACTTTTTAAATGCTTCGAGTTTCGAAGCAGCCCAGTGGCAGGAGGTGGGAGAGAGACAGGGCTGCGTTCCAAGTGGCTCTGACAGCCACATGGAGCTCAGCCCAATGGCTGGAGGCAGCAGGAGAGCCAGTAGTGGAGCTGCTTTGAGTGCAACCCTGGCCAGTGGCTCTCCACCACCTCCTGCCGCCAGGCTCAGCTCCATGGGATGTGGATCTTTCCGCTGCCAGGCTGTGCTTGCTGGGGCTGCACTCCAAGCTGCTCTGCCACTGGCTCTCCTGCCACCAGGCTGAGCTCCATGGAGCTGGTGGAGCTGCTTGGAGCCCAGCCCTGGCTCTAAGTGTAGCCCTGGTGAGCACAGCCTGGTGCCTGGAAGCTCCACACCTCATGGAGATAAGCCTAGTAGTAGGAGGTGGCAAAGAGCCACTGGCCAAGGCTGCACTCAGAGCCAGGGCCGCACTTAAAGTGGCTCTACCACTGGCTTACCCGCCACCTCCCGCTGCCTGGCTGAGCTCTGTGGGGCTGGCAGAGCCACTCAGAGTACGGCCCTGTCTATCCCCCACCTTTTGCCACTGGGCTGCAGTCTGAGCAGCTCCATCAGCCCCATGGAGCTCAGGCCCACAGCCCTCCTGGGGGTGCAGGTTCCCAGATCTGTGCACAGGATGGCAGAAGGCTGCTGCCTGGGGCCAGTGGCAGAAGCAGTCTTCCCGGCGCTGGGCACAGGCTGTGTCCTGTACTAGTCCTAGGCAGCAGTGGCAGCATCCTGTCATCCCACACACAGATCCAGAGGCCCACAACCCCAGGAGGAATCCAGCACAGCTCAACAGACTTTTCAGGGGTGTGGGCCCCCAGATCTGCACATGGGATGACAACAGGCTGTCGCTGCCAACCTATGATACCAGTTTTGCTCTTGTCATCTTGAGGTAAAGCTCCCCAGAAATCCCTGCACCTATCTCCTTGAAACCAGGCAGGCTTCATGCCCTCAGAAGTGGCTACAATTTCTGCAATTTTAATCTGAATCAGACAAGAAATGACAAAGTTATAAGCATTTTGATGATTCCCCATTATAGCCTATGGGCGAAATGTCAAAACACGTCGCAACAGTGTAACAGTTTCAATTAAACAAAACGGGACAGTCCTTCAAAATGAAACAAAATAATGAAACAAACACTGTCCCTTCAAAACAGTGAATTGGAAGTCAAAACGAAATGGTGCTCTCTTACACAGCCCTAATATACATATCTATATAGTAATATTGTTTCATTTTAATCATGGAAAAATGTAGATTTTGGGTTATATTTTTTAACCCAAAATTGGAGTTTTTTTAATCAGAGAAAACCAGGAACCCTTGTGATACAAAATGCAAAAGGAAATGAGAAGAAGATCTAGAAGACTAAGAATGACAAAAGAATGGTTTCATTTGGTACAAAAAGTTATTCTAGCAATGACATTGATTTGTTACTTAACAGAAGTGCTAGATATTTCAATAATAAGGTAGAACAGGCAAAAGTGCTCAAAAATAGTTAAGCTCTGTAGAAAGCCAGATGTATTCTTGTCATAAGATGATGATGATGATGATGATAGTGATGATGGTGATGATGAAATGCTTTCTATTCAAGCAGTAAGTACAATGAAATTGTTAGTGTAAAGGGTCAGTAATTCAAAATAGATTGTTTAAATCCATATATTTCAGCAACTGGTACAGGGTAAGGAAGCCCAACTAACTTTGGCTTGGGTCACCTTTGGACTTGACTCAAACCCAATGAACTAGAGGAAAACTAACAACATTTACAAATCTCACAAGGAGTTGGGAGAAAAGCACAGGGCAGCTAATTGATACAAAGTGACCTCGACTGCTTATTAAATTGGGGCCAAGCAAACAATAATAGAGATAAAAGTGAAGTTGTGCATCTAGAAACAAAGAATGAAGGCTACATGTGCAATATGAAAGACCGTCTTATGAAGAATTGACTTTAAAAAGGGCTTGCATATCACTGAGCAAATCAGCTGAATAACTGGTCCCAGTGTAACTCAGTTTCAAAAAAGTAGAATATTATCTTTAGATGTATAAAAATAGGGTTATACCAAGCAGGACTATTGCCATTATATTGCCCCTGAATTTGCCACTGATGTGACTGCTGCCAGAATCTGGTGCACAGTTCTAGACTCTAGAGTTCAAGGTGGATGTTGATAAATTGGAGAGAAGAGCTACAAGAATAATTAAAAGACTGGAAATACCTTATAGGCTCAAGGACCTTACAAGTAAACTTTATCAAACAGAAGGCTAAGTGACTCTTGGGTCACCACCAGTTTAGGTCAAGGGACTTGGTGGCCAGGTGCCTGCCTGTACTAAACTGTGGGTAACACTTTGACTTGCCTTCATCTTGCCAAAGACTTAGTTTCATAGTTTCATAGTTAGTAGGGTCGGAAGGGACCTCAGCAGATCATCAAGTCCAACCCCCTACCATGGCAGGAAAGAGTACTGGGGTTAAACGACCCCAGCAAGGTGATTGTCTAGCCTTGTCTTAAAGACCCCCAAGGTAGGAGCCAGCACCACTTTGGTTGAAAATTGGTTCCAGATCCTAGCCGCCCTGACAGTGAAGTAGCGCCTCCTGATGTCTAATCTGAATTTACCCTTGGCCAGCTTATGACTGTTATTTCTAGTCACTCCTGGTAGTGCTCGGGGTAACAGGGACTCCCCCAATGCCTGCTGGTCCCCTCTGACTAGTTTATAAAAGGCCACGAGATCCCCCCTCAGCCTCCTCTTGTGGAGGCTGAACAGGTTCAGGTCCCATAGCCTCTCCTCATAGGGCCTGCCCTGCTGCCCCCTGTTCATGCAAGTGGCCCTACTCTGGACCCTCTCCATGTTGTCCACATCCCTCTTGAAGTGTGGTGCCCAGAACTCTACCAGTACTCTAGCTGTGGCCTGACCAGTGTTGCATAGAGGGGGAGTATCACCTCCTTGGACCTGCTTGAGATGCGTCTGTGGATGCATGACAAGGTGCGGTTGGCCTTCCTGACTGCATCACCATACTGCTGGCCCATGTTCATCTTGGATATTAATGATGTCTCCAAGATCCTTTTCTGCCTCTGCACTGACAAGAAGGGAGTTCACCAGCCTGTAGGTATGCTGCTGGTTCTTCCTCCCCAAGTGCATCACGTTGCACTTGTCAGTGTTGAATTCCATCCTATTCTCATCTGCCCACTCCTGTAACCTGTCTAGGTCTGATTGTAGACTATTCCTTCCTTCTAGCATGCCCACATCCCCCCACATCTTAGCGTTATCAGCAAATTTGAACAGGGTGTTTTTTACCCCCTCGTCCAAGTCACTGACGAAGATGTTGAACAGTGCGGGCCCAAGGACCAAGCCCTATGGAACCCCACTGCCCACATCTCTCCAGGTCAAAAATGACCCATCCACTACCACCCTCCAGGCAGTTGGTGACCCATTTGATTGTGTGGGTGTTGACACCACAGTCCCCCAGTTTTTTAAGGAGAATGGGGTGAGAGACAATGTTGAAGGCCTTCCGAAAGTCCAAAATGACTGTGTCCACTGAAACCCCTGCATCTAAGAATTTTGTGACCTGGTCATAGAAGGGCACCAGGTTGGTCTGACAGGACCTGCCACTGATGAACCCATGCTGGTTGCCCCTAAGCATAGTCTTCCCTGCTGGCCCCTTGTGGACATGTGCCAGGATAATTCTCTTAAAAAGCTTACCCAGGATTGAGGTAAGACTAACTGGACTATAGTTTCCCGGGTCCTCCTTCCTCCCTTTTTAGAAAATTGGAACCACGTTGGCCCTCTCCCAGTCCTCTGGCACCACACCAGAGAACCAAGAGTGCTCGTAAAGCTGTGCCAGGGTCCCACAATGACCTCAGCTAATTCCCTCAGCACTCTGGGGTGGAGATTGTCTGGACCAGCTGATTTAAATATATCCAGTCCCTCCAGAAGTTCCCTGACTAGCTCCTCACTGACCCTTGGCCTACGTGCGCCACCCCTGGGGCCTGAGGGGGGCCCAGTGAGGGGGCTGATCCGGTCCCTGCTCAGGAAAATGGAGACAAAGAAGTCGTTAAATAGGTTAGCTTTGTTGTCTGGTGTGACGATCTAATTTCCCAGAGTGTCTTGCAGGGGCCCCACGTTACCCAGTACCTTTTTGCACCCTATGTATTTAAAAAAGGACTTCTTGTTGTCCTTGATCTGGGTACCTAGTTCCAGTTCCATCTCCACCTTGGCCTTCCTGACTGCCCCCCTGCATCCCCAAGCAACTTCAGTATAGTCCTCCCTGGTGATGGCTCCTCTCTTCCATTGAGTGTACACCTCCCTTTTAGCTAGGAGACATTCTCGGATGCTTTTGGTGAGCCATGGGGGCTTTTGCGCCCTCCTGCTTCCAAGACTTACCTGACTCTTCTGCCATGTCTTGATGTTTTATCATATATTGGAGTGGGAGGTGTCTGACTTCCACCATGGACCAGTGTGTGTCCAGCTAGGTACTTCTGGGGCTCCAACCTCCCCAGCACCCCATCCTAGTGCCACCCTGTCGTTACCCCACAGCTTATGCCCTTAGATATTAATGGACACTTTGTCTTGGTTCTTTGTTTATTCTATAGGTTCAAGAGTGTCTTAACTAAACAAATCAATGAAAACTAACTAAAGAATTCCAGGACTTTCTTTCAGCCCATGTAAGTCTCCCTCTCTTGGGCCAAAAGGGCAGGAGACCACTACTTTCTTCAGTATGGCACACCATCTTAGACTTGTCACAAAAGATGAACCCCATCTGGGGGTTTCTGCTGCCTAGAGTCTGATGTCTGAAAGAGCTAGACTTAAGGCATTTCAGTCTGTGCAGCAGACTTTACTCAGGGCCTTTCCTGGACAATGCCCATGCGCCACATGTCTGGCCCTTGACCAAATGAGCTTTTTCTTTGTGTTTCTCTTTCTTTTTATTTTCCAGGGTCAGGAACAGCCTTCTTAGCTGCTTATCAGATGGACTCCCTCTGGTCTTCCACAGAGAACTAAATAAATAACAAAAAAAGAAATAACAAATTAAACAGACCTGAGTCCAAGTATGGCTGTCTCACCTGTGGCCATCTCATCTTCAGTGGTACTTTCCTCCACTCATGCTGCTCTCTTTCTTGCACTGCCTCCAGAGCCAGTGCTTCCAAGCTCACCAGAGCTCTCCCAAGCTCTTTCACCAGTCTAAAACCAACTCTCCTTGACTTATGGCCTCCCACCCCAAGTCCCAGTGTTTGGGGCTCAATTCCCCTCTTTGGGCTCTGCCATTTTTTCCCCTGGCTCCCCTGGCCCTCCGGGTCTCTGCTGTTGCTCTGTGGCTACTCTAGTCACATGTAGCACATGCTCTGGAAATATGGCTTTTGGTTTTTTCCACTCCCTCAGTGTGGCAGTCACTTCTTGTGTTGGCTTGTCTCTCCCTACAATAAATTCAACAGGGTTTTCTTTATTGCCTTCATATATTCTCCCCTTCAAGACACCACTAGCTGCCTTTTTTTCAGCTCCCTGGTATCTTTCCAGAAGTCTTGAACCTACCCACCTGAGGGCTGTTCTTTTCTGACCATTGTTCCTCTGAACAGCACTGGGACAAGAAGTCAGCTACCACATTTGCTTGGCTGGGTCTGTATTCAATATTAAAATGCAAGGGTTGGAGGATTAATGCACAGTGGGTAATCCAGGCATTATCCATCTGTGAGGCTTTTAACCATTTTAGGGAAGCATGGTCCATAATTAAAGTAAAATCCTGACCCAGCATGTAATAGCTGAAGTAGTCCACCCCCCATTTAATGGCTAAGCACTCCCTTTCTACGGTCATGTACTTTTGCTCATGTGGATTTAATTTTCAGTTGGTGTAGGCTATCAGTCTGTCAATTCTGTCAATCTCCTGTGATAATACAACTCCCACAGCTTTATTGGAGGCATTGATCTGGAGAATTAAAGGACACATGAAGTTGGGATTTTGTAGAACTACATCATGGCACAGGACCCTTTTCGTTTTCTGAAAGGTCTGCCAGTGTGACTCACCCCATTTTACTGGGCCATTACCTCTTCTCTTCAAAATGTCTGTCAAAGGCACTGTTACATCTGCAAAATGAGGAATGAACTCCCGATAATAACTAGCTAGCTCTAGGAAGGCCCCCATTTGTTTTCTGGTTTGGGGTGGTAGGTAATCCCTTATAGCCTGTATCCTGTCAGCTAGGGGCTGGATACAGCCTTGTCCCACTGAGAACCTTAAGTACTTATTTTTGGCCTTCCCTAATATGCACTTCACCAGGTTAGAGGTCAAACCAGCTAGCCACAATTCTTAGAGATCTGCACATAGAGCCTTTAGATGCTGATCCCACTCATTTGAATAAATGATAATATCATCCAGGTAGGCAACCATGTACCATTGATGAGGGCTAGGACTCAATCAATGTGCCTCTGAAACATTGCTGCAACACCATGTAGGCTGAACAGCATGTGTTTAAACTCACATAATCCCCAAGAAGTGCCAAAAGCAGTTTTAGCTTGATCCTCTTTTCTGACTGCCACCTTCCAATAACCCTTGGTTAAATCTAGGGTAGATATAAATTTAGCCTGGCCTGTCCTCTCTAGCAGCATACTGACTTGCAGCATCAGAAAAGCATTGACTTAGATAGCATTTAATTTTTTGAAGCCCACACATATGCATCATCACCCGTCTTACTTAGGTATGACTACAAGGGAGCTCTTCTAGGGACTCCGTGATTCCATGATCGCTTCTTGTGTCAGCATGTTCTGTATTTCTGCTCGAATAAGATTGTATGGATGGTAGGGAATCCTCTTCCACTTTTCCTTTACTACTTTTCCTTCCAGAGTTATGATGCTGTGGCATATACCTTTTGCACAGCTAGGGCTGTGTCCAAAATTAAAAATATGTCCAAGATTAAACACATCTTGGAATTCTTTTACCAGGTGGCCCAACTGTTCCTTTTGTCCTTCCATCAGCTGTGTCCCAAAGAGAACCTCTTTGGTGTTCCCCCCCTCAATTTGCCATGTCTTTGGATGGTTCCTGTTTTAACTCTTCTCCCTCCAGTGATGGAGTGGACAAAAATCCCTCTCATTCGTGCCAAGGTTTCAACAAAATGAAACAGTAAATTTGCTTTTCCTTTTTATGCCCCAGACAGAGCACTTCATAAACAGTGGGCCTGACTCTTCTAACCACTTTAAAGGGTCCCTGCCAGCAGGTCAGGAATTTGCTCGTAGCGCTGGGTAGAAGTACTAATACTATCTGCCCCACTTATAACTCCTACACTTGCACCCCCTTGTAATGAGTTTTTTGTTTTTCCTGAGCCTATTGGAGATTGTCTCAAGCCACCTCTATGACTATCTGTAGCTTGTTTCTTAGTTCCCACACATACTCTGCAGGTTGAGGCCCTGTAAACTCATCTCTTTCCCACCCTTCTCACACGATGTCTAGTAAATGCTGAGTGTGGTATCCATGTACTAGTTCAAATGGGGCAAATCCTAAAGAGGATTGAGGAGCTTCTCTCATGACGAACAGCAATGAAGATACTAATAGGTCCCATTTACAGAGTTCCTCCTAGACACACTGGTACAACATTTTTTTAAGAATGCTGTTGAACCGTTCAACAAACCTGTCATTTGAGGGTAATATATGGTTGTGCGCAGGTGACTGATTTTAAGTACCCTGCAAAAGCTATACATTATGTGAGACATGAAGCTTGACCCCTGGTCCATAATTATCTCTTTAGAGATTCTAACCCTTGATACCTACTTGAGGAGCTCTTCTGCAACAAGATGCCCCATAATGGGATAGCATTGGGGAACCTTGTGGTGTAGTCTATTAGGACCAATATAAATTGATGACCCACAGAATTTTTAGATAGCTGTCCAACAACATCTAGTGCAATCCATGAAAAAGGGTCCAATGTCACTGGCATAGACTGTAGTGGGGCCCAGGGGATTTCCTGAGCCTGACCTTCTGGCAGTTGGGGAGGCCCAACAAAAAGTCTCTACCTACTCATACAGATGTGGTCAAAAACACCACTGGGTCAACCTAATCTCTGTTTTTGCCTGATCCAAATGCCCCTGCAATGGATTTTTGTGCACCAGCATCAATAAGGGAGTTCAATATGAATGGGGAATCAAAAGCTGAGGTACTTCTTGAACTTCTTGCTTTCCTGGTTCGATTCTATAAAGCAGGCCCTTTCTAAGTTCATATCGGGGGAGTTCCACACACAGGACAGGGCAGATTATTTGTTCATCTTGCTTAGCCAGCTCTGTCTGGATGATGATTCTCTGGCTTGTGCCTCCCGGAAGTGAGTGCTGCTGGCCAGGCTCTCAAAGTCAAATTTTGCTGTGTCATCAGTGTCTGATTCTTTGGATCAAATAGTCTAATTCTTTGGATCACCACAATGTCTTTGGCATGAGCACTCAGTATATCCAGGATGTTGTGAATTTTGGTCCAGTTGTGGCCCAACACCATCAGGTAAGACAAATCTTTGGCCAGGCCAAGAGGCATCTCCCTGGCCATGCTAACTACCTTTACCCAATATCTTCTTCAAGAATACATGGAAGGTTGTCCATGCATACAAACCATTCAGAACAATGTGGCATTTGGGGCCCAGTTAGGAGGGACTAAATCCATCTGGGCACAACCTGTATTGACAATGGCTTGTATCTTTTTTTCCCCTGACGGTGGCCCAAACCGTGGGTTTCTCCTTCTTCTCTTTCCAGCTGGTTTTCCCTATGCTAAATTCCATTAGTTCAATGGAGCCATTATCTCTGTTATCATTCCAATGTACCCTAGTTTCAAAATGTGAATCCCATAAGTGAGGGGCCAGGCAGGGGATGCTCAAACACTCCCAGGCTATCTGCCCCATCCTTCCACCCCAGAAACATATCACTGTGGCTCCATGTGTCCGGTGGCTCTCTCTCATTTCTTTCTCTCCTTTTCAATTGGTTTCTCATAAATTAGAGTTCAGACCTATCTTCAGACCCCTCTCCCTGTTATTCTCCCCTTGGGCACTGTCAAAGTACTATCCAGCTGCAAGGCCTCAGCCAAGGACTTTGAATGGTGGCACCTCACCGACCACTGTGTACTTTCTTCCAGATTGAGAAGGAGGTGTTCCAACAGGATCTGGTCACAGATATCAGCCTTAGATGCTTCTAGTGGTTTTGACCACTTGTCAAGCAGATCCACCAGGCACTGGAGCAGGACCCTTGGAGACTCATGTTCCTTCTTCTTTGTTGTAAAGGACTGGCAGTATCTCTCTGGGTTATCTAACCAGTATAAAATCTCTTTTTTTACTTTGTCATAATCCAACATACCTAGGCAGAACACTGCCCGGTAGGCTTCTTGGGCCTGCCCCATCAAAAGCACGCCCAACTGACCAGCCCAGCAGCTCCCATCCAACCCAGAAACTAAAGCAACTCACTCAAAGCTCTCCAACAAGTCTCCTAGGTCATCTTGGGGGGTGATCTCGGGCACCTTCAGTTTGATCTGATTCCTCTGTATCCATGCCTGTTGCTGGAGCCATTTCTTTTTTAAGGCTATCTGGTGGGCCGCCTACACCTGCTATTGCTGCAACAGTTGACCCACCAGGAGCAAAGTCTGTTTCAGTGGCTCAGGGCCTCCCATTGTGGCCCCTGGTAGGTCCATGTTTCCAGGTCCACTTAAGCCATCATTGAAGTTCCCAGCCAATTCACCACTTTGTCAGGGTGGCACTAGTTTACGTGAAAGGACACAGTGGCCAGGTGCCTACCTAGACCGAACTGTGTGTAACACTTTGGCTTGCCTTCACTTTGCCATGGGGGCCTGGGGGTCTTCAAAAGGAGGCTAGATAATCACCTAGCCAGGGTTGTTTGACCCCAGCATTCTTTCCTTCCCATGGCAGGGGGTTGGACTTGATGATCTGCTCAGGTCCCTTCCAACCCTACCAACTATGAAACTATGAAGACAAGAGAGCTTATTCTCTTTAATGGTCTTAACAATTCATACAATTTGTACAATCTTAAATAGCCATAGAAGATTAAGGGTAGAGAATAATCTTAGCCAAATCTTCCACTTACAAGTGATGCTTAGAGTGGTGAATCTCAACCAGTGTGCCAAGGCACCCTGAAGTGCTACCAGATCTGTTGAAGGATGCCACAAGGTGTGAGGAGATAAGTGGATAAAGTAAACAGATAAATACAGGCTTAGGCTTTGTCCATGTCTGAATGATCCCACATCCATTTGGATAGGGCCAGCCCTTCTGCAATTCTAATATATAAATGAGTTGTTTTATTTTTTATTGGTGCCCAATGATTCACAAAGGTTATGTATGGATGTCTTGAGTCCATTGACGGGTACCTCAAATCTAGTGAAGGGTGCCTTAAGTCCAAACAAAGGTTAAAGCCACTGATTTGATTGTTTTTATGAGATTTGGAGACTATGAATGTGCTGGTTTATTCAGTGGGACAGAAGGTCATAAATCCAAGTGGCTGTTTAACATTTTATGCCTCCTTCACAGTACAGATATAGTGTAAAGTAGAAAGAGATTATTGTGCATTTTTTCAGACGATTTATTTGTAAAGGTAAGAATAACAAAGATCCCCATCTATGCCTACATAGGATTTTCCCCCCATCCAGTCGACGTTATAATTGGCACATTTCTACACAAATCCTACAGAAATTACAAAGCTTATTGATTTTTTATTAAATCTCATTTACACATCAGAGTGCCAGGTTAGTTGCATATCTTTTTCAATAGTGTACTGAAGGATCTGAGTTTCATTACCTAAAGCCTGCATTTAAGCTAAAGTAAATAAGTCAGTATAAAGCTTCTGTAAGAATCTGCTTTAAGAGAAAGAACACTAATGAAGGCCTACATGACTCAAAAGTCATGCTACTGTTATATAATGTTCTCCTGTAACTTTTATATTAGACAAGTTGAATATTTTACATTAACTACATTAACACTCATTTTGACCTCATCATAATATTCAGAACACCTGATTATTAAAGCACAAAGAGAATTTGTTCAACAGGCAACTCTTAGAGCATAAAAAAGAAAATTCAGTTTTGTTACTGTAAAGAGGTCATGTTTGGGATTTGTTCTGAAAATCAGAGCATCTGCAAAACAGGTTCAGATTCATGCTCAATCTGAGCGAGACATACTTTTCATATTCTGCATTTGTCTTATTCAGCTGAAGCTAATAAAAGGGGAGCAAGAATTTCTTACAGTCCAATAGATAGGTAATTGGCTATGTGGTCAGATCCAAAGAGTACTAGTCGATAGAGCAAATCAACATGGCACATGGTGACCCGTGGAGTCCCTTAGGGCTTGGTACTTGGGCTGGTACTCTTTAACATCTTCATTAACAATCTGGATTTGGGAGTCAGGTGAGAACTGGCAATGTTTGCAGATGATGCTAAGTTATGGGGGAGGGCGGTCACACTGCAGGACAGTCTGGGGACACAGGCCAACTTGGACATCCTCTCAAGGTGAGCCAAACAAAACCTGATGGACTTTAATGTAGAGCAGTGTAACATGCTGCACTTCGGTAGGAAGAACCTTCAACATACTTACAGGTTTGACAGTGCTATGCTTACTAGCACCATGACTGAAAAGGACTCGGGGATCTTGATTGACCACAAGATGAATATGAGCCACCAATGTGATACTGTGGCTGGCAAATCAAACCAAACTGTGGTGTACATCCACCGATGCATCTCAAGCAAAATCAGGGAAGTTATCCTCCCGCTTTATTTGGCCCTGGTGAGACTTCAGCTGGAGTATTGTGCCCCCCCCCCCAACTTCAGGAGGGATGTGGAAAAGCTTGAGAGAGTCCAGAGGAGAACCACTCAAATGATCCAAGGCCTTGAGGGCAGGTTGAACAAGGAGAAGCTGATGGACTTGGGACTCAGGATTCTTCAATCTGAAAAAGAGAAGGCTCAGGGGGCACTAGGTGGCAGCCTACAATTATATAAGAGGGGTACACCAGGACCTGGGAGAACAGGTGTTCGCCAGAGCTCCTCAAGGGATAACAAGGCCTAATGGCCATAAACTCCAGGAAGGTTGATTTAGACTAGACATAAGAAAAACATTCTTTACTGTGCGAGTGTCCAAGGTCTGGAACAAACTCCTTCCAGAGGTGGTGCAGGCACCTGCTCTAGACACTTTCAAAAAACATGTGGATGTATTTCTTGCTGGGGTCATTTGATCCCAGGTGACTTTCTGCCTATAGCTGGGGGGGCTGGATTCGATGATCTCACAAGGTCCCTTTCAGCCCCTAATGTCTATGCAATCTATTAAATTACTTAACCATGTTAGCTTGAAATCAGGCAGAAACAGGGTATGGTGAGGAAAGACCTCTTGTTTAAATGAATTTACTTAGGCCAACCTGCTCTGGCTACTGCAGGAAGATAGAGTAGCCATAAGCCCCTAAACGCTCAAGTTCACCGTCTCCTACTTTTGGGTCTACTATGATACAAGAAGTGAAACCAAGTAGAGTGTCAGGGGTGCTGATCAGGTAGACCAGCCTGGGCCCTGTGCTGTCAGGGACTCTGAGTACACCATACATGTATACATACACACACATTTGCTGTTCCTTGCACATTTATCTGGAACCTGATGGAGAAGGAGCTAAGTGCATCAATCCATTGAAGTCAATGGATCTCCAGTTATTTATAGCTGAGCACACATCTTGGTTCACTGTATATCTGGAAAGCAGACAGTAGTCTCTTCTTCCTGCTAGTATATTCAGTGCCTTTTATCTCCCTCTCTTTATTTCTGGAGGAGCAAAGTCCACCCCGTCCCTCCAACTTTCATGCTGTGCAATATATCTCAGAAAGACAATGGGTATTCCCATCTTTCTCAGTGCAGAAAAGGAATTTTCCTTTTCTCTTCTAGCATGGGATTTTTGATTGCATGAGTATTTTGAAAGAGTTCTCTTCTTGTCTTTTATATTCTGGACAACAGACACTCTTATAAGCATTATATTTGAACTGTGGAATTCTTATTTGTGCAATATTTTTTCTACTAAAATATCTCCAATCCGATTGTAATAACAACTGACAAATTGGCTTTAGGAGGTATCATGTACAAATTTCTCATTAAATCATGCTGAGACTGCATATGAAAGGGTGTCACTATAATCCAGGTGGCCCCACAAATCTCATTGAACTATTGACTCCTTATGTATCTTGCTCATTTATAAAAACAGGGATTGAAAGGACTTCCAGAGAAGGAATTCTGTGATTAGTGTTAGAAATATCACCCTTTAAAACTGATATAAAAATCTCCAGAGGCTTTCATTGAGCACATTACGTTTTATGATTTTATATGTCTTTCCTTATTCTATGTTTTACTGTGTTTTATATACCAACAATTGATGGCTTGATGCTTACTAAATGTATGTATATTCTGATTGTTATAACTAAACCATGAAAACAGGCTTTTTACTCTGTGTGTGCACGTGTGTGCGTAACTACTCCGGCAGATGCATTGAAGTCCAAATAGGTACAAGGTCATTTCCAGTCTAGACAGCACCATGTCACAAAAATACATCATTAAAGTCTTTAACTCCTTCATTTCTATATCCTACTGTATTAAACTATAAGGAACAGACATGCATTGAAAGCAAGATGTGCTATATAAGTTACTTGGCTTTGGCAAGCTGGAGATTTCTTTAATTTTATAATTCTGCTCTGTGATGGTACATAGACAGTCTTCTAAATCGGTCTTTCTAATAGAAAACCGTATCAGGAAAAATATGAGATGCTTTGTCCACTCTTACCTTGTATGTTAAACACGAAGAGGTTAAAGCAATCAAAGCATGGAACAATGATAACATAGCTTCACAATGGAAAATACTACCAAGGAACATCTCTTTATCAGATATAGTTGTTTCAATATAGATTGCATTTGGAAAACTTGCTAATGAATAGATAGGAAAGGGAAAAACAGAAAGGAGGGGAAAAAACAAATATTTAAATATAAAATTCAATTTCTTTGCATTTCATGCAAACTATGGTAAAATCAGATCACTTGCTTGACTTCATAACCCATCAACCAATTGCATTCCCACTGGAAGACAGAAACTCCTTCATTTTGAGATAATGAAAGAAAACATAAACAATAAAATATAAAATAGATATAATATAGCACGGGTGCCAGAACACTGAACTAAACAAAGATTTAGAACAGGATAAAAAGGCATAAACTTGTTCCACTCATTTAGTTTTCCCTTGAAATTGATGTTTTTGATTACATCATTAAATATTTAACATTTTCTGATTAAATCATTTCCAGTTTTATTACTCTATTTTGAAATATGAATAGAATCAAAGCATACAATGGGAATGACTTTCCATGAAAATGATATGGGGAAAGCTTAGCAAAGTGCAAGTACCCTCTCCCACAAGTATTTAGTATTAGAATATCTTTTCTACAAGCTGCCAAAGCTAACATTGCCATCCAAGCAGTCATATCCTGCAGTAAGTTAATGAAATAAATCTCTTGGATAAAAAAAAAAAAAGATTGTGTTTTGCTGGTATACTGAAGTATTTTTGATGAAATATTTCCAGAACAAATGATGGCAAAATACCAGCAAGCCTTGTTAAAAGAAATTTGTTCCTAAGGCACAACAACAACAGAGCTGACCACCTCTGCTCAAGGCACTTGGATTGCTTAGAGATTCAATGCAACACCAGCTGTTGTTGCTTATATTGTCTGATATGAGATAGTTACAGTGATGAGGCAATTGAAAAGGAATGAGTTCTGTCTATTGTTATATATTTCAGTTGTGGTAGCGTCTAAAACCGTCACACACAGCCCAAAGGCCCACCGTGCTAGGCACTGTACAAGTGCAGAACAAAAAGACACTCCCTACCCTAACAGTTTACAATTCATTTGTGTAGCAGTGGTACAAAATACTATTTACAGATTTAGACAACTGCCAACCAAAATGTCAGGCATTACAAACCGTGAAAGTAAAATAGTAACATAAACATGTGCAGACCATTTGCTGGTTTAAAATAATTCATGTCTTTCTCTAATTGGAGTTCCTACTGATAAAATAACAACCCAACAATCCTTTGTTTTAAGAAACCTCTCTAATCTCTGTATAACACTAGTTGCAGACTTCTTAAAGGGAAGAACCACAGGTGTCTGAACTCAGCCAAACACCTCCTGGGTAAGTTTGCTTTGTGCAACGGGGAACTATCGCCCAGAGCCTGTTTTGGGAGCAGGAAAACTGCGATTCCACTGAGGAGAAGTAAAAACGCAAACTCCATCACCTGAGGGGTTGCGCTCAAAGAGACTAGAAAGAGGATATGGAAGCAGTTGGTCCTGTAACTATGACAACAGGGATGAAGTATTGGTTAGGCAATTTCAGCAGGTAGAAGCAATTCTGGTGTGACCTTGAGAACGAGATGCTGACAAGTAGCCAGTTCCTGTGTGCAGGACTAGAATAGCTCACTTCAGATTTCTGGACAAGGAAGCTGACTTCTCATTCCTTGTTCCTATGATTGTTCAAGTAAATGGACCTTTTTTAATGTGTGCTCAGTGAATAAACAGATTATAGAGAAATATAACCTGGCTGTGTCCTTCAGATTCTCATTCAAATAGCAACTAACCTGTACCACCATGAATTTTGCTTTCTTGAAGTGTTATTTCTCTTCCCAATTTTCCCCTTTCCCTTTCTTGTGTGAGGGCTGTGCAAAACCCTATGGGTTTTTTTACATGTGCTCCTAATGTGGCGTTGGGCTAATTAAGAGCACCCACGTGTCACATGCATCAGTGATTCTGTGCATGTCCGCATTGAGAAAATGGAAGGGTTTGCACTAAATCACTTTAAATGTGTTTTAGTTCAAAGTGCACCATCACCATTTTCTCAGCATGGAGGTTTGCTATACCACTGATGCATGAGGTTGCTAGAGCACAACAATTTACATGTTAGAGCAGGTGTAAGTGCCTCTAGTTCCTATATCAGGTGCTTTAAAGATTTTGAGGCTGGGACTCTTTTGCCCATTGTTGCCATCATAAGGTGGCATAGAGTTGGATGAAATTGTTCTGGTGAGCAGTCTAGTCACTGGTCATGTGGTTTCAGATGATCACATACTCCCTTCCAGCATCCGGGCTAGCAAAACCAGAGGGTAGTGGCAGGGGCCCATTGCAGGGCCCAGGAGGCAAAAGCAGTTTGCTGCCATTAGTGGCAAATTTTCTCTCACTTCTCTACAAGTGTAGACAACTTCCTGGGAGCATTTACTCACTTGCAGTTTACTCATGAATAAACTGCTCCCAGATCTGATGCATATATAGACGCACCCAGTGAGTCTAACTATTTCATATGCTTTACAGAAGCATTCAAGAGTGACCTGGAGCTCTTCAAGTGAGTGGGCACACAACACGCAAAAGTCAGCGCACTAAAGATCAGTAATGGGGGCAGGGGTTATCTTTGATTTGGTATATAACCAGTTGATGTTAAAGACATTTCTGTACATATTGCATTTTATACTATTATAAAATTATATAAATAAAAATATTTTTATATATGAAAACATTGCATTAAACACTGGGTGATACCAAACAGCTAGTTTATTATAATCTCTCCCCCCGCCCAGCCAATCTTAACTTATCTATTTCTCATTACTACTCAAGTAGCTCAACAATACTGATGAATTATCCTGACAATCTTTCTGTGGTTAGGGAAATAATACAAACTTTATTTGACAGAACCAGAACCATGGCATTAGGAAATTAAATACCTTTAGTATATTCACAGAAGAAATCTGTGATCTGTTCATAAACATTTAAGCTAGGGTAATATTTTAACATAAGACCATCTTTCCTTTATTATGCAACTAGTAAGAACATGGGTTAAGAGCCAGAATGTTGCAAGCTATTGTGCAGATATATAAAAAGCAAGAGAAGAAAGGAACTTCTTACTTCCCTTCTGAGTTCTGGTATGCTCTGTGTTACTGTCTCTACTTCACTAGCTATTCCAAAAGAGGAAGCAGGTATGAAGATAGAGACCCATTTTATAGTACAACAACAGATGCACTCTATTTAGACTCTGGAGCTGGGCATTGCATTAGGGGAATTTAAATTTATTTACAGATTTTAGTGAAAATACAGACTGGGTAAATGAATGCAGAATTTGTTCCATTACATAGTATCTTCTGTCTTTTTATCAATAATATCTAGCATACAAAGAAATTTCTTTTTTTTCCCCCTTTCTGAACACAATTAAAATTAACAGCATCTATTTATTATTCTTTAGCTGACCTGAAGTATGATCTTATTGCAAGCAACAGCAGTGAATACCAGCTATAGGTATAGGTCTATCTGACCTCAGTTTGAAACAAATACGTGGTTTGTTAAATGGCAATGTGGGATAGCTTTCCTCTTTTAAGTATTTCTAGCTCCCAATTAGTACTCAATTTGAAAAGCACAAATGATGGGTGCTCAACACGTATGCAAGGTCCTCAAAGTCAATATTTGCATAAAAAGTAAATCAGGGCACATAATTTATTTATGAGAATTAGCTGAGTTATGATTTTATTAAGACTGTCAATAGAATAAGTTAACAAAATATATTAAATATAATTGCTCCATATAGCCATAAACAGTATTAATATTAAGTATGTTCTCAAAGTGTTATTTGGCTGTTATGGCAAGAACTTATAAAAATAAAAACTTAAAATTTATACAATAGTATTTGAAAGGTATAAAACTATCTTGAGAGCTAGGTAGCTAAAGATTTGTTTTTAAAAAAGACTATGAATCAGAGCACCTGGATGCGTTTCATGTACAAAATTAATTGCTATATTAAATTAGCAGAATGACATTAACATTAAGGGACCATTAGTATCATTCATGATTATTCATTATCTTAAAATTGTATCATGTGTCATTTTTATGACACCCTGTATATATTATTAGTTAAAAATAAGTTACCTTTTCAAAACTTGAATTATGGGTATGAAATAAAGCTAGCAAAAGGTCTGAAGCACATTTTGACATTAAAACAAACTAAGGATACATAGTCTGGGATGGCAATGGATTTGTTTACATTTTACTTACTGTACACGGAAATGTCTCAGAATTGGAATTACCTATATGAAAGATACAGAAAGTTACCCAGGACAGGATAGATGAGGAAGCTGAAGATAAATGATAAGACAGTGGCATCAAGGACACCTTAGATTTTGCTTAATGAAGTCCAGATGTTACAATGTACATTAGTCATTGTGATTTTCACTGATAAGGATCACCTGTCTGGTGTCTCAATTTAACTGACTATTCTTTTATTAATAATAGCTGGACCTTTAGTCTTTCATTGGCTCTTGTTAGGAAATATCTGTATTATAATCACAGAGTAAGAAGCAGAGTGCTTCCTACTGCCACAGCTACAGTACCACTGGTACACGATCTAGTTAGCTTGGGGTATCTTTACTTTGTGTTACACTGTGTCGATATAATCTTAGTCTTTGTTCCCTGTGGCTACTTTAATGGAAGGACTCCAGGCTAATTTTTGATTGTTAGTCTACTGAGCAGTAAAGTACATGTGTAGATGCAGCCTGTGTGACCAAACAAACAATACTTTCATACCTTCTGACAAAAGTAAAACTGGCCATTTCAAAAACATACTAGTAGTTGGGAGAAAAAAAAAAACAACATTAGGCAGAAGCCAACAAAATAATATATTAAATTATATGATATCTCCATGCTTTTTATATGTGTAAACCTTCTGCCAGGCACTGGTCAGTGGCAAAAAGGGCCAGGTTCACATTTCAGGGTACCTTATAAATTATAACAGTGGTTTGAGCACCCACCAACAAATCTGGTAACACTACATTTGCTGTGGCATCCCACGTAAACAAAACTCCTTTCTCATAAGCAGTATGAACACAAAAACCCAAGTTTATTACAGAGAATAAAACAAAATAAAACATTAAAATATAATTTTAAAACACTATTAATTACAGAGCAAAATCTATAGGTGGCACCCTCTTGGGGAAGCTTCACCCATACCCAGGCAGTCTGGGACTTGGGACTCTCCAACAGGTACAGCTTGGGGGCATGCACCCTTATACATACCCTTCAGCAGTGGGTCGGAGAAGGGGGCTCACACCAGAGAGTCCTGAGCCACTCCTTGGGTTCACTGTGCCACGGTGAGCTGCTAAACAGCGTAGATCCTTTTGCATTGCAAGCAGCCCCTTGTTGCTCCTTGCAAAGCTGCAGTGCCAATCTCCACTTCCATGTGGCGGCTTTGAGGTGTTACTGCAACTTTTATCAGCATATCACATTCCCCAATTTTTAGTCTTAATCCCAGCTCTGCTGGGGCAGGAAACTGCAAGAGAACTCAAAGAAAAGCCAGCTAAACATCAAAAGAGCCTGATCTACAACTTGGTTGGGGCATAAACTGCAAAAGGGACAAAAAGAGGCCGAGGTCTAATTTGCTGGGCCTGAACTAGCAGCCAAAAAAATGCAGGCCAGACCCACACCACACTAAGGCCTGGATAGACAAGAAGTAGTGACAGGCTTCACCGTGACCCAACTCATGCCAGGCTTCACCCTGGCTCAAGTCTGCCGGCCAAACATATGGCTTGGGTTCAGCCACACAGCCAGGCTGAAATGCAATACCCATAAAACAGCAAAAATGGCCTAGGCCTATGACTACAGCCTGGACATCCAGTCTAAGCTATACTACAATGCTGAGACAGTACAGCCCCCAAACACAGGGAGCCAGTAAGTACCAAGACCCATTCTGAGGTCAGTCTGTTCCAGGGATTAATACAACCATGGTACTATCCCACTTAAGGCCTTAAGCCTGGCTCAGATCTGCCAGGCCTTAAATTCTGGCCAAAACTGTCAGGAAGACATGCAGCTGGAGTTCAGCCACACAGTCAATCTGAAATGAAAATAAGTTGCAACAGCAAATAAAACATGCCAGGCTCTCAGCCCTGGCCAAGAGCATATCAGCAAAACTGCCAGGCTTCATCCCTGGCTGGTTTGCTGCAGGGATTGATATCCCCATGGTAAAATCTCACTCAAAACTGAGAAAACCAAAAGGAGCAAGAAAAGGGAGAGAATAGGGGTCTCAAGCCGTGAGACAGACTTTCTCTCCTTGCACCTGAGGCTTTCCCTTCACATAGCTTCAATTTGTTTTTCTGGTGAAGAGCAGGGTGGAGACCCTCCCCATGGGAAGCAGGTTTTCTGGTTCCCAATTCAGCTGTGCAGCTCTCAGCAGCTCCAAGCAAAAGAGCTCAAGCCCAGGTGGCTTGAATCTTAAATAACTTTTTCTGATATCATTACAGGGTACCAATCAAGAAACAGCATTGTTTGAAAACTGTTAATGCAGACCAATCAATTCAAAGGTGCTCAGAGCTCCTGGATTTGCTCCAGAGTCACTAAACTGGTTTTACAGGTTTTTTTAAGGAATCTTAAGACAACGGGGGTCCTCTTTTAGTCCCAACTTCCACCCCCCCCACGATATGCAAAGACCAAAACGCACACTGTACCCCACACAACCCTAAGTGTGTGGGGGTGTTACGTATGTTACAAATGAGCTAGATGGGTCTTGGCAATGTACTTTTTCCCCTATAGGTACATATTCAGTGCTCCTGAGGAGACATTTCTGACTTCAGCAGAATTAAGGAATCTTTAGAGAAGCTTCAAAGCCTCGACTTCACACCAGACACAGATCTTGAAAAGCACAGTAAACTACATTTCTTCATCTACCAAAGAGATGTATTTTTCTTGGAGGTTAGTTTCAGACTCCATTTTCATCTATGTTTCTTTGGCAGCTTGTCTGTTCAATTATTCTGTATAGGAGCTCAAAAGAGTTTCTCATGCTTTCTAAGGATCTATTTTTCCATATTTCTGTTGATCTATAATTAGCAAAGGATTTCCTCAGTCCTTTGTCTTTGTAAAGCCATAAATACTATAAATATAAGAATAAAATGTATTTTTGTTGCTACCTTTAATTTACATACGTATGACGAAGTGCCAATACCAGACCCTGTTCATCTCTGAAAGTCCTGTACAAACATTAATCGCTGGGGACAGATCCAAATTTAGCTTGTAAGCACTTCTACTTCGTTATGGCAATGCCAAAAACCTGGGTTCTTTGCAGTAGGAAGGAAATCTAACTCAACAGGTCTAGGCTTTCTATGCAGTAAATAGGGAGACTCAGGTGCCTGCCAAGGGCAGTCCTATTTGTCTAGTCTCTCAGCAAGAAGATACCAACAGCCAGCCAATAGGAAATGCTAGACAAATTGGTCTGGATTCATTTTCCCCTTTGGAGCTCAGGTTTCTGACTCTTTAAGGTTGGTGACTTTGTCACATTAGGAACCAGACTACTCAGAGGCGGGGTGCCTACATAATTCAGGATAACTGACTGCCAGTAGCATTGAGGGCAATATAAAGTAGAGCATCATTCATTCACTTCTGAACAACAGTGATGTTGGTGCCACTACCTTCTAGGAATTCTGGTTGTTCTAGGCCATAGTTATGTTAAGTTAAAGTAAGTTATGCTGCCAAAAAGAAATATGAGAGAAAGGGGCCTCCTGACAGCTGGATGACCCAGTAAGAAAGAAAAAAATAACAATGCACTAATGAGCAAAAAACACTAAAAGGAATAACGCCACCCCCCCCCCCAACAGCAGCTTTAAAAACTCAAGGACAAATGTGAAAGATGGAACTTACTAATGAGACAGAGATAAATCCAGGTGAGTAAATCTGGCAAACAAAATAAGTAGAGGTGAACAGCTTGACAAAGAGAGAGATAAGAGTTGGCATAAGACAGGGGGCATGCAAGCATAAATATAGGCATTCAGGGACCTGTCCTGCATAGAGACCTAGGGGAATGTAAATAAGGGGTGTCTCTACTGGTCAAGGACAAGTTTCACCAAGTTGGACTGACTCTTAATTAGACCAACTAGCATGCTGTCCAAAGACCATAAAACTTTCTGAGCTTTTTGGCACCAAACATATATTTCCTGTGTTGCCTTTGGGATCTGGAAGATGGCTTGCTAGCATCAGCCTTCCAGAACATACAGACTCTAGCAGTCAATATATCAAAACTGACACCAACCAGACACCACACAAGAAATTACTTTGAGTGCCTAAGAACAACACATTTTACCTCTATTCCAATTATCTGGTGGTTATATCACTTGCCCAGCCCAGGAAATCAAATACCTAGGTTTTAGGATCTTTCTTAGAACCTAAGTGGGGCTTAAATCCACATTTACAGGCAGCCCTCAGACTTACGACACAATTGGTTTTTGAAAATCATGTCTTAAGTCAAAACGTTGTAACTCGGAATCCATTTCCCCATAGGAAGCAATGTTACAAATGGGGGATTGGTTCCTAAACCAAGGCCCAATACCCTATTTTCACCAAAAATAACCCAGAATTTTGTACTCAATCAATTATAGATGACTAATATAGCTACAGTAATGTATTTATATTGCAAATGGCAATCATAGTGAAATGGAAGGACTTCTTTGAGGTGACTCTGCTGGCCTTTTTGAAGGGTTCTTGACTGGACTTTTTGAAGGGTTCTTGCCTGGAGTCTTCTCAGGAGTCTTAGCTACAGGGTGCTTTTTGTTTTTGTTTTTTTGGAGTCTTTATTTGCTTTCTTAAAGAACGTGTCCAAGGAAGTTTGGACAGATGTTCTCCAGGGAGATGGGCAATACAGTGAACTTGTTCGCTGGTGTGGTGTGGCATTGGATTAAGCATTGTAAAGTCAAAACTGACGTCAGAAAGTTGAAACAGTGCCAATTTATAACCATTTAAGTGCAAAATGTTGTAACTCGAAACATTGTAAGTCTAGGACTGCCTATAATTGGAACATACTTGGTGCTTTGGATATGCACAGGTTAGGGATATTCTTGGTCACACTGCATTGATTTAACCCACCTATAGTTCTGGCCCTTTAAAGAGATGTTCCTACACTAAAAGTCAATGGATTGGAGGAAAGGGAGAGAGTCATAAAGAAGTTAATTTAATTAAATTTCAGTAACTTAAGCAGAACTTTATCATAGATGGTCTCTCTCTTCAGATAACAGGTGTTATACTTTATAACTTCGTGTTTTCTCTTCTTTTACATGCCATCCTATTATGCACTCTATGTATTGGTTGTTGCTGAGAAGTCTTACTTTGTACTTTAGTCTGCTCTACTGCCAATATCTCTTGGGGTATGTTTGCACTACAAATCACAGTGAGACAGAGAGATACTCAAGCAGCCTCTAAATGAGCTCCAGTGCTCCTTGCTGAAAATCAATTCATTTGAAAATACATAGAATCAAACATCAATGCAATGAATGTGGAAAAGGAAGTATACTCCACCATTAATATCAGAACTCACAAATAAATGTTATCCCACATTAACATGCTACCAGAAATCATGAATTTAAAGTAATAAGCAAATGTTAATTTGACTAAGAGCTTACCACTTCAGAAACTGAGACAGAATTTTGAATGACTTTTTATAGATTTCTGAGGCCTGAGATAAAATTGCATCCTCTTTAAACAGCCACATTTCTCACTGTTTTGTAATACCTGTGGCCATAGTTTAAAATCTTTCCTCTTTCTTGCTGTGTCTGTCTTGTCTTTTAATCCCATACTGTGCTTGTACCATCACTCTCTTTCACTGTGAGTGACTCTTCTGTGAAGTGCCACTGGACATTAAATAAGCTGAGTGTGATTGGTGGATTTTAATCATTGACTGGAGTCAATTGCATATAGATATATAATTATCATCTAAATTGCTTTTTAAAACTCTTCTGCACATTAGCTGCTTAAAAGCACAATTACTTCATCTTCATGGCTTTACTCCCCATTGCTTTAAATATCCTTTCTGACAATATCTGACAATAATATTTTGCTACCAGTTTTGTGCATCTGCATTTGGCAAATGCAACAAGTAATTTCTCCTAATTCTCACTGAGCTGGATTAGGAAGATAGAGCTAGAAGGCATCTTCTGCACCAAAGAGTCCTGTTCCATGCTCTTGTAGCTCAATACACCCAATAATGCTATCTGTAAACTGTTCCAGCTCCATCTTAAAAGCATTTTTGTTATGTTGTATTCTTTTTGTTTGTTTGATTGATTGATTGTTTTCTTGTTCCTATTGGAAGGCTATTCCAGAGCCTGCCTGTTCGTATGTCTTCTAATTGTTAGCCTACATTTGTTCATGGCCAGGACATTCCCGTTTGTTTTTGTGTCAGCACTGTACTTTAGCTTGAATAGTTGTTATGCATCCTAATTGCTTATAGAAACCAATCTTAGGCACAGACAGAAGTGACAATTTTGCCCTATTTGGCCACAGAAAGTGGTCTACAGCTGTGACCAAATACAAGTGCATGGCTATAGATCACATCAAAAATGGCCAATCAGGTGAAAATCTGAACCCTCATTGCATGAGGGGTGGCATTAAAACATTTCAAAACAGCATCTTCCTAATTCTTACTTCTTCGGTCCTTGAGGTTAATTAAGGCTTCTGTCCAGATAGTCCTCTGTACTGATGATGCCTCCTAACAATGTGTCCTCAGCAAATTTCATCACTGCTTTTAGACCACTGATGAAAGTATCAAACCAGATCAGTTCCAAAACTGATATTTGAGTAACTGTACTAGTAACTTCCTTTTAACCCATAATTGTTCTTCCATCATTATCCTTTGGTGTTTCTCTTTTCACCAATTACTTTCCCATCTTTCTATTCATCCCCACCTTCCCTAAACTAATAAATTCCCAATGATACCTTATGAAATATTTTACTTTAGTCTGTAGGAAGGGAATCTACAACATTACCTTTATATAGCAAATCAGTTATTTTATCAAAAAATCCATTTGCTTGGCACAATCTATTTACGTTGCACTTTTAGCAAACATTTACCTTCATGTCTCTATATTTATTGATCTTCAAATTTATTTTAAACCCTTGGATACTATTGGGTTCAGACTAGAGGGCCAGTAAGTATCTCAATCACTTTCCATTGCACCCAGTTTGTTAAACACAAGCACTATAATGTCTGTTCTCTAATCATATTCTACTGGCTGACAATGTAAGGGATTTGTTAAACATTTCTTGCATCAGATTTTCAGAATTTGGGGATAGAAATAGTCTGATACCTGTAACTTTAATGAGTTTGTCTGTGCATTTTTCTTCTTCCTTTCTGGAAATGTTTATTTCTATACCCTTTTTCCCCATTACCCATCCTGCCTTTGCCCCCATATTTATCAAACTTGTCCTTATTGAAAATTGGGGAAAACAATATCCTGTTTTTACTGCATAGCAATGCCACTTTCATTTTCCTCTTATATTTACACAGCAAAGAACAGTTTGCTATTTATTTTTATAGCTTTTGAAAGGGGTATCCCAAACTGATTTTTAGACATTCTCACCTGATCCTTGTTGTTAGATCTTGACTCCATGCGATGCCCAGTGACTAGCAAGACAATGGATCAATGCCATCATGCATCACCTGCACACATTGCTTGTGAACAGCTTTATTCAAAATGGAGATAGCTTCAGACTAGCTCCAACAAACCAGGGAGCCACAGCAAACATTCTTTCTTTTTGTATTTATACACCTTGGTTAGGTCATTAAAATTTACCCCACCTTTGTCTCTCTTTTGTTCCACCCTTAGTCCTTCCCATCTTAAGCTTTGCTTCTGTCTACTGTTTACTTCATTAGCATGGAATTGCCTATGCATTTCACTTATTTACATATCTTTTTGCTATGAGCGCATGCTTAAGACCCTGATCCCGGCTTCTTTAGGGCACTTGTGGCTTCTTGGTGATTTTTTTCACCGTCTCCAAGGTCTTGCTTCTGCTTTATCTCCCAACGATAGCCAGTGATCAGTATCCTGTTCCTCTTACACAATGAGCTATATATCTTACAACAGTACTACATTATTAGGAAAATGCTTGCCTAGGCATTTGCAATGTTACTTTTAACATACCATTCTGCCTTGTGGTTAGTAAATTTGCTAGGCCACAGGTTATAGCTGCAAATTCAATGCTCCCCAAGATCCAAATACTATCACCCTAACACTTTTCAAAAGTTATTTTGACTCAGACTCATCCATACTAGTCCTTTAGTAGAATATTTTTTATATTACATCACCAGATTTGTTTGCAATGATACTCTACCAACTTCCTATCTATGTTTAACAATGTATACCCTCCAATACCTGTGTTCCAGTCATGACTGATATTCTGTCATTCTGTCATTCTTACAATATTTGATTTCACATTCTTCATTAGTTGTCCAACTTCCTCCACTTTGTTGCCCAGGCTCCAATGGCTTTTCTATTTAAGTTGTTTTATTGATCATATTGAGTTCCCTAGCTAGATCAATATCAGCCATTCATTAACTGTATTATTTATCTACTGCTGTAATCATCAGTGCTAGAACTTTCTTTCTGGGCCTTCTCTGACCCAATGTTATTGCCTTGTCTGTGGCTGCATCCTTGTTTACTGTATTTTTCTCTTCCTGTGTACTAAGTATAGGTATGAATAGTCTCTCTCAAACTTCTTCCTGCATTGCACCAAAACATACGATGTGGGTTTAACTTCATTATCTTTTCATTGACTATCACCCAAATCACCACTTTCTTCATTAATTTAATTGTGACACATATAGTTTAATTTGACTCAGTGTAAAGGATGATCAGTGGGTTTTTTTCACATTCTTATTAGGATTCTTTTCTGTATCTGGTCCACATATCATATTCATTCTCCTAGCAGACAGCATACATTTATATTTTATGGTGTCTGGTTTATCAATTTTTAAAAAGGGGTGGATACTTTCTAATGTTACAAGGTGTCCACAAAATTCTTAACTCAGTGATAATTCCATAGTAATAGGGCTTGTTAGGTGAGGCCAGAAGTTATTCAGCTACTGTTGAAATAAAATCAGGAAGAATTCACAATGTTGATTTTTTTTTTAATCAGTTGCTTAATTATTCTTCAGAAATGTCTCTTACATAAGACAATCCATGCAAAAATAGACATGGTAAATGAACATCGCACATCTCTGAAGGTGTGGCATCTAGGACTGAACCAATACACCCCAAAAATCAGAAGTCTCTCCTACCTAAGCTAAATGACCTATGACCTACTTTATAGACATCTTTAAAACATCTATGGCCCATGAGGCTCATTGTCAAACACAAATCCCTGACTTTACTGCAGGCACATTCCAAACATACAGATGTAGCACTGAATATACTTTGGAATGTTCCTCTGAGGTTGCTTTGAAGATCTGGATCTCTAGTGTGCTTGACAGCAGCCATTGTGAATGACTTGTATATAAACACCATTGTACTGCTGTATTTGGATCATCCAAGAAGATGTAAGTGGCAGGGTAACCGCAGGAAAACTTTGGTTGGAACATGCTGATACCACATGTAGACAAACCTTTCATAATCTAATTAGGAGAGGTGACAACAAGCCACGATACTAAAGTATGGGTTCCAAAAATATTTGAAACACTCTTTATTATTTCTTTATTTATTTAGGCTTGCTACAAGAACTGCACTGTAAAATATGGATCCGGGAGTGTGTATAATCCGGTTCCAAATATGGAACATGTTTTGACCTTCGGTGGTGTCTATACACTGTGTATATACAGGTTTCCAATTCTGACACATTTCAATGCAGACTACTAAAAAATGCACATGTATAAAGGCAGATGTGCACACACATATGGATTCAAAAGTGAGCAATAGGAAACATTATTTAGAAGTGCCTTCATTATATTCTTGTTCGCACACATTGAAGCGTAATATTGGAATCAGAAAATTGCACCATATACATTTACAAAGTTACTTGGAGAGCAAAATAAATAAGCTGGATTTAAATTTAAAACTCACAAAATGTAATACTTTGTTATACATGCATAATTAACTTGGAGAGCTTATTGCCACAATATCAGTAGATTAGTATAATTTTTTAAAAGGATTAAACATTTATATGGATAATGAGAACATTCACTTTTACATTAAATTAGATTATTTTAAAAGGCTGTAAACCATTTGTTTAAGGGCATAACACAATAGGTAACTGATGGGGTTGGAAAGTAGCTTTTCCCATAAGAAAAGTATGGCATATTTGCTCATTTCAATTTCTGCTTAGGCACCTGGTTCTGGCCAGTGGGGGAAACATGGGGATAGACCAAAAAGTCTATTGGCTTACTTCAGTACAAAACAAAAAAAAAATCTTGTGTTCATTTCAGCACACAATTTCTTATGTTCCTATGGGCTTTGGTTAATTCTGATGGGAAAATTTGGGAAATGATGTGGTAATTTGGGCTTAAATGTTTGGACATACACATTTCTCATGGGGAGTAGGAGAAGCCAACAAATCTAGAACTGTTTTATATGCAATTTCTTTAAATGTTCCCTTTTAACTAAAAGTTTTCTAGCTGGGTGTTACAGGAAATATTTAATGAGTGAGTGGCATAGAAATCAAATTATTGGCATGAACAAGTTAATGACCAATTAAATACAAAAACAAGAATAAATTACTTGCATTGGTACCTAATTTTAAACTGTGATTGTAATCCAGGTAATGGAGCTCTGCTGGAAGTGTTCTTAGCGCTCCCCTAACAAAAAAGTCATTACTGACTGGCCTGCTGCTTCATATAATTGCTGTGATAAGCCACTACAAATATAATTGGCTTTAGCTGAAAAATATGTCATCATAAAGCAAGAACAACAGTCATATAAATCCACTTTGATTTATATATTTATAGCAACTTAAGGAAACTCATTAACACATTTAGTTTCCAGATATCTTTATTAAACCGGAAAGTTCAGTGAAATACTGAAAGCATCTCTAAGAAGCAATATCCCCCTTTTCTAAATTATGTTCCTAGTGAACACATAAATGACTCAAATATACAGAATCTGTTGAAACATAATGAAACTTCAGATTTTTTCCCTCTGCCTTCTTGGTTTTTTTTGCAAGTTTTGCTAATAGAGTTGAGTTTCAGAATCATGCTGGTCCTAATCAGACTGTGATAAATTGTTTACATTCTCTCTGTTTTCAGCAAATGTCTACAATATCAGATTGCGTTCTCTTGCTCATCACCATCTTCTGGAACAGGTACTAGACTTAGATGAATATCTAAAAAAATAGTGAGAATTAATATTCAAAGGAATTAAAAACATGGATTTGCTTCATACCCTGACTCACATGCTTATCATGAATAGTTTAATGAATGTATTTACTAATGGCAATGCTCATGGCATCAACTTTTAAGTGGATATTAGGAAAGAATCATTGGAAGCTAATTTTGAAGTGTATTTTCTTTAAAAACCTGTTTCCGGAGTTGTCAACCAATTGAGAACAGATTTTTTTTTTTTACAGCTTTTTCCAATCAAAGCTGACCAAATTCATTTGGATACATAATACAATGAGATGTTGATATTATATCTCATTAGTTCCCTGGAGATGATGGCAACTCTTCTTTCTGGTCATTCATTGTCTTGGTTGTCCATCATCTCAGCAGCAGAAGAAGACATATCAGCTCCTCAAAGCTGAAGTTCAAAGGAGCAATTGGGAAATAAAAAAATGGTAGCAAGATTCAACTCAATGCTAACAACCATGACACGTATAATTTCTTCCAGCATGAAAGTCATCTATGATCTAATGTCCTACTTTCCTGTGATTTTAGGATGGTTAGCTCTCCTCAAAAACAATTAATCTATACAAGCTGAAAGAGCACTTTAAGGTGCTTCTTAACTATCACATACCACAATCAAGTCTGTCTCCCAAGACCCTGAAAGGGAAACACTTGTCAACCCTTTTGTCCTAGAAGAAGCCTGGCATGTCAGCAAGGAAACCAAGAACAATAAGGCTATTGGACCAGATGGCATACTTACTGAAATCTTCAAAGCCAGCAGTGAGGAACTGATACTGAGATTCCATGAATTTATTCTTTAGATTTGTTAAAAGTTATTCTTTGACCATCAAGATCTGTATATGACCTTTGTTGAGCTTTGACTCTATTAATTACAAAACCTTGTGGAAAGTAGTAGCCAGATTTAAAACACATCAAGGTCCTCAGGCTTCTCCATGACCAAATGACTGTGACCATTCTTTGTGGTGGATCAGAGATCGATCCATCTGTCATCCAAACTGGAGTCATGCAAGGATGCATCATCACCCCAGTTCTGTTTTCCATTATTTACTGTTATCTTAGTTCTCATCAAGGACCCCATCTGGAATCAACATTGAATACTGAATGGATGGAGAGCTCTTCCATCTGGGATGTTTTGGGTCAAAGAACAGCACATTCAAAATAATCATTTTTGACCTTCAACATTCTCATGAATGTGCCATCCTTGCACATATGGAGAAAAACCTCCAGAGTGCACCAACTTTTGTCATAGGAGCCTACTGAACTTTGGTCCTCTCTCTCAACGTTGAGAATTTTAAAGTGCTCTAGCAACCTGCTCCAGACCATAGTGAGATGTATGCATTTTTATTTTACTCAGGGAAACCTATGTTTCTTAAAGAAAACTATGACCCCTTTCTCAAATTACCATTAAGGGAAAGATCCTGGAGGTGATCAAATACTTCCCTTATCTCGATAGCCAGCTGTCTCAGAGAGAGAACATTGAAGATCAGGTCCAGCACAGGAACTTGTGTGCAAGTGCCTCCTTTGGGAAATCTCATTATTTTATTGATTGTGATTTCTGAAAAGAGACCAAGATCCAGATCTACAATGTAGTTGGAATCTCCACTCTCCTCTACAGATGTGAAATGAGCAATTATAGATGTCATCCCTGAATCAAGGGATTGTTGCTGACAAGAGCAGAACTTAGTGAAAGAGTAGTATAAGCTGTTACACAAGAATGTATTTTTTCTACCATATGTATGCTGATATGCTGTAAGACAGCATGTCCAAAAACCTAAGGTAAATAGAGAAAAAATACACAAGTCTCCTCTGGAAATATAAAGTATTTTTTAATGTAAGAACATCTGGGTTTGAACACCAGCATTTCTTTGATTACAAACAGGATTTCCTTAGTAACAGCAGAATTTTTCATCCTGCAAACAATGGCCAAAACAGAATGCAATATTCTTGGCAATATACTAGATCAATTCATATTTAGTGTTTCCAGTCTCGTCAAAGAAAAAGAAATGTTCCTTTTAAAGTGCATCCAACAATTCAGTGAACAAGGATGAATACTGAAGAGATAATGAAAAATGAGCTGTTCAGCGTAACTAGTAACCTCGTCTTCTGGCACAAGATTAACTATGATGTAAGCCTTATAAAGGTTTACGTAGAACAAAAACTGTTGTCACTGGGAATTTTTAAGCATAGGGTAGGCAAATACTTGTCTGGGATGACTTATTCAGGAACATCATTCCTTGACTGGGAGGTCATGTCCAGGCCTAATATTACCACTGTTGCAAATCCAAAATCTGAATAGCTAGTGAACCATGTGGTATAATCCACAAGAACCAAAATAAGCAGGAATAGGTGTGACATTTTCTAGAAGAGAAGAGTAGGAAAAATGTAGCAAGGTAATGGAAAAGACTCATTTAATCCATGGTCTTTTAAAATAGTTTAGAGCAGGGGTGCTTAATTACCAGCCCATGGCCCAGATTCAGCCATCAGAGATGTATTCTCCATGCCACAGAGTTCCCAGCAATCCTGTGGGAATCTCCATGGACCATGGCCCTGTGTTTTTGATTGGGCTCTGGGGGGCTTTGTACCACCCCCACCTAGCCCCTATATGCTAGGCTCCTAGGATCTTGACTGCTCCCATCTGGCTGGGACCAAGGCCCCACACCACTCCTGCCTGGCAAGGACTGGAGCCCTGTGTTGCTGCTACTGTGCCTGGATCAGGCTCCAGGCAGTTGGAGGAGGCACGGAGCCCCAAGGTCCAATTTGGCCCCACATCATTCACCTAGCCCTTAGGGCCGAAACTGTGAGCACCACTGCCTTAAGGTAAACTTGATTTGCACTTCTGTTCTTATAAGATTGAGTTATACAACAGAAATCACAAGTGAAGGTATGAACCTTGTATTTGAATATCATGTGGCATTCAAACTTCATATAACCTACCTATACACCAAAAAGTCAGTGGAATAAGTTTAATTCAAGTGTAACATTTCAGAATATATCCAAATTGCTGCAGTATATTATCTGTAAACACTATTAAAGAGAGAACTGTTGATTTTTCTACTTCACATGTACCAATAGTCTAATCTTTCTAGTAGCCCTTTAAGCGGGTAGTATTATTAAGTTATTAAATCTCTCCTGTATAGCATACCAAATATACAACTCCCTTTTGATATTTTTGACCTTTTCTCTTAATCTTGTCCCATCCCCAGTTTTGGCTGCCTGGCTAAGGTGTTATTTTATCTTTACCATCTACTTCACCAGAAGTTAAAATAAAATGAAACGACTGGTGATACAGTTTATTGAAAGTTTTAATGGACCTGTCCTGCATAGCATTCTTGCAGGTATGGAATGAATCAACTGCAATGTTAGGATCAGAATAAATAACTAAGAGCTGGCAGTGTTATAGTTTAATATTCTTCCACATTACCAGTTAAACAACTAAGACAAGATATTGAATGGTACAACAGATTTAACAAAAATAAGGAAGAGAGATGTCTTATTACTGATAGTTTTGCTAAATAACAAAGACTTGGTATTTCATAACTTTAATAAGTAGCTCATTGATCAATCAGAGATCACCAAAATATCTTAATTTTTATATATGTGGATGAACTGAGTCTTTAGTAGATAGACTAAATAAGGTCAATAAGGGTTATTTATGTTACGGTATCACAAGGTAAGATACTGTGTCAATATATGATGTAAATGCCATCCTTTATTGTAAAGGGCTTCAATCCATCTTTAAACTATCACTGACTTTATACTTTCTGTAAAGGAAAATAATTTTCTTATTATTGGGTTCTTATACAACTATAAGCAGGACCAGACTCATTTGTGTTATGATTCATGAGGGACAGAGGAGGACCTTGATGTTGGGGCATTACCACTAAGACACCATTGATAGCTCATGGAAATTCCCCTGTCTAGAAGTTATTTAGACCTCTAGGACTTCCCCATTAGAACAGAGGGGCTGCTGTAATTATTGGTGGTTGCCTGTGATCCCTAAGGGCATGTAGAAACATTACATTTAGCTGGACCAAACCAGGGTATGGTTGATCAAAATGCCTAATTGTACATGTGTGCAGGGGGCTTAAATCACCCAAAAATGGCACATCCAATCCAAGTTAATTCACCTGAGAAGAGGCCACCTTTAGATAGAGATCACATTAACCTGATCTAAGAAAGGGTTAACCCAATCTCTGGAATACCTCTACAGGTTTCCTTGGGCCTGAGGCTTGCTCCAACCTGAAGGCTGTCCTATTCCCTCCCCAACCATAACAGGGCCCCCAATAGGGTACTTCACAGAATTCCCCAGTATGCCTTCCCCCACAAATAGAGCAACCCTTCCCTGCCTGCCTGCCAAACCTCCTCTATGCTGCCTGTCCCTCCCCCCAATCCTGAGTTACTTACACTGAGCTCCCAGCACAGATCCTGGGAGCTGTAAACAGCTGCACATGCTGATTCCAGCACTGACAAACTCCCACATGAGGCCACTTCCATTCTAGGTGTAGGTGATTAAAATAATCTGTCTGCACCTAGACTGGGTAAAGCAAATGTTTGTTTGCACCTAACAAATCTTACACCAGCTGAGAATTGACAGAGCAGTGCTTCACTCTATTTGCATCCCACAATGTGAATTATACACTGTATGGCTTTATTTTCTTCATATCTGAGAGGCAGAAGTTTTGGAACTAGTTCCTCAACTGCTTTAGTTCACCAAAGCTTCTCTGTCTTCAGTCAAGCTGCACTGGCTGGTGCTAGCTGAGTGTCAGTCCTTTAGAACACAGCAGGTTCCTACACAAAACACTTTACTGTGCAGAGCATAGTTTATTGCACAATAAGCATGTGTATCTACACATTCACACGCTTACTGAAAAGTAAACCTCACTAATCATGAGTCAATTTGCTACCTGCAAATACCAGTAGCAAATTATTATTATTATTAACTGCACAGTAGTGCTCACATAAATGCCTGACCAGGAGCAAATCTGTTTCTGGTCAGCCAGCCACCAGGGGGAGGGAGGTTGCTCACTGCTTCCAGGAGCTGTCTGCTGCTGGTGTGGGCTCTGCCAGTGGAGCCCAGGTGGGATATTGCAATCAAGAAGTGAGAGCTGGGAGATCCTCATCTGAGAGATACAGATCTCTCGGTATCAGTTCCATGGTCCCAGGGCTTGGGCTGAGAGGACCTTATCTCCCAGCCTGAGCCCCACAGTCATGAGGCTCAGGCTGGGAGATGAGGATCTCCCAGCACTGGCCCCATGCTCATGGAGCTGGTGCTGGGAACTTGCAGGTGGTGCTGGGAACTCCCTCCTTGCTTTCTCATCAGTGTGCTGGCAGGGGTTGGAAAGTCTGTTACCCACTCAGCTCCATGATCCCAGAATTGGGTGAGGATCAGGCTACCCAGCCTGTTCTCCACCCAGGTCCATGAACACGGAGCTGAAAGGGGAACAGGCTTCCTAACCTACACCCCAGAGTGGGAGCTAGGAGCTGCCGTGATGAGGGGGAAGGTCCCAGGCCCATACCCTTATCAGGTGATCAAGGTGTGGGGCTTGGAAATAGCTGCAGGTGTGGGGTAGGTCCCAGCCTCCTACCCTGATCTACCAGCATGGCAACTAGCAGCAAGGCAGCTCCTAGCTGCCCCACTGGTGGATCAGGGCCCTCCCCTAGAACTTTTTTCAAGTTCTCTGCTCCTGATATGGGAGCCAGGCCAAGGAGCTCCCTGTTGCCAAGGCAGGGGTACATTGTCCCTGCCCCAGCAGCAGGCAATTCCCCATAGACAGTGCAGTCTCCCAGTCCTGGCAAGGAGACAGCTGTCTCCTGGTCCAGTGCTCCCTGCCAGCCTCTGGGCTAGCATCCTGCGGGAGCCCACTGCATGGCCCCCGGAAGTGGGAGCAGTTTGCATATCTGTCAGTGCTTCCCTGCATGTACAGATGCAAATGGATGCAAGCCTGGGAGCTTTTACTTGTGAGTAAACTGCTCACGAGTAAACTACTCCCAGATTTCATGCACATGTAGACACGCCCAGTTAAGGCCAAAATCTGCTTGACCTTTTTGGAAGTACTAACATGCGACACAATAACTTGCCATACTGTGCCTTATATACAGCACACAGTTATTTTTATCACCTACTTTGCTGTAGTGGTGTGCTAGAATGGGGAAATGCACCCTTACAGTGCACTAGCTGCTGATCATGTATAGACACCTGTGGATGCTATGTTGCTGTAGTGCATCATTGGGGTGACATAGTGTCACATGGAGATATGCCCTAAGTTACCCAACTAAGTAGGAAGAATTTTACTACCTACTTCTGGTATGTAAGTGTCCACGTTATAGGAATAAGGAAATGCCTGTCCATCTTCAGAGGGTAATCTTGTTCCTACGTTGAAGCAGTTACACTCCCAGATAGTGTATCAGAACTGTTCCTTATGGTTTTCCTGGATAACTCATAATTGATTGCAGGTTGCATGTTGATCATCTAGTAGGTGAAATAGAATTCAGCTCTTACCCATTTCTTCCTTTAATCCCCTTATTTATATGAATGCTGCTTCTACTAATTACAACTTTGGCTCTCTGATCTCAGGCTAAATTTTCAATGCTGGTATTTATAGAAGGCTATAGCCCAGACCCTTAGCTATTATAAATTCATATTGCTTCATTGACTTCAATGAAGCTATGCTAATTTATGCCAATTCCAGATCTGGCCCATAATTGAACTTTCTGGCTGGCATTTTTTAATAAGTTTAAGGCATATAAATTTCATTGGTTTTCAGTAAGATTTGGGTTCCTTACTCTTTGAAATTCTTTAAAAATCCCAGCCTCAGGTTACTTCTGTTACTGAGGATAAGACAACAGGCAGGATAAAAAATGAGGTAAAGGTATAGAGGTTGCAGCAGGACATTACTTAAAATGTAAGACTATACCAAAAAAGAAATAAACATGACCAAAGAATTCTGTGAAGTGAAGGAATGAAATTGAACAATAATAAAACTCTTTCAAAATTGCATTTAGATGCATGGTTCCAAAGACATGATTTTTAGAAAGTATGGTTTGAGTGCATAGTTTCTTTCTCATATTGACTTGATATTATCTGTGACTCAACCATTTTTTCCCACTATATTTACCATTCTATATGCAAGGAATAACAATCATTAATTCTGGGCAAACAGATATTATCACAAGAAAAACCAAAGGATCTTTATAGATAGAAAATGGAGGGACATGAGTGGTCTGGGGATGTAGCAATATAGGCATGTATTGTTAAACAAGACCCTACCACCAGCATATTTTCACATGATTGGGAAGCCCTTACTTTCATTTTAAAACCTGATTGTATTCCCCTTATTCATGTTTAAGACTTGTAGAGTTGAAATAACAGGATCGCTTTCTCATCAGTGTGAAAAAAGGTTTCACATTCAAACTTTATGGTTTTCTGTGTGATTGTTATGCAAATAGCATTGTGATTTACCTTCCTTTCCAATAGTTTTGCTCTAGCAATAGGTAACTCCTTTTTATGTATATCTGGCATGAATAACTGAAGACATTAAAATTAATAGATTCACATTTTTATTTTGCTGAATAAAACCCACTTATTTCTGTTCTTTCCTGTTCACTTTCCCTTAATGTTACAGTTTTGTAGTATCATCCCTTCAGGCAATAATTTGGGCAACAGAAATACTGGAATTTTAAATCTATTACTATTTTTCTTTTTTCACTCATCTGTGGAATAATGCCAGGTCCTTCAGTGTTCTATTCAGCCAAACTACTTGCACGCATCAAGGAAGTCATGTTTCTAAATGTTTGAAGGATTGAGTCCATGATCTATGCCATTCTATCTAAAATGGGGACCTCAGTCCACCTTCTAATAGCATCCAAGCTCAATTACTTCAACTTACTTTTCTGGACTTATAACAAAATCAATTTTTAGGATTTTCCACAGAGAAAATGCCATTATAAGATTTATTACTGAAACTGCTAAAGTTGCTCCAGAACTAGAGTTTCTACAGTGGCTGCCTGTAGAATTTCACATGTATTTAACTTTTCACTTGTATTGTTTAAAACTTTTCCTTTATCTCTGTCTGATAATTCCTCACTATCCTTTTCAGCACCTACAGTATGAAAAGTTGTGAAATCTTCAACCTCTTTTTTAAAGTTAATTGAGGGAAAGAGATTTTTCTTCCCAGTATGTACCTCCACAATTGTCGAAGCAGAGCCTTTCATCATCAACATCTCTTGCTCTCTGTCTCTTGCTCTGGATAGATTGAAATCCAATATTTTCAGACTGACTTTTGGTGGAGTGTTTGTTTAGCCTCCTGCTCCTTCTGCTTTATTTCCTATTATAAAGCACTATGAGACAACGAGTATAAATCACACTGTATAAATATTGCTGTTACTCTTGAACCAGCATTAGACTCCATGGGTGCCCAGCCATGGTAACACAAGCAGCTTTCACAGTTCAGTACCTGCAGAGTCATATTTTTGTACTGGAAATCTCTAAATGATGCATAGTTACTCATTAACCTGAAAAAGCAACTAGTTGTCAAAGAAATCCTAAAAAAATTCATGAATGCATGGACTTTTTTTCTTTTCTTCTTAAACTTCTCTTATTATGAATTTGATTTCAATATTTTGAACTTTTTAAAAAAAGTGATATTATATTAAATCAAACACATCTATATTTTCCTTACTATAATTTTAGCATTTTATATCCCACATATGAATTAAAATTTCAGGTTTAAAGTCCAACCTCAAGAGCAAAGGAAAAAAAAAATCTGAATAACTGCTGGCATTTCAACAGAATTCATTTTACCAGTAGTGTTGTTAAAGCATGTGGTAGCAGTATGGTGATGCTATGGCTTCATAGCTGTGAGTATAAGCTTTGTTTTAGATTCATGCCGAATACCACCTCCATCTGAGATAGCGATAAATGGATACCTGATCATTTGGACTGGGTAGTCAAAACAGCTGGATGTCATTATTACAATTGCACTCTTTATGTGCTGTATGTTCCAGAAACTGTGTTTTTAATCATGCTATTTTTCTTGGCTGCTAGGGTCAGAAGACCTCAGTGTCATATTTGTGTTAATTTTCAATAAAAAAGGGGCTGATGCATTTGAATGTTACTAACACATACATTTGTACAAGCCAACCCTTAATATCACTTGCATGAGAATTCAGAGGAATTAAATTTAAATCTGAAAGTATGAATATTCACTTAGACTCACATACAGTCAAGCACCTGTTTGTAATAAGTGATTTATCTGACCAGTCACAACCAACTTACAGAGCTTGAATTTCAAATGCTAACAATCAAGTGCTGACAGAACCTGAAAGCATGCTTGTAGAGTGTTCACTCTAATTTCTTGTAGTATATAAACCTCAGTTGCCTAGATTAGGTACCAGATAGCCTGATTATTCCTTGTTTCTTTCTTTCAGCAGTGACCCCAAGTCTCGCCTGCCTTGTCTTGTTGTTAAGAAAAAGGTTTGTTTAGGAGGTTGTAACCTAAACACCACTGAGCAGTGAAGTATCAATCTATAATATTGAGGTTTTGAGCTTTTCTCATAAAAAGGAGATATTTATTTATTTATTTATATTTTCCTTTAAACAAAAAATGAAAACTCACAGGGTGTTCTTTGAACTAAAATTCTTTCATTTGGTATCGTTCTAATTTTTACATCTTGATTTTTTTAGGTCTCAGCATCTACTGAGCTGGATGGATCGACTAAAGCCTGTTTCCCAAGCAACTACTTGAAGTCTTCTCCAGTAGAGGTAACTATTACATCTCTTATACTCTTTAGCTATCAAACATCAATTCAAACAGTATAAACACAAAAAGGTTTTGTCTTTTCTTCTAAAATATGAGTGTCTCAAAAAAAATCGGTTGACTTCACCTTTAAATACTTTAAATTGGATCCAGGCTCGTTGTATCTTTCAGGTTTTTTCTCTTTTACAAGGGAGCTTTCACATGACCTAATTCTTTTGTAAATCAAGGATTCAAGAAATGTTTACTTGTTAGCGTATGTCTCCACTGCTTCTCTCCACCTGATCCTCAGCTCCTCAATGTCGAACCAACTTTGGCAGACCTTCTCTTTTTGTTTTTTTCTTTTTTATTCTATCTCATCCAGATAGACGCTGTCTCTCATCCTCTCAGATGAGCAGACAGATGACTCCTCCCTGCAGCCAATGACCAATTCCTCTTTGCTCTCTGTCTTCTTATCTGTCCCCTCCTTGTCTCTGTCCACCATGCTCCCACTCCTCTTGTTATCTGGGTATCTCCTTCCCTACATCCACTTTTGATAATGTTCCAGCTGCATCGAGCAGCTGCTCTGGAACCATGGCTTCCTCTTTTCCTCTCCCAGTCCCTGCCAGTTCTCAGATTGCTCCACTGCCAGCTCTCTCTCTTCATGACAGTGCTCATCACTTCTGTAATATACATTGAAAATACAGTCTCATGAAACACTTCTAATAAATGTGTTCCTTGCATGAAAATCCAATGAGCCAATTTTTGCTTGAAATCACATTTTATTGCCTCAGGAAGACAAGGGGGACACCACCTGAGCAAGACAAGTGGCAAATGCAAGGAGTGCCCAGGTAAGAAACAGGGGTCCAAACAGTCTCCCAAATCAGGGGCTGCCTTAAAAGCCTATATACCAATGCTCATAGTATGGGGAATAAGCAGGAGGAACTCACCGTCTGAATAGCCAGTTCAGACCCACACATAATAGGACTTAAAGAAACTCGGTGGGATTCATCCCACGACTGGGCAGTTAACATTAGGGGCTATAGGCTTTACAGGCGGGATAGAGAAGGAAGGAAAGAGGGGGGTGGCGCTTTATGTCAAGGAGCTATACACATCCTCTGCCAGCAAAAAGGGGTCAGAAGGGCAAGCAGAAGTTCCCTGGGTCAAGATACAAGGGGGCCATGGGGAGAGGGATTTAACGGTGGGGGTCTACTACAGACCCCCCAACCAAGGGGAGGAGCTGGACCAGGGATTTTTGGGCCAGCTTGCAGAGGCACTTAAGGCAAAGGATGTAGTTGTCATGGGAGATTTAAATTACCCGGACATCTGCTGGGAGGAACAGTCAGCCAGATCAGACCATTCCAGGACGTTCCTGGCTGAGATACAGGACATCAACTTAATTCAGAAGGTGCACAATCCCACCAGAGGAAATGCCCTGTTGGACCTGGTCCTGGCCACAGGCGACAACCTGGTAAGGGGCCTCCAGGTTCTTGACCACCTGGGTGATAGCAATCATTGCTTGCCGGAATTCACCATCTAGCGCAGGGTGTAAAGGGCCTGCAGTAAGGTGGTAGCCCTAGACTTCAAGAGGGCCAATTTCAGCAAGTTGAGATTAGTGGGAGAGGCGCTGGGGTTCTTGAGAACAGGGGAGCTCAGTGCCCAAGATGAGTGGTTGTTCCTTAAGGAGACGATACTCAGGGCCCAAGGGGTGACCATCCCAACAAGAAGCAAGGGAGGCAGGAGTGCCCATGAGCCCCCCTGGCTCACCAAGGGTGTATGGAAATGCCTGATTGCCAAAAAGGCAGCGTACAACCAGTGGAAGGGAGGGTGCTATCTCCAAAGAGGAGTATATCTCCTCTGCTCGAGCCTGTAGGGGGGCTTCAAGAAAGCTAAGGCGGACATAAAGCTAGGACTAGTGTCCAAAATCAAAGATAACAAAAAGTCCTTTTTCAAATATATAGGGAGGGTGAAGAAAGCGCCGGGAAATGTGGGGCCCCTGCAAGATCCTCTGGGCAATCTGGTGGTTGCGCCAGAGGAAAAAGCAGACCTCTTTAACCAATTCTTCACCTCCGTTTTCTTGGGCAGGGACTGGGACTTCCCCACCATGATGCAAGACGGACTGGAGGGGAATGCCTCCAGACCTCAGGTTGGGGAAAACTGGGTTAGAGAGCTTCTGGAGGGGCTTGACATGTTCAAATCAGCGGGTCCAGATGCTCTCAACCCCCGGGTATTGAGGGAGGTAGCAGGGGTTATTGTAGGGCCCTTGGCATGGCTTTATGAGCGCTCATGGTGCTCGGGCCAGGTGCCAGATGATTGGAAGATAGCCAACATAGTCCTCATCTTTAAAAAAGGGAGGAGGGAGGACCCAGGCAACTATAGGTCCGTCAGTCTTACCTCAATCTTAGGGAAACTCTTGGAGAAGATCATCATGGTGCACATCTTTGATGGGCCAGCTTCAGGGATTATGCACAAAGGGAACCAGCATGGTTCCATTGGGGCAGTTCATGTCAGACCAACCTGATGGCCTTTTATAATCAGGTCACAAAAGCATTGGATGCAGGTGTTGCCATGGATGTAGTCTTTCTGGACTTCAGCAAGGCCTTTGACACCGTCCCCCACCCAATCCTCATTAAAAAATTGGGGAACTGTGGCATTGATGCCTACACAGTCAGATGGATTGCAGACTGGCTGAAGGGTCACACTCAGAGGTGGTGGATGGGTCATATTCAACCTGGGGAGTAGTGGGCAGCGTAGTCTTTCATCTATTGCAGTGAGTCTTCATACTTACTAATGAGATGGCAAGCAGTATGCGTAATAGTATAGATTAGGGGTGTTTAATGAGACGATAGATAGATAGATAGATAGATAGATCTATTAGGGGTGTGCAAAGCTTCAGTCCACAATTCGATTCAGAGAAGATTCAGCCCAGTGCAGACGCTGAATCACCGAATCTGAATCAAATCAGAAGGAAAAAAAAACTCTGATTCAGAGGCTCCAAATCAATTCAGTTTGGAAAAGATTCAGAAAAGATTCAGAGATTTGGAAGTCAATGTTTCAGAGGAACAGAAACTAAGAAGAGGGAGGGAGAGCAAGTGGGAAAAGACTGACATCTCTATCTGGCCAGTGACTGTGATCTTTCCTTGAGTCCCCTTCCAATCACAGTGTTCTGGGGGAAGGATGTAGAAACAGCATATAAGCCTCTGTCTGCTGGCTTTCTGTGCCTTTTGTGAGCTGTTTCTGTCTAAGCAACAGTATCTGAAAAGTACTGGACTGGCTTTGGTTCCTACCTAGTCAGTCTTCTGCTACTTTCTGTTATTGGAAAGGATTGGCTATCGCTTACTAACTAGAGTGATTTGAAATAGATAAGGATTAAAGCAAACTTGATCTACTAAGGAAGATTTAGAACAGCTGTTACTTGGTGATCAGTGTGTTGGTGGAGGAGGTGGGGGGAGGGACTGTGTTTCAATTTAACTAAAATAAAAGGAACAGAAGAAAAAGAAGGTGGATTTATGTAGAAGTGGTTTATGGTAAAAGCTTACTTTTTATAGCAATGTAGTAGAAAAATGGGTGTAATTATAGATGTAAGAGGAGCCTATAGTTGTTCCAATCAATACAACGGAATGGATGGACAACTTTAGGGGCAGATCCACAGGGAGTGTGGTGGTGCACTTGGAATCCCTTTTGATTCCTGTTCCACTCAAGTTTTAAAATAAAATGCCAGCATTTCTATTCAAGCAGTGTTGACAGAATCAATTGCTTTCATGGTTCATTATAATGTACCTGATTCCTGCTAATCTTCTCACTCCATGGGTATTAATGACCTTCTCCTTTTTAATGATCTTCATGTTCCATTAATCATGTTATCTTTTGTTCTGCAATGTTGCTGTCTGTTAGCTATTCCTGGTAACTAATATCTCTGTTCCACAGACCTTCAGACTGCTTTTAGTTCTAGCTAAAAACTTTAACTCGTGTGGTAATCTAGAATAGAACAGAATAGATACAATACAATAGAAACAACTGACAGTGAAATACTGGAGGCACTGTCAATATGCACAAAACGGCTTGAATTTGTTTTATGAATCTGAATAAGATACATTAATTTGTTTGACCCTAGATTAGATTAGATTCAATTAGATTAGATTCTCTATTTTGTATCAATCTTGTATTGCTCCTTTGTCATCAGTGGAGTCACCCAAAATCACATCAGCTGAGCACCTGAGTTATGTGAATCTTTAAAAGAAAAGTAGGTTCAGTTCATGTTTTCATAGTTTTCATAGACATTAGGGCTGGAAGGGACCTCAGAAGATCATCGAGTCCAGAACCCCACCCAAAGGGCAGGAAGTCAGCTGGGGTCATAGGATCCCAGCAAGATAAGCATCCAATTTGCTCTTGAATGTGTTCAGTGTTCAACCACCTCTGATAGCAGGCTGTTCCAGACCTTGGGGACTCGGACAGTAAAGAAATTCATCCTTACATCCAGCATGAAATGGTCTGGTAGTAGTTTATGACCATTCAACTTTGTCATCCCTTGGGGCGCACTGGTGAACAAACATTCCCCCAGATACTGGTGGTCACCCCTGATAAACTTATAGGTGGCCATCAGATCACCCCTGAGCCTGCGCTTTTCCAAGGTAAAAAGCCCCATGGCTCTTAGCCTGTCATCGTACGGTCTTTTTTCCTGACCTCTGATCATGCACATGGCTCTTCTCTGGACTCTCTCAAGCTTCTCCACATCCTTTTTGAATTGTGGAGCCCAAAACTGGACGCAGTACTCCAGCTGCGGCCTCACCAAGGCTGAGGACAAGGGGAGAATAACATCCCAGGATTTGCTTGAGAAGCATCTATGGATGCAGGCCAGCATTTTGGTTGCTTTAGCAGCTGCAGCATTACATTGTAGGCTCATGTTCATCTTGTGGTCAATGATAACCCCCAAGTCTCTTTCTTCTGTAGTGCTAGCCAGTGTAGCACTGCTGAGCCTATAAGGATGCTGCAGGTTTTTCTTCCCAAGGTGGAGAACCTTGCATTTTTCAGTGTTAAACATCATGAGGTTCTCGTCCACCCATTTGCTGAGCCTGTCCAGGTCAGCCTGGATCACCCACCTGTCTTCTGGTGTTGATTCTTTGCCCCAAAGTTTGGTGTCATCAGTGAACTTGGCCAGTCTGCTTCTGACTCCAATATCCGTGTCATTAATAAAGATATTGAACAATATGGGTCCAAGAACAGAGTTTTGAGGGACCCCACTGGTCACAGGACATCATGATGATTGACTTCCATCAATTAATACCCTCTGGGTCCAACCAGTTTGGTTTCTTATTTGACTTGAACAAGTTAAGATGAGAGAAGATTGTTTTCATTAATTATTTTTCTAATAAAATGAGTAGGGCTATATGAAATGGGTGTTTTGTTTCGGTTTTGGATTTGGTATTCCAGAGGAAGAGCGATTTATTTTGGTGTTTCGAATAACTATTCCGTTTCAATTCAGCAGAATCTGTTTTGGAATTTCAACACTGTTTCAGTGTTTTGGCCATAGGCTATAGTGGGGAACCACTAAAATGCTTATATCTTTGTCTTTTATTTCCTGATTCAGATGCAAATCACAGGGATAGTAGCTTCTTCTGAGGGCATGAAGTCTGCCTTCTTTCAAGGGAATAGGTTTAGGGTTTTTTATGAAATTGAACTTCAAACTCTTCAAAGCAAAACTTGTATCACTTGCCATCCTACACACACATCTTGGGACCCGTGCCTCCTGGGAAGGCTGTGGTGCTGTGACAGACTCCTTCCAGGGGGTGTAGGCCCCTGGATCTGTGTGCAGAATGGCCACATGCTGCCACTTGCGGCTGGGGCCAGTGCCAGCACCCAAGTCTGCTTGGTACATCCTGTGCTAAGCACTGGAAAGAACCCAGTGCTGGTGCTGGCCCCACCTGGCCCACACCCCCTGGGAAGAGTCCAGCAGAGCCCCACAGCCCTTCCAGGGGACATTGGCCCCTAGATCTGTGTGCAGGGCTGGAGCCAGTGCCAGCACCTGAGTCTGCTCAGCACATTCTGCAGGAAGACTGGTGCTGCTGCTGGCCCCAGCTGGCAGTGGCAGCATGCTGTCATTTCTGACCGTATTGTGCAGGAGCAATGAGCTACTGAGCAGTAGGTCATTGCTAATGCACAGTAGTGGAGGTGTCATGATTAGTGCCCACCAATGCTACATTACCGTAGTGAAGAGCTATGTCACCATAGCATCTTATGTAGACATGCCCAGTCATTGTTAACCTTCATATAACATGATTAGTTGATGATAATGTTGCCTGCACTCAGCATGTCAGGTAGAACCTCAGATATTGCAATTTAGGAGTTTTGAATCCAAGAGCTAACTTCTGCCATTTATGGTAGATGGAAATCTCCACAAATTGCACTTCCTGTAACATTTGCATCTTCTTGGTAGACCAGTCTCTGTACAATGTATGTAACTGAGGAATTTTGACAGTCTAGTCAACAGCAGGTACTTGAAGACAGTCACAATAGCTTGCCTTCCTACGTGAAATTGTTTCAGGCTTAGTGTGCATTCTTTGTGTGGTGCCCTTATCAGCCGGGTCTTCCCACCTACTTCTAAATAGCCCACATTTAATTGTGCTCAGAGTGAGCTTCACATTTTAGCTTTTCTTCCAGAATATTCAGAAAAGGGGGAGAAATAATGAGGATGGTAAGTGGTTAGAAAAGACAATTGTTTCAACTTCTAATTTGTACAGTCTGCCATTTAGAGTTTACCATGGAGTTACATGGGCTGGAAAACATGTAGTATAGTTGTAATGAAGAGAATTTTTAACATTTACATTTTAACTTATGTCGGGGTTCCTAGAGCAAATGGATGGGTACAAAATCTAAGTTAATTGATTAAATTAAAGTTCCTTCAGGAAAAAGCTTTGTATTTATCTTGAGAGACATTTCCATATTTTAATACAAGTATGATAGTGTAGTAAAAAAAATCTGTAGTAATTTAAAATGTTAATAGTATGTATCCAAAGTAAGCACTCTCCTGGAAAACAATACACATTTACAAAATATATGACTAGGTTTGTCATGTGTTAATTTGTAAAATCCTCACTCTGGGATACATTTCCATTCAGTATATGGAAAATTAACAGATCAGTAATTGGCATTGTGCACCTCATTATGAAACACAGCGTTAACAATTTTCCCTAATACCTGCAGGTCAGGAGACTGTCATTGTACAACAATAACCACATTATAGTCAAGTTTTTTTCAGAAAATATATGCACCCTTGCAATAACATTCACCTCTCTTTTTGCATACATAAGGTTGCTTCCCAAGAGCACCTTCATCTGAGCAGAGTATAAACCTATCTTTTGTGCATGTGAAAATGAAAAGGACAGTATTGAAGAGACTCCTGTGAGAAATACTGCACAATTTTGCTTCAGACTAATTCAAAGAACCCCCAAGCTGCATAATGAGGAGATGTTAAAAAGGGGAAAAGAAAAAAAGAAAAAAATGGCAGGTTACCCAATGCTCCAGGGTGTTTGGATTTCAGGATGAACTGTTTTCCTCCTGCTGCTACTCTTGAAAGGAAAATGTGGATACTGCATTGTATAATTATGCCACACAGATTCATACAAATGAGTCTTTTTTTTTTTTAGAAGTAAGTTGTTTTTATTACTGAAGTCCATAACAAATAGATGCTGGCCACTAAAAGGCACTACTAAAGCATAATAAGCTGATTCAGGCCAGTAATAAAATAAATTAATAAATAACTAAATGGGACACCATGTAATGACACGGCAAGACTTATGTGTATTCAGTGCTCACATATTTGTCCATAACTGTTTCTTAATTCAGTCTTTTCCAGGCACAGTTCCTAGTGACACCAATTATATTCACATTGAGCAAAACAAGGAGAGTTTTGGTTTAAGAAACCAGGGCCTGATTCTTAGAAGTCCTGAGCAGCTAACAGTTCTCACTAAAGACAATGGAATTTACAAGAATTGTCCTGTGAGCATTGAAAGATTTATCTCACATGGTATAAATAAAACCACTAAGTAATAATACATATTTTGGAAGGGAAAAAAAGGCTGTTGAGAATGTCCTAACACAGAAATATTTGTAGGAAAAATATAATTTCCTTTTTAAAAAAACCCAAAACATATAAGCTGTATGTGCAAAAGTAAATAAAACAATTGGAAACAGTTAAAAAAAATTGCCCTCAATAATTTATATATATTAGCTTTTGTTACAATAATCCTTTGATTAAAAGGGAAAATTAATCATTACAATACTGAGCACTGCAGTGCCTATTAGGACTCCTGCCACAGGGATTCACAGCCAATTGCTAGAAGCCCAAGCTCCAAACTTAGTATGTAGGATAGTTAGGTACCTAAGAAATGGGATTCACAGAGGACAGCATAACATGAGAGACACCTAACCTAACCAATATCCCTGTCCCACTTGGAGTCTCACCTGAACTTAGCTGTTAGAGATGTGAAGTGTCCCTTGAGGTTATGATCTAAATCCCTTGTTTCTGAAACTGAAGAGGATGCAATCTGTTCTTTCTTTAAAATGATAAATAGATGAGGTGACTCCCCTTTCTCTTTTCTCCCAAAGTCTAGCAGATAAAATATTAGAATTAGACTATTGTGAGGTAAAGGTGCCTCTCTAAATCTGTTTGAATAGTTCCACTTTGGAGAAAATGTTTAAATATTCATGGCTGAGGGGGCAAGAGTAATCTATAGTATAGTGATTATCAGGGATCCTGATTTTCTCTGATAAAAAAAAAACAAACATTTTTTTTAATATAACACCCCCCCCCCCCAATAAAATCCACCCAGGGCCAGAGCTCTTGACACAAAGAAAATCACCACAGTTCCACATCGCTACTCTTGCTGGCTCTCTGCAAGGAGCAGAGCTTAGGAAGGATATGTGAGGGGGTGGGGGTGGGGGGGTGTTTGCATGCATGCATGTGTGTATGTGTGCATGTCTGTGTGTGTGCACATGCATGCGTGCAGGTGTTCAGCCTGGGTTCAAGGAGGTCTATGGTATGGCATGGGAAGGCAGCATTTTGCTCTGCTTCTGCTTTCCCAGCACTTCCCAGCTTGCCCCGGCAAGGGCCTGCTTGGGGTTGGAGGGAGTGCAAGAGCCGGGGGGGGTGGCAATAGGAGGCAAGCCATTACATGGGTCTGCATGAGGGCCCCAGCAAATGCAGGCAGGTAATTCTGTGAGGAGTGGGGGTTGGAGGGCAAAGGCTGGGGACTGTGGAGTGTGCACACACATGTGCACGCATGTCTGTGTGTACGTGTGTGTGTGTAAGGGTACACATGTGTGTGTGCACATGTGCATGCCTGTTAGCACTGGGGCTGCAGCAGGGTTGGGGAGGTGGGAGGTGCCTGCCCCTCCAGTGGGAGAAGAGGGTGGGGGGTTCTTTGCAGGGAGCTGTGTGGGCATTTGGGCTCAGGGGTGGGGCTGTGGGTTGGGAATGCAGTGCACTGGTAGGGCTGGGGGGTTGGGGGATGCAGGACTGGAGTGAGAGGCACTGGCAGGGATGGGGCGGGGTATGGCTTGGGAGTGAGGGGCACTGGGGGGGCAGGGGACTGTGGGTTGGGAGCGCAGGGCACAGGCAGGGCCAGAGGGCTATGGGTTCAGAGTGAGGAGTATAAACAGGGGTAGGGGAGCTGTGGACTTGGAGTGAGGGACACAAGCATGGTCTGGCAGAGCAGGGTACTGTGGTTAAGGAATGAGAGGCAGCAGCAGGGCTGGGGGTGCTGTGACTTGGGAGTGTGGGGCAGGGTTAGGGTACAATGCATATCAATGCCCCCTGCCCCCCACAATTATATACCTCCTCCCCCCCTCCCCTCTACAGGTGTCCTCTTTTTTGAAACTGGAATTTTGGTAACGTTGTGTAATTAAGCTTTGGATCAATTAACTTGGGAATGTAAAGGACTTTCCATCACATTATGAAATGCTAAATCATGTATGGGCGTTTTAAAAAAAAATATGCTATGGCTCAAACAGATGTACTGGGCTTCATCAGTTATAACAGGACAGAGTCTGAAGGAGACAGAACTGGAAGGTCATGGTAGTTCTTTCTGGCTTTAAACTCTGTGACTCTATACATTTAAAAAAAGACACATTATTTTATATAACCTCTAAATGTACCTTTCCTTTTATAAGAGTACTTCTAAATGCTTTCCTGTTGATTGTGACATTAGGTGTTTTCACTATTTCACAGTAGCATGAAAATAGGGACACAAGTACTTCCAAGCTCTTGAGAGAGAAGGAAATACTCTTTACTTATTGATTCCTTTCTTCTTTCTTTCCCATTCTGTACTGATTACAGCAGCCTTACGCCTGACCAAAAGTAAATGTTCTTCCCAGTTCTCCACTTACGATATGCATTTTTTTATAAAATGAAAATATTTCCTGTTGGAGATTCTTTCACATTTTCTATATATTCAGTGTGTCAGCCTAAAAGATCAACAGTAACTTTTTGTGTCACAAACCCACAATATTTTGAGATGACTGTGGGATGTCATAAATGTTGTTAGTATTTTTTTTTAATTAATGTCACTAATATGTTGCATGTAGTCTCTGTGTTTAGGTAGTGCCAAGCTATAACTAGCCTTATCATTATTCTGTCTGTATAAATGCTGATATTTTATATGAATGCAATATCTATACATTTTTTATATTTTGGTAAAGAGTGTTTAGTTCAGCAATGGTTTATTTTATTTACAAATGAGAGAAGTCATGGCTTAGATTTAGCATCTGACATAGCCAGTCAAACACACCCTGAGGCACGTGAGCCAAGACCTTCCAGACAATGACAAATATACATTTTAGAATGAGAGACCTGTAGCAAGAATAACACCTGGCTATTGAGGTTATTCTGGGAAATTGAAACCTTAGGATAGCCTTAGGATATGTCTGAAAGGATGTAAATATCCTCTTAGTCATAATTGGAGTAGGAAAGACTTCTGGTCTGGTAAACAAATACACCCTTGGGAGGCAAGAAGTCCTATGCATAGTTTGGGTTCCCCAAGAATCCAGTGGATAATGCATATAAGAAACCAAACTCAAGTCTTGTCATGAAAGCATTTGTTTTTAGTATTCCTGGGCATGGGGAGTGACTTTAGGCCCTCAGGCAGCAGACTGAGTATTTCAGCCAATGGGGAAGTTGAAGGGAGCCCAGACAGGATGGTCAGGGGTAGCAGCTGCTTTCTAACCTGATGAGCAGAGAAGTGGAAACTGCATTTTTAGAGCTTAGGGCTAAGATACGGGGATGAAAATCTTCATTCTGATGTTTTCTTTTGTTTGACTGTTCTTATAGCCCTGTCTGTATCTCCACATATGGTTACTGCTTTCTAAACTTTGTTCTCGTTTTTTAAATAAATATTTTTGTTATAAATTATGGTCAAGAATAAGTGCAATTTCAGGTACCCAGGTTGTAACCATATTAATCTAGAGGCAAAAGGAATCAGAACTCATGGTAGAGGTCATATCTTTCATTAGATCAACTAGATTTTTGCAAAAAAAATCTTTAATTGTCAGCTTTCAGGTACAAGCACCCTTCTTCAGGGCATAGGGAGAAAAGATTGTAAAAGTTCTCCTAGGTAGAAATGAAAGTTCATATTTCATAGGGGAGTTAAAGGTGTAATAAAAAGGTGTGCTTTCAGAGTTTTTGTCCATACAGACCAAACTCTTCCAGGAACAGGGAATCTAAAATTTCTGAGCACATTATTGAACAAGGGTGTGATTCTTCTAGCTGGCAAAATCCCCTCTTTTAAGAGCTGGCAAGACCTGGGTGAGGCAAGCAAAGCCGAAGTACTGTAGGTCAGGGAGGAGACCTTTGGAGTGTCTCAGTCTGTTCTCACTGGTCAAGCAGCAGATAGCAGAGAGAGGTTTGGGGCTGAAGGACACCCCTAAAGATGTGAGAACACCCTGGATGTGTGTCTCAAAGGTGAATCTGACTAAATCTAGGGCCAGGGTATATCACAGATTGAACAAGAAATAATATTTAGAATTCTGTTCACATTTTCCAAGTCTCCCCTTCTCAGCAATAACCATCCTTCTAAGTAAGCATCTAACCAACCTTCTAAGAACCCTCTAGTAACCATCTAATCAACCTTCTAAGCAATAACCATCATGTTCACTGTCCGATGACAGGCAGACAAATCGAATAGCAGGACTGAAGTCTCGGACTTCAAAAATGCAAATGTCAACAAGCTTAGGTCACTAGTAGGGCAAGTGCTGCAAGACCAGGGGCTGAAGGCAAAAGCTGTGCACAAAGAATGGCTCTTCTGTAAGGACATGATCCTTGAAGCACAAAGGAAATCCATTCCCATGCAGAGAAAAGGTAACGGAAGGACTGGGAAGCCTTTTTGTCTAAACAAGCCTCTTAAGAAAGAAGAAAGAGACTTATAAACAATGGATGCTCAGGGCAGGCCCCAAGGAGGACTACTTCACAACAGCCTACATTTGCAGGGAACAGATAAGACAGGCTAAAGTGGTGACAGAACTTAAATTAGGAATGGGAATCAAGGACAACATGAAGTCTTTCTTTAGGTACATAGGGAACAGGAGGAAAACAAATGGGAGTGTGGGGCCATTGCTCAACAACTTAGGAGAGCTGGTTACTGGCACCCAGGAGAAAGCTAATCTCCTGAATGACTACTTCACCTCAGTCTTTCACTGGACCAAGCCAGTGAAAACCACACCAGATAGGGTAGAGGATGAGCACAGTAGGAAAAATCACCTTCCTACTATTGCCATAGAATTGGTGTATGACTAATTTAAAAAATTAGATATATACAAGTCAGTGGGACCAGATGACCTTCATCCGAGAGTGCTGAAAGAGCTGGCCAAAGTCATTGCAGAACCCCTGGTAAAACTCTTCCACAACTCATAGCACTCTGGAGAAGTCCCTGAGGACTGGAAGAGTGCCAATGTTGTGCCCATCAACAAGAAAGATGTGGGGAGGACCGGGGTAACTAGGCCAATCAGCCTAACTTCCATCCTAGGGATAATCCTAGAAAAGTTCATCAAGTTGTCTATCTGTGATAAGTTTGCAGAAGGTAAGATTCTAAATCACAGCCAGCAACAGAATGGCAGTTGTTGTGGGCAGATCTTGCCTTACCAACCTGATCTCCTTTTATGACCAGCTAATTCATCACTTGGACATGACAGATCAGGTAGATGTTGTATTCCTTGACTTCCAAAAGGTTGTTGATCTTATTTTCCATAATATCCTCATGAGAAAATTGGAGGATTGTGGGCTTAACTCAGAGACAGTCAGGTGCATAAGAAACTGGCTGCAGGAAAGGACCCAGAGAGTCCTAGTGAATGGATCTGTGTCATCCTGGTGAGAAGTGGGCAGCGGTGTCCTGCAGGGGTTGGTGCTCAGTTCAGTACTTTTCAACATCTTTATTAACAATTTGGATGTGGGGGTAAAGAGCTCACTGGCCAAGTTCATGGGTGACACCAAGTTATGGAGGAGCATTGTCACACTTGAAGATAGGCTACAGATACATGTTAGGGTGACAATAATTTGGATTATAAACGAGCACTGGATTTGCAGCTGAATACAAGGGCTTTATCTTTGGCCTAGCAGAGCTGCTGACCACAAGGCAGAATGATATTTAAGCCGGCCATTTGCTTATGCTAAGTAACCATTTTAACTGTGTCAATCATTTTCTGAGGGAAAAGCAGCAAGTGAATTTGTGTGAGTCTGTGTGCTGTGAACCAGCTACAGTGAGGAATAAGATAAGATAAAGGGGTCCCAAAAAAGATAGAAGATGGTACAACCTGAAACAGAAAAACAGACTGGAATGCAGAAAACAGCACGTAATTGGTAAGAGAATCCAAGATGAACATATGCAAAAAGGTGAATGGTGATTGGTAAAGAAGCCTCCAAAAGCTTCAAGGTTTTGGTTAAAGTCTGCCCATTGACCGAAGAAAAGGAGTCAAGGTCTTAGATATACACTCATAGCAAAAAGACATGTAAATGAATGAAATGCATAGGCAATTCCATGCTAATGAAGAAAACAGTAAACAGAGGCAGAGCTTGAGATGAGAAGAGAAATGGGTGGAACAGAAGGTGGATCAGAGGTAGAACGAATGTTACTGAGTATATACTGAAGTGTATAAATATGGGGAAAAACTATTGTTCGTTGCTGCTCCCCATATTCTGTTGGTGTGGGAGCTCGCCTGAAGCTGTCTCCATTCTGAATATAGCTGTTGCGAGCAATGTGTGTTGGTGTTTGCTCTCTGCTTTGCTCTGGCTAATGAATAACAGGATCCATGGGTAATTGGACTGTCATCTCCCTAGTCGTTGGGTGCCATGTGGAGTCAGGGTCTAACAAGATAGGGAGACCTAGAGAGGCTAGCGAGTTGGGTGAATCAGAACCTGATGAAGTTCAACATCGAGAAATGTAAAGTGTTCCACCTCGGGACAAGCAACCCCCAACACACCTACAGGCTTGGGGGCACCAAACTGACTAGTACCACGAATGAAAGGGACCTGGGGGTAATAACAGACCACAGTATGACTATAAGCTGGAAATGCAATGCTGTAGCCAGTAGGGCAAAAAATACTCTGGCATGCATGCATCAATCAATGCATCTCCAGCAAAACCATGGATGTGATTCTTCTACTCTACTCAGCATTGATGAGACCACAACTGGAGTATTGCATCCAGTTCTGGGCACCACACTTTAATAAGGATGTAGACAAGTTTGAGAGAGTCCAAAGAAGAGCCACCTGTATGGTCAGTCTTAAAAGGCAAGCCATACGAGGAAAGGCTGAGGGATCTGGGACTCTTCAGCCTGAGGAAAAGAAGGCTGAGAGGTGACTTCATAGCAGCTTACCACTACACTAGGGGACTACATTAAGGGATCAGTGAGCAACTGTTCACCAGGGCACCCAAAGGGAAAACCAAGAGAAATGATGACGAACTCCTGGATGATCAGTTCAGGCTCAACATTAGGAAAAAACTTCTCTACAGTCAAGGTATCCAGACTCTGGAATAAGCTCCCTCCACAGGTGGTGCAATCGTCTGCCCTGGAAATCTTCAAGAGGAGACTAGACAGTAACCTGGCTGGGGTCACCTGACCTCCAGGTATCTTTCTTCCTTGGTGCAAGGGGCTAGACCCCATGGTCTTCTGAGGTCCCTTCTGGCCTTACAATCTATGACTATTAATCCTCCAGTGAATATAAATAATAGAATGGCTCAAAACTCTCAAAAATATGAAACAGGAATAAGTACATGCATAATGTGATACATGCAAATGTTTTGCAGGATAGGCACCAAAGATTGAGAACTTTTCTGGAGTAGGATCTTGCCTTCAGGAATATTTGTACATTGTCTAGTAAGCTGGTAGCACTATAGAAATGTTACTACTCCGGTACCAATGCTACATCATCCTCATTCACCAGTACACTGGAAACAGCAGATGAAGAGAGTTATAGATGCAGTGAAAATGTGGCATGAAGGTCTTAGAAACCTCAAAATGAGCTTGTGTGCTTCTTTTTACTGATATGAAATATTCTAAATATGTATTTCAAAATATATTTCCCCAGCATGGAAAATTATATTTAAGCTTAAGATCCTGTACCTGTGAAAGTCTTTATGATGACTCTTACAATAACAAAAACCGTATGTCCTTTTTGCATTGTTTTCAACTGAACGCTTCAGATTGGGAAAAGAATGAAACAGGTTTGTTAATTGTTTCCTTTGGCTGAATATGGGAAAGTAAGTGCAAATGGAAGGTTTGAGGGAATTTGGGTTTTTGTTGTTCTGTTTTACGGAGATAATTTCTCTGCCATATCTGCATCGACATCTCACAAGCATTCTTGTGGAAAGTTAGCATTTCAGGAAGACTATAGCAAGAACATGCACTAGCTGGAGATGACTGGCAGCACCAAAATAGTTAAATTCTAGCAATGCTCACATTCTAGCACAAGTATAACAGGCACGTGCAATTGTGGTAAATAAATACTTGTCTGGGAAAATACCACTGTTAATTTTCAGATAAAGGCAGGAGAATTTGTGCCCACAAACCTCTTGTTTTCCAGTTGAATTCCATCTATTAATAGATTTCTCTACTTTCTCTACTATTACCTGAAGTTAATAGACAATATTTATTTAAAGGTACAGATTAGATTGGGAGGATCCCTGTTTATCCACCTACGGTGCTCTTTTTTGTGTCTTTGGGACAGACTATGGTAGGATCAACACAGAGCACACCACCACAGGGAGAGCTCCAGGATTCATTGTCATTGATGTGTCCTTTTGATTTAGGGAGCAGAAGTGAAGTGCAGATCCCTTCTCAGAATCATTTCGACATGCTGAACCTAGACATGTTGGAGCTCTCTGAGCTTTGCCCATTTTAAATAAGCTGCTGATAATATCAGCACTTGCTTGGAGTGGCCTTCTTTCCAGGAGAGCTGCAAAACACACTTCAACTGTCCTATGGTGGGGTGTAAAATAGGTGTGGAAACATCCTCACATGCCCTGGGCAAGGTTAAATATTATCCTGTCCTGTATGTGAAACTCTAAACTACATAACAGCTCCTGTCAGGTGTTGTCACTTCAGGTGTTGCACAGTGTCAGATTTTTAAAACAAACTCTCTTAATTTCTACTCACAGTTAAATGAACCACAAGAAATAACTGAGCTGAAAACAAAACAAAACAAAATGCAGAATGCCCTTTGCCTGCAGGCAACATGCAGCTCATTCTCCATTTGAGATTCTGCCTGAAAAAGAAATTAGTCATCACTACACTCAAAATCCATGACAGCAGCCTCACTGTTATTTTTTACTAATGTCATTGCCTGTCTCTGTTAAGTATTTGTGACAATATTAATCCAAAGGGGTAATTTGGGCCCCAGAATTTCTCCCAGGTCAATGATTGCAAGCACCAGCAGATCCAGGATTTACTAATTTGGGGTGGGGTCCCCCAGACCATGAGGAGGTAGGAGTCCAGGGGTCAGCTCCTGTTTTCCTCCTGCTGTCCCCACTGGTACTGTTCCCAGCTGATCTGGGGGGGAGCTGAGAGCCACTCCTGCCTGCTCCACCTGCAGGCAGGGGGCAGCTGTGTGGGATGCCAGAGTTGGTTGGGGATAACAACATTCAATGTCTTACTTCCAGTGTCTGCCTCCTGCCTGACCGCTCCCATTCCCCACTGGCTGGAAGCTGTCCCTAGCTGAGCCATCCCCCCCTTACAGCTGTTCCATGCAGTATGGGGCAGGAGTGGGGCAAGAAATGTTCTGGGGCTCCCCTTGTACCTTTGTCAAGCAGGCACAGTGGTGGCAGCTCATAGTTCCTTCCTTCCACATCCTACTGCTGACCAGTGGGGGACACCGGAGGGAAAGGGGCAGGCAGGGAACATGAGCTAGAAGAATCTGTATAGCATATCACCATTACATGAAGAGCCTGACACCCCACACAGTCATATTCCATGGCTGAGGTGAGGCAAGAGCAGCTCTGGGGGTGCCCCCAATACCCAGGTCAGGTAGGAACTGCCAACAGTAGCAGAAGCCCTTTTACTTCTACTCCTGACTGCAAACAGCAAAGGATTTAAGTCCATAAGCTCTGTGATTAAGAGATGTGATGAAGAGGACAATATGAATCCTGAATTCAACAGCCAGCACACCGAGGAAGAAAGGGACGTGCGGGACTTGAACTAGCTAAAAGGAAACACTAAAGGCAGACATTTGAAATCCCACACATCCCCAAAACCTATTCCTATGAATTTCTTTCCTGTACATAGGCACCTAAGGCATCCGTTTGGGTACAGACAACCCACTCAGCCTTTCCTTTTATGACACATCATTGTGGTAATGCCTGTGCTACCTGCTTTTTATATAATAATCATGGAAATCAGAGAAGTCATCCAAAAAGTAGAGGAACTGAGTTCATTGTCCTCATCAGCCTGGTGGGTTTTAAAGCCAAATCTCCCATTTCCCAAGACTGCTCTAACCGGCAAGCCACAGGCTAGGTTGTGAAATGTGGATGAAAGGCAGATCATTCAAATGCACAATAAAGGATGTAGGATTCATGGGACTCAATGAGAAAAAGCAAAAGAAACATGAGTGTTGCCCAGAGATAAGGCATTCATGTTGGAGGGGTTTTCATGGGTTCCATTCTGCTAGGGCAGTTTATGTTTTCTGCATTTAAAAAGTGAATTAAATGCATAAACAAGTCTGTGATCAGGTACCAAAATGAAGGAAAATGCCAATACGGCCTCACTATCCTTTATGCTTACAGTTTTAATCTGGCCCCATGAATCTTGCCGCTCAACACCAATAGGACAACTCTTATCCGCCCGCACAGCAGCCTAGCTTACCAATTACTTCACTCTTCTTTGTGGATGGGGGAACATAGGTTTGACCTTCCTTGGGCTGTGAGGGACATTAAATCTATTTCTCTTATTTCTTGAGTGACAGCACTAATCACTAAGTTATAACATAGAGATAGGCACTACCATCACAAAAACATCTTATTTTATGATGGATTCAATATTGTCAGTGTACACTAGGCATGCTCTGAACATGTTTACAGGATTGTGAAATGCAAAAAATTAGGACTTCAAATACAAGTACTTCAGTTTGCTTAAACCATATCCAACAATTGGTCCCCTTGAGTCACTAACTTTCTTGAGGGTACTAAGATAAATAAAATACTCCTTTGGCCCAGAAGCCTATCCTGTCTGAACAACAAGAAGTCATTACTAGATTCAGATACATGACAATGAGATCTGCAGTTGTCATGGGCAGGTGGTGTCAGATTCCATAGTCAGATAGAATACGGTCTTGTGGGAAGAATGAGATTGATAACTTAAATTACTATTTGTGGTCTTGTACTGTAAAAGCTGTGAAATAGTACTGCCCAACACAAGTACTAGCCTACAGTAGTGTTATTTAGTGCATGTATAGACGCTGATGGGGCTGACTGTGACACGAGAGTATGGGAGGAGCTGCTTGCCAGATAGCCCCACACTGTAGCACCCTCATGCCCCAGCCATTTCCTTTGCAGTACGTTGAGCCAGGTCAAAGCAGGTGCGGGCTGGCAGGCTGGCTCCTCAGGTCCCTGCTTATCAGGGCTGTGCTGCCCCTTCTCAACATACTGCAGTCCTGGTAACACATGTAAACGCTACACCCAGAAGTAAAAAACTCCAGCATGAACTCCACTCAAGTCTATTCTGGTACACTAATTTCATGTGCCCACACAGTCTCAAATTTTTAGATACATGCCAACTTATTGGCAGTTCAGGTTTACAAACATACCAGGTCATGCACATATGTAGGTAAACATAGACATAGAATAAATTCATAAGCATTACAAAGGACATTTGTATGCTTAAATCACACACACACACACACACACACACACACAGGATTAAATCTGTGGTACTAAGTTCTCAATAACATTAACAAAGCTGCAGCCGACCGTGCAGTTTCATTTTTAGATACACATGCGCACGTGCATGCATATACAAGTAAAGAAAAATATGTTATTACCATCAAAGGCTAATCAGCTGGGAAACTGGCATTAACAGCCCCCTAAGTAGTAGTAAATACATGAATAATGACTTGTCAGCTAGTGGGAGCCAATAGTTATACAGTTAGGAATGACCTTAACATGTTAATCCATTTTCAGGGAGAACAGAACAATCACCTATCTGGGTGGTCTCTAAGGATGACCCATTTAATTTTTTGCCTGGGAGGCATCTCAGCATTCTGCCTTCTCTTTTATAACAAAGTGAATAGTTACTTGCCTGGGAGGCACTTTACCAAGTTTGATGAATTGCCTCACAGGCTGATCCAAACCGGTACCTGTCTGGAAAGAACTATCTTGATGCTGACCTAATTATTAAGCAGACTGTAACAGTTACTTATCCTAAGATGTTTAATATGCATCATATCTGAAAGTGACTGCCTGTAGATTTTGATTAATAATTCATACTTAAGGTTATTTTCATTTTCAAAAAGGGACAGGAGCCTTTCTTTTAGGCTTTTTTTAACCACAAAAACAGCAACAAAATGTTGGTCCTAAGCATACAGTTAGGAAGAATTACTAAAAATCCAGATTCTTTTTTACATATTAGTTTGATAAGTGTCTAATAACCTGTAATGCAGAATGTCTAAAAGAAAAGACTTCAGATTTCAGGCTTTATGGATACTGTGAGGCTTAAATCAAGAATATTAAGTTATTTATGACCCTCAAATGAAATATATTACGGATACACATAATATTATTGTTGTTGTTGTTGTTAAATGTATTCCTGGAACTCTTATCTTCACTCAGATCTTTTAATATAAAAAGTCATTGACCTGGCATCTGTGATTTCCCAGAAACTGAATATTACGCAATGTTTGAAGACAACATTAAGTAGTATTTGATGGTATTAATAGTACATAAGTATTTAGCAATGAAAAATGAACATATTTAGCTGGGTAAAAATTGGAAAATAAAGTTAGGTCTGGGAAGCAAAATAGGATGGAGGAATGAACATCAAGACACAGGGATAGCAAAAGTCTTCAAAATCTTCCATAGAAGAAAATAATAATTAAGAGGGAATAAGTGTTTTCATAACAGATTTAAAACTTCATTAGTAAGCAATAAATATAGTTATTTAAATGTACAAAAAACTAGAACTCTTAGTTTCAAAATGATACCTTGTATTAGACCACCTGGAAAATTGTTCTTTTCTGCAAGATTTCTGGATCAATGTTCTGAAAGTTATTTATATGTATATGAAGTTATTTAAATGTATCACTTTGGCAATCCCTCATAGTCAAGGATGTTTTTCTTCCATGATTGTCTTCCATGATTGTCTTCCATGATTGTCTTATCTGTGTGTCTGAAGATGGCTGATGATAAATTACCGGACAAATCTTGAATGCATACTTTCTCAACCTATTTTTTGTAGAACAGCATGAAAAATGGTAATAAGAAACAGGAAGACACTGGTCGGTTCAAACAGAATTCCAACTCCATGACAAGACAGCAGAATTCCTTCTGCTGTAAACAACACCCTGACCTTGGTCATGTCATTAATGACCTCCCACCTCTCTGGGAAAATGGTGACCATCTCAAGGTATCCTTGGGGGATAAGTCTATCCTGACATACAGGCAGCTGCCTCAAACTCAAAAGATGTGTCTCTAGCAACAGACTACCTAACTGCTAGTCTCACCAAGGCACCAGGTTTTTCCATGGAGCCAGATGCCAGCTGTGCCCCTCATTAACACAGACCACATTGCCACTGGACCAAACAATATAGATTATAACATCTAGTGTTAATGCACTTGTTCCTTTCCCAGCATCATATACACCATCACCTGCTTATAGTACTCCTCTGTTGTCTAAACTGAATAGATAGGAAAATCCCTATGTGAAATAAGGAATGGACACTAATCTGGCATCAGTTCTAGAAAGACACACAAGCCTGTGGCAGAGTACTTTAATCTCTCTAACCTTTACATCACTGACCCCAAGTAGCTGTTCTTAAAAAACAAAACTTTAAAAACCAACATGCACATGAAAATGCAGACCACAACCTGGTCTGTGTTAAGTATGGTCTAAACAGAGCCTACTGATTCTTAACCCATTACCTGGAGTTTCTTTTATAACCCTTATGTCTGCCTATCAACTGGTTAGCTGCACTGCTTATCCCCTTTGATCTTTTCAACTTTCTTTCACTTTTCTCAGCAGTGCTTGTTCCTTTCCTTTCTCTATTTTTTGTATTTAAATAATCTTTTTCATTCTATTTAGTAGCACTGCTCTCTACAAGTCCATTCATAGCATCCCACAAAGTGGGCTATGGCCTTTAAAAGTGCATGCCTTTCTCAACAAGTTAGTCTATGAGGTGCCATCTCACCCTGTCTTCTGCCTATGTCTTTAAGGCACGACTGGAAGTGCAATGGTGGCTTTAGACTTATTATACTTAGTGCAAGGCAAGATTCATTTAAGGGCAGTTTCCTCCCTTGAGTTTTTGGGGGGTCTTGTCTATAGTAGATGTGCACCAGAGGGAATGTCTAGAAAAAATTAAACAGAATATCTCAACATTTTGAAACATATGCTGACATTTTTGAGTGTTTAACAATCTTATTTTTTTCCTAGCAACACTTGGGGACCTCTGCCTAGCTACTTTCTTCTAATTTCCATATAGAAACAAGAGAGTATTAAAACTAAATTGTCAAGATAAACTGATACAATTCTCATTTATGATGCATCACACACTAAGATATCTGGGCATATGTACTAGAATGTGTAGTAGAGGGCATGATACACATGATAACACAACCAGCCTTCAGAATAAATAATTTATTTTCAAGGTTATGGACATGAATATTATTATGGCATAACAACAGGCAGCTACGAAATTGCATATGGAATTTGAAAAAAGATCAGAGGGGTCTGGACCACAGTAGAGAAGAATGAACAAGGACAGCTGAGCATAAAAACATATCAGAGAAGAACTGCAAAGAATTAAAGCAATTGTAAAGAATGTAAAGAATAAATTTATATAAAGCACCACATCTGATTTGCAATTAATTTTACCAGCTGTTGCATGGAAGAACTCTAATCACTGCATCTCTTCTACAAGTTAATTTTCATCAGAAGAAATGGAATGTAAGGTTATCTAATCATGAATATTATACACTAATGCTGGGGTATTTTGTTTAAGAATTCTACTGATCTCCATACTGTTGCTTGTAGTATACAGTAGTAATAGTTGATGACATGCTACTGATACACTCTATGCATTTCTCTTTCTTCCCTAAACCCAACACTACTGGATCTATTTTACTTTTAAGTTAATTGTTGCAGGAGTGAACCTAATCTAGATGAAAAGATTTGCTGTATCCTTATAGGTAATGTGCAGATAATGTACTGAGACTGCGTACGTACATTATAATAATCTCAGACAATTGTCCTGGGTTTGTTCTCTTGGTAGAAGAACTCACCACAGATGCCTGAATAGACATTCAAATGCTGAGCCCCGGGAACAAATTCTTGGTGCAAGTGCTGGAACAGCCAACTAGGGGCCATAAAATTATTGACCTGGTGTTCAAAAACAGGGAAGAATTGGTGGGAATATAGTTGTGGATGGAAACTTGGGCAGCAGCAACCATAAGATGATTGAGTTCAGGATCCTGAGGAAAGGAAGGAAGGAGAGCAGCAGAGTATGGATCTAGGTCTTCGGAAAAGCAGTCTTTGACCTACTCAGGGAACTCGTGGGCAGGAGCCCTAGAAAACCAGTTGGAGGGGCAGAGGAGTCCAAGATTCCTGGCTGTACTTTCAAGAAACCCTCTATTCATAACTGGTGGGGCCACATCTGAGATACTGCATTCAGGTTCAGGCCCCCCAGTACAGAACTGACGTGGACAAATTGGAAAGAGGCCAGCAGAGGGCAATGAAAATGGTTAGAGGGTTGGAGCACATGACTTATGAAGAAATGCTGAGGGAACTGAGCTGATTTCAACTAGAAAAGAGAAGACTGAGAAGGAATTTAATAGCAGACTTCAACTACTTAAAGGGTAGTTCTAAAACAGATTTCAACTGGATGGAACTAGATTTTTCTCAGTGGTGGCAGATGACAGAACAAGTAGCAATGGTTTTAAGTTGCAGTGAGGGAAATTTAGGTTAGATATTAGATACAACTTTCTCATTAGGAGGGTAGTAAAACACTGGAACAGGTTACCCAGAGAGATTGTAGAAAATCCATCCTCGAAGGGTTTTAAGACCCAGCTAGACATTAGCTGGGATGATATAGCTGGGAACAGTCCTTCTTTGAATGTGGGTTTAGACTAGATGACCTCCTGAGGTCTCTTGAAACCCTAATTTTCAGTGATACTTCTTCAGTTTGCCTGGAGAATGATAGTGGTGTACAGAGCAGCCCTGATTGACTGATCCAGCCTGCTTAAGGTCAGCTTGTGTCTCCCCACTGCACAGTGTGGGGGTTGTGAAGTGGGCCTGCTCTGTCCCTGCTCCATTGGAATAGTTGGCTACAACCAGACAAGTGCAGCCATACAGTATGTGGTGCCACAAACATGTCTGTGGTGCTACATGGCAGAATCGTCACTGCTGCAGCCTCAGGAAACCCCTAGGACCTCCAGAACCCCTGACTCCCCTACTCCCAAGGGTAACTTGCCACACATCAAAGCGTGCATAGCACAGGCATTCCCCAGGTAAAAGTAGTGGTGGCACAAGGTGCGCTGCTGCTACTTGGCTCTGGGGAACCAAACATTCATCTGGATGTGCCTTCTGATTCAAGCAAGCAACATGGGCAGGGGTTGAAGCAAAGCATCCTGGGATGCTGGAGGACTGGTTTCTCCTGGAATAACAATAACTCTCCCAGGAGAAACCGAATAGCTGTACATGTGAATCCAAACAAGTTGTGGGTAACACCATCTTGACTTCAGCCTGCTAAATGTGTGTTATGCCATTATGCTGCAGCTTCTAATCGTATAATTAAACTTTCCTCTTCCAAAAAACTCTGTAGAAAGATTTTTAGGATTAATAAAATGATTGATTTGGTCTCTGTGGGGGGACATATGCCAAAATGCTCATCTTTTTCTGACTTGCCAACATACAATGACCACAGAAACCCTGTAGATACAGCATATATTGGTGTACAGGTTCATTTCTAACCATGCCTACTTGACAAGCACCCAAGTTTTCAGTTTAAGGCAATTATTATGCAAAATTGGAAGTGATGATGCACAATGATGATTATGATGACAGAATGGGGGTCTATAATGAAAGTATTAGGACCTTTACTAGATTTCTGAATTTCTAATAATAATCCTGTAAATTCAATAATAGCTATAACAACAATAGTATGGTAACATCTTCATTAACCTGAAGAACAGCAAATGAAACTACAAGGCTATAGGCTAAGTTAGTGTAGGACAAAGACTTTATCATAAACAGGGATCCAGGTTTTCTCTGATAAAAAAAAAAAATCCCCAATTTTTGGTTTTAAAAAAGTTTTGTGTTTTTTTTAATCAGGGAAAAACAGGATCCATGATCATGAAACACTTAGTGTTAAGCTAATGTAAACCTCACTGGGCTGGGCCTCCTTTGTAGAAGACAAAGATAAAAAAAATACATTTTAATTCACTACGAAAATTCCACCTCCCAGATGCACTTATGCACCAGTCTGATTATAGAGTGTTGAGTATCCAACAGCTCCCCTTGAGATCACAAAAAATAGTTAACTTTCCCTATTCATAGATTTCTTAGACAAACTGTAGGATTCTATAATTACAGGTATCAGAACCTTCACTTGCTTTTTGTACTCTCTAAAAATGCCTTATAAAATTATTTAATTTAAAAACATATTTATTGAAATGTTAAAAAATCTTCAAGTCTGGTCTTTCTTTTGCAGAAGACCACAGTTGGAGAATTTCAAAATGTGGATTGTAAGATTTTTCAGCCTCTCAAAGAGGGGTGAGGGATAATACAACTTTTTAAAAAAGGAGCCTTTCTTTTGTTACAGATATTTACCCAGAATAAAATCACTAAAACCTGAATTAGCCCAGATTGTGTTTGGTTTTGTGTTTTCTTGGCTTGTTTCTGTGTTTCCCTACCCCCATCCCTGTGCTATGTCATACATCTACTGTTTCTCTAGTTATCTATAAGCTATTGTAGAGAAAAATAGAATATACAAAACCTGTATTTTTAATTTAATAAATAAGCAGGTCATGTGTGCATTCATGTCCTTCTATATTGAAAAATCCTTCTAGGGCTTTGTAGTCTATCACAATCAATATATACATAGTAACCTTAGTACAAAAGACTCAAAACTCCTAAAAAGCAGCCCTCCTTGTGACAGATATAGGGTGCTCAGTGGGTGAGCTAAAAGAAAATAGAAAATCTGAGGAGTTAGAAGAAATCAGCTTTACTTTGTGCTTAAAAGCCCTAAGGACTGCACTTACAATATGTCACCTTATCACTCACCCTTGAAGTGCTTTATTGTTTAATCACATAATAGTCTTAATCTGAACAATATCCGAGAGGATTGAGAAACTCGGTCTCCCTCAATTCTCTCTAGATCACTGTGCACTAAACCAGGAGGTATGGTCAATATGCACTTTTTTTTACTGCTTGTTAAAATTCTATAAAAGTGAAAAATTCTGGAAGTGGTAGTGCGAAAACTCTCCTCCACAAGGATTTCTCACAACCCACTTTTAAACATGATCCATAATTTGATCAAATGCTCTTGGGCACTATTAAATAGTAATAATGAACTTCACCTAAAGCCCTTAGTAATTTTGTTCCACATTTCCTTCTCTAATTATCCACTATTCCCTATTTATTATTGCTTCATTCCCTGCCTTGAGGCCTTCTAAAAATACTAAGAATGATAAATTAAACAATACGTTTTGGCACCAAGTTAACCAGTAGGGAGGGTTATAATTTAATGGGTTGTCTTCTGAATTAATTATTTCTGAATTATTTAATTGCAGCTTCTAAACAAAATGTCTTGCTAGAAATATGACACCATAAACCAAGTTACTGTCCTATGTTCTCTCTTAAAATAAAAATAAAAACATTAAAAACATATAGGTTTAAATTAAATTCACAGTTGCTTTCTATGACGATCAATTGGAGCCTTCTATTTGCATTTGTATTTATATTTTTGCTAATGAGCACTGCCGGCTCTAGAGAGCCATAACAATATTTTTCATGGTAATCTCAAAAGTGTAATCACTAGACAATTGGCACTCTGGAGTTAATGTCCTTTTTTTTTTTAAGTAACAGTAGTCATTGACTTTTACGTGATGCTGTTATGGGCTTCACTCAGAATCAGTTATTTAAATTAAGCCTTGACATATTTGAATATTAGAAGAAAGCTGCTTTGTCTTTCTTTCACATTAAATCCTAGGATGAATGGACTTTTTTGTATTATGATATTTCCTATCAATTGCCTTTCTTCTTTTCTTTTAAAAATGTGACATTTTGCTCAATGATGAATACTCATTCCATGAATGAGCTTTTTAGTAATATGTGCCTTGACCCATGAAAATTTGTGGAGCTATGACATGCTTCATTCTGCAAATTTGAGAATAGTTTTGTGTATATCCCCAACATACCCATATTTATAAATGTATATGTATTTTTGTTGATATTTTTTTCAATAAATATGATATGAAATCCAAGTGGTGATGAAGAGTGAAAACCTAATTATGTAGCCATCCAGTCTTATGCTTTGTATTTTCTAGGGTTATAAATACATGTGTGAAGGATGTTCTTGTAATTAATACAAACACAGAAGCATAAGAAGACTGGGGTTCTATTCCTTGATGTATTTACTAACCCAAACATGTGTGGCTTTGAATAAATTCCTCTGCAGCATTCTGTTCCTCAGTTTCTGTTTGGAAAACCAGAGCTGCTCATTAAGGTCTTAGAACTTTTTAATGTTAGTTATATACCTGGATACTGTGGTAATGAGTGCTCTAGAAATGTCTATAATAGATAAGATTGTTTACAACAATAGCTATATTAGCATGTAATGATGCAGATATGTGCCTACTGACAATTGGGAAAAAGATGGATGATCCAAAATGGATAATTCAAAAGTAGCATGGTTAACTACTGTGGATTAGCATAATATAATTCTGCTGTTCATGCTGAACTAGGATTATTTTTACTTTGAAATCATATTCTATTTTTTACTTCCATTAGAAAGAAGAGTAAATGAATATATCACTAGTAAAATATTAGACATGTTAAAGATACAGACCATCAGACAGGGAGCCACTGTCTTGCTAGAAAGAGGAATACATGAAAATGATAGATTTAGCCCTTTTATTTATTTGCTTGTTTAAAAAAAAAGGTAGATTTAATAGTTTAAAACACTGTCACCAACAAAAGTGAAAAAAAACAAAACAGACCAACAAAACAAAACAAAATGGAATACCTTTTGACCTAGATTTATGGAATTAAAGACTGCATTATAAAATATTGCATTCAATGCTTAATACTATAAATCTTATATTTATGTCAACAGGTGGTGCATCTACATGAGACACTAATTGTGCAGTAGATTAATTCTACTGCGCATTAGTGTGTCACAGGAAAAGCCATGCTAATGTACTAATGCGCAGAATTAGTCTACTGCACATTAAGTGTCACAAAAGATGATCACCTTTGCTACTTCTCAGTAGCACCAGCTACTACTAATTTATGTAGTATCTCGTATTAGAGGTACTAAACTTAATGTGCAGAAGCAAAGATGTATTAATGCATGTGTAGATGCGCTCAGGAATTCATACTTTGTGTATACTGAGTGAGAGAACATTGTTTCAGTACATAGCGGCTATAAAATTGAAGTTCATGTATTGTAAAATTTTAGGACATAAGCCCGGACTTGGGCCACAGTTCAGGAGTAAATTTCACCCAAAGAAAAGTCACCTAAATAGTATGAGCAGTAATGAGAGTCATAGGGATAAACTTCCCACATTTTTGACGCATCAAGATACTATGTGACAGCTCCAAGTGGCTCCCGAATACATGAATATATATGGAAATTCTCAGCTGACCGAAAAACACCTCAGTATTCCACCCTCCTCCTTACAAATGGTGCAATCAGAATTTCAAAAACATTCCCAACTTCTGCGAATCTTATCTTCAAATATACTCACATTTTTCAGGAATATCTTATCTGTAAGAAAACAGAATAGATGATGTCTTATTAAGACATCGGTTAACATGTTTCCTAACTCATTGTAGCTAAGAAAGCTCCAAATGCATTATACAGTCATATTACCCAAACCATGCTAAATCAAGGAGAGTAGGACATGTGCAGACTCATCCTGTCATGTTTCCCCTTAACTGAGAAGTGTAAATATTCTGATTTTTCCAAGCCATTTCAACCAGATTTATATAAACCACAGTATCTTTTGAGAACATTCCTTTTGAGAAGAAACCTGTTAGCTAGCCTCTTTTTGGGAAAGCTGACTCTGCTGAGCATCTCATAAAACCAGCCTGTTTGGTTGGATGCACCTGATTCTTTTTGGAAACTCATTAGTAAATTATTAACACATGCAAAATACATAAATGGAACTGGGATCACAGGCTATAAGCAGAGCTTTTTATCAGCCATTGATTAACAAGTAGAACTAGCACTAGTAGCAGAGATTAAAATCCTGATGTCATATCTGAGGGTTGTGCCCAAACCACTGGGGTGTACAGGATCCTGTCTCTTGCTAACTGATCTTCTGGCTCCATGACTCTTGCATTTTTTTTTACTTAGAGACCCAGGTTCAAGTGGAGGATAAAAAATGCCTGAATTTAGCCTATTCTATAAGGCTAAGAATAGCTGTTCCTTAAGGATGCAATCCTTGAAGCACAAGGAAAGTCCATTCTGTCCCACGGGAAAGGCAGTCAGTGAGTTGGGAAACTCACTTTGCTCAGTAGGGAACTTTTGGACCTTCTGAAACTAAAAAGAGATGCCTACACCTGTTGGAAAATGGAAATCATTACCAAGACTACACAGCACTAGTCCGTACCTGTAGAGAGTAGACCAAAAGAACCAAGGCAGAAAACAAACTCAGGCTAGCCACAGGAATCAAGGACAACAAAAAATCCTTCTTCAGATGTGTGGGAAGTAAGAGAAAGAATAAAAGCAATATTGGACCCCTGCTAAATCAAATGGGGCAGCTGATGTCTGACGCTCAGGAAAAGGCCAATCTCCTAAATGATTACTTCACATCTGTCTTCCCAAAAGGGTCACCCTGCTGAACAGTATGCAAAGCATCCAGGGTGTGAGAGATAGGCCTACAATTGATGTACATCAAAATAGATATTTTGCGTCGGCCTTTCATCAGTCCCGACACCCCTGCCCATTACAGGACAGGAAGGCCCAGGTGAGGAAGATTCCTTGCCTTCCATCAATGCTGACCTCATCAAGAAACACCCTGAGAGGCTGGACACCTTCAAGTCAGTCAGCTCTGACAGTCTATATCCTGGGGTACTCAAGAAGCTGGCTAGCATCATAGCTCAGCCTCTGGCACAGATATTTGAGAACTATTGGCACTCTGGTGTAGTGCCCGAAGACTGGAAGAAGGCCAATGTGGTGCCTATCTTCAAAAAAGTGAGGAAAGTGGATCCAGCTAACTACAGGCCCATCAGCCAGACCTCTATCCCGGGAAGGTCTTAGAAAAGATTATCAAAGAAGCCATTCTTAACAGGCTGGAAGATGGCAACATCCTCAGGGATAGCTAGTATGGGTTTGTTGTGAGTAGGTCTTGCTTGACCAATCTCATTTCCTTCTATGACCAAGTGACCTATCACCTGGACAAGGGAGAAGAGATTGATGTCATATATCTCAACTTAAAAAAAAAGCCTTCGATCTGGTATCCCATGATCACCTCTTGGCGAAACTGGCCAATTGTGTCCTTGGGTCCACCACAATCCGCTGGCTGGGGAATTGGCTCTGTAGCAAGACCCAGAGGGTGGTAGTTGAAGAAAGTCAATCATCATGGTGCCCTGTGACCAGTGGGGTCCCTCAAAGCTCTGTCTTTGAACCCATATTGTTCAACATCTTCATTAATGATGTGGACATTGGAGTCAGAAGCGGATTGGCCAAGTTCACCGATGATACCAAACTTTGGGGTAAAGCATCCATACTTGAGGACAGGAGGGTGATCCAAGCTGACCTTGACAGGCTCAGGAAATGGGTGGATGAAAACCTGATGGTGTTTAACACCGAAAAATGCAAGGTTCTCCAGAGACCTTGGGAAGAAAAACCTGCAGCATCCTTATAGGCTCGGCAGCGCTACGCTGGCTAGCACTACAAATGAAAGGGACTTGGAGGTCATGATTGACCACAAGATGAACATGAGCCTTCAGTGTGATGCTGTGGCTAGTAAAGTGAGCAAAATGCTGGCTTCCATCCATAGATGCTTCTCGAGCAATTCCCAGGACATCATTCTCCCACTGTACTTGGCCTTGGTGAGGCCACAGCTGGAGTACTGCATCCAGTTTTGGGCTCCACAATTCAAAAAGGATGTGGAGAAGTCCACAGAAGAGCCGTGCACATGACCAGAGGTCAGGAAAACAAACCTTAGGATGACAGGCTGAGAGCTATGGGACTCTTTAGCCTGGAAAAGCGTGGGCTCAGGGGCGATCTATAAGTTTATAAGGGGTGTTCACCAGGATCTGGAGGAATGCTGACCAGAGCACCCTAAGGGATGACAAGGTCAAATGGTTATAAACTCCTGCAAGACCATTTCAGGCTGGATATAAGGAAGAATATCTTTACTGTCTGAGCTCCCAAGGTCTGGAATAGCCTGCCATTGGAAGTGGTTCAAGCACCTACTTTGAATGTCTTCAAGATAAATTTGGATGTTTATCTTGCTGGTATCCTATGACCTCAGCTGAATTCTGGCCCCTGGGGCAGGGGGCTTGAATGGATGATCTTCCAAGGTCCCTTTCAGCCCTAATGTCTATGAAATCTAGGAAAACTATGAAATCAAGTGAGAGAACACCTTGAGAGGCTCAACATCCGTAAATCTATGGGCCAGGATGGAATGCACCTGACAGTCCTGAAAGAGCTGGCGGACATCATAGCACGCCCTATGGCAAAGATATTTGAGAACTCGTGGTGTTTGAGAGACTTCCTGGAAGACTGGAAGAGAGTCAATGTGGTCCCAATCTTCAAGAAAGGAAGGAAGGATGATCCAGGCAATTATAGGCTAATTAGTCTGACATCCATCCCTGTAAAGATTCTTGAGAAAATCATCAAAGGTTCCATCAGCAACAGGCTAACAGAAGGTAATTTTCTGAGTACCAACCAACGTGGCTTCATGAAGGTCTTGCCTGACCAACCTCATCTCCTTCTATGACCAGGTGATGCACTGCCTGAACAAAGGAGATGACGTTGATGTCATATATCTGGATTTCAAGAAACCCTTTGACTTCGTCTCCCACGATGTCCTCATGGTTAACCTGGGGAACTGTGGCCTCAACCATCTCATGGTCCGATGGCTGGGGAACTGGCTCCAGGGCCAGGCCCAAAGAGTAATAGTTGATGGGAGCAAATCAACATGGCACGAGGTGAACAGTGGTGCCCCTCAGGGCTCAGTACTCTTTAACATCTTTGTTCATTATCTGGATTCAGGTGTCAGATGCGGACTGGTGAAATTTGTGGATAACACTAAACTAAGGGTGAAGGTGATCACACTGAAGGACAGGCTGGGGATACAGGCCAACCTGTACAGGCTCGCAGGGTGGAAGGACCAAAACTTGATGGCATTCAATGCAGTGAAGTGCAGGGTGCTCCATCTTGGGAGGAAAAACCAGCATCATACTTAAAGGTTTGGTGGTGCTACTCTGACTAGCACCAGGACCAAAAGAGACTTTGGGGTCTTGATTGACCACAAAATGAAAATGAGCCACCAATGCGATGCATCAGCCAGCAAAGCAAACCAAACCCTGGCATGCATCCACCAATGCATCTCGAGCAAAGCTAGGGATGTCATCCTCCCACTTTACTCAGCCTTATTGAGGTGGCAGTTGGAGTACTGCATCCAGTTTTGGGCCCCTTGCTCCAGGAGGAACATGGGTCAGCTTAACAGGGTCCAAAGGAGAGCCACTCACATGATCAAAAACCAAGAGAGGGACATGGGACTCTTCAGCCTGGAGAAGAGAAGGCTCAGGGGTGACTTGGTCGCAGCTTATAAGTATGTAAGGGGGGGTGCACCAGGATCTGGGAGAACAGTAGTTCACCAGGGCTTCCCAAAGGATAACAAGGTCAAATGGCCACAAACTTCTGGAAGGCCGATTGAGACTGGATCTAAGGAAAAAATTCTTTATAGTCTGAATGTCCAGGGTCTGGAACTGAGTCCCCTGAGAGGTGGTGCAAGCACCTACTCTGGACTCATTAAAAAAACATTTGGATGCCTATCTTGCTGGGATCATTTGACCCCAACAGACTTCCTGCCTATGGCAGGGGGGCTGGACTTGATGATCTTGCAAGGTCCCTTCCAGCCCCTAATGTCTATGAAATCTATGAAGACCTACCTGCAACAGATTAACAGGTAATATTTTTTTTTCTATTAGAAAGACAATGTTTAAAACAATATTCCAACGTATAGTTATTTATTTTGTAATATTTTCAGTAGATACATTTGTACAGAGCTATTACAATTAATATTCCTATTCCACATCTGAAAATAGTGTACAAGAAAAGCCAGACATACCCAAAAGGTTCCGTAAGGTTCAAAATGTCCCATGTAATTTTTGAACATCGAACCATAAATTGCCTTTAAATAAGGACACAGAAGAATCACCATGTGGCATTTTCAGATAACTATGCCTGACTATGTCAATTTTGAAACTATATTTATAATTGTTCTATGTTAATTCTTTTTGAAATGCTATCCACCAAAAAACAGGGTTATATTTATTATACAAGTATCCAAAATTACTTTTATTAAAGTCATCTAGCATATAATATAGAAATAATCTTCTAAAATTTAAATAGCAATAAATAATCTCTCAATGTATTTTATTTACTCATAAGCAGCTTTGTAGCTGTATAAATAAAAATGCTTCCTGTTGCTTCAACTAAAGCCTTAATACACTTGATTAACTATATAAATGTGATTTTTTTAGGTATCCTTTCAATGCAATGTTTTGCATACGGATTTAGGCTTTTACAAGTACTGCATATTACTTTGGCTAATGTCCCATGCTGACATATGGACTTGCACCATTAAAATAAGTTGCACTGTTAGTTTTAAGAAAGGAAAAAAGCATAACTAGGTTTGGAAATATGGAAAAGAGAGTACTGTGGTCAGTATACAGTATTCACAAAAGAAAAGATCCTCCTATATTCCACACACTGTCATACCACTCGAGTTTTCAGAACAAGTTAGAGTTCTTTTCCTTATTTTCATTGCAAGATTCATGTGCCAAAGCCTTCTATATTTCATGTTCTATTTCTGCATTTTTTCATTATCTCACTGTCGTATATTTGACATCCCCATGCAAATATATGGAATGACCTGTTCTATTCACAGTCATTCAGAGATAAGTACAGAGTTATTGAGAGAAGAATGTAGAAATTGTAACATTTGTAGTCTTAACTTTTTATTTTCAAAACAAATTTCACAATAACTTCAAATATATTCACATGTTCTACAATATTGATTAATATAAAATTAGTACTAAAGTATTAACCTAGGCTAAGTACAGATATTCAAAAAGTCTCTGGCAGAAGCGCTCTAACTTATCACACTTTACTTAAAGCTTGATGAGATAGAGTGAGAGCCAACTAAACAGATGTTTGCTGTTCAGCGGGGGCACTCGCAGCCTGTCTGCACTGCCCGCTGGGGGCACTCTGGCATACTTCCCAGGCAGCTGTGAGAGCAGCCTCTCTCCCCATCGCTGGCCCTCTGCCAGCTGGCACACAGGGCAAAGCTGCAAGACGCCCCCCCCCCCCCGACAACTTGCTGGCTGGGGACCGGGGGTGGGTGGGGGGATCATCTAGGTCTGTGTGAGCAGGCTCCCTCCCTGCCCCAGCTTCTTGACACAGCTATTGCACAGTGCAGCCTAACTAGGCCTGCTTCAGGGGAAGGGCTCTAGGGTCTGTGTCCACAGCTCCCTCTCCCCGCCAGGCTGGAGTGCACTGCTGGGTCAGGGTGGCTGTAAGAACAGAAACACCCCTTCCCCCACCCAACCTGTCCCCTATCAGGCTGTGTACAGGATTGGGATCAGAGACTGCCCCTGACTTAGGTCAATGACAGTCAAGGAGTCATGGCCAGCCCGGCACTTAAGCAAAGCACAGCAGTTCTGCCTGAGGTCAGCCTGCAGCCCTGTGCAATGCCACCTGGTATGGTAGGAATCGTGCTCTAATTTAACTTTTGATGGGATCTGGCACAGATAAAGCACACTAACAGAAAGCAATTTAGGTTAGTAAACTACATCCAGAGTTAATTTAGAGTAGAAGCCACCATTTTTAAATCATTTTATGGGCTGTGAATGTCTGTTCTGTTCTTTTTGCATGCTTAAAAACATTTAGTGTAACATCTATACCCACCCCACTTCTTTAAGAGGTAAGATTTTCTTTTGATTTTCTCTTTGATTCAATCAACTGTAGTTGGGAATAATATAGACAAGCTTTCATTTACCATGTATCCTTCCTCTGCTCCCTGAGAAAAGAAGTAGACACACAGGGAGATAAATAGAATCATAGTATCATAGAATCATAGCAAATTAGGGTTGGAACGGACCTCAAGACCATTCCCCAATTAGATCATCCCAAACAAGACCTTGTTTAGCTGGGTCTTAAAAACCTCCGAGGATGGAGATGCCACAACCTCTCTGTGTAACCTGTTTCAGTGCTTCATGACAAAGTTGTTCCTAGTATCTAACCTAAACTTCCCTTCCTGCAACTTGAGACTATTTATCTTTATTCTGTCACCTGCCCCCACTGAGAACAATCTAGCTCCATACTCTTTAGAACCCCCCTTCAGGTAGGTGAAAGCTTCTATTAAATCCTGCCTCAGCTCTCCCCTCTTCTCCAGACTCCAATTCCATTAGCCACCTCCTCATAAATTAAGTGTCCCAGCCCCCTAGCCATTTTTGTTGCCCTCCATTGGACTCTCTCCAATTTGTCTATATCTTTTCTGTAGTGGGTGGCCAAAAACTGGGTGCAGTACTCCAGATATGGCCTCACCAGTGCAAAATAGAGGGGAAGAATCTCTTCCCTTGATCTGCTGGCAATGCTTCTCCTAATATAGGCCAGTACATTGTTAGCCTTTTTCACAACCAGGACAAACTGTTGGCTTATGTTCAGTGTGTTGTCTACTATAACCCCCAGGTCATTTTCTTCAGAGCTGCTGCTTAGCCAGTCGGTCTTCAGTCTATATGGATGCATGGGATTGTTTCATCCTAAGTGCAAAACTTTGCCCTTGTCTTTATTGAATCTCATGAGATTTCTTTTGGTCCAATCTTCTAATTTGTCTAGGTCTCTCTGAATCCTAGCCTTTCCCTCCAGCATATCTACTACACCACCCAGCTTAGTGTTATCTACAAACTTGCTGAGGGTGCAATCCATCCCATCTTCCAGGTCACTGATGAAGATATTGAACAAAACTGTCCCTAGGACTGACCCCTAGGGCACTCCACTTCATACCAGCTGTCAACTAGATACTGAGCATGTCTGCATGAGCTCTTTACTGTGAAATAGACTCATTCGCTGCTCATTCAAGTGTCACTGTCTACATGTACATGGCAATTTAGCTGGTATAGACTCATTTATTGTATCATTGTATAGTCCTGTCAGACACAAGTACTATCCAACAGCCAAGTACATTACTGCACTTGAATGCACATGTAGATGGTGACTTCTGGAGTAGTTTACTCTGACTCAAATTGCACCTGAGTTTATTCAGTCACATTAATTGTATGTGTTGCCATGTGGCCCATAGATCCATTCATTACTACCCTTTGAGCTCAGCAATTCAGCCATTTTCAGCCACTTTAAGTCCATTCATCCAAACTTATGTCCTTCCCTATATAGTTGGGAGGCCTATCTGCCCTGAGGGCTGGTTAGGTTCATAATATAACTTTGGTGGTCCTAAGGGACCATCTACATTAAGATAGTAAGACTCTTTAGTGCTGTGTTCTGTGGGCCTTCCCCTGACTGACCTTTCCTGCCTCTGGCTATTATCTCAATTTGGCTCTCCAAACTGAAGGTAGTCCTTGACAGGAGTTCAGTAAAAGTGTGGATCCTAAGCCTATAGGAGTGGAGGCTTTTTAGATACTCTTTTCTACTACTTTGGCTATTTTATATGGCATAAAGTGTCTGGAGTATAGTAGAAGTAATTTAATTGTTCTACAGCTTAATTTTCCCACTAGTAGCATGATAATGAAAGCTTCCTCCATTTGTACAGTGCTTTGGCCTCTGTGGATGAAAAATAAAGTGGAAAAATTAGAATTAATAATGTTACAGAAAGTTTACTACTTGACACTCATACACATAATAGACAGACATCTCCTTGTACTTTACTTATTTGTAAATGTTATGTTGTGCTGTGACTTAAAGAATCATGAGGTAAAGTATATTGCTGTTTTTCTAATTTCTATTATATCATCTGAATGTATCATTTTATTAAGTTCTGTTATCCCTGAGGGAGGGAAAAACAATGGAATAAGAGTGACTGCACTACTGAACACAGAGCGTGATCATTTACAGGGTTCTGTTCCGGGCAGGACTGCAGTGGTATTGTTTTATCTTTGCTTTCAAGACACATTGCTTTGAATACTAATGAGATGATTGGGGAAAAGATCTAAGATGAACCTTACAAGCAATATTTTTATCTAACACCATATATATATATGTGTGTGTGTGTGTGTGTATGTATGTGTATATATATACATACACACACACACATACATATATACACATACACACACACACACACACACACACACACATATATATATAATACATATATACATATATATATATGTAGGGGGAAGGATCCTTCTGCCTAATGGTTATGAGGCTTGCTCAGGGAGTAAGAAATCCAGATTCTACCCTAGCCATGAAGAAATTTGAACCTGCACCCTCTTCTTATGAAAGCAATCTAGTCATCAGACCACAACCTAGCCATTACCCAATGCACTCATCAGCACTCTGTTTGAAAGATCAATGAGGTGGCTACTGTCCTGGAGAGTGTGGGCCCTGGTTTCTGGTCCCTACTCTCCACCCATGGATTTTCTGCATTTTGTGTTTAGTATCTTTATTGGCTTAAATGAATAAACAACAAGAAGAGTTTCTACAGGAAAGAGTAGGATCTCAGGCACATGTCCCTTCAAAGTCAGTGTATGTTCCACTTAGTCATAAAATCATAGGAACGTAATGCTGGAAGGGACCTCATAAGTTCATCTCATCCAACCTCATGCTCAGGTTAGGATCATCTCTGATTAAGCTATCTTAGACAAGTGTCTCACCTGCTGTTGAAAATCTCCAGGGGATGGAGATTCTATAAGTTCTCTAGGTAGCCGGTTCCAATGCTTAAACTCCCTCACAATCAGAATCACAATCAGCTCTCCAAGTTAAATTTCCTCTGTTGCAATTTGAGGGCATTGCTCCTAGTCCTGTCCCCTACAGACACAGAGAAAAGTCTGCAAACCATTCTCTATATAATTTCCCTTTGAGTATTTAAAACCCGGTAAGAAATCTGCCCTCAGTCGAATTCACGTTCATTTGTTGTCTTCCTATTGGCCTCAGATTTTCCCCTGTGGCTGCCTAGTGGATCAACTTCAAGAAGAGACTTATTGAGTTTTCTAGCTGATGCCTAGGCTGTGGCCAAAGTATTTTCCTGAGTAGCTGTAGCAAAAGTTTTGAACCCTCTTGGGTGAGGAGTGTCTGGAATCAGCATCTCCTGCCATATAGGCAAGTACTCTGACCTCTAAGCTCTTGTGATGAAAGGTAGAGGGTCCTCATCTAAAGAACTAATAGAAGTGCTTTTCCTCTCATAATGCTTTTGGGGTCTTACACAGAGTTCTGCATGCATCTTCTATTTTACCTCAGAGAGCCATAGTGCAGTCTTCTAAGCATGCTCAAAGAGGAAGCATTCAGGAAAGTGTAGACATACAGCTGGAAATAGAATATATGCTCTGTACCGAAAATGAGCATGTGTGTACGTGCCACTTAGAAATGTAAAGGTGAAATAGGATTTGGCCCATAAAGTAATAGTTTAATTTTTTTTTTTAAAGGAAGCCAGTATTTGGTACAGCTTGAAACATCTTATCTGATTTTCTAGATTAGTGTCTTCCTGATTGTGTTATAATTAAACTATTTGACACTGACACTTTCAACAAAAAAATAAGATGTATTCAGGATACCGAATAGAGGAACGGCTATTTAACAGCTTCTGTAACCTGGAATAATTTCTTCAATTTCTTCAAGTTCCTTCAATTAATACATGCTTGAACATACCGTGACTTGTCAGTAATAGTTGTGCATAATAGGACATGCCATGTCATATTATGACATGACTTGATGCAGTACATCATATTATGCACTACTGTTACAGACACATCAGGAAATAAGATTGAAAAATGATATACACAATAATGAATATTTTAATATTTTGTCATGCAAAAAACATACAAGAAATTAAATGTCTTTATTTAAAACATGTTTTAAATAAAAATCAACATCAACATTAACATTATTTCCATTTTGCAAAAACATGAAACTTAATATTTAATCTCTAACCTATTTTCCAACAGGAAAAAAAATTACACATTTCCAACTAGCTTTACTCAAAACCTGTTATTTCTCATTTCTTAAATGATGAATTTCTGTAACGCACCAGAGCAATATCCTGTATCTTGTTGTTCATAATTTGCCATCACAAGTTTGCAGCCAAAGGAGGAAAAAGCATAGTTTTCATACTAGTCCTCTACTTGGGTCAGAGTAAAGGACTAGGGATCATTTTGTGAGACAATTTTGGTATTTGTTAAGGACAACAGAGGCAGGTATATTAAAAACAAAAGAAAGTGTATCTGGGTCTTCATAAACCTTTTCCCTGAAAAGTTTTTTAATTATGATAATTTAGTACCCTTATATAAAGTAAAAATTAATCTGTGTGTAGGATGTACATATATGGCTCAATGTGTCATTTAATCGAAAGGAGTTAGGCAAAGAGATATGCAAAATCCACATCATAATAGTATCTTTTACCATCCATCTGAGGCACTAATTTAATGCTGTTTCACAAAGTACTGCCAACTACTGAGTCACCAAGTCTACCTCTGTTTTCCCTGGAGGTCTCCTATTCACCAGGTCTAACTATAGCTATGATAGCATAGTTCTGTGTTTTATAATTGCAGATATTTATTCAGCATGAACAAAATTATAGCAGGGAAATTTTATACCCCAGTTACTTTGCCTCCAGAGAAGCAAATATTCTTCTTCCCTCTCCTGTTCTCCACCCAGTTAGACTAATTTTAGCATTTTACTTCTGTGACAGTTAACAGATCAACAATTATTTCAGGCTGAATCAAATACAACTCTATAATGTGCTTTTGTAAGAACAAGCACATCATGTAATAGGTCCTGTTTTTATTGGGCACAGACACATAACAATGTTTCTGGGCACCTGGGAAAGCTGCCACACACAAGCAGTGGTGACTTTCTGCTGTTGTTACCCCTCCCTGGTCCCAGGGTCATCCTCCCATTGATTGGGCATTTCACATATTTATATAATGAAAAAAACGTATTATATGATAATATTCTTATTAAGTCCAGGTTATCGAACACTTATACTTTCCTACACATTTATGCCCACCTTTCAGCTTATGTAAAAAAGGGAACTTGTGAGTGCAAACTGTTCTGCCATCTTAACCAAGTAATGCTGTTAACTACCTAATTTTGTGGTACATGAGTTTGTGAGCATGTAAAAGTGGCAGCACATTAAATACACGTGAAAAACATGTGCCCACCAAATTGTGTGTTTAAGGATGAAATGGAGGCACTTGCTTGAAGGCAAAAAGAAAGCTTAGCCTTTCTTTTTTTTCATAATCACTATTGAATACATTTGATGAATTCAAATTTCATAAATTAATAGAAAATTATATATATGTATTTATAGTTATATAGACACTACGTACTGTGAAGGCATAAGCATATGTTAAATATTATAGAAATATACTGTGGGAGTTCAATTAATATTCATCCAATAGAATTCACTCATAGGTAGTGAAATACAACATAAACACAAATAAATCATGATGGCACTGCTATATAGTGCAAATGAATTAATTATCCTCAGTCTTTTATGTCACATTTGATTTACAAGCTCCTTCTATTAGCCTTATATCTAATACATTCTCATTTTTAGTTAGTTTAAAATGGTGACTTTATTTTTTGAGAATTAATTATAACTATTTTATAAAACTTCTTCTTCAAAATGACATGGCTTGTAATGCAGAATAGTGAGTGGTTTAGTAAAGAGGTTTCATTGCCCTGATGCGAGCTTTCATTGACAGATAATTAACTGGGTTTAAAATACTCTTCAGCTATTCAGATCACAGCTTTGATCCAAGCCATTACATAATTTACTTTTGTCAATTTCAATGCTTCCATTTCATTTATGAAACTGTACAGGCTGCCACACTTTGTAAATTTAACACATTTACAATCCTGTTCTTTTTTTTTAATAATAATAAAAACCCTTTAGTTAGCCAGCAAAGAAGTTGCTTGAAATGAGTAAGAAAATGATGAAATCAGTGTGTCGTGCTTTTTTTGTTGTTAGAAATTCTGAAGCAGACTGACTCAGAAAGTCACAATCTGCTTCTTCCTTCTTCCCAGCCCTGCTGCAAGGAAAATGTACTTTACATTAACACAATACCTGACATAATGTACCTTCCATGCACTCCTGGTGCATTAAGGAAGTGAACTCAAGGCTTTTTTCATTCCCTGCATTTCCTTCTCACTCCTTTTATGCCACAGTGGAAAGGGAACTACAAGATTCTCAGTGGCTGCTTGGCCATCCAGGATGCTGTCTGTGATACAGGTGGTTTTTGGATGAGAAGATAAGGCAGGGTTTTGGATGAGAAGATAAGGCAAAATGTGGCCCACGGGCCTTGTGCGTCCTGCCAAGCCATTCTATCCGGCCCACAGAGCTTCTAAAAAATTTAGAAAATTAATATTTATCTGCTCCTGGCTGCCTGTCATGTGGCCCTTGATGGCTTGCCAAAACTCAGTAAGCATCCCTCTGCCCAAAATAATTGCCCACCCCTGAGATAAGGAATCCTTAGTTTCCTTATTCTTTTCCCAAGTGTATTACAATCTGGGCGACTGTTTTTAATGTTTGGTAGTGAAGGATGGGGGTTCTCAATGCGCTGTTAATAAATATATTCAGAGAAATTATGGTGGGTATCCCTCACAATTTTTCTTATGAGTCTTATGATGACTGGTGCTTTTTCTTAAAGACCAAGCTCCTGGGATATCACCATTACATAGAATTCCAGCTTTCATTGGTTAAAACACTAAATTTGTAGCTAGCATTTTCCTGCAAGAAAAACCCAAGTGCATTTTTATTTTTTTAAGGGGCTCATGCCTTTTAAACCAGTCTCTGTATCGGCTGGAACTATTTTTGAAGGCTTGAGACTGCAATACATATGATACGACTCACAATACATATACTGGCAATTCTATTGTGATTACTTATTTACAAAGCAAGACATTCAAGCTTATGGTTTCAGTTCAAGTGATACAAGTCATTAAGGGTGCGGATCTGAGGAAAATGCTCTTTAAAATGGATTAGTCCATTAGCATATGTAAAAGAGCTATCGGCTATACAGTGAGCGGTTCTTTACGGGTGACATTTTTCCATCATGTGCACAGCTGTATGAGTCTTACAATGCATCTTCTCGAAATTTCTGATTACAAATTGAGGAAGGTCAAGAGATTCTAGCTCTATAAGCTGCCAGTATATTCAAGAGGTCGCATCAGGGTAGATGGGGGTTCACAAAGGCCTTTCCACATTTTAAGGACAGAACCGAGAGAAGAGTAGCCAACACCTTTTACACAGCTGTGATAAGCATTACTGTATAGATTGTTTCTCTTTTCACTTGTGAAGGTACTATATACTAGCTCCAATTAGAGAGTTAGCATTTTCTTGTAGGCATTTCTATTTACATGTCACAATACCTTAAAATTCGGTGCCTTACTCTAGGAAGATTATCCAAATAGACCTGGACTGAGAAGGAAAATGCCTAGAATGAATCATTTGAAAATCCCAGGCACTGGGAGGTATCTAAACTCCTACCTTCTGGACATCTCTACATGAGAAACTAAGTGTTCAGTAGCCTTATAACACTGCATAGTAGTCTGCTGGGCAAAAAACATACTAATCCACTACTGCACAGTACTATTAGGCTATTGTGCACTAAGCATTACCAAAAACCTGTGCACTGGTGCTACTGTGTAGGAGCTCAAGTTACTGCACATTGATTTACTACTTGGTTAACAAAGTACTAAATCTAATGTGCAGTAACTATGGCACAGTAATGAACATGTAGATTCACCCACTGAATAGCATAGTGCCTGACTCAGTGCTGTACATCATAAGTGTAAAGCTAACTTTCTGTGGCCAGTGATATGTGCATAGCATCACTCATGCTAACAATCATAATCTATTATAGATATAAGAGAGGTTCAAGTGATGGAAGCAAAGTTGTGCTCAGAAACCACCAAAATATGCATAAAGTAGTAGAGCTTGTTCATTTATTTTTAGTACAAAATATTTCAGAGAATGTAGAAATCTATTTTTTTTTTCAGGGAAAATTTCCTTTTTTCCCCCCAGTATTCTTTTTTTAATGAAATATTCTGAAGAGACCTCTACAACTAAGCTCTTTTAGGTTTTGTGCAGAGGCAATTACTGTACTTAAGTTTAATTTTCCCCATTTTTTCCAGGTTCTATCTATAAGTATATCTGCTTTTCTAAAGCTCATGTATTTAATCCACCTATTTCAGGACTGAGGGGTCTTAAAAACGACTAGCAGGGGTTATAACCCAGGACACACCCTCATAGCCACCTGACTACACAGGCACTCTCCCTTTTGATATCTCTAATGTCCCATGCATTTGGGGGTATCATATAACTAAGATTTAACAAGAAGAATTCGTAGGCTGATGACAGGGTCCTGGTGACATGGTCCTTACTGAGATGTAGATTTATATCCCTTCAGAATAGGAAGGACCTGTAACTGTTTTATATTTTTTCTTTTCTTTCACTCTTTTCTGTATAACTACCGCGTGGCACTCTCACATTTATGTAACCTTGAAGCCTTTACTGTTAACCAAAACAAGTGCCTGGTACTACTTTCTGCTGCCTTGAAGTCTTCACTGTTAATCAAAACAAGTGCCTGGTACTATTCTCTGCTGGCAGTAGGCCACACACCTGTACTCTGTAAATTTTACTTCTTATCTAAAAAGTGTTAATTTTGCAGAAACGAAACTTATGTAGAGAATCTGCCTAGTAACTATTATATAAAAGAAATTATCCTATCCCTGTATGCTTAGCTTATATCATAGTTAGTGTCATAGAGGCAGTCCAACCAACATCTATAAAAGAGGCAAAGAAGCAGGAAGCGGCAGCGACGACAACTGGAAAACTCTGTAGGCCCGATCACCCTGCAGACCGGTTCTCAGCCTCCCCACCTGGGCGTATCCCAGCGAAGACAAAGGCCTCGAAAACTCGACAATTGGCAACGACTCACCGTGTTACAGTTTTGTACTCTACATCCCATTTATGAGCTGTTGACCAGTTCTAGGACTTAAGGAGCTAGCAGCCGCACCTAGCATTGGACTAGCTCCAGTGTTAGAACGCAAGGGCTAGCTCTGGAACCCTGTGAACCAACAGACCCCCTTTGTATCCAGCATACTGTAACTGAAGAAACATCGGAAGCTCCACTTCTCGACTGCCTCTCATCGTAGCTTAGACAGCATATCTACGCTCGCTATACTTGTATTTACTGCAGCTTCGTTTCAACCGGCCTCCCCTCTTACTCGTAAGAGGGTGAGACCAGATGAGTGAATAAAACCTTTTTGCTTTACCTTATATCTACTCTGTAATAACTTCTACTACTAACATCCCATCTCAATGAGCCATTGACCAGTTCTGGGACTTAAGGAGTCAGCAGCCGCACCTAGCATTGGACTAGTTCCAGTGTTAGAACGCAAGGGCTAGCTCTAGAACCTCGTGAACCAACAGACATCCTATAGACTTATTACAAAGAAAACTAACAACTTACTCTAAGTCGTCTACTTGTGCCAACTCGGTGAACTTCAAGGGCAGCTATAAAGCTACCTCCAATCCCGCCCTACAAGCCGCGCGCTCGCACAGCTTTGCAAAGCCTGCGGCTCCCCTAAGCGGTGCCGGAACCGCTAGCCCAGCATTCCGCCACAGGACCCAGAATCCGCATCTCCCAACTTCTGAACAAGTGGTCTGAGCTACAGGGCAAAAGATGAACACAATCACTGCAATTGCCAGATAGCTATCATTATAGCAGGGCTAGAGAAATTGGGTTACAAGTGACCAGTTAGCCTAATATTCAGCCTTAGTCAGGTGCCTGTGTTCCAGAAAAAGGTGCAAGTTCAGGCATATCTCTGTGCCTTAGTGCTTCCTACTGACCCCTCTGGATGCCTCTGGCATTTCTGAATTACACTTGGTGAAGTAGTTCATCCAATTCCCTGTATAACCACCTAAGTATGGGCAAATTCTATTGTGTTTGGAGGGGCCTAGAATCCCTCATAGACTATGTAGGAAAACTAGATATGTAAATCTAGTTAAATCTTCCCAAGCAGAAGTGCCTCAATCTCAGGTACTGGGCTGGTTAAATATAGGTACCTCTGAGATCAACCTAGATCTGACCTTTAGTCTTTAACCCTGTATTCCATATTATCATCAGTCACATAAACATGCTTAAATTGTATGCTCTGAATTTTAGATATGTGCTTAAGTCCCTTCATTGTTTGGAACTTAAGCAAGTATTAAATACTGCATCCAACAGGTATGGGCTTCACCAGATACTGGATATTAATGGTACTATATCAGGGTCTTTCTTCCTACCCTAATTTCCTAAAAATCCCTATTAGTAAAATGGTAATAAAGAGGTTTGTCCACTTTTCTGAAGTCATTTAAAACATCTGGATAAAAATGCTGGTATATTGAATTAGGCTGTTATAAAGTCCTATTTTTCCCCTCAACTATCCTTTTACATCTATTCAGTATTTGTAATCAGATAGACATTTTACAGCAACATGAAAGATAACGTTTTTCATTCCTGTTAAAAGTGAGCAAACTGATATCACAGCATGCAGTGGTTCATTAATGGAAGAGAAATTGCAGTAGAAAAGGTTTGAATCAACTCCCACAGGAGAAGGAATTAAACCTCAACACTTACCAAGAATGTTCAGTTCCAGTTTTATGAAAATAATATCATTATTTGTTCTCACAGGATAGATGTACTGAAAGGAGAAGTATTTGGGGGGAAGGGGGTCATTCTTTTTTTCTCTTTTGTTTTTTTGTTTTGACAAACCAAGAAACACAGTCCTTGCTTTGATTTATGCCACTGCTTGAATCTCTTACTTCATTGTTCCCCTGTATTTCTACAGGATAGTAAAGCAGCAGCTAGCATCTTAGATTAGAAAAAAAGAAAAGAAAAGCATCAGAAATCCTTTAGGTAGAGATGTCACAGTGTGATAACCATAAGAAAGAATAACATGGATTCATATTACTTTGCCGTACCTTCCACTGCAGCATATTTTATACAACTGCTTTCACACTGAGAAGATCCAAGAGTGTGTGCTGGCAGTTGAGAGGGGAGTTAACACTAGGGTTTCTAATGCTGTTGAAAGGTATAGTGATATACAGTAGTTTAACTTGTAAGTTGCAACCTAACTGATAAGTGTGCTCCCTTAAGAAAAAGCTTGTCATGCCAGAAGTATTTTTCATCTGAATCTTTGACAACACTCTTTACTTGTACACTAACACAAGTTTCAATACTACTTAAATGCCCCTTTACTGCTTACCTTAAAACTTGTTTAAAATATTTTGAAGTTAGGAGATAGCTATGTAGCTGTTTTTTAAAAATGTCAGATATTTAAAATATGGCATATTTTGGTGCAATAGATTTTCACAAACAAATTGAACTAATTTATCTTAAGATCAGATCATGAAATACAAGAAAGTCAGTGTTCCCACCTATATGACGTATGTTATCGTCCATTTAGTTCTCAACTCAGAATCTAAAATAAGTATATATTTACCATATCTATAAGTATTGTCTTTTGAGAGGATGGATGTCCCACTAGATAGGTTGCTGGGACCTACAAGGTTTAATTCTGTAGTATGCTAAAGACTTCTATAACTTTGGACAAGATATTGGACTAATTCTGAAAAGGGATTTAGGGGCCACAATGTCTGGCATTACTGGACACCTATGCACATGCTTGACACCTGCTCTGATGTGTTCTAATAAAAATGCATCAAAGCAGACACAATTAATGCATGGCATCTTGGTGGCTGCCCTCTCAGCACACCATTTATTTTGGAACCCATTCTATGGCATGTAAACTACCTCAGGAACTGAGGAGAGAAAAATACTTCTTATTAGCATGAACTCCATGTTCCAGGCACTTAAAAGATGAGCATTCTGGGTGACTTTACATGTGCTCCAGGATGGTGGGGTGGTGGGGGTGGCATTTTAGTGAGAGAGGCTCTCAGAAACTTCTCTATTAAAACACCTGCAGCATCTTGTATATTCAGTGTCCCACTCATTGAATGAGCTTTAGTTAAAATGTTCTGCTGCCATTTTGAAGCATGTTGCTGAATACATGAGAAGCCGTGGGCATTTTAACTAGAGCATCTCCCAAGAGCTCTAGAGCACATGTAAGGATACTCACCATGCCCATCTTTTAGGTGCCTGGAACATAAAATGGAATCCAGATTACTCTAATAAGAAGTATCATTCTCTCCTCAGTTCCTGAAAAAGATGCCTTAGAATGGGATCCAAAATGAGAATTCGGTGGATTCAGTGGGGTTGCAGGCATGGCCATACCCCCTTTTCTGAACATGCAGCAGGAGTCAGGGACTTTAAGACCTAAAGAAGGTAAAAATCCCCATGCTATCTTTCCCCACTGTGCTCCTAGGCATGCCCCTCCTCTCCCCATTTATAGAATCATAGAAAATTAGGGTTGGAAGGTACTCAGGAGGTCATGTAGTCCAACCCTGTGCTCAAAGCAGAACCATCCCCAAATAGATAATCCCAGCCAAGGTTTGTTTAGCCAGGTCTTAATAACTTCCAAGGATGGAAATTTCACAACCTCTCTAGGTGCCCTGTTCCAAGGCAGAACATTTTTCCTAATATCTAACCTACATTTCCCTTGCTGCAACTTGAGACCATTGTTCCTTGCTCTGTCATGTGGCACCACTGAGATCAGTCTAGCTCCATCCTCTTTCCAATCCCCCTTCAGGTAGTTGAAGGCTGCTCTTAAATCCTCCCTCTCTACCCACCCCCACACATGCACACTCACCTCCCACAAGCCCACAAGTCTACTTTTCGCTAGACTAAATAACTCTAGTTCCTTCACCCACTCTTTATAATTCATGTGCCCCAGACTCCTAACCATTTTCATTGCTCTCTGCTGGACACTCTCCAGTTTGTCCACATCTTTTCTTTAGCAGGGGCCTAGAACTGGGCAGAGTATTCCAGATGTGACCTCTCTAGTGATGAATGGAAGGGAAGAATCAGTTCCCTTGATCTGCCGGCAACCCTCCCACTAATATAACCCAGTATGATATTAGTCTTCTTGGCAACAAGGGCACACTGTTGGCTCATATTCATCTTATTGTCCACTGTAACCCCCAGTTCCTTTTCTGAAGAGATGCTGCTTAGCCAAACAGTCTCCAGACTGTACAGGTACATGGGATTTTTTTGTCCTATGCTCAGGACTTTGCACTTTTCCTTATTGAAACTCATGAGATTTCTTTTGGTCCAATCCTTCAATTCCAGCCTTCCCTGCCTGAGCATGCTGCTGTCCCCACCTTCCAAAGGACAAGGGAAGCTCCACAGCACCTTCAGCCAGGCTGTGCAAGGGCTGGGTTCATCCCTAGACAGCAGCAGTGGCAGTGGCAGTGGCAGTGGCAGCATGTGGGCATGTTCCCCCTCCTCGGTCTTGCTCCCAGGCTCAGAGAACACCAAAGGGATCAGTCAGGGAAAGAAACCAACCCACCTGCCTGCCACCTCCACAACTGGAATCCCAAACTGAGCACAGCCCCTTGGCAGCACAGCTGGAGCAGTGGGAGGCAGGGGAAGGGAGTAAAGGAGATGAGAGGGAACATACCTCTGATGAAGAAGGAGAAGCTGGGGTGGACTTTTTGCCTTCTTCATGTCTTATGATTTAAAACCATTGAAGCTGCTCCCATGGCACAGTCACTCCACCCTGGTGAGTGTGGGGAGGAGGCTGGGAACGAGGGATCCAGTGACCTCTGCAGACCTATTTTCCCCTTTGTAAAATCATGGATCAGCCCTTGGTACAAACCATCTGTTTGAATCCTCTCAGCTGGAGAAAAAAATTAAACCTAACCATCTAAATCCTAGTGTATAACCACTAGACTAGTGGAACAGTGTTTTAAAAGAAAGTATGTGGCTGCCATGTCTCTGAGAACATCTACCAAGCCAAGTTTCTCAGTAGGCTAGGGAATGCTTTGTTACTGAATCACAGAAAGGCTTAGATGTGAGTTAGTGCTGATCTAGCTAAGCAACTGAGATGATTCTTCTTATATATAGAAAGAAAAAAGGTAGGTTTCTGGGGAAGATAAAAAAACAAAGAAAAATCAAGGTACGATGATGTCTAGGCATTGCAGGGTTAGATTGTAGACAACAGCTATTTTCAAGATTTTGATTTCTAAATCTTTTTTTTTATCAGAACTATTGCTACCTTTCTGTCTTGACCTAGTAGAATTGTCAGTTTGAAGGTCAGTAACCAAACCTCCAAAACAAAGAATGGGAAAAATGTTAGGCACTCAAATATTATTATGATGTGGGATATGTAAATTTCTTAGTTAGAAAGAGTGTGCATGCTCTGTCAAGGTAGTCATGAATGGAGCCTTCACAGCTTCATTTTGTGAGCTATCGTTTTAGGCTCTGATTCAGTAAAAGATATATGTTTAAATTGTTCACATTACTGATTCCCCTGATGTAAGTTGGAGTATTCAGGAGTCCAAGGCATAACTTTGCTGAATCTGGGCCTTAAACAGGAAATACTATCAAATAAGTGGGAATTGGTAGCATGCATCATGACATGATAATTGTTCATCACTTCTTATGATTCTACTGTCAGTGAAGACTGTCATCCTTAAATGTTAGAGCATTCATCATCTTTTCACCAACAATTTCAAAAGTACTATTATTTAGTGTATTCATAATAGGAAAAGCATTCCTTATTTTCTTTAAAAGAGAGTCAAAATTAAGACCACTACTTTCCTCCTGGAAAACTGAATATTTCCTCAGCAGAATTATGTATTTTAGCAGGCTTCATAAGAAAACTAATAATTGATGTAGTACACATAAAATAGAAACCTCTACAGAATTATTATAAAGAAGTAAAGCTTTCCAGCAGAGCTGGTATTTGAAAAAGTTTAACGGAGATGACCTAAAGCAGAATGTCCTCTGGCTAAGTACAGAGAGTCAAAAGGCCCAAGGCTGAATCAATTCAATCTTTTCAGTTAGTCTAAGCTGCATAGAATGACCTGATAATGCAAATAAACAGACATTCTCTTTTCTTTTCAGAAATTCAACTACATACCTGCAGTGGCCTATACCAGAAGGCAGTGGGGAAGGGGTACTAGAGCACATCTCCTTGCTTGGCCGGGGCAGGCCAAAGCTAGCCCACACACCCTGTGAGGTGAGGCTTGTGGAGCAGGTGCAAAGCATCCTGGGATGTTGGGGGACTGTGAGTGAACTTGAATCTGGAGGAGATCTGGGACAGAAGTTCAATAAACCAATTTAACTTAAATCAGTTAAGTCTGGTGCTACATCCACCCAAGTTTATCTTAAATCAGTTTTAACCATTTTGAAAGTGGTTTATGTGCCCTGAACTTCTGTTGTGTTACAGATTTGAATTTGTTTCTGATCACTTGCATTGGTTTATGTGTGATTTCTGCCCTTAGCCCCCGAGGGAAGCAGTAGATGGCAGGAATCTAGAAAAAAACCCTAATATATACCATTTCACAAATTAAATACTACATCCTATATTTAATATAAAACAGCTTTAATTATTTTTTCCAGCTTTCTAGTTTGGATAACTTAATCCTCATTTCATAGTAGCTGACAATGCTGACTGAAAAACGAAGCATAATGATGACAGTTGCTGAAGCAGATAATATAGCTCAAAATACAATGCATACTTTCTGGGCTTCTAGACAATGATATGTATTCCTTTAATTCACTGATCTGCGTAGAAAAAATCAATTCTTCATATAAATGCTACAAAATATGATGCCTAATATGTAGAGGTCTTCAAATTTGATTCAGCTGGCATTATAATTATATAAATATAATTTGGACCCAGAAATTCATGCAAATAGAAGGATGTAGAATGCAAATACAGCCACGATAGATTTTGCAAGTTAGAAAATAAAGAAATAATCAGAAACCTTTTGGATAGTATCACTACTGAATTGCATTTTTGGCATGAAATTAACAAAACTTTTTTTATATTAGAATAGTTAATTTGCTTGAATTTTCAGCATGAAAATGCTAGTTCAACAACTGCATACTGAACCAGACTCTGGTATCTTAAAAAAAATATCAGTGGTACTACTAAAAGATTAGCATGCTGCTTAATGTTAGTAAGGGTGTCAGAAACTACAAAATGCATGTTTTATATAATAACATTTATAAAGTTTTCTGTCAATAAAACTGACATAGATTGAACAGTTTACCCATCTAAGCCGTCCTCTTTTCCAATGCAATGAAGACTCACAATCTAAGCACAGCATGTTTTATTAATGTATTGAGTGAGATATGAGGTATAGTCATTTCTCATGGACTTGTGTTTTCATTTTACCCATTTTGCAAGACAAAGACATTTTACTGATTGCTCTCTCTGCTTCTTTCTCCATTTTTCCAGACTAATACAAATAATTTCTTCCAAATGGACACTTTTCTTTTAATATGAATAGAGGGCAGATCCTGAATATAGACACAAAACCTTTACAAGAGTTGGACTAAAATGTGGGCATTTCTTCCATGAAATGTAGCCCTCATAGACACTTGTGTACCTAAACACAGATTCAATAATCTGAGTCAATAATCAGTCCCTCAATAATTTCTTCACATTCATGGCTTGGAGGTTCCCTTTTTTTTTAACCTTTTTTTTTTTATTCAGAGAAAACCAGGATCCCTGCTAACTTAGCCAGAGAACATACTGCTTTAAGTCATCTCTGTTAAAACTTTTCAGATGCCAACCATGCTAAAAAGTTTTACTTTATGATAATTTTGTTGAGGTTTTTCTTTAATGTGTACCACATCAATTATATATATACACATTAGTAATGTTTCATTTCAGTCATGGAAAAATGTGGATTTGGGGTTACTTTTTTTTAACCAGAAATTGGGGATTTTTTAAAATGAGAGAAAACCAGAATCCCTGCTCATTAGTATTGCACAGTAGTGTCGTTGTATGGCTGGTACCTAGCAAAGCTAGTGCATGGTAGCAATGAGCTACAGTGTAGTAACTCATTGCTACTGCACCATAGCATCTTGTGTAAATGCACCCACTGGGCGTGGCTATATGTGCAATTAATATAACAGAATATACTCCGGCTCAATTTGAAGCAGAGTAAATTAATCCCAATGTCACCATCTACATGTGTGTTTAAGTGTGGTAATTTACTGCCCTGATGGATACCAGTTGTATGTGATGGGACTATCCAGTAGCACAGTCAATTAGTCTACTGCACCCTAATTGCCACACACATGTAGGCAGTGATGCTTTGCTGAGCAGCAAATTAGTTTGCTGTGTAGCAAAGCATCTTATTTCTACCTTACAGCAGAGTACTTTACAGCACTGAAATGCATGTATTAATTACACTGGGGGTGTAAATTGCCCCCTGTTAGTCCAGCCAGCGGGGGGCCACATTGCTGTGGCTTAAATTGCTGCTGTCCTGGGCTCATGTGTAGATGCTGCTACCAGGAGCAGTTTACTTTGGCATAAACAGTTCCAGAGTTTATTTCTTCACACTAATTTCTCATGTAGATGAACCCAATGACAATTACACTTGCTTAGACTGTACACCAGCGGTGCCCAATGCATTAATGGGGCTGGATGAGTAGTGTGGGGTCAGTCTATGGGTCCTGGCCAGGAGCTGTACAAGTAACACTGCCATTGATTTCCCACCAGGACATTTATGGACACACCAGGGTAGATAATACAGCACCATGGACCAGATCTAACCTGGGACTGTGTCTTAGTCACTTCTGCTCAAGGCAGGACAGGATACAGGACAGAAATTATGAAGTGTCACAGTGATTTAGGCTGTGTGTGAGCCCAGGATTACCAATAAAATAAATAAATTCTGCCCATGAGCTCCTACTTTGCAAGAACCTGAATCTGGTCCTTAAGTAGACCTGAGCATGTGTCCAGGAGAGCCTGAGAGTGGTGATTGGGCATACATTCATAAGAACACAAGAAATGCCATTTACTGGGTCTGACTACAGGTCTGTATAAACAGAGCATGTCCAGAATGTTCCATCCTCTGCTTCTCTTTAATTGTAGCTTCCAACATTCAGTGCTTTAGAAAGTTCTGATTCAAAGCCTACATCTACTCAGGACCATTCTTCATATTTCATAGATTTCATATTTCATAGACATTAGGGCTGGAAGCCCTACCTGTTTACACTGCCTAATTACTTCTCTGGAGTGCATCCAGAAGAAGTGATCAGCAAGGCTGATCCTTAGAAGTGCAAGTCTCACTGGAAGACAGTGAAATTCATGGTCTTAACAAATTTAAGAGATTTCTAGAGCCTCACCTCAGGAAAGGTACATAATACTATTTCCCTAAATGTTTGGGAATCCTGACTGAAAAATTATGCATATCTACAACCATATTGATTCCCTTGAAGCAATAGTTTACTCATGCATAAGGTTGCATAAACTGGTATTCCTGTATTAAGATAAAATAAATGATAACCAAATACAGTTTAGAAAGATTTCCTTAGAAACACAGCATATACTGGCAAGTCCTCAAATGATCTTTCTCCTGAGAAGTTAATCTGAAATAAGTGGAAATGCTTATTCACAAAGTAGTGAAAGATTCTTTGAATAGATGTGATACCTTTTATTGGATCAATTAAGTAGGTGGTAAAAAAGTTCTTAGCAAGCTTTTGGGTACAATCACCCTTCTTCAGAGACAGGGAGTCTCTGCTGTTCTGAGACTCCAAGGAATGAGAGAAGCTAAAAGTGTGACAGGATGTCAGTGAGAATGTAAATAGGTAGAAATTAGGAAAACAAAAGGTAAAGCAGGGAAGGGGAGGGGGGCATAAAGTGGGGGTTGAAAAAAGCCTAAGGTGAATAAGGGAGACAAATACTTCAGGCAGAGGACCACTTACTGAGTTTTGGCAAGCCGTCAGTGGCTGCATGACAGACATCCAGGGGCAGATAAATTTTCTAAATTTTTTAGGGGCCCTGTGGGCTGCATCCGGCCCACAGGCCACATTTTGCCCATGCCTTCTCTACAGTGATAGTCATACAAGGTGGGAAAGTGGCTGTCTGTGAAAAAGGAAATAGCTGGAAATTAAAAAGACAAAGGTCAGAAAAGTAGGGGAAAGGAGGGGAGAAGGGGTGGGGAAGAAATGTGTAAAAGGTCAGGTCAGGCAGGTACCTGGTGAATCAGATGTCAAGCAGGTTGTAATGTGTCATAAAACCATGTCTATATTGAGTCCATGATTTTTTGTATCCAGTAGATTTATAAAATGATTTGTAAGTTCCCTTTGAGGATTACAACTGCGAAATCAGAGAGGGAGTGATTGTTTTATGAGAAGTGTGCTCCCACAGGTAGTTGGGTAGTCTTGTCTTATATATGGTGTTTTGAATTTTACCATCTTATATATTGATCATGGTGTCCAAAAAGGAAATGCTGGTGTAGAGTATTCAAGTATAATAGAACAGAGGGGTGATGGTTGTTGAATTTTTGGTGGAAATCAATCAGAGACTGGAGGGTTTCAGTCCAAATGATGAAGATGTCATCTATCTATCTCAGCTATGGTAAGGGTTTGATGGTACAGTTCTTGAATAAGTCTTCTAGGTGGGCCAGAAAAAGGTTGGCATTTTGTGGAGCCATTTTGGTGTCCATAGTCTGGAGGAAGTGTTGGTTGTTGAAACACTGTGTGTGAGGATGAAGTATATGAGTTCAATGATATCCTAAGGTCTGTACTCTGACTTGTAATCTCATTCTTGTAGATACTTCAGGCCAGGGAAGATGCAAAGACCATGTATGTGACCCTGGTTTCCACTTGCTATCCTGCTTGTACCTATGTTGTACCTTTTGGGGGTTTTTTTCACATTTTTGAGGAGATAGATTTCTGTCTGTACAACTATTTAGGAAAGACCTTTAAATTCATATTTATTTACAAAGACTCAGGAATGTTCTCATATATGCTTATAAATTTCAGTGCTTCTTTTTGGAGTACATTCCAAAAGTGCTTCCTTCCATGCCTATCCCTTACTATATAATAATATCCACTGGTACTACTAACATTTTACCCCCTGAGTAGATTCACCAGCCAAAGGGATTTGTTTGCTTTGTTATATTTTTAGTAGCTTATCAAACATTTTCCCCCTTTTTTTCTTTCTCTCCCCATGTAGAACACAACCAAATCACCAGAATCAAATAAAGAAACTGAAGTGTTCTCAGGTTTTGTTACAACCTCAAATCTCAGCCCAGAGTTACTGAAGTATATGCCATGGCTCATAAACTTTCTGGTAAGCTTGGGTTTGCATTTTAGGTGCAGCTCTTTCTTTCTCATAAATGTATTGGGCAGGGACAATAGAAATGAGGCAAAAGGGGACATGTAAAACTTAAACCAACTGACAATTAGCTGAACTACCTGCATATCTGACTTGTAGGTTTTATCATGCTTCAACAGCATTCTAAAGTATGATGCAACAGATCAAAATAACTTCAAACCCAGACTGCAGTCTAGATTTGCTCTGGCGTCAATTTAATTTTTAGACCAGTGGTTTTCAGACTTTTTAGACTCAAGGCACTCCTCCAAAATTTTTCAAAATTTAGCAACACCCGATTTAATGTAGGCTTGCCAGGTCGGAAGGGATCTGAGTGATTAGTGGTGCATTCCCACCAGTCAGGTTATGGCAGGGGAGAGGCTTGCACCATCCCTACCCATGGGCAAGGCGAAGAGCCAGACCTGAGAAGGAACTAATCCTCTCTCTCACCGGTTGGTTCATTTGCAGTCTGGGAGCAGAGCCACCTAAGGCAATAAAAGAGCAGCATGCCCAGCACATGGGCAGCTGCACCAATGGACAGAGAAGAGGGTGAAGAAGAGCTGATAGAGTTGGTCAGTAGAGTGGATCTGTTGCACCAGGAGAGCCTGAAGCCTCCTTGTCGGGTAGAGAGTGACAAGGCGGACATGTCTGCCAGCCTCTCCATGAGGGAGTGCAGCGAGCAGTGCATGGCCAGTCCATAGAGGATCTGAGAGGGATCGAGACCCTGGGAGCTGCTATATATTTTTTATATAATTTTATAACTTTTATATCTAATTACATTTTTATATAGTTAAAGTAATCCTGTTTCCCTCCTTCCTATAGGAGAAGGAGGGAAACTGCATGCAGCTAGCAGTTTCAACCCCTATAGCGTACCTACCCTGCAACCCTTCCCTTCATTTGAAGAAGAGGACACAAACTTGGGTATCACCTAGGTTAAAAATTGAAGGAATAATTATAATTATATTCAACTGATAGCCACCATTGCCAGGTCATCATGCCACATACCTCCTATAGAGCCAGATTGGGAAGTGTCTATGGCAGGAATGTGTGCTCTTGTCACTGCCCTTCCTGGTTCAACTCTCCATAGTGTCTCCTGGAAACAGAGGCATATGGGTCAGATGGAACTGTACTGCATGCATCTGTTTTCACAAGGCACGTTAGAACCTAACTGAGTAGTGGCTGCAGGATGAAGGAGCCCTTGTGTGCCTTAAATGATGGGAGCAGGCACACTGTTTCTACTGGAGCTCTTCCCAGTTCAGTTCCAAACTCTCTCTAGAAAACAGAGATGCACAGAGCAGTTTCACCACATAGCAGCAGCCTGCAGATAAAGGTTGCTGTCACCAGGTAGACTTGACCTGTGTGCTTCCATTTTTAGGAGGATTGGATCCAAACTGGGAAAACCTGTAGCAAAAGCAATGCACCTGTCCTAAATGTCATACCTTTCTCCTGCCATGCCTTTCTCCTGCAGCTGCTTCTCAGGTCAGGTCTGATCTACCTCCTGAGGACAGAGGCATACGTGGTAGTTTCACCCTGTGGATGTGGCGGCACCAATGTCTCAGTCCCTGGATAGGGTCTCACAATATCTCGGGGTACCATGGCACCCCAGTTAAGACCCACTGTTTTAGATGTTATGCAGACAATTTATTAGTTGACATGTATCTGCTTACAGTGTGAAATTAATGTTACTAAGGGCCAGAATAACAAATGAGAGAGGTTTATTCCCCACACATTTCCAGAGCGCACCATATATTAAAATTTCTTCAGCAGAGAAAGCAGAAAATTGCTGAGTTGCTGGTCTGACCTGAGAGGTTAGAGTGAGATACAACTCTTACCGTTTTTAATTCTCCTTAGTTAGTGAGGTGCTGTTCTTGATCTGAGAATATTAAAATGTGTGACTGTGGGATGGAAATCATGAAATCTCTCTGAAACAAAAGAAAAGTAGTAATACATTCAGAATGGATAGGTGAACCTATGACTTTGCTTTAATGACTCTCCACAGATTAAATAACAATTTTTAATATATGCCATTCAAATAAGTTGCCTGTGGAATCTCCAAGGAACTTTGTTTACCTTGCACTTATTTTTTATTTTATTTTTAGATGGATTTTTTTAGAGGAGACACAATTTAAGACTCTTGATGAGCAATATTTTATAGTGCAGGTTGAATAGCTTGGGATTCACTGGTTGAAGGAACTAATGCAGTGAACAGTTTTCACCTCAGTCCTTGAATTTATGTCTCTGCTCTGCTGACCACAAGAAGGGAGGAACTGAAGCTACTTTTTATCTTTTGGCTTTAACATAGCAATATGCAGAGAAGTTACCAACCCATCACATCAAAAAGGACATTAAACATATTTCTTGTACAGATAGAGATGAAGGTATTCGGTTTTATGACCAATACAGGTATTTTGCTGAATTGCTTCAGAACATTCTCAGCTGAAATTGGAATTAGACTCCATAGTCTCTGATTTATGGTATTCTGGTGCCTAATTTAACTGTCGTGCATTTTTCCCCTTGTAATTTCTTCCAATCACAAAGAATTATCATCTCTGCTTGAAAAGTAAGAGACTTCTGACACAACAGTAATTTTTGCCATCGTGAAATAAAATGCGCCCACAAATTAATTTTTCTTGATCTCTGAGGAATGCCCAGCTTAGGCTTCATCAGTCCCTGACTGAGTTTTTGCTATATGTTCTAAACAAGTGACAGCCAAATGCTAACTTTTTGTCATTAAATCTAGTGTTTTTTCCTGATTAGCAAACCTGGATGTATGGTGAATAACTGTAAAATAGCTCGGCATTGTATTGAAAGCATTAATAACAGCTTGAATTTGTTCTTACCCTTTGGAACCTGATAGTAAAAATTAAAAAAAAATGTATTTCAAAGTCAATTCAAACTTTTTTATGGCAGCAAAAATCCTCACTCTCGCATTTAAAATAGCAAGCTCAAAATTATCTTCTATTGTTTTAACTCTTATGAAATATCACTATTATTGGAAATTCAGTAGTGGCTATAGAACCCACACCAACATTTTCAGAAAAAGATCCATTTAAATGTAAAATGTTGATCTTTTCTTAATTCAAATAATTGTAGTGGACATTATCAAAGATTTCCACCCCTCCACCTTTTTGCTTAACACTGGTAATAGTTCAGTACTTGTGATAAAGGAAATGTATGACAATAATTTTATAAAATCAAATAGCAGAGATCAAGTCTAACGGCTATTATTCAACTTTCGGTAGGACTTGTGACTAAGAAGATCTTGTTTTTTCTTCAAAGTTTGCCTTAATTCTGTGAGTTTCTTCACAACTCTATGCAATAGTTCATACCTGTCATGCTGTCACTTAATAACACGCACACAAAAAGAAAGACAATGATCCAAAATGGGTTCTGCACTGAGATCTATTCAGCAATGGGAACAGGGTGGGACTGAAGTATATAGATTATAATTCACTGCAGCTGTGCCATGAATCAACCTGGTGTAGTTTATATAAGCACTTGAAGTCCGGCGGCTATAGTCCTCAGAGGAAGAAAACTGAGCCGAGGACCATGGCAGTATGTTCCTCTTTGGACATATATTCCTTGCCCAGAATGCATCTGTGTTCACTGAATGCTGCAGAAAGGCTCAGATAGATCCCTCAACTGGGCAAACAAAATAATTTTAAACCCCATCAGTGCCTTGAGAAAGGCGCAAAGGATTAGATTTAGATCATAAAAGTTGGCACATTAAGAATCTATTCAAGAAAATCACAGGTGCCCTTTATATATTAAACGTTTATGCTCCCAACCTTTCAAAATTATGAACCTTATTTTCCTACAGTTTATGAGGTTGCTGTGAGGTTAAAGAGAACAAAGCTGACATGTCTGTAATCTCCAGTGGGTCTGTAATCCTTCCCCTCTATGCTGTCCAAACATTAGCCTATGACATGACTTGAGATGCAGCTCTCATCAATGCCATATGTCTGGCAGGTACAGTACATCTATTCTTTACAGCTGAATAGATGCTCAGGGTTTTTTAATGTTTAATACAAATCCTGCAGCATTTGTATTTATATTCCGTATGTTAATGTGGACAATCTTTTGACTCACAATGTTGAGCTCAAATACATTTCTTCCTGAGCTCCTAAATTCAAAGAGGTTTGGATTAAACCAAAAAGGATTTGTCCATAACCACAAATTACATATTTAATATGATAGACAAAGGGAATTTACTTGGATGTATTGATTTTTAAAAGCTTTTGGCTTTGTAAATCAGGTTTTCTGTTTTTGAGACTACTGTAATATGGGATAACAGATAAAGTATTACCATGCTTTCATTCCTATTAGAATATGAAAGCAAAATGTAATTGCCATACGCCACACAAATACAATAGAAATTCTAAATCCATAGAGATTTTTCTTTCCTTTCACCACTCCCTTGATTTTTTTTATTATTATTTAACAAAGTTTAGAGAAAAATTGCAGTGAGCTTTGTGCCAAATGGCTGTACATAACAAACACACCCCTTTCAGTGTCCCTGATAAAGCAAGCAAGCAAGAAAGAAAAAAAAAAAGACATAGGCCAGCAGACCTCCTTCAATATGATAGACTCATGTTTTGCTCTCAAAGACCTGAAGTCAAAAGAAAAAAAAGAAAAAAAGAAAAAAATAATATATATATATATATCCTCCCAAGGGCATGACTCCTTGTAGTGGGCTCAGTAAACCAATAAAATAAAAAGAAAGCCTGAGTCTATGTATACAAACACTGGGGAAGTGCAAATTCATCGGGGAGAGAAATGCTACTGAGGGTAATGTGGGAGCAGGATGCCAGGGAACTGAAGATCAAAAATATGATAGCTGCATCGACTCCTTTGGCAGAGACATGAATTTTGGCAATCAAGCCCCTCTAGGATTGGATAGAAAAGTCTATGAACTCACTGTTCTTCAAGCCACCTGTCATGGCTCTGCGTGTGAAACAGTCATGAAAGCTGCCAATATTTATATCTTTGTATTTGGACATTCAATTGTTTTTATTATCGGAGAGTGGAACTAATCAGGAGGGAAAAATGTGAGTCCAGAACAATGACAGCGTAATCGAGTTTTACTCTTCTCCCTGGCGATTTCACCATTGACTTTATAATTAAAGCCTGAAGAGTTTCCTGCCTTGTTTCCTCAGATTCTCTTAAAAGAGTGTGTGTGAGAGAGAGAAAAAGACACACAGATGGAGCGGGGAAAATAGAGATGGACTTAGGCTACAAAGTTTGTATTCAGCTTAGATTTAGCACCAGAATTCTATTTTGTGATGAAACAAAAGTTTAACTGAGCCTGAGATACCCTTTCTCTCTCTCACTCCTACCCTCCAAAATACTTCAGATTTGACAAACATCTGCTGAATCTAAGACAGCATTGCAAGAAAGTCAAGTATGGATTCCTGGCAGGTCCAATCTGGCTGGCCACCCAAAAGTCCACCACAGTTGTTCAGTGAAAATGCCAATTGTTGATATGGGGCTAAAACTGACTATAATTTTAATCCCATAGAGCCACAGTAAACAAACACCCTTTTCCAGTTCAAAAGAAATTCAGACAGAAACAAGTTTTCAAAAGAAAAGAAAAGAAAGGAGAAGAAAAATATTCTTAAAAATGGAAATTCCTCTCTATGACCAGGTCTACATACTAGTACTACTAGTTACTATCAATTAGGTTTTGAAAGAATTCAACAGAGGTGACCAAGTCATTAATTCCTCAGTTTAATAGATGGACACAGCTCCATGCAGAGACAAGAAGGAACCTAGTCAAGGTTCCACTGTAATTCACTGGCAGTGGAAATACAAGTTAGAGCCTTGTTACATGGCAACTTTAGGTGGCTCCTAGAGTTCATAACCCATGGATGGCTGTACATTAACATCTTTTAAGTGTCTTAAAGCATTCCTTATTCAATGTAACGTTACATCATTTCAGGGAAGGATTATTTCTAATATACCTAATTTTCTTTCTATTCCATTAACTTGTGGCTACTGCCCACAGCTTTTCTGCCCAAGCTGAAGCCCTCCAGCATCCCAGGAGGCCATGGTGCCTCCCACCACCATTTGGACATGAATTTTGGCAATCAAGCCCCTTTAGGATTGCATAGAAAAGTCTATGAACTCGCTGTTCTTCAAGCCACACATAATGGCTCTGCACGTGAAACAGTCGTGAAAGCTGCCAATATTTATACCTTTGTATTTGGACATTCAATTGTTTTTATTATTGGAGAATGCCACCATGCAAATTGTGGCAGGAGGTCTCACCTTTCAACCCCACATGGACCAGCTTTCTCTGCTTCCACAAGGATCAAGGTGGCTTCCTTGCTGGCACAAGGAAGTCACCAGAAAGACCATATAGATGTGCCCACACTTTCTGCCACAGTCTCCCAGGCTTGTCTACTTTAGAAGCACGCTCGGAGTATGGCTGTTACCTGTGTGCACTTTGCCTACACAAATGCTATTGTGGGCCTGGCAGAAGTCACACAGATAAGAGCCATGCTCCCAGCATGCTTCTAAGGTAGACAAGCCTCAGTCCCAAAAGTGTCCAAACCTGGCTCCACACAGGAGCAGCAGGAACAGCGAGTCTGTCTTTCCCCTAGCTCCTAGTCCTACCCCTGCTCACAAAATGTTTACTGGCAAGTCACAGTTTTGGAGGTGAGGGACAGTCAGAGACAGGATTTTTGTTTGGCCTTGAGTGTGACTGCTGCACTAAACTGAACAACAGTTAAGATGATTAACATTTGTTCAGCTTACAGTGTAAGACCTGACAAGGTTCTTAAAGTAATGATTCATAGTGCTATCTATTTAATTGCTTTTCAATGCCACTGTACATTAGTAACTGAAGACCTCCAATGTTAGATCAATAGCACTAATAAAGTCCATAGTAGAATTCATAGACAACCTGGTGCTTCTTCAGTGTAAAAAACCTTTTCAGATTTGTAGGTTGGGTATTTGCCTGTTCTTTCCATGATTAGTTTGGGTCACGCAGTCCCGGTAGAGTTGTCACTGCTCAACACTCATTAGACTGCTGCATTTAGATCCAAACGTATATGTCTGTGTTCTTAAGTCTACCCTGGTTTTAGTGAGAAGTCACACCAGTACTTGGCTGGCACAGAATCTCTATTATACCTTCACAGGAATAGAGTCTTACAACTGTTGGCACTGGATTTGGACACAGCCCCTATACCTTTGTTCCGGGCAACACTGACTGCGACACCTGCCAGTTGATAATAGGAGAGATTATTGATACAGAGTGATAACAAAAATGCAACAGTGCAAACAATCAAATAATTCTATATCTACCAATCCTAGGGCTGTCATCAGAGTCAAAGTACATCTGGTCAGGATGCAGGCTCCCCTCAGACACTCTTCTCTTAGGTGTCAGCAATCTGGAGCTGGGATGCCAAGGCCCATAGTCCTCCTCCAGTGGGGTGCATGAGACAAGCTGTTGGTATGCCCTTGGTCCATGGTGACCCTTCTCAAGGAAGAGAAGGAGGGACAGGGAGGGACCCTTTGTTAATCTTAAGTCTTTGCTTTTGCATTCTCCTTCCCCCTTGATGACTCTTGATGACTCTTCATTCATAGCTGTCTGTGATCACACGTTCATGTAGCCTTCTGGGCCTTTTCCTAATTTGGTCTGTTCCCCCAAAACCAGGACACAGCAACCCCCCCCCCCCACCTTCTCTGGGGCCTTGTAGCTGGTATCACTTATCTCATGTTATGGGACAATACGGTACATACTTCCTCAGTTCTCAGGCTGTGTCCCTTTTGTCTGCCTTGAAGGCTGTGATCTCATGTTATGGGATGCCCCTCTCAGTTCTCAGGCTGTGTCCATCCATTGGCTTTGTTGTGCTTGACAGCCTTCCAGGGCTATATGGGACTCTGTGTGTGAGACCCAGTCTCTTTAGAAATCCAGTTAACCCCCGCTGCCCATCTTGAACCCTTATAATACATATATCTATACCTATAAGCCAATTCCCCAAAAAACAGGCCTTTAAATACTGTTTCTAAGCCAACAACAACTTGTAAGTATTATGTCCTTTGTACCACTGCTGAGCCCCTAGAATCTCAGCACACCATTTCTCTAACCTTTTGGGCATTCCTGTTTACTGCTTACATTTTTGGAACACACAACAACTGAAGCAAAAAGACATAGAGACTTCATAAGGGCTCATTCCTTTTGCCCCCAAATTACATTGTACTTAGCTAGCATAAGGAATATATAAAAATACGTAGATTGAGACAAAACAATAACTATCTACATGCATTTCCCCAACACCATCCTCATTTCTTCCACTCCCCTCATTTCACCGCTATTGAGCGCTCGTTGGTCAAAAAACTTTAGGGGCACTAGGCTCCTTCCTCTTCCTGATTCTAGATTTAGCTTCTCTTCAGCTAAAAGCCAGTGGGTGCATATACACATTCATTAATGTGCTCTAGTTACAGCATTTTAAGTTTAATACCTGTAACGACAGGTACTAACTTAATGCACCATAATCAGCACTAGTGCATCTTAGTGCAGATGCACCTTAGTGCAGCAGCGACAGCATCCACTCCCTCCCCACACCTCCCAGAGAGCAAAAGCAACTCTGGGCAGGATGGGTGTAGGGGTTCTGGGGGCTCTGTCCATTCTGGCGCAGTGATACAACTGAGGCTGACCCTGCTCCGGCCCCCATCTCTAGGCCCCCTGGGTGGTGCGGGGCTGGGGCCAGTGCAGGGAGAAAGTCAGGGCCAGTGTGGCGGTAGGGAGCAGCATATTCATTGGGATGGGGGGCACCAGTGCTAGGCAACAACCCCGGGCATGGGGGAAGGGGTGGCCACACAAACGCAATGGGCCCCAGCCAAATCCCAATCCTGGGCATGGCTTGGGTCACTTCCTCCCCCCTGCCACAGTCCTTTCTGCTCTTGCTGCCCCTTTCCCCACAGACTTTCCTGCCAGGGGAGTGTGCACACATGCTCATTCTCCCCTCCCTCCACAAGTTTTTTTCTCCCTCTGTCTGTGCCTGGAACCTTACAGACAGACAAGCCCACTGTCCCAATTTAAGTACCTGTAAATTATTCAAATTAACATTTTGGTCTAAGACAACTGTGACCTTTTTGAGTTAATTTCCATTTAAGCTTCCTGTGTAAACAATTCTTCCTGAACCTGTTTCGATGGAAGTCACAGCCTGGGACAATTAATGCCCAATGAAACCCATCTCTTTTTTTAGCTTTTGAAAATATGAAGTCTTTCTTTCTCTGTCACTGTTAGCCCCAGGAGGGCTAAATATTTTTTTGTTTTTGTCTTTTGTTTTTAATATTTTTATAATAAATTTATAAAAAGAAGCAAGCAACACTTTTTAAACTTTTTATAAAAATGTATTAGGGGAAAAAGGGGGTGACTATACAACAAAGGATGGCCCACACAGGTTCCCAGGTAGAAAAGACACAGCCTGGGGATGCATCCTGCCCCATAAGTTCTGCCATAACATCTTAAAACAAAAACATTCAGTACTACATCAAGCTTCCAAGGCACTTGCTAGTTTCCTAGGAAGGTTGGGGGGGCAGTGTCACAGTATGACGATGAAATGGCCAGCCTCAATGCTGCAGAGCAGCCCCTGAATGGTCTGGCTTGCCTGGAAGGTGGGTACTGTCTACTGGAGGTCCACATGTTCAAATTCCAGTGACAGGTGCACCTGTACCAAGAATGAAAGAATCACAGGGCATTGTTAGAACTGGCCCCAGCAAGCCAATTCCTTCAGCATTTGAGGGTGCCCATCTTGGCCTGACAAAGCAGAAAGTTGGCCAGGTAGATGAAACCCCCCTCAGTCACCCAGCATGGAAAAGAAAACAAATAGGTAGTCTCCAAGAGGTCCAAGTCCAGTGCCTCAAAAAAGGTACCAGGGGCAGCAAAGGACAGTGGAAGCTGGGGGCACCCCCAAAAAGCATGGAATAAATCCTCTTCTACCTCCCTCAGGCAAAAGGGACAGGCTCCCAAAACAGCCAGATCCATGTAGCAGATGAGAGTGCTGGTGGGCAGTATCCCATGCAGCAACCACTACTGGAGATCTCTGGTCTGTTTGGCAATGGGTAGTTTAAAAAGTGTGCACCACATGGGGCAAGCCAGTGCAAATGATGGTGCTACTAAATGCCACCCTCATGTCATGTCAGGACAAGTGGTGAGGACACAAACATGGTAGACATGAACCACCCAATTGTACATGGGCTTCTTGGGGAGCATGTCAAAACAAACCCCAGCATCACTGTCAGGAGATATGGGAGGAGTCAATAAAGTGCTAGAGCTATCACTTGGGTTGCTGTCCACAGACTGTGATGCAAGAGTTTGGACAAAATAATGCAGCTTCCATGCAAGATTGGCAGGCAATGCTTGGTGATGTACAAGCAGTCAAGGCGTGCCAGGACAATGCTACCAGTGGTCATTTTCAGCCAAGTGTATGGCCTTATGTCAGTGTGGAAATGGTGACAGATGTCAATGAGGCCCACTGACTCCAAAGCTGTCCACAGCTGCCAGGCTGAGGATGGATGGGGTTCTCACCTGTTTTGGTCAAGCCACTCATTGACTGCAAAATTAAAGTCCCCACCCAGGAGAAGACCTTAACCATCAGCTACACTCTGCATAAAGTCAGCCAGGTCTCAAAGCCAGGGTCACATTAATGCCTAACAGTAGGCACATAGGTGTGAATTAGGAGGTGGCAATGTGACCCAAAAAAGATATGAACAGTTAGCAAGCATCCAGGGACAACCTTCTGGGCTACTGTCAAGTCAAGCATCAGCTGTGGAGACAAGAGGATCACAAACCCAGTGCTGAGGGAGGTGCCATGACTCAGAAACATATGGCCCCTCCAGGTGGCTTGCCAGTCAGCTTAATTAGCTGTGTCAATGTGTGTTTCTTGCAGAAAGACAACATCCATCTTTTTCTGGAGCAGGAAATCAAAGAAACCTTACTATTTCACAGGGTCTCTAAAGCCACTGGCACTTAGAGAACCAAAGGTCATAGCAGCCATATTTGAAGTATATAGGAAGCGGAGCATGTAAAGACAAAACAACAGACAAAAACAGGGGAGCTGAGAAATATTATGGGGAGTGAATTCACCCAGGCAGCATAAAGGAAGTTTTTGCAGCCTGCAAGTGCCCCCACTGCAGTGACACACTCCTATGCTCTGATGGAGGGAGGGACATGAAGCCAGAGACCAAAACTCTTGTCCAAAGGGTCAGAAGCCCAGCATGGTCCACTGGGAGCAGCCTTCAGCCATTCCAGCAAAAAAGGGTTAATCCTGCCAGGAAGCAGAGGGGTGGAGGATGGGCACCCCTCCAGCCAGCAGGGAGCACAGAAGCTGCAAAAACATACAAACAAGTACCACAGCAGAAAACAAAGGTAAGCAAAGAGAGGAAAGAGAAAGCAGGAAAGAGATGGGAAAAGAAGAAGCAAAGATCAGCAGCTGGGGGGGAGGGGACACAAAATAAAACCAGAGGAAGTGGGGAAGGAAGGAATAGTGGAGGGTAGTTTACTGCAGGAGAAGTGGCTTGGAAAAGGTGAAAAGAGGTAATAAAATTAATGCACATTGGTGGACTATGATAAAAAAGGGATCAGACTGTCTGGGGGAGGAAAAACAAAGTAAAAGAAGAAGAAGAGGCTCACAGAACAGGCCCAAGCTACCTGAGCTCAGAGGGAACACACCTGTCAGTGGCCATTTTGAAAAAAGACAGACTGACAGATAGACTTTTTAAACTTTTTATAAAAGTTTATTAAGGGCAAAAGGGGGTAACAATCCAAAAAAAAAAAAACACTGCCCATAGAGAGGCCCAGGTAAAACAGACAAAGCTGAAGGCTTTGGCCTGCAACCCCTGCCCTCACAATCTAAAAAAACAGAAACAGCTAGTACAACAACCCATGCAGACCCCTGCCAGTACCCCAGGAAGGGGAAAGCAGTATTATAATTCAAGGACTAAACACGTGCCCTCAATGCTGCAGAGTAGCCCCTGAATGGCACAACATGCCTGGAAGGTGGCTACTGTCCACTGGAGGACTGCATGTTCAAATTCCAGTGTCAGGGATGCCCAGACCAAGAATTGAAAGAGTCTGAGGGCATCCTCAAGAGCCAGTGCCATCATAGCCTGACCAAGAAAAAAGTTGGCCAGGCAGATGACACCCCCCTCTGCTGCCCAGTATTGGAAAGAAAGCAAATATGTGGTCTCTGATAGTGCAAATCTAGCACCTCAAACAAGGTGCCAAGGGCAGCAAAGAGCAGCAACAGCCAGGGACACTTGAGGAAGGCATGGAATCAATCCTCTTCTACCTTTTCTGGGCAAAAGGGAAAGGCTGCTGATGCAGTCAGGTCCGTGTGGCAGATGACAGTGCTGGTGGCCAGTATCCCATGCAGGAATTGCTATGGGCAGTCTCCAGTCCATTTGGCAATGACTAACTTATAAAGCATGCACCATGCAGATTGAGCTGATGTGAGCACCAGTGCCACTAGGTGCTGCCTCCACATCATGTCAGGTTGAGTGGTAAGGACGTGAGCATGGTGGACACAAACCACCCATGTGTACAGGACTTTCTGGGGAAGCACATCAAGATGAATCCCAGCATTGCTACCAGGAGGCACAGAAAGAGTGAATAAGGTACCAGGCCCACCACCCAGATTGTTATCCATGGCCAAGACAATGGGCAGTGGTGGAAAGGGCTCTCTGGAGATTTCTCCAGCTGGAATGTCCCACTCAGAGACAGTCCTTAATGGCAGCCACTGCTTCCACTGGGAGGGTGGCCCTTACATCCCCCCAAGAGACAGGCAGCACAGTGGACCAAATGTATGCCCAACTGGGTAGCCAGACCTTCAGCTGACAACCAGTCCAACCGGGCCATATTGAGAAAGTCACCTAGCTGGACTGTACATGACTGGATGAAAGAGTCAGCAAGGCTATCAGATCTGTGGCTCAACAGCCTATGCCACAGGGCTGGATTGTAGACAAGTGGCGCCTGCAGCAACTGTGGAAATTGCAGATGTCTGGCCTGGGGTTGGAGGTGGAAGGCATCTGCCAAGCCCATGCTAGGCTGTGGTAAAAAGGCAGGATGATGCCCCAGTCCAGGAGGGCAGGATCCAGGAGAAAGAGTTCTCGATCAAAACCAAGGTTCGCTACCTGGTGCAGAAATACTGAGACCAGCTGCTGCCAGGGAGGGCAGTCTTCACAATAAAGGAGTTTCTGGAGAGCCTGCAGGTGGAAAGCAGCCACTCTACTTGGCAGGTCAACCAAGCCTTGGCCTCCCTCAGCCGTAGGCAATTAGAGAACAGTTCAAGGGAGTCAATGGCGTCCATCCGAGAAAAACTCCACCAGCAGTCTTTGAAGCTGTTTGAGTAAATCCAGTGAGGGATCCAACATGGCACACTGGTGCCATAATGTTGCAGCTACCAAATTGTTCACAGTGAGGACTTGCCCATAGTAAGAGAGGTTGGGCAAGTGCCAGAGCCACAGGCATGCTTCCACCTCCTCACTGAGGCCTTCCAAATTCTGAGCTGGCTAGACCAATGGGCTGAGGAACATCTCCAGAGCTTTAAGGCCCTTGCGCTGCCGGGCAAGACCCCTGGGCAGGTCTGGGGGGTGTGGGGAGGGATGATTGGGCCATGCACTGAGAAATAGGGCATTGCTCTTAGGCCAGTTAACATGAGCTGAGGAAGCCCACTCATAAGCACACTGACAGTCCACCAGCAACTAGACATCACTCTGGGTGCTGAGGAGAATGGTCACATTGTCTGCATATGCTGTCAGCCTAACCAGCAAGCCACCAACCAAACCAGAGGTCAATGGAAGAACAAGGCCAATCAGTCACTATCGCAGCATGTAAAGCAGGGGCTCAATGGCAGGAGTGTACGGCATTCCCAAGAGGGGTCAGGACTGGCAGATGCCCTTATGTGCCAGAAATGGAGCACAGAGCACACCATTCACTTTCAAAAGGTTGGAGACATTTCAGTACAATACCTGGAGGGTGGAGGTGAAGACCGGTCTGAAGCCAAAGCCCTCTAGGGTCTGAAAAAGGTAGTTGTGGCTAACCCTTTCAAAGGGTGTCGATGTTTAGTCCAAAGAGGTCTGCAGCTGTCACCAGGTCACAAAGTAGGAGCAGATTGTCCTGGATGGTCCTGTCCAGCATATAGTAGCTCTGTTTGGGACTGATGACTAAGGCTATGACAGTATGCAGTCAATTGGCTAAGGCTTTAGCCAGAATCTTGTAGTCAGCACACAGGAGGGATACTGGCTACCAATTCTTAATACAGCTGAGGTCCCCTATCTTTGGTAGCAGGGTGAGAACCACCCAGCAACAGCTAACTGGCAGGATTTTATCAGTGAGGCTCTCATGAAATGTGCAAGAGGCAGGGGGCAAGGAGGGCTAACCGGTTGAGCCCTGGGGCTTTGCACACAGTGAGACTCCCCACCACAATTGTGAGCTCTTCCAGGGGCGGCTCTCACACAAGTTCATCATCCTCCATTGGTCACATCTTGAGAAGACCATCATGTAAACATTTAGCAGACTCCAGGCAGAGAGGTTCAGCTGCAAACAGGTCTTGATAGAAGACTACAGAGTGACAGTGGATCTCAACAGGATCCATGAGTATCCATCCATCCAGAGTCTTGAGATGGTCAAGGATTTTCTTCAGGGCCCATTGCATTTCCACGTTGAAAAAGAACTGGGTCAAGGCAACAGCCTCTGCCAGCTCTTGGCAATGGGCACAAATCCTCCTACCTCAGGCTCCACACTCCACCAGCTCCTGCAGGTGCTTCTTCTGAAGCTTAAGTCTCTCAAGTAATCCTGTGTCTCTGCCAGCATCATGTAGAGCTGCATTGAGCTTTGCTACATCCTCCTCCAACCCCCAGGCATGACAGCAGAGCTCACAGCAGAGCTGTTTGTATTGCTAGCAGAAAGTTCTAATCTGTGCCTTCTCCACATCCCACTATTGCTTCCAGGAAGAAAAGATGGTTCTTGCAGTCTCCCATGTCTGCCAGAAGTAGGCAAAGCATTCACAGAAGTAAGCAAAGCCAAACGAACAGAGGGGAACAGTGAGAGAAGCAAGCATGCAGGACAGGTATAAAATAAGGCCTACAGCTTGCCAGCCAGCACTCCTCTCAACAAGTGCCCAACATTGCCGGCCAGCTTGCTTAGGCAAAAACTATATAGCTGCATCCCTGCAGTGAAGTGCAGTGCCACTGCCGCAGCCTTAGCAAACACCAGAAATGTCTCAGTTTCTGGGAGCCATTTATGTATATGCTGTGGAACCCTTTGGTGGTGCTTCATCTGGTCAAGCAACTCAATAAGGCTTTCAACCAAGTAACCAACACAGGGAGGTTCCTCAGAAGCAGGAACAGGTTCCACTTCCAGGGTGGGAATGCTCCCTATCAAGGTGCCTACCTTAACTGAATTGGAGGACACCACCTCCTGAGACAGGACTTCTGTTAATCTGTCCTCAGAGGCAAAATCAAAATCAGACCCCGAGGAGGAGAAGCTGTACATATCAGACACTAAGAGCCACCAAGCCCCAGGAGGAGCACTTGTCCCCTCACCAGGATCCTCAGCATCAGGTCCTGTGGAAGCAGTATCCTCCAAAGGGGCCTGCAGGGTGGGAATCAGTCCCTGATCTCCTGGGTGGGGTGCTCTCATGAGCCAGGCACTCTTGCTCCTGGAGCTGCTTGCGGCTCCCAGAAAGTCCAACCTCCATGTCAACCTCATCATCCTCAAGGAGTTGAGGGGTGAGGGGAGGGCTGTTGCACTCCACCACCACTTCCTCTACCCCTAGGTCATCCCTGAGTACTACAGCTTCTGGGGAGATGCCGAGGAGGCAGGCGGGGGGTGGGGGCTGCTCACTAACCTCAGCTCCCCTTGAAGGGTTGGGGAGGTCTTGAGGGGATAATAAGGTCTTTTTAGAAGACCTTTTTTTGGGAGGACCTTTCCTTCCCAACAGGAGGGGCCAAATCCTTCCCTGAGCAGAAAGGGAAGCGGGGGGCAGGTCTACCACCACAGAGCTAGGTGATTCCAATGAAATGGGGAGGGACTGAAAGGAAGGCCCTTCCCCACGACCCAACAGGATTGCTGCACCAGAATCAGATGAGCCACCACTGGGTGCAGCTGCAGGTGGATCCACTGTGGCTGGCTTCTTCTTTGAGCACTGGGTAGCCAGGTGGGACCTGCTACCACAGCAAAAACATGAGGTGCCCCCAGTGGTGAGGCAAACCTGCCCATCAAACAGAAAAGAGATGGAGTGGGGCAAACCTCCCTGCTGAGAAGCATAAACAGCTGCCTTTTTAAAGGATAGAACATGCTGGAGCTCAGGGACCTCGCTGCCAAGCAGCAGTCTATGGACTGGCCCTGTAACCATGCCACAAGGGTGCAGGGAGTTAGTGAGGCCATCATTTGTGAGAAATGGAGGCATGTTCAAGGCTATCACATGAATGGCTGGTGTGTCTAGGGGTGCTGCAGGGCAAAAAACACCCCCAACAGACACACCTGCTACCACAACCTCAAGCGCTAAAGCAGGGGAGGTGAGGAAGACAGTGGGGACTGAACTCATTTGGGCAGCATAGAGGACATGTTTACAGCCTATGAGTACCTCCTCCGCTCCAATGGAGGGAGGGACACAAAGCCAGAGACCAAAGCTCTGGTCCAGAAGGGCTGAAGCCCCAGCAGTGAACCATTGGGAGCTGCCTTCAGCCATTCCAGGAAAAAAAAATGATTAACCCTGCAAGGAACCAGAGAGGTGGGGGATGATGCAGGGAACAAAGAAGCTGGAAACAAACAAACCAATCAACTCCAGGAGAGAGGAGAAAGATAAGCAATGTGGCAGGGAAGGGAAGGGAAAACGATAAACAGCAGAGCAGCTGCAGGGAGAGGGAGGGAAAACAAAACACAACCTGAGGGGAGGGGAGGGAAAGGGGAAGGTGGTTACTGCAGGAGAAAGGGCTGAGAAAAGGGTGGGGAAAGGCAAGGAAAAAGTAATGAAAAATTACTACAATTGGAACTACAATGAGAAATGGGTCAGACTGTCTAGGGGAGGGAAACCAAAACAAGTGAAGGAGAAAGGCTCACAAAATAAGAAAAAGCTCTCAGAACTCTGAGCAAACACTTCTGTCAGTGGCCATTTTGAAAGAGAGAAAGATATCCCTCTTTCTCCTGCATCCACTTTTCTCACTTTCTGTAGAAGCGGCTGTTGACAGACTTTGTCTTTTCAAATCTGAAGATTCTTGGCTCTGGATCATCTTTTGCAGGTGATCAAAATTTCCCACCAGATGATAATCAATTTCCAGCCACTTAGCCAAATCCGTTTTATTAGATTGGCACATTACATACAATTCATGCATTATATTTCCCTTTTCAAAAATAAACTGTCATAGTGTACTCATCCTCTTCAGACATGGCTATATTACACATACATTAGTCCATTGAATGCCTGTTTTCCACTGAGTCTAATATATTTCAGAAAAAAATATATATATTATGGGCATTCTCCATATTTTGGTTTTTTCCCCCTTAGATTTGATTTTACCCATAAATCAAGGTTTTCTAAGTCAGTATTAAGATTTGAGTTCCTATGTAGAAATAAATGCGTACTGGAAGGTAGGAATGAAGCCAGGCAAAGAAAGAAAGGAATGAACATAGAGACAGAAACCAAAAAAGAATGCCAGAGGTTCTCCTAGCTTGGCTCTATCAATTGAGGTTGTAACAAGGACAGAGAAAGAACAGATAGTCAAATCACAATCAAAGATAAACAGCATGAAAACTATTTCCTGTCCTACCTAAATCACTCTTCCTCTTCCCCCCATTCTCAGCAGAAAGTACTAGCATAATCATTAACACAATGAATAGAAAAATGCTACAAATCTTTTGGTGGCTTGCCCATTTAGGGGAGTTTGAGTAATTGGTTAAAATAGTTTGACCGGTTATTCAAAATAGAAAAAAAATAGGCAAAAGTACACTCTAGTTTGTTTAGATTTTTGCAGAATAGAAGCTGTTCATATTATTTATTCAGTACAGTGCTAGGTGACAGAAAATGATGCTTGAATTTGCAAACTAAGGAAAGTTGTGTGGTACTCTGGGCAGATATCAAAGGAATATCCAGGTTCTGCAAGAAGTGGTATTTCACAAAGTTGACATATTTCTAAGTCCTTCTGGCCGAAGTGAAGCTAAACTGGCACCCCTCAGCCCCCTATAAAACAAACAAACACATTTTTTAAGAGAAAATAATTCTTCCAGTTCATTCCAGCTTCCTCCATAGTTCATAAATGAGGAAAGTTTTGATTTCCTTAAGGGTTGCCTTGTGGTCTCCAGCTCCTTCTTATATGTTAGAAAATGTAATCACTTGTGTCTAGAATTTTGTGACTGAGCTTGTATTTATGAAGCTTTCCATGAGTATCACTCTTATCCAACTTTATTTTTTAAGTTTTTTCTGACAGCTCAGGGGAAGCTTCAGCATATCCTAGAGGTTTGATACTCATTATTGGTGCTAATTTATTTATTACCTCTGTCTCCTAGACCCTACAGATATCCAGGCTCATAGGTATGTTGAAAATGTCAGTGAATCCACCATGAATGGCCTCAAAGGATGTGGAAACAGAAAAGCATTGCTGTTCATGGATTGCCATGGATACCCACAAGGACCTGCTGTTCACAGATATCTAGTCGTCAAAAGCTCAGCAAATCAGATCAGATACCCACAGTTGAAATTGATGGTGAGTATCTGATTCAAAGTAGGTTTCCTTCTAAGTTGTTACTGTCATATTGAATTAAATCACATTATGCTGTGTCACATCAGTATACAAGATACTACATAAGCAACATAACCTAACATAACAGAGAAAATTTAAGGGACACTATACTCGTTACCAGATCAGATTACCTGTAATACATAGTATTCAAATGAACGATTCTAATGCTTTTTCCTACATTTTAAATGTCTGTCATGATCTTTTATAAGGGAGCACTGAGTATTCATAGACATCCTATTTATATTATTTGTTTGACACGTGCTGTGTCTGATAAATGAACAAATTCTAATGCTTTAGTTCTCTTTTCATCAACATCTTCTCTCTCCATCTTTTGTTCTGTGATGTATTCATTTATGAAGGTGAAATTTTAAAACTACGTTTCATGAACAGAGAATGCACCATGAAATTTTATGTAACATGACACTGCATATTTCTTGGTTTCTGTATTTACTGATAAACTCAGCATGCTTAAAAAGGCATTTAAACATGATCTATCAGTCAGTCAGAGATGCTGAGAGCTCAGCAGAGGTAGACAACTAAACTTCTGGGGAAGGCAAAGTGTCCTATTGCTCAACTGAAATGCTTCTGAGAACAAACTATGAGTGCTTGATGGACTCAAAAGCAAGCTGTCCACAAGAAAATAATGACAGTAACTTGCAACCCTGAGAGAAGCTGAAAATGAGGGGCAAAAGAGAAAAAAGACAAATTCACTCCCAAACTTAAGAACTCTCAAAAGAATGACAGCATGCAAGAACTAGATTTAATAAGTGGAAGATGAATAGGGATGAGGTGGCAGGCAAAAAGATGGAAACACGTATACTACAATGTTACAAAGAATTAAGGTAGACTTTAAATTTAAGAATCCTTAGCAAAAGTACATAGGGTCTTTTCCAAGTTTGACAAACCCTATTTTAACATCAGACAATACTATTGAGTTATATAAATTTGTTAAAGTTTTGGAGGTCAGGTTTGAAGGACATTAGACTTTACATGTTAGATTGCTGGGCCTGTACTTAAATAAGTGGGAATCTTCTGTGAAGAAGTGCTCACTGATATGAGTAAGGGATAAACATTCTAGCTTTAGAAATATTTCAAGGGCATTATGGTTAATGCAAAACACTATCTAGCTGTCCATTGATCCTTCCAACCAGGTACTGATATGTCTTGACACTATAGTATCATACTGGTGAAGTGGTCTGCCTACCATATTATGATATTTCTCTCTCTCTCTCCCACCCCCTTTTCCTTTTCCTTACCTCCAGCAGACTTAGATTTTTGATGGAAGTATTTATTCATTTTGGGTTTTCGATTAAAATGGGAAAATACAATTACTATTTAGAGAAGGCCTGGGCAACGAGGTATGCTTTCACTTAGTTTTGTGGCAAGGAGTTGTTCTACTACATTTCTGTCTCCCTAGCATGGAACTGCTGAAGGCTTGTCTAATCTATCTCACTTTTAACAAAGCCTTGTGGCTGTTGCCTTATAGGGCTAATGTGTTCTTCATTGTTAAACCATTGGGTATCAAATATTAATTGGCACAGAGATTGGCATCCAAAAATATCCTCCCCCAAGTCTGTACCACTGGTCAAGTCATGTTAATCCTTCCTATTTCCAGTGCCCAAATATGTAATTATTTTATACAATATGACCAGCTTCAGTAAGAGGGATCCATACCTACCCAGCCCAGACAATCACTGGGTAGGTAATTATGTCATTCACTTGGGAGATGTGGGTTCAGTCTCCACAGACAGGAGGGAAATTGTCCCACGGCTCCCAAGTCCTTGATTGGCTATTGGATAAAAGGTATCTTCCTTCCATGCCCCACCCTCCAACCCCACCTGCCCCTTGCCATTTCTGAAGTAGAAGTGCCTACATTTATGAGAGATTGAGGATTGTGAATGCTAAGAACAAAGTGAGACCCCCCTAAATCCTAGGGACACTTCTCTTTCCTAAATTCCTGAGAGGTGTAAGATTTAACACAACTCCATCCTCAGAATTTCTAACTGAATGGCTTAACCCTAATCATGGTGCTGGCTTTTGTAGAACCCTTTTTGGGCACATCATTATTTCAAGTCACTATATAAGGAGTATTCCCATGCTGAGTTAGTGAGTATTCCACCACATAGTTAGATGTCTGCCAGTTATGCATTGAAATAACCAAGTACATGTAAGCATTTAAGGTGATATTCACAAAGTAATATAGATATGATGATACTAAGTGCACCTACATATGCAAATTTAAGGTGCTTTACCTCAATCTAAGGCACATTAAGGGCATATGCTTATATGTGCATTCTCTAAATGCACTTTAAAAATGGTTATTTTAGACTATTTGACTAACTTTAGTTCCATGTCAGTCGACAGACATGGCATTAATCCACATTAACATGTGCATGTGTAGATGTAGGAAATAGGATTAATGGAATTAAGACAATGCACGTTAAATTTAGGTGCACCTAAATGAACATGTAGACATGCCCACTGAGGACTCCCACATCTAAAATTATGGTACCTGGTCATGGGGACTGCTTATGTCTTTTATGTTTCATAGATTCATAGATGTTAGGTCTGGAAGGGACCTCGAAGATCATCAAGTCCAACCCCTTGCCTCAGGGGCAGGAAGTCAACTGGGGTTAAAGGATCCCAGCAAGATAAATATCCAAACGTTTCTTGAATGAATCCAGTGTAGGTGCCTGCACCACTTCTGGAGGGAGTCTATTCCAGCTTTTGGGGGCTCAGACAGTGAAGAAATTTTTTCTTATGTCCAGTCTAAAATGGTCTTGGAGGAGTTTATGACCATTGGTCCTGGTTTTTCCTTGGGCACTGTGGTGAACAGACATTCTCCCAGATCCTGATATATATTCCTTATGTACTTATAGGCAGCTACCAGGTCCCCCCAACCCTGCACTTTTCCAAGCTGAAGAGTCCCATGGCTCTCAGCATCTCTTCATAAGGCCTATTCTCTTGCCCTCTGATCATGCACATGGCTCTCCTCTGGACTCTCTCAAGTTTCTTGACATCCTTCTTGAATTGTGGAGCCCAGAATTGCATGTAGTACCCCAGGTATGACAAACTGAGACTTACTTGAGAAGCACCTATGGATGCAAACCAGTGTTTGGTTTGCTTTGCCAGCTGTGACATCACATTGGCTCATGTTCATCTTGTTCAATCATGACCCCCAAGTGTCTTTCACCGGTGGTGCTAGCAAGTGTAGCACTGCTGAGCCTACAAGTATGCTATGGTTTGTTTGTTCTTTTCCCCAAGGTGTAATACCATATATGTATCTGTATTAAACATCACCGGGTTTGTATTCACCCACTTACTAAGTTTATCCAAGTCAGCCTGGATCATTAGGATGTCCACACATGTGGACGCTATGTCCTAAAGTTTAGTGTTATCAGTGAACTTAGCCAGTGCGCTTCTGACACCAATGTCCACATTGTTGTTAAAGATGTTAAAGAGAACCAGCCCAAGGACAGAGCCTTGGGGGATGCCACTGGTCATGGTGCGCCATAATGATTTGCTACCATCGACCACTACTATCTGGGTCCCTTTCCCGGTCCAGCTCCTCCCCTTCATTGGCGGGTCTGTAGTAGACCCCTGCTGTCAAATCGCTCTTCTCACAGCCCCCTTGACCCAGAGAACTTCCTGACCTAGAGCACTTCAGCCTGCCCTTCCTCTGACCCCATTTTGCTGGCTTCTGGAGGGGCTGGACGTGTCCAAGTCAGTGGGTCCAGATGCTCTCCACCCCAGGGTGTTGAGGGAGCTAGCAGGGGTTATTGCAGGGCCCTTGGCATGGCTTTACGAGCACTCGTGGTGCTTGGGCCAGATGCCAGATGATTGGAAGATAGCTAACGTGGTCCCCATCTTCAAAAAAGGGAACTATAGGCCTGTCAGTCTTACCTCAATCATAGAGAAACTCTTTGAGAAGATCCTCAAGGAGCACATCTGTGATGGGCCGGCTTCAGGGATGATGCTCAAGGGCAACTAGCAGGGCTTCATTAGGGGCAGGTCACATCAGACCAACTTGATTGCCTTTTATGATCAGGTCACAAAGGCAATGGATGCAGGTGTCGCCATGGACGTAGTCTTTCTAGACTTCAGCAAGGCCTTTGACACCGTCTCCTACCCCATCCTCATTAAAAAACTAGGCTACTGCGGCATTGATGCCTACGCAGATTGGCTCAAGGGCCATACCCAGAGGGTGGTGGTGGATGGGTTATATTCAACCTGGGGGGAAGTGGGCAGCAGAGTCCCCCAGGGCTCAATCCTTGGGCCTGCACTGTTCAATTTCTTCATCAGCAATTTCGATGACGGGGTGAAAAGCAACCTGTTTAAATTCACTGATGATACCAAAATTTGGGGTGATGTGAGCACACTAGTAGGGAGGGAAAGATTGCAGCAAGATCTGGATAGGTTACAGGGGTGGGCTAACATAAACAGGATGCGTTTCAATACTGACAAGTGCAGGGTGCTGCACTTGGGCAGTAGAAATCAGCAGCACACTTATAGAATGGGAAATTCCCTTCTTGAGAGCATGGAGGCAGAAAGGGATCTTGGAGTCATTATTGACTCCAAGATGAACATGGGCCGACGATGCGAGGTTACAGTTGGCAGGGCTAACCAGACCTTGTCATGCATCCACAGGTGCATCTCGAGTAGAGCCAAGGAGGTGATCCTTCCCTTCTATGTGATGCTGGTCAGGCCACAGCTGGAGTACTGCGTCCAGTTCTGTGTTCCCCACTTCACGAGGGATGTGGACAACATTGAAAGGGTCCAGAGGAGGGCCTCCCGCATGATCCAGGGACAACAGGGCAGACCCTACAATGAAAGACTACGGGACCTAAACCTGTTCAGCCTTCACAAGAGAAGGATGAGGGGGGACCTGGTGACTGTCTATAAACTCACTAGGGGGGACCAGAAGGGTTTGGGGGAGACACTGTTTCCCCTAGCGCCCCCTGGCATAACAAGGAATAATGGACACAAATTATTGGAGAGTAGGTTTAGATTAGACATCCACAAGAACTACTTCACAGTTAGGGCTGCTAGGATCTGGAACCAACTTCCAAGGGAAGTGATGCTGGCTCCTACCCTCGGGGTCTTTAAGAAGAAGCTTGATGCCTGGCTGGAGTAATTTGAGCCCAGTTTTTCTCCCGCCCAGGCAAGGGGTCAGACTTGAAGATCTACAAGGTCCCTTCCAACCCTAATTCTATGATTCTATGATTCTATGATTGGCCTTCTTCCAGTCTTCAGGTACTGAACCTGAGCACCATAAGTTTTCAAATATTTTTGCCAATGGTTGGGCTATGACACCTGCCAGTTGTTTGAGTACCCTAGGGTGTAATCTGTCAGGACTATATTAAAAGAGTCATTAGATAAGGATACCTGGGAGGAGGGACTATCCGCTTGGAGTGCCTTAGTCACTTAGCTATAGGGACATAGTTTACTTGCTTCTCTCTGGTCACATGCAAAAATGGAGAGTTGAACTCTCTCAAGCTAAGAGAAGCATAGAATCTAAGAGTCCCATTTCCTGGGTAGGTTCTCTACCCACTATGTTATTATACAAAAGCTAGGCTTCTCCTTTTGTTGTGGTTTGGAATGAAAGCATCCGTGCATGCAGAACTTAATGCTATTCATCGACATTAGGGGTGTGGAGAGCATACCTAAAGCCTAGGCCTTATTGGATATTAAGTTTATGAACCCCAAATGGGAATGAGAGACATCTAAATCTCAGACAACATGGTGATACATGTGAGTATGCTCTGCAACTGAATTTTAGGGGCCTAAAAAGCTTTTCTGGGAATAAAAATACAGGCATTTTAGCAATCTCTGTCACCTAGGAGCTGAGGTGTGTTTTGCTTTTTGAGCTTAGGCTAAATTCCATATAAGTCCCATTTTAAGCACTTTTGTGATTTTCAGTTTAGGACTCAAAATCCCACTGGCTTTGAACATGATTTAAATTCCGAAGTGACTTTCAAAAATAGGGCTTAGGCCTCCTAGCCATAGACACATTTCTGAAAATATTACTTTAGTGGTTGACTCATTACCTGGGAGAAATAAAGGAAAAGAAAGATAAGTAGCTTTGCTCTTCCTTTGAAAGAAACAGTCACTAAATGTGTAACAGTAGCAATTAGTACATGGAAAAATGCCTAATCACAAAATTAGTTTAACATAATAGTAACATTTTAAAATGTATTCTTACTGTGAAAATAAATCAAGTGTGCATTTTGTATAAATCATGGTATCTTCCTTTTATATCCAGCTGGCAAAATGGAAACCAGTTTGTTGTGTTTTCCTCATTTGTATCAGGTTTTAAGTTTGGGCTGAAATAAAAATTTACAAACTGTTCAAAGACTTTACTATTTTCAACATTTTTATTCAAGCCAACTAGTCTGCCTGTGTAATATAAACTAGGTACTGCAGACCTGATTATCATCTCAGGGAAAAGAATGGCATTAAATATAGGTACATGTATATACAGGGAATTTAATAGTGGATCCTTAGGATACTGATTGGGATTTTTAAATGTTGCTTTAGACTCTAGATACAGAGCCATTAAATAATAATGAAAATATTATATAAAAGATAAAAAATGCTTTGGGTGGTTAGCAAATACCTTTCAAGCTCCTGTTTCATTCAGGCTTTATGGTTAGCAGGAGCCCCCTCATCCTATAATGCACAAGGATTTTCTTGAGGCTTTTCCTTTCAAGCTTAGTAAGTTAAAGGCAAAACTATGAAAAAGTTGAGGCGGGGGGGTTAAGAGAAAAGCTAAATATGCATGAATTTGTTAACATAGATTTCAGATGCATGAAGGGAAACCTTACATAAATTTCATTAAAAATATCTTGGAGGTGATGGAAGCATTAAAAATGAAAGAAATGTGCTGGGCTGCACAAAAGTTAGTTGGAAGATGGAAAAATCCAGGGCTACTTGCCAAGCTGTTAAGAGCACAAGTACTGAAGTGATTGCAACTGTCATTAACTATTGAAAGGTCTGAATGGCAAGCATCTGACTCCAAGCTAAACCTATATTCACATTTTCAAAGACTATTAGTAATTCAATAGCAAGAAGTAAACTAATAACGAGTGCTACTTAAGAAAAGAAATGAAAATGTATCACAAATTAGCTTTCATAAGGGAGGTTCTACAGTGGGGAAGATCTCAACTCCAGCTATCTCTCAAAATGGGTGTAACTTTATGTCCTTTTATGAGAAGGCATATACTGAAGGCATATAGTGTTATTGTTAGAACACCTTACTTTGAATCAGATTCAGTCTCTTTTTCCACCATAGATTTATTGTATAACCTTGAGCATGGCATTCAATTTCTTTGTGCTTCCATTCTGTATTAATATAATGGGATAATTCATAGATGGTAAAGCCAAAAGGGATCATTGTGACCATGTGGTGTGATGTTCTGTTTAAAACAAAGGACATAGGACTTCCTTGAGTTAATCTATGTTCAAACTGGAGCATACATTTTAGAAAAAAAACAGCCATTTGTATTAATTAATATGCTAACAAAGAAGAATCCACCGTAGCTGCTGGTAAGCTGTTCCAATGGTCAATGGCTTCACTGTTTAAAATGTACATCTTTTTTCTAAGTGGAATGATGAAAATACTTCCATTGTCTATCGAGACCCTACTCAGGCAAAAACTGCAAAATCATGGAGCTTAAAGTTAGAAGGCCACCATTAGATCATATGGTCTGATTTCCTATATATCCATGTGCTTAACTCAATAAATCATGAGTAGTTCCCTTTTCAGATGCATGTAAAACTCTTAACAGCCTGAGCCCCATTTTCAAGAATGATTTAGGCACTGAGTCCCAGATCCCTAAAAGCATTTAGGTGCCCAGCTTTCACTGATCCCAGTGAAAATTAAAGATCTTATACTTTGGAGCATTTAGATGTTAGAGCTAAGTACAGACAGTCAAAAAGCCCAAGATTGAATCAATTCATTCTTTGCAGGTTAATCTAACCTACTTAGATTGAACCAATAAGCAAGTGAACTTAACATTGACTTCTAATTCCAGAAATGCAGTCACATGCCTGCAGTGGCCAATGCCAGATACCGGGGGGGGTGCTAGAACATACTTCCCTGTTTGTCTGGAGCAGACAACTTGGGTCAAAGCTAGCACACCTACTTTGCAAGGGGGACTTTGCAGGGGAAGCACAAAGCATCCTGGGATGCTGGGGGACTGAGAGTTGACTTGAATCTGGAGGGGATCTAGGACAGAAGTTCAATAAACTGATTTACCTAATTCACTTAAGTCTAATACTACATCCATCCAGGTTTATCTTAAACCAGTTTCACCCATTTTGAAAGCAGTTTATATGCACTGAACTTCTGTTGTGTTACAGATTTGAAATGGTTCAAAGCTGTGTGGCCTGAGTGTAGCTCAGCTGAGCATGCTTGGTAGATGTGTGCATGCGCTACAAAAAAAAATGTATGTGCATGTTAGTTTCATAGATTTCATAGACATCAGGGCTGGAAGGGACCTCGGGAGATCATCGAGTCCAGCCCCCTGCCCAAAGGGCAGGAAGTCAGCTGGGGTCACAGGATCCCAGCAAGATAAGCATCCAATTTACTCTTGAAGGTGTTCACTGTAGGTGCTTGAACCACCTCCGCTGGCAGACTGTTCCAGACCTTGGGGGCTCGGACAGTAAAGAAATTCTTCCCTATGTCCAGCCTGAAAGGGTCTTGCAGGAGTTTGTGACCGTTCGACCTAGTCATCCCTTGGGGTGTTCTGGTGAACAAACATTCCCCCAGATCCTGGTGGTCACCCCTGATAAACTTATAGGTGGCCATCAGATCACCCCTAAGCCTGCGCTTTTCCAGGCTAAAGAGTCCCATGGCTCTCAGCCTGTCATCGTAAGATCTGTTTTCCTGACCTCTGATCATGCGCGTGGCTCTCCTCTGGACTCTCTCAAGCTTCTCCACATCCTTTTTGAATTGTGGAGCCCAAAACTGGATGCAGTACTCCAGCTGCGGCCTCACCAAGGCCGAGTACAAGGGGAGAATGACATCCCAGGATTTGCTCGAGAAGCACCTATGGATGCAAGCCAGCGTTTTGGTCGCTTTATTAGCCACAGCATCGCATTGCAGGTTCATGTTCATCTTGTGGTCAATGATGACCCCCAAGTCTCTTTCTTCTGTAGTGCTATCCAATGTAACACTGCTGAGCCTATAAGGATGCTGCAGGTTTTTCCTCCTAAGGTGGAGAACCTTGCATTTTTCAGTGTTAAACACCATCAAGTTCTCGTCCGCCCATTTGCTGAGCTTGTCCAGGTCAGCCTGGATCACCCGCCTGTCCTCTGGCATGGATGCTTTGCCCCAAAGTTTGGTGTCATCGGCAAACTTGGCCAGTCCACTTCTGACTCCAATGTCCACATCATTAATGAAGATGTTGAACAAGATGGGTCCCAGGACAGAGCCTTGAGGGACCCCACTGGTCACAGGGCACCACGATGAGAGACTGCCATCAATTACAACCCCCTGGGTCCGACCACGGAGCCAATTTCCCAGCCAGCGTATCGTGGTGGAGCCAAGGCCACAACTGGGCAGTTTGGCCAAGAGGTGATCATGGGATACCAGATCAAAAGCTTTTTTGAAGTCAAGATATATGACATCAATCTCTTCTCCCTCGTCCAGGTGATAGGTCACCTGGTCATAGAAGGAAATGAGATTGGTCAAACAAGGCCTACCCACAACAAACCCATGCTGGCTGTCCCTTAGAATGTTAGCCTGGGCCAGTCCCTCAAGGATGGCCTCCTTAATAAACTTTTCTAAGATCTTCCCCAGGATAGAAGTGAGGCTAATGTGCCTGTAGTTAGCTGGATCCACTCTCCTCCCTTTCTTGAAGATCGGCACCACATTGGCCTCCTTCCAGTCTTTGGGCACTACACCAGAGTGCCAGGAGTTTTCAAAGATCTGTGCCAGGGGCTGGGCTATGACGCTCGTCAGCTCCTTGAGTACCCTGGGGTGCAGATTGTCAGGGCCAGCTGACTTGAAGGTATCCAGCTTCTCAAGATGTTCCTTCACGAGATCAGCATTTATGGAGGGTAGGGGATCCCCCTCACCCAGATCTCCCTGTCCCATAGCAGGCACTGGCGTTCCATGGGACTGATGAAAGACTGATGCAAAGTACCTATTTAATAGTTGTTCACACCTTAATTAATTCTTGTAATATAAATGGGAATTTTCAAAATGGATCCTGTTTTTTTTCTAGTGCTGATTTTTCTTAGTGTGAAAACTGAGCTGGTTCTGTACAGGCAAGAGAAGGTCAAAGTGGAATTTCAAATTGCAGGACCCCAAATGCCACCCTTCTGGAAGGTAGCACTTATTCACTCTGGGGAGACCTTAGAAAGAAGAAAAGTTTATACAGACATCTGTGGAAAGACATCAGAATTAAACAGTCCAAACAATTGGCTGAAGTTGAAGGTTGCCTAGTTGAGTCTGTTATTTTTAGTGGTTTATTTTGCAGACTACTATGCTCTGCAAATAGAGCAGAACAAATGAATCTATTGGTTGTTAAGGGGAGAAGTTACTGGGGGGAAAAAAGAATGTGACTGATGGAACCATTTTAAAGCACAAGTTGGGTAAAGGTTAATTAAATATATGTGGCAGATGCTGAGAAAAGGTAATGGAGTCTGGTGGCAGGGAGACAACATAAATAAATGTGGATATGGAGGCAGACCTATTCAGTATTTCTTCTACACCTTAGACCACCCTATGGATGATTGGCATTAGCTTGGTCTTCAGCACTAATAGTATTGTTCCTTGTCTTTTTCTTCTTTAAAATCATAAACTGCTTCTGGGACCTAGTGGTTCTTCTATTGATATTGATTAAATGGTAATTTTCTCAGCAGACAGAATTTAAAAAGGGGATAGGGATCAGGAATTGTCTGTCATGAAACATCATATCATCTGTCAGCCACGTGCTGCCTTAGGAAATGGGCAAGCTGTTAGCCTATTACTAATTTTAGTGCATTTTTATTCAACTTGGTTTGTTTTCTTGGGTCATTAATTAAAGTTATTTGTTGTGACTCAAAAATGTATATCCCTCCATCATTCTGAATATAGTAGTTATACTTTGGGGTTTTGTACACTAGAATCAAAGTGTCACCATCACTAGTGCAATTGCTTTACATACAGATGTACTAGGGAGAAGAGACTATTTCTGAATATTTTTAGAGAGTTGACCTGGCAATGCTCTTGAGCTCCTATTCATATGTTCTAAATATTCTGAAACAAACTAATATTTCAGGGGCAGTGTTTCATCATTAGTTATCTGTCCAGACAGTGTTTTTGTAAAATATATGAATTCTATGAAGACTAAATAGTTTATTTAAATATCATGCTAAAATGTACACTCTTTAGTACCAGTGTGTGATGGCCAGAACCAAAGAAATTAATAAGCAATAAATATGTGCTTCTTGGAGGCATTTGGAACTTTGTCTAATATGAAGCTTGCATTTTTGTAACCAGCAAATGTAACTTGTAACTGTTTGTGGAACTGACTAGGCCTCAAAGACGAAGCTATAGCTGTGAAATTAGCTGACCTAATAGTTCTTTCTCAATCGGAATTTAGCCTTGATGATGATAAAAACTGGATTCAACTGCGTAGATTGTCCTTTCTTAAAATGTACTGGATATCTCAAAAAAGCATAGTCAGAGAGTTCTGAAGGGGCTGGATTTAGGCGGGTAATGTTAATTTCAAACCTGAAGATGCTGTGTTGCAATTTACTTATTGGATAAATCCAAGCTTGGGCAGTAACTTATTATAATAATTTCTAACACTTTTTAACCTCATAGGATAACAGCTTTAAAGCAATATTATGAATGGCTACATAACTAAAAAACATAGCATAATTAGAATATAAAAGAACACACGTCATAGTAACCCTCGGGAAAGATGGAACAGAAGGGTCATTGCTGTCCCATACCCCGATGGATCTCTCTTACTCCCTGTGAGAGCGAGGACCAGATCCTGACTGAGGGGCTTCCACCGGTATCCTTCGGGCAGCCCAGTTCAGAGATGTCTGACTTCGCTGATTCAACTTGACATGCATCTTTTAACAGAGGGACTATCGATAAGTTGCTAACCAAGTGGGAACTCTTGGTTAATTTCTTTATCTGTTTTATTATCACTGTCAATTTTAATCTATTATGTTGTCTGCTTATTAGCTTAACCTTTTTATTAACTATTATATATGCAAACTATATCTTGTGTTGTCATAAGTAAAATTCATTCCTTTTTGTAAGTAAAACTTGTCATTTCTTTCCTTTCCAACATCAACTCCTCAATCCCGAACCAAAAAGCCTAGTGGCTAATAAAGTTGCAGTGTTCAGTCAGTCTGCAACTAAATTGATATACTCACAGTGCCCAGCTGGTCTGTGACACCAGTGCTAAGCTGGTAGTAGTGAAATAGACTGTGAAATTGGGATGGTTTAGGTGTAGGGTTTCATATTGTGTTTTTTTTATATTAGTGCCATTTACATCAGCATGAATATGTCATGTGTCCAGACCCAACAGGAAATATTCTAAAAAAATTAGTCAAAGTGTCCCTAAAAGAATGGAATCTGCCACGTGGCATAATTTCTTTCACTTAAAGGCAGAATATGACCTGAACTATTCATCTAAGGCAGGGATGAAAAATGCCGGGAGATAGCTTCCAAACAAGCACAGGGGTCAGTCACAACTGCTGTCCATAGGCTCAGAGGCATAACAGGTCAGCTCTGGGCACTGGGCAGAGCTAGCTGACATGGCATTGGTATACCAGTGGCTATTTTTGCACCCCCCTGTCCCCTAAAAAGGCAATATGTTGAACTGCTGTCCCAGTTATTAATCATCCCCGCCCCACCCCATCCCTCTGTCCCCTGCATCTCCAATTACATTACTGCATGTGTTTTCTTTATCTGCAAGAACATCTTGTTCCTACCATCACCTTTGGGATGGTTTGTACTCTACCCCTTAGGCCAGGGACAAAAAGTGGATCTATTGCTTCTATTCTAGCCAGGAGATTTAGCCCAGACATAGAAAAGAGAGCCTGCTAAACTCTCCTAAAGAATAGAGTATCAATATAATACTTAGTCAAAATTGCTTTTGAATTTCTTTAGCAGCAATGAAATCTTGTTCCAGAGCTCCTTCAAAACAAACAGGTAATTACACAGCCTGGTTTTTAATTAGGAATCAAGGAATAAATTGGACCTGGATGCTTTTATGATAGGTAGTGAAAAGGTTTTTGATACTGTTGAATTGAACAGTTTTACATTTAGGGAAAATTGCTTTGCCTTTTGGAAATAAAAAGAAAAAAACAATTAAAGACAAGTATGTATTATGGTTTCTATTCAGCAAAGTATGCTAGCTTAAATTCATACTTAAATGCCTTGCTTAAATTCAGACTTAAATAAGTTGTTTAATTACATCCAACTGGCAATGTATGAATGGATAAATCTAACTTCCTTCACTTTACAAAGAAGTATCTTCAAAATTATACATTCTCTTTTATCCTGTTTGAGGCTCTGACTTAAGAATGCACTTCTATTCAGCAAATAAATAACTGTTCTACTTAGCATTTGTTTCTTTGAATACAGATGGACTAAGCACATATTTAAATATTTTTTTCTGAGTTAGCATAAGCATCCTAATCTTTTTTTTATATGTGGGGAAATTATGTTTTTGCTAAAAAAATTGTTTTCCTGGAAAGATTATCACACACAAGTTTTTCAAAATGTGAATCATATTTTACTATTCATCAATACCCTGAAACCTATCTCATAAGATGAGCTAAAAGCAGAAACTTATTGAAGTTATTTAACATATACAATGGAGTGAACATTCAAAATTATGTTCATTACTTTGAAGAGAACTTCCAAAGGACTTCAAAAGGATTTAATACCAAAATAAATTATTTGGTTAAAGATCATCCCATGTATAAAAATAATTTGTTTACAACAATGGAAAACTGTAATCTAAAGTTATTTTTTTCCCATTATTCTCCCAATGATAGCATGTGTGTATTAAAGAGTTCCATCCTTTGGGAAAGTGCAATAGTTCAATCTCTACAACTGTTGGGAGATAAACGTTAGGGCCATGAGAAGCTTTGGGTGCTGATTCGATGAGGAGGAGATTCAGTCTGATTTGGCAGCCAAATCTCCAAATCTGAATCAAATCAGGAGACCAATAAAAAGGTCTGAATCAATTGAAAGCTCCTTGAATCAATTTGGAAAAAATTTGGAGAGTTTCAGAGATATTCAGAGATTCGGGCAGTCCCCAATCATTTCTGCAGGGAGCTGGACCTGGACTCCACACTGGCAAGTAGGAGGCAGGGAGGAGGAGAACTAGAGGAGGGGGAGGAAACCACTGGGGGTTCCCTTCCAGGCCCCACTCCATGAATCCTCCTCTAGCCCTTCTGAGTGCCCTCTGACTCCTGCCCACTCTCCCAGACCCATCAATAGCTGCCCTGTCCAGCCCCAGTGTCCAGCTCTTTAAAAAAAAAAAATTAAAAAAGCCCCACACTCACTGGTTCCTGCCTGGTGGGTGGGGTGATTCTCACTTCCCCCCACTGCCCGGCAGGCTCTTTCATAAGCCCCCATCCCCTGCCCACTGTCTCAGCCCCAGCAATGGCTGCCCCACCCAGCCCCAGCATCGCAGCTCTTTAAAAAGGCGGGGGGAAGCTCCGCACTCACTGGCTCAGCCATTGGGGCATCTGGGGGCCTGTGGCAGACCCCACCCCACCCATACAGCACAGGGCAATTCATTTTTGGAGAACTCTCATTCCTGTCCATCTTTATAAAAGCGAGGTCTTTTTACATATCAGCCATCTCTAGACTTTGCAGTGTCATGGCATTTTTCATTTTCTTCTCACTGGGTAGAGATATCTAAAACCCACATACTATCTTTGTCTTCTTTTAAAATCTAGTATGCAACACACTGAGCTCACTACATCTTGGTCCTCAAGAGGTGGCAGAGTAAATGAGTGATCTCGGCTTAGATATGGCATGACTCTTAACTGGGCCAAAGAATAGTTTTGAACTTCAGAATAAAAATTGACTTTGTTTTACAACTCTGTCTAAAGATCTCAATGTTTTGCTTCAACTTGCATATATGTCTGGGAATGTTCTCTCTGTTTATAGATCAATAAACCCACAACAAGGAATTATGGCTTAAAAGGATTTTCTTTCTCTTGTTTCTAGTCATGAGCTTAAAGAATGAAGAGAAGCTGCAGCTATCCTTTTTGAAGCATGTTTAGATGGAAGGGTTATGCATAGCCCAGATAGGGTGTTTTGGCTTTGTATAACTTGACATCACATAATATAAGATACCATGCTTTTTATTAATTGGGTTAAAACCTGTATTTCAATATGGCCTGTATTTCAACAGTTACTTGCAGTCAGTTTGAGTGTAAATCAGTTGTATATATAGAATATTAGGTATTCTTGTGTATATAGAATATTAGGTATTACTAATATGCGGAAATTCCTTCCTATTTATTTCAGAACAAAATAATAAGTGGCTTAAATCTATCTAACTATGTACAGATTTACAGTTAAACATGCAAACTCAGCTGAATAAACCTCAGGCAGAGTAGCAGATTCTTAGACCATGTATAAATAACCAGTGATGTGAAGATCAGATACTGGAAGCCTGGAAAAAGATATAGAATAATTCTGATCAATACTTTTTGATGTAACATAACTTCAGCCAGTATATAAGAGTAGCTGGAATGAATCTTTAAGGCAGAAGGAATGAGGTACTGCATTTGTCCTACAGGGTATTTTTATGTATGGTTACGCTTTAGAGGTGAATGTTGAAGTTTTGAATTAAATTTCAGTTTGCTTGAGTCACCAGAGCAAAAGTAAGTTTGGAATGTATCTAATAGAAGTATGCTCTGTTTGGGGTATTTTGGGGATTTTACCTGTTTACCAAAGCTATTGTAAAAATCTGCACCAAGGCCACTATTAAATCCTAGGCTAATGGAAGACTAGAATAAAAATTATCCCAGAAGCCAAAGCTCTTTGGCTTATTCACTTAAAACCTCCTTAGAATAGCACAAGGAAAGAACAGATGTGAGTCTCCACTCCTTTACATAGATTTCACTCCTTTTAAAATCAACAGAATTAGCCAAGCTTAAAATTGATATGATTGAGTGACAAATAAACTTCTGAGTCTTTAGGATCTCTGTAAACATTTCCTTAAAACATTTTGATGAAGACAGTTTTGACAATGAAAATTCTCTAGCATAACAGAATTATTCACAGGGAATATACACCTCATCTTTGCCCTTTCTCATGGGATGATTCAAAACTATCGAGTGAACTCCCTTGGTGCATCTACATGATATGTTTACTGTGGAGCAGACTCATTAGCTCCATAGTAAATGTCTCACCTCTACATGCATGGCCCTCTTAAGCTGAAGTAAACTAATTATCTCCACAGTGCCCATGTCTACATGAAACATATTCCTACGCAGTAGCACAGTATACAACACAGTAAGCATGTATGTCTACATAAGCATGCTTTTGCTGCACAGTAAAACCCCTTAATCCCACTTTATCTTGCTAGTTGCAAATATAAGTAGCAAATTAAGTGAGATTAGGAAATAAGCAGTAGCACACATGTAGACACAACCACTTCTCCTGGCTCAGGGCTCAGTTGCATCTATGGCAGCCACTGTCACTATGAAAGCCTGAAGACATTTTGTGCCTTGGGGCACACTCACCAGGGAGTCTGAGGGTCCTGTGTCTCCCTGGGCAGGCCACAGCCTACCTGTGCCTGCCTGTCAGCACCCCAGTTCTGCTGCTTGGCACTGCATTGCCACATGGCTGCCAAGGCACTGCCATTGGGTCCAGCAGGGTGCTAAAGGGCGCTGCAGGCTGCTGCAGCTCCTGGCTAGTCCTGTCAAGTCCCAGGGCCATTTGAAAGCAACTTCTGGGCAGCAGGGCCAGTATCTTCTGCCTGCAGCATGCCCACAGCAGCCTGTCCTGCATCTGCAGGTACTGCAGGGCATTGCCTCTGCCATGTGGCTATCAGTCCCATGCCATGCTCTGCACTGGGCATTGCTGACATCTGCCCATGGTTGGTAACACCAGGACAGCAATGTGGGGGCCATGAGAGCTGGCACAGGACCCAGCATGGCATTGTCCTTCTCACCCAGGCCCAGGACCACATGGGTCCACACACCTGTGCTCTCCATCCCAAGGCCCAACTGAAGCCAAGAGAACAAAGGTGACCTTGTGGTGCTGTGGGGTGCCAGTTTGAGTGGGGCAGGTGCTCCAATGCCCACATCTATGAAGCCCTGTAAAGCCAGATGCAGGAGCTAGGGCATGACCAGTCGGTATAGTAGTGCCACATAAAGGTTGGTCTTTGAGGCACTGTGGGTCTCTGTAACTGACCACAATTGTCAGTCCAGCTATGCCCACAAGGTCATACACTTTAAGTGGCAACTGACCAACTTTCTGGTGCCCTAGGATCCAGGTCATACTTATGTAGTTTACACCAGCATGGGCAGCTTGCCCAAGCTCCAACCCTGGCCTGGCACCTCTGGTGACACTTCACCAGAGAAGGGACTCTCAGGTGTGTAGTGGCCCATCTCACCCAGCTCCCCAGCTGTAGTTTACAACAACAGCTTGGGGAGCCCTAGCTGCCTCAATAGCTGGGGCCCCCAGCCATGAACTTCAAGGTGGCGTTTACGTATCAGCTGGATGCACAGTTCGCCTTGTATATATTCTTGGCACTGGGAAATTTGGGTAATTTATGTTGAAATCATCTTACTTGCTTTGCCTACATTGTTTTTATATCCTATCACTGTGCATCACAAACTAACTTATTATCAACTGTAGGTGTTGTGGTAGGTCTGAAGGTTGTACTCCCCCAGAGCAGGGTACTGGGGCTCTGTTGTAAATCCAGTGCCCACAACACTCAATGAACAATGAACCAATGAGTGATTAATCTTGTGCAATGATTTTAAAATTATGTCACTAGCTAAGTATATTATCACTTTCAAGCCTGTCAGAGTAGTTATTTGGGTAGAAGTTCCCTGCAGTTGGTCTCATCTGTTTGTGTCTTGAAGAGCATTCTCCCTTGATCTAGCCCTTGCCATGAAGTTAATGTCTCACGTTTCTTATAAGCGAAGTTATTTTTTTAGCTTACTTCCAGTCTTTAAAACACTATTATTTCAAAAACAACAGAACACAGAAGCTTATCAAAAGTTCAAATACAATAGATGACTGAGTTATAAACAAGAGAGAAGGAATAAGGATAAAGAAAAACGTGCCTAAACAATTTGGTGCTGTGGTAGACTGTACTGAGGCCGTAGGGGAGAAGGAACCTCACGGGGGCACACTGCCATGTTGTGCAGGGGCCCCAGTACCAGGAAAGATGCACTTGAAGACACACAGTCTCACAAATACCCATGTCATGAATTTTGCCTGCCTGAAGCCAGAGCTGCAGGGCCCCAGAACCCAGACTCCCCTTGCAGCTATCTCCTTGACAGCTGGCAGGCTTTGTGGCTGCAGCAGGCCCTAGCAGGCCTGCAGTTTTCACCCTGCTGCAGCTTAACATGCACACACACAGTGTCACTTATGTCATGAGTTTTGCTTGTCAGCAGTTTGAGATGCAGTTTCCCAGAAACCCCTGCACCTATCTCCTTGAAGCTTGGCAGGCTTTGTGGCCTCAGCAAGAGCTACCATCCCTGCAGTTTTCACCCCACTGTAGCTTAACACACACTTGTGATATGAGTTTTGCTTTTAGAATTTTGAGGTGCAGTTTCCCAGAAACCCCCGCTCCTATCACTTGAAGGGCTACCACCCCTGCAAGCTTCATCTGAATCAGCCATAAAACAACAAAGTTATAATATTTCACTGATTCCCCATTATACCGTATGGCTGAAACTTTGAATCACCCTGAATTGGCTCCAAATCGGCTCCAAATCATTTCGGACCAATTGAATTGGAAAAGCGATTCAAATCTCTGAATCAAATTGGCTGAATCCAAATTGGCTGAATCTGAATCTAAATCAAATACTTGCATATTCGCACAGACCTACTGGACAACGTTCTCGTAAAGGGTCTTATAAAACTACTGACAAAAAAAAGAAGTATGTGGGTCCAAGGAAGAAGTCAACTTGGCAAAAAAGGTCCAAAACAAGCCACTCAGCATAAACAATAAAAGGATGAGCAGGGGAAGTTTATATAGTTAGTAAGACAATAAGAAAATATAAAACAAATCCAGCGCAAGATACATTTTTTCTCTTAATTTTTTCCAGCTCTAACTCTAATACTTACTTTATATTATAAATCTTAAGGCAGTAAAAAATCAAGGATAAGTCATTTAGCTGGGTGGAACTCCTTAAAAACAAGGCTAAACATAATGTGTAATCCTGATGCAATATAAACAGCAATGTAATTGGGTTTTGTTTATCCAATACATATGCCAATAAGTGGACAGTACACCACTCTGTTGTGTTTGCTGTTAGGAAAATTACTCATTCAGCAAGAAGATAGCTCTTCTAAAAAAACAAACATAGAACTTAATTGATAGTGAATGTTTAATTCATTTTCATAAAAATCAATAGCATTCCTCAAGAGAATAAAGGTAAATTAATTCACTTATCCAGATCTTTAAAGCTGATGCATAGTAAACACAGGGCATTTAACAAAGGTTAAAGAGTGTCTGTCGAGAGGCAATCAAGTTAGTAACATCATTTTGATTTTTTCGATTTCTTAGCACCGTTAGGATTATTTGTATTACATTATCCCTGTATCATTTCAGAACACAGCAGGTGTATCTTGATTTTATCATACTCTCAAATATTCCCCCTGCATCAGGCCCACACTTTTACTATATATACATTATTCAATTACATACATTAAGTCATCTAAAGCATGTGGGTTGACCTAGATAGCTGATATGGAGAATGATAGCTGACAAGGAGAATGTAAGAATAAGCATTTTGAGCATAAAGATATTAAACAGATAAACAGGATATTGAATGATGATGATGATGGATTCTGTGAGCATAGTAATAGTTGTGCCATTTGTGAATAAAGCATTTTTAATGTCAATTGTGAAGGACTTAAGGATGTTGGAAATAAAGTGATCCAACCCCTGCATCCAAACAGATGGTGAGGATTACCCTAAATGTACTGTCTCTGTATACAAGGAAATATGGGTTGGGTTCTTATTGCCTACTGTGTTCTTTACATGTATTGACATGTGTCCTGAATCTGGATTATTTTGCTGCTGTGATGACTGCTACCACTACAAATAATAATAAACATATTTTCACAAAGAATAGCCACTTTATAGGCATGTACATAGACATTTCCTTGCTCTAAGGGAACTGAAATATAATAAGAAAACAAACAATATCAGGAACGAAAGCAAGGATGTTAATCTGCAACCAAATAAGTGAGATGATTTATCATGCAAGGCTGCTATTGGAAAGTGTTTCTACATTCTTTTCCCCAGCATTTCCATTCCATGCTTTCACTCCATCACTGCACATTGCTTCACTGGTTCAAGTCCTAAACCAGATACAAACAAAAACCCTGAAGGTCATTCTTTAAACCAGTGAAACCTCTACCTTTTGGCCTCATGGACTGAATGAACGGGCCCCAGGTGCCAGGACTGGGCCCTCAACACCTCCCCCAGGATTGGGCCCCATTCCCATACTACCTCCACCCAGCCTAGCATGCTGGGATCAGGCCCTGGACTTCCTTCATTGGGCCCTGCATTCTAGTCCATGTTACCTAGGCTGAGGAGGTCCTTATAGCTCCAAAACTTGGGAACAGGATAGTAGTGGCTGTTAATACCACCTCTGCCCTGCTACCAAATCTCTGTATATGTGGCTCCATGGGTCTGATTGCATGGCTTCAAAGGCCAGATTTAGTTTGTGGGCCAAGGGTTGAGAACCCCTGCTTTAAATGAACATTTTAAAATATGCATTGAATTTAAATTGACTAAGACCCATATCCTGCAACAATAATGCATGTGACCAGTGGCAGGTCTGTGGGGAATGGTGCACTGATACAATTGCACCCCACCTTGCTTCCTGCTCCAGCCAGTTTAAAACCAGCTGCCTGGCAGTGGCAGCAGCATTTGTAATCAGTGGCTGCTTAGGGAGTCAACTGACTTCATGATCCCATTTAAACTCCTCATTCCATAGGTGTTAACAATCTTGTCTCCTTCTTAATGGTTTTGATGTCCCATGAATCAAGCTATTGTTTCTTCTGCAGTTCTGCTGTCTGTTAGCTGATCCTGAAGCCCCTATTTCACAGCCCTGCAGATTGTTTTTAACTCATTTCAATGAAGTAATATTTGTTTTTGTGTCAATCTTAAACTGCATAATACAGTCTAGACCCTTAGCATATTAGCAAGGTTTTTAGTTTATTTTTAATTGGAGAAAAAATGTGTTTTATATATGATGATGCACTTCACCATCTGCACCCCCATCTCAAAATTCTAGGTTCACCCATGCATGTGAATGAATGTATATACCTGTTTAGCTATGGAATTACTCCTGGAAATCTGAGCTCTATTCCTTTGCTCATTATTGTGACCTTTGCCTTATCCTCTAGCAGCCACTAAACACCATAGCTGATTAAATTCATTTGGGGCCAGATACTATTCCACCTATTAGGTGTATAAGTGGACTAAACTGCCTAAGTGTTCCACCCTGCTTGGGTCACTGAAAAATCATTAATAAAAATGGTGGATTGTTCCTCCTCCTCCTTGCTGCTTTTTTGCAGTTCAGCCCTTGGAGTAAAACGACAGCGTCATTAAAAAATAGATGCAATAATGCAGGGGTTGTCAACCTATAGCCCGCATGCACATAAAGAGCTTGGATCCAACCTACCAATGTATGCTCAAGTCTGCATTTTATTCACAATGTATCAATTCACAGCTTGAGGATTTTTTTATCAGAGAAAATGAGGATCCCTGCTTATAAACCTCCAAGGATGGAGATTCTACCACCTCTTTAGGTAACACATTCCAATGCTTCACCACCCTCCTACTAGAAAGTTTTTCCTAATTTCCAACCTAAACCTCCCTTACTGCAACTTGAGACCACTACTCTTGTTCTGTCTTTGGACACTACTGAAAACAGTCTAGCTCCATCCTCTTTGGAAACACCATTCAGGTAGTTGAAGGCGCTACTATTCCCCCTCAAGTCTTCACCTCTCCAGACTAAATAAGCCCATTTGCCTCAGCCTTTCCTCATAAGTCATGTTCCCCAGCCCCTTTACCATTTTTGCTGCCTTCCACTGGACTCTCTTCAATTTGTCCACACCTTGGGGCCGGGGGGGGGACGCAAAACTGAACACAGTAATCAAGATGTGGCCTCACTAGTGCCAACAGTGAGCGGAAAATCACTTACCTCGATCTGCTGGCAACACTTCTGCTAATGCAGTCCCTTATGCTGTTAGCCTTCTTCACAACAACGGCACACTTTTGGGTCATATTCAGTTTACTATGCACTGTAACTCCTAGGTCCTTCTCTACAGAGCTGCTGCTTAGCCAGTCAGTTCTCAGCCCATAATATGGAATGTTTCTGCCCTATGTGAAGGACTTTGCACTTTTCTTTATTAAACCTCATGAGACGTATTTTGTTCCAATTTCTCTAATTTTTCAAGGTCTCTCTGAATCCTAGTACTACTCTCCAGCATATCTACTACAACCCTTAGTTTGGTTTCATCTGAAAACTTGATGAGGGTGTAGTTTATCCCATCTTCCAGATCATTGATGAAGAAATTGAACAAAACTGGCCCCAGGACCAATCCCTGGGGCACTCCACTTGATACTGGATGCCAACTAGACCTTGAGGCATTGATCACTACCCCTTACACCTGACGATCCAGCTAGCTTTCTATTCACCTTACAGTCCATTCACCCAACCCATACTTCATTAGCTTGCTTACAAGAATGTTGTGTGAGACTGTATCAAAAGCCAAAATCAAGGTTACCTCATCCACTGTTCTCCCCATATCCACAGAGCCAGTCATCTCATTATAGAAGGCAATCAAGTTGGTCAGGCAAGACTTGCCTTTGTTGAATCCATACGGACTCTTCCTAATCATCTACTTCTACTCCAAGTGCTTAGGAATGGATTCCTTGAGGATCTCTTCCATGATTTTTTTCCCAGGGACAGAGATGATGTTGACCAGTCTGTAGTTCCCTGGATCCTGCTTTCTACCTTTCTAAAAGGTTGTCCTTTTCTAATTGATTGGGACCTCCCCTAATCACTATGAGTTTTCAAAAATAAAGGCCAGCATTATTCAGCTAATTCCCTCAACACACTCAGATGTAGTACATATGGCCCCATGGACTTATACACTTCCAGCTTTTCTAAATATTCCCTAACCTGTTATTTTGTCACAGAGGGCTGCTCACCTTCTCCCAAACTTTGCTTGCTAGTGCAGTAGTCTGGGAGATAACCTCGCTTGTGAAGACCAAAATAAAAAAGGCATTGAGTACTTCAGCCTTTTCCTCATCAACTGTCGCTAGGTTGCCTCCGCCATTCAGTAAGAGACCTACACTTTCTCTGACCTTTCTTTTGTTGCTAACATATTTGTAGAAATCCTTCTTGTTACCTTTTACACCCTTGCTAGCTACATCTCCAGTTGTGTTTTGGCCTTGCTGATTTAATCCCTGCACACCCAAGCAATATTCCTATAATACTCCCTAGTTATCTGTCCAAGCTTCCACTTTTTGTAAGCTTCTTTTCTGTGTTTAAGCTCAGTCAAGAGTTCTCTGTGAAGCCAAGTTGGTCTCCTGCCATATGTGTAAGTCTTTCTGCACATTGGGATGGTTTGTTCTTGTGCCCTCGGTAAGGTTCTTTAAAATACAGCCACCATTCCTGGACTCCTCTCTCCCTCAGAATGGTCTCTCAGGGGATCCTGACCATCAGTCCCTTGAGGGAGTCAAAGTCTGCTTTTCTGAAGTCAATGGACCTTACTCTGTTACACTCCTTCCTTCCTTTGCCCAGGATACTAAACTCAGTCGTCTCATGGTTGCTGCTGCCTGCTAAGTTGCTGTCCACTACTACTTTCTCCACCAGTTCTTCCCTGTTCATGACAGCAGGTCAAGAAGAGCACAGCCCCTAGTTGGCCTCTTCAGTATTTGTACCAGGAAGTTGTCTCCAGCACTCTCCAGAAACTTCCTGGATTGGTTGTGCACAGTTGTGTTGCTCTCCCAGTAGATACCAGGGCAAGTGCCCTTACCATTAGGGTACTGAGCTAAAAAAGATGGGTTGCTTATTCTCCTTCTCCATTTTTTCTTGCTTACACAGAGTTATGCACTTTCTGAGGGGGAAGTAAGATCTAAAATTTACATATGCAGCCACTTAAAGGGTTATTTACTGGTCTAAAGGTGTAGTTGGATACCATTCTAGGAATTACCTAAAGGTAGACATTACCAGGGATCCTGGTTTTCTCTGATAAAAAGCCCCAACTTTCAGTAGTGAAACACAACTAATATATAATTAGTATATAAACTACTATATATATTTGTAAGTCCTGCCTGACCAATATTTATATATTTTTATATATATATATATATATATGGAATGACAATGGCATGATAAACCAAGAGCTTCATTTCAGCAAGGTTGTCATGATTTAAGAAGACTCTTCTACTCAGACATCCAAAGACTGCACTCTCACATTTCAAGCGGTGTTGTATTTCCACATCGATGTCTGCCTTTGATGAAAGATGACTTCCAAGATAGGTGAAGTGATCCACACTCTCCAGTAATTCTCCACTGATCTGAATGGAGTGGGGGTTTGTTTCTCCATTTGAAGCAGGTTGGCAAAAGACTGATGTTTAGAGTTAAGCCAATATTCTTTTAGACTTCCGAGAATACATTAAGAATGGCTTGGACATCTGTTTCAAATTGAACAATGACATTATTGTCAACCGCATACTACACCTCCATTATGGATGCCGTTATAATCTTTGTTTTGGACTTGAGTCTGTTGAGGTTGAAAAGTCTTCTGTCCATCCTATACACAATTTCAATTCCAGGTGGGAGCTTTCTGTTGATGAGGTGCATTATGGTGGAGATGAGGATGGAAAAAAAAATTTAGAGCAATGACACAACCTTAATTCATTCCAGTTTTCACCTCAAATGGTTCCATTTGATTCCCGTTGCTGAGAACCCTTGCAGACATGTTGTCATGGAGAAGTCTCAAAACACTGATGAACTTGTTTGGGCAGCCAAATTTACACAGGATAAAAATCAGGCAGCCAATTTTGGACAGGATAAAGACTTAGTCTACGTACTGTAGTCATGGGTTTCATAAGATGCCATTTTTGAGCATCTGCAGCTGATATACATCCACCGGGGGTGGGATGTATACCTGCCCTAGCTGCTGCTTCATAGTTTCATAGTTTCTAGGGTTGGAAGGGACCTGAGTAAATCATCTAGTCCGACCCCCTCCCATGGCAGGAAAGAATACTGGGGTCAAACGACCCCAGCAAGGTGTTCATCTAACCTCCTCTTAAAGACCCCCAGAGTAGGAGCCAGCACCACTTCTCTTGGAAGTTGGTTCCAGATCCTAGCTGCCCTGACCATGAAGTAGTGCCTCCTGATATCTAGCCTAAATCTTCCCTCTACCAGCTTGCAACCATTATTCCTGGTTACTCCTGGCAGTGCTCGGGGGAACAGGGACTTCCCCAGTGCCTGCTGATCCCCCCGACTAGTTTGTAACAGACCACTAGATCCCCCCTCAGCCTTCTCTTGTGGAGGCTGAACAGGTTCAGGTCCTGTAGCCTCTCCTCATAGGGCCTGCCCTGCTGCCCCTGGTCATGTGAGTGGCCCTCCTCTGGACTCTCTCCATGTTGTCCACATCCCTCTTAAAGTACGGGACCCAGAACTGGATGCAGTACTCCAGCAGTGGCCTGACCAGTGCCACATAGAGGGGGAGTATCACTTCCTTGGACCTGCTTGAGATGCATCTGTGGATGCATGACAAGGTCCGGTTGGCCTTCCTGACTTCATCCCCACACTGCTGGTCCATGTTTATCTTGGAGTCAATGGTGACTCCAAGATCCTTTTCTGGCTCTATACTGACACACCAGAAGGGAATTCCCCAACCTGTAGATATGGTGCCGGTTGTTCCTCCCCAGGTCGATCCACATTGTACTTGTCAGTGTTGAATCCCATCCTATTCTCATCTGCCCACTGTTGTAACCTGTCTAGGTCCTATTGCAGCCTATTGCTCCCTTCTAGTGTGCCCACATCCCCCCACATCTTCGTGTCATCAGCAAATTTGAACAGGGTGCTTTTTACCCCCTCGTCCAAGTTCTTGATGAAGATGTTGAACAGTGTGGGCCCAAGGAGCGAGCCCTGTGGAACCCCAACAGCCTACATGCCTCCAGGTTGAAAATGACCCATCCTCCACCACCACTCTCTGGGTGCAGCCCTCCAGCCAGTTGGCGATCCAGTTGACTGTGTGGATGTCGACACCACAGCCCCACAGTTTCTTAATTAGAACAGGCTGAGAGACAGTGTTGAAGGCCTTCCAAAAGTCCAGGAAGACTATGTCCACTGCTACTCCTGCATCTAAGGATTTGGTGATTTGATCATAGAAGGCCACCAGGTTAGTCTGACAAGACCTGCCACTGATGAATCCATGTTGGTTGCCCCTAAGCATGAAATCTCCTGCTGGCCCCTCATGGATATGTGGCAGCATAATTTTCTCGAACAGCTTGCCTACGATCGAAGTAAGACTAACCAACCTATAGTTTCCCAGGTCCTCCTTCTTCCCCTTTTTGAAGATGGGAACCACGTTGGCCATCTTCCAGTCCTCTGGCACCACACCAGAGCACCACGAGTGCTCATAAAGCCGTGCCAGGGGTCCTGGTATGACCTCAGCCAATTCCTTTAGTACTCTAGGGTGAAGATCATCTGGACTGGCTGACTTGAATATATCCAGTCCCTCCAGAAGCTCCCTAACTAGTTTTTCACTAACCCTTGGCCTAGGTGTGCCTTCTCTGGGGCCTGAGGGGGGCCCAGCAGGGAGGTGGCTGTTCCGGTCCCTGCTTAGGAAGATGGAGGCAAAGAAATCGTTAAATATGTTGGCTTTGTCGTCTGGTGTGACGACCAAATTTCCAAACGTGTCCTGCAGGGGCCCCACATTACCCAGAACCTTCTTTTTACCCCCTATGTATTTAAAGAAGGACTTCTTATTGTCCTTAATCTGGGAAGCTAGTCCCAGTTCCATCTCTGTCTTGGCCTTCCTGACTGCCCCCCTATATCCCTGAGCAACTGCAGTATAGTCATCCCTGGTGATGTCCCCTCCTTTCCATTGGGTGTACGCTTCCCTTTTAGCTAGGAGACATTCCTGGATGCTTTTGGTGAGCCATGGGGGCTCGTGTTCCCTCCTGCTCCCTTTGATCTTCATTGGGATTACCTCCCTTTGGTCTTGGAAGATCATCTCCTTAAGAAGCGTTCACTCTTCTTGGACACCTGGCTCCCCGCCCCTCTGGGACCTCAGTGCTTCCCTGACTATTCTCCTTAGCTCATTGAAGTTTGCCCTTCTGAAATCTAGGGCTGCTGCCTTGCTTCAGGCCTTTGACACTTTGTACTGGATGGTGAATTCCAGCAGGCGATGATCACTGTCGTCCAGGTGGTCGAGCATCCGCAGCCCCCTCACCAGGTCATCTCCCATGACCAACACCAGATCCAACAAGGACCAGGTCTCCCCTGGTGGGGCTGTGCACCTCCTGGGTTAGATGGAGGTCCTGCATTCTGGCTAAGACCCTGCATGAGCAGTCAGACCTGGTTGACTGCTCTTCCCAGTGGATGCCTGGGAAGTTCAGGTCCCCCATGACTACCACATCCTTAGACTTCATTACCTCCATGAGCTGACCTAAGAATTCCTGGTTGAGCTCTTCCCCTTTGTTGGGAGGTCTGTAGTAGACCCCCACTGTCAAGTCTCTTTCCCCTCGACTGCCTTGTAATCTAACCCAAAGCACTTCAGAGTGCCCTTCCTCTGATTCCTTATTAATTGATGAGGATGGGTATTCCTCCTTAATGCAGAGTGCCATGCCCCCACCTTTCCTTCCTATCCTGTCCCTCCTGTACACCCTATAGCCCTCAATATTCACAGCTCAGTTATGCGTTGAGTCCCGCCAGGTTTCAGTGATCCCATTATGTATGAGTTGGTGTCAGCTAGCAGGAGGGTGAGTTCCTCCTGCTTGTTTCCCATACTACGAGAGTTTGTGTAGAGGCATTTGAGGCCTCCTGTGGATGTGTGTACTGGCCCCCTAATGCTTCACATGCACAGTCTACATCCCTACATAAATGACCATGCAGACAGGGACTGAAAACCAAAAAACAGTATGATGATTAAAAATGCTGTATGTATGGTCCAATTTTGACACTTAGTTGACCAGGAGAGAAAAAGAATGCCATCCATGGTAATTACTTCTTACACAAGTCTATAGTCAAAGTTTCAGCCATAGTCTCAAGGTTTGGATTTACTATGTTTTTTTACATAGAATTAAAAAAATTCAACCTTAAGACAACAAGTCAAGAACTTAAAGGTTCTTTAAAGGATCTGAATGAGAAAAGTGTTTTTGTGTGCTAGGCTTTAAGCAAATAAGTAGTTCTATTGAATATCACTGAGACAACTCATATACTTAAAATTAAAAATATGCTTATGTGCCTTACCAAATCATTACCACAGTGCTAATTATTTGTTCTTTCATGAAACATAATGCTTTGAGTATTTCCAAAACAAGTCCATTACCACTAATTTATAATAAACTATTTCTAGATAGGTCTACCAGTATGTTAGATCAGTATGGTAATCAAAATATGGTGATTTTATATGTAGAGATTAGCAGTATGAGGAAATTATCCTAATTTACAATTCACAAACCAATAGCCTTTATATTCATTAACCTACCATTTAGTGTTTAATCCTGTACTTCTGTTTAAACCGATTACACTCCCAAAAACTAATTATAAAGTAACATAATTAAAAACTTCTGAGATTAAGGTGGTTACCCAAGACAACCTTTCAATATTGCTTCAGAGCAAATATCATAAGGCACAACATCATCAAATGTAGTTCAGGCTTTATGTTTATTTCATGTTGACCCTTTGCCTTATAATTTCAAAAATATATAAGAAAGGTAATTTCTAAAAAACAGGAAAGACTATAGCACATTTTACATTTTTTTAGAAAAATGTTCAAAATTGCTAAAGAGAATTTGAATTTAGAATACATTTTCTAATTCTGTAAGAAAACCAGAATGGACATTATTAAGGGGGTAAGGAAAAAAATACATTGTGTATTCAGCAAATGGCAAATAAGACAAAATACATCCAGATCTTCAGTCTGGATAGGAGAGCCATCTAAATTTTTGCCTTATATTTTGAACCATCTAGCTGCTGTCATTTACATTACTGCCAAAAAAGTTCACTGACGAATTTGGATAAACTTTTAAGTCTAATTGGGCGTGTCTACATGAGATGCTACAGTGCAGTAGCAATGATCTACTCACAGTAGCTTGTTGCTACCACAGAGTAACATTACCAAGTACTGATCTTGTAGTGATGATACTGCACAGTAGTAATGAGCTCATTGCTACTGCATAATAGTATCAGGCAAAAACTTGTATGGTGACAATACTGTGCAGTAATGCCGGTTACTGTGCAGTCATTTAGTACTTTCATTTAGATTATGCAGGTACCAGATGACTGTGCAGAAACAACTGCACAGTCCACCACACATGTAGATGTAGCCATTATGTCTTATCACTTACAAACCTTCAAGGCCAATTTTCAAAAAAGGCTAAAGACCAGTTGCACAAAGAGTAATTATGATTGTGTAAACTAATATCTACTTTATCTACTAATATCTAACTTTATCTACCTACAAATTAAAATAACTGATATGGATACCAGAGTTTCTCAATTATTTTAAACTCAAGGCACCCCTCAGAAAATGCAAACTCTTAGCTTTCACCATGTTTTCCAATGGAAAATGAATACAACAATTATTATGTTGCAAAGAACTCAGAAAGACCACAATAGGGTCATTTAACATTTTTGACCCTATGGAGTTTTATTTGAAACCCCTCCATTTATCCTCTGAATAATGTGTTGGTGTATACATACCTAACAGTGATAATATTGCATGGCACCCCAGCTCTCCAATGACAGGATCTCATGGCACCCCAGTGGCTATGGCACTCTGGTTGAGAATCACTGACCTACACCCATCCACAGGAATTCTGTAAAGAGTAGGGGTACCATTTCATTGATATACACATACTTGCAGGAAGTCTGTAAATTTTAGGTGCATCACTGCATCCTTACCCCTTTGAAAATCAGTTCCTTGATGCAGAGCTGTAGAAGGATCAACCCAAAAAGTCTTTAAAATCTATAATTACAGAGAAGAAATTGATTGCTTAAAGAACACATTTATTTCAAAAGTCTTAGTGAAATGTGTTTGTTTTAAGTTATTGATCTTGTCTGTTCTGTGATCTGTTGTTGTTGTCATCTCTGCATAGTAAAAAAATAAACAAACACAAATTTCATATCTACAGCATATATTGTTATGAGCCTTTGACCTATAAAATTACCCCAATATGGTGAGCTAAATACTACCATCTGTCTCTTGTTTAAGAAGCATGCCAATTTACTATAGTCTCTTGAGATATTTTTTACTTTGCTCTTATAATTACTTCTTCAAAGTCAGTGAGCATAAATGTGACAACATATACTGGTTACTAGCTTTTCTCTTAGCCTGATGCATACCACGGACCTTAAAAAACTGTAGTCCTGAAACATATTCAAACACTCATAAAAATAAAGGACATACTAAAGTGGCAAAAGATAAACTTGGAAATCTTCTCTATAATGATCACCTTTCATATCCTTCAGATACTTTTTCCACCTCAGAGATTGAGGCAGTTCTGCCATCACAATTGGCTTCCCTGTGGTTTTTAAATCAATATTGATCCAAGAGCTTTGCAGGAATCCATACTGACAACACTGCAATCACTACCTCTCCTTCCTAATTTCTTTGAGTGAATGGAACTTCAGCAATTTAAACTGCATGTGAGTACCCCCATCATGACTAATAGGTCTTCAGGATGTGCTGGCATCTCCAGAGGAGCACCTTGGATCCTAATCCTAACATTTCTGACTATTCAGGGATGTAGTGGTAATTATATAGGTCAGTGAATGTCTTATGTCACTGAACTAGAACAAATGCAATGGTCTAGTTTTAAAGGAAAAAAAGACATTTCAGTAATTTATAAAAGGATATGTGATATAATGCGTTTCAGCTAAGAAAAATATATTGTTTGATAATACACTTTAAATTTCAGCATTTAGAGCATACTCATTGTATTCAATATAAAGTCCAGACATTTAAACAACCTAAGGGCAAGAAGGAATCCTGAGTAATTTTGCCTCAAAAGACATTCTTAATTAAAGCCAAGCAGGCAATAGTATTTTTCATCCTGCAAGTATTTTCAAGACTTCAGAAAGATGTGCCTGTCCCAAATAGGAATGAAAAGTCAAATCCTGGAAATCATCCTTTTGTATGAACCAAAAAAAAAAAAGAAGAAGAAGAAGAAATAACAATTACAATTAGTTAGCCAAAAACATTTCTCTGAATCTCATTTAGAAATAGTTTGATATTGATTTTTACAACTTTTTCTATCAATTGAATTATAGTTTGAAATTAATAACAATGAAGTGGAAATGAGTTGTTTTCATTTAGAGAATTGTGAAATGAAATGTTTTAACAGGTTGGAACCCATTTTTCCAAAATTCATTCAACAGGGGAAATTTGGTGAAACCAACCTTTCACCATGAACAGTTTTACTTTCAATGGGTCAGATTTCCTGAGGTTATGGTATTGGGAGGACACAGAATTTTTTGCTGAAAATCTAATGAGCAACTTTAGTCCTAATATCAATAGTACTGATATTCTGTAAGTTTGAGGAATCTAACATTGTGGTTTATTATGCTTTGTTGGTTTGTTTGTTTGTTTTGAATTGAGAAAATAAATTAAGACCCTGGATTCAGACTCAGAAGATATTGGTAAAAATTGTAGCTCTGTCACAAGCTTTCTGGGTGAACTTGGTTGAATTAGTTCTCTTTCTCTCTGAAAGTTATATACATTGTCAGCAGTCTTCCAGTAAATAGGGAAGTCATTGCTGAGTCCACAGGTGACTGAAGAAGCCATTCTGAAATCCTCATGTTTGACATCACCACCAGGATGTCAGGTCATAGCTCTTTTCTTTTGTCTCCATTCACCTCCATACTGAGACAAATTTGCTCAAAATGACCAATGCCTTGTGTTACCATTGGGTACCATTGGGAGTGATTCAGTACTCAGGTTTTTCAGGTACTGATGTTACTATTGCAATTCTTGAGATTGTCCTTCAATGTATCTTTTAATCTTTTTCCCACCTCTAGAGTGGTAACCATTGGTGAGTTGGGAGTATCAGATCTGTTTTGGGAGCCGGTAGTCTGGCATCCTTATGACATTAGTGGAACTGGTCCTGCATAACATGGTTTCAATGCTGGTGGTGTTTTCTTGAGCATGGTTTTTGTTCTTCTGTACTTCCAGTTGATATGGAGAATTTGCCAAAGGCATCACCAATGGTAATATTCCAAAGCTTTCATGTGTTTCTAGTATGTCATCCCAGTTTCATACCTGGTAGGGATAACAATAGCCTGGTGGATGAGAAGTCTGGCTTGGGTCCTGATGTCACTATCATTGAAAATACTCTTTTGGAAACATCCAAAGGTAGCATTGGCAGCTGTTCCCCAGTGTTGGATATTGTTGGCATGTCATGTGATTGTCTCAGCGCCCGGCAGCCCTGCACACAACCCGATTGTGCCATGGATATTCTAGTTCACCTGAGTTAGCACCAAGGGATAACCTGATTCCTTCCTGCCATGACTTGATCTTACAGGATGTTTCAGTCAGGAGGAGTCCAGTTACCCTTATAGCTAGACTCTAGTGCACCAGACTTTTCCTATCTTCTGGGGCTCCAACCTTCCCTACACCCTGTCTATCTACCACTTTGATGTTAATCATCCATCACGCACTGATATTTTTATATGCAGACTGGTTCCCTGTATGGGCTCATGGTCATATCTGATCCATTGGCCCAATACACTGGTCCCCTGGACCAAAATGACAAAAATGAAAGAAATACAACAAGTCCCCTTCTGTTGTGGTAGAAGACTTGGCAGCATATAGGCAGAGCCTTCTTGGTAATCTTCTATTTTTAATGGAGTTTTTCCCTTTCAAGCAGGGCAAAATGCATTTGGTTCAAAAGAAAAAAAAAAAACACCCAGGAATGTGAAAGCCCTATCTTTGGGCACTTCAACTTGGCTCCATACTGACCCATCTGGGTCTTAAGTATGCCCATGCCTGGGCTCTGTCTCTCTGGTGTCTCATCAGTCTCTCTCTCCTTCTGGTAAAATAAACAAAAAACCAGGTGGCTCACCAGTCTCTCCCTCCTCCCAGTAAAACAAACAAAAAACCAGGACCTTAATCTGCAAGGGCCAGGCAGGGGAGGTAATGCTCAGGGGCAATCAACATGGGTTCATTGGGGACAGGTCCTGCCTGAATAACCTAGTTTCTTTGTATGATCAGGTCACAAAGTCCCTGGACAAGGGTGTCATGGTGGATGTCATCTTCCCAGACTTTAAGAAGGTCTTTGACATGGTTTCCCACCACATTCTCTTAAAACAATTAGGTCACTGTGGCACTGATGCCTACAGAGTAGGATGGGTGGCAAATTGACTAGATGGTCACACCCAGAGACTGGTGGTGGATGGGTCGTTTTTGACCTGGAGGGATGTGGGCAGTGGAGTCCCTCCAGAGCTCAGTCCTGGGGCCTCTGCTGTTCAACATCTTTATCAGCATTCTGGATGTGGCTGTGGAATGCACGCTGTCCAAATTTGTAGACAGCACCAAGTTATGGGGTGAGGTGGGCATGCTGGAGGAGAGGGACAGAATCCAGCTAGATCTAGACAAATTACAGAGGAGGTGGGTGGAGGAGAATAAGATGGAATTCAACACAGACAAGTGAAAGATACTGCATCTAGGGAGAAGGAACCAGCAACACACCTATAGGCTGGGGAACACCCTTCTTGTTAACATGGTGGCAGAAAATAGGGCTGGGAGAAGCTTCAGACAATGATTCAGTTTCAGAAAAAAGTCAGACGATTCAGAGTCCGAATCTGCATGTCCGAATTGAATTGTTAGCTGCTTTTGGCTTTCTGAATCAATTCAGAGCTTCTGAATTGATTCAGAAAAGATTCAGAAAAGATTCGGTGATTCAGAGATTCAGAGGGCTGTCTGTATGGGGAAACAGAGACTTAGAAGAGAGAGGGGAAGCAGGGGGGATGGGAAGCAGGTGAGGGGGGAAGACTGACATATTTAATACAGCTGTGCGAGGCTTCAGACTGCCCTTCGGACCCAGAAAAGATTCAGATGCTTTGGAACCTAAATCAGCATGTCTGGATTGAAGCAGTGGCTTCTTTAGGCTTTCTGAAGCAGTTGAGAGTTTCCGAACTGCTTTGGAAAAGTTTTGGAGCTGCTTCAGAGATCTGGCCATAGGGTATAATGGGGAATCAGTGAAATATCTATAACTTTGTTGTTTTTTGTCTGATTTGGATGAAACTTGCAGGACTGCTAGCCTGTGCTGAGAGCATGAAGCCTGATAAGGTTTAAGAAGATAGGTGCAGGGGTTTTGGGGGAACTACACCCCACATTCTTTAAAGCAAAACTCATGTCATGAGTATGTATTGCACCACAGGAGGGTGAAAACTGCCGGGATGGTGTCCCCTACTGGTACCACAAAGTCTGCCAAGTTTCAAGGTGATAGGTGTAGGGGGAGTTTGGCTTCTGGGCCCTGTACATCTGACTGCTAATGGGCAAAACTCATGACATAGATTACCCTGTTTGTCTTAGGGCATAGCAGGGTGAAAGCTGCAGGCCTGTTAATGTCTGCTGTGGCCACAAAGCCTGCCAGGTGTCTAGGAGATAGGTGCAGGGGGGTTCTGGGGCTCTAAATCCCTAGCTGCTGACAGACAAAACTGATGACATGGGTGCTTGTGCAACTGACTGTCTGTCTTGTGGCAACTGATTGTATTGATTATTTCCTCTCCTTAGTCTGTGGTTTTGTAGGTGTTAATCCTTGCTCATTAATTAGTTATATTAGCTAGGGACAGTGTATTTAGCTGGTCCCTGAGTGCATCATGATTGATTGGTAACTTGTAATACAGTAGCCTAGCAGCCAGGCCTGTAGTAGTCCCCCCCAACTACCACACACACTCCAAGACAGACACAGTTGCACAAGGACCCATGTCACAAGTTTGACCTGTCAGTAGCTAGAGGTGCAGGGCCCCAGTACCCAAAAGTCCTGCACCTATCTCTTTGAAATCTGGCAGGCTTTGTGGCCTCAGCACGGGCTAGCAGGCCTGCAGCTTTCATCCTGCTGTGCCTTAACACTCATAGTGTCACCCATGTCACGAGTTTTGCTTCTCTGCAGCTTGAGGTGCAGTTCACCCCAAACCCCTCCAACTATCTCCTTGAAACTTGGCAGGCTTTGTGGCTATCTGCCCCCTCCCCCCAGAGTTTTTGCCCCCTTGTGGTTTAACACATACACATGAAATGAGTTTTGCTTTCAAGAATTTGGGGTGCAGTTTCCCCCAAACCCCTGCATATATCTTCTTGAAACTTGTCAGGCTTTATGCTCTCAGAAGAGGCTACCAACCCTGCAAGCTGCATCCAATTCAGACATAAAAACAACACGGGGCGGCTTGGAGCGCGGCTTCCTACCGGCTCATTTAAGAAGGATCTGGGGGGCTTCCCCTCCGGATTGAGCTTAGCTGTATCCAGTCCCTCTGCCCCACTTACCTTAGGGGGATCAGATGCTGCTGCCCCCACTGCTGGCTCTGCTGCCTCCGCCTCTGCTTCGGGTCAGGTAAGGGGGCACACGTGCATGCAGGACACACGTGTGCCTGGATCCCTCCTCTTCTCCCTGCTCCTGTCTCCTGAGTGCCAGAAGCTACATCAAACCATGGCTTTTAAAGGCCATGGTTTGAAATTCCCTCCGCTGCCCCAACAGCCAATCAGGCATGACTTGCACTTCACCTGCAACATCTGGAGCAGCCAAAGTGGCAATCAAGTCTACCTCTCCTTCACGAGACACTGCTGCAATCAGTCAGGCCGTCAGTGGGTTCTCCTCCAAGCCAAGGTGCTGGATGAGTCCCACGTGGCAAGGGAGATCATGGGGGCCATGAACCGCATGATGCAGGGGTGGCTCGTTGGGCACGCAAAGTTCACCCATGGGTTCATGGTCACCAACAGTGGGGCCAATATGGTGAAGGCTATCTATGATGCCAACTTTCTTGGCATCTATTGTTTGGCACACAAGCTGCACCACATAGTCAGGGATGCCTTGGAGGGGGACAGGGCTGCTCATGATGGTGCCATCACTACTACCCAGCTGATTTCAAAATGCAGGAAGGTGGTGGGCTACTTTCACTTCAGCATCAAAGGGGGCAAAATGGTGCAGAAGAAACAGGCAGAACTGAGCATACCATAGCACAACATCATACAGGATGTGGAGACTCAGTGGAACTCCACATACCTGATGCTCAAAAGGCTGGTGGGGCAACAGAGGACCAACCATGACATGGCCTTACTTGGGAAGATTGGGATCAGTGGCCCTCTGAACAGAGCTGAGTGGGGTACCTTCTCCCAGATCTTTGTGGTCCTCAAGCCCTTACCTGAGATCACTGAGACCCTTAGTGCTGGCGATGCCCTCCTCATCCAGATGATTTTATATAGAAAGGGAACTTGAGATCCAAATGCAGAAGTTCCAGGGGATCAATGTTCCTGGCTGGGGCAAGCCACTGTCACTAGACGTGCAGGCACTGGTGAGGTGGCTGAAGGAGGGACAGCTGGATCCCTTGTGGTCCAATATGGTCCACATGACGGTGGGCATGTGCAACCAAAGGGTGAAGGGAGCACGTGCAATGGCAGCACCAAAATCCTCGATCACTGGATGCAGATGCTAGTCAACAAAGTCAGGGAGGCCAAAGTGCAGAGGCGAGAGTATGTGGAAGACGGGGATCAACTTTTCCATGCCAGCACTCCCAGTACCAGCACCAGGCTTCGGTGGCTACCTATCTCACTGAGGATGTGGAGCCACTGGACTGCGACCCCTTGGCCTACTAGGCCAGCCACAGCCAGGTATTGACTCCAAGATGAACATGGGCCAACAATGCGAGGTCAAGGTTGGTAGGGCTAACCGGACCTTGTCGTGCATCCACAGGTGCATCTCAAGTAGGGCCAAGGAGGTGATCCTCCCCCTCTAAGTGACACTGGTCAGGCCACAGCTGGAGTACTGTGTCCAGTTATGTGTGCCCCACTTCAGGAGGGATGTGGACAACATTGAGACACTCCAGAGGAGGGCCACCTGCATGATCCGGGGACAACAGGGCAGACCCTACAATGAGATACTGCAGGACCTGAACCTGTTCAGCCTTCACAAGAGAAGGATGAGGGGGGACCTGGTGACCATCTATAAACTCACTAGGAGGGACCAGAAGGGTTTGGGAGAGACCTACTTTCCCCTAGCACCCCCTAGCATAACAAGGAATAATGGCCACAAGTAGTTGGAGATTAGGTTTAGATTAGACATCCGTAAGAACTACTTCACAGTTAGGGTGGCTAGGATCTGGAACCAACTTCCAAGGGAAGTGATGCTGGCTCCTACCCTGGGGGTCTTTAAGAAGAGGCTTGATGCCTACCTGGCTGGAGTCATTTGAGCCTAGTTTTTCTCCTGCCCAAGCAGGGGGTCGGACTTGAAGATCTACAAGGTCCCTTCAGACCCTACTTCTATGATTCTATGGTTGGTTGGGGGTTGGTTGGTAAGCTATTTTTTTTCATGAGGTTGACCATCTGTCTGAGCATTTCATATGTTTCACAGAGGCAGTCAAGAGTAACCTGGAGGTCTTCAATTGAGTCAGCATACAGCACACACAATCATTAACATACTAAAAGTCAGTAATGAAGGTGCTGGTTATCTTGGATTTGGAATGGTGATATTAAAGACAGCCTCAAGAAAGGCATCCAGGAAGCATGGAAAGAATCACTAGGGTTCTTCACAAAGAAACATTAGGTTCAATGAGAATGAGAGGAAAATAAAAACTTTCACTGACAGAAAAAACAAAATATTCAAAGGCTGGCAAAATAACAACTATAAGCAGAAGAAAGACACTTATTACTACTGAGACCCAGAGGAAAATTCAAAAGTGAAAGGACAAGTGATGGTAGGATAAACCAAAAAAGATTCAAAAGTTAGCAAATAGCCATGACATGCATAGTTTCTTTAACATAACCAAAGCTATATATGGGGCATGCCCATAGGGAGCCCCCATTCTGAGTTGCAAAGAGGGAACAACATTCCCTAAAGACAGTTCCACCAACAACTGAAAGTGGAAAAAGCCCTTTCAAGAGCTCCTGAACAGATTCTAATGTCATAGACAATATTATCAAATCTGTTCCACAACACACAACGATGACCTTGCAGATCCACCAATGTATCAAGAGGCCTTGAAAGTTATTAAGCAGATGAAGGACAACAAAACATGTTGTTTTGATGGACTGCCAGCATAAATTTATAAGCAAGGTGGAAAAAAATCTCTCTCACCAACTGCTTGCCATTATGATGAACATCTGGAAACATGAACAGATTTGCAGTGACTTGAGAGGTGCTAGACTCATTACCATAGTCAAGAAAGGGCATATAGATCAGATTAAAGCAATTATGGAGCCTCATCTGCGTTTTCCTCAATAGATTCTCCTCACTAAGGAGATTCTCCTTGAGTTTCAGTGTGGTTTCAGATCACTCAGAGATGCAGTAGATATGATTTGTGTAGAAAGAAAATGAAACTGCAGAAGAAGTGCCACAAGAAACCCTGAGATATTTACATGGTCTCCATAGACCCAAGGCCTTTGATTCAAGTAGCAGAGGGTGTGTCTACACATTCATTAATACACTTTAGGTAATGTGCATTAAGTATATTATCTCTGGGCGCTTTTACACATGCTCCAGGGGTGGGAGGAGCAGTGCTTTATTTAGAGGGGCTCTGTGTATCAGTGTTCCCATACTTAAAAATGGCAGTGGGAGCACTGCAACTAATGATCATTGAATAAGCTTTAATTCAGGTGCCTTCACCACCATTTTTAAGTGCAGGGATGCTGATACACAAGACACGTGAGGCTACTGGAGCACGGTAATTGCCAAGCTCCAGCAGACACTACAACTCCAGCATTTCAGAGCAGCCTTCACACTCTATTTTAGCACTCCTTTATTGTCAGGTACTAGAAAAATGCACATTAGCCTATTTTAGTGTGTATTAGCTAAGAACACAGATTTTTTGTGATGCTTCAGTACTTCACAGCAAATAAATCTCCCCCACTTTACCTCCTCTCCAGAAAAGCAAAGAGAGCAAGGCACTAAGCAATGTCCCTCAACCTAAGCAGCTTACAATGTTACAATCTAGCCCTTTGAAAGAGACTTGACTGTTGGGCACATGTTGCAACAACAGTGGACAATTGAACTCTAACACAGTACATAAGCTCTAATAAAACATTCTTTCACAGCACTAGCTTTATCAGAGTCCAAACACAAAAATCCACTCAGATACACAGCTTTCAGCTTTCAGGTCAGAATTTTCTCTGGTAAATGTCCTTTAGTGATATCACATCTGTAAACTGAAGAACAGCCAGTGTACATCTACATGAGATGGTATGTTGCCAAAGCAACAAGCTACAGTGACATAGCTCATCGCTACAGTGATGTAGCGTCAGCAGGCACTAACTGTGATGCCGCTCCTTCGGTGAAGTAGCAATGAGCTAGTACACAATAGCTTGTTGCTACTGTGCAATAGGGTCAAAAACAACCCATGTGCCACCAGGACTGTGTGGTACCAGCTTCACAATCAGGGGCACATGTAGACACACCACCGGTATAATAATTAAGATGCTGCACTTGGGACAGAATAACCACATGTACGAATACAGACTGAAGAATGATTGGTTTGGTTGCAGTACTGCAGAGAAAAACCTGAGGGTTAAGCTGAACATAAACTTAACATGAGCCAACAGTGTGCCATTGTTACAAAGGATGTCACTTGCAAACCAAAGCAAGTGATTCTTCTGTTCTAGTCAACACTGGTGAGACCTCATCTGGAAAACTATGTCCAATTTTGAGCCATACGCTTCAAGAAGTGGAAAAATTGGAGAGAATCCAGTGCAGGATAACAAAAAGGATTAGTCAGAGGCAAGACTTATGAGGAAAGACTGAAAGAGCTAGTGTTATTTAGCCCGGAGAAGAAAAGACTGAGAGCGATTTGATAACAGACTTCACATACCTGAAGTGGAATATAGAGGGATGGAGATGAACTTTTCTCTATAGCCATAAAGTACAGGAGTAGGAACAATGGCTTCAAGCTTTAGCAGGGGAAATTTAGGCTAGAGATTAGGCAGAAATTTCCAGCTACGGAAGTGGTCAGGCATTGGAACAATTTGCCTAGAGAAGTTGAACCCTCCATGCTTGGAAACTATCAAAACTAGGTTAGACAGACACTTGGTTAAGTCAGTGTTGATCCTGCCTCAGGCAGTGGGCTGAACTAGATGACATTGGGTGCATCTACACAAGACGTTTACTATGGAGCCGCCTAATTAGCTCTGCAGTAAATGTCTGTACATCTATACATGAGTCCCTGTTAGGACCCACAAAACTAATAAACTCTGGAACAGGCTAGTACTTGTAAATACAAGTATGGCAGGATGTACTTGCATTTACTGTACATGGTTGGCTGGGGCTTGAGAGTTCTTAAGCATGGGGGATGCCTGCTGGCTAATCCCACACTGAACTTTCTCAATAGCCATAATTGACAGCAATAAGCTCCAGTTTATCTGTGCTCCTTAATTGCACATGTGACACCCCTTATGCTGTCCCTTCCAGCTCTTCTTTCCTAAGATCGTATGCTTTTGATAGGTAGAATGGCTTAGAGCCAACATCTTCATCAGATGTTTCACCAGAAGTCACAAACTTTGTGTCAGAGGCCCCTGGCAGACATTAATATCATTGCACAATTGTGATCTGAGACAAGTATGGCAGGACGTGCAATTCTGGGGATCAGGTATACAATTCCTCAGATCCAAATGGTGTAACTGCTGGTGACGAGGAGCTAATGGGCTCCTCCATGCTTCTTTCCTTACTCTGCCCATCAGTTCCCCATGCCATGGCACTTTTAAATGACTAGGTCTGCAATCACATGCAAGGCTGCAGAGCAATACAGGAAGCTCGTCAGGTGCATGGGGGAGCCTATTGGCTCCCTTTCACTTTAAAATAAGTTAATATGCATTAAAGTGCATGTGTAGATGTGCCCAGAGAGACCTGTGGAAGATACTCATGAGATCTGTATGTCCACCAAAATTTGTTACCATTATCAGATTCCTTCATGACAGCATGACAGTAACTACACTAAGTGGTGACTCAGAAACAGTGCCCTTCACTGTTAGAACTGAGGTCAAACAAGAATGTATGATTGTACTGTGATTCTTTTTCATCTGTATTGAAGCCATTACACATCTCATTGCTGATAGACATCCATCCAGGGTCAGGATCCAATATAACTATGTAAGTTACTACCTAAAAATAGCAAAAGCACTCTGACTCCAGTACACTTGACAATTAGTTGAAAGCTATATTTTCTTGCATATAAATAAGTGGAGCTTTTCAATGCAGGTGTTCACTAAATTATCATTTTTATCTTTAAAATAAAATTAAATACACCAGATATACTTGTTCTTTGTTTCCTTAAACCACCTGGTCAACAGGATACAAATGCTGCTGCATTCAAGTTAAATCATTGAGGTCACATACACGTTTTTGAATGCTATAATTATAAGCACTGTTAAAGGCATCATTTCACAGACTTCTAGAGAACTGACTATGTGCCCTTTATATATTCCCAGCACAGTTCTGTTTGGAATATAGAAAATGAATATCAATTAACAAAAGAACAGAAATCTCACTCTGCCATTCTAACAAACAATCAGGTACTCTTCGGGCCCTGAAATGGGAGCTATGTGAAGACCAGGAGAGGAATTAGAGTAGCCATTGCTTGGATTATTCTCTAATATATCATCAAATGATAGAGAAGGCTGGCAAGAATAGATGGAGTTGTGAATAAATAGAATACAGACAGTCATAGGCTCTACTTTTCTTAAAATAAATTATTAAATAAGTATGTGTGGGTGAAGAGAAGAAGTAGGGTTTGGAAAGGAGAACAGTAATTGCAGTTGTCATGAGCCCACTAGTTTTTGAGGTGTTCATGGGATGTCTTGCATGTTTTCTTGAATATGTTTTATGGTTGTGGTATGTGTAGTCTCTGCATATAAGGAGAATTGAGCTATATGTAATCTTATCATTGTTCTGTCTCTATGAGTGGTGGTATTGGATATAAATGCAATTTTTATATGTTTTTATATTTTGGCCAAGACTATTTAGTAGGATATTAATTAATTTAAGTATCCCTCCCTTATTTACATTTGAGAGAGATAATCCTTGAAAATTATCATCTGGTATGAGTAGGTTTAATGGCTGTCAAACATATTTGGAGACATGTTGAGGCACATGAGCCAGGCCCTTCCAGACAATGATGAATTTACATTTTAAAAGAAGAAATGTATATAAAGAATGACATCTGGATATTCAGGTTATTTAGAGAAGGCCATTTCTTACAGTGGGGAAATTAAATGAGAAACAGTAGCCTTAGGATATTGGATTGGCAATCTTTATGTCTGAAAGCCTATAAATATTCACTTGGTCTGGTAAACAGAAACATCCTGGGGGGGCAGGAAATTATATGCATAATATAGACTCTCCAAGAATCAAGTTGATAATGTGAATGGCTAGATAACCTTTCTTAAGGCTTGCTAGTAGAGAGAATGTTTGTCTTTAGTTTTCCTGGGCATAGGAAATGGCTTTAAACCCTCAGGCACCAGGCTGAGTATTCTGGCCAACAATATAAGTTACAGGGAGCCCAGACACCAAGGTCAGAGGCAACAGTTACTTTTTAACCCATTAAGCAGAGAAGTGGAAGCCACATTCTTATTGCTTAGGGATAAGATGCAGGGATGAAAATCATCATACCAGTATTATATCAACATATAGTTACTGCTTTCTTGTTTGCTCTTTTTTTTTAAATAAATCCTTCTATATCTTTTGTAACATACTTTCTGCCACTGGTAAATAATCTAAGAGTATTTTATCATATAGGCAGGCCTTTTTATGGAAATGGGGTTTAACGTTTCAGAACATGTGATCAGACAAGGGTGCAATTCTTCTAGTTGGCAAAATTGCCTCTGGTAAGAACTGGTAAAAGCTGGGTAAGATGGGGAAAGCTGATTGATTAGGAAGGTAACCTTTGGAGCAAAATCAGTCTATTCTCAGTGGATAAACAGTGGACAGGAGAAGATACCTATAAGTATCTGATGGCCACCTATAAGTATATCAGGGGTGACCACCAGTATCTGGGGGAACGTTTGCTCCAGAGTGCCCCAAGGGATGATGAGGTTGAATGGTTATAAACCACAGCAAGACCATTTCAGGCAGGACATAAGGAAGAATTTCTTTACTGTCTGAGCCCCCAAGGTCTGGAACAACAGCTGCCATTGGAGGTGGTTCAAGCATCTACATTGAACACCTTCAAGAGTAAATTGGATGCTTATTTTGCTGGGATCCTATGACCGCAGCTGACTTCCTGCCCTTCAGGCAGGGGGCTGGACTCAATGATCTTCTGAAGTCCCTTCCAGCCTTAAAAAAGAAAAAAAAAAAAATAGCACCCCTGAAAGAATGAGAATTCCTTTGGAAGTGTGTCTCAAAGGTACTTCAGACCAAATCTGAGTCAGGGTATCCTTTCAAATTTTCTTGGTCATGTAAGGTCTTACTACTGGATGCAAAGGTAGTGCTGTTGCTCTGCTCATACTAAGTCTCAGACTGGAAGCAGAACTCCTGTGTGAGCATTGCATCACAATATTAGGAAGCTGGCATGCACAGAATTAGTGCGCCGCCTTAGCATAATGCTGACTTGTGTCAGGTAATCAGCCATGTACACAAATACCAAGATGATGGCTATAGTATAAGACTGACAGACCAGCCCCTCTGCTCTCAAGAAATTATATACTTTTTCAGGTTGAGTTTGTCAACAATAATTTTAATTGACAAAATATAATGGCTTGAAAATGACTAATTCAACTAAAATACTCTGTGACTGCACTGTAGTGCAAAAATAACTAAGTTAGCTTTAAATTTATAGTAGCCCTCAGCTCAGCTAACCCCTCGAATATTTACACAGTTTCTCAGCAAAAACTGGAACCCATAAAATATCCTTTACTACAGTGCTACCAAGACTAGCGTATGTCTAACTTGTATATGGCTACATTGGTTGCAGTTACGACAGCGTAGCTATACCTTTAGTACAAAGAATACAAACACTGCATTATACTGATCTTCCAGGCTAGATTCCCTTGTCAGTACTCCACTTTTTTCTAACAAAGGCAGCAACTATGCTGCCAAAAAAAAGAAAAGACTTCTATTCCCAATAGAATCACTTGCACTGAGGAGAAAATGAGTAAAAAAGTTTAATTCCAGGAAAAAATGCTGAATTGTACTTTTGTTGGAACATGTCAGCCATGACGTGCCCAAGGACCTAAACAGAGTATCCTTATTGTTTACTAATTTCACTGCTGAGTGTTTACTGTTTGCCATTAGTATACAAATTGTCTCTTTTTAAAACATGTATCTTTGTCCTTTTTAAACAGTGCATTTCTAGTTCTCATAAAAGTGGAGAGTTATCTATTAACAGATAAACAGATTTCAATGAAAACATATTTACACACATGGAAAAATGTTCTCACTTACTATTGGGAAGGAATATCCAGAGGACACTCACTTGATCTTCCTCAGTATTAAGAAAACTGGGCCTTACTTTTATCTCTCTGTGATGTAAATGCAAAACTACATTAGGAGTATCTGTATTGATGACTGGCATATTCCAGTATAAGACTGATATACCAGTTCGGTATGCATTTGGCATTCTAAGTAGTAAGCAGAAGTCTTGCATACAGGTAATGGTAGAATAAGAAGTTTAACTTTTCTATTTCCTCACCCTCATGGCTGTGTCCAGATAAGCATGGCAGTGTGGTATGTGGCACTGTGGTTATGGCTGTGGCACCACATACCACACATTCAGTTGTTCTCTGCACTGCAAGGGAGCAACATGGGAGGTGGGGGAAATATTCAGGGGTCAAAAATAACTATAAATAACAAAAAAAAGCAGAGTGGCACATGTGGGGGCAGCATGTGCAGCTTAAACTGAAGCCTGGCTGGCCAGAGCCACACTCCAGCTGCTGGCCAGGGTCCAAGTGGTAGGATCACTGCTGCTGCAACCCTAGGAGGCTCCCAACACCCTGGGTAAGGCTACCTGGGCCAGCCCAGTGCCAGCCCCTGCCTCCCTTACCCTACCTGGGATAACCTGCCACTCACCAGTGTGCACATGGCACAGGCATTCCCTGGGGACAGCTAGCAGTGGCATAAGGTGTCCCACTGCTAGTTGTTCCTGGGGAACCAAATGTCCATGCTTGTGTGGACACAGCCCATTAAAATTTATACCCTCACCCTTAATTTTGGATTCAGTTCCTTTTTGACAAGTAATTAGTAATTCCCCTTACCCCAAGGGAACTGCAACTACAAACATTTCTTATTTTATTCTGTTGATGCTTGATTTGAGCTATTGCCTCCAGAAAGAAATATTTTGCTAACCTCCAAAAGTAAATTACTCTTAGGTTATTAACCACAGATACATGTAATTCTCAGTGTACCAGATGTATTAAAAATAAATTTAAAATCTAAGTTGTTTTGCTCTGGCAAAAGCTCCTTTCCTTCTCCACTTCAGTGCTATAGAATTCTGAATTGTCTAGACTGTAATAAACTCTGTTAGGTATGTTGTACACTTTCTAAGGTGGAAATCAGACTGCCATGTCTTATTTATTTCATGCCCTGTTAGGTGCCCACTGAATGGTCATATATATGTGGCTGTTCCCATGATTTTCAAAAACAGTGAAGGAGAGATGGGATAAGAATAGTGAGTACAGTGTTTTTCCTGGGTTCAGAGTTTGGTGGTTCACATCAGCATTTGAAGTAATATATTATGCCAGGAAAAGTCATCATCAAGGGCTGGTCATAGCCAAAGGGCACAACACTAGGCAAGGGCATAAGTCACTCACTGCTTTAATGTAGTTTTGCATTGCTTCTCACCTTCACATTTGATTATTTATTTCACCTACCCTTTTCTGTCATCTTTTGCATAGCACATGTGCAATGTAATTTGACAGTGAAAGTGTATTGTTTTAAATGTGAGCTGTACATGCTTAATGCATTTCATTGTATCACAAATTTAGAAAAATGCTTTGGATTGATTGTAAAGATAATAAAGTGGTTAGTAATGATTTTGGAGATGCTCAGGTTGTAGTCATTTGTAAAGATAGGTATCCCTCAAACATAACATTTCTAAGAGGAATCTGAGCTATCAAGGAGGATATTTGTGATATGGAATTTTCTTAGTTTTCATCACAAACTGGAAAAGTTGGCAAATGATTGCTGTATCTCAGATTTACTACAGGGGTCTACTAGTGTTTTTAACCTATCAGTCCTTCTCAGCCAGTCAGATAAACTGGGCAAAGTATGAGTTAGAAAGGGCAAAAGTCTAGCAAAATATTCCCTTTACAAACCTAAAGGTCTTCAGAGCTCATCTCATCTGTAGGTGACTTGATATGATTTGGTCTTTATGGCTATAGGTGTCAAGACTGGGAGTTATAACATCATAGTGAAAAATAGTGAAAGGGACTTTAGGAGATCATCTAGTCCAACACCATAGTTAAGATAGGATCATCCCTATCTAAACCATGCTAGACAAGTTTTTATCTAACCTATTAAAAACTCTCTCACACAACTATCAGACACAATGCTGGAAGCATCAAAACATCTTATCTTGCCATTGGTAAAGCAGGTGGACATTGTTAGTGTCTTGACAGGACAGGAAGTTGCCACTGAACTAAAAATCTGTCCACTAAATATAGCAAAATATAATAACAAGAGTTGGATGCATTCAAGCAATTCTTCCTTGTTAAATACTATAGACTTGAACCCAAGTCCACTTATAGTTATAATCTCTTTATTAAGAATTGCACTTCAAGCCTTAAAACTGTTTTCAGCTGAATTTGCATTAAGTGACTACATATCTGGCTAGTCTAGTTGATCGTGTGCATGCACGTGCGCGTGTGTGTGTGTCCACGTGCAATCCCCTGAGGGTATTTCAATTAATGTAGTTATCATAGGCCTTTTTTGTACTGGGAAAATTCACTCAAAATAAGAATCTTTTTTCCCCAGCTGTCTGTAGAGCTGTTTAAAAATCTCAGAAATTCAACATATTTTTTCAGAAAAAAACTCTCTCATCTATTGAATCCTTTAATGATTAGATCTACTAACTAGTAATATCAAAAGTATCTTCATCTGAAACATGGGATGTGGTTCCTTCTCATTTTCCTTTAAGTTTTTACCTCTAATTTTCAGCAAATTTCTCTCTCTTTAGGTTTCAAACCAATCTCCTATTTCTCTTTTTAGTACACATTTCTGTCTCGTTCTTTAACACTTTTCTCAGCTCCCTGGATAAAAACCTGAAACACATGTGGTCATCAGTCATTTTGCCATTAACTTCAATGGAGCCAGATTCCATGCCCTAATCCCAAGCCCAGTGCAAACCTTCTAATCATGTAAAAGCTTACTGAATTCGCTGAAAAGACTACCATTAACATAAAGGGCTTTTATGGAGTTCTTGGTCATATTTAGCATGCATTACTCTAAAAAACTGTTTACTTGAATATTTAGTCAAACATTTTAACCAACATGCATCATCTATAGCTGTATTTCTGTTGTGCACAGTCTCTTTGAATATCCTAGTGAACATGAGTTATTAGTGCAAAGAGTTGTGGAAAACGACTATAAACCATAAGTACTTGAAGATATACCAGCATCAGTTTTCAAATGAAAAAACCCTACAAGCCTACTTTGGATTTTACATTGCTGTTGGTAAATTACATAGACCATCTAATTTGAGATCAGATATGATGCCACATGACACCTCTAAGATGAATTAGAATTTACAGTGCTCACTATAAATAGTTCATAAATTAACTATAGTCAAAGAATTATTCACTGAAAAAAATGACAACAATTTCACAGAACAAATAAAGAGTGAATAAACTCATATGTCCACAGAGAGGACAAATTGACCGAGTAAATTATTCATTATAGATGACCCTCTATCCCTGGTGGTATTTGTTTTTAGGCTTCATAAATCTGCCCTCTCTCTGCTAGGCTCCGACCAGCTGCTCCATGCTAATCATATGTACTCCAAGACTTTCCTTTTGTGGAAATGTCTCAGAATGTCTCAGTCCTGTTTTACCTCAATAGCCTTTGAAACTCATGAAATAAAAAGTTAGTAATAACTAGAAGTACTAAAACTATGTGATTACAGTCAAGATAACAAAAATGCTGGGTGTGAAACATGGGGTATACGACTAAGTTGTTTTGAATTTATAAAAAATACTTACATGACATTTCATCTGAGAACCAAACTCTTTTTTTTTCTATCTTTTTTTCATTTAATCTGCCCATTGCAAAACAAAAGAATCAGGTGTCAAATCCTAATGTTGAAACAATGACAAGCAAATTCACTTTTCTGTCTGCCATAAACTACTAAATTGTTTTTCATTACTCTCTCTTTTTCATAAGTTAGGAAGATTTTTTGCAGTATAGGAAAATTTCTTGTGTGGCACAAAGCCTCATTCTTACCTGGAAGTGACTAAGAAAATAAATGAAGATATTCAAGTAAATGTAATCAGAATTTATTAATGGATTATATTAATATAATGGATTAGAATAATTTAATGGGTTATATTAAATTTTGTTTTATAAACAATATTTTCCCGGTGACACCAATGAAGGAAGGAAGCAAGCAAGAAAGAAAGAAAGACATTTACATTAGCAGGAGAGGGAGCATTGATAACATTTTGCTTATCATTTTTCTTCATCTTTCTACTGGCAATTGTATTTCATAAAAAAAGGACAACCATTAAACAGCAAGGAAAAGTGATTACAATAATTCCAAGCCTCTCCCAAAGGCTGGAGATTTTAATGTTTTTTGGCTGACTGGTCTCATTTTTTTCCTCTCTCACATGAATGTAAAATTCATGAGTCAACAACCTGCATTGAACTTGCAGGGAGAAACAGGTTGCAGGAAGGAGGCATTGGAAAACAGGTTGGGTGCACTGGGCTAGAATGTTAGCTGCAATTATACCATCTCTATAAACAATTTTCTTAATTAAAAATCTCTTAATTTTAGGTATATGGAGTCCTCTCATATCATCTAGTATGTGGCACATGAAACCTGGTGGCAGCAGTCAGTCATGTGAGACACCAGTAACAAAGAGATTTTGATTAACAGGTAAACAAAGGTGCTCTTGGAAACATTAGTAATAGGCAACGTGGAGGGTCTCAGACCATTAGGGAGACTGGATTCCTAAGCAAATAATCCTGCACACATGTGGAAGTAAGAAATTGAGAATACATACAGAACTGATCATAATGGATGTAAATTTGAAAGGGGAAAGTGAGTGGGACACTATTGTCAGGAATAATGAGCGTTACCAGGACTGATAAAAATGTTTCATGAGCACTGTGACATGAGATAAAATAAATATGTAGAAAGATACTGTGTTTTTATCCAAAACCGAAAGGGCAAACAAAAGAAATGTGTCCACTGCAAAATTAAGAACTGTAGTCTTTACATGTAAATCTGGGCACATTAATGATTACCTAATTAAAGACAAAAACATTTGTGAAACACATATCTAACCCTAAACCAATGCCTATAGAACTGTATAAGGTAAGGATTCAAACAATAACAAACACTTGCACAGAATAGATGCATAAGTTCAAGCTAAAATAATCCAGAAAAGAGCAGAAACCACACAATCCAGAACGTAGGTGTTATGGACCAATGTATAGCCTAAGCATCACAAAAGGCAAAACATAATAATAATAATAGCAGTAGTAACAGCAGCAGCAGTAGCAAATGTGTAAGGCATGCAGAACATTTTGTGAAGATAATCAGCAGGGTTCCTGGTTTTCTCTGATTAAAAAACAAGCAAACCAATTTTCAGATTTTAAAAAGTAACCCAAAATCCATTTTCCCATGATTAAAATGAAACGACATTAATATATACATATTTATATATCAGTGGCATTTTATTTTGATCACAGAAAAATGTGAATTTGGGGTTACTTTTTTAAAATCCAAAAATTGGTTTGTTTGGTTTTTTTTAATCAGAGGAAACCAGGATCCCTGATGATCAGTAGGTTGCGCTCTGGCCAGACAAAAATGCATAACTATTGGGTGCTGCCAGTCAGATGCTGTTATAGCCTAATAGTTCTGCCATGACCCCAGGGAGTGAGAGATGTAGGCTCTAAACCACCCTCATCCAGAGAGGGATTTGAAGCTATATTTCCTTTAATTTCTAGAAGAGTTCTGTAAGCATCAGTGGGGGTACATGATATGGGGGTTTAAAAACACATCTTCAATTTAGGCCAAAATAAACCTCCATATCATGTACGCCCATGTTGAAGCCCCATCCTTTCCTTATCTACCTCTCCAACAGCAGGGAGGGGAGAGCTGCTGGCAGGCAGAGCAGTCCCTGAGCTGCAGGAAGGGGCAGCTAGTGTTACCCTCCACAGTAGCAGCCCGCCCCCACCCCCCCCTCACCAGCCAGCACCCACTCACAGGCACCCAGTTCAGGCAGTCCCATGAGGCAACACAGCCACAGAGGAAAGCACCTGGTCCCCGCACAGCCCAGGCAGGCAAGCATTTTCCAGGGTGGGGAGAGGGCAGGGGACAGGCAGCAAAGATCAGGCTTGCAGCTTTGTTTTGTTTTTTTTTCTTCTTTGGAGCCTGCCTTCCCGGGCTGCCTGCAGGGGCTGCCTGCACAGCCCCTGAGCTACATGGGGCCCAGTGCTTCACTCCACAGCTGTAGGGTTTAGAAACTAAAATTTCTCGCAAGTGTTTTATTTTGCAGCACCCCAAGGTTATTTGCTGCATCCCAAAGTCATTTAAGGCACATTACTCCACCTAAAGTGCTACAGCAGCTGGAGTTAATGCGTAATATGCCGCCAAATGTGCAAACAGCAATACCATTACAATGGTGCAAAAGGCATTTAACTCACTTTAAACCTGCTTTAAAGTGTCATCTACAAATGCCCAGTGAAACAGCTATTGTCCTACAAAAGATAGGGACCACATGTTAAAGCCTGACTCCTTTTTCCTAATGGGACAGAAAATCCCCCATTGTTCTGTATGCATTTTAGTCAATGAATGTTCAATACAACATCAGAATATATTAATATGAATGCTAAATGCAACTTCTCCTCCAGTGGCTGCCAACTGCTTGTCATCTATTATTTCATGACTTCCAGTAAGTGTATATGCAACCACAGCAGGAGCACAGCCTATTGAGAATATTCAGTAGCCATTTAGATTCTTGAATGTCCATGCTGAACGTGGAATAGGATCACTTATATATTGCATATAAGTACCAAAAATGGCTCTTATGAAACTAGTAAGTGCCATTTGTGTACGTAAAGTGAAATAGGATTCTGCCCTTTATATCCCATGTTGTTCTAGTCCCTGTTTCCAAGGGACCTCTACACTGGCATTTTTATAGCTGGCCTTTTAAAATGTTTCAAAGATGTTTTACGCCTTTCAGTTGTTACTGCTTTTTATCCAATGGCTATCTACTGTAATGTAAAAATGGATAAATAGCATAAACCAGAAGCTAGTATTCTAAGGGGAATACTTCATCACTAGGTTACAAAAATATACTTCCTTCTGCATATTGGCCTTTTGGCCCATGACTGGCACCAAATAATTCAAGGCATCTTGACAATTTTATAGCTGTTGAGAGCTTGATTTAGATAATGTTTTGCAACTTGAGCACCTAAATTCCATCGTAGGTTCCTAGGAGAATGACTTCGATCTGACCCTCAGTGGCTAAATTCCCCATCAACAAACTGGAGTTTGTAATATTAGTATTACTCTTTCTTATCAGTGTTTTCTGAGAATATATAAAATGAAGTGAGGAACTCATATTATAATAATGTGTGTCATATAAGTGTATTGGTTAGACACTACTAGGTCTTTATCCTCAAATGAAGGTGCAGAGTTAAAAAAATGAAAATAGAAGGGGAAAGATGAAAATAAAATGAATGTAGTACAAAAGCAGCAGGACTGCTAATTCAGAAAGAAAAAGGTTTCAGAGAACTAAGTGTCCAGGTTAGGCTAGCCCCTAGGCAGAACTAATTTGCCTGAGTGATACTTATGTAACAGTTAATTTAAGCTGACATTGACCTTGCCAACTTCATGGCCAAAAAATTTTCACAAGGATGAACTGGATGAACTTACCGTGAAGGAATGATTCCAATATATTTGACAAAGACATGGTGTCCATCAACATAAGGCATGTTTCCTTTCATACTGTACAAATGATTTGTGACAAATGCAAGGGAATTTCCACTCCTTACTTGTTTCCCCTTTCACAATAGAAGTGAGCTAGTCAAATACTATAGCTTTTCATTATGTACTCCTTCTCCAAAGTTATTTTGAAAGCTGAGTGCTAGAGAACAATTGACAATGCTAAATGACCTTCCATACCCATAGTTCTACATTTTATACATTTTTTTTTCAGATCCTGTTACATAAAGATCCAAAATTTTGCCCTCTCCCTATTGTTTGGGAGAGCACAATTGCACTAAGAGTACAGAAAATCAAAGCAGAACCTTTTAGGATAATAAAAGTGATGGAATCATGATCATTAGTATAAAGAATTCTGCAGAGAGAAATTTCCAGACTGCCTATGAAACCAGCATTTTCCTTTCATAGTGCAAGTTGATAAAAGCTACATTCTCCTTTCACTGAAATTGTGGTGGTGTAGATTAAGTAAGGGCAGTCCTTCAAGAACACCTTCATTTGTTCTGCAGTTGCTTTTTCCCCCAAGCCTCTCAGAACTATCACATTGTGGCAACTGTATTTTTTCAGGCATTTGGAACAAGGCAAGGTTTATTAGGGAATCATTAAATCAGTTTCTAAATATGGTGAAAGCAAATTCATCACCTTCCATGTGAATTGCTTACACAACAAAGCGCTGAGTATGTCTCTTTTGTAGATCTGTCATCCTCTAGGAACAAGAAGCAAAGCTCATGATTCAACCTTGGCCTCCAACTGGCATTTTTCTGCTACTACACAGTTGATATGACAAGTTGATTTTTAAAAGACATACAATATTAAGGGTGAAGGAAGCAAATGGAATAGTACAAAGATTCTTTAGCCTTTTCTAAAGGCATAATTACTACCATATTTACTCAATTCCAAGCTGAGTTTCCCTGCCACCCCTCCTATCTAACATGGGAGCCTCTCCCCCAAACTCCCACAGCCTCAAGCCCTTATGCCTCTTCCCTTATCTTCCCCGTTCTCCCTTTCCCCATCTCACCCACACACTGCTTCTGCTTCCCCTGTGCCCTTCCCCTTCCCCTTCAACTTGCTCTGCACCAGCTGTCTCCTTGGCCCAGTGGGGCACGAAGCACAGCCCCAGCCTGTCTCTGTAGCAATGAGACATGCTAGAGGCCAGGCTGAGGCTCTGCTTTGTGCCCCAGCCTGAAGCAGGGACAGAGTCTGCTGGCATGGGACAAGGATAAGAAGTGGGAGAGTCGGAGAGGGGAAGGTGAGGGGCTGAAACTGTGGAGGTGGAAATGAGGGGGGGCAGAGGCTGCAGGAGGCAGACACAAGGGGCAGTCAGTGGGTAGCAGGCAGCAGGGATCAATTAGCTCCCACCTTCTGCTTCTCTACCACTTGCTCCCCTGCTTTCCACTGGCTGCCCCCCCACCTCTGTACCACCTGCTCTCTACAATCTATCCCGCATTGCTCCCTCCACTGCCTATCTCCCCCACCCTGTGACACCCTACCACCTGCCCCACTACTACTACTTTCCCTGCTGCAGTGGTGGGGACAAATTTAAGATAATCCTACAACAATTAGTTCTATGCATGGGAAATTCTAACAAATGTGTACATTTTCTATGTATAGAATCTAATTATAGGGGGGTTGTCTTAAATTCAGGGTCATCTTGGATTCAGGTAAATATGGCAGTTTGACTTTGCTTAGAAAAATCTGCTAGAATGCCAGTCAAATCAGTTTTAGAGGGTTATCTGGGTTTCAAAATGTTCAGGTCAATGAGCAGAAAATCATTTTTGAAAGTCCTTAACTGCTATTTCTTGTAGACATGTAAAATAAGTCTGCTATGCGAGTGTCTCATGCTTACTTATAACATTCTAAAGCTAGTCACAGGGGTTACCTATTGCTTCATATTTAAAGCTTTGTTTACAGTAGCATGAAAACAGTGCAAGATTCAAACTGACTTCCTGTAGACAGAGATTTTTTTTTAACACAACTCTGCTCACACATTGCTATAAAGAGTATTTAAATAATTGACAGGTGGAATCGAGAATGGGCTATAATATCTTTTACTTTCAGGTCAACGGTGGACAAACTTTGGCACAAGTTATTGACCAAAAGTCATTATCATTTGACAGATATTTAGTGGCCTAAGAGTGCTGAATTGTCAGTTTCCTAGAGTCCCTCAAATTCACAGCACAATATGCTAAAGACATTAATCCCCTTGCTAGCAGTCATAGCAGAGCTCATGAATTACACCGATATGGATGAAACAAAAAGCTATGACTCTATATAACTCTTAATTCTTCCCTGGATAAGCATCTGCTTCCTTCCTGTATCACAGTCATCTTTATTATTATTCTTCCATCACTCTGAATGTCCTTCTCCTTTCTTACCTTCTTTCTCTCAGTCCCTTCTACAGCACTGCTGATAATCTCCAGGCCCATTTCTTTTTCAGCTTTTCACTTCGCTGATGTTTTTGAACCACATGGTCTAGATGAAGATCCAGACAATGGCTTTAAGAAAAGAGCAGGATTTGAATGTATCATCAATCTGCACTGACAGATCAATGCTCCTCATACACCAATACATCACATAATACATTCCCTTCAATGGTTGTAGACAGAAGTAACTTTTGAATTTTTTTCAAATGAAACTGGCTTAGAAACATTTAAAAAAGAAGTAATTCCAGAAGGAGGCCTCTGAGCAACACAACCTTCCAGCCTCAGCTTGAGCAATTCAAAATTGCAACCCCAGGGTCACTACAGTGGGTAGAAGATATCTTTGGAGGGATGGGATTGGGGAGAAGGGATCCAGGGGAGATCCCCACTACTGGGATACAGCCATCCAACCCAAATCCTTTTGTCCTCTCTGTTTCCCCGCTCAGCAGAGCAGAGAGACAAAATGTATTAGGACTGAATTATATATATATATATATATCTATATATATATACCACTATACCCCGACAACCTGTCCCATGGCCACTATAGATTACTTGAAAGTCCAAAGCACACCATTGCAATTACATTGCACACATTCCCATCACTAATCTGCACCGTGCTCCAGGTCACCTATGCTCCACATGTCCATGCATTCATGTGTCCATCACCATCACCCTGGCTTGTCACAATGATGCAACTTGCCCCTAATCATCCCTTCCCCCATCCATTTCTCAGTGCTTTCAGCTATCACTGTCATCATCATTGTTTTCTCTCTCACCACCTCCACCACCATCATCATCATCTTTATCATCGCTTTCTTCAGGGATCCCACCTATGAACAGACTGTGCCAGTCCATCCTCTGCTATATGATCCCTGCCATCTCTTCCTTGACCTTTTCTACCACTTTCTTATAGTACCCTTGTGTCTCAGTCCCATTTTGACACAGGCCTCTATATAGAGGTTTGTGTGCCTGTACATGAGCAGGTTCCTGGTCTTCCACAAGGGGTTAGGGACGAAGATCCTGTTGCCAAAAGTGGCATCAAGCACCCTCTCAGATAGCAGAAGGTCCACCCTATCACAGGCGACTGGTGCCTCCCAAGTCTGGGGGGGCACAGGATTGATGATGGGGGGGAGGAGGGAGGGTCCTCTCACAGCCGATCGTCAAGCATGGAAGCACCAGAGGTGAAGCCAGAGAAACTGGAAGTGCACTTCTTCCAACACTTCCGGTTTTGTGGGGTGCACAGCCAATCTCAGAGGGTGCACGCGCACCCACGTGCACCCCCGCCACATTGCCAGTGCACCCTACTTTCCCTCCCTTACCCATTTAGGGCTGGGAGAGAGGGAGGGGAGCACTGTGGGACTCTGGAGGACCTATGGGTTTCCTCGCTTCAAGATATGTTGTGCTGGAACATTTCAGCTGGTTGTGGAATATCTCAAAAAGCATATAGCTGGCTCTTTAAAATGTTTCAAGGGCATTTGAACATCTCTCTTTCTATTTCTATCCACATCCACTAAGAGAAGATACATAATGGGGTAGCTAAGAACCTACCATTAAATTAGCCACATAAGAAAATTAAGGCCTCCAGTCAATCCAGTGAATTTTTCATTAAATGGAGATTCAACAGAGGCAGTGTTCATTGGAGCAATTCTGCTTTAGAAGAAGAGGTCTCCTTCTCTTATGTCAAACCATACAGTTTAAATTTAGAGAAAACTCTGCTATTGTTTATTTTGTCATTTTTTTGCATGTTTCCAGATCATCTCAACAAATATAATATTGTCACCTATTCTTTGAATCTGAATTGTGATTTAGCAATTTCAAAAAATTAAATTTACCTAATAAGCACCATCTTGCTAGACATACATGGGGGGAGAGGAGGTGCAGGGGGGTATATGTCTTATTTCCACCACACAACTTTTCTGGCATATCTTCCTACATTATACTGCACACATTTCAGAGCTTCTGTTCTTCCACTCTGTGCAAGCTGAGAACAACATCCTACCACTTGAAGGTGAATACCATCTGACATCCCCTTGAAAACTAGTGAAGTCTATAGTAGCATCTGTGAATTTATGAAATGTTTTAAGATTGGGTTGAAAAAAAAGCAGCAGCCACAACATTTGTGGACTGTGGGTGTTGTGTGGGAAAGAAGACAAGACACAAATCATTATATTATTGGTAGCTGATGGGACATATGATAAGACTAGAACAGGGCATGCTGAAATTTGAATGAAACTTATATAATACTTCTTGCAAAAACAGCTGCAAGTATTTGAGCATCTCTAATTTAGATGTATTGTCTGCATTCAAAATACTGGGATTTTTTTTAGCTGATTTTTTCTCCTCCAAACTTATTATATTTCCTCCTTGAACATGTTTTTGTCTTTCCATATCATTTTGTCTATTAAACATACATTAGGATTGTTTTTAAAAAATAAAAAGACAACTTTCTTCAGACATAAGCAGAAATAATTCAGTTACTATATCAGTACCCTACTCAAATATGACAGCAAGAATATGCTTGCTTTTTGTGCAAAATGAATACTTTGGCATCCCATAGTTTTGCTGCTAGCCCTGTCTCTTTTGGAAACAATCCCGATTCTCTCTTACCCACACAAATCTGGCTAAATTTAAATAAATATTTCTTTTGAGATGCTCAGCATTCTTGTGTGTGACTTCTGGTACAGAAATATAACCAATCCTTATTTCTAACTTCATAATATTTTCCATATTATTTAAAGAACTTTGTTGAAACCATCTAACATAACACCTTTGAGTCCCACTTGAATGCTTTCAGTTTCCAGTACATCCGTGTAAGTCCACATCTGTCCTTTCTCATTTGTCTCAAATTTACTGTCCAGGGTTATTTATTATTTATTACAATGATCTTTCAAGTCATTTCTACACTTACTTCTCTTACTCAGGTTCTGATCTAAATAGCACAACATATTTTGCATTTCTTTCTACTGCTGCTGAACATACCTGATTTCTTCAGGACATTTTTACCCTCTGGGTAGCTCAATATATTGAGATGTTTTCATGTTCTATTAAGTAAAATCCTTCTTGTGACAATAACTACTGAGTAACTGTAGACCTTTAATTCTGAAGCTATTAAAAAGGATGGTATACAGTTATGTTAAAAACCAAAACTTAGTTCAGCTTTGTCTAAAGATGCACTTAGATTTCAACCTGATTTTGGCTGACTCAGAAAATTCCCTCTCCTGCTGCATGTCCTGGGAAGAGACTTAAAATTTTAGCTCCAAAATGAACAAAGAAGAGCTGATTTAGTTGTTTGTTGATTTTAGTTTCACATTTGCTTCTGTCTGAATGCTTACAGGAATATTTAGAAGACTAACACAAATTGCGAAAACAAGGTATGGGAAGAAGCAAATAAGTGAAACTTTAGTGTCAGGCTTTTTGGGCCATTTTCTTTGTAAAAATTTTAAATACTTAACCTGGAAACTTGCATCTAAAAACTGATTTTTCCTCAGTTTTTGGCAGTTTTCAGCAGAAAAAAAAAATCTGTTTCCAAAAACAAGGCAAAAATTATGCCTTCAACAAATTTTCTCCTGAAAACTCCCATGAAACACATGCATGCATGTTTGTATATATAAGAATGTGTCTTGGAAGTCATATCTTCTAACCCCCTGCTCCCTTTATTTTCCATCACTAATTTCAAATTTAAACCAGTCACTAGGTATGTAAAAAATATGTCAAAGGGGACAGAAATTAACTTTCCTTATGGGCAAATTATTTTACAGCTTTATTTGAAAAGTTTTTGTTGTTCATTGTACATTATTCTGAAGCTTGTATCAGACACTGCCAGCATACTTGTTGTACGGTGTCAGTGGACATAGGTCCACCAGGAAATTCAAGCCTTCCTCAACTGCTAGAGGGAGGATGGCAAATGTAAAAGAGCTGAACTCATGGGAAAAATCATAAGAAAACAGGAACAGGAGTGCAGATTATAGGTTAATAACTAGGGAGGACACTAATAGGAGAGCTCCAGCTAACTCCCATTGCCCCTGGAATGTATCTAAGGAGCTATCCATCTCTGCCTGGATATGTGCCTGGAAGGAAGACTCCCTCTCCACTCACCCAAGTTTTTTCCAGCCAACAATTCCTTCCTGGTCTGGGAGATGGAGACCTTGGCCAGATCAAGGATGAGAAAAATTTCCAAGATTTTGTTGAGGTACCTAAAGGGTGTAAATAAAATAAAATGTACAGGGAAAAGTGCAGCCAGAACCTGGATGGATGATGGGCTGACCAGGCTATGATTTCAGGCAGTACAGATATACTTCTCAAATAGAAGCACTGGAAGTCCTACAAGAATTTCAGTGCTGTTTTTCCTGCAAGCTTGTTCTCTTTTTTGCTTTCTTCAATGTTTCTTTCAGTTTTTTAATTCATTCTGAATTATTTACCAATAGAACTATTCTTGCAGCCTTCTCTTTTAGTAGCCTTATTCTTCATCTGTCTAATGTCATCAAACTGTTACTTCTTTTACTTTTTAGGCTCTTTGTCAGTCTTGAACTCCATGAACTAAACTCATCCCTAGTGTTAAATTTAGAAACTTCAATGGAATTGCACCCAGCGAGATGTTAGCCCTATATCTATAATGCTTTCCTCCACCTTTATCTCATAAACTTTGATTTGTAGACAAATGCTTTTGTGAAAGAGCTGCTGCATATTACTAAGTGGGGTTTGCTTTGTTCCCTGTTTCTAAAACTTCCATTGTGTCTTTCAGTTTACCATATCTCTGAAATATCTTTCTCTACAGAGGATTAGTGTAAACACTTTTCCAAGTTGGATATTGAAAATGCCCAATAATATCAGTTTGGAAGGCTTCCAGCTGTAAAATGACTCATCTCCTTCTCTACACATTCTCTGCCAGAATCCTGTCTACAACAAACAGCCTTTTCATCCTCCAGTAGGAACTTTATTATTGTTTTGCCATCTGATGTTGCAGATCATTTCAGAGTCTATCCTGTTATTTCTAATCCTTCACATGCAGTATAACACCAGATGGTAGGTATATACAGATAGACCTAGTTAATCTGTGTAAGTCGAAGATGTATACTCAAGGCTTGTGTACTTTGCAGGAAGTTAGTCCTGAATTCTGTTGTAAGTTCCTTTGGTGCCTGTGACAAATAGGAAATTCTGTGATGGCTTAAGGAGGTATTCACTGTATTTAATAAGAACAAAAAAGTCCCTGCAATATCCTCTGTTATTTATGTTGCAGCACATTTATTTTATTCCACTCCTAGATTTCTACTTTGAATTACTGCACATATTCATGCAGAGAGTAAGTACCTGCACTATAGCACTGGCTGAGAGGGAAGTTGGAAGTTTCAACAGGTGGAACTTATGACACCTGGGAAGACTTTTGATAACATGATAGGCATTTTAGCTGGATATTTCTGAGGGAAAGATGAGCATTGCCACTGCCACAATCCACCCAGATCATAACAAATCCCAGGCAATCCTGTCTCTCCAATGACTGTGTTGTTTGCCAGATATTGTAGTGTACTTTTTGAATGATAACTTTCATTAGTCCTCCAGGCTAGAGTACAGCTTTGGTATCTGACTGGGTCCTGCCTGTTTTCAGAAACTTAAGATAAAAAATATCTAGCAAATGCATAGATCCCTGGTTATCCTAACCTTGGTTATTTGAACACTACGGTTTTACTAATTTGCAAATGCTAAGTTATATATAAAAAAAAGCTGTTCTCTTTTCAAGCTTCATTAATATAATACTAAATCTCTACTCTTATGTCTGATATAGTACTGTAACTCATAACTGTTAATATAGCACACTGCCCTCTTTCTAAGCTTTATTTTACATGGTACTGTATCTCTTCTCCAAAGTTTGATAAGGTAACTTGTAAATATTGTCGTTTAACAAAGCATTTTTTAGGCTTTTTGTATCTAGCATATGCATTCATCAATCTAGTGGGGTTTTACATTATGTGTTAGTATGAATAGTGCCTCATAAGATGCTGTGGTTTCACTTATAAGAATGAATTCAGTTATCTGAATGACTTTCCAGCAGGTGTTTTCCAAGGGGGTTTGGACTACCAATAGTGTACATTTCTGTTTTCCCAGTTCTGCACAATTGCCATTTTCAAGCCTGAATATATATATTTTTAAATATATGATATAATATCATATTATATATGATTTATAGGGATCATTACTATAAGCTGATTATGGTTCAGACCAGTAGTCCTTCTACTCCAATATCTAGTCATTGGCAATAACCACAGCCAGGTCCTTCAGGAGTGGTACAACAAAACCCAAAGCAGACAAGTATAACATAGCCTGCCCGTAAGTAGAAGTAGTATATTAAATATGTTCAGCAAAATGCTGGCTGAATAAGTAAGCAACCATTGATTTTCTGGATCATGGTGTACGGGTTAATAGATCTAATCAGGTGCCTGATGAATTTGTTTGTATGGAGTCCTGTGACCATCACACCAAGACCTTTAATGCTTATGCCTAGGCAAGAATATGAAGGAGTAGAGACTTCCCAAGACTTACCACACCCACTTTAGATCATTGAGACAGAATCCAAAAGCCAGACTGAGTTCAGATATTCAATGCCTCAATGCTTGTAGCTTTTGCCAAAAGCCAACAGATAAGAACAGCTGCTAATTCAATAACTGTGCATTTCTGCCAGGGTGATGTCCAATCAACAAATACCCATAAGGCAGTGGGGGGCAAATTATTTATTATATTACAGTTTAGCCCTGAATGATTTGCTTATCAAAGTCCTTGTTAACTTAGTTTCACTTCCCTGTTGTTATTATCAAGGCTAAAACTTCAAGGGCTTCTTTTCCATTTTTCATCACACACCAGTCTTAGTCCACCTGCTTACTACTGATCCCCTGCCACAGAAACAACAGCCCTTAGGACTCATGCCATAGACTTTAACTGTTCAGTCTTTACTCACAAAAAAATGCTATTTAAGTCAATTGCATATGCATGAGATTTCAGTCCGAGTCAAATTGTCAGGATTAGCCCTACAAATTTTAGCAGGACTTGGATTTCACTTTTCCAAGGAAAGGCAAATGTTCCCACCTTTCAGCAAAGTCAAATCTTAGATGCAAAATACATGTCATTATCATTTTAAGGGTCCTGTCTCACAGGCTCTTTACATAGGGAGCTCCACCAACTTCAGAAAAAGCTCCAACATGAAAATATATGTACAATATGAATACTTTTCATTGCAACTCATGAATCAGTCTTGAAATTATGATTACATTATTATTTAAAATGATTTAAAATTATTATTTAGTTAATGAAAGATAGTTGCATTGTCATCACTATTATTGTGGCAAAAACATGATCTCTTTTTGCCAGCAACATAGCCTGAGTAATGAAGAAGAAAGAGGAAAGCTGAGAAGAATTCTTATTCCAGAGGGTCTATGATATATATGGTTTGGACATGGAAGAGCCCATTGGTGATTGTAGGGCACCAGACACTCAGCAGCCACTCATTGCAAGCTCCTGCTCCCTCTGCTTCAGCTTCACAGGGCTGAAGCTGGCAGCTCCCGCCACAGGCAGATGCGCTGCTCAGCTCCCTGGCCCTTCAGATGGAGCCCCTCGGTGGCAGGGCAACAGCACTGATGACTTGAGGGGTGACAGGGGGGCATCAGAGGGGTGCTAAAACACAAGTTCACTCAGTGTGCCATTTTCTGTAAGGCCGGCTCAGATGTAAAAGCTGCCCTCTGAATGGATAAAATGTGCTCCACTGTACATAAAATGCATCCTGCTCCAGAAATTCATTGCCTTGTCTATTGCTATGGTTTACCTATGCTACGTTGCATGAAAGTAGCCCAGCAGTGAGAGTGTAAAGGTTGAGGACCATGGGGAAATAGTGGAATGTGCATGAACAGGGAAATGGGATGACACTCCACCAGACCTTAACTTAAAATTTGAAGGACAGTAGTGCCTCCCTCCAATTTTGGTACTTCTCCAATAGCTCCCTCTTCCATTTTTATTTATTTTGAACATTAGTAGTGATATTTTGCTCACGAAGATCTGATATTTTAAGCTATTTAGCCTCTGAAAGAAAGAAAACCATATCTATGTATATTTTTTCTCCATGTCAGATCGTATTCTCCTTTATGCACCTAACTGCCTCCCATGCCACTATGTGATTGCAGTTCTTTGCACTTAAACAGTTTTTGATTCCATTTCCATCTTTGGATGCAAAAAGGAGAAGAGCCACCCCCCCTGAGATTTAACCCAGTGATTCTCAAATAAGGTGCTATAGTACATTGAGATCTTTTTGAGGGTGTCATCATGTGCAACACAATATTGGCACTGCTAAGGGTGCATGATTTACAAGATAAAACCAGAGATTTCAAACAGGAATCCCTAGTGTCAAAAATATTCTCACCTATTATGTTTTTTTGTGAGTTCTTTGCAACAGGGAAAAGGTGGCTTTATTATTTTCCTATAGTTTAGAAATAAATTAGAGCTAAAAGTTGGCATTTTCCAAGGGGTGAGCCAAAAAGGTTGAGAACCAAACTCATTAGGTTAACCCAAAAGCTCAGTGATTAGGTCATTTTCCCAGGGATTAGGAGGCCCAGATTCTAGGCCTACTCATACATAAAGCATTTGAACCTACAGCTCAGCAGAGCGCTTTAGGTTAAATATTATATAGACTCTTGAAGACTATGTCTTGAATTTAATATATATGGGATAAGACAGATAAAGAATAGCAGAAATTTCTGTTCTGCTCAGCGGGAGGGCACAGGATAGACCCCAGAGCCCCTTTCCATTTAGGGCAGCTTCCATTTTACAGCATGTCCATATACTTACTCTTCTTGTCTTGGTTTCACATATCTCAATTTCCTGGAGATCAGGACAATAACTGTGAGCTGGGAGTTGTGATGAATAATTAGGCTTCCAAACTGCTGAGCACCATATCTATACATTTATTTATATTTAAAGGTCTAAATGTCTGTTTGTTTTCTAGATTAGGCAGATAAACAAGTGAGGAGAAAACAAACCTGCTCTCTATTATTTTTTTACTGTGACAAAAGGCTAGCTTATTTATGGACAAATTGGTTGCATGACTGAAAACAAAATATATAAATAATGAACCAGATTCTTTTTAAATAGTATTTTATCCAAATATAATTCCTTAACTACTACATGCTTTCTGCACACTTTATACACTTGAAATACTCATGGATACTTTATAACACCTCTAATCAGCAAATCAGTACATTTTCAGTGTCAGTGAAAAATGTCTGATCTAAAAGGTTAGTATTGAATCCTTAACTATTTATCAAAACAAAGAAAATATTCCATTCCATTTTATGACTGCCTTTATGGGTATACTATATATATCTTAAAAAGAAAAAAAAATCTGAAAAACCCAAGGCACAAATGTTATCATGTTTATATTTTACATTTATTAGACACAAAGCAAAATAATCTCAGATAACCTGTTTTTCACCTACTTAAGAATATTTTCTTTTTAGATTTAAATGTCCCAATGTACAGTAGTAGAATGGCTAAGGTGTCCTGTTATGGCTCTAAATTCATCCTGAAAACTGTTGCATAGGTATTGTGGTGACGTGGGGCTCCCCGCCTAGCCACAGTGCTAGGTTCCCCACTTGCCTTTGGGCACATCTCCCACCTGACTCATCTGCCACACCTTGTTCTTATTAATTAGGATGTTAATTAAGTGGGAGGTTGACCATTTTATGCCCCGATGCCAGGGGGTGTTATCTGCAGCTCTGAACCTTCCCTATACCATAGCCCATGCCTCAAGGATGGCATCCAGCTGTTAGTCACACCAGCCCCACACTGGGCTCCAGAATCCTCCTATCAGGACCCCCCTTTGATCCCTCTGCTCAGACGGCCTACTCCACCATCATTCGGGCTACTGAGCTCCCTGTAGCCATCTCCCCTCTTAGGCATGGTCCTGCCAGGACCTTCAGCCACACAGGCCCTGGCCTCATCTCCAAGACCAGGCAGGACCCCAGCCCTGTGCTCTGGGCATCCCTGGTAGTGGGGCCGTGGCCCTTTTGACCTTTCTGGTCCTGTCCCCAGCATTGACCAGTTGAGGAGGTAGTCTACTTCCAGCCTCTCTCACTAGCCCCAAACTCTCTCTCGGGTCCACCTTCATGGAAGCGGGAGCTGGGGTACCTCACACCATGACAGGTACTCCAGGGGACTCTCACTCCCCACCTGAGCAGCAGGTCGTGGTGCTATTTAAGAGCTTACTTTGGACCCACACTCAGCCTCCCAGTAGTTTAGGACTTACCGGGGTCAGGAATCATAGATTCATAGATGTTAGGGTCAGAAGAGACCTCAATAGATCATTGAGTCTGACACCCTGCATAGACAGGGAAGTGTTGGGTTCAGATGACCCCAGCCAGATGCTCATCCAACCTCCTCTTGAAGACCTCTAGGGTAGGGAAGAGCACCACCTCCTTTGGAAGCCCATTCCAGACCTTGGCCACTCTAACTGTGAAGAAGTTCCTCCTAATGTCCAGTCTAAATCTGCTCTCTGCTAGCTTATGGCCATTATTTCTTGTGACCCCCAGGGGCGCCTTGGTGAGTAGAGCCAATTCCCTTCTGCACCCCCATGATGATAGGCAGCCACAAGGTTGCCTCTCAACCTTCTCTTGTGGAGGCTGAAGAGGTCCAGGTGCCTTAGTCTCTCCTCGTAAGGCTTGGCTTGCAAGCCCTTAACCATACGAGCGGCCCTCCTCTGGACCCTCTCCAGGTTATCCACATCCCTCCAGAAGTGTAGTGCCCAAAACTGCACACAGTATTCCAACTGCAGTCTGACCAGTGCCCGATAGAGGGGAAGTATCACCTCCTTAGTTCTGTTTGTCATGCATCTGCTGATACATGATAAAGTGCAGTTAGCTTTTCTGATGACTTCGTCACACTGACGACTCATGTGCATCTTGGAGTCCATTAGGACTCCAAGATCCCTTTCCGCTTCCGTGGTACCGAGCAGGCCATTTCCTAGGCAGTAGGTATGCTGGACATTTTTCCTCCCTAGGTGCAGCACTTTGCATTTCTCCGTGTTAAATTGCATTCTATTGTTTTCTGCCCATTTGTCCAACCTGTCCAGGTCTGCCTGTAATTTCCCTGCCCTCCAGTGTGTCCACTTCTCCCCACAGTTTTATATCATCCGCAAACTTGGATAGAGTACACTTCACTCCCTTGTCCAAGTCACTGATAAAGACATTGAAGAGTATTGGTCCAAGGACCAAGCCCTGCAGGACCCCACTACCCACTCCCTTCCGGGTTCATACTGACCCATCCACTACCACTCTCTGAGTATGACCCTCTAGCCAATTTGCCACACACCAGGCTGTGTAATCATCCAAGTCACAGCCTTTTAACTTGTTGACCAGTATGGGGTGGGATACTGTAGCGATGGCCTTCCTGAAGTCTAAGTAAATGATATCAACTCATACTCCTGTGTCAAGGTGTTTTGTAACCCAATCATAAACAGAGACCAGATTAGTCAGGCATGATCTATCCACTGCAAACCCGTGCTGGTTTCCCCTCAGCATAATTTTTCCTGCTGGGCTCTCACATACATGAGCCTTAATAATTTTTTCGAAGACTTTGCCAAGGATGGAGGTGAGACTGACTGGCCTATATTTGCCCGGATCCTCCTTCCTCCCCTTCTTGAAAATAGGGACCGCATGTGCCCTTTTCCAGTCCTCTGGGACTTGGCCCATGCACCACAAGTGCTCAAATATTCTTGCCAGTGGCTGTGCAATGATATCAGCCAATGCCTTCAGTACCCTCAGATGGAGCTCATCCGGGCCTGCCAAGTGACTCTGCAACATCTCAGGGTCAACACTTCATAGTCTGGTACCCAGCTGTTGCCTCTCTACCATGTGAGACTTTTCTTGCCCCTCGTTTAGGAAGACTGAGCCAAAGAACTAATTGTTTCACCTCTCTCTGTCAGGCTGAGCCCCCTTTACTCAGCCTAGGGCCCAAAGTTCAGCCTCAGGCATCCAAAGACCTACCTGGGTCTACTCCCCTCACTTGGGGCTCCACACCACCCCTGGGACTCCACAGATCTCTGCCCTCTTCACTCAGGGCTCCATACCACCCTTTCACTCAGGGCTCTTTGTCTCTGCCCCCTCTCACTTGGGGACATGGGGCTTCCCTCCCTGGTGGGCTCAGGTGGCTACAGCCATGCCTGGCCCCAACTCTCCCTTCTCAGGGTATCTCACCCCACAGGGCTCAGGTGGCCATAGGCATGCCTGGCTCCAACTGCCTCCAGGCCACCCACTCCCAGCAGAGTGCAGTTTTAGATCATGCCCAGGACTAGAAGCCTCCAAGCCATCCCCTATGACTCCTCCCTTACCTCCAGGATGATACACAAAGCCTCACAGCCAGCAGAGAACTGAACTCTTTATATAGGCAGCCAGAAATCTAAAATGGCTGCCTTAATCTAGCATCTGCTGGCTGCCTAGCTTTGGTCTTAAAGTGGCAGGCACCAACAGTGCCCTGCCACTCACCTTCCCCCTTTAAATGGTACCTAGGGGGATTCCCTTGCTACTCATCCAAAGCAGACTCACATCAGGGAGCCCCCAAGTGGCAAGTACCCTCAAAGGTGCTCTGCCACACACCTTCCCCCTTTGAATGAACTCAGGGAGGGAGAGGTACCCTAGGTTGCCTTCTCTGCTGGGCTCTGACCCAGCCTATTGCAGCCTCTGCCATGTGGTGAGCACCCCAAAGGTGCTCCGCACAGGTACCCAGTCATGCGGCTGAAGAATCAAAAGCAGCAGGAGGTGTTACTGACCAAACAACTCTCTCCTGCAGTGTTGGCTACTGAAATTAATGTCATAACCAGAGATTCTGGCTTTCTCTGATTAAAAAAAAAATCTCCAATTGTTGGATTAAAAAAGTAACCCAAAATCCACATTTTTTCCAAGATCAAAATGAAACACCACTATATATATATGTCTATATATTAGTGGCATTTCATTTTAATCGCAGAACAATGTTTATTTTGGGTTACTTTTTTTTAAATCCAAAATTTGGGGATTTTTTTTTTAATCAGAGAAAGCCAGGATCCCTAGTCATAACCACACTATCCCAATGACACTCGGTACTACAGGACATGTGCCCTGGATACCACAGACCAGAGAATATATAGTATAAAATGTTTTATGGTATTAGGAAAGATTTAGGGGAGCCAAATGGAGTCGATGGGAGTATTTTCTTTGATTTCTTTGATTTCTTTCTTTAAATAATTGTGTTGTATAAATCCTGAATTACTTGATGCCTGATCATTTTTAAGGGAATTATATGACAGGGTTGCCTCATGATAGAATCCTGAGTTCTGGTCCCTGTTTCCAGGATTTTTTACATTTTACATTATACAGTCATTGCCTAAAACACAGAAATAATTTTTGAAACAGGGACATAAAAGCAAGCATGTCTCAGAGCTGAGTGGGTTACAAAATTACAAGCTACCTTTGGTCCCATGAGATTTTCATTTTTCCTACATAGTAGCTTGCCATAAGCAAAAGCCTACCATTCACTGTATTACATGGGAGGTATGAATTAACTGCCTTGCCCTCCATCTCTCTTAAGGCAAAGGCATGCCCTTGTTGCAAAGAAGGCTAACGACATACTGGGCTGCATTGGTAGGAGTGTTGCCAGCAGGTCAAGGGAAGTAATAATTCCCCTCTAGTAATTTCCGGTGAGGTCACCTCTGGAGTATACTGTGTTGAGCTTTGGGCCCCCCACTATAGAAAGGTGTCCAAACAAAATTCTAAAGAGGTGCTGGCAACACATGAGTTAAGTCTGATCATGCGCAGATAACACTAGCTCATGGAAAATTCCACAGCGTGCCCAGCATGTGCCCCCTGGGTGACCTGTTGGCTTGTCAATCACCGGTGACCTACTTTTCAGGCCTGCGCATGCCCAGTTACAACATAGACCTCTAACTCACACATGCTCAGTTCAAAAAAGCATGATGTAATCGTACTAGAAAATTCTAACGGTCAAGCAGCCTGATTGGCTAAGGGGCTGCTATATTAGTGAGTGAACCCCCCACCTGTGGTGTGGGTTGTGTGGGCATCGTTGGTGAGAGAGTGAGAGACCGTGCGCTATCTGTAGCAGTGGCTGCTTTCAGCAGGGACTGCGAGGCAGAGAGCAATTTGGGATTTGATCCCCTGGTTCTCTTCGCAATCTCACACAGCAAATTCATACCTTCGATTTCGTTTTCTCTCATACTGACTACTCTGATTACCGAACTTATTGGCTTTGACCTTGACCTTGATTTTGATTACCTCTACGGCTTCGACACTGATTCCGGCTTTCACTTACCTGGCATCTGACTGACTTTGGCATCCATTATTGACCATGATCCAGCTCATCCCTACTTACCTTGATCATCTCCACTGCATCATGTTCCGTCTCTCGACCTCGGCTTTTTCTTCAACCACCCAGTGTCCATTGGACTGGCGTCACAACCACCTCGTTCTTCTCAATGAGTTACAGTTGTTATTTGTTCGTATTGTTCGTTTAACCCTTTATGAGCTGTTGACCAGTCCTAACACTAACCAACGGGCAGCCACACCTGGCTTCAGCTAGAAAGCAAGGGCTCGTTGGGGAACCTTGTGGACCAACAGACCCCTCTGTTAGTGTTTGTGTTTGTTCTGTTTATTACAACTTTACGCTGTAACTGAAGCAAGCGTCACAACCTACACCTTCAAAAGCGTAAGTTAAAATAAATCCCTCTTATTTGAAATCAGTATGCTTCCGTGCCTCAGAACTCCATGCCAAAAATCCCACCTGTTCCATGTCCAATTGCCACCGCCCTGCCATCCCACTGTGACCAGTACCGTGAGCTTGGCTCACCAACTCTGGTTTGACAAAAGGATGTAGACAAATTGGTTTAGCAGAGGGCAACAAAAATGATGAGGAGGCTGGAGGACATGACTTAAGAGGAGAGGCTGAGGGAGCTAGGCTTATTTAGTCTAGAGAAGAGAAGACTGGGAGGGAATGTTATAGCAGCCTTCAACTACCTGAAGGGAGGTTTAAAAGAGGATGGAGCTAGATTGTTGTGGTGGCAGATGACAGAACAAGGAGCAACAGTCTCAATTTGAAGCAGGAAAAGTTTAGGTTAGATATTAGGAAGTATCTTCTCACTAGGAGGATACTAAAACACTGGAACAGGTTACCCAGAGAGGTGGTTGAGTCTCTGTCCCTGGAGGTTTTCAAGACTCATCTAGACAAAGTTTTGGCTGAGGCAATCTAGTTGGCTCTGGTCCTACTTTGAGCAGGGGGTTGGACTAAATGACCTCCAGAGGTCCCTCTCAACCCTCATTTTCTGTGATTCTCTGAAAAGCTGAACTAAGACCAAGTGCAGACATTGCACTTTTTCTGGTTTAGGTGGTTGGAAACCAGTCTATACCCATAACAGGACAGAAGTGTGGGGCACATAGCTTAAAAATTGGTAGACCCCAGTCTAAGATAGACCTGCATGAATGTGCTATTAGCCTTAGCTGATCTAAGTTAAACTGGTGAATAGAACTTCAGTACCAGGCCTACTCACAAATCAAGGTAGGTTGCTGTCTGCTGGCATCCCAGCTGCCTGTGTGGCTTCTCCACTAGCTCCCTCACAGTGACTTTCTGGCTGCAGAAGCTTGTCATGCTGACTGCTGATGGTGGAGGGGTGGAAGTGGGGGATCAGTTGTACCCTGTTATCTGTTACTGCGCCCCCTATCTGGAGGCATGGGGTTCTCTTAGTAGGTTTGCAGGACCCCATGAGAAACCCCCATGCCTCCTGGCAGTAGGCACAGTGACAGAGAGATGGGCAGGCTCCATATGCCTATGCTGCTGGCTTTTTAGCTTAGTTGGTTCGAGTGCAGTGGAATGGAGTGGGGGTGGGGGTGGGTTGTGTTAGTGTGTGTGTAGATGTGTGTAAGCATAGGGCAGAAGGTTTGCATGAACCACTGTTTGTGCTATTTTTCCCCCCTTTCCTCACATCTCCCTGGCACAGACCTGGGTGCTCCCCTTCTCCCTCCTTGTTTCCCTGCTGGCCAAGGCAGCATCACTGATTTGAAGCAAGAATAAAGTAAGTGCCCCTCTTCTCCATCACTGCACAGATGGTGGCTGTGTACCTATACCATGCTGCCATGGCCAATCCCCTCTTCCCCCACATTAATAGTCAATGTGACAGGCATCTCCAGCCCACATGGCTCCCTATCACTGCACACACTCTCAGGAGGCAACTAAATTCAGACATTATTGACTCCAAGATGACCATGAGCCACCAATGTCAGACCACAGCCAGCAAGCCCAACCATACCTTGTCATGCATCTGAAGATGCATCTCAAACTGGTCCAGAGAGGTGATACTCCTCCTCTATCCAACATTGGTCAGGCCGCAATTGGAGTACTGTGTCCAGTGCTGGGCACCACACTTTAAAAAGGATGAGGCCAGCCTGGAGAGAGTTCAGAGGAGGGCCGCCCATTTGGTGAGAGGGCAGAAGGATAGTTCCTGAGGACCTGACTGAGGGACCTGAACCTGTTCAGCCTCGGCAAGAGGAGACTGGGGGGGGACCTGGTGGCTGCCTACAAACTCATCATCAGCAAATAGCAAGAGCCCTATTCTCCCCAGCACCACCTTGGGTGATGAGGAACAATGGTAATAAACTGATGGAGAATAGGTTTAGGTTAGAGATCAGGAGGCAACATTTTACAGTTAAGGCGGCCAGAATCTGGAACCAACTTCCTAGGCAAGTGGTCCTCACCCCTACCTTGGGTAAATTAAAAAAGGGGTGAGATGATCATCTGTCTAGTGTCTTGTGAACCAGCATTCATTCCTGCCTGTGGCAGGGGGTCAGGCTAAATGATCTATTCAGGTCCCTCCTGATCCTAGCTACTATGAAACTATCAGGCATGGGTGTCTCTTGGTAGGCTCCTGCACAGACACCAAGAGACCCTATGTCTCCTGTGAGGGGAGACAGTGACAGGGAGCAAACCAGGCAGGAGATTGACTCAGCAGCACTCAGCAATCCCCAGCAGCCTAGGGAGGCTATGGGTCATTCTGGGAGACATGCTTAAGTGTCCAACCCTGCTCACCTTGGCTAGCTAGTGCAGGTGGTCTCATGTAATACATGAATTTACAGGTACTACAAATATTTACAAGTAGTGTCCTGCTGTGGAATAAATGTTTACTGCAGCCTGATAGCTGTGTACGTATAGATATGAGACATGTACCGAACAGCAAATTAGTTAACCGTGCATTAACATTTTGGGGAGATGAACCCACAGATGACCAAAATGCAAATGACTTTTGTCTGATGAAGGGATCAATACACTATGCCAGATATTGCATGAATTTTTGGCCTGATTCTGATCTTACCGATATCAGTTCATTGACTGAAGACAACAGAGATCATCTGATTTTCCATCAGTGTAAAAGACCCAGGCTGTAATAGATATCACTAAGAGAATTTGGATAAGGTAGCATGTAATTACTAGAGCTGGTTAGAAATTTTACAGAAGCATGATTTATAGTTAAGAGTATACAGATTCATCAACATTGATGTGTTCCAAGGAGATGTGTCAATTATAACAAAGTTCCATTAGGAATCTGCCTTCCAGATGGAGAACCTGGAGTCTGGAGGTCTTGAGAGATGCAACTCCCATGCTACATTCCTTCCAGCATATCTAGGGCTCCTAGGTTTTCCAGGCTTCTTTCAGAACATCATGCAGAATTATTGTTTCTCAGTTATTGATATGAAATATTTTGAGCTTTCTTGAATTTCTTTTTGTTCCAAATCAGAATGAAATACATTTCAAAATCCCCTGCAAAATGGGATTCCTGGTCTCTGCCATGTTCTTGTAATTACCTGGCTGGAATCAGGCCTGGATGATGAGACTAAAGCCTGCCATTTGCAAAAAGGAAACTATATCAACCACAACTAATCAGGACCACAATTTTACATTTCATTTCATTTTTTTTCACGTGACGAACATATGTGAATAGAAAATTATAGCATTGAAAGAAATACTGCTAACTAAGCAGCAGATTGTTACTCTTTAGTGTTATTAAATGGATTGAGGAAGCAGTTGGCAAACTGATCTGCTCGTCTGTCTGCCTGTCTGTTTCTTCTTCTTCCCTCCTTCTGTTTCATGAGGGTGTATGTGGAGTCTAGCATATTAGTGGCTGGGGATTTTCTATTTCACTCAACCATGATATCTTTTATACTCGCCATACATACTTGCAGTCTCTCTTTTTTTTTTGAGTCTCAGATGGCCATCCTACTGGCATATATAAGAAACAGTTTAAAATACAAATCCCCAAAGTGAACCAAAAAAATTGAGTTAATATCAAATTGCTAATTTTTGATTTACATCTATTAAATACAATGCTAAGATTTCTATTGACTTGCATAAATTCATAGATGTTTGGGTTGGAAGGGACCTCAGTAAGTCATCAAGTCCAACCACCTGTGCTGGGAAGGAAAAAGCGTTGGGGTCAGACGACCCCCAGCTATGTACTTCTCCAGCCTCCTCTTGAAGACTCCCAAACTAAGGGAGAGCACCACATCTCTTAGAATCCCATTCCAGATTCTGGCAACCCTTACTGTGAAGAAATTCTTTCTAATGCCTAACCTAAATCTGCTCTCTGTAAATTTGTGGCCATTGTTCCTAGTTACTCCAGGGGGTGCACTAGTAAATAAAGCATCTTCTATTCCCTGCTGCCATCCCCTGATGAATTTATAGCCAGCCACAAGATCACCTTTTGCAAAGGCCGAAGTGATCTAGGTCCCTCAGTCTCTCCTCAAAGGGCCTTGCTTGCAGGCCTCTGACCATACGAGTGGCCCTCCTCTGAAACCTCTCAAGATTCTCCGCATCCCTCTTGAAGTGCAGTGCCCCAGCTTGAATGCAGTACTCCAACTGCGGCCTGACTAGAGCTGCATAGAGGGGAAGCATTACCTGCCTGGACCTGTTTGTCATGCATCTGCTAATGCATGATGAAGTGTGGTTAGTCTTGTTAATCACTTCATCACATTGATGACTCATGTTCATCTTGGAGTCAACAGTGACTCTAAGATCCCTTTCTGCTGCTGTGCTACTGAGAAGGTCATCCCCCAGCCTGTAAGTGTTGAATTGACTTAAATAGTGCCAATTCAAATTTAGGCCATAAACATTTTATGGACAGATTCTTTCAAATATAACCTCTACTTCTGGAAGTTTAAAATTTACAGTGCCATACATAGACACCTACAGCAGGATTTCCAAAATTTTAAAGGAGTTTGAAAAATTAAGAAAAATATCCTTCTGGAATTATCAGTGGAATCAGTTGAAATAAAGATAACCGGAAACAGATTTTTTCCAAGGATCACTTTTCAGACAAAAATATACAGATGTTACAGAATGGGCAGGGATGATTTCCTGTTTCTGTTTCTTTTTTCTTTGTCTCTTGTTGTCTGTAATGGGGAACTTAGGACTCCAGTTAATTTAAGAGAAAGACTGCAAGCAGCTAGAGCCCAAGCACCTAATCAGGGGCCAGATGTAAAAAGAGAGGCAGCAAGGAAATGCTACTGACTAGGCAATGAGCTGTGCAGCAAGGTAAAGGAGCACACTAGCAGCCAGCCCAGAGAAGTCACTTGACTGTAAGAGGGAAGGGCTTTGGGAGTGTATAAGCCTAGGGCCTGAGCTAGGTCAGGCACTCTGGCCGTGGAGCCTGCTGAGCAAAGAGCTTCTAGGGAGGACGGCTATCTATGAAGGAGCTCTCGGTTGACACATGACCTACCCTGGGAGTACATCAGGCCATCCTTGGGCCCCAGCACGTGCCATAGTTCCCAAATTGTTAAAAGCAAAACAATGAGATGGGGGGTGGGGGATAACTGGAATAACTATTTAAATCAGAGAAATTACATAAGGTAGTCATGGAGGTTACCAATGACACTAAGAAATATAAATTGACCAAGTACAGGGTTTTTGAACTACATTTCAAAATGTTGGGGAAAAGCTCCATGTTTTGGACTCTAGCAGAATAAATCATATACTGATTACATTGGATTTTCTTTCTCAGAGACAGGAGAAATAATTGTTTTAATGCTGTTCATTTCACCTCTACAGTGTATAATTTAAACTTAAAGCATAAACATATGTGCATTTCCACTCTGAACTCTCCCTCCCCCAAGTAATTGGCTTTTTTTTAATAGCCAGATGAAATATGTTACCTACAGTGCAAATAATGTACATCAACAGCTGAATATTCAAGTTGTGCAAAATTTATGGAATAATAAAGACAGTATGTCCATCCAAGGGAATAACTGCTTCATGGGGAGTCTCTGCATCTCAAATCAGTTGATTCCTGGACTATAAATTGGCCCTTGTTCCTGTTGTTTAAAGCCAGCAAACAGTAGGGCTGGAAGAAAAGCTGGCTGCCAGAAAAGGGCATTTTCAAAGTCACACAGCATGAACAGTTTCTTATCAAGACCCATTACAAGAAAAAAGGTAGTGGCATTTTGATGAAATTGTCCATTTTTTTAATTTGTAAGTAGTTGGGGAAGGTGTACCCACTACTGACTCCAGTTCAGACTCCAAAAACATAAGTGCACCTGTCTATCATCAGGAAACAAAGGTATATTTGTAATCAGTAGCAGATCCAGGGGAGCCAGGTTTATTTTGTTTACAGTATCCCTTTAAATTTTTATATAAGTATTGCACATATATCATATTGCATAAGGTTAAACATATTCTGTGATATGACATCATCTGATGTGACCTGACAGAACCAGATGAAGATGTCTTGCTGCATCACATATTTAAAGGGGGTGGGGAACATTTTGGTAACACTTTGATTTACTTTTCTGTTTATTTTAAAATATTTCTGAAATGCTAAATAGATGTTTTTATATGTATCAGGAGCTTATTATAAGTATAAATAGCCAAGGACAGATGAAGTTATGACAAGCTGCCATAAAACTATGAGAGATGCATGTGCTATCAAAGCTATGTTTCTCTTGTTTCATGTGTAAGACCTAAATTTAATTCTTCCTCAAACATGTTACAGAATGATGTAACAGGGCCCAGTCTGTGAAAGCAACTGTTCATTCAAGCAACTCTTACTGACTTCAACAGATTATTTTACCTACTTAAATAAATCCTTTTCGACTTGAATAAGGGTAGCATAATCTGACTCTGTTTTATTCTCATTCATGCTAAAATGGAGAACTTCCTTAACCCCAGTGAAAGGGATGATTTTGGAAAAACTGTGATGACAGATGCATCATGTCTCCTGAATCTCCCCAGAGAGCAAGAATGTTCTTCCCCAAAGAACACATGATGGTACTCTCACTTCTTTATTTTATATGTGAAAGTATCACCACAGAACAGACTTTTGAAAGGACTTCAAATGGATCCTCCACTGATTTCAAAGGACCATACCAGGCATACAATTCAAGGATCCTAGACATAATGTACTATCTAATTGACTAAAGATTTCAGAACTGGGTCTTTTATAAGACCAGACCTCAAGACCAATTTGAACTTTGGATTTCACAGGCCACTAAAATAGGTGTTCACAATCTACATCTTTGTTTCAAAGGAAGAGGATTCTCTGAAAAGAGAAACTACATTTACAGCCTGTATCTCTGCAAGAAACTAAAGTAAAAAAAGAAAGGTTTAGTAAGTCATGTAAGACTCAATGATAATTTGGTGCTGACAGAAAATAATTAAGAGTACTTCAAGTCACTGTGGAATACATACAGCTAATGATATGACATATCTCTACATTTAGGGTATGTACAAGTGTTACATTTAGATCAAGCTAACCATGGTTAGGTTGATCTAAATGCCGGAGTATGTAAGCATTCACAGGGCTAAAAAATCATCCCTGTCTTTGAAAAAGGAAATCCAGTGTAATCGGTACATGAGTTCTTCTTCTGGAGTTCAAAATATGGAGCTTTTCTCTAACATTTTGAACTGTCATTCAAAATCCCTGTAGTTGGTCAATTTATATTTCTTAAAATCATTGGTAGCCTCCATGACTATCCTATTTCTCAGTGAAATAGCCATCCCAGTTTCCCCTGCAAAATATCTCACTGTTTTGATTTTAACAATTTGGGAACTATAGAACGTGCTGGGGCTCAAGGACAGCTGTAATGTACTCCCAGGGTTCGTTGTGTGTCAACCAAGAGGGCAGGGCTTATACACTCCCTAAGCCCTGCCCTCTTCCAGTCAAGTGACTTCCCTGGGCTGGCTGCAAGTGTGCTTCTTTACCTGGCTGGGAAGCTCACTGCCTAGGCAGCAGCATTTCATTACTGTCTCTCTTCTTATAGCTGGCCCTTGTTTAGGTGCTTGGGCTCTAGCTGCTTGTAGTCTTTCTCTTAAAGTGAAAGGAACTCTAAATGGCTGCCTGATTCATAATTAGTTCACCTCAGAAGGTCAACTAATTTCAAACTGTCCTGATATAAATGGGTCAACCCAGTTTAATAAATGCCTGTATGCACTTTCAGGACAGCCCCAGGGCTGGGAAATTCCAGGTACTTGCTCCAGTCCACGCTATCCCCAGCAACCCCAATGAGGCTGTTTTTGGTCCCTGAATTACCTCCACCTCCTCTGCACAGATTTGGCAACCTTCCTTTGGACCCAACAACCTCTCTGGACTTGCTAGCCCCTCCTGATCCTGTCAGTGTATCCCCACCACCCTGAGTTACTTGCTTGAGCTGTCCATGTTGCTCCTGGCAGCATTAAATGCATGCACATGTCATTTCTGGTTTAGGTTTGGACAGCTTAAAGGGGTGGGACTAAATCAGGCCCCTTGAACACTTGTTCACACCCTTAGAGACCTTAAATAGAGAGGGACTACATTTCCAATGAAACAGGAAGTCAAAGAAGAGCATCAAGCAAGAAATGAAAACCATATCCAGGAAAACTTAAGATTTCCTGTGCACTACAGAACAGTTCTCTGTAGGGTCATAGAATCATAGAACAATAAAGTTGTAGAAAATTAGAGTTGTAAGGGAGCTCAGGAGGTCCTCTAGTCCAGCCTCCTGATCCAAGCAGGACCATTCAGGCTAGATATCAGGAGGCGCTACTTCACAGTCAGGGCGGCTAGGATCTGGAACCAACTTCCAAGGGAAGTGGTGCTGGCTTCTACCCTGAAGGTCTTCAAAAGGAGGCTAGATAGACACCTTGCTAGGGTCATTTGACCCCAGTACTCTTTCCTGCCATGGCAGGGGCTCGGACTTGATGATCTGTTCAGGTCCCTTCTGACCCTACCAACTATGAAACTATGAAACTATCCCCAACTATATCATTCCAGCCAGGGCTTTGTCAAGTCAGGCCTTAAAAACCTCAAAGGATGGTGATTCCACCACCTCTATCGGTAACCTGTTCCATTGCTTTATCAGCCTCCTAGTGAGAGAGAGTTTCCTAATATATCCAACCTAAACCTCTCTGGCTGCAACTTGAGACCATTGCTCCTTGTTCTGTCATGTGTCATTGCTGAGAACAGTCTACCTCCATTCTCTTGGGAACCACTCTTCAGGTAATTAAACACTGCTATCAAATCCCTCCTCAGTCTTCTCTCCTGCAGATTGAATAAACCCAGTTCCCTCTGCTTCTCATAAGTCATGTGGCCCAGATCCCAAACCATTTTAATTCCCCTCTTCTGGACTCTCTCCAACTTGTCCACATTCTTTCTATAGTTGGGGGCCCAAAACTGCACCCATTACTCCAGATGTGGCCTCACCAGTGCAGAATAGAGGGGAATAATTACTTCCTTTGATCTGCTGGCAACACTCCTACTAACGCAGCCCAGTATGCCCTTAGCCTTCTTGGCAACAACAGCACACTGCTGACTTGTATCTGTCTTACTGTCCACTGTAACCCGCAGGTCTTTTTCTGCAAAGCTGCTGCTTAGCCAGTCAATCCCAAGGCAGCAGTGATGCATGGGGTTCTTCCATCCTAAGAGGGGGACTTTGCACTCGTCTTTGTTGCACCTCATGAGATGTCTTTTGGCCCAGTCCTCCAATTTGTCTAGGTTACTCTGAATCCTACCCCTACCCTCCAGCATATCTATTGCTCCCCCCAGCTCAGTGTTACGTGTGAACTTGCTAAGGGTACACTCCATCCCATCTTCCAGTCTGTTAATGCAGATATTAAACAAAACTGGCCCCAGGACTGACCCCTGGGGCACTCCACTTGATACTGGCTGCCAACTAGGCATCCCTACCCCCTAAGCCTGATAATCCAGATAGCTTTCTACCCACCCTACAGTCCATTCATCCTATCCATACATCCTTAGCTTGCTTGTGAGAATGCTGTGGGTCTCAAAAGCCTTGCTAGCATCAAGATATATCATGCTCACTGCTTTCCTAACATCCACAAAGCCAGTCATCTCATCATACAAGGCAATCAGGCTGGTCATGCATGACTTCATCACTGAATGCTTGACCAATATTCTCATACTCCTGCAAAGTTGTTTGTTCAAGCTTCAACTTCTTGTTAGCTTCCTTTTTGTGTTTAAGCTCCCTGAAGAGTTCTCCGCTAAGGTCACAGAAGAGGACTTTGTGAATAGTCAAGAAAGCTCAATTACAAACTCATCAGACTCTGTGTATTATTCTGTAGGATGCAGCATTTCTAGGTTTTGTGGGCTCTCTGTAGGCCAGCTCCCACTGGTAAGGAAGATTTTACCCCCATGTATTTCCTCCATGTAAGCCACTTTTCTCTAGAATTAAGTTCTTGCTTCAGATAAAAAAAAGCCAACAAAGGGCACCTATACACAAGCAGTGAGGCTGCTCTGATGAGCTGTAATTACAGTGTGTCAGAGTAGAATTGTTCAGTTGCATCTGCTGGAGCATGGTAATTACTGCGCTCCAGCGGACTTCAACTTCACATGTATCAACATCCCTGCATTGAAAAATGGCAGCAGGGGTGCTCTAACTAAAGCTCGTTTGACCAGCTTTAGTTAAAGTGCCCCCGGTGCCATTTTTCAATGCAGGGAAGCTGAGACATGAAACTCTCTGGGCGCTTTAATTAAAGCAACCCCTGGACCACATTATAAACATCCAAAGTTTCTAACTGTGCCTTTGTGCCTTTTTTTCAAGAACATATTACAGGTTAATTTCCAAGTACAATTCTTTATTGATGTAGGAAAGAAGAAAGTAAATGTCTTACTTTTTTTAAGTTTCTTTCTTAGTGTTATTTGGAAGAAAGAATATGATGCTTTGCCATATACAGCTTTGTAAAAAGAGTTTCTTATGATGGAGAAATGAAATAATTAACCTGTATAGCAACTTAGACTAATTAATGAATCTAAGTTGTACACAACTACTCTGGAAGCTAGCAGAGGGTGCAGTAGCATAATGAATTTTGGGGGCAGACAACTGGGAGATCATGGGGAGTGGGTGAGAAAAAATAGAAGCATCTTCACTATCAGAATAGCCACTACTGTACCTCTGGCTGTACAGATACAGTGATGCTGCCCCAGGTTCCAAGGAGTCACATTACACCTCTGGGGTAGTGCATGGCTATATTTACAGGGTAATCTTTAGCTAAAAATTAAAATAATTGTCTTGATTTTTAATAGTTTTCAATGACTAGGACGAAGCATGCAACTCATAACATTTTTTTAAAATATGAAATATAAAACACTTTTAAAAATACTTCTTCTGTGAGTATTTGGGCTGTGAGTGTTGACCCCAAATTACCTATCCAGACTACCCACTACCTTGTTTTCCAATGGCTGCATCTCTGAAAAATTATCCTTGTAGAAAGGATGTTTAGGTGCCGTAGATGAATGGTTGGCTGTTGATGAATCAGCATTTCCAAGGATGATACATGCAAAACTGAGGAGTCAGTGCAACTGGAAATGGAGCGAATCAAGTAGTCACTGTCAGATCAGCATGCATCCCTCTATTTGGAGGGGCATGAATGGTTGAGAGAGCCCAGCTAAAATGTCCCTATCTGACAGTTTTTCTTTCTGCTGGTGTCAACTTAAATTGAGTTTTTGAAATAAAAGAATCATTTGCAGTCATAAGATCCAAGCAGAAAGAAGGAAGCTGAGACAAAAAAAAGAAAAAAAATTCAAACAGAGAAATAGGGCTGTTATTTTTAGGGTTAGTTCCTCGCCCCACCCCCCTTTTTTTTCCCTTTTCAGTTCATTGGGTTGAATTAGCATGAATGAATTATACATGGGCAAAAGCCTGAAATCCTACACACCCCGTACTTTCCCCCTTCCCTCCCAAGCAGATGGTGAACAATCCAGCTTTATGCAAAGGAAAAGGTTTCCAGACCTTACACATATTTTATATTTATGTGTCTCTGTTCTCCTTCTTTTTTTTTTAAATCACTGATACAGCAGTGATAGAGGTTAATTTTATACCCTCACTCATGGTATTGAGTGGCACAGCAGGTCCTTAATTCCATTGGAAATAGCAACTTGCTGCCATGGAAACATGATGTAGCCCAGCCAAGATCTCTCTTGATGGGTATGAAACTAACCAGTGCCACCAAAGTAAATGTCGGGGGGGGGGGGGGTGGAAACATACCAAAACAAAAACAAAAAAAAACAGAAGCAAAAAACCAAGGAAAACAAAATCAAATGAAACCCCACAGTAATGTGAAATAAAATAAGGAGAGCTGGTCATCTAAGTCTACACAGTTAAAATGGATAGTCAGTTACCTGATAAGAGACATTGAAATGAGTTAAAAATTCTCTTTGAGGGAGAGCCGTGCCATGTGGAGGCAGACTTGGAAAACTACTCACCCATGCAGGGCATGAATATTATTTCACCCTCGGCCACGGGTACCTGCTTCTAAAATACAGCATTTCTTTAAGGTGAATCTGACAGAATTTGACACGCACACAAACTACATGTACAGTATGCATGTAGCCTGCATCATTGTGACATTCACACAGCCATTCTGGGTTTGGCAACTGTTTGGTTTTGTGGGCCTCTCCTGACATTTGCAGAGGAGCTGGGATTATTTCTGAAAGGAGCTTGAGCTGCATGCCAAGTATGACTATACATCTGCACAGAGGCCATCCTCAGGTGAAAGTGCCTATGGAGTTGTGGTTGAATGTGACATGTTCCAGCTGAGAGAGTATCAGGAAAAGTAGCTTGAATTTCACCTGAGAAAAATAAGACTATGTTTAACAGTGAATATTTGAATTGGATGGCCAGATCTTCAGCAGGTATAAATCTGCCTGCCACCCTCACCTTGTTTCATAATTTGTATTAAATTATACTCATACTCAAGGTGTTTATTTATCAACAAGCGTCTAGGGGCACCTGATGAATTTTTATGTTACTTAGGGATTTGAAGCTTAAGAATTAGTGCTAAAAATCTACTTTCCTGAAATATGGCAAGGGGAGATATGCCTAATATATTCCCTAAAGCATTTGGATCTCTCCAGTCACTGGGATTTCTCCCAAATTTAGGTGAGCACGATTGTTTTGTTTCCCATTTCCACTGTGTCCTGGTGACATTATACCTTTCCACAGATGAAAGTACATCTGTATACCTTACAGATGTACTTTTAGATATCATGTTATGCTGCTGTTAGTATTAATACATTAATATTAATACACATTGATACACTGAATTTTCTAGGAAGCTGTGATTGCCATTCAGGCCAAGATCCTCAAAGATAGTTAGGCATTAATGACATTCTCAAAACTGCTATTCAACTGCTACCTGAGCCTATAGGTCCTTAAGACCAAGGACATAAGTTAAAATAAGTTACAGTTCTCTGTGTGGTAGGAATGTGCAATGTGCCTTTATCCATCCTAATAGTGGTAAACTATAGCAGGGATTTACTGCACATCAGTGGCCCTGTGGTAACAGTCCATGAGCATTCACAATGGTTTACATCTGTTTCACTGAAGGAAAAGTTGTCATGGGTTTACTTCTGCCTTCTGTGGAGTAAGAGTGTTCGTTCAGTGACCACCATGGATCCTGATTTTCTCTGATTAAAAAAAAAATCCCCAGTTTTCAGATATAAAAAAGTAAACTGAAATCCACATTTCTCCATGATTCAAATGAAATGCCAGTAATACATAGATATAGATATAGATCACGTGCATGATCAAAGGTAAGGAAAACAGACCTTATAATGAGAGGCTGAGAGCCATGGGACTCTTCAGCCTGGAAAAGTGCAGGCTTAGAGGCAATCTCATGGCCACCTATAAGTTTACCAGGATGCTCACCAGGATCTGGGAAAAGTCTGTTCAGCAGAGCGCCTCAAGGGATGACGAGGTTGAATGGTCACAAACTCCTCCAAGACTGTTTCAGGCTGGACATAAGGAAGAACTTCTTTACTGTCCGAGCCCCCAAGGGCTGGAACAGCCTGCTATCGGAAGTGGTTCAAGCACCTATGTTGAACACCTTCAAGAGAAATTTTGATGTTTATCTTGCTGAAATCCTATGACCCCGGCTGACTTCCTGCCCTTTGGCTGGGGGGCTGGACTTGATGATCTTCCGAGGTCCCTTCCAGCCCTCATGTCTATGAATCTATGAATCTATGAATATAGATATGCTTCATTGAATCATGGAAAAATATGGATTTGGGGTTATTTTTTTTATATCCAAAAAGTGGGGATTTTTTTAATCAAAGAAAGGCAGGATCCCTAGTGACCACAGAGCAGATTTTACCCCAAGGTGGTTTGTGCTTGTGCCTTCAGCTTTTTTATCTAAATGATCTTGCCACCCTACAAAAAATGACAGAGTTTTAGTTTATTCAGAGTTTCAGTTCAAACTGAAGCACTAGAGATCCCAGAAATGGGCTTTTCAAATGAGACATTCCCTACCTGTGTTGCCACTGCTGGTTGCAACTTTGTTTTCAGAGTAAATATTGGCAACTTCAGTTTCATGAAATACTGGCAACTCTTAGTACCCAAATTGTATCAATCGCCTGGTGATGCTGAAATTGTATCTAAGAGTGCAGGCATCCTTGATTTCAGTTTATTGAACAAAACGCTTGTGGCAATCCATGCTTCGCTGATGGTAATCCCTACTTCAGGAAGGAAGGAAAGTAAACCCGCACCTAATAAACCAACTAAATCAGGGATGCATGAGCTTTTGTAAACAGTGATATAATTCATAAGATACTATTAAGGGACTGCAGGAAGCAGAACTGCAAAACAGAAAGCAATGATTAGAATACAAAGCGTAGGGTAAGGTGAGGCAATGCCAATCCCTTCTTTACCCATGCTAAGCAAACATCTATATGAATCTGTAATCCTTGTAGTGAAAATTTAATAATTATTATATCATTTTCTACCAACACACTAAATTAGGATAATGGGGTCAAACAGTGATGTGTCTAGAGGTTCTTACAGGTTATTATTATTCTAAAGACACACAAAACAGGTCCACACATCAAAAGATGTTAAACTGAGTACCCTCTAAGGCTGCTTGTAGATGTTAAAAAATAAAAAAAAATGCTTTACCAGAAGAAGCAGTGTGTTACTTTGTCCCAGCTCTGAAGCATCTGTATAGATTGGGTATTTCACCAGGACTTTTTGGCATTTTTATCTAATAGCTGATTCAATCAACTATTAGATAAAAAAAAATGAAAAAAACCTTACTAATATGCCTGATAAGGTCCAACTAATACACTGCCTCTTCTGGGCATGTACTGGGCTAAGCACGGGAGTGCATAGGGTTTAAAGTAAAACACCTTTTGGAGGGTTAGTTAACATCTGTAAGCAGCCTAAGTTTCTTAAAGTTATGCCACTTCAGCAGGGATTATCTCTGAGGCATTCTACTTTGTTTGAACATCTGTATTGTTAGTTTGCTCTATGGAGATAATGAAATCAAACTGCAGTCATTCAGCATCCAGGGATGCACAGTTCTCAGCCTCTCTACCCTTGATAAACTGTTCAGCCTCCAAAGCTGTCCTGTCCAGGGGATGGTTTTGGCTCCAAGTCAAAACTGCACCTGCCCAAGTAGATATGAGCCGAGTGCAAATGGCACCATACCGCTACCTTCAAGGACCCCAAGAGGCCCAATCTGGGCCCCTGGCCCCTCCCTCAGAGGGCTAAGCCTTTGCTCCATATCTAAGTGGCTGTCCTCTAACCGAGGGGTGGGGGGGAGGGAGAGGGTTGGCTTTCTATCCCAGCCTCCCATGTTTTTGGGATAGAAATAGAAGAAAGGGCTGCCCAGTCTCAAGCATGATGAAAGCATGGAGCCCAGAAAGACATGCTTCCCACGTGTCTATGGTGTTGCCATAGTTAACCCCTGGCAGTTCTGCACTGGGATCACAGGCACCAGGGGATAAGAGCATAATGCCATGGAAGTACATTTCCCCATGCTCCCTGCTCCTGATGCAGAGGAAGGATAGAATGCTAGGTCCTGACAATGCCCCTGTTTACCAGGCCCTTTAATGGTAAATCACAGTTGTGCAAATCAGAGATAGCATTAAACCTTAATGAGTGCCTGGTCTGAAACTGTTCTGTCTTGAGTACCACCTAACACTGCATAGGTTTAGAATGGTTTAAAGTTAACCTGTAATAGCACCCTAATTCTGTACTTCACTACAGACTTTGCAAATGCATTCCAACTAAACTATTAGACCTTACTTAATATGTCAGCTCTAGCATATTTGGAAAAAAAAAACAGAGCTTACTTGTCAATAAATAGCTTCCATATTTCTTTTATACCATGTGCTCCTGTTAATAGTGCTTTAGGAATCATCATTCCCATGCTTTTAAACAAAATCCTATCTGGTACTGAGAGCTCCAACTTAAATGGATATTAAGGGCTGTGAATATCTGTGTTAATAGCTTTAATTACTCTCTCCACGGTCTCCTTCTCAGCAATAACTTTACCGTAGCAAAACTAAATGGCAGTCATGGTCCACATTTCACCCAAGGCTGGACATTCTTTATTTCCTTTTTTATCTTTATTTTTTTTTATCAGATGGATATATATGTAATTGAGCTCTGGATTTTGTTCAACTGAATGCCTACCAAATGCCAAATGCTCTAGAACATGTTATTGTCATCCATAAATAACAACATGATTTTTTTTACACACATCCGCTGAGCCCATACCCTCTTCTAATAATTGTCATTCAGTTTTATTAATGCCTAAACTCTCCATGTCTGAAGTCCCTAAAAAAGGGTCTGTAGCTCAGTATCCTGACTGTACAAAGGTGATTACATAGCCAGATACACTTCTAGCTTGGACCAAATGGGCACCCAATTTCTGGCAAAGAATTACTAGCTTATCTATGGAACAAATGATTATCAATTGGCCATGGGAGCATAAGAAAGTAGGGCTGGAAAGGACTTCACAAAACCCTCTAGTTCAGACCCTACTCAAGGATTGTTGCTGACTAAACCATCCCAGATAAGTGTCTGTCAAACCTGCTTTTGAAAGTTTCTAACGATGGAGATTTAACAGTTTCTTTAGATAACAAATGTTCTAGTGGTTGACCACCCTCATAGAGTTTCTTCTCATCTTTAACCTAAATTTTTATTTGTGCAGTTTCAGGCCATTGCTTCTAATCCTGACCCCTGTGACTACAGAGAAAAGCCCATCTCTGTACTCTCAATAATTGTCCTTGAAGACTATTATCAAATCCCCTTCAGTCTTCTTTTCTCCAGACTAAATCACCCTAGCTCAGCTTTTTCTTATAAATCTTGTTTCCCAGAACCTTCTTCATTTTTATTCCCTTTTCCTGGACTTATTCTGATCTGTTCACAGCCTTCTTGAAATGTGGAGCCCAGAGGTTCATAATGAGGCCTCACCAGTAATGAATAGAGTGGGCAAACAATTTCCCTTGATTTGTAAGTGATACTCCTCATGTTTACTAACCGTGATGGAATTTAAATTGCTATAAGAAGGATGAATGAGTATATGTTCAAATATTTGAAATTACTTGGCATGTAGAACTGAACCACATTGCTATAATTTAAAAGAAAAGAAAGGGAAATAGCTTTGTGACCATCATCAATACATCTATACCATCAGAAGTGGATCAAGGATTGTATAAAGGAGAATTCAGGAGCAGTGACTGGTTCTGCAGGGTGACTGCAATCCTGCTCCCAAACTCTTACCTCCCCACTCACATCCTCCTTCCCACCATGGCATGCAGATCACACCCCAGGAACAGCAGCTGAAAACTTTAAGTCCCTAAGAAAGTGAGCATTTCCCCCTTCTCCTCCCATTCTCACCTTCTCCAACCTGCCATTGCTGGCATCCCTGCTATCTGTGCTGTCCTTAGAGCAAGGGCATTCCAGAGGAGGGCCACTCGTATGGTTAGGGGCTTACAGGACAAGCCCTATGAGGAGAGACTGAGGGACTTGGACCCCTTGAGCCTCTGCAAGAGAAGGCTGAGAGGTGATCTTGTGGTCACCTACAAATTCATTAGGGGGATGCAGAGAGGGAACAGAAATGCTCTGGTAACAAGGAACAATGATCACAAACTGACAGACAGCAGATTTAGGCTAGATATCAGGAAAAACTTCTTCATGGTAAGGGTGGCCAAAATTGGGAATGGGCTTCCGAGGGAGGTGGTGCTCCCCCCTACCTTGGGGGTCTTTAAGAGAAGGCTGGATAGGCATCTGGCTGGGGTCGTCTGACCCCAGCACCCTTTCCTGCCTTGGCAGGGGGTCAGACTTAATGATCTGTTCCCTTCCAGCCCTAGCATCTATGAATCTTTTCACTCCAGCCCAGCTGCACAGGAGCTAGGCTCAGCCCAGGACACCGACAGTGGTGCCAAATGGCTAGGACTCCCTTTCCCCTTGCCTGGTCCTGGTCTTGCAGGGAACACTCAGAGGCAACAGGTGGGGAGTGGTAATTCACTTGCCCATTGCTGCCACTGCCTCAGGCTGAGCTCAGTTTCCACATGCACACTGGAGCGGGATAAGCTCTATCACACATTGAACAGCAGGGACAACAGCAGCAGCAAGTGAGGGAAGGACTGGAAGAGGAGCGGGCAGTGAGGAGTCATGCCTCTTATCATGGAGGGAAAGAGAGATGGGGAAATTCTTACCTTCTTTGGAACTTAAAAAAATCCCTGGTTGCTGCTCCTGCCCCATAGTCTGAAATCGGGGCAGTTGTACCACAGCAACCCTGGTGGATCTGCCCCTGTATGCCACTTCCCCTACTGATTATGCCACCAAGATGCATGGCTCTGCCCATCTGTTTCCATTCCATACCTACTAAATCAGAAAAGCAATGAAGCTGCAGTGAAGCTCTGTGCACCCCCCCTCCCCCTCCGCCACACAGATGCTTTCAAGATATATCTCCATCATTCTTGAGAGTGTCAATGTGGGATGCTTCCAAGGTAGCTTCACTGCTGCATTTTTTGGTTTTATATGGAATGAGAGCATGTGGGAAAGGCTTACCTTGGTAGCACACCCAGGAACTTGGGGAAAGTAGTAGAGGCACACCTAACGTGTCTGTAGATAGTGTATATAAATCAAGAATCCTTCCAGTAAAATAATTCAGAATATAAATTGAGTCATACTTGTAACTAGTAAATCACAAATCAAAACAATGGATCTTTTTCCCTTCCCATATTTACATAATAGGCCTTACTTGACTTTTTTTTCATTAAAAGCTATACATTTAATGCATTAATTTGCTTGCATGTTACTCTAAGATTATACAGAAACATGTATGTGTGTGGACCTACTGCCACCAGCAGACTCTTGCACGTTGAAGCAAGATGGAATATCTCCATTTAAACTATTGCTAAGTTAAAAAAAATGTAGACCAACACTGAAGTTAATTAAATGCTTACTAAAGTGGCCTTTTCCAAATGCCTAATAATGCTACAATGATATCCAGCTGTGTGCCTAAACCAGCATTTACAGTGCTGTACCAGCTTTATGATGGATATCTTTGCATATCCGAGCATTCAGATGTCTGTAAAATAGTTATCATTTCACAATGAATTCTCATGTGTGCTTTCTATCTCCCCCATTTGTTTTCTTATTTTCCCACCCAGTTAAATATTGAAGTATCCACTCTAAAGACTATTTTAATCAAAAGCACTAACCTTTTTATCTTGACTTTTTTCAGGCATTTGGAAGGCATTATTGTTAGAGAAACAGAATTTTCACATCCTCACATGGTTCGTTAAATAGCTAACACTCTGTTTTTATGTATGAAACACAATGTTTTTAAAATAACTTAATTGTCTAGGCCAGATACAATTTATACAGTAAAATAGCCATAAAATGCAATTTTACAGACATGTTGCAAGACATAACAAGATATTTAATGTAAATATAACCCTCTATTACAGGGTTTTTTCCCCAAAATAAACAGTAAAAGAGATTCTAAGAATCTCACAGTTAATTTTGTTTATCTTTGAATGCAGCATCCTAGAAGAGGGACTAAGACACAAATAGGCAGGCCTGCTACTAGTTCATCTTCTCTCCTGTCAGTGGACAGTCTCATATATTTTTGACCTTTTGTCTCTCACATTAGATGTACAATTAATGTGGTTCAGTGCCCTTTCCTTTCAGGAGCTGCTAATGAGATTTAAAGCCAGCATTAAAGCCACCTTTCAAAGAATTAAGTGCTATTTGATAGTATTTTGAGATTGGTAGTAACATTATGCCTGCTGTATGCAACAAATGGAAGACAAATGTGGTGCCAATGTGTTATGTATTTGACAATGTCTTTTTAAATTTTAATGCTTCCTTTTTTGTCTGAGTATCCCAAGGGTATTGGTATAGTCTCTTTTTCCCTTGCCTAACCCATGCTGCTCAGGACTGTGAAGTTCTCATCTCTCACTGGTAGTGACAAGGGTTATTGAGTGAATATTCATGGAGTTCCTCTTTTTTTATATATCCTAGCTCTCATTCTTGTATGCCTATGCTCTATTCTCTTTCTGAGGATTGCACAGTCCCTGGATGTACATGTTCTCCCTCTCTGACTCTCAAACGTATGTTGGGAAACTTTGTTAATAGCTGTATAAAGAAATACTTACAAACCAGCGGTTCATCCTTTCTTGAGACTTTGTCAGGTTATCAATTTTCTGTGAATAAAATATTGCAGTTTAAGTTCTGAAACAACCCAAGAACAATGCCAGTATTGGATATACACAATCCTTGAGATTACTGCACAAGTGATGCCTAAGATGGGCATACTTTTTAGGGGCTGCTTGTCATCAGCCGGATGTTTTATAGTTTATCTTTCAACAGTGCAGGCACTCTACAAGGATGCATGCATATAGTTGTATTTAAGGATGTTCAGCATATGAGTGAGTGTATTGTTTTGGATCCTTCATAAGGAATAGGCTTTGACTAGTTGTAATTATCTAGCTGTCAGGTAACAGGTTTGAGCTTGAGCTAGCAGCCTCCCTCTCTATTATTTATTTTCTGCTTTAGCTCAAGGGCAGATGTATATATGTTGTTTCCTTTTAATTAAATAGGAACAGCAGGATTGTTTCCTTCCCTTTCCTCAAAACTTGAATACTCTGACATCACTTTCATAATGTGTATGGATCCTTGGTAAACCGGAGTGAGGGGGTGCTATGAGTCTTTATTTTAAAGTGCTGAGGCCTTCCACAAGACACCACAGAATGAAGCCTTATCATCACAGTGGTTTAAGATGTTTTCTATTTATAAATCACACAGACTAAACTGATATACTGCTACTCTGAGCTCCTTGAAAAGTGACAATATCAGAATAAATACAGAAACAACCCTGAATCCTCCCCCTGCCAGAAATATTTTCACCACTAATTTTGGTCCAAAAGTATTGCATTAAAAAAAAAATGTCCCCTTTTTATTAGTTACAGGTACAGTGCAATTATCTGGTTTCCTATCTCTGCCTGTTTTACTGGAAGAGACAAGGTTTTTTCACAAGAATGGAAATGCAAATGTTTTTATTGAAGGCAGAAAATGAAAACTGGGACTGAAAAATGAGCTTTATCCACTAACATTTTAGTTGTTCCAAATATAGGAGTATGACCTTTCCAAATTGCAGCTTTCACACCATAATGCAGGGCCTTTTTGCGAAGAAAATAATTCTAATTCTATTCATGTCAAATAAATATGTGCCTTCCCAAATGAAAAGGAGAAAAAAAGCTTGTATACTTTACTCCTGATGTACATGTCAAAATAAAGGGCCACAGGATTGAAATCGCTAAGACTCAGACAATGGGTACATCTGCAACAATAAATACAAATACTCTCCTTGTATTGCCTTCTGAAGGGATGCATATGATTTCAACCCCTGAATATACAAGAACTCAGTTTTATTCACAGCTACATAAAATAATATACTTTCCCTGAATCAAAAGTGAATTAAAAGGAAATGACATGCAGGAGAAGGAGGTAGCTCAGACTTCTTATCAGGAGTCTAATCATGAAAGTGACCCACAGGTAGCTCAAAAACTGCCCATGCAATTACTCATGGAGTCTGCTAAAAATGGGGTATTGCTGCCGTACAATCTCTTTCTTATCTTGAATCCAAGTCTTGTGATTGCCACCTAAATAAGAATGGTGGGGTGGGGGAGGAATATAAAATGCAGAGCACTGAATTAAAGTGACATTATATATCGCTCTATGGCATGCTGTACATTTTTATATTATGTGTTTTACCACCATGGGAGAGACATAAACAAAATGCTGAGTACATCCTATTTTATCACACTGTTCAAATCCTGCCCCAGTTTCCCTTTTCTGTTACTCCAATACAACACTATTTAAGTGAACGGAGCTGCACCAGTACACAAGAAAAATATCTGATCATATTGTTATTGTATCATATGGCCCTATGTATGAAAACAAAACTACCAGAATTGCTGAACAATGTGAAGCTATGATTAAAACCAAACTGCACCTAGAATTACTAGGGGCAAACTCTAACTGTAGTTTAAGAAACTTTGAAGGTGCTGCACAAAGGGTGAATTTTATTTTCTGAACTGATACTAAACACACAAAAATCAGGTTTTATTTCCTCAGCTTCCTACCAAGGTCTAAAATAGCCATCTTTAAACACCTCCAAATGGCCTTATTAAATATTACTACAACTGAGTGAGGTTTTTTTCAAAAAATACATTAGTCATCATAAAAGATGTTTCTGGGGACAGAAGCAAAAAAAAGTTTTCAGAAGTCAGGTTTAATTCAATAAGTATTTTCAAACAAGCAAACACATAAACACATAAAACCCCAGAAATGTCAAAAGCATTTTATGAATTTCAAAATTGAACCTTACTTTATTTTTTAACCAATGTTTTTGTTTAGAAAGTTGCCAAAAGGTAACAAAAAAGGTCCTTAAAAAAAAATCAAATGTTTCTTTTCCAATCTCTCAAAATATTCTGATCAGTTCAATACAGTTTTGGTTTTTTTTCACTGAGAAAAACAAAAATACACTTTGGCTTGATTTGATGCAAAATTATTATAATTATATTGTTTTCAGATTAGCTGATGAATAAAAAAAATCAATTATTAGCCTGGCTTTAATAATTACATTTGCAAATATTACCAAAATGATAAAGGACACTATGTTCTTATATTAGTGTTATAGGCTAAATACAGACATTTTAAAAGCCCAAGGAGGAATTGATTTTGCTTACATGGGTTTCTGTAAGTGGCCTAGGTTAGATTAGTAGTCAGCAAAATGCATGGTTGCCCTTTGGTGAGGGGTAGGCATGCAGGCTACTTGCACTCACCGAGCATGTCCACACACACAAGCATGTGCACTTGCAGCAGCTCAAATATAAGTGGTGCAAATTTGAGCCAAGGATTTTTGCTGCAGCGCACGTGCTTGGACATGCACTTTGTTGAGGAGCAAATTGTGCCACTTGGGGCAAAATAACCTTTCCTGGCTCCTCCCAGATCTGCAGCCAGGGGGAGCTAGAGAGCGGGGACAGCACTTGTGCTATCCCCAGCAATACAAAAAGCTGCCCTGGCAAATAGCTCAGGGCTACTTGCTCTCAGGAGCTTCTGGGTTCCCTTCATTCTCTACCCACTGCAGCAGTCTGGCAGTGGGGTCTGCTGCCTAGCTGTGACCTACTGTACACTTGCCAGATGAGGATGAGGCATCTGCCCCTCTTGGCCAGCTACCAGTGGCCTGTGGCTGCAGGGTTGGCATCTATGTGACACTACTGCCATGTGTGCCCTCTGCCTGGCCACCTGGGCAACTATCACCCAGAAGATGTTCTGGATATGGTGGTCTGCTTTGTGCTGTCAAAGCATGCCCTCCTGGCCCCGTTTGGCCAGGAGGTCAGCCACAGCCAGCTGTGAGAAGGCACGGTCCTGCCACTGGCCTCCATAGCATGAATTCTGTTGCTCCCTGTAGCAGGACATTAAGGTGCCAGCTACTTGAAGAGCAGGAATGGCCACCATGTGCTGGTTGCCAGGGCAACCAGGAGGAGCTAGGGGCCCACATCTGTTGAGTCAGCTGACTGGAAGGGGCAGGGCTGACTTCTATAAAGCACAGGCTGGAGGCCAAGAGTGGGATCTTGGCTGGCAGCCAAGGAGAAGCAGTGGTGCCTGACTAAGTAAAGGGGTAAGGCCTGAATGTGAGCAGTCAGTTATGCTAGTGAGGGATGGAGTACCCGCAGAGGGCAACTTAAAGGAAGTTAGCTGTATGTTATAGCCCAGGGGCTTGTGTTATGGTTTTGTTGTTATTGTAAGACTGGAGGACTGGGTGAGGCTATAAGGGGATGGAGGAGGCCTCATAGGGGAACCACGTAAGTGTGGGAGCCCCAGAAAGTGAGGAGTGTGAGGAGTCCCAAGAGAGATGGGGCAATGTGAGAAGGCATCTAATAAGACCGAAGAACATCCAGTACATGCGTGAGGCTTGGGGCATGGTACAGGGGTGGTTGGAGCCACACAGAGCCCATAAGTCTAGGGTGCACTTGAACCGCATTTTGGAATACGAGCCCAGTATAGGACAGGAGAACTGTGACCAGGAAGACTAAAGGTACCCTCCCTATAATTCACTTAAGACCAAAGATGTGACAGGTGAGATTGTGAGGTGCAGATAGGCAGGTTGGCATGGTATAGAGGGTAACTACGGGGGAGCATGGCGACCCCCAATTCCCATCCTGTCACACTCCCTATTAGAAAACTGAATAATCCTTGATAAAAAAATTCCCAAAGTCACTCTGTAAAATACCCCAAAATCCATGTTCCTCAACAATTAAAATTAAAGAACACTATAAAGAGAGAGAGAGAGTGAGAGTGAGAGACAGAGAGACAGTGATAAGTTGGGAATGTTCTGTTGATATAGTTACAGTGTTAAAGCACTGGCTGTTGTGGGGGCTATGGCCACACAGGGGTTATGGCCCCCCAACAGGGGCCATATGACCCCTACAGAGGCTACTACCCACCCTGCAAGGACCACATGCCCCACCCCAGATTGCTGTCCCACCTGGTCCCATCCCCCACCAGCTGCTGCAGCCCCCCCAATGGCTGTCCCACCCCCCACTTCCCCAGACTCCCCAGTGGCTGCCCTGCTGGTCCCACCCCACACTTTCCCCCATGGATGCCCCCACAACCCCAGGCACCAACATTTTGGGGGAAAAAAAGCCAGAAAAAAAAAAGGAAAAAAATGGGGGGGAAAGCCTCTACTTACCCAAGGAGCTGGGGTGGGGGGGCGCTGGGGCTTGCTGGGCCCCACCAGGAAGCACAGGGAAGGAGGGCCCAGGCTGGGGCTGCTGGGGCTGTCCCTCTGCCCCGTGCTGTGCAGACAGGGCCCCAAGTGATCCCGGGGTTTTTTGTTTGTTTGTTTTGTAATGTGAGCATGCTAGGGAGGATGAGGGGTGGGGCTGGGCAGGCCAGGTGTCAGGGGGGCTTGAGGTGTAGACAGGGGGTGGAGCCAGGCACTGTGGGGATCAGGTGGTCGGGGGGTTGTGGGGACTGGGGCGGGGCAATGTAGGGGTATGGGGCCTCAGCAGGGCACTGTGGGGATAGGGGGTGTGGGGGAGCAGTGGGGCTCCCCCCTCCTCCAGCCCCCTGACCCCTTATTTACTGGCACTGGAAACCCTGGTGCTGAAGCATGCAACACAAGGGTGATGGGTCAACCGCAGAGACACTCTGGCAGCCAGAGAATCTCCCTGGAGGACCCAGTCTCTGGTTTCCTCTGGGCACGGTCCAGGACCATGGCCTGCTCTGGTCTAATTTTCTGGTCTAATTTTCTCCCCACACTGCAAGTTTACAGTGCAGGGAACATTTTTTCATTCCCACACATGCCTTTGCCCCATCTCAAAGGTGTTTGAGATGGGGCAAGAGGCATGTGCATGCTTGTCTGGATGCAGCCACCAAAGCCAGCAGATTGGGGGCACTCCTGCATGCCTCCTACTATGCCCTGCAGACTCCCCAGACTGTTGGAGAGTTTCAAGCTCAGCTAAGCACCTGAACCACCTCTGGGCTGCTAGGCACAGGTGAACATACCCCACAACTTCTTGCCATGTCACTGTGGACCCTCCCCTGTGCTCAGCCATAGGCTACCAGAAAAGTTCCATAGCAAGTGCCCTTTACATGCACCTCCATGTTCTGCCCTGGCCCCACACGCACCCTTCCATGGTGTCACCCACACCTAAGCAGCAAGATCTAGGAGCTGCAGTGTTGCCTGCTTCTTGCCTTATGCAACTCTTACCAGAGGCTGTGGGACATCACATGAACCCACCTGGACATGACTCAACAGCAGTTAGACAGGGGAGACACAGAAGTTTTGTGTGAAGTTGCAACTTTTGTTGAAAAAAAAATGAAGTACAAAAGCAGGCAACTTGGACCCCTCCTCAATTACCTGGGCATTCATACAGAGATAGCAAAGCAATTATGGTGAGTCCGCTGTCCAAATCCTTCCCCCTGCCCAGATCCAGAAGCCATGCTGCTACTCTTCACCCAACACAGTGGACACCAGGGTCCCAGCAATGCTGTGAGTGGGCACCAGGCCCTGCAGTAGTGCTGGGACAGGTAGCCAGGGGGAGAAAGCATGGGTTCCTCTGCTAGCACCATGGTGGACACTTGTTCCACTCCCTCAGATGGTCTGGGGAACTGGGTCCTTTGGGAACTTAGATCATCCCTAGAGTGTGCAGGGACTAGCCACTCCAGAGAATGCTGGCAGAGCTCTTACAAGGCCACCTCCCCAGTCCTTCCCTTACAGAGGGGCATTTCAGCACTGTGTCTCTACAGGGCCAGCACTTAGGTCCCAACATTGCCTTGGTGCCTTGGCTGGGACAACAAAGCTTTTACACCACCCCCAGTGGCGACACATAGGGCAGGCACGGGGGTGAATGTGTACCCCCTGACAGTACTAATGCACCCCCTGAGAGACCACACTCCCCATTTAGGTGATGGGCAGGGGGGCCAGCAGGAGCACTGGTGCTCCACCTCTGAGCACCAGCTAGGGAGTAGGAGCACTGTGGCCATTGTCAGAAGCACCATGTACACTTCTGGAAGCACCGCAGCCACTTCCAGGAGTGCCATGCCCACTTCTGGAAGTTGGAGAGTGAGATTGGCTGTGGGGGAACCTCCCCCCCAGTTGTGACTGGTTGCTGTGTGAGGCACATGCCCCCACTGAGTAAGGTGGCACCAGTCACCCATGCACCCCCATCCTAATGGGAGAGCCATTTCATCACTGTGTTCATCCAGGACAGGTATTTTGCTCCTGGAGAGACTCAGCTGGGCTTGGAGGAATGAGCTTTATCACTACTTCTGGGGGAGCACTAGCCAATACGCCATGCTCCTGCTGCAGTTGATGGTTCCTCCAGAGGTGCTCAAGAGTTGGAGAGGGGTGGTCTGCTGTGACAGTGCCAGGGAAGCCTGGGATGATATTCAGCATGAGAAACTGCTTTGTGTTCTACCTATGGCTCCACTATAATGTGCTTACAACCTTGGATGAGTTCACGATCATCACTGCTATAGATGTGCTGCTGAGCCTGTGACCTGACCCTGGTGAGGTTCTGGGGATGAGGTTCCCCATACCCCAGCTGCCTAAGAATTCTCCTGCAGTACACTGTCTTGGCTTTAAAGCACCATTCTTCTGTGTTGAATACTCTGAAAGAGGGCGGGGGTAGGTTGTTGCTTTACTTTTAGGGATTTGGGTAGTGGGGGGAAATCTGGAATTGGGATGGGACTGCAATTGCAGGGGACTGGGGAGTTGCCTTGAAGGTTTGGCACAGTGACTGTCTATTCCATGAAACCCCGAGCCACCTGGCACTCATGGACTTTCCCCAGGGATTGGATCAGAGGGAGGAGAAGAAGTGCTGGAGTGCCACTTATCATTCTCTACGTGCACCATATGTGAGTCACCCTAGCAGCAGGGCTGGAGCAGCTGAGATAATGGTTCCACATTGGACCCCCTGCTATCACATCAATGCCTTTCTTAGACTGGGAGGGAGAAAATTCTGGAAGAGTGGGATTGTTTAGCAATGGGGTATTGTTCTCATTCCTGCTGTCCTCTAACTCTAGTGGTTATCACAGATAGCTGTATGTTATCTCCTCTGCCTTATCTCGGTGTCCCATCTACCATGTGGGCCCATGGCAAAGTGAGGCACCAAATTCCCACATTTGTATCTGTTTTATGCACTTTGTCTTTTTTAGTGCCTTTCCATGAATGCATGGGAGAGGAAGGCTGTTTCAGCACCACTGTTCTGGCCAGCTGGGATTAGGCTCTACTTCTCCCAGGAGCTGAACATGGTCCTGAAAGCCAGGGTAAGAAGGCATGAATGAGGCAGCTTTATGCATTGTGAGCAGACAGGGTCAGGCAATTCACCCTCCCTCATGCCCCTCCATCCGTGCACTGTCTCCCCAAACCCTTCTGGGCTTCTCAGCCTTAGAGAGAGCTGTGATCATGGGGATGGTCTGTAGCAGTTGTGCATCCCACTCTCCCCTTCCTTCTTCCTCCTCCTTCCAGTGGCCCTTGCATTATCCCTGGAGCCTGGGTCCTTGTCATGGTAGTATGTAGCAGAGGTGAGCCATACCTTCCCAGACTGCCTGGTGTCCTTGCTTGAGGCATGACTCTTTAGCAGAAGTGTATAGAGGGCTGGCCATAGGTCCTATAGGTTGTGCTGCATCAGTGGCCACTGTGCCAGTATTAGGGAGGGCTGGGGGTACTCTGTGTTTGTAGGAGGGGGCACTGAGGTGTTGGAGAAGTAGATCTGGAACATCCATGGCAGAAGTGTAGGGAACAGTGTCCCAGCTGCTCAGCTGCTGCCCACAGGATTAAGGACCAGGGGTGGGAGTCCTGTGAGGTGGAGGGCATAGATTTGGACTCTAGGTCCTGGATCCCAATTTCCATGGCATTGAAGTTTTCCCCCAACTCCTACATGCCATGTTCCCTGCTCTTGGGCACACCCAAGAAGATGTGAAGGGCACTCATGTCCAGCTGTAGATGCAACTTGTCTCCCACATCCTGTGATGATGGGGAAGTGGGGACCAGAATCAACAGGGTGGACTCTTTGTAGACCAGCTCCAGCAGTTGTCCTCTTGTTCTATAGCCTCTGGGGTCCTGCTTCTGGGAACTCAGTTGTTATTTCAACCTGGGGCCTTCCTGCACCACCTCCTGTGGTGAGATCCTTGCTGCTGACTCCTATAATCTCCAGTGGTGCTGTAGGTGTGTTGGGTCTCAACAGCCCTGTTCTTCATGAGGAAGAAGAACTGCTCCTCATAGAAGGGAATGGTCTCCCTCTGGGCCCAAGATCTTTGTTGGTATCATGCATGTGCCTATACTGCATGTTCACCCATTTAGTCTTGGCATGGCACTGCTTATAGCTGCAAGTGGTCTTGCACTTACATCTGCTGAACAATGCACTTAAAGACATTCCTGTTTTCGTGTCCTTTCTGGAGCTGGTGCTGGGCCTCCTCCTTGCCTCTGATGGTGATGAGATCCCTCTTCTCCCTGTAGTCCCAGTTGTGTGACAAGGGTTAGCTAGCAGAGGAGGTTGGGACAGGGTAACCCATGGTCTGTAGCACTGTCTGTTGGGTCTCGCTATCCATGGACTGGTAAACGTTTGGCTACAAGAAGTGGATGGAAGGATAGAAGGAATGCTGGAAGGAGGGCAGGAAGGCTGGAAGGTAGACAGATGGAGGGAATGAAGGATGCACAAAGCTTCAGGTTCCATCATGTGGCACTCTCTCACTGCAGCTGGGTACAGCCCCTTCTCCAGTGTGACCAGGGCTCCACTAGTCAAGCTACCCCCACAACCTCAAACTTTCCAGGGGCTTTCAAAAGATGCCCCATGATTCTGACAATGTCCTATGCCCAACCTGGACATTTTCAGTGTCTTCTGCCTGCCATTTCCAGCAGCATCCACCTGCTTGCCCTGGGTTGGATGCTCAGTGATCTCTAGTACTCTGGGACACTGTAGCTGCAGGCCAAAAAAAGCCTTACAGCACCTAAGCCCATGGCCCAGGTATCTGCCAGCAGTGGCTGAGCCATAGAGGTCACAGGGTTGCCTCTGTGCAGGCCCAGTCCTGATGTTCTGTGCCCTGCATCCCCAACTCACCAGAGGTGAGCTGCTTACACTGACTTCTGCTCATGGGGAGGAGGGGGTATTCATACTGGGGTCTGGGTGACAAGGTGCCTAGCTCTGGCCACTGAGATGTGGTGTGTGGGAGTCAGGGTTGGTTCCATGTAGCTGTACCCAAGCACAAGGTCTTGGGGGTCCCTCTCTGGATGTACTCAGAGTTGGGCTCCACACAGCTGTGCACAAGCAAGGGGGTTATCCTGGGCTCAGTGTCAGGTCTGTGTACATCATGGAGTGCTTCACGACAGTGCAGGGGCACAACCCAGAGTCACAGGTGCCCAGGTGGAAAATGTAAAGTAGATGAGAAAGTAGAAGGGAAAAGATTAAACTATTTTAATATGCTTTCTTTGGTCTAACAAAATCTAGATGATTCAATCAGTACAGAGTACAGTTACTTTGCAACTGTACCAAGTACAGTTTGCAATCAACTTATTTAATCATATTCAAGGAACAAATATCTCCAGTAATCTTAGTGTTCCAGAGGCTTTTGCTCATGGGCATACCATTTGAATATGTGTCCAGGAGCAACAATCTCCCAAGTATATTGCTCCAGAGTTTATTCATATGCACCACATGGAGCCCAGTTGGGCAGCCCAGGCTGGTAGTGGATTCTGGGGGGTCAGCCTACCAGCCCAGGGCTACTCCAACAAGGCACCATGTGCTGTGGGTCATGAGGGTACTTCAGTGTGGGGGGCTGCCCACCCCACACTAAAGTACCCTGTACCCCAGACAGCCAGGAAAGCATTTACACATGCACTGCAGCACATGAAAAACTCTAGCAGGGCAGTACCTGTATTTTACTTGGAACCAAAGCTTGGAAGATACCAAGACATTTAGTGCACAGTTAATTAGTCAACTGTGAGGTAAGCGTCTTGTGTAGACATGTGCACTGTAATCAATGGCAAAACACCCACTGATTTAATAAGGCCAAATTTTAGTACAGCTGTGCTTAGGAAGGAAATGATTGTAAAAGTGAACAGCTGTCTGGAAGAAAAGGATAGTCTGGCCTGAAGAACAATCTTTGAAATATTTAAATAGAAGGGTTAATGCAACTGAGCAAGCTGAAAAGGAAGCTTATAAAAATATGAAATTGGAAGGAGGTTTGGTTCCAAGTATAAGGCTTTGTCATTTAGTTTTACAATGTAACTTATTTATCCTTACTGAACACCAAGGAATGATTCAGATAAAAAGCAAACAATGTGGCAAACTAAATGTAAACTCTGACCTCCTTTCCTTTCTCATTGCAAAGTGCTTTTTCCCATTTTGCTTAATAAATAACAGCTAGGAAAAATATTCAATAATATCAGGGGAAAATATTTTCTTAGGCAAAGTTTTCTGGTATCACTTGGAGTGTGAATATGTTCAAAAGACTACTTGCACGATATATCATATTGTTGGAAATGCATGAAAAAAAGTCCTTAGTGTTATAGAAAATACCTCTGGGACCTCGGGTGTCACTTCTAGGAGAGAGATTGTTCTACCTATAAATTCATCTCTCCAAGAACTGACATCCAAGGTCCCAGAGCCTTTTTCCATATCACTAAAGATTTTTTTATGCAATTCCAGCAATGTAGTGTCTTCCATTCTTTACAAGAAATGCCCAGCCATTCACATTGTAGACAGCCAGACACCTTGCTGACTGCTTGAGAATACTGCATAACAGTTAAATAGGAAGACACCAAAAGACCATATTGAACTAAGTTTTCAATAAGCTTTTATGAAATTTAATTTCAAGTGGAAAACTGCATATGGGGGCAAAAAAACCCAAAACACACCCCACAGAAATATTTTTGAAAAAGCAAAACCTGGTGTTAGTTGATAGGAAATATTATATGTCCAAGTCTGAACTTTGATAAACTTGTACAACCCATGGGAGTTGTATGGAAATAAACCGTGATTGTGGACCATTGGCAAGTATTTAATTTGGGAGTTTTGGCAAAACTGAACAAACCACTGTCTGGATGTAAGACTCTACCTCTAACCCTGTATGTATGTTTAAATAAACACTCTTGGCTGCTTTGTAGTATTCAGTACTAATCCTTCTCTCCTTTAAAAACATAATCAAACTAATAATTTAATGATGTTGTCCTAAATCAGGAAAATAATCATCCTGGACTTTAAGTGGATCCAATAATAATGAGGCCTACATCATTTTGCAGTCTAACCTGGCAGGATATAGCTAATCTACTTCAAGCCTGTGGCTGCTGCAGTCATTCTGCTTGCAGCACGTACAGTCATGGCCAACCTAAAACTCCCATTATATTCTGGAAGGCAGCTGAAAGATCTGAGACATTTGCCAAAAGTTCAAGCCACAAACTAAAAAGCTGAATCAGGCAGGTCTAGTTATCAGCCTTTTCTGATCCCAGAATCTATTTATATTGATTCTTAGAATCACTCAAGCCCCAGAAATTTCAATTGTGTATATATATATATAAAAATAAAATAGTTATGTTACAAGCCAGTCTTACAGATGCTTTTATCACTCCCTTTTTCCAAGAAGGCCATCCCTCCTAACATGTTAAAATGAATTATAGATACATTTACACGTGTGGGAAAAAATATGGGTTTGGTAGTGGAAAGTATGCATATGTTCAGTGTATATTTAGCATGAATAAGTAGTAACTGAAAGCAGAGTGCTATTAACATTGCTGTAGTGGGAGCATTCCTAATGACTTGAATAATTTACTTAAAATAAATAAATTTGATAGCAATAGTGTATGTGTTATGAGCTACCATATGGTGGCAGCTTAAAGAACAACATACTACTGTGTAAGGGAAATTTATCCCTATGAGAAGGCCCTGCACAGACCTGTGCATATTAGGGCTTAAATAGGAATTAAATAGTAGTTTGGCCTTACTTTCATCTTCTGTACAGTGGTAAATGTTGCTTTATCTATATTTGGATATAAAAGGGGTGGGAAAGGGAAAGTTGTTTCAAAAAAGAAATAAAGAAGCATAAATGTTAGAAGGGGAATGACTATTTGCTTCATCTATTCTTTTCCCATGCCAGTGCAGGCTTGTTTGGTTTCATTTAGATAACTTTGGGGATTCTCAGAAGTGCAGAACCTTTTCAAATTCACTCATCAATAGAGATCAGCAGCACTGTATTGTCTTTCACAAAGCAAAGATCTCACAGATGGAAGGTGTCTGTGCAGGTATATATTAAAGAAAAAAAATAAATAGATAAAATGGGGGGAGGGTATCCCATTTCTGTCATTTGCAAATCCTGTAAGTACAAGCATATAGAAAATTAAACATGGAAAAGTCTTCTATTCTTTTCTTTTCTTTTCTTTTTTCTTTTCTTTTCTTTTCTTTTGGATTCAGTTATTTACGTGAGAAGATAGGTAGGAGACTAGGGTGGCAAGTATTTGGTTTTTTTTAATATTAGAATTGTGCATAAAGCAACGAGGAACAAAGGACTAGCTGAGAAAAAAAATTAAAAAAGGATCAGAGAGAAAAAATGAAAAGGTACCTACAAAAGATAAGATGTGCAAATGAGAGGGATTGCCAATGTAAAACTTAAAAAGGTGAGTCAAAAGGCATATAAACTCAAACCAGCTAGTAGCAGTGGTCATAGTTTCTAGCCCATTATTTCAGATCCATCAGTTTTAAAAACGTGTATGTATGCAACAGCTTTCAGTGACTCTAAGTCAGCCTATTTATGAACATTGATGAGTACTGCTGTGTTACTGGGGAAAAAATGTACCATATGAAAGAGCGGGGAAAAGGCTTTGCAATTTGTACAGATTTTGATAACAATAGTACACGATTAAGTTTTATTAAATAATTCACCTGAGTTGTCATAAACCAACCTGTGTCAAAAGTGATTTTCTTCATTCCTTTTCTAAGAACAAATAGCCAGCCTCACATCTTGAGTGTATATATTTCTAGTACCTAGAAGTGGCATGATTCATCTGCTGACTACTTAATTTCCTAACATGAGGGATAGAAAGGTATTTAAACAGAAAGAGGAAAAATACTTGACAAGAAATAAAGGAGGTAATTTTATTTTTAATAACTTAACCCCCATCTCCCAGTTTGATTTGTTACGTATTCTTCTTCTTAATAAAATTATAGACCACCTGCTGTCAAGCTGAAATGAGGATCATATGAACAAGTATGACCAGGTAAAATGTGACTAGGCAGCTGATCTGCTTCCTGAATCTTCTTAGCTTATAGGATTATAGCATGACAAGCAGAAAAGCACAGAGATCACAGTTACACAGATCAATCTTCATTTTGGATTGTTACTTTGATGTGATCCAAGTAAATTCCTTTTAAGAAGCAAGGATGTGGTTGCCACTTATGGTGATTAAATGTAATCTAGTTTCATTCAATATGTTACAATTTAACTTTCTTTTTAGGTTCTGCTGTGAAAACTCAGGAAATGTCATCCATAGAGGTATCTCCTGGCTGGGGGCTTAGTTTTGCAAACTTCCTGAAGGTGAAGGATTTGGTTAGCATCAGGTTCCTAGGGAGAATCAAAAACAGGGTATTATGAATATATTGTTCCTTCAAGACTCAGAAGTGTATGCAGTACTTTGAATTTTTACTATGCCCTAGATCAAGGAACTCATCAGTACGCCATAGTTCTGGTGGGCTGGTACAGTAAAGTAGCATCCCAAACTTAAACCATGAGGACAGGATTTGCCGATTCTCAGGGCAGAACATATTTCATTGTATATATCAAAATGGCAGCTCCCTAACCATGTAACTGCCATTATTAATATTTATGCACAGTTTGCAATCCTTTTCTATGTGCAGGGTGGAAGTGGAAAGGGTCAAACAGCAACTGGGCATGCTCAGCAGGCTGTGCTCTAGCCAGGCAAGTATGTGCGTGCACAAAACTGAGTGTAAATCCCCAAATTATAGTCCAGCAAAAATCAAGAGCTGAATCCATTTTTCATCTAATAGCCTGGAGGTCAAGAGACTCGTCCAGGGTTCCAACCCCACTCACCCAGAAGAGATATATATCCAGCTACATCCAGGGTTCCAGGCCCCCATACCGATATATCTCAGCTTCCCAGGCCACAGGTTAGGCATTACCCACTGTCCCTTTCTTGCAGATGAGCCATTGCTTTCTGTATTTATTAGATATGGAACAGTGGGAACGTTTCTGCTTTATGATGGTAAGAACACTGTGCTAGGAAGCTTCAGAGATGTAGTGAAAACCTCCTTTATTTGAGAGTAGACTAAAATGTGGGTTTCCTGGTCCTGAGAAAGAGCCCTAACCTCTATAATAATGAACTAAAATGTGGGAAGGGTCTTCTCTGGCATCTACCACTCATTAGCCATCAGTTTTGCCTGGGTACATTTTGGGCACTTACACCCGCTTTGTGTGTACACAGCCATGTACCTGCCTGGCCAATATGTAACCTATTGAACATAGTGGCCATGTGGACACTTGCATGCCACAATGTGCACTGAATAGGATTGCAAACTATGTATAAGTGCCAGATACAGTCCTTACATGGTTGGGTAAATATCATTGGTCCTGTAAAATACAATAAGAATCTGTCCAAAGAGTAGCTGTAATTTGTCTGATTGTTAACTTTTTGCAGACATTTAGTAAAGGATAATTTATCGAGGCATATCCCTAATGGCAAAAGTATTAGGAATACACACATACATACATACATACATACATACATGTATACAAGTATATGTGTGTATATGTATATACAAAACCCAAAGCAGAATTGTATATATGTGAGAGTATTTATATCTATAGTATAATCATATATAAATATAAAATTTGTGTGTGCTATATATGCACACATATATACATGATGTATATATATGTGTGCTGTACATACCATGACAAAATATAACTGATATATTCTTTAAGTAATTTCAACAGTTCTAGCTCCTTTTGCCTACCTAACATAAAAGTGTCCCAGAAATAAACAGCTCCTTGGTTTTACAACCTCCTTAATCCTCTCAAATCTATTCATAGTTTGGTATAAATTATACTAGTTCAGAGGTGTCTGTTTCTATTTCCAAAGGATTAGCTTCCCTGGATCCAACAACTGGATCCAACAACTACCTAAGGCAACTTTCTTCAGTTCTACATAGACAGTCAGGTTATGGTCATCTGCTATGGTCATTTTTGCTGTGACTATAAAATAGAGCCAAGAACACTTAGAAACCATGACAAAGTCTTAGCTATTGGGAAACAAGTTATTTCATCTTTCTAAGTGAACCTGAGAGACCCCCGTTCCTCCAAATCTATGATCCATGTTGATCAGATGACACACACAAGAGCCACTGGAAGGCTGGTGGGAAGGCAGTCTGTGCAAATAAAGCTTTTCTATAGCAGTGTAGTTTTGCTTTTCACTAACAGAAGTAATAGATGCTTTCTCTCCCCCCCATTATATATTTATACTTACTGAAATGAAGTGACTGAAAGTGAACACAGAAGAGAAAGTAATGCAGATCTGGCATCCACATAGTTAACATAACTAGATGAAGGAAAGTACATGAATGTACCCTTTGCAAATAGACCTGCACATGTACACCTAATTGATGATTCTGGCAAACAGTTTGTGAATTATAGCATGATTAATGGAAACTGGTAGATTTCAAACCATGCTCTTGCCAGACATGTGAAGTAGTGTGTGTGGTTGTATATGGCTCCCTGGCTGGAGGCTTAACACTCAGGCAATTAAATGAGCCAGACAAGCATCTGGCCATTGCCTTTGCAAACAAGACTGCGCATGTATACGCAAATGAAATTACAAGAGAAACTGGGACATAAAATCTGTTGGACAGCCAATAAATCTAGCTTTTGCATTTTTTTATCTCAGCCAAGAAGGAGCTCAGGTATTTTAAATCTGGTCTGGATTTGCACAGTCAAACATAACGTCCATAGTTTCTTCCTGGGAGCTTTCTCAGTCCCTCTCCTATTCTATTGTACATTAGCCTTTCAAACTGTTGCCTTTACTATAATATTTGAAGCTCTTCCAAGTAGAATGACAGTAATAATATAATCCATGCTGAATCTTTTACTTTTATAAAATAAAAACTTTTCTTGGGGTATGTTAGGAGACAATAGGCAAGGCAGGGGGAGTTCAATATACTTTTTGAGATTGTGTGTTTTCTAAACCCTATGAAGTCATCTCTGTGGCCTTTTATATGGGAAATGACTGGCTAGGCTTCAGTATTACACAGAAAGACCTGAGGGTTAAAGTAGACAATATGTTGAATATGAGCCACCATTGTGGCCTTGTTGCAAAAAACGCCAACAGTTTCCTAGGTTGTATTAATAGGAGTGTCACTTGGAAATCAAGGGAAGTGATTCTTCCACTCTGTTCAGTACAGATGAGGCCTCATCTGGAGTACTGTGTCCTGTTCTGGGCCCATACTTCAAGAAGAACATAGGCAGATTGGAAAGAATCCAGTGGAGAGAAACCAACATGCTTAGAGACCTGGGAAGCATGATTTATGAGTAAAGGCTGAAAAGGGCTAGGATTTTTCAATCTGGAGAAGAGAAGACCGAGGGAGAGATTTGATTACCAGTCTTCAAATACCTGAATGGTAATTACAGAGAGGATGGAGATGGATTTCTGTATGTGGCTGTAGGGGACAGAAATTATTTCAGTAGGAAGAGGAGGATCAGGGAAAGTGTGGGTCCCTTACTGAATGGGGGAAGGAAAACTTGTGGCAGATGAAGCAGAAAAGGCTGACGTGCTCAATGCCTTCTTCATCTCAGTCTTCACAGGCAGTCAGCTCCAAGACTACTGCACCATGCATCACAGTTTGGGGAGTAAGGGAGCAGCCAACAGTATCAAAAGAACAGATTAGAGACTATTTAGAAAATCTGGACAGATACAAGTTAATGGGGCTGAATGGGATGCACCTGAGGGTACTGAGGGAGTTGGCTGATGAGACTGCAGATCCATTGGCCATCTTCTTTGAAAACTCATGGCAATCAGGAGAGGAACAGGTTACCCAGAGAGGTTGTAGGATCTCCATTCTTGGGGGGTTTTAAGACCAACTAGACAAAGCTTTGTGTGGGATGATCTAGTTGGATGATGGTCCTCTCTTGAGCAGGAGGTTGGATTATATGACTCTTGAAGTCCCTTCTACAATCCTATGAAATAGGAGCAATGGCTTTAAGCTGCAGCAAAGGAAATTCAGTCTTGTAATAAATTAGGAGGAACTTTCTGACTATTAGGGTAGTCAAGCATTAACAAGCTGCCTGTACAAGCTGTGGAATCTCTATCCCTGGACATTTTCAAGAGCAGGTTGGACAGACATTGGGCTAGGATGTCTTAGTCAAGGATGACCCTCCCTTAACTGTGAGTTGGATAAAATGACCTAGCAAGGTCCCTTTCAACCCTAGTTTCTTATGATCCTGTCATCCTATATGCTTGTAGACAGTAGTCTGTCACCAGTTCCCATATATGCCATACTGATACATTGTTCTATCAGTAAAGTCACTGGTTGGGATTAGTGCCAACATTTTTACCAGATTTTCACTAAACCAGAGAATATACAACTCAGTAAAATGCTTGGAATCGAAGACCAGTTATAGAAACATCAAAAGCATAGAAAGAACTTCATTTTACAAAACTTTCTTTTTCTTGACTTAATCTTAATCAATGACTCCACCATCTTTTACATAAGAATGTGATATTAGGGTCATTTTTTTATGTGTCTCCTTCTCATCTACCTTCCCCCAAGCCAATCTGTCACTAAATATTGTTGGGTTCTTTTTCACTTAAAATGTTCAAAATCTCTTTTCCTCACAACACTTATTATTAAAGCTTGGCCAAAACCCAAGTCCATTTTCAACCTGATTACAGAAGCCTTGTTCTTGTTTCCACATGTTCTTAATTTTTAAACCTTTCCTCTCCTGAAATCTAACACTTTGTAATTAAAACTTGCTTCTTCAATTGCCATACCCACAATGTCATTCCATTCCCTAAGTCACTGCATTGGCTTCTTACTTCTCTCCATATCAGATTCATACTCCACATTTCCATTGGCAACTCCTGTCTGTATCCTTCTCATTTCATAGATTTCATAGACATTAGGGCTGGAAGGGACCTCAGGAGATCATCGAGTCCAGCCCCCTGCCCAAAGGGCAGGAAGTCTGCTGGGGTCATAGGATCCCACCTTCAATTGACTCTTGAAGGTGATCAATGTAGGTGCTTGAACAACCTCTGCTGGCAGACTGTTCCAGACCTTGGGGGCTTGGACAGTAAAGAAATTCTTCCTTATGTCCAGCCTGAAACGGTCTTGCAGGAGTTTGTGACCGTTCGACCTTGTCATCCCTTGGGGCGCTCTGGTGAACAAACGTTCCCCCAGATCCTGGTGGTCACCCCGATAAATTTATAGGTGGCCATCCGATCACCCCTGAGCCTACGCTTTTCCAGGCTAAAGAGTCCCATGGCTCTCAGCCTGTCATCATAAGATCTGTTTTCCTGACCTCTGATCATGCGTGTGGCTCTCCTCTGGACTTTATACCCTATTTTCTTGCTTGTGCATATCCTATACTTCTTCACCACAGAGTATACATTTCTGCAGCTGATCTGTGAAATTTGCAATGAAATAACATACCCTTCTCCCCTGTAATAATTCTGCTTCTGAGACTCTGAAGGGAATAAACAAAATTAAAAACAAACCATGCAAGCCTAGCATTAATATTAAAAAACTACATATAAAAATACACAGTAAGCCAACCTCAACATAATAAAATCAGACATAATATTGCATGCTGTAAACCAGTCTCAACATAGAAAACCATGATACTGATCTGTAAAAATATAGTGATGGGGGAAGATCTGGAATTTGAACTGAACCCTTCACAGTCACTACACAATCCTTCCTCCCATAACAGAACCATGAGAGATAATCCCTAATATATCACTCCTGTTTGGTGGCATTTTCTTAAATGAAGCAATCTGTCCTGACCTGCCCTGACCGCCTTTGCTGAGGCATTCCTGGTGTGTTTGCATAATCCCTATATGTTTTGGGGGCTGTCAGGCAAGCAAAGGGTGGTCTTTAGCAATAGGCATGTGACCCTCTTCTATACCAGAGCAGGGAGAATCACAGATGTGTTCTCTGAGTCTGCAGAAATCTCACAGAGATATGGGGAGGAAACACACCGAACACATTCTTACAAATAACATTTAGGGAAATTGCAGGGCCAAATCTGTTAGGAAAATAAAGAGAAAACACTCCCCTAGCTCAGACAGAAATAGTCCTCTCTAAGAAAAAAAAGGCAGAACTGGCTCTGCTGAGACTTCTGGGAATAGGAGAAAGGTGCAGTTCATCAAACAATAAGGCAGCTAGAAGAAATGCCATGCAATTACAACCATTCAAATTCCAGTTTCAACCTCAAAGGCACCATATAAAAGCTGTTTCAAAATGTCTATGGGTATTCATATAGTGCCAAACGCTGATGAAAATTTAACTGAAAACAAATGTGTTGTCCAAAATTCTGATGGTGAAATCCTGGCTCTACAGAAGTCAGTGGCAAAACTCCCACTGACTTCAACTGGGTCAACATTTCACTGTTAAGTTTTGGAAGGTCCTTGACCTTCAAAATAGGCAACCTGTGGTCTCCCTGCTCTGTGGATGCAGGGACACTAATGGATGTGGTATATGTTGATTTTAGCAAGGCTTTTGATAGTCTCCCACAACATTCTTGCAGGCGAGCTAAGGAAGCACCGGCTGGATGAATGAACTGTAAAGTGGATAGAAAATTGGCTGGAGCATCAGACTCAAAGGGTAGTAATCAATGGCTCAATGTCTAATTGGCAGCCCATATCAACTGGAGTGTTCCAGGGGTTGCTCCTGGGACCCGTTTTGTTCAATAGCTTCATCAACAACTTGGAAGTTGGCATAGAGTGCACCCTCAGCAAGTCTGCAGATGACAACAAGCTAGGGGAAGTAGCAGCTATGCTGGAGGGTAGGGCTAGGATTCAGAGTGACTTACAAAAATTGGAGGATTGAGCCAAAAAAAACCAAAAAAGAAATCACATAAGATTCAGCAAGGACAAGGGCAAAGTCCTGCACTTAGGATGGAACAATCCCATGCAAAGGTACAGGCTGGGGACTGAATGGCTGGGCAGCAGCTCTGCAGGAAAGGACCAGGGGGTTACAGTGAACAATAAGCTGAATAAGAGCCAACAGTGTGCCCTCGTTGCCAAGAAGGCTAATGGCATACTAGGCTGCACTGTTAGGAATATTGACTGCAGGGAAAGGGAAGTGACTATTCCCCTATATTCTGCACTGGTAAAGCCAGTTCTGGAGAAGTATGTTCAGTTTTGCTCACCCCCTCCCAACCCTGCCAAGAAAGGATGTGGACAAATAGGAGAGAGTCCAGCAGAAGGCAACAAAAATGGTGAGTGAACTGGGACTGGTGACTTATGGGGAGAAGCTGAGGGAACTGGGTTTATTTAGTTTAGAGAAGAGAAGATTGAGAGGGGATTTAATAGTAGCCTTCAACTTTCTAAAGTGTAATTCAAAAGAGGACAGAGCTAGACCATTCTCAGTGGTGGCAGATGACAGAACAAGGAGCAATGGCCTCAAATTGTAGCAAGGGAAGTTAGGTTAGATATTAGGAAAAACTTTCTCAGTAGGAGAGTAGCAAAACACTGGAACAGATTACTCCAAGAGGTTATGGAATCTCCACCCTTGGAGGTTTTTAAGACCCAGGTAGACTAACACTTGGCTGGGATGATCTAGTTTGGGATGGTCCTGCTTTGAGCAGGGGATTGGACTAGATGACTGCCTAAGGTCCCTGCCAACTCTAATGTTCTATGATTCTATGATCCTAACGTGTTCATTATTTTTATTTTTCACTGATATTTTTCCAATAGCTTCCTGCAGATCTGTACGTACTTTTGATACCTTAATCAATGACTAAGAATCTATTAACCTTTTTTTCCCAGAATGTTGAATGTGAAAAAAAAGAACCTGTCAAAAACAGAGATTTTTTTGTTGTTTCTATTTTTCAAGATTTGAAATGAAATGAAACCTATTATTAACAGATTTGAGAAATATTTTTTAAAAATATTTGGGAAACGTTGGCATTTTCTCCCTACCCCCTTTTGAACTTTCTGCCTCAAAGAACTTCTTCAACCTGTAAAGAGTTGGAAGCTGGCAGGGGCAGAGCTTTGTTTTCACTTTTTGGCCAAGTGACTAGAGCAGTAGATTAAGGTTCATGAGAGTTGAGTTCCATTCCCAGATCTTCTACTGTTCTACTGGGGGACCTCAGGTAGGTCAAATCATTTCTGTGTGCCTCAGTTTCCTGATCAGTAAAATGAAAATAATGGCACTGCCCTCTTCTCTATAAGACTTTAAGAGGGCCTATTAAAAGTATTCTATAAAAAACAGGCATGATTTTAGTTTCAGTGACTATCTGGAACACTTATAAGAGAATGAAAGCTTTCTACAAAAGAGTTGGTCTTGAAAAAGATGATTTTTGTTAGGAAAAGTATTATACATTTAAAAAATCAGTTCTAGTTAATTCTGCAATGGCCGGTATATACTTCTATTGTAGGGTATACTGCAGTGTGCATTTTCAGACCCCTGAAAACCAAGTCCTTTATCATTTTTAAACCACAGTCAAACAGGAGTAAAACAAAGGTCTATAACTTCTTCTTTTAGTATGCCCCAATCTTGACTTAGAAATCATGCATCTGGTATGAGATGAAGACAACCCTTTAAAAATGGTATGCAAACCTCACCATTCCCCATGTCTCCATACTTCATGGTTTGTATTGAAATTTCCATTCGCGTTGGTAATTAATTTTTTTGTGATGAAAACAATTATCCCTAAAAATTAGAAAATCAACTAACTATGAAATACCCAGCTGTAATTAACAACTATTTTCATTTATAAACTAGCTAGCTCAAACTAGCAACTTAAAGATGAAGACATTGTAGTCCATTACTACTCTCTTATGTCATCTTTCCTTTAACCATGGATGATAGATCTATTAATAGCTGTTGTACAGAACGGTTGGAGTTGTTTCATCTGGTATCTCTAAACCAATAATGGCGGATGCCAGGTAAGGAAATTAATAGATCATTCCAATATATGTGGTTCAATACCCTCCCTCTAAAACATCAACCCTTTCCAGTTGGAAAAGGATATTGAGCTAGACAGGCCATTGGTATGACCCAGTATGGAAGTTCTTATGTTCTTATGTAATCAGTCATTGATATAATGCATCAAGGACATGTATATATGAAGATAATTTTATAGTGAATGCCTTATCCTCCAATTTAGTTCATTTCCTTTAAGTTATTCTTGCAATTCATGAAGAACTAAGACAGCAAATGTTTAAGAAGTGAAACAAACAATTTCTCAAAGTAGTTTACTACTGCAGCACTTGGTAGAAAAGAATATTATGTTTGATGAGATTGCAGGAAGCAGAATGAGGAATATTCAGTAAGGGCACACATTGGCCGCACATAGTACGCAGCTTTGGAAACAGATGTGACATCAACAATTTTAATGAAAAGGAGAACGGCTAGAAATTAAGGTTATTTTTTCAAAGTCTCTGAAGACCATGTACTAAGTACTAGCTGCCTTCATAGCAAATCCAAGATTTCCAGTTTGAAAAGAATTTGCAATGGAGCAATGGTGTTTCATCTGCTGACATATGAGCTTAACAGGAAAAGAAGGCAAAACAGAACGATGCTATAATTTTCAAAGGGGTATGTTGAGACAAAAAGTTTTTAATGGTTAGGCTCCTAGTACGTGGTATCATAGGAGACTAGAGAGAGAATGGCGATGGATTTTTGTCTTTGGCCATAAGGGACAGGACTAGAAACAATGGCCTCAAGCAGAGGAAATTTAGAGTGGAGATTAGGAAGAACTTTCTGACTATGAGGATGGGCAAGCCTTGAAGCAAGCTACCTTGAAACAGGTCATGGAATCTACATCTCTGGAAATTTTTAAGAGCAGGCTGGACAGAAACTTGGCCTTACACTTGGCTAGTCATCCTTTATATTGCTGACTAGTAGACTTGACTATAGAAGAACTACTATGACAGGAAAACAATTCTGTACACGGAACTTGACTTCCAAAAGCAAGTATCGACAGACTATATATATCCAAAGGGAAATTACAATCTTGAAAATCCTCTATTCAATAAGTGTGGAAGCTATTCTTTTAAATATCCCCAAATAAATCCTATACTAACCTCTTCAGAATAAAGTACGTAAATGCCATAATGGGTCAGGCCAATGGTCCATGTAGCTCAGTTTTGTGTCTCCAACAGAGCCAGAAGTGGATGCTATAGTGGGATAGCATTTAACTGGATAGCTCTACAGTTTTGCATCTCCTACTCATGTCCCTCCCTGACATCCATCCTTATTAATTTAGAGATGCCAGAGAAGACATTTCCAATTATTCTGTTCAATAGCCATTAATAGATATATCATTTATTATTTTATCCAGCTTCTTTTTGAACCTGGCTAGCATCTGCTGAATTAAGCTGCTGCTTATAAACGTATCTCTCATATATATCTGATTCAATTAGTCTACAAGATGCAAATCCACTCTGCCTTCTGCCTAATTTCATACTATCAGGGTTTTCTGCTGCTTTCTAGATAAGCAGTGGTCATGGATGACACAGGCATCTCATCTCTGCCTTTTGCAGGGGTTTGGACCAAAAGACCCCTGGGGTCCCTTTGAAACATGATTCCAGGATTCCATAATTAGGGAAAGCAGGGAGGAAAAGACAATTGCAAAAGAGATATATCTTGAATGGTAAGCTCCAAGCACAAAATACCAACTTCCCACTAACCCCTCTAATATATTTGCTTGAGGGAGGGTAAGGGTAAGACCAGCATGGTTTTCTTGTATAATTTCATAGATTTCATAGACATTAGGGCTGGAAGGGACCTCGGGAGATCAGCGAGTCAAGCCCCCTGCCCAAAGGGCAGGAAGTCAGCTGGGGTCATAGGATCCCAGCAAGATAAGCATCCAATTGACTCTTGAAGCTGTTCAATGTAGGTGCTTGAACCACCTCTGCTGGCAGACTGTTCCAGACCTTGGGGGCTAGGACAGTAAAGAAATTCTTCCCTATGTCCAGCCTGAAACGGTCTTGCAGGAGTTTGTGACCGTTCGACCTCGTCATCCCTTGGGGCGCTCTGGTGAACAAACGTTCCCCCAGATCCTGGTGGTCACCCCTGATCAATTTATAGGTGGCCATCAGATCACCCCTGAGTCTACGCTTTTCCAGGCTAAAGAGTCCCATGGCTCTCAGCCTGTCATCATAAGATCTGTTTTCCTGACCTCTGATCATGTGCGTGGCTCTCCTCTGGACTCTCTCAAGCTTCTCCACATCCTTTTTGAATTGTGGAGCCCAAAACTGGATGCAGTACTCCAGCTGCGGCCTCACCAAGGCCGAGTACAAGGGGAGAATGACGTCCCGGGGTTTGCTCGAGAAGCATCTATGTATGCAAGCCAGCTTTTTGGTTGCTTTACTAGCCTCAGCATCGCATTGCAGGCTCATGTTCATCTTGTGGTCAATGATGACCCCCAAGTCTCTTTCTTCTGTAGTGCTAACCAACATAGCACTGCCGAGCCTATAAGGGTGCTGCAGGTTTTTCCTCCCAAGGTGGAGAACCTTGCATTTTTCGGTGTTAAACACCATCAGGTTCTCGTCCGCCCATTTGCTGAGCTTGTCCAGGTCAGCCTGGATCACCCGCCTGTCCTCTGGCATGGATGCTTTGCCCCAAAGTTTGGTGTCATCGGCGAACTTGGCCAGTCCACTCCTGACTCCAGTGTCCACATCATTAATGAAGATGTTGAACAGTATGGGTCCCAGGACAGAGCCTTGAGGGACCCCACTGGCCACAGGGCACCACGATGAGAGACTGCCATCAATTACAACCCCCTGGGTCCGACCACGGAGCCAATTTCCCAGCCAGTGGATCGTGGTGGAGCCAAGGCCACAACTGGCCAGTTTGGCCAAGAGGTGATCATGGGATACCAGATCAAAAGCTTTTTTGAAGTCAAGATATATGACATCAACCTCTTCTCCCTTGTCCAGGTGATAGGTCACCTGGTCATAGAAGGAAATGAGATTGGTCAAACAAGGCCTACCCACAACAAACCCATGCTGGCTGTCCCTTAGAATGTTAGCCTGGGCCAGTCCCTCAAGGATGGCCTCCTTAATAAACTTTTCTAAGATCTTCCCCAGGATAGAAGTGAGGCTAATGTGCCTGTAGTTAGCCGGATCCACTCTCCTCCCTTTCTTGAAGATCGGCACCACATTGGCCTTCTTCCAATCTTTGGGCACTACACCAGAGCGCCAGGAGTTTTCAAAGATCCATGCCAGGGGCTGGGCTATGACGCTCGCCAGCTCCTTGAGTTCCCTGGGGTGCAGATTGTCAGGGCCAGCTGACTTGAAGGTATCCAGCTTCTCAAGGTGTTCCTTCACAAGGTCAGCATTTATGGAGGGTAGGGGATCCCCCTCACCCAGATTTCCCTGTCCCATAGCAGGCATGGGCATCCCATGGGACTGGTGAAAGACTGACGCAAAGTACCTATTAAATAGGTTGGCTTTTTCCTGGGCGTCAGTTTTCAGTTGCCCCATCTGGTTTAGCAGGGGTCCAACATTGCCCTTGCTTTTCCTCCGGCTCCCCACATATCTGAAAAAGGACTTTTTGTTGTCCTTGATGCCTGAAGCTAGTTGGAGTTCAGTTGCAGCCTTGGCTTTCCTGGTTTGCTCCCTGCAGGACCAGACCAGCGCGGAGTAATCCTCCTTGGAGGTGAATCCCATCCTCCATCCTTTGTAGGCTTTCCTTTTTAGCCACAGGAGGTCTGCTAGGTCCCTGGAGAGCCAGGGGTGCTGCTGTGCCTTCTTGCTGCCTTTCCTCCATGTTGGGATAGATTTAGCTTGTGCATTGAGGCTCGCTTCCTTGAGAAGCAACCACTCTTCTTGAACTCCCATCTCCCTGGGGTCATGGTCCCTGAGGGCCTGACCGACTAGCCTCTTGAGCTTTTCAAAGTCGGCTTTTCTGAAGTCAAGGACTTCTGTGTTGCTGACTGACTTGCCAGCTTTACGGCGGATGGTGGAGGTGATCAGCTCGTGGTCGCTGTCACCCAGCTTCCCATCGATCACTAGGTCGCCTATTAGGTCGTCCCCCGTAGCCAGTACCATAATAACATTTCATAATGTGGGGGCTAAAATCCAAATGTGTTTGCATATATTTGATTCAGATTAACTCCCATTGGACCAAATTCTATTACCCTTTAACTATCCAAAAGGTGGTTTTCCAGCTAAATGATATTGCTGGCATTAGCACTCAGTTTGTGATTCTGTTACCCATACAGTATGGATGCATAAGCATCCACATGGCTACTATTCATAATCAGTACACTACACACTTACCAAGCAGGTCTATGCTATGTACACACATATTTGAAGATGTCTCAAAAAAAGAAAGAGAAAGAGCCTTCCTTCATTCTTGTTCAAATAGCTGCATTGTTCAGTCATTTGCCCGGGAAAGAGGGACTCAGATTCTAGGCTCTCCTCCCCCAGAGTTTGAATCTGGAATGATTTCATTTTACAGCACAGAGCTCCAAGTGCCAGGTGACAGGTTCGGCATTAGCAACCTTTCCTGTTCAGGTTGAGTCACTGGAGGGTGAACAGCAGAGAGGTTTGTGTCCTTTTGGGAGCAAAGGTCCAAATTACAACCTAGGGGCTGCTCCCTTCCAAGCCACATTCTTTCCAAGCCACATTCTTTCAGTGAGTGATGTACAATCTAGCTTGTTCACATATCTCCCACTTTTGGCTGCCCAAGGTATATTGCTAATTGTGCATAAATGCTCTCAAGTGCCACTAACAAGGCTGGAAAGTGTGATTGTATCTATACTGAGGTGTATAAAACAGTAATAAAATCTGGCCTGTTGTCATCACTGGTGAGTGATCTTGCATAAATGTGGAAAACAGACCTCAAGATCTAGCCTGAGATTAGTACAATTTTCCTTTCCTGTACATAATTATTTGTGGATATGAAAACTTAATATCAATCAAGTTAGGAAAAAAAATCAAAATTGCTTTTGAAGAACTAAATTCATTTGGAAAGGCTAATTCTTGTTTTGATGATCTGTGTAATGAAGGAAACCCTTTAAAAAGCAATTGCAGACATGTTTATTTCCTTTTCAAAATGTAAATTGACAATACATAAATACTTTAATAGCCATAGCCACAGAGGAAAAATGTGTGTAAAGCCAGAGCACGCACTTAAAAAAATACTGTGTAGGAGGTCTCATTAGGAAATGTCCAAGACGAGTGCATCTAAACTCTGGGGTCACTAATAATTCATACACAAGCAATTGTGAAACTTTTCCAGCAAGAAACATTTGTAAAGGGTTATTTCTTTAGAAAGTATTGACTGTTATTAGTTTCTTGGTTTGGACCTAAATGAAAAAATGAAATAGGGAAGGATGGGAGCTTCAGAAATTAAAAGGTGGGAATAAAAAAACCAAAAAGATGAGTTAATCCTAATGTTGTGAATTTTTGATGACAAAAAGAAGGGGGGAAGAAAAGAGGAGGGCACCGGAGAAGAGAAATATTCAATCTCTATCATGTGACAAGGAAGTAACATGCCCAAATTCCAGATTTCTCCTCTTACTCTGTGCTACATGTTACATTAAGTGGTGTCCCTCCTGTCTTGTTTTCCTTTACTAGTGCACAAAAACCTAGGACCATTCAGTCTTTAGAGAGACAGGACTACAGTCCACCTATGATCAGAACCTCTTTGGCAAGCTTAGACAGGATTAAGGGACAGTTACAAATCCAAACAATCACACTTCCCAACAATTCTCCATTCCCGCTTACCAGATAAGGTGTTACTACTGCCTAAGGCAGCCAAAGATGCAAGAGACAAATCTATAGCCTGACCTATTACTGATTAAACCCCAAAGCACAAGAACAGGCACTTGTCTCAATGCCTATCTAGCTACCTCAAGCAGCATAACACAGTTTCTCACCTATACCACTGGAGACACACAGGAGGGAGGAGGAAGTTGGCACAGAGTCTGCCAGGTTGTCTTCAATTGGCAGAGGTCTCCAAAACCTCCCACTGTTTATACCTAACATTTAGATGTGGCTTATTTAAATAAATATTCTTTAATTGGTGTTATTCAAATGCCTTTGTTTCACTTAGACTTTGGGAATTGTACTGAACTGGTTTTTCTATAAAATTGGAAGATGCCAATGGAGTGTGTGTCTTAGTGAAAATTACAGATCTGAGAGAGAGGATTTCTCTCTTTCCCTCACCATTTCGAAATACTACTTGTTATGTTCATTTCTTTTACTTTGCAGATCGGTCTAGGTGTAGCATCTGTAAAGGTTTGCTCTTAAACAGGATTTGGGGTCTGCATCTTACCATAAGAGCCTTGAAAATGGCCAAGGCTGACAACCGGTAGTTTCAGTGTTGAATTCCCCCTTTCCTCTGTATTGCCAGATTCATATTCCCAGAGTATTTTGAACTCCCACATTTATGTCTTTTCTATATGTAGCAAACATTTTTGCTTTGCCAAAGGAAAACGATACATTATTTCAATAGGATTCTAGCTGACTATATACACTTCCATTCATATCAAAACGACAGTGTGCCAGTTGTTCCTTTTAGCTGCTATTAAGCACTGCACAAAGAGTTATCTACACTTGTCATATTAATGGCCTTGATAAACAGATCCTCATTCTACTTCCCCAGGATGCTGCTTATGACTTAAATGCAAGCTTACTGATTATTGACTAAGCTTGTCAATTATTGGCTGTATACCAGCTTAAGCACATGTTATTCATAGCTTGGGCATTTGCTATGTCCACTGTCTGCACCTGTCAGTGTGGTCTGTCAGTCACTGACTATGTCTTCAGCGTGCAGTGCCTGAAACGTGTCTATAAGCCAAAAAACACTGGCCTGTGCCTCACTCAGGTAATTCAGTGCCTATCTGCTGTGACAATTTCTTTCACAAAGCTTTGTGTGAACATTGCCCTTCTGCCTCTCCGCTCTTGTGACACACATTAGTTCTTGTCCCCAGCCACCAGTCTCTACCCTGCCGAGTGCCGCTGACTGAACTCTCCACCTCAGCCGATATGATGCAATGTTGCTTGGCTACACTTTCTCATATAATGTTCCTTTGTCTCCTTCTAAGCAGGCTGCCAGGAACACAGCATGAGTAATAAAGATCAGAATCATCTGTTACATTATATTAGTTACTTAGTGCCTCCTGGTTCATTTCACCACCATTCTGTTTAATAAAGGGGAAAAAAAGGATAAAAGGATCAGAATGCCCTCCCCCCTTCCCCCTTTCTCCTTAGATTTAAAAAAAAAAGAACAAAAAAATAATTTACTAGCCCTTGGGATAACCTTTCAGAGCCAAATTAGATCAGTGGGAACCACTGCACATGTTAGAGGAGGCCATTTGGCCCTTAGAGGGTGCTATAAATTACTGTCTCTGAAAAACCCCAATAAGATTGAACAGCACGCTTTGTCATGGGGCTAGGTTATCAGAGCTTTACATTTACCACTGGGCTACTGTAACTGGCTTATATTGTTATCTGACCTTCTTTCCACTACCAACTGGTAGACAGGGATGAATCTGCTAGGCTGGCCACACTTTAATTCTGTTCTGCTGGACAATATAAAGTTGAGACAATAAATCCCTGCCTCTTCAACCATTTGCATCTAATGTGATTAATATATTAAACAAAAAAAAAAAAGATTCTGAAAAAAGGGAGATATAATGAAAGCTTTATCTTTTTTTTTTTTTGGCTACAGTTTCCGCAAAGCTTTGAAAATTAAGGTGGTGAGAACTCTAACATCTGAATAAAGGAGTAACAAAAACAGACCAGATGTTTCCAAACTCTGCTTTTCTCCCTGGGGAAAGACTGAAAGTTGGGAGTAATATACCCTTCTATCAATATCTCCAGCTGAGACATTACACCTGGCTACCAATCCATACAAATGAATTCTTACAGGAAATAAACACAGGTTGAGATAAGGGTTTAAGGAAACTGTAATAAAAAGGCTTGTTATCTGGCATATATAAAAGCTTAGTTAGGCTTTTTTTTTTTTAAAATAAAAATAAATTTCATTATCTGGCCAAATGGGAAATACAAATAGGCATTGTAAAAATCTAAGAATGCAGTAGCATTCTAAATGTACCACAGAAAAAAATTGCACATATAATTATTTGCCCTGACTGCAAACCTTGAAAAGAGAATATCAGTTTATGAAACCTCTCTCAGTTCTACCATTAAGGACCACACACTGTATTTTGACTAACAGTGGCAGACTTCAGAATGTTATACGTACTTCCTTCTGCGTCCAGCTGATAGCCAAGTTCACCATGCCCAATAAATTGAGACATATTAGCTATCTCAGCATAGCCCCACACCAGAACTAAAACTGCAGAAGCCTTGGCAAGTACCCAGAATGGATGTAGATACACAATTTCAATTCAAGGCACATGACTCTGCCAGAAAAAAAGTGGAGTGTCAAACAATGGAATCTGAAACCAGAATTCAGTGTCAAAGGAACTGCCCCAAGTTGGGACAAAAATAGAACTATAGAAATTTTTCACCAAACAAAAACAACACAATCTAATTGCATTTCAGCTTGGAAGTGACAAAAAAGAAGGCTTGAACATTTGACGATGTCAGTTTACAAATGCCAAATATCAGGGTAGCAATACTGTGACACAAACTACAATGAATCAAGAGAGATGAAATCTGGTGGGGGGCATGACCCTCAGGAAAGAATGGGGATGTGAACTCTAACTCTCATGAAGCACCACAATGGATCAGGCAGCTGTAGAGATTAGCGTCAATAGAGCCTGAAATGAAATGGTTTCTATTGATTTTTCTCTGTGGTTAATTCTGCTAAAATCAACGTTTATACATAGAAAATTCAGGTTTGATGGAAGCCCACATTCCAAAGAAAAAATGTTCTATTTGATGTTTTTCACCCAGCCTTAGGGGTGTGTTTTGGAGAAGATATGTGTGTGAGAGCAGAATCAAGTGGTTGAGCAAGATGCTTTACCTTACACTGTGCCTAGCATATTTTTTATATGTTGGAAGACAGAGACTGTTTCTCTCCTACTTCAGAGCTCTCTTCAGCTCTCTTTCCTCCAAAGAAGCTCACTTCTACCATTCAGGAGTAGAACTTCAGAGAAATAAGTTAAAAATTAAATTATTATTTGAATGTTAAAATTAGGCGTTCCCTGGAACACCTACCTCTGACTGAGATGTTCAAGCTATAGGGTTGCAAATCTTACATATTTGCATGTATCCATGAGGAAGATTTGGCATTATCTGGCTTTAAATCATGATGGGAAGGGCAAGAAGTTAGCAATAGCAGCAAGGAGTAAGGCTGTCTGATTTCAGCTTCTTTTTTTTTCCTCCAAACAGCAAGAGCTGTCTAAAATGTGCCTTTGAAACTTGCCAAATGCCTACGGCCATAAGTTTTCAAACTCAGGCCCTTATACTTTCATGGAACCAATGCTGTAGCACATAAATTTGCATGCTTATGGACTCAAGAGAGCAGCTTAGATAACTAAAATTTGCTTTCATATTTGAAGAAAATCATAGAAGGCATAAGGGACACTGTGGACACTTAGGTAACCTTTACTTATCAAAGGCAAAACTGATAAGTTTTAAGAGTTACCAATGGGTTTTGACAGGTTCCTTTAATTTTGTGTTGTAAAAGATCATCTCATCAGAGGATATATTTCTATTATTTAAATGAAACGTGTGTACTTAGTCCAGCCTGGAATGCCTGCCAGTAAAAAAAGATTCCCCAACACGCATCATGTTTCATGGTGAGCTGGGATGCAATTTTGGAAACAGATTTGACATTTGAGACTCCCCAGCTGGCAGAGGCAGAGCTTGTTGCAGTCATGAAACACTCACTGTCCGCATCTGGAGGAAGTTGTGCACGTATCTTTGAAGTAGCCCTGGCAGCTGATAATGGAGAGCTTTTGGCAGTGATTATAGATGCAGATGCTTACCTGTAGTCTGACAGTGTTCAGTCTTGGCTTGATGACAAGGTGAGAAGAAGGACAAGGCATCACAGAATGGGGGCAATTGGCAGCTGGTACCCCACTGGGGAAGGGTAATGGGGTCACCGAGGGCTTCTTGCCCGACTATAGCACATCACATCAATCCATACCAGGATATGCACTGTCCTGAAAATAAGCAACCTTCTCAAACACAAAAAAATTGGAAGAAATTAAAAGACTGGTAATTTTAGAAAACTCAAACAAATACATTTGCAATTTGACTTTAAATTATCTAAAAGTTAAAAAAGCAGGCAGTAGATAATTATAGCCTGACCTACAACCACAACCTGAGAAAAAAAATTGCACATAAAAAAGTTTGATGACACAACAAAGAACTTCACTGTTTAATATCTCCCTTTGATGTAACAAATTGTATACATATGTTTTATTTATCCATTCTGCTGGTCTCTTTCCATCTCCACTACCTTTTTTTGTCAACTACTGAGTTTAGAGGCATGTAAAAAATACTGATGAAAATGAAAAAAGGTTTTCTTTTACCCTAGACAAGCTTGCTCAAACCCCTAATAAAACAAAACACATAATGGGAAAGTATTAAGGCTGAGTGCCTGATTCTTCATTCATAATACTCTGATACTGGTCTAACTTGACTGGTTCCTGTAAGGTTCCCTCTTTTACACCAGTGCAAAAGGACATAGAAAGGCTCTGATGAGATTCTGGGTTGCATCTGGAAAGATAGCCACCATCACTTTTTAATAAGGTTGTTGAAAAAACTTCTGAGTGTCCCTGATGTGTACATGTCATAGCCACTCTGACTCATGCTATAGGAAAGAAACTTTTTGACATTAAGATATCCGAGACCTAACCTCTGCTTTTTCCAAGCTAATATGACCAGACACAGGAGGGTGAACTTACTTTGCCTATGAAACTCAGTTTTCTTGTTCAGTCAATGGGGAGCTACTGTGCCTCTGGCAGTGCATTACAGAAGATTGTCCACCTGCTCTTCTCGAAGCTGGCTCACAGTGCCAGAATATAAGCAAGCAAGAGAGAGCAAGAATCAGACTGAAAAGCTGAAAGCTCTTGTGGTTCAAGAAGGTGGGCCCTGTCCTGAGTTGGAAAGAGTCCTTGCTTCTGGGCCCTGACCCCAAAAATATTTATGCCATTTATTCAGTGACTATTTGACCCAAGCATATCATTTGATGTAAATGTGGAGCAACGTTATTGTCAATGATCCAATCATTCTTTGAATTATTTAGTAAGAAAGTTCAGGATTTGGCCCGATGAAGTTGCATAAATGCAAAAAGCCAGTACTGCCCTAGATATTCTGACCTCAGGTTCCTTCCAAATAATTGTTGCTAGACTACTGGCATCAGACAATCCAAAGCCCTTGAGATCCTGGGCCTAGAGGTCCTAGAGAGCTTTCCTCCCCACAGGCTAACCTACATTGTCTTCCCCAGCACTCCAGCATTCAGAGATAGACCATGAAGGACTTTAACAGATTGCAAAAATCCCTCACAAGTCTGGATGTCACAACAGGCACATTTGTTAATATAAAAAACTGCACATAGGAGCCCCACACATTTGTGAACAGGTACTGCCTGTATGACTTTAACAGGATGGTTGTTAGCAGCTCCTGCTTTGAGTTTACTAATGCTCTTTGCTAGGTTCCTTGGCTTCAGCTATGATGCCTCCTTGTGGATCTAGCTGGCCCTTCTCAGGAGATTGTGCCCCAAAGAGCTTTAGCCCAGAACTCATTCCTAAGTAAGAAGTTTCATATCCCTGTCCACCACCACACAGCGCCTGGCTCCTTGCAGCCAACCTTCCTTGGAGTACTTGTTTGGATGGCCTGCAGCAAGAACCCTTCCTCTGCAGCCTCTTACTGACTGTCCAACAAATGAGTTTTTTTGCTGCCTCTCTTTGTGGGGCAAAGCTGTACTGCTACCCTGAATGTCCACAGGTGGTGGATAGTGGAATGACCTTCAGGGAAGGTTAGCTGCAAAATAAGCAGGGGTAACTCTGATGAATAAGCCGTCATGAAATAAGCAGTGGCAGCAATACCAGGAGGTGGAAGAACAGCAGATTGTTTCCCTCCTGAAAAGCCACATATAACCATTGATGGTACTATGACATGGTGTTCACAGGTTGCCACTATAATAAGCCTGCTCATCCCCAGCTATGGATCTACAAGTCCTGAATGGAGGAGCAGGCAGGAGATGTTCAAATCTCAACGTCCGCAAAGATGAATGAAGGCTGAAGCATAATAAGATCCCAAGTTGTTTTGGTCTTCTTGCTATTGGATTAAGGTCCCTTCGTGTCAAGAGCTGTGTGAAAAATGATGTGCAGCAGCTTCTCCATAATAAAAGAAGTGTCTTCCATGACAGCACTGTGTAACTTTTCACCAGCCATGAAATGTGTCAGGGTTTATGCTCTTTGCCCATATAGAGATGTCAGAAGGCCTGTGTCAGGCACCTGCTCTACTAATTTGCTCTATTCACTTTGATGTGTTGGCCCTGGAGATACCTCTGGTGAAGGAGGCAGATAGACACAACTCAGGTACCTTGTGCCTGACCTGATAAACACCTCCTAGTCAAAGCTCCCCAGGCCTTCTGGATGTCCTGCTGCAGATGTATTTTGGTCCATTTCCTGAGACCAATCTATTTTTTTCTGGATGGGCTCCATGGTTCTTTCCTGTCCTGGCCACAGTGTTAACTCACTGCTGCGTCTCCTCCACATGTAGAAGTACTCCGCAGAGGCAATGTGATGCACCCCATTTTTTGAGCTCCCCCAGATCCTGGACCATAAAGTACTTTATGATCTGAAACTACTGGGAAGTAAAGTTGGGACAATGCAGAGGGGAGTCACAATGCTGCTCTCTCCTTCTTTGGCATGAGCCAGCACCCTCCCTGGCATCAACTATCCTCTGGCTTTTGAGCTCTGGGAAGGCTGCAGCCATTATCCCATGTGCATAGCTTGAGATGGGCTAGCTAACCAGGTCAGAGGGGTGTCCCCATTTGATGTGCAGGTAAGAAGGGATCACACTGAATCAGGTAAGGCTTAGTAGTAGAATCAGATGTGGCACCATCCACATAACTGTTGCTTTTCACCTCTGACTAGCTACCTAGGTAGCAGTGTAGCGGCCTGCATCTGGCCAGTTGGTCAGAGCAGAGTCTGGCTGGAGTTTGGTCCTGAGAGCTCCTGGAGGTTTCCATTGAGTGCTGGGGATAAGAGGTGAGGTTTGATTAACTGCAGAGTTGAATCATAGAATCATAGAAGTAGAGTCAGAAGGGACCATGTATATCTTCAAGTCCGACCCCCTGCTTGGGCAGGAGAAAAACTGGGCTCAAATGACTCCAGCCACGTAGGCATCAAGCCTCTTCTGAAAGACGCCCAGGGTAGGAGCCAGCACCACTTCCCTAGGAAGTTGGTTCCAGATCCTAGCCGCCTTAACTGTGAAGTAGTTCTTGTGGATGTCAAATCTAAACTTACTCTCCAACAACTTGTGGCTGTTATTCCTTGTTATGCCAGGGGGCGCTAGGGGAAACAGTGTCTCCCCCAAACCCTTCTGGTCCCCCCTCGTGAGTTTATAGACGGTCACCTTGCCTACATCTCTACCTTGCCTACATTTGTAGCTGCCTGTGGAAGTTTGTAACAACAAAAGGGTTGACACATCTTTGGTGCATCCGAACAGTGGGGTTGGCATGATTCATAGATCTGCACCTGTGTGAGGCATGCACTTTAGCAGATCTCTCTCTGTGCAGCATGTGGGTTCAGCATGTCTTCCTGAGTCATTCTGCCTGGGTGCTTTGGGCGTCTGGCCTGAGGGACTATGGAGATGTTCTGGAGTTGTCCACCTGGGAGGAAACAAAGGGACACGGAGAGGGAAGGGATGGTGAGAAATTCCAGTTGTTTCCCTCTAGGAAAGTCTGGTGTGCCTGGTAGGAGGGGTCTGTGCCTCAGCGAAGACACTACTGAAACTAGCTATGATCCATCTCTAGCCTTTCTCTGGCAGGAGGAGGTAGCATTGCAATGGAAGGCCTTGCTGAGCTATGATGAGTTCCAGTTGGGGGCTGTGCAGTTACACTATATGCTACTGTGCTATGGGAAAAGTATGAGTTTGTCCCCCTGTGCCCCTGCTGGCAAGTGATATAAGTCCTTTTTCCAATGTGTAGCAGTAGTTCCCTGCATATTCTGTGAGTTGCCCCAGAAAAATCCTTTTTTTTTTTAACTTTTTCTAGTGGTTCATAGAAACTCTTGTTTCAGAGGTGCACCTTTTTGAGGGTGCTGAGAGTATCTCCATGATACCTGCAGATTGCCTGATCTTACCAAAGGCATGCAAGAGACCCGTTATCCACTGTAAGAGAGGTACGGGTGAAATAGGATCAAAATTCTACCTTATTCCTGCAGTGGAGGAACTATGAGGGTAGCCAAGAAAAAAAGATTGCCCCTTGACCCTGATTGCATAAGTCAAGGATTGTCACCTAGTGGGTGAAATAGTATTTAGCATTTAGGTGACAAAAAACTGCATAAGTGTCACTTAGATGATTTAGCAGTGACATAGGATTTGGCCTACAGACCTAATGTATATATCAGTTTTGCAATGAGCCTTTCTTTTTAGCTGTGGTTGAAGGACCAGGACTTGGCCTATCCACTAAAATTCCTGCTGGACCACGCACAATAAAATGTGCACATTGTGACCATGCACAACATATGAACACACTTTATTACCTGCTTCTAATAACTTTACAGGTAACCCTCCTAACTAGTCAGAAGCTCTTTTCTTTAGGGATACTTGTCTAATGTGAACTGTGTCTAATTTACCTCCAGCATTCCAGAAGGCCATATCATGATATAAAACTGTTCAGGCTTAAACATTGGAAATACTATTGCCTCCTTGTTGTTGTAACAGCATTTTATTGTGGCCAAGTTTGATTAGGGCATCTGGTAAAGTAAGCTTTATTTACTGTTTGCAGGGTATTTTTCATGGACACTTTATTGCTTATATTAGTCCTCTCAGACTTGTCAGAGAGTCACAGGATAGATTTAGTACTCATTGCAGAATTTCTGGTGACCCTAATCTTCTAACTTATGTGCAGCAGAAGTCTGAGTACATTGACAGGCATCATTTTTCAAGTCATGTAGCTCCCCAGTGGCTTTAGTATTTTGCACAAACCTCACCCTGTATTTCAATTTATCCTCTAATGTATTGAATAAGGTGTGAATAAGTATTATTATTTTTGATGGTCACTCATATGTACGTAACAACGAGATACATATGTATATATTACCTCAAGACAGAATAGCTTTAGTAGCTTTTTTCGGCAATTACTGCATTACTTTTTATCTCAATATCATACAGCTCTCTCTTACACCTTTAGCTATGACACAGAATAGGACTACTGTGGCTTGGCTTTTTACTGCAACACATGAAATCCCACTATAATTAATTAGTGTTGTTATAGCAACACCTTTTATAACATTGCTTGACACACAGGGGATGTAGTGACACAGGGGTGAACTGCATGAGAAATCATTTTGTAAATTTCATTCTCAAACTACCCAACTTCGTTGCTTTCTCTTTTTTTTTAAATCATTTTTCCCTCAAATTGGTTCCCTGCTGTATTGAAGCCATTGAGTAGTCAAATCTCAGCAGCAGTCTTATATTGGTCTTGTTCATGTGAATCCTGAGGGGCTTGCACTTAAATTTTGCCATGAAAAAAGTACAAATAAAGCACATCTTTTATGTAAAATTACTTTTTTATATTGCCAATAATGGCATACAGGATGGAAACATCATGCTGTACTTCACCATCAGTAATGGATACCCCCTGCTTACATGGACAATATTAAAAAATAAAAGTTGTCTTTGAAATCAAAGCCACTGGCACAGTTTTCCACAGTTCATCCCTTGGTGTTGTGCTAAACTTTTAGTTCACTTTCCTTAATAAGGAAATACATATAACTTTAACATGAAAAAGAAAACAAAACTTAAAATGTAAATGCTAGATAACTAGCCAGTTTGGTATTCATATGTAATGTTCCTTTTGGCTTGTGAAAACTAGGTTCTGTTCCAAGATACAGGTCAGTAGGGAATGAGACTTGCTGCTCATTTTGCAAAATTTAATAGATTCATATAAATAAGTTCTTTTAATTACCCTACAATACTTACAAAATGTAATACCATTAGCCAGTGAATGGCCGGACCCTGCAAACCCTTCCTTCTGTAAGCAGACTCATTCACATGAGTAATTCCAGTAAGGTCATAAGAAGCTACTTGGGCCTCATGCAGACGTTCAGTTTCTCCTGAGACAGATGCTTTTTCTTTTGTATGATAAAAATGCTACCTCTATCTTTGTGAGCTTTGGCATTTTTGTCAATTTGGGTGCTCTTGGCCATCCAAGATGTTACCAGGGATCACTATGTGGAAGTGGCTCTCATCCATCCCCAGAGAGTTGCTGCTCCCCCAGGAGAAAAAGCATGAGTATACAAATATTCAGACTTTTTCTCCCAGAGTAAAAATGCATGCTTCAGGAAACTAATAACCTTGGAACAACCAGGGTTGAATCACTCATTGGAGAGTTTCTCCTGGATGAGTGAATGTTTGTCTATGCTGTGGTTTCTCTCAGAAGAAAATACAGTACTCCAGCATTCCTCCCCTGAAAAAATGACAGTGTCTTGCTTGTTGGACTCTGCTGCTACAGCAGGGAGAAGAACATGCCTGCTTCACAATCCTCACATTGTCCTGCAGGGAAACACAGGCTGACCATGGAAAGTTTGGGCCAGCCAGTTAGGGTTGGCCTATGTCCTGATACCATCTGTTGCCAGGCAGATTAAGGAAGTTTGTGGAACATGCTGAGATATGTGCATAGGAGCCCTTGGCTGCAAAGTCTCAGCACTGAAGGCTCTTCAGTCCTCAGGACATCAGCATTCAAATGTCTGTACATGTGGCACTGGCTAAGTTTGTCTACCAGAAAATCATAGAAGTTATAGAGCAGTAGGTCAGAGGTCATCTAGTCCAACCTCCTGCCTGCGACAGGCTCATCCCTGCCCAAACCATCCTATAAGATTGATAAGATTGTAAGATTACCCCGACACAGCACATAACACTTTAACCTGCCACAGGTAAAACAGAGGAACCATGACAGCCAATGCCCTGCTTCTATAAAAGGTTGTACTTGGGAGAACTCTCCCAGATTATTTAAATGCATGTTTGCAGCCATAGTTACTTATTAGAAGTTAGGTTCTAAAGACTTCATCCAGTTCCTGCTGAAATCAATGGAACACCTTTCAACAACTTTCATGTCCATTTGATCAAGCCCTAGGAAATATACTACTTAAGTCTCCACCAGTTCCTTCTTCAAGAATGCCAGAGACTGCCCTCTCACGATCAAGTGGAAAGGCACGTTCAAAGAATGGTTTCATAAGTGCATTTCCAAATTTGGATCCTCTAAGCAGAAATGGACAGGAACAGCATTTTGGGAAGTGCCCCTGTTATGACACAGTGTCACAACCATGGGCATGTACCCTTTGAGACCTAAATCCCATTCAACTGAGTTAGGGTTAGATCCAAAAAAAACAAAAACAAAAAAAAAAAGAAAAAGGAATTAAGCACTGAGCTGCCGCTTGTTGCTGAAATTAAAGCATCTGCTCCTTTTGGGTAATGTTCAGTTAGGTGTCTTGACTCCCTATACAGTGTATGGAGAGAGTTGGATGCCCAGCATTGGATTTAAGGCAATGAGAACACTGAATGGGGAGCTCCCTGATGTCAGTACACTGGGCCTGGAACCAGGTTAGCCAACAGGGAGATTGTGAGGATGTATACGCCTTCAACCCTCCCCCTTTCTGGAAATTAGTCTCTTTATTCACAGCTGGAAGGAACTGCCTTTCTTCCATCATAATCCATGCAACTGCCTTTCTTCCATGCAATATCCTAGCATCCTCAGTAGCCTAGCATCCTCAGCTGAAGTAGGGGTCCCATCTCTTAAAAACAGGGTAAATCTTGCTCTTTTAAAGCTGGTGCTGGTGCCACCTAATTTTACACAACAGTGGTAAGAACACTTAGCCAAGCTATAGAAGATCTGGGTTTAACTCTACTCTACCTAAAGGAGTTCAGATCCATATTATCCACCTTTCAGAACAGTCCTGGTACCACTAATCTCCCAGCTGTTCTGAGAGGCTGGTGGGAACTTTCCACCCTTTTGTTGAAGATGTTCTACTGTGAAGAAAAGAATTCAAGATTAAATATGGAAGAAAAAGAGAGCAAGGGGACATGTGATTTCTGTAGGGGTTAGGACCCTCACCTGGGGAAGTGCCCATATTCCTTAGATCAAGGAACCAAACTCATTTACTTGTTCCCAGGTAAGCACCCAAACTAGTAGTGTAGAGAGGCTTCTTCTCTTACCACTAATGAAACTTGCATTCCTTTCTGCAAACCTTAAACAGAAGGGATGAAGAGGCTATCCTTTTTCTGATATAGCCTATAGTTTGTGGTTAAGAGTCCTCTCCAAGGAGCTGGGAGTTGTGGGTTTGAAAGTCCTAAGGTAAATTGAACAGAATATGGGCCTCCAATGTCCTTGGTGACTTTGCAAACCACAAATCCATTGAATAAAACGATGACATAGCTCCCCAGTGTTCCTTAAAAGAAAGAACCCCTACTCCTGCATTCCATGTGGAGTCCAATCCTGTCCATCTGTGCTAGATCTTCTCTGAAAATACATATGAGATTAAGCCTCTTGAGAGACAGAGGCATAGACATGCCTAGTTTCTTAATCTAGATTGGTATGACCTGCTCAGGCCTGTCAAGGATATGTATTTCTGGTCATGCATAGAAGAATAATTTTAGGTGATTCTGGAAATTGAGATGGAATTCAGATGAAAAGGAAAATGCCTTTCTTTTGGAGTTTAGGCAGCTATTGGGTACAAGGTAGCTGCATGGGACTTTTCAGCACCACACATTTAGATATCGATGTCTACGTCTCACTTTGGTCACCTAAATCCTGTTTCAGATTTGGTCCTTATGTGCATTTGAAACAATTACCCTAGGTATCAAGACAAGAGTAGACAACAAAGGGTGTGTCTACATGTGACGCTACGTGGATGTAGCAACACACTACAGAGACATAACATCCGCAGGCAAAACCCATGATGCCTCAGATACATCACTGTAGTGACACTATCCCTCATTATAGGGTGTCACTATGGCAATGTAGTGCCTAAAAATAAGCATGTGCAGCATGCACGATGCAGTACCGGCTGATACTGCACCATCTTTTAATACTTCCAAAGGGTCTCTCCAGTAGCAATGACACCATAGTAGCACATGTGGATTCACCCAAAGAGGAGGAGAGTAATACATCAAAGTTTAAGAAGAACATTTTTCCGCCTCAGTTACTACAATATCACTTTGGAGTGAAATATATAAGTAGGGCTAAGATCTTGATCATACCTGTTATGCAAATAAAGTTAATGATAGATTACTGTTTGTTACTGGATCTGTACTGTGTTCAAAAGTATATTGTCACCACAAGGAACAAGTACATAGATGTTTGCTGGGAGTGTCAATGAACAAATTAAAGGGCTATTAAAATAACATCAAATAATATAATACTGTTATAGTCTGACCTTTAATATGCAAGTGGAGAAATGGAATTACAGTTATACTTCATCTATTTTTAGTAACATAGCTCCTAAAAGTGGAGAAATGATCTACTTTTTCTCCCTTAGGCTGCCTTAAAATGTCTCTTCATTAAAATAAACCTTCCTTAATGTTCTGTTTACACTATGTCCCATAGGATGTGTAAACTGCAAATGCATTTTGCAGTACCACTGTATATTTAATACTGAGGTATATGGGTAACTACAATTTCAATGAAGCTCTGATATATAAGTATCTATAAAATAGTATATAAATAACTTTATTTTGTGAACTGTATGAAAAGCTCTCCCATTTTTCCTACAGACAAGGTGATAAGAATATGTATGGGAATGCTATCAATATTACTTGCTTAGACAGTCTGTGGGACACAGAAATGTGTGTGATAATGTTTTAAGAACAGAGAGCACACTAATATTGGAAGCACTCATAAAGTTTGTGATATCTAGACAAAGTGATGAATTGGCCTATCCTCACTCCAGAGAGCAGAGAGACCAGAGATTATGTTTTAGGATAATAATCTCCTATTTTTATGTAAAAGAGACTAAGGACTTCCCCCCCCTTCTTCAACTTTTAATCTTAATTTTTGCTATAGCAGCAGCAATACAAATATATATATTTATAATAAAAATGAAATGGATGCATATTTCATGCAATTTGTTCCTCAAGCTTTCAAATACCAACCTCTACCAAAACAAATGGAGCATCAAGAGTAAAGCTCTTTCATACAGATATGAGCTTGTCTGATTCTCAATTCAAATGGATATTATGCACTGTTGCTCACTCTGCAAGCACAACTCTTGTCTTGCCAAAGCCCAATTGTGTGACATTGGCTTTTAAAATGTGTGACAAATAAAATCAATAATTCAAAGCAACAAGCAGTGGGGAAACAAGGCTTGTATATGACAGAGGTAAATTTGGATTTAAAATGAATGATGTCTCTTGTAATGAGACAGAGTTAAGAGGCATTTCAACTGGTTCTCTATTGTTCACTGTATCAAGATAAACATATAGGACTCCTCACTTTTCACAATTCTATCCTGGCCTACATCTAACGCCTTGTTTCTGCCACATCCTACCTTTGTTTCCACCCGTTTCCTTCAATCCATGCAATGTGACCAGTCTTAACACCCTTTGTATATCTTTTCCTTCCTCTTTCTCTCTTTTTTCCTTGATTAGACTTTAACCATGAAACAATCTTTCAGCCCTAATGAACTAAGATCACTACCCCTTTTTATTCAAAGCTCATCTTAATACCTTTTTTTTTCTAGTATACCCACAATACATCCCTTGCAGAACATCTGAATTCTACATTTAAATCTTTGGGATTCAGTTCTAATAATAATAATAAAAAATATGAAAGCATAATACATGAATACAAGTATAATACAGCTGAATGTCCCTGCACCTGAATTCCCTATCTCAGCCAGATATTTCTATCGTATTTTATGTTCCCTTCACTGGTGATAACAAACAAGCCATTTTCAAGATGTAATCACATGAAGAAATATTTGAATTTAGCTCTTTTCAGAGCAATTTTATTTATTTCTTTTCTTTTGCTTTGTTTTCTATAAAGAAAGAGTGATAAGAGCTTTTTTACACAAATTTGGAAGCCAACTCTTGAGAAAAGTATGCAAAATAGTCACAGAAATCTCTAAACAAAATGAAAATCCCAAAGTGGTATATCTCATTACAAACACAAAACTCAGGCCAGATTTGTTGTTCATATTTTTCATATACTCTTGGGCCCAGTTTAATATGCACCTGGACCAATTTATTGTTTTCCATTTAAATCACATAACATTTGGAGTGTCCCATGAGCTTGACTCAACACCTGATGAATATCGATGATTTCTACTAACACAAAGTTTTACTTTAAGTTCATGGAGTTGTTAGAACCTGAAACTCAATGTAAGATCAGTGAATATGGATTAAGATCAAAGGAAATGTTTACACTAAGGTTCATGAAATTAGTCAGATATTAGCCAGCTGTACTGTCAAACTTCAATCTAGTTCTGACACTGGTTCTCCTCATGTTCCTGGGCAACCCATTTAACCATTCTGTAAAATAATACCAATGCTACTTATTTAATTAGAATTCATCATCAAGGTATGAATGAAAGGTGTCTTGACTCTTCCTTTTTAGCAATTGTAAACATTAAAGAAATTACCAAAATGAGTTTTAGTTACTTACTGAAAAAAACAGAAAATAAAAATTACCGCTTTGTACTTTGAGTCCTACAAAGCAAACATAACAAACATAAGAGTGATCATAATTTAATATGCTCTAGCTCTGATCCCATTTAGCTTACTAGCTATCTCAGAAGTAGGCTTTGCTCTTCCCAACAATATGTACCTAACTCAGAAGAATGGAGGAATACAGTTCTCACATTCCAGAAATGGACAATCTAGAGGTGGATCCTATTATAACAGATGAAGTCATCTCTGTTCTCAGTGGCTAGCCTTATGGTTCTAATTCATCAAAGAGGAGAGAATACTTGAACCAGTGTATGTAATTGACTGATAGCACATTTGACTTCAAAGAAAAGTAAATTGGGTCAGGCAATGGATCACCACAACATCCCTCAGTTTCTATGGAAGTGCCTAAATTACCAGGCTGTGGGCTAGAAACCACTACGCCCCACATCCTATTTCTCCCTCCACACTTTACTGAAGCTTGTCTACTATGTAACCAAGAGAGAAATGTTTTTGGAGCCAAATGGAGAAGAACCAAGTCTCATTCTATGAAAGTATACTGTCTTAGGAGAGAAAGTACCTTAGACACTGCAACCCCCACCCCGCTTCAGTATTTTTTTTTTTTTATAACTTTTATCCAATCACTATTTAACACAAAAATGCATGAAGAACACTGCCTGCTGTTTAGGGTAACCTTCTGGAAAATTAAAGATTCAAACCCCTTGAAATAGAGGGAGACTTTGAACCCAGTCATGTCCTGTACCAATGCCTTGTCAAAAGTGGAATATGTTGCTATCACCAAAGACTCAAACAATCATGACAGATGTCAGGGAAGGTAATAGATTCTAAAGCAATGATTATGGATACTAGGGATAGTAATGGATGGGGACAGATCACTTTGGATCAGTGGTTCTCATTCTTTTTAGATTCAAGACCCCTTCTTAGACTCAAGCTGTTCCATAGAGAATGCCAACTGTTATTTTTTACACTTTTTTTACTACAGAAAAAAAAATAGAGCAATTTTTTTTTGCAAAAAAAATCTCAGAAAAACCACAATAAATGAGAATGTTTTTATTTGAAAGGAAAAGGTTTATCTTGGGAATTAATGTTTGCACACCTAACAGTGCTAAAGTTATATGGTACCCAATGGTGTCTTCAGAAGGATCTAAAGCAGGGCCAGGCAATTATTTTGGGCGGAGGGCTGCTTACTGAGTTTTGGTGAGCTGTTGAGTGCCGCATTTCCCTCTCCAGTGCAGGAAAGCAGGAATAGCCCCATGGTCCCAGGCAAGAAGCCTCTGCTAGGCAGGGGTTTCTGGTTGCGGGGGGCAAGGCTGAGCAGGCCTTGCTACTGGGTCCTGCAACCAGCTTCCCCTGGGTCCTACTGCTCCTGTCTCCTATCATCTTTAACAGATAGGAGCAAATAAATATTAATTTTCTAAAATTTTTAGGGGCCCCACAGGCCAGATAGAATGGTGGGGCAGGCTGAATGCGACTCCCGGGCCATATTGTGGGCAGGCTGGATGCGACTCCCGGGCCTGATCTAAAAGGTGGCACAGCACCCTGCTTGAGAATTGCTGCTTTAGAAATATGGGTGCGTCCAGATGAACATGCATATGTGTGCACGTGCACCCATTCACTGCACTGCAAATTTGTAGTGTAGTGATTTTTTTTGACACCAGGCAAAAAAAAGTCATATGGCTTGTGTAGCAGGTGCATGTGCTGCCAAACCAGGAGCCTAGCCAGCCAGTCAGGCTCTCTGATGCCAGATAACCACCGCTGCTGCCCTGAGAGGCCTCTGGAAACCTAGGTAAGGTTGCTGGGGCCAGCACAGGTGCTGGCCCCAGCCTCCTCTACTCTACCTGGAGCATTTTTCCTTGCGCTAACCCCACATGCAGGGACATGAGCCAGGGCAAAAAGCACTGGCATGAATTCATGATGCTGCTTTTTTCTCCATGGCAACAGCATACCCCTCCTTGTGGGGATGTGGCCATCCAGAACAATGGTCTTCCTCTGAAGTATTTTCTCCTCCCTCTGTCAGAGACAGGTTACTGGGGTAGATTGACTATTGGTTTGACCCAACATGGCTTTTATGTTATTAAACAGTTGTTGAGTATAATTTTTCTCTGTCTTCTGCTACAATTTATTGAATGATTGCTTATTTTTGCAAAGGCCTACATTTCCTAGACTGGCTAGTAATTTGAGATGACTTTCTTTTTGAGTAGTCATTCAAGGCGATTCAAAACGGGTTCAACAGTGGCAGGTCCTGTCAGACCAACCTGGTGGCCTTCTATGATCAGATTACCAGATCATTAGTTTCATAGTTTCATAGTTTCTAGGGCCGGAAGGGACCTGAGCAGATCATCTACTCCGACCCCCTGCCATGGCAGGAAAGAATACTGGGGTCAAACGACCCCAGCAAGATGTTCATCTGACCTCCTCTTAAACACCCTCAGGGTAGAAACCTGCACCACTTCTCCTGGAAGCTGGTTCCAGACCCTAGCCGTCCTGACCATGAAGTAGCGCCCCCTGATAACTAACCTAAACCTGCCCTCTGCCAGCTTGTGACCGTTACTCCTGGTCACTCCTGGTGGTGCTCGGGGGAACAGTGACTCCCCCAATGCCTGCTGATCCCCCCTGACTAGTTTATAACAGGCCACAAGATCCCCCCTCAGCCTTCTGTTTTGGAGGCTGAACAGGTTCAGGTCCCGTAGCCTCTCCTCATAGGGCCTGCCCTGCTGTCCCCTGATCATACGAGTGGCCCTCCTCTGGACCCTCTCCATGCTGTTGACATCCCTCTTGAAGAGTGGCGCCCAGAACTGGACGCAGTACTCCAGTTGCGGCCTGACCAGTGCCACATAGAGGGGGAGGATCACCTCTTTGGACCTGCTCAAGATGCATCTGTGGATGCATGACACGATGTGGTTGGCCTTCCTAACTGCCTCTCCACACTGCTGGCCCATGTTCATCTTGGAGTCAATGATGACCCCCAGATCCTTTTCCTCCTCCGTACTGACAAGAGGGGAGTTCCCTAACCTGTAGGTATGGTGCCGGTTGTTCCTCCCCAGGTGCATCACCTTGCACTTGTCTGTGTTGAAACCCATCCTATTCTCATCTGCCCACCCTTGTAACCTGTCTAGGTCTGATTGTAGCCTGTTGCATCTTTCCAGTGTGCCCACGTCTCCCCACATCTTAGTGTCATCAACAAATTTGAACAGGGTGCTTTTCACCCCCTCGTCCAAGTCACTGATGAAGATGTTGAACAGTGCGGGCCCGAGGACCGAGTCCTGCAGAACCCCACTGCCCACGTCCTTCCAGGTTGAGAAGGACCCATCCACTACCACCCTCTGGGTGCGGCCCTCCAGCCAGTTGGCGACCCATTTGACTGTGTGGGTGTCTGCACCACAGTCCCTCGGTTTCTTAATGAGAACGGGGTGAGAGACAGTGTCAAAAGCCTTCCGGAAGCCCAGAAAGACTATGTCCACTGTTACCCCTGCATCTAATGATCTGGTAATCTGATCGTAGAACGCCACCAGGTTGGTCTGACAGGACCTGCCACTGATGAACCCATGTTCATCAGTTTCCCCGAAGCATGCAGTCCCCTGCTTGCCCCTCCTGGATATGTGCCAGCATAATTTTCTCGAACAGCTTGCCTAGGGTTGAGGTAAGACTAACCGGCCTGTAGTTTCCCAGGTCCTCCTTCCTGCCTTTTTTGAAGATGGGAATCACGTTGGCCCTCTTCCAGTCCTCCAGTACATCACCAGAGCACCACGAGTGATCGTAAAGTCGTGCCAGGGGACTTGCAATGACCTTGGCCAGTTCCTTTAGAACTCTAGGGTGGAGATCATCTGGACCGGCTGACTTGAAAAAGTCCAACCCCTCCAGAAGCTCCCTAACTAAATCCTCGCTAACCCGTGGCCCAGGTGTGCCTCTCCTAGGGCCCAAGGAGGGCCCAGGAGTAGGTGGCTGTTCTGGTCCCTACTTAGGAAGACGGAGACAAAGAAATCGTTAAACATGTTAGCTTTGCCATTGGGTGTGACGACCAAGTTTTTCATCGCGTCCTGCAAGGGCTCCACATTACCCGGGACCTTCTTTTTACCCCCCAAGTATTTAAAAAAGGACTTCTTATTGTCGTTAATCTGGGAAGCTAGTCCCAGTTCCATCTCTGCCTTGGCCTTCCTAACTACCCCCCTACATCCCTGAGCAACTACAGAATAGTCCTCCCTGGTGATGACCCCTTCTTTCCATTGGGTGTAAGCTTCCTTTTTAGCAAGGAGACATTCCCGGATGCTTTCAGTGAGCCACGGAGGCTTGTATGCTCTCCTGCTCCCTTTGATCCTGGTTGGGATTACCTTCCTTTGGGCTTGGAGGATCGTCTCCTTAAGGAGCGACCACTGTCCTTGGACACCTGGCTCCCCTCCCCTCCGCAACCTCAGCACTCCTCCAAATATCCTCCTTAGCTCATTGATGTCTGCCTTCCTAAAATCTAGAGCTGCTGCCTTACTGCATGTCTTTGCCACCTTGCGCTGGATGGTGAATTCCAGCAGGCGATGATCGCTGTCGCCCAGGTGGTCAATGCAGGGGTAGCAGTGGACATAGATTATGGGGTAGCAGTGGACATAGTCTTCCTGGACTTCTGGAAGGCATTCGACACTGTCTCTCACCCTGTTCTCATTAAGAAACTGGGGGACTGTGGTGTCAATGCCCACACAGTCAATTGGGTTGCCAACTGGCTGGAGGGCCACACCCAGAGGGTGGTAGTGGATGGGTCCTTCTCAACCTGGAAGGACATGGGCAGTGAGGTTCCACAGGGCTCGGTCCTCAGGCCCACAGTGTTCAACATCTTCATCAGTGATTTGGATGAGGGGGTAAAAAGCACCCTGTTCAAATTTGCTGATGACACTAAGATGTGGGGGGATGTTGGCACACTAGAAGGAAGCATCAGGCTTCAATCAGACCTAGACAGGCTACAAGGGTGGGCAGATGAGAATAGGATGGGTTTCAACACAGACAATTGCAAGGTGATGCACCTGGGGAGGAACAACCGGCACCATACCTACAGGTTGGGGAACTCCTCTCTTGTCAGCACGGAGGCAGAAAAGGATCTTGAAGACATCATTGACTCCAAGATGAACATGGGCCAGCAGTGTGGAGAGGCAGTTAGGAAGGCCAACCACATCTTGTCATGCATCCACAGATGCATCTCGAGCAGGTCCAAAGAGGTGATCCTCCCCCTCTATGCGGCACTGGTCAGGCCGCAACTGGAGTACTGCATCCAGTTCTGGGCGCTGCACTTCAGAAGGGATGTGGACAGCATTGAGAGGGTCCAGAGGAGGGCCACTTGCATGATCAGGGGACAGCAGGGCAGGCCCTATGAGGAGAGGCTATGGGACCTGAACCTGTTCAGCCTCCAGAACAGAAGGCTGAGGGGGGATCTTGTGGCCTGTTATAAATTAGTCAGGAGGGATCAGCGGGCATTGGGGGAGTCACTGTTCCCCCGTGCACTGCCAGAAGTGACCAGGAATAACGGTCACAAGCTGGCAGAGGGCAGGTTTAGGCTAGATATCAGGAAGCACAACTTCACGGTCAGGGTGGCTAGGATCTGGAACCAACTTCCAAGAAAGGTGGTCCTGGCTCCTACCCTGGCAGGTTTTAAGAGGAGGTTGGATGAACATGTTGCTGGGCTCATTTGACCCCAGTATTATTTCCTGCCATGGCGGGGGGTCAGACTAGATGATCTACTCAGGTCCCTCCGACCCTAGGAACTATGAAACTACTATGAAACTATGAAAATGACCTCATTCAAAGTGCTAAACACTGATGTCTATAAATCAGGCTCATTAAAAGCATCTCATATTGGGCTCCCAAGATTTGGGGCAGACAAGAACTCTAGTTAATTTTAAAATGTGGGCTATGGGTCTTGATCCTTAAACAAATAATTATAAGCTTGACAGCAGAAAAGAGCCTGTACATAGCATGATTACTAATTCCACAATCAGCTGGCAACACTGTCACCTCAGGGAATAAGCAGGAAGGGACAATATTCTCTGATTGTATGACATTTGGAATTTGATATCTATTTTGATTAAAAACCTTTGATGTGAAAATAATTTCACATTGCTTTGATTTCCCCTTCAAATTTGACTGTGTAGCTTTAATTAATTTTAGGTGAAGGAATTTTTAAAGAAAATTCTTGAATCTTCATGCCAAAGCATAATATAGTAGTGGAAGAAAAAGAAGCAGCATGTATTTTGAGAGAACTCAAAGTTGTTTTTAAAGATATATTGGCCAAGGACCATTATTGTTTTATGAGAATGCTCTATGACCTTGTTCCAAAGCTCTTTGACGTGAACAGCAAATGACACATTGGCCAGAATCCTATTTCATGTTATGTACCCCTTTTGGTGCTTATGTACAGCTTACAAACCTACATCCCATGAATTGTGAATGAGTAAGTATACATTCAGCTAGTGGACACATAAAGTAGGCTAGGTGTTATCAGGCATGTGCACAACTACATATGCATGTATGCATGACAGTAAATTCTTCCAGTAACCAGTAAAAACTGATGACTAGTGATATGAGATGCTGAAGTACCCTTCTATGCTTTCATCACAATTGCACGGTTGCCTCAACTGTCTAGAACGCTGGAGACCCAGCCTCCCTGGTCCCTTCTAGGCCTGCCACCCCCTAACTCTTTAGTACAGGACTCTAACCACCAGGCCACAAGTTAGGTGAATCTAGTTTCCTTCCAGACCCTCTTTTTAAGACTTAAACAATCAAGAGAGGGAAATATATGGGGCCAGAAGAACAAAATAAATTAAAAAAAAAAAGTGCTAGCTTACAATAATGACCACTGCTCTCGAAGGAAGCAGCCTTGGACTAGCCTGTACCCTTTCTTCCAGCTTAGTACCCTCTTCCCCCATTGCTCCCTATCAATTTTATCCAATGGCTATTAAATTGAAGTTGTAGCTTCAAGAGGACGTCTGGAGAGAAATGCCTAACCTGTGGCCTTCATGGTAAAACTTGGGAGAATCTTCTGTCCTTGATTTTTTGCTGCACCACAATTTCAGAACTTATCCTTAAGTATATCTTTATGAAGCTTTATACCAGCACAACTAGAGTGCAGCTGATTTTACATACTCAGTAGCCATGTGAACACATACATGTGTACACTGCACATGGAATAGTATTGCAAAATGCCAAAAATGGCAGTTACACAGCTGAAAAACTGCCATTTAGGTGCATAAAGTGAAATAGGATTTTTTCTATTGTTCTTTAGACCAGATTTTAAATTTGGAATATTCTGGGGGTTCAAAGCAGAGCTTCTATAACAAGCAACACATGTACAGGAAACACATGTGCTCTTATATAGGCAACAGATTCTTCTTTCAGCAGTTTCTTTGATGGAAGATGTTTTTATCCCCACTGGCTATTCAACTGCATGACTACATTCCAATAAGCCAACTGTTACAACTATAAATACGCAACTACAATACTAAATACTATTATAAATAGTAACTAGTTTTATGAGCAATCATGATAAAATATTATCCTAAAGGTAGGCCATTTGCTAAGATTCTAATAAAATGCCCAAAGCCCAAGATTGGAGACATTATTGCATAATAAAAGTAACACATTTATCTTGATGGGAATATTTTTATAAAGCTTTTGCTCGAAAAAGGACTAGCTCTTTTGTCACAATTTTCTGTCTCTTGGTTTAAACTGAGTCATGTAAATCTTTCTCAGACAATTCTCCTAAACTGAACTAAAATTATTCATTATGAATAATATTATTTGTCAACTGAACCCCTTTTTCTGTTCATAAAATGTTGGTAACATAAGAGCAAAATCCTCTGGCAAAAGCCTGTTAAAGTCTATGGTCATAGTTTAAGGATATCAACCCTTACAGCTATGAATATATTAGTTTATACAGGAGTGTCCAACTCATTTAGGCAAACAAATTTCAATGTGTGATTGATATATGTTCACTTCCTCTTTTTACTTTTCATAATTTATATTGTACAGCTCAAGGCAGAGCAAGGTCTTTCACTTGGGGCTTGTGTATCCCAGGTAAGTGTTATGACAGTGGGGGTATTGGGTAATCTATGACATGAACATACAAGCTCTTTGAGCCCTTTCAAAAGAAGAATTGCTCAAAAGGGCTGCAGCTTGTTCATTCTTATTGTTATATGTAATGAGGTAAAGCTTAAAGCTAGAGGCCAGGTACAGAAGTTACCTTATTACATGGTAAGCGTGCAGAAAGTGCTCTACAGCCCTAACTAAACAGGCAGTCAGGGCACATAAAGCACCATAAAATGGAATATCCTCCTTTTAGATAACCTTGGATGGGTGTGGTATCAAACTTCAGTGCTATAGATTACAGCGCTGTAATAAACATCTGTACCAGACCCCATCATGACTCACATTAGGTTACATTTCACCAGCAACCAATGTAGCTTTGTAACATCCTGCTCACCACCCTGTCCAAGGGCAGCTCTTTACCCTCAGCCATAGCTTATGTGCTCTGCCAAGAGCTGGGAAAGTCCTGCCCTCAGGCACTCAGTGAAGTGATAAAGCCCCTGTTTCCAACCCCCTCCCCAGTTCCCTCTAGCCAGCTATGAGCCACTGCCTGGGATTATCATTTAGTGCATGGATTACATCTACCCCATCTGGGCATTTTTTAAAGACTGAAGCTTCTGATTAAGTGTTGTTTGCTGGATAATACATTCACAAAGGGGACTGTCCAAGATGGTCATCTTGTACACTATTGTTTTGAAGTGTCTGTATCCAGACCTCCATCCATTCGGTTTGACCCATGCTTCTCTGTCAAGGTTGTGCCCAATGAGGGACTCATTTGGTGGTGGTATAAAATGCTGTAGGAATAAATTTCAGACCGGATTAGTCTGAACAATCATTTCATTTTCATTCATCCCACCCCTAATGTAAAGTTAGCACAGGACACAGAGCCATATTACCTAGCCTGCTGGGCTCTCCACAGGCCCAGAAACCTAGGAGCAGAGGAGCCGTTAAGTTCTGTCTTCTTAAGTCACTTGTTCAAATGCCCTAGAGTGCAGGGAGTACATCTCTAAGTGTGTGAGTTGTGCAGCCTGTTATGAAGCTCTGTGCACTGTTAAGTACAGTGTTGAGCTTTTTAGTGTGAGGGAAGGGTCTAATGTGACTCCTTGGTTATCTAGGGCATGCTTATTAGAAGGATACAGCTGCCTACTCTGACACTGAGCGTGCTCTTGGCTTGATTGTCCATGTGGAAGACTGATGATACTGATTTACTCGTGTTCCCCGCTGACCTCATGCCTCTCAAACAGCTCCCCCCTGCAGTCCCTATGCCAATGCTCTGGAACAAGGCAGATGCACCAAGGCTGGTAATCCCTACTGTTGTTGGGGACTTATCTGTCTGGGTTACATTGAGTTGGGCCATAAATCTGGTTAATTGACAACTGGTCATGTTGCTTTCCTGAGAGATGCCAGAGAATTGACACAAAACCACTTCAAAATGGCTCTAAAACAGACGCTGAAAGACAATGAAACTTTTTTTCAAACCCCACAGACAAGGTGTAACCAGCAGTCACAACTGCAGGTTTTTGCTGGCACATTTCTGAGCGCCATTTAGCAGAGCACCTATTTATGAGCACAGCTGTAGGTAAGGCACAGTGGGAAATGGGAATTCTTCCTAGCGAACACCCATTCCTTCATTTCCTTCTCCACCCAGAGACCTGGAGAAAGTTCATCTCTTCCCAGGTGTCACAGGTCCAGACACTTGGTCTCCCATCTCCCACATTAGGAAGATGGGACCCAGGCATCTGGGGTTTCCCACTTGGGAGGCAGAGCACAGGTGTTTCACGGTGTAGCCAGTTCCAGGTTATGGTCAGCTGTGTGCTTTCTGGCCCTGGGTGAGGGAAAGGGTCTGGAGAGGGGACTTACCTTAGGTCCTTCAGTATCTCCTTTGTCTGAAGACTCTGCATTTGTGCATGGAAGGCCTGGTTGTGAACCCCAAGATGTTGGATCCAGGATGGTTGGCTGGAGATGTGACAGTGCCAGAAAAAGGAGGACCAAATGGGACCCTCAATGTGGGAGGATGAAATGGACAGGTTGGCAACTGCTTGCACCTATGCTGCCACAGCACTTGAATGAGCCACCCAGGCCCAGGAATGCACTGCAAAGGTGAAAAAATGACACTCCTGAGTAGCCATGAAAGTGCATGCCATGATGAGCTGCTGCTGCATCATGTCCAGGTGGGTGGCCATGACGTCCCTGCCAGCCAATCAGAGGTGGCTCAGTCATTCAGCTCCACTCTTGAATTTTCAGTATTCTGGAGAGCCCATGGGGCATGCTGGGAGGCATGCAAAAGCCCCCATTACCTGCTGTGTTTGATAGGTTTAGGTTAGATATTAGGAAGAACTACTTCACTGTACGGGTGGCCAGAGCCTGGAAGAGGCTTCCCAGAGAGGTGGTGCTCTCACCTTCCCTGGAAATCTTCAAAAGGAGACTGGATAGGCACCTGGCTGGGGTCTTATGACCCCTCCCACCCCCAGTGCTCCTTCCTGCCCATGGCAGGGGGTTGGACTAGATGATCTGTCTAGGTCCCGTCCGACTCATTGATTCAATGATTCTATGATTCTATGATCTGTTCAGGGAGGCTCTAAGCCCCACTCCCCACCACAAGGACTAATGTGCATTCTTCTTGCTTCTGACCTAACCTTGGACCCTTAAAGTTCAAAAGTTAGAATGTTCCTGATTCTAGCTTCTTGAATGCCTGTACTTAGCTGGAGTGGTTTTGCTAAATCTGAATCATTCTTAGCTCATCCACACATAAAAATTAAAATGCACTAGCTTCTGACCTTTTGAATTGTTTCCCTTTTGAAAGCACCAGTAGAGTTCATGTCTTCCCACCCCTAGAGAAAGACTTCTCCATCCCTACCCCTGCTCCTACCCTCTCTCTGCTTTAACCAGTAGATGTAGCCAAAATGGTGGCTACTACATAATTTGGGATTGGTCTGGGAAATGTGAAAATGTAGAAATGTTATTCTTGTAACAAACTTCCTTTGAGCAGCAGGAAGTGGTAAAACACATGCCCACTGGGTACATTTCATATCATGTGTCTTGGTGGCAAGCTGTAGAATATATACTAGCTGTTTTACCCCCATTCTTGCTCCTGCTGCATGTCCTTCTCTTTTTACCTCAGGTTGCAGCAACTTATGCTGTTAGCTCTGGAGGTCTTCATTTCAGTATCCAGTGTACTGGCTGATATGTAACAGTTGTCAGATTTACATTTTTTAAAAATAAGTGAATGTAATCTTATTTACAGAATTATCCTATGCTATTTGTCCTCTGCAGTCTATCTTGAACTACTGGCCAACATAGTCCACATTTAGATTCTAGAAGTGGCCTTAATGACATTTGTGGTTTCTATACATACTCTGCACTTCATAGTTTCACAAAACAACCTCTTGTCTTAAACATTATTTTCTTCAAGCATTAAAATGATTTCATTGGAGGACATTTCTTTTCCTCTATTGTGTCTGCATAGCTCATCTAGTTAAATAATATCTAATGTAAGTCTTCCTTTTCAGACCATTTGTAAAGAGCCCTCTTGACTTTAATGAAGCTCTATGCCAATGTAGGGGTCCATCCATTGATACGGTATTGGTAGAGCAGAGCCTGATTAATACATTCATTAAATGAAATTATCCCAATTCATATGGACGATTGATGGAGTTTATGAGAAGTTGTTTGTATTAGTTGGTCTCCAGCCTACTTGAAAATAAAGAAACACAGGCAGAAAGAGATAAATTAAGCCAGAAATATAGTTAGAAGCATTGTTGGGGTTAAAAAGACTTCCCTGAGAGTTAACATTGATATTTTAGTGGTTATTGAGGCTCCTTCCTAACTCTGTGATATTTTAGAAGACAGCAACAAAAGTCAACATTAAAATGCAAGGAGTGGTATAACAAAGGAGTGACCAGAGCCCCTAGTAGAAGGGTGTAAAAGAGCAGTATCTGCACTTCTGGCATTGCCATTGCTGTGACAGTGGTAACACAGTTGCCCTTGAGCATGACTACTCAAGCACCCAGTTTTGCCTCTGACAAAGATTATCACTAAGGGAGGTATGCTTATTACTGAGAAGCAGGATCTAACAGTTATAGTGAATCAATATCAGGAATAATCAGAAACAGTTACTTAGAAAAGAAAAAAAATGGTAATGGATCTTCAGTCTGAAAGATTCCCCAAAGGGCAATAAACTTGCTCAAAGGGTACTGTTATCCAGTGCAAGGGCCCTGCACTCACGCTCCCATCCTAGTCAAATAGTAAGGGAAAAAGAGAACAGAGCAAGACACAATGACTATATACATGAAAGGAAGATAATAGCAATTCTGTATTTCAGATACAGTATCTTTTACAAAATATATGAATAAGTTATTTGAAGATTGTTCTAAACACCTGATGCCAAACACAGTAATCATCTATAACAAAATATTTAAAATATTTTAGCACAGTGTAGCAGGGCACTAAGGTGCCTGCTACCTGAAAAGCAGCAGCATGGGCTCAGGTGTTGGTTGCTAGGGGCAACCAGGAGGCGCTAAGGGCCCACACCTGATGAGTCAGCTCACCGGAAGGGGCAGGGCTGACTACTATAAGACCCAGGCTGGAGGCTGTGAGTGCTCTCTCTTTCTCTCTCTCAACTAGCAGCCAAGGGAGAAGGAGCTCTGCTGGAGTATCAGAGTAGAGAAGCCTGATGGCATGAGCAGCTTCTGTTCGCGGATACTGGGTGAAGAATTCGCTGGTAGGGATCTGAATGATGGTTAGCCAGGAGGCTTAGATTTTATGTTATAGGCCAGGGGCTTGAGTTTTCTGTTTGTAGTTTTATAAAACCGGAGGACCGGGTGCGGCTATTAGGGGTTGGAGGAGGCCTCATAGGGGCTCCATGGTAGCGTGAGCACCCCAGTGCCAGAGAAGGCACAACATTCAGGGGTGCACTGACCTCAGCCCTGAGAAGGGGAGCAGAGGATTGGGAGGGGGCCAGGTAAGGCCGAGGCCGCCTGAACCCTAAGGCAAGAAGCCCCAGAGCGGGCAGTTGCGAGAAGCCCCCAGAAGTGGACAAGCCAGAGAGTGCCAGTGGGGGCGCAGGCTGTGAGACAAGCCAGAGAGAGGTCATGGGGCACAGAAAGGGAAATCGACCAAATGATGTCTGGCACATCTGCGAGCCTTGGGGCATGGTACAGGGGTGGTTGGAGCCACACATAGCCCCTAAGGCTGGGGTGCACCAAGTCACCCAAGATAGAACCAAGACTAGGATACATCAGGGCACTGTGTCAGAGAGGACTAAGGGCAGCATCCCATAAACATTGTTAACATCAAAGACGTGGCGGGCAAGATGTGAGGGTGCTTTAACACCAACTTGGCACAGTAGGGGGTGCTAGGGGAGATCATGGCCATCCCTAGGACCCCATGCTGTTACACACACATACAGGAAATAGTCAACATTTCAATGATCAAAGTATTTTCTAAATCATAGAATCATAGAAAATTAGCATTGAATAGGACTCCCAGTGGTCATCTAGTCCAATACCCTGCTCAAAGCAGGACCATCCCCAAATATAGCATCCCTGGCAAAGCTTTGTCTGCCCATGTCTAAAAAACCTCCAAGGATGGAGATTCCACCACCTCTCTGGGTAGCCTATTCTAGTGCTTTACTACCCTCCTCATTCTGTCATTTGCTACCACTGAGAACAGTCTAGCTTATCCTTTTGGTAACCTGCCTTCAGGTAATTGAAGGCTACAGTTAACCCCACCCCTCATGCACATGGCATGGAAGACAGCTAGGCAGCATGGAGAGCAGCTCCCTGCAGGTAAGTGTATAGGAGGGGGGAAGAGACAGAGGGTCAGATTGAGGCTCCCCACAGTGAGGAAGGGAAAGAGGGAGTGTGGCAGGGGATGGGAGCTCTGCCCAGCTAGGGTGGGGCATGGGATCTGGGACTGGGATGGGGAGTGGGACAGAGCCATGAGCACATCCTCAAGGGGTGTGTGGGGGAAGGGGTGGCTTCCCACCACTGTGCACACTCTAGGGGAAGCAAGGTGGGGATGAGTCCCCCCAGATTTGTGCATGGGGTGAATATGGGCTGCTCACTGTGGGCTCAGGGCTCTCCACCCTACTGCCTTTCCCTCAGGAACCTCACACTAGCTGTGCCCCCTGCCAAATCAGCAGCAGTGGGGGTGACAAGTTGTGCTTCCCACTGCCAGGTAGACAGGGAACACAAGCCTAGAACAGATCCCCTGGGGGCAAAGGCAGCAGAGTGGATAGGCCTGAGCCTGGAGTAGGTAGGCTGCGTCTGCCCTCGCCCCACTTGGTTCTGCTCCAGCTGTGGCAAAGGGGGGCAAGAAGCAGAGAGCAGAAGTGTGCCTGTGCCATCCCACCCCTAACCCAGCTGGGTCCACCCAGCCTTCCCTGTGGGGCATAGAGGCACACCCTGCCCTTGGCAGCAGCAGTACCAAGAGGGGAAGGGGCCCCTTCTTCCGCTGGAGCCCAGGGCCCCAATAAAATCTTAATCCACCATTGCTAAACACACACTCCACCAAAAAAACACTCAGCAAGCCAGACACACAGGCAACCCTTACCTTCCCAGAGCAGGATCTAGCACCTTGTGCCTGATGCCTAGCTCTTCTTTCTTTCCCCCTTACTCCTCTTGCTCCCGAAGAACTGTTTGCAAACTACCTTGTTTGCTATCTCTGTTTGGTCACTAAGAAATATGTTTCTGTACTGAATTACTGATACTGAATTACTACAGTGTTTGGGGGATACATTAGAGAATAGCAGTAATGCTGAGAAATCTGTGAAGACAGCAGTAAGTCAGTATCATGCATATGAACCATCTCCAGTTATCTTGATAATTTATTTGTAAAATTAGTAAGGTTTTTTTTTCTAATACAAATACAAAAATTGCACAATTATTTCCTTTCTTTATAAATGAAGTACCTCTGAAGTATCAAATCAATCAAGCTCTTAGCTGAACAGTTCAGTCATTACAGATTTCAGAATTAAAGAAACTATTGAATACTTTTTTCCCCTTGAAATGAAATGAATTGCTCTTTACAGATGTAATAAGGCAGCAGTTTTAGCCTCTTTTTAGAGAATGGTTGATCAGGCCATTTGTTGTTATATTATATTAAATATGGTGCAGACTATGTGCTGTAGAATTCAGCAAAACTATGTGTTATTTGTAAAAAAAAAGAAAAAAAAAGAAAAAATAAGAAAAAAAAAAAAAAGAAACCCAGTTTGGGACTTCAGGCATACATAACTGGGTCTGTGACCCAGTTGAAGATTATTTGAACCTGAGCAGTTTGACTTCCAGTGCAATGACATTTTGCAGCTTTCAACATAAGGAGAAATTACCTCATGACAGAAACCTTAAGAGAAATCTGGTCTCTTTCAAAATAAATCTCAGTAAAAAAGTGATCTTGAAAACTGCATATTTGACGATAGAAGGAATTTGAGGTATGCTACTTAAATCAGCACATGCTCATCCAGCCTGTCTAGATGCCACCTTTTGATTTAGCCATATGGGATTGCTTCTAGCTGAGACATTTAATAGCCCTAACAATTTGCTCTTTCAGAGAAACTGAATTACAGTGAATACAGAAGTGGTATGCTGCTTACATAGCTGATGATACATGGGAATGCTGCTAGGAGAGTGAACCTTTCTTCAATCACCTAACATGGGTCAGAGTTAAATAAATGAATACTCCTGCTACATGTCCAGGGCCAGACTATACTGACCTACAGTTTAATGTCACAGGCACAAGGCACAGTAAGTTCTGAACTGAAATATCCAAATCCTATAGGTTTTTTAATTTTGTTGATTCTTTTCTCATTGTTTTTAATTTGTTATAAATTTATTATTTAATTAAATGTCATGTATTTACCAGTACATATCTATTAGACAAGTTACCAAGTTACTAGTTAAATTCTATTTCATTTACATATATGTAGGCCTATACTGTAGAACATAAATGCTTTGTATCTCTATTAGAATTGAATTACAATAGGGGTCCTGCATTGAAGAAGAGAAGATATTGCTTTCAAAAATCTACCACACTGAAACCTTTTAGCAAGATCTAGTACTAGTTGTATTCTGTATATTTAATTTCACGGCTTCTTTAGTGAGTTTGTAATTACCATATAGGGTCATTTTAAAAAGTGCTGTATTGTCCTGGCAGCACCACATTCTTTGCTCCTTTCTTGGTGAGTTTAATTACACAGATATCCTTCAAAAGGAGTTTTTCTTTTGTCTTTAAAGTGTAAATGAACATATTTAGTGGCCTACACATTCTTTCTTCCCTCCTCATATAGTCCCCGGTTTTGGAAATCCAAGTTTGGAATTCAACACCTTTTGAATTTTCCTATACTGAGAAACAGTGAATGCAAGAATATTGTGGAAGGAGTATTTACATTGCATAGTGATATATTCTTGAGGGGCTAAGAAAGTAAAGACACGAGAATCTAGGTGAGGTAACCTTTTTTTTTTTTTGAGGGAGTTAGAATTAACACCAAATTGTTCCAACCTTACAGGAAGATGATGACACCAGGAATACGGTTCACCTAGGCCCAGATTCTATTAAGTAATTAATCCAGTATTAATTCATCCCTTGACAGTAAGTTGAGAGGAGATATGTGTTAGGAACTGGGGATCTTATGGTCAGTTATTCCTAATAAAACCAGGGGGAAAACATGAATTATCTGGGCAATAACGTTCTCCCTGACCTTTGACTGTATCTCTGGTAACATTGCCTGCTTCCTGATCTCCTGGTTTCCTGACATAGATCACCTGTAGACCTTGTTCCTGGTTCCCTGACTCAGCTTGTCCATGGACTCTGCATGCCCGCTCTGAAGTTGATTTTGTACCCCTATCTAGTAATGCAGATGTGGTACCCCTATCTAGTAATTGGCTCCTGGGCCTGCTGCTCATGTCCTGGCACTGGTACCATGATGTTTAAGTGGGACTTAAATGGCTTGTAGGCACCTACATCACTAAACATAATACTATCCTACCTTGCACTGTAATCACAAAAAAACTAAGTCAGTTAGATTCCTTATGCCTCCACCTTTATTTTGACCTGAAAAGGTTCCTAGGCAGCTAGATATCTAAATTCACCTAAGCTCTCTTGTAATCTATCTAGAAAGTACATAAACTTAACATATGCCCCTAATTCCTTAGCTAGAAGGGGGAAAAAAACAAGATAACTCATCCATGGTGAAGCATCCACCTGCTTTTACCCAAGAGACTAATTGCCAGAGGACATGCTTGGGAAAAAACGGCATTTTACATGTGCTCTGGGATGTGGTGCTGGGAGCTTTAATTAGCAAGCCATGCTAATTAAAAGCACCAGTGAATCACATGTATTGGCATCCCCACACCGAAAAATGACAGCAGGGTGTTTTGAATGAAAGCTTATTGAATGTGTTTTATTTCAAAGCGCCCCACCACCACCATTTTTTCAGCTCAGGGACACATGGAGACCCTGATACACATAATGTGGAAGGCTGCCAGAGCACATCAACTTTTTTGCCCTGGTAGACTTGATAAATTGAGTTTGACATGCTGGATTTCCAATGTCCTTGGATAAATGCATAACTGATATTGCAAGCAGACCCTAAAACCCAAGATCCCATCCAGGGATTAGAAACAAGGAATAAATCCACAAAAAGGTATAGCAGCTGCAATGCTCAACATTGCAGCCTCTAATTTTTAGGTGGTTTTTCAGGAGCATGGCACTGAATTACGTTATGCTGTGTTGCATGCTGTATACTAGATCTACAATGTACGGGAAGAGCTAGATATATAAAAAAATAGATTAAAAAATTAATACACTGAGTAGACAGTCACTTAACTTACCCAGTACAAAAATGCCACAGAGAGACATTTATCTTAAATTTCACTATCTCCCTAGCCCTTAGATCAAGTCTGTAGAGAGGCTTCCCTTTCACTTAGAATTCATAGATGGGAGACAGTCATCTAAACCAAGAACAAAAAGAGAGAGAGAGAGGTATCTAAAGTGGGATTAAGGAGGAAATTAGGAGCCTTAGAAGCCTAAAGCCAAAAATCCCTGCTCATTTGTCAATTCATTTGGAAGCATTTAGTCATCTTGCTTTTTTACCTTGAAGGTTCTATGTGCTTATAGTTCTGCTATTGCACATACCCAAACATGGAGGAGCATTGAGCTTGCCTGAATGATTGGGATTTATATATTAGGTATTTATTTGCCTCTTTCCACTGAATTGCTTCACCAGCTAGACCTTCTCCAAACACAGTTGACAGGATTAGGCTCTAGCCAAAATGACATGGCAGTTGCCACTTTCATATGGGAAGAAGTGATAGGTATAAAGGTAACTGACATGCTCTTTCAATAGTAAAATATTGTATTAAAAAAATACTGTGAGGTCTCTTCACTTACTTGGGTCATAAATATGTGTTGCAAAAGTAGCTTCTGGCACTTTTCATTAAGCCACCAGTTGGTCTCTTTGGGCATGAATAGGTGTTACATTAAGGCTGCATTCAGGCATTTGGGGAGATTAGGTGGAGGTTAGATGATATTTAGAAAGCCACACAGATTTAGTTCACCTACATGTGGACCTGACAGTGTTTAGGTGGTATTACGTGCAAACTGTACAGGACAGTTCAGGACAGTTAGATTTGTCTAAAACTGGATGATCCTATCTAAGTAAAGTGTACTATATTGATCTAGATGAACTTCTGTACAGTTCCCAGCACAGCCCGGTGCCATTTTTATCAGCATTCACCAATGCCAGGAGCTGAGGAATGGGAGGAGAAGTGGGAGGAATCATAGAATCATAGAAAATTAGGGATCTCAGGAAGTCATCTAGTACAACCACCTGCTCAAAGCAAGACCACTCAACTAGATCATTCTAGCAAGACTTTGTCAATTTGGGCCTTAAAAACCTCCAAGGATGGAGATTCTACAGCCTCTCTAGGTAACCCATTCCAGTGCTTCACCAGCCTCCTAGTGAGAAAGCTTTCCCTTATATCTAACCTAAACTTCCCTTCCTGCAAGTTGAGACCATTGCTCCTTGTTCTGTCACCTGCCACCACTGAGAAAAATCTAGGTCCATCCTCTTTGTAACCAACCTTCAGGTAATTAGAGGCTGCTGTCAAATCCCCCTTCAGTCCTCTTTTCTTCAGACTGAATAAGCCCAGTTCGCTCAGCCTCTCCTCAGAGTCAAGGTATATATGTCCACTGCTTTCCCTGTACCCAAAGAGCCAATCATCTCATCATAGAAGGCAACCAGATTGATCAGGCATGACTTGCCGTTGCTTAATCCACACTGACAGTTCCTGATCACTTTCTTCACCAAGTTGTTAGAAATTGATTCCTTGAGGACCTGCTTCATGATTTTTCTGAAAACTGAGATGAGACTCACTGGTCTGTAGTACCCTGGATCCTCCTTCTTCCCTTTCTTAAAAATGGACACTATATTTCACCTTTTACAATTGTCTGGGGCTTCCCCTGATTGCCATGAGTTTTCAAAGATAATGGCCAGTGGTTCTGTATTCACATCAGCCAACTCCCTCAGCACCCTTGGGTTCATGATATCTGGTCCCATGGACTTGTATATGTCCAGCTTTCCTAAGTAGTCCCTAACCTGTTCTTTTATTACTGAGGGCTGCTCACTTTCTCTCCAGACTGTTCTGCCAGGTACAGTAGTCTGGGAGCTGACCTTGCATAAGAAGATGTAAAAGAAGCCCACCCAAACAACATAAAGAAGACTGAGGTAAAAAAGGCATTGAGTACTTCAGCCTTTTCCTCTTCACCTGTTACTAGGTTGTCCACCCCATTAAGTAAAGGACCCACATTTTCCCTGACCTTCCTCTTCTTGCTAACATTTGTAGAAACCCTTCTTGTAACCCTTGACATTCCTTGCTAGTTTAACAACTCCAGTTGCACTTTAGCCTTCTTGATTTCATCCTTGCATGCCTGAGCAATATTCCTCCCTAGTCATCTGTCCAAGCTTCTACTTTTTGCAATCTTGTAAGCTTTTAAGCTCACTGAAGAGCTCTCTACTAAGCCAAGATGGTCACCTGCCATATTGTACATATTTCCTGCACATTGGGATAGTTTGTTCCTGTGACCTCAGCAAGGTTTCTTTAAAATACAGCCAGCTCCCCTGGACTCCTTTCCCACTCAGAGTGGCCTCCTAGGGGATCCTGCCCATCAGTTCCCTGGGGGAGTCAAAGTCTGCTTTTCTGAAGTCAAGGGCTCTCCTTTCTTCCTTTTGTCAGGATCCTGAACTCAATCATCTCATGGTCACTGGTGCTCAAATTACCATCTGCTTCTATATCGCCCACCAGTTGTTATCTCTTTGTGAGCAGCAGGTCAAGAAGAGTACAACCTCTAGTTGGCCTTTCCAACACTTATACCAGGAAGTTGTTCCCAACACTTTCCAAAAACTTCCTAGATTGCCGGTGCACTGCTGTATTGCTGTCCCAGCATATGTCAGGATTATTGAATTCCCCCATGAGAACCATGGCCTGTGATCTAGAAATTTCCTCTAGTTGTCTGAAGAAATCCTTGTCTACCTTATCTTCCTGGTCTGGTGGTCTATACCAGACAACAACCACAACATCACCCTTGTTTATATCCCGTTTAACCTTAGCACAGAGATTTTCAACAGACTTATTTTTAGTTTCATACTGGAGCTCTCAGCAATCATGCAGCTCTTTTACATACAGCACAACTCCTTCTCCTCTTTTCTGCTGCCTGTTCTTTCTGTAAAGTTCATTCCCATCCATGATGGTACTCTAGTCATGCAAGCTATCCCACCAATTCCCACCAAGGATGTGAGGGCTTTGTTTGCTGGGGCAGTTGTTTTTCTGGGGGTGGGGAGATCAAGGGGCTAAAAATAGATTCTGGTCCTGGGGGCTAGGGGAGTGAGAACCTCCTGCACTCTCAAACCTCCCATAGATCCTGCAAGCCCCCCTGATCCTGTCCTAAAACTCCCAGACTCCAGCAACCTCCCACAGACCCCACCTGCCTCCCCAGTTCCCTGATACCTCCTGAAGACTCTGCCTGCCCCATTGACCCCACCACAGACCCCACCTGCCCATCATAACCCCACAGATACCCTATTCCCACCTGGGAGCCTGATTGTCCTCTGATCCATCCAATGCCCCTGCTATCTCCACCCCATCCTGACTTACCTTTTATCAGGTGACTATTTGTAATGTAATCTAACCTTTCCCTAATCTCCCCAAATGTCTGTACACAGCCTTAGATCCACCTAACCAGGGTTGATTTAAATGCCCAATTGTGCAGATACTCAGGAAGCTTTTTCAGCCCAGAAATGGCATGCCCAATCTAAGTTAGTGCACCTCAGGAAGAACACTTAAATTGAGAAAGAGTTAATTTAGGAAAGGGCTAACCCAGTCTTCTGAATGTCTGTGCCCATTCTCAGTGCAGCCCCAGGTCTGGGAAAGCTCAGCCACTCACCCCAGACCCAGGTCTATGCCAATCCCACTCCCCCACCATAACTGGGTTATTTATAGTCCCCCAATGTCCTGCACCTGGCAAAACCCCTCACAGACTAACCAACCACCCACCTGGACCCACCAACTCTACCATGGATCTGCTAGGTTCCCTGATCCCAGCCATCCCTCCTCCCATGCTTAGACTTAGACCCAGTGCAGCAAATGCAGTAAAAGTATACCCTTAAACTTTCTTCTGTGTCTGACTGGGCATGTATAAACATTAATTAATACACTGTAATTATGGAGCATTAAGTTAATGCACTGTAATCGATGCTACTGAGCTTTAGTAGAGATGAACAGGTTTTAAGTGATGTTAATGTGCATTAGACTAAGTGTACTGTGCATTAGTGCATTAGCATGTTTTTTGCCAGTCTTACTAATGTGCAGTAGAATTAGTCTTCTGCTCGTTAAACATCTTGTGTAGACATGCCAACTGTTACTCAATCACAAGGAAACTTGTAATCCAACCAGCTTTTGAGTGTATGTTGCAAATGTGTACTCCTGCCTTCATATATTATTCTAGAGCTCATAACAGTTTGTAATTTTACTCCTGCTAACAGCAAGGATTACAAGTTTAGGTTTAACAGGTGCCTCCAAACAGGTCCCACTGAAATCTACAACTTCACCCAAGACAATAATTGTCTGATACGCCATTCATTAATTATACTCAGACCATGCTTCATGTGGTACTGAAAAATATTGACAAGTTTAGTGCAAGAGAAAGCAAGAGATAAAAGGGGAGTGGGAGAAGAAATGCATATTTTAAAGAGAAAATAATTCCTTTGTCATTTTTACAATACACTGTAATTTGCTTACAATTATGGGGAGAAGAGTTCAGAGGGTAATTATGGCTTTGAAATACATGATGAAAATTATTTTAAGAATTCCTAAACTTTGCTTCCATTTCTGTAAAAGAATGTGAAATGCAATCAAAAAACATAAAACTCATGGGAAAATGTGTTATATGCTTAAATGCATTCTTTTTTTATTCACCGATCTCTCGATTTCTCCTCAGACAATATGTATACACACTTAACCTTAAGAAGAAACACAGGTTAAAATAGGAAAGAATTAGAAAGCCCCTTCATTTATTTGTAATGGAAAATCATTCCAGTGCAGAGGGCAGAGTATCTAATATACTCTACTATACATTTGGCCTGAGGAAATATAGCAAAACTTAAATTATTCCATTGCATCAAATCTGTCTTGGTTTATAGGGGAATGAGGGCCATGAGGGGCTATATTATTTCTGCACTGGTTAGGACATCACTGAAAGCAGAAGCAAATTATGTTGGCAAACTGTGGATTAGGATGGGCAGACTAGTTTAAGAAAACAATTTCAATCTACCCTGCAGACAGAAGCCCTTGAGAGAGTTCATTACGCTTGCACTATTTAGGGGACAAAAATATGCATATTTCTTTCCATTTTGTATACTTTATGGCAGGACTGGAAATCTGTTTGCTCCCTAAAGGGGGGCAGAAACAAAATATGTTTAATTAATTTGTTAATTAATGGATCTAAGTGGCAGTATCATATTCATAGCAATGCATCACCATATACCATTGCTATTACCTAAGGACAAAAAAGCAAACAAGAGAGAAATTAAATCTGCTAGGACCAAAGGATGAGCCTCTCATAAACATTATTTTGAGGACACTATTACTTAAAAAAAAGAGAGAAACTGTGAATCAAGATGCCTCAGTCCCAAAAATCTTCCTATTGTTTCACCTGCGGAAAGTAATTTTACTGTAGTAGACCCACATTTGAATAATTTGGACAGATTTCATTTTTATTCTTTAAGAAAATGTTGAATATTAACAGTATCAGGAGAGGTGAAAAAGATTGGAGACATGCAGGTGCCCCATACTTTCTCCTTATTTTTTATTAAATATAACACTGAGCTGGAAGGTATTCATTAAAGCTCTGTGAAATTTCACTGGCTGTTTCATTTGAATGCTGTTTTGACACATTTAGAGCTCGAAACAGTGAAATTGAAATGAAACAAAAGGCTTTGATACAGCCTCAAAACAAAACAAGGGCAGTTGAAACATTTTTAAGTTTCAAACCATTTTGCATTTCAAAGCTGGGCTTACTTGCAGGGGAACAGAAATTAAGGAGTGGGGTGGGGAGGGCGAAGATGGAGGAAGGACTGCTCTGATACTGACTGTGTAGCTGGCCAGTGACTGCAATCTTTCCCTGAGGTACCGTCCAATCCCAGTGCCCTGGGAGAGGAATGGAAAAACAGGATAAAAAGCTGTGTTCTCTGAACTGAACTGCTTTCAGCCTTGGGGTCAGTTACTGAGCTGTGTCTTCCAGCAGCTTAGCACCATCAGACAACTAAGGCTATCATTTCCTACTTGCTAGCTTGTTCCTAACAAGTGATATTCATCAATACCTTTTGCTTTCTATACTGTTTTATATTATTATTACATTAATTCATTCCTCTCAATTTATTCCTCCCCCAAAAACCTTTTGTTTTTGTTAGTCTATTTTAATTCTTTTCCCCCCCAAAAAAGAAATCTGTGCTTTCTCTCACAGTTCCATGCACTACACAGGGAAGGACAGCATATAGAATTTATTTAGGAACACCTACTACATACATTTATATATTTTATTTGTTACATAAATACATACATACATTACATAAATATGCATGCATACAATTATCTTGTAACATAACCCCTTGTTTCTTTTTTTCTTGTATAGATAGATAGATAGATAGATAGATAGATAGATAGATATGCATTGCCTTCCCCAACTATTTCTGACTTTTCCTCTCCCTCTCTATTCCCTATAGATAATTATAAGTAAGCTAAGATATAGGATAAGCTTTAATATTTTATTTTAGGTAGTAAGTTTTATTTTTCTCTCCCCTCTTTGCAAATAAGTACCCTGCTGTTTTGATATAGATGTCCACTGTTTTATAAGGGATAAGTATTATGCTTGTATTGATTTTTTTTTTTTTTACTGCTTTTATATTGTATGAGTACTGTTTTAGGCCTATATATGTAAGTTAGCGTAAGTCATTTCAAGCCTTCATCTTGTCTCCCCTGTTGTGCAACCTGTGACTCATACTACCCCTCCTATGTAATTTGGTTCCAGAATGAATGGGCATGAATGAGGGTACTTGAGAGCCAATGGCAGTAGGTCTAAAAATAGCTCCCTCTGAATGCCCAAACTATCAACACCAATACCTGGACCAATGACCCAGCCCTTGGAACCACACTCAGCATTCAAGAAACAAAAGATTAGGCAACCCACCATTGTGCCGAGGCTGCACATACTCAGTATGAACATCTGGAATCCTCTGGAACAGGACTGACCTTGCCTGGACAGGCCCTTCTATAGGAGATTAGAGGTAGCCTACCCCATCAAAAGTGGTAGTGAAGACTGACTCCTTGGGAATGCTATTTCCATCTGGACCAGACCACCTCCACGTCACACCCCAGAGGCCCTGCCAGAGACCCCATCTGGACAACACCAAGCTGAAGGAGACCCCAGCTGGCCATCAAGGACCCACTTTCAGCCTAGGATAGGCAGATATCACTTGCATATTTCCTCCTCCAGTTTGGACTCTATCTCTCTTCACCTGGACTTCAGCCCCTGCACCAAGCCTCTTCAACCCCTGCTGCCATTGTCTGTGTGTTCATGTGCAAAGGAACCAATAAAATATTGTGTCACCATCTTCCCTGTAACCCCATGTTGGGCTGTGGTTTACTGAGCCCTGGTCCTTTCTCTATCTTAAATTCCAGTCTCTGTCTCTCTCGGCTCCAGTTCCCCCCCGCCTCCATTTTCCTGATCTCTCAATTCTGTCTCCCTTTTCCTGCCACCTCTCAGCTCCTCTCTGTCCCTTCTCTGTTCCTCTTCTGTAGCCTCTTGGTCCCATTGTTTTCTGCAGACTCTCAGCCCCACTCCCACCACTTTTTGCCTCCTCTCTGTCCCCCTTCTGTAGGCTCTCAGCCCTGTTGCCTTCTGCAGGCTCTCAGCTCTGCTCCCACTGCTTTTTGCCTCCTGCCACCTCTCCACAATCCCTGTCTCTCTCTGCCTTCTCTTTCTCTCTCTCTCTTTGTGTTCTCTAGCCTCCCCTGAAGCCCCACTCCCAGTTTTTTTTCCTCCACACATATGTCTCAGCTCCCCTGTAGCCTCCTTGCTCTGGCTCCAGCCTCAGGTCTTCTCCGCAGCATTGCTCCTTTGCTCTGCTGGCTTTCTGCTTTCAATTAACCTTAAGTTACCCCAACTCCCCCCCGCCCAGTCTGCTGGTTCTAATCCTGGCACCAGCAACTTTCATCTCCGTCTCCACCAGCAGGAGGAGTCTTGGGGTTACCTAACGTAACCCCAAGCCTCAGCTCCTGAGCCCAGCTCTCTCTAGTCTACCAGTTCTAATCCCAGTCCCAGCAACTTTCACTCTCTCTCTTACCTCAACCTTCCCCCAGGTATACCAAGCACATACATACACACCACAACACCCAAGTTAGGAATTCACCTGTGTGTATGTGTAGGTGAGTGGTATGTATGTGAACTGATATACATGTATGTCACTGTGTGCATGATATACAAATTAGTGATCTGTGTATGTGTATTGGTTGTGCAGGTATTGGTAATTGATTCTGGTCTCATTTCTTTTGGTCTGTATAGTGTGTGTAGGTGCTTGAATTGGTGATAGGTGTGCATTTGCCAAAACTGGTAATTTTGTATGTGTAGGTGCCTGAATTGGTAGTGTGTGTGTGTGTGTGTGTGCACGCCTAGTAGGGGTGCATGCACCTAAAGTATGTGTATGTGCCTAGTGTGTGTGTATGTACCCAATTGATTTTTGAGTGTGTGCATGTGCAACTGTACACCGCACCCTCCTAACAGCAAATATTTAGATCCTGAGAGCTGGCCTGACCCCACAGGGCAACAATCTTATCTACATATATTATATAAATCAGATTACATTACAGAAGAACACACAGATTTTCCAGCACACCAAGGCAAACACACTATGAAACACACCATGAAGCATGCTGGAAAGGCAGCTGGCAAGCCTTCAGGGAGGGGCAGAAGAGGAGGTAGAGGGAGAGCTGTAAGTTCCCCCTCCCCCCACCAAACTGAGATGCAACCTGTTTTTTACAACAAGCAGATATGAGGCTTCCAGTTCTACAGGCAGCAAGGAGAGGGGAGCAGTGCCACTGCTTGTGCCTGAGTCTGCATCCCCTCCAAGAGCACTGTCGGGGAGCAGGGGCCCCAAGGTCATGGTGGGCTGAGGGTTTCAGTATGGAACAGGCAGGATTAGTGGCAAGGAGTCTGAGCAGTACAGGACTTGTGCGGTTTCAAACAAGTGGATTTTTATTTACTTACGCTTCTGGAGCGTAGGCAGAGAAGCTTGCTTCAGTTACAGTATAACGAACAACGAGAGGGATCTGTTGGCCCACGGGGTTCTTGAGTCGAGCCCTTGCTTTCTAGCCTGGGGGCTAGGTGCGGCTGCCCAGACTCAATAGTCCCAGGGCTAGTCAACAGCTCATTAAGGGAGAACGAACTACCAAACTGTAACACGAAGAACGATGTGATTCCAGTCCAACGTGGATGAAACGGGTGGTTAGTGGTGATGCTGGAGTCGATGGAGAGTGATGCCGAGGTCGGTGCCAGAGGATGTAGCAGTATTGTAACCGGTGGTCGAGATGCCGGTCATGTCAGTCAGAATCGTGTTGGTCAAATGCCAGAAATTGGTTCGATAGCCAGGAAATCAGATTGAAGGCGACGAAGAATGAAATGTGAAAACCGCAGCCGTGAGGAGACCAGTGGGCCCTAGGCCCTCCTGAGGAGCAGTCCCTGTCCAAAACAGCCTCTGCTCTCAGGACGGATCGCTCTCCCCATGAGACATTCTCTGCCAAGGCAGTCTCTGCTCTTGGGTCGAGTGAGGTCTCCCCCCTGGGCGGGGGCTCACAAGCCTTTTAAGACAACCAGGTAGCCAATCAGGTTGCTTTCCTCATAGAATTTTCTGGTCTGATTACATCATAATTTTATCAGTACTGAGCAGAACTGAGCATGCATGTTGTTACAAAACTAGGTCAGTTGTGATTGACAAGTCAATAGGTCGTATGGGGGCACATGTCGGGCATGGCTTGGAATTTTCCACTTACTAGGCTTTTCTGCGCATGTTCAGACCTAACTTTCTGTGTTATCAGCATACATTCCAAATTTTGCTCGGACAAGCACCAGCAGTAACTTCCCCCCACACCATGACAACAAACAACAGCACCAGCATAACAGTCTCCTCAACCCCCATTTTACTTCCCATGCTGAGCCTTCCGATGCCAGACGAAGAGCTGGAGCTGAATCTGGATCTGACTGCCATAGCAAGGGAAATTCTGGAGAAGGAGGGGGAATCATCTGAGTTTGTGTTCCACACATCTCAAGTTTCCCCTAGATCCAGGTCTCCTTCCCCAGAAGGCATTTCAGAGGAGTATGAGGTAGAGGTTGCAGAGACAAGTGGCTCAGCCAAATCCGCTCCTCCTGTTGCTGTGCCTCTGACTGCTGAGGAAGCAGAAAAGGCAGCATCCTCACATGCACTCATACCACAGAAGTGAGTGGGTAGTGTGGTCTGGGATCATTTTGAACTGGGAGATGATCCCACATATGTTATCTGCCTACACTGCTGAGCCCAAACCAGCCAGGGCAAGGGAACAAAACACATGAGCACCATGGGGTTGCTGATGCATCTTTGCAGGCACCACCCCTTTGCCCTTTCTTTTCCTTAGCCTGGCACCAGTGGGAGCATGCCCAAAAAGAAGCCCATCTCTCACTCCAAAGTCCCCATCCCCCCCAAAGCAGAGGAAGGCCACCCTGGAAAATTAGGGGAAAGGCAGACAGAAAGGGGGATGCATTGCAAAGGCGAGCAAAACCCCCCAGACCACTGGGGAGATGCTTGCTGTTGATGGCCAGCCCTTCTCCTTAGTTGAGCTGCCAGGGTTCAGACAGTTCATGGTGCTCATGGCCCCAACATACCAAGTGACTCCACACACCATCTTCAGAAGGACAGTGGTGCCCTCCCTGTATGAGGTATGCAGGGAGGAACTGAGCAAGGCAGGTCCACAGGTAATCTTAAACTTTATCTTGGACATCTGGGACAGCCAGGGTGATCACACCTACCTCTCCCTCACAGGGCACTGGTGTAATTAGTCAGGCCATCAGTGGGCTCTCCTTCAAATCTAGGTGATGGATGAGTCCCACACAGCAACTGAGATCATAGTCTGCTTGATGCAGGGGTGACTTATTGGGCAGGGTCATCGACAATGTTCAAGGTCACCAACAACAGGGCCAATATGGTCAAGGTGGTCATGATGCCAACTTTGATGCCATCTGCTGTGTGGCACATAAGTTTCACCTCATTGTCAGGGATGCCTTGGAGGGGAACAGGGCTGTTGGTGATGGTGCTGGTGCCACCATCAAGCTCATTTCAAAATACAGGAAGGTGGCAGGCTACTTCCACCGGTGAATCAAGGGAGGCACGATGTTGCAGGAAAAACAGGCAGAGCTGAACATCTTGCAACACATATTCAGGATGTGGAGACTCCATTGAACTCCACATAGTGGATAGTCTATAGGCTGGTGGAGCAACAGAAGGCCATCCATGAAATGACCTTGCTTGGGGATACTGGGATCAGTGGCTCTCCTAACAGAGCTGAGTGGAAAACTATCTCCCAGATCTTGTTGGTCCTCAAGCTCTTCCTTAAGGCCACCAAGACCCTCAGTGCTGGGGATTCCCTCCTTAGTCAGGTGATCCCTGTAGTGAGGGAACTTGAGAACCAAATATAGAAGTTCCAGGGGATCTGTGTTCCTGGCTGAAGCAAGCCGCTGTCACCAGACATGCAGGCACTGGTGAGGCGGCTGAAGGAGGGCATCAGAAAACAGCTTGATCCCTTGCAGTCCAGTACGGTCCATGTGCTGGCCCCCATATGTGACCCAAGGGTGAAAGGGAGCATATTCAGCAGCCAAAGCCTGGATCAATGGACAGAGATGCTGGTGAAGACAGTCAGGGAGGCAGAAAGGTGGAGGCAGGGGGATGTAGAAGAGGGTGATCCACTGTCCCATGCCAGCACACCATACACCAGCCAGTCTCCTCCTCCACCACAATTCCAGTGTCTATACTGAGCCCATGAGTTTCTGTACCAGGAGGCTGGTGCAGTGCAGTTCATAGTCTTGCCTGTGAAAAGTGGTTTGTAAATTCCCTTTGATGATTAGGCCCAAGAGTTTGGAGACAGGTGGTGTTCTTGTCTTTGATATATTTTCAGTGTGTGCTCATTCTGGGGTGCAGTTGTTGCTTGGTGTCTCCTACATATTTTTGTGTTGTATGTATTGTATTCAATGAGATATGTATTGTATTGTGAATTATCTCCATACTGGAGATATTGTTGACAGGTTTTGCATGTCCTGTCACGGAATGGCCTGGATCTATTTGGTGTGTTTGGGCTGTAGAAAGATAGCTTCTGGTGATGAGGTTAGTGAGGTTCAGTGCTTGTTTGAATTTACAAACCATTTTTCACAGATGAGCCTATGAACTGCACTTCACCAACCTCCTAGGTACAGAAAGTCATGGACTCCATATAGACATTGGAATTCTGACACACTACAACCTGCTGGACATCTGACTCCCCAGGTACCTCTCCACTTATACATGCTAAATCCCCCTTCCACCTCCCCCCCACCCACAGCAGCCTGTCCCTTATCCCCTGACACCTCCATTTCCATTTTCACTACCTGGCTTTCTTGCTTGCGTTGCATGCCAGCCTCTGGTTTCTTTACTATTTCTTTCATCCAGAACCAGCAGACACACACACTTCAGGTGCTTCCTCAGCCTGACAAAGGGTTTTTCAACCTGAAAGCTTGCTAACATATATTTCTGCAACTATTCAGTTGGTCTACTAAAAGATACCAGATTGACCCAAAAAACCTTGTCTGCCAGTGCCATGCTCTTAGACCAACAAGGCTACAACCTACCCTCCTAACATCTGTCCCCAGTTAGCTGACTGGAATGAGGCAGGGCCCTGGAAACATCTAAACTCCAGGGCTGGGGCTGGCAGGGAGAGTTCTCTGGCAGCTGCTGGAGAAGAAGCTCCTGCAGGAAAGGAAAGAAAGGTTCTGTGACAGGATGCCTTAGATGCTAGTGCTACTGTGCTGCTTACTTACCTGTTGTTATCGAAATTGGTTGATCGGGATGGGGCTCTAGGGGACGAGAAGACCTCATTGGGGCACAGTACTGTGTCATGTAGAGACCCTGGCACCTTTAAGGGCACGCCTTAACACACACACAAAGTCACACATACCACGAGTTTTCCTTGTCAGCAGCTCGAGGTGCAGTTTCCCAGAAACCCTTGTACCTATCCCCTTGAAACCTGGCAGGCTTCATGGCTTCATAAGGGACTACCATGCCTGCCGTTTTAACCCCACTGTGCCTTACCACACACACAGTGTCACCCATGCCATGAGTTTTGCTTGTCAGCAGCCTGAGGTGCTGTTTCCCAGAAACCCCTGCACCTCTCTCCTTGAAACCTGACAGACTTTGTGGCCTCAGCATGGGCTACTATCTGTGCTGTTTTCATTCAAATCAGGCAAGAAATGACAAAGTTATAGGCAGTTTTGTGATTCCCCATTATAGCCTATGGGTGAAATGTTGAAATGTGTTTAAACTGTGAAACAGTTTTGAAGAAACAAAACAGAACAGGACTTTGAAACAAAACAGCAAAATGGCAAAATAGAAATTGAAAAGAAACAGTGCTGTTTTGCATAGCCCTGGTATTCATGTCCACCATTACAACAACTGTGATAATATTCCTGGTACAAATATCAACCTGATAAACCTGACTAGGGTATGGGCTTAACACGATTTAAGAACTACTATATGAAATCCCAGAACAAGGGTTTTTTGTATATATATAGCAAGTGGTGCCATAGGACTGAACAATGGCATATAATGTGCCTATAATTAAAGGGAGGAAAAAAGAGATCAGAGCAGCCAAGGGCCTACTTTTCTGACCTGACTAGTATGAAAGTATGCATTGAAGCACATGGAACTAGTATGCAAGGTTTTAAACCAATTTTTCAAGGCAAGAATAATTAAAAACTGAGGGATAAATGAGAAATGGGATAAAATGCAACTTTACCAAAAATATGGAATGTCAAACTAATCCAACATTTTGTTTGGTTAGGTAACTGATGTTCCAGAGAAAGGAGAAAAGTAGATCTCATTTTTCTAGATTCCATTAAAGCACTTACTATAGCATCATACAGAAACTTAGTAGCAAAAGTGAAGAAAATGGGGATCCATTCAAGAATTGTAAGGTAAGTTAGCAACTAGCTAAAGCAGACAGAAACAAATTAACATTGAAAGTGGGAATACCATACTGAAGAGAAATTACTAGTGGAATACTTCAAGTATTGTGGGTCTAATCTCATTTAATACTTTCACTAGTACCTTTGGCACAAAACATTTGTCAATAATATAAACTTGGGAGACACTAGGTGCATCTACATGTGCATTAAGGCTCTTTCTCTCCAATGTGAAGTACTAAAGAAATGAACATTAGGCTGCTTTAATGAACAGTAATGAATGTGGACAGTTTTTAAGTGATGCTTAAAGCGAAGTAGCCTATGTTACTGCACATTAGCATAATTGCATGTTTTTTTATGTGATGCTTTAATGAGCAATAAAATAAGCTACTGAACATTAAAACACATGTGTAGACATGGTCACTATTAAGAAAGATGAGGATTGGGATGGAAATCAAAACAGGATGAAATTTAATAGTACAAAAATGCAAAAGCTTAAGAACAAAAGCTTGCAGTCTCATCAAATGACAATAATTTAGAAGAAGAAGTCCTGAGAGATAGACTCTGTTTATAAATATATTAAGGAGAGAAAAGAACTATTTAAACAAAGGTTGTCCAGCTTCTAAGCAGATGAGGCCACATGCCCTGCAGGCTGCACCTGTAAGAGTCACAGGCCCCTGGGCTGCATATTGCATGGACAACTTTATACATCACAGGGGAACGTCACTGCAATGTATTCTCAGAACATCACTGTAGATAGTAAAATAGATTAATTTTGTTATCCTTTGAGACACAGGGAGCTAAAAAATGAAGTACAGTATTACAAAGCCTCCTTTTTATAGGTATCTGTAAAAAAACTAGTACAGAAGCTCTCTATGGAGATCTATGGAAAATCCTCTATGGAGATCTATGGTGTCTATACAGATCACTGTAAAATATATTAGTTTCTTTACAAACTTTATGAAGTGAGGCATTTTTTATCAATATATGCTTCCTTCACTTATCTTTTTTAGCTCTTCCTTATTTCTTTTTCTCTTCTTCTTCATTCATATAGAACTACGTGAATAGATATTATTGCCATTACAAGAACTAAAGAAAAAATCTGACTGAATACCTACAATTCCAAGCTGGCTTCAAATTCTTATCTCTTGCTACTAATGGACATTGTGTCTTATAGAGCTGGGTTGTTCTGATTAGAACTTTAAAAAATACAAAACTTCCCTGTGAAAGGAAGTGGAGTTGGATATCTAACATAATCTGTATTAAGCCACGTATCTGGGAATATCTGTAGTCCACATGACTGGCTACTTAGAACTGCACACAGTAGAATACCTCCAGGCCTACAGCAGTCCACATATGATAGAGATCCTGGCAGCTCTGGACTCCATTGGGCCAGGCTGTATGGTTGGCTGCCTGAGAGCCATGGACATGGGAAACCAAAACTCTCCAGGAACCTGAGTGCAACATGACTCAGGGAAACAGTAGGCACCTACTTGGGAGGCAGGACTCTGAAAGCTGAATGGATTCCACCAAAAGTCTGCAAAATTGAACGCTCTATGAGAATTCTTCTGATTTGGCTATATTGAAAGCAAGCTAACAAAATATTATTTATTTCTTTAGCAGTTTTCTGACCCACAACAGCACCCTTTTTGTATCGTTTGAGTAGATATAATTGTCAGTAGCTGTCTAACATTATGGAACTGCCAGATCACTCCTCTCTTCAGGTCATAGTCCTTATGAGTGTCTACACTACACCCGTCCCCATCTCGATACTCCAAACTCAGAAATGAAACTGTGAAGCCACTCTAGAGCTGTTCCCCAACTGCTGTCTTCAGGCACAGTTAAAACAGATATCTTAGGATTGCACAATTTACCACTGCATGTCTGAATTTGACACATTCCAGTAGGACTCTCTTCCTCAAGTCCATGCCCTTACCAACTCTGACTAGCATGAGTAATACTTAATAGTTGCTTTCTTCTAGTAACTGAGAGTGGTATCAGAGAAGGCAGTGTTCCCCTAATGTCTAACCTGGACTGAGGTTAGGTGCATTTTGCCTCAGAAGAATAAAGCTGATAGATTCCCAAACTGTAATAACTCTATTCTGAAGACTCTAAACAAATATATTTATAACAAGCTAGCCCATGAGCACAACAATTTTTGTCACATACAGTGAATATATAGGAATTTTGGAATGCATTAATATTCTTATTTTGCTCTTCAACTGTTTGAATAGAGAAAAAGTTAAATGAAGTAAAGTGAAGGGACCTGTTTCAGATCATACCACAGGGACTGTGATATCTATGGGACTGATGACATGGATAAAATATTCCCATGTGCTTAAATGACTCCAGAATCAGGTGTAAATCCTTAGGTGAGGCTGAAATGAATTTAATTTATTTGGGAGTCTTCATCTAAGAGACATCTGGTTCATATACAATTATAATTTCTGAATTTCCCATATAAGTCTGCATATATTTCAATGCAGTTCCTGTATTTTACACCTAACATGCCCCATCTATTGCCCTTCTTTCACATATTACAGACGTTTGCAGGAGGTTCATATATATTATCTTAAGCTGATCTAAACATTGAAAAGAAACATTTGAAAACTATGGTTGAATTCCAGTTGGCTGTTCAGTACTGACTTTCAGACCCTGGTTCTTTTAAGTCCCTGCCTTCCCCTGGGATCCAAAGAACCTCTGCTTCTGGGAGCTCCTTTTTGGCCAACTTCTGAGAAGCAGGGAGTGTTATCTTCTTTTAAAAAGCAGGGGTCAGAGTGCTGAAATCCCAAACAACACAACAGATTCTGCTTCAAAACAACCAGCCTTCGTTGTGCCTGTCACGGCCCTAATGCCAGTGCACCCTTGACCTGCGAGCCTGGGTTGGCACGACCGGCTTGGTGCGAGGAGGGATTTATGACCAGGCAGGTGGGTGATAATGGTGAGCAGGAGTCAGATGATTTAAACACAGCGTATTGGTTACACAGAAAGTTTATTTTACTTACGCTACTGATGTGATGCAGCGTAGGTAGAGGAGTTGATTTATTCAGTTACAGCATGCAGATATCATGTTACCCAGCATTTACAGGGTGGGTAAGAGAGTTGCTTGTTACAGATTTCGAGCGATTCACATAAGCCATTGCAGTCTGCAGATTACCGAGAGCTCTTGATAAGAAAGATAATGACAAAGATAGACGGGCCGGCAAGACGGGGGTACGCCAGAAAGATACGTAGGCGGAGAGATAATATTTGTGCACAATCTGTTCTTCTTGAGTGTATACGCAGTTCTCTGCTTTGGGCGGAAGTTCTTTCAAAGTTATACTTAGCAAAGGTGACCAATTACTATACGCCAGGCATGAATAATTAACGAGCTGGCGCTTGTGCTTTCTTTGTTTGCTCAAGTTTCAGAAAAAGGGGGGTTATTTTTACTTGGGTGGTACTGGTACTGTTTAGTCACAGGATGGCGCGCATAGTATATTACTTTAATTTTACAATTTCTTCAAAGACAGCCAATTTGGTATCTCACTACCAGGTTACGGTATCTTTCTTGATGTCATAGCTCTTGAGTTATGTACAATTTAAGGTTAGCTTCTCTTTCTCATATGGGAGACTCAGGTGATTAGAAATGAGGCACAGACAAGGGTGTGAATATGCAGCACTGTTAATACAGAGGGATAAATTACAATTACAGAGTTTCTTGTGTTAGATTCTGACCTTTTGCCATCTGACCTTTTGCCATCGGCATCTGAAATCAAAGACTTTGATCTTTGACAGTGCCATTCCAATTCCCTCTGTCCTCACACAAATTTTATTCTGCCCTTCCTGGGAACTTTTCCCTCCAGCTCTCTCAGGCCCTCACTCTTTCTCTGCTTAATCAAGTCTGCAGGGGTGTGGCAATTTCCATGCTCCAGAAGTCTCCTGCATCTTGTGTATCAGTATCCCCATGCTTTAAAATGGCAGCAGGGGCATTTACACTAAAGCTCATCAAAGGAGCTTTAGGTCAAGAGTCCCCACCACCATTTTTAAGTGTGGGGACACTGATAATTTTCCCACAACCTGGATATTCCACATGGTATCTGTGGCACAGGAAAGTAGTCTTGCCTTAGTGTAGCATTGGAGGTGGGCTAATTTGCTCTATTGAGATGTGGAAAAAATTACCCTAGATACAATACCATATCTTTCTACTTCCATTTCAGAGCTGCCACTTACTGAACAACAAATAGCTTGGGTGCCTGCAGAAACTGGCCCAAAAGGGACATAGGTTGTGAAGTTGAGTGGGGCTGGAGGGATGTTAGGCTACGGGAAGGCAAATAGAGGCAGTATTCATGAAGCTGTGCAGTAGATGAAGACGGTCTACATGAACAAAAAGGATGGGAACTATCTGTATACCATCTTCTTAGACACAGTGGAGTGTGTTTAAGAACATCCAAGTGGAATATCCATGTTCTGGGAAAATTAAGATGGTCAGGAAATCCTCCCTATGCATTCCCTACTTGTCTGTCAGTTTTCCAGCCCACCCATTGAGAACCTTGGTAAAACAGTATATCATTTCTTATTAGCTACCTATAAGCATCTCCAAGCTTTCTAATTTCCCTTTGGAAGTGCTTACTTATTCCCATTCTCTGTACAGAGCCTGAGTCAATCAACTGAATCCTACATCTAACCTGGTCAGATTGAATCACTGTCCTGAGCAAGAAGCCTAATACTAAGAAACTGCAATGGCTAAGCATAAGCACCCAAGGAACCAATTTTAATCATGCCCTAGATGAGTCCATTGAAGCAGACAGTTGCTATAAATGCTCAACACCTTTGAAAGTCAGGTCACTTTAGCAAGCATCTACACCAGGGAAGTTGGAAGTGGCAAAGGGAACACATCGTAGAAGCTGAATTATTCACTTCCTGTCCCAAAGGACACTGTGCAGTTTCTTCACCAGTATTCTGAAACGCAAGAATGGAAGATTCAGGCAGGAGCTTGTACAGGAAACCCTTGCTATTTCCGGGTCTGGCATTTGCAGTTTCAAATATTCATGAATGCCAAACTTGCATTTTAAATACACTTTATACACTTACAGAGCTCCTTGGGAGCTCCACACTTGCTGCTGCTGGGCTCTCACCACCGTGTTCCTGCCAGAGTGCCGGAGCCATGCCCACCCCCCAGCCACCAGGGGCACTGCATTCATGAACATAGACAGTGTTTATGAACACAGTGATTCATGGATTTCACCATTTGTGGGGGAAACAAGTTCATATTCCCTGCAAATGGCAAGGATACAAACAATGCTCCCATATGTCCCATCTGTCAGTCCACTCAGCATCACCAAAATGTGTTATTATTTCAACACTGAGGAAGCATGGAATGAATAAGATTTTTTAGGTCTGGATTTAATTAGACTATAGATTGTTAATGTGCAAGGACCATGACTGAATATGTTAATAGGTTTAGGGAAAGAGAGAGAGAGAGAGAGATCACAGGCAGCATAGCCATAATTTAGGCCCCTCTACCCGTTACAGGTATCATGCAATTAAATGTTTAATTGTGCAATTACCTTGAGGCTGCTGCTTATACAAAGTACTTACCATACGATAAAAAGTTCCAACCAGCTATAAAGTTAGACCTCGAAAATGTGTACTAACTTTATAGCTGGTTGCTATCAAGTTTTAATTTGCACATGTAGCAGGGTTTCCCTGGGGTTAGGAGCCCTGTCAGCTAACAGTTCTACCAGCTGTGCAGGGATTTCATGAACCCCCCAAGTCTGGGAGCCTGTGAAAGCCATGATCCCCCAGCCTCAGAGGTTTCACATACCACCAAGGCTGAGAGATCATGGCAGCAGTGATCTCTTAGCCTTGAGGGTGTGTGGGGCTCACCTGCAGGTGGGAACCCCTCAGCTGAGGGTTTTCCTAGCTGCAGAAGCTTGTGTCTTGCTGGTATAGGAGGCAAGGTTCATTCATTCTGGAATCTAATGAGTGATCCCACAATCATTTCTCCTGACATGCATGTGCATCATGGAAGGAGGCACAATTGTGTGAGTTGTGCATTAGATCCCATTGTGCATTAGATCCCATTGAACCTTAACCTGCCCTTGTTGAGGGGGCCTTAGGAACACATCCCTATTCAGCAAAGCACTAAAGAATGTGACCAAACCCAGTTTACTTTCAAGTTAAGTACATGCTTAAACACTTTCCTAAACTGTGGCTCATATTCTTATGAGCCACAGTTCCTAGGAAAAAGGAAAAAGATTTCCTATTAATTTTTCTATATGTACATTCCATATGCTTTTAATACTATTTTAAAAATAAATAAAATAAAGTTAGTGAGTTTATACCCCAAAATGTTATACTTGATTATTTGAGGGTTTACATATTTTATAGAGTTGTAATATGCATTAAACCAATGTACATTTTACATTATAAATACCGCTGTGATTCACTTTATTGTATTTTAATAGTATCCATTATATAGACCCTGATACAAGTTGATATAAATAATGTTTATGGCAAACTGTAATGAATGTTCGCAGCAACTGATTGTAATTTAAAGAGAATCACTTCTGATAATGATTTTCACAATCAAATTATTGTTTTAGGATTATTTTAAATGATGGAGTAAAAGTATTATTAGTATTCTTTATTTATATATTCTGACTTAAACAGGCAAAATAGAATATTCTGCATAATTTGGAACATTTTGGTACATTTTTTTCTATAGGTTTTCACTGGCTGTACTGTTAATATGTTTTTTCCTGCACAGCACTTTTTTACAGAATTTATTAGGCTTTCTAAGCTTAAGTCCAACATATAAATGCTATAGAGTTTGATGTTGTAAGTGGCTTCTTTGTCGATCAAAGTAGTCTGAAATGTATATTCATTTATATATTGTGTGCATTGAAAAAATAGTAATAAATGCTATAAGATTTGTCCTGTGAATTTTATGAATGGATTTTTCTTTAATTAAAGATCAATCAATTTAAAATGGGAATGAAGTTCCAATCCTGAAAGTTTTTCTGCATCAGGAATGCTTTCAGAATCTTTTCTTGTGCCTAGAGCCAGATTAGGGACAAGCAGATGTGACTATATTCATTATTTATTGCATACAGTCCAGAGCTGCACTGTAATATCTTGAAGCTTGTAATATAGAACAACTCTTCATTAAATACAGAAATGTATATACACTATTTACAGTAAGGTAACAATGGCTTTCATGCTCCTGTTATCCTACCCAAAAGTGCCTGCTGGCCTCACCAGACTATCTTGGGAAGTCACACTTTCTGGAAACAGCAGGGGTAGGGACAGACATTCAGAAAGCCTGAGCCTGAATTGATTCAATCTGAGCAGGTTAGTCTAACCCTGCAAAGCCTGAACTGCAGAAATGCAGGTACATGCCTGCAGTAGCTCAGACTAGAAGTTGGGGAGGAGGGAGGATGGCACTAAAGCAGACTTCTCTTTCCTTCTACAGAACTGATATGGGGGGAGGAGGGCAAGGGCCATGGCCAGGCCCCAGCAGGATGCTCTGATTAGCCCAGGAGGGAATTGATAACAGTTTATTACCTCATTAAGAAAACAACACAGAGACATTACCAGCTACCTGTGGATTCTGCCTTTGTCTTGGCTGCCACAACATGGACTGTAGTCAGCCTGCATGTGGTCTGCTAGCTAGTACACAGATACCTCTTACCAGGGCAGAGGGGAGGGGGGAGTTCCTGCTTAGCAGGGAGTTGTAAGAGGGAGGAGATGTGATTTTGGAATCAAGGTTCCAAGGTGGATAGAAAACTGGCTGGGGAATTGGACTTAAAAGGTATCAATCAGTCAATGTACAGTTGGGAGCCGGTATCAAGTGGAGTGCCACAGGGGTCTTTCCCAGGAATAGTTTTGTTCTGTGTATTACTCAATGACAGGGAAGATGGCATAGAATGCACCTTCAGCAAGTTTACAGATGACACCAACCTGGGGGAGTAGTAGATATGCTGGAGGGAAGAGCTAGGATTCAAAGTGACCTTGACAATGTGGAAGATTGGGCCAAAAGGTTTAACAAGGACAAGTGTGAAGTCCGACACTTAGGACAGAACAATCCCATGCACCAGTACTGGCTGGAGCTGACTAGCTGGGCAGCAACTCTGCAGAAAAGGACCTGGGGGTTTCAGTGAACAATAAGCTGGGTATGAGCCAACAGTGTGCTCTTGTTGCAAAGAAGGCTAATGGCATACTGGGCTGCATTGGGAGGTGTGTTGCCAGCAGGACAAGGGAGGTGCTTATTCCCTTCTATTCAGCACTTTATGCTAACAAGCAAGAAACCAGATATTATGAAACAAGTAATGACTTCTATAAAAGGATGTAGAAAACAACCGGAAGAAACCAAGTGAATGATTCAATGAAAAACACATATACCAGGCTGTGAAATTTGATGTATGCAGAACATCTGTAAACCAGGCAAGGAAATGCACAATTAAGATAACAAAGCAACTCTAACTCTACAGTCTATTGATACAAGGAGAAAAGAAAGAAAAAACACTGAATGTGTACTTTAAAATCTGTTTAAACTATTCAAAGTCCACAAACTATGGGCTCTGTTACATCGTAATTTGGACAACTCCTGAAGCTCTTAGCACATAGATTGTTCGCATGTTAACACTTGAAATTAGCTTTAAGCACTCCTTAGACAGCTCAAAGGTACATCACTCAAGGGCAGGATTATCTCTGATCTGTGTTACCCAGCTCCTGTTACGCTAAACTGTAGCCACTCTATGCCCACTCCACCTGGATCCCTCCCTCACTAGCCCAGATTGGGCCCACTACCTCCCCACCCCCACCCCCACCTTTCCCTCCCCAGTACCCCAGATACCTGATCAGTACCACCCTGCCCCACCCCTGCCCCCACTTACTTGTGGGGCTCTTAATGCTGTCTGTCTCAGGGGAGCAGGCAGGGAAGAGTAGACCAGGCTGCCCAGCCATCACTGGTTTTGCCTGGATGGGCTCATCTCAGAGAAGAGCAGCAGCCGGGCAGGGGTAGCAGCAGGGGCCAGGTACAGAATTCAACTCTTTCCTGCCTACTCCCTTGGGACAGACAGTGAGGGTAGCCACAAGTCAGCAGGGAAGGGCACAGGGAGGGGAACCCTGAGGGTAAAGCCGAGCAGGTGGGAGCCCTGGGGCCAAGAGGGGGCAGGGGCGAAGCCTGGAATGGGAACAGAGGAATTCATACCTTTAAGTCCTCCAAGCCCTTTCCGGCCTAAAGTGTGATTGTTCTAAACATGAGCTAGTGCTAAGACTAATCAACATTTGTGTGGCTCATGGTATAATATATTACAAGGCCTTATGATGCACAAGTCATAAATATATTGTTTAAAGTCATTCCAGAGCACAGTTGTTTGAATATCCTAATTGTACCTTTGCACAATTTACCATGTTGGCTTTCTTTTAAGTTTACCCTTAATTCTGAATTCCTGGGATAAAAATGGATTTTTCTTTTTAGGATAAACATATTGTTCTTGTAATTTTTCAAATATTTGGTAGAATATATGTTGTCCATTTGATCTCCTTTTAATGTTTTGGGTTGGGTTTTTTTTAACCTGGTATGATAGAGGCAACACATCCATACATGAGGAGCCAGTAGCCAGTGAACCAGCTGACTGTGACCCATGCAGATATTCATATAATAGCATTAGTGGGATGTGAGGAATTTTATGCCCTATTCCAAAAATCAAGTAACTAGCCATGGCAAACATGAGACCGCAGATCCCAATTACATCAGTGCTGGGACCAAAGCTGTCTCCAGCACAATTCTGTTTCCTGGATCAGGCTGAGGGCTGTTCCTGGCTGATAACAACAATCATCTCATTATCAGCATCTGCTAGAACAGCCCCAGACCTGGAAATACATGCTGTACTTTCATTTTAGGGCACCATACAAAACCAGCCACAAAAATAACAACAACAAAAGGATACATTTTTCTTATTTTCTGTTATATTATGTAGATTTTCTAGTAAACATTATAACACTGTTCAAGCTGCTCTAGGTATAATGTTTATGGGCCCTCATGTCACACAATAAATGTATTATGTAAACTCAGTTTGAAAGGCATGAGGCACCTTCACCATAGATTTCAATGTGAATTAGAATAATGAATACAGTTTAGACTTAACTCTTCCTTGTAGAATACTATGGCAGATATGTAAGCAGTTTTCTGTGGTGGGAGTCTTCAGGAGTTAAAATTTCAGGTTGTAAGAGGATATACAATATTTAAAGGTGATCTAAATAGGGGAAATGTCCTTTCCTCCTGCTTTATGGCTCATAAAGAAGAGTTCAGTAAATGTTTTATGTTATTATTTATATTTTATAAACATTAGCATGAAATCATTATCCTATTCACAGCATTGTGATTGACTTCAATAGGGCCAAAATTTCACCATAAACATTTTCAGTCATGATTCTCTTTTCATTTGGGTCCCCTATCAATGTTTGGAGGACAAACATGATGACGGCATAGGAGGCTATCATTTGACCTTTTTATTTTTGCCCTCTCATTTAATGAAAGACAATACATTACAAAACAATAATGTATAAAATACATAAAGAATACCACAGAAGATGTCCTTATTGTATTTTAAATCTAATGCAAGGTAGAGCATTAAGTTTCCATTTAAACAAAAAGTGACTTTTTTCTTTGTATTTGTCATAACCTAATAATTAAGTTTGGATTTCTACAATAGGAATCTGACATTTTCTGCTTTCTGTGTTACTGTAACATAAAATATTGCCCAGCTTTGAATTAAACTTGTTTATATTCTACTGGAAAAAAATTTCCCCCTTTTTAGTATTAAGAAATATTCTAAACATAATATAAAACTGTCATACATGTGAAGTATTTTAAATTTATTTCTTTTTTTCAATGAATAGTTCTTGGCCTACAAACAAATTACAAGGAGAACAGTAGAAATATGTCCAATTCCTTTCAGTTGCTTAAATTACCAAGCTGGTATTGTTTCTATTCTTAATTTATACAGATTAAATCGGCTTTAGGACAGAAGGATTTTATCGCATCCAGGCAGACCTGCATATTTTGGAGAAGTGGGTGGATCTGAACAGGATGTGGTTCAACAAGGACAAGTGCAGAGTGCTGCACCTGGGGAGAGGGATCCAGCATTATGGTCATAGGTTAGGGGCTGACTCTCTCAGCAGCACAGAGGCAGAGAGAGATCTTGGAGTCAGGATTGACTCCAGGATGAATACGAGTCACCAATGCGACGAAGCAATAGGCAGAGCCAACCGCACCCTGTCATGCATCAACAGGGGCATCACTAACAGGTCCAGAGCCGTCTTGCTCCCCCTCTGTGCGGCGCTGGTCAGGCCGCAGCTGGATTACTGAGTCCAGTTCTGGGCGCCGCACTTCAAAAGGGACATGGAGAACCTGGAGAGGGTCCAGAGGAGGCCACTCATATGGTTGGGGGCCTCCGTGGCCAGCCCTATGAGGAGAGGCTGAGGGACCTGAATCTCTTCGGTCTCCACAAGAGGAGACTGAGGGGGGATCTTGTGGCTGCCTACAACCTTATTGGGGCTAGCAGCAGGGACTCAGGGAAAGTCTGTTCACCAGGGCCCTCCTTGGAGTCACGAGGAACAATGGCCACAAGCTGAGGGAGGATAGGTTTGGGTTAGATCTTAGGAAGAACTACTTCACTGTAAGGGTGGCCACAGCCTGGAATAGGCTTCCCAGAGAAGTGGTGCTCTCACTTTCCCTGGAAATCTTCAAGAGGGGACTGGATAGGCACCTGGCTGGGGTCTTATGACCCCTCCCACCCCCAGTGCTCCTTCCTGCCCATGGCAGGGGGTCGGACTAGATGATCTGTTTAGGTCTCTTCCGACTCATTGATTCTATGATTCTACGATTCTATGAAGGACAGCCAAAGAGTCAGATTTTTAAAGGTATCTAGGTCCCCTAAATTATTTTGGAACTGAACTCATATTTAGGTGCCTATGTTCCGTTGATTTCAAAGGCACTGATTTAGACACCCCAGTACCTTTCTGGATCTAGAACTAGTTGCTTAAAGATGCAATTTGATGATTTAGATCTGCTCAGGTCCCTTCTGACCCTACCAACTATGAAACTATATTCCTGCTAGCCCTCTAGTGGCAAATCAAAGCTTCATGCCTTAGAGAGGGTATTAACCCTTAATGTGTGATGCTCACAGCAAATGCTAACTTCAATACCTCCTAACATTCCTTGAAGTTAGCACATGCCAATTGTAATGTGTGACAACACCTAAAACTTCAATCTACAAATATTTTCATGAATTTGCTCCCTAATACATACTGACCCCAATATTTTCACGAAGCAAAAACAAAGGTGTGGCCAAAGTTCAAGTACATTTTCTTAAGAATTTAAATGAATATTTTGGAATTTTTTTTCAGTATTTCCCTGCATCCACTTTGGTAGAAGCAGAGTATCAGAAGATAACAATTATATATATATATATATTTAATTAGGAATTAAGCATAAAGGGAAGCACAACCTGGTTGAGATTTTCATTGTCCAACCCGAAAACACTTTTTTTATTGGTAGTCAGAAGCCAAAATCCAGCCTTTATATTTCCCTACGTGTTTGCAAAGCAGATGGTAACCAAACACATTAATCTCGTATTCCAAAGAAAAGAAAATGCAATGTTTTCATAATTCTGAACAGCTTCATTTTGTTCTATTCCAGCACTACTTATGTTACATTCCTGGTATTATACCTTCCTAGGTATACAACAAAATATCAATTTCTCACAGCACACAACATCTTAGAAGCCAGATAAAATTGACATTTGAACAGCTTGAATTCAGGTTGCAGATGAAGATGACAGAATGGATTTTTGGTCCAATATAGAATTAATTTAGGACCTCAGCAGAGGAAATCCAGGGTCTTTTTTTACTAGCCACAGGATCCAGACTACTAGGGGAAAAACAATCTATTACCTGTCCTAACACAATAGGTTTCAATGGAGCAACTTTCTTTTTTCATCTTGGGAGGAATAACTACTCTGGTTTTTCTCTTTTTTTTTTTCCAGATTCCAAAATGAAAAAAAGTTTTAAAAATCCTTTTTCAGTCTTTCTCAATCAGACCTCAGTGCTGTCATCATTCAGCTGCTGCTTCGGTGTGTCTTTCTGAAATGCTCATACATTAATCCCTAGAAATAAGTCAGTGTAAGAGGTATTATCAGTGGGTTGACAAGTCCTCCTTGAATGTGGACACTGATGAGCTACAATACAAGAAAAGCCTGTTTTGATTTCCTTTCTTATTTTAGAGCTAAATACAAATCTTTCTGTTGGGAATTTATGTCTGGGGTTTCAAGACATGGCACCAAAAATATCTTTTCTACAGCTCTTGTTGGCTAGTTAAGTGTCTATTTTGGCTACCATAAGGAGTTGCTATAATGTTTCAGGAAAAGATAACTGTGGCACATCTTGGCAAAAAAAGAAAACAGTCAAAAGTGCAAAACTGATAGAGCCAGGACAGCATGAAAAAGGGAGCTTGACTCTGTATCCCAGTGAAGAGAGCACTTTCCTGAGAGGGGGTGGTCTCAATACTATTTATGCATTTTATCTAATAGTTATTTAATAACAAATTTATAGTAGCCTCAAGGGCTAGACTGCGATACATAAAGCTTTTCACTTGTTTGCTTTTCTTTTCATGCCATGACACTTACACTCTTAGCTGCCCAAAAGGCCAGCTTTAATGGCAGGGCTGGGCGGTGCCCCACATCTGGCCTCCCACCTGGCCTAGCCCATAGCCAGGTGGTCAGAACATTTCCCTGGGAAGTGGATGATGTGATTCCTGAACTAGAACCCAGGTCCCCTGCTTCCATAACAAGTTCCCTAACCACTAGAGTACTGATTTTCAATCAAGCTGCTGTGGCACCCTGGGATGCCATGAGATCCTTTTAAGGGTCTTGACAAGTGTCATACAAAATTAGGTGCAAGAGCACCCACACATAATTCACAAGATAAACCCAGAGATTTCAGATAAAAATCAACAGTGTCAAAAATACATTCTCCTGTTGCAGTCTTTCTGAGTTCTTTGCAACCAAAGAATTGCCCTATTATATTTCCATAGCCAAGAAATAAGTGAGAAAGACAAGAGCTGGTATTTTCTATGGGGTCTAATAAGGGGTGCCCTGAATTTAAAAAAATAATGATTGAGAACCATTTCACTAGGCTATTTCTTAAATAAAGTGTTTGACTCTCTCCTTCTTTAAGAGTATTCTGTATGCACATAACTGGAATATTCTATGTACACTTAGCTTTAGTGCAGGGGTGACTAATTAGTAAATCCCAGATAGACTTAGGGTTCAGAGATTACATGTATGTCTCATTCAAAATGGCATTTGTACTAAGCATAGCTGTATTCCTCAATGCCATTCTCACCATAGATTGTACTCAAATGCTTAGGGCTCCACATGCACATAAACATTTAGGCGAGACTGCTGAATCAGGCATTATAAGAAAGGCACATAAATTCTGATTAAAAAGCAACTATTGTGCATAAATCCCTTCTTGAATTGAGGCCCAGGTGTGGCGGATAAGCAGATTACCAAAGTGGGTGGCAAGGATAGATGGAAGTAGGAGGAAGGAAAAACATGTGTTCTGTGTTAAATAGCAGCAGAAATCTACCAGGAATGGTAGGGGAGACAAGAAAAAGGAAGCAGCATGATAAGTTTCCACTAAGGACTGAATTCTTCTACCAAGCAAAGATCCTGTTTTCATGCTAGTTTTCTCAGAAATAAACACTGAATATGAAAGAGAAAGAGATTTTCTAGAGAGAATATTTGCCATTAGGCTGTATTAGTTCTATAAGTAGAGCTCTTTCTAGGGAAAGAAATAATAGGGCAGTTTACTAAATAAATTTAAAATCAGTGACTCAGTAGGCAAGGAAAAAAGTTGGTGGGAGGAGGAGGCTGAAAAAATAGAATAAAAGAGATTATGAAAAGGAGGTGAGTGTTCATTCAGTTTTATTAACCTTTTGGTTTCTGTTGAAGTTTCTGAATCTATTAGTGATAATTCAAATCATTTGTGCCTGAAAGCTAGTCTAATTTGTCTCTCGACTATGTAGCTGATCCAAAAAAAAGATATCAACAAAAACTTCTTGTCTCTTTTATATTTCCTGGACTGTCATGGCTACAACAAAAGTCCAACCCCTTTAAGGGAGTATCTACATGAGACACTAAATGTGCTAGTACCTGTACTACTTAGGTTAAGTCTAAATAGATTTAATCTAAATCTAGACTAGACTAGATCTAGATCTTTTAGATTAGATCTAAATCTATTGGCATCAGTGAGATGGCTTTGGCTGCACTGGAGCAAAAGCCAAAAGCCAAACCCCAAAACTTTCTTTTCCACAGCAGGAGCATCTCACTGAGTCACATTCCCTCTGGCTTGCTGTTCTCCCAGCCCTATGCATCATTCTGTCCTGATTGCCCAACAGGCCACTTCAACAGGACTGATGGAGAATGTGTTCGGCCAGGCCTAGCTCAGAGCTGTGTCATTGGGGTATTTGTTGGAACATGTGAGATGCAAGTTTAAACCCGCTATGAGTGTCCATGTTGGGTTAGGGGGAGGTGGGGAGAGGGGGAAGGTAGAGCATAGAACCTGGGTCTTCTACTCCCAAAGTAAATTCCCTAATCATTAGAGTATTAGGCTGAAAGGTAGGCTGGCCCTCCTTCAGTGTCAAATGGGCACTACTAGTAAGTTTTTTTCCAAATAACATTCTGGGGACTTACAAGGAGTTATGTGTCTACTCACGTAGAATAATATCACAGCTAAAGTTTGCCATATAAGTGTCACTTCACTGCCAAAAAAGGGGAGCTAGGGAATACTTCTGGCTCAAGTGTTTACTTCAGATATTTTTTCTCTGTTCTCCAGGACAAAGCTTTGTTAAAACTTTCACTTGAGATCCATTGACTGGACAAAAAATTATGAAAGGAGAGTGGCAGAGAGTGAATAGAATGAAGGATTCTGGAATTGAAGGCACTTAAGGCAGAGGCTCATTTTTGATGCCAGACTGTCACAGGAGATAAACAAGGCAATGAGGTCATATAGGGCCAGTGGTTGCGTTTCCATGGTCAAATCCACAGAGAGATGTTGATGAAGTTGCTTGAATTGCTTCATCAGCTGTTTGCTCTTGGTTTGGAGGCATCCAAGTGTTATTTTCCTTCAGTTGTTCTCCACTAATGTAACATTTGTCAGACCTGACCTACTTTTCAGGTCACTACTTGTGTTATACAAAAGCAATGTATTATCCATATTTCTGCCCACAAAGCCCTGCTAAACCTTTTTTATTATATTTTCTCTTTACTTCTCTTTTTCTTGGGATTCTATTACAAATACCTCAGGGCCCAGAGCATCAAATTGCTCTCTTTTGTCTCCATTAATTTCTTACTGTTTGTTGCTTCTATTGAAGCTAGGACAATATGGAATCTGCCTATTAACATTATTTGTACTACAATCACTGTTAAATTGACCTGTACCATTATTTACCATATTATATTGTGGAGAATACAATACATCATTTTGCCCTGTTTCTGTAAGAGGAAACAACTTTAATATAGATCAGTGATGCTCAGCCTGGAAACACAGGCCCAATGAGGGGTGTAAGGCTCTTGGGCCTAATGGGACCCTGCATGACAGGATAGGGTTCTGGGGCCCCAAACAGGTGTTGCCTACTGGGATTGAGCCCCAAGGCCATGTTCTACCCCGTCCCAGTCCCATGAACAGGTATCAGGCTCTGGGGGTCCCATGCCACCCCTGCCCAGTCCTGCATTCAAGAATCAGGGTCTGGAGGCACTATGCCACCACTGCATGCCTGACCTAGCAGGCAGAGCCATGGTCCACAGGGCTGCCCACAGACTCAAAGGGAGCCTCACAGGCTGGGTGACATAGTGGTGGATGGACCTGGATGACAGAGCAGTGCTGGGGGCCAGAACTGCTCCATGGGCTGGAGGTTCAGCACTCCTCCTATAGCAGACACTGTGATGTGAAAGCAGTTGTCAATTCTGACTTTTTCATGAATGGCACTGTATACCTATGATGGGATCCCCTCTTTGCCCAGCATGGTGCACTCGAAGAAGAGCACTTCTGCCTCTTTTGAAAGTTTTGGCCTCGTCATATATGATCTGTATGCAGAGATGACTTTTAGTTGTGTTGTCAGCTGAATTAATTTCTTCCTTCACCCTGCATCCTAGTGAGCAAAGAAGGGCAGAAGCAGCTCTGATTTTTCTATGATAAGAAACCAAAAGCAAATGCCAAAGTGTATAGATATTTAAATTCATTTATTATGATGACAGAGGCACTGGCAGACTTCCAGTTTGCTTTAGAATTGTAAATATATCAATAAAACATTGCCCAAATGATCTTTCTCTATACAGTAGTATTTCATTTTAATCACAGAAGAACATGGATTTGGAGTATTTTAATGAGACAATTTAAGTATGTCCTTTAAGTCCTTATTATTTCCTCATAGCCATTTCACAATGGTATAACTCCACTGAATTAAATGAACTTACTTCTGATATAGACCTCTATGCCTGGAATAACTGGAAAGGTGGGTAGAGTGGCACAGTGGAGGGGCATGGTAGTACAACATAGGGTTGTCTTCTAGGTGTTGGAGAATTGAGATACAGATTGCTAGAAAAAGTGGTACTTATAACACTGTCAGATATCTGGGTAGAAGATCTCTCTGTCTGGTAAATCTTCTGGCTTTAAGGTACATAATTCTTAATTACAAAAAAACTCCAAAAACCATCAGGGATTTAAAAACCTGACAGGGAAATTAAGACCGAACAGGAAAATCCCAACAGTAAAGAACTGCTTAATACAAATTCAATTGACTCCTGTTGCTGAAACCAACCAAATGATTGGGAAAAGGTTTTTATTTAAAAAAAACTGCAGAGTAGTTTGGCTCTATAGCTCATCATCCCCTCCCCTGAATGTATAGGGATGTTCAAATTGAAATCATGCAAAAAGAGCTTGATTACAAGATAAAAATAACAGCTGATCAACCCTTGTAAGCTAGTGCTTCTCATAAAAAGAGAATATTTTACTCCAATTTCTCTCCCGCTTTAATTTGAGCATTGTTTAGTGAATGTTCATGAATCTAGAAATGCAGGCCTGAAAGCTGGTCTCCCTTAAATTGACTTTTATAAAATGCTGTGACAGAAAAGGGAAAAAGACATTAATTAATAACAAAGTTTTTGAACAATAATAAAGAAGTGATAGCATCAGCAATTATATGGTGCTTTTCATCTGTGGAACTCAAATTATTTACAAAAAAAGGATGGCATAATTGTTCTTATTTTCCTGGTGGGCAAACAGAGTAACAGAACAATAAAGTGACCCTCCTTCAAGGTAACAGAAGAGCCAGAAATAAAATCCACATTTTCTGAGTTCTGGCTCAGTATTTAGTCCATTAGCCAATACCCTCTCCCCGCAGCAATATGGAAAGAAGAATAGCATTCCATTCCAGTTGGGACTTAAGATGAATATATTTTACTATCAGAACTATTTAACTGAGGAAAAATTAGATTTTGGTTTATCAGCAGCAACAGTTGTTTGATTCTTTAAAATTAAGACATAAAAAGAAAGATGCCATAGAAAGCTTATGGGTTTGTCCTGAACAATGGACGGTATTGTCCAGTACTATAGAAATTCTTCCCCTTGGGAAGCCTTTGTAATGACCTGGTACAGCAAACACTCCAGAACAAAGAGAACTTTACACAAAGCATCTCAAAATCAACCCAGCTACTTTTAGGAGAAAATTTCGCTACTTGCATGTGGGTTTGCAAGGTCAGGCTCTATACCAGAAATTTGGGCAGGTACAATCATACAATATAGTCGCCCCTGCTCTTTGGGAGTTTCAGCCCAGGCTGAGAGTCCAGATTAGATGATTCCAAAAACAAATACCTTGAATCTTCTACCCTCACTCCTTTGATTGTATCTCACTGTGCAAGCTATCCTACTAAAATCAAGAGGACTACCTGCAAAGTAAAAGACTTGTGTATTGTATAGAATTTTTCCTGCATCTGTTACTAGTTACTGTTCCAATGGGTAGCTGACCTGCTACAAAGCCCTTGGATTTGATACTATTCAGCAGAAGAGCTGCAGCAAAATTGTTTGCCAACACTGCCAGCTCAGACAAGTAAAACAAAAGAGACTAGTTTTTGTCTGTGTAAAAGCACCTGAAATGATAGCTCTTGGAAGAAACAGGAATATAAAGGTATGGAAATGATTCAGCATGAGGAAGCTTACATTTGCATATCAAAAGACAAAGAGTAGGACATGATTCTTGGTGACTTCAGCACTGGAAAATGTGTGTGTTTCTCAGTAAAAAAAACTGAGGACAAAGATGGTTAGCAATCATACACATGTTTCTATGATTGCTTAACAAATATTTTCTGATATGGCAGTATTAGGCATGGTACCTGTGTGATCACTGCCAGCAATATATGCATATGAGAGCTTTAAAAATGATAGTTTATATAGAAGAAAAAAGCATGTATTTCCCTGTCTTGTAAAGTGATTAAATACTTTAAAGTGTGGAGAATGTGGAGAATTTTTGTATTTTTATTAAGCGTATACATGATTCAGTTTACTCAATCACAGTTGTATAAAAGACTTTCTAAGAGTTAAACAGTTATTCTCTGAGACAAGGGAATAAGACGCGTGTGTTGATTATAAGTGTGTTTCTGCTGGGACGAATATAGTTTCCAAGAACTGTCAACATATCATAGTTTCATAGTTTCTAGGGTCGGAAGGGACCTGAGCAGATCATCTACTCCGACCCCCTGCCATGGCAGGAAAGAGTACTGGGGTCAAACAACCCTCAGCAAGGTGTTCATCTAACCTCCTCTTAAAGACCTCCAGGGTAGGAGCCTGCACCACTTCTCTTGGAAACTGGTTCCAGATCCTAGTCGCCCTGAACCGTGAAGTAGCGCCTCCTGATATCTAGCCTAAATCTATCCTTCGCCAGCTTGTGACCGTTATTTCTGGTCACTCCTGGCAGTGCTCAGGGGAACAGTGACTCCCCCAATGCCTGCTGATCCCCCCTGACTAGTTTATAACAGGCCACTAGATCCCCCCTCAGCCTTCTCATTTGGAGGCTGAACAGGTTCAGGTCCCGCAGCCTCTCCTCATAGGGCCTGCCCTGTTGTCCCCTGATCATACAAGTGGCCCTCCTCTGGACCCTCTCCATGTTGTCCACATGCCTCTTGAAGTGTGGCGCCCAGAACTGGATGCAATACTCCAGCTGCGGCCTGACCAGTGTCTCATAGAACGGGAGAATCACCTCTTTGGACCTGCTCAAGATGCATCTGTGGATTCATGACAAGGTGCGGTTGGCCTTCCTGATTGCATCCCCACACTGCCGGCCCATGTTAATCTTAGAGTCCATGATGACTCCAAGATCCTTTTCCACCTCTGTGCTGACAAGAGGGGAGTTCCCTAACCTGTAGGTATGGTGCCGGTTGCTCCTCCCCAGGTGCATCACTTTGCACTTGTCTGTGTTGAATGCCATCCTATTCTCATCCGCCCACCCTTGTAACCTGTCTAGGTCCGATTGTAGTCTGTTGCTTCCTTCTACTGTGCCCACATCCCCACACATCTTAGCGTCATCTGCAAATTTGAACAGGGTGCTTTTCACCCCCTCGTCCAAGTCACTGATGAAGATGTTGGACAGTGCGGGCCTGAGGATTGAGCCCTGCGGAACCCCACTGCCCACGTCCTTCCAGGTTGAGAAGGACCCATCCACTACCACCCTCTGGGTGCAGCCCTCCAGCCAGGTGGCGACCCATTTGACTGTGTGGGTGTCAACATCACAGTCCCCCAGTTTCTTGATGAGAATGGGGTAAGAGACAGTGTCGAAAGGCTTCTGGAAGTCCAGGAAGACTATGTCCACTGCTACCCCTGCTTCTAGTGATTTGGTGATCAGATCGTAAAAGGCCACCAGGCTGGTCTGACAGGACCTGCCACTGATGAACCCATGTTGGTTGCCCCTAAGCCTGCAGTCCCCAGCTGGCCCCTTGTGCATGTGTGCCAGAATAATTTTCTCAAAGAGCTTGCCTAGGATTGAGGTAAGACTAACTAGCCTATAATTTCCCACATCCTTCTTCTTCCCCTTTTTGAAGATGGGAACCACATTGGCCCTTTTCCAGTCCTCCGGCACCACACCAGAGCACCACGTGTGCTCGTAAAGCCATGCCAGGGGTCCTGCAATGACCTCAGCCAATTCCTTTAGAACTCTAGGTTGGAGATCATCCAGACTGGCTGACCTGAATAAGTCCAGTCCCTCCAGAAGTTCCCTAACTAGTTCCTCACTAACCGTTGGCCCAGGTGTGCCTCCTCTGGGGCCTGAGGGGGGTCCAGCAGGGAGGTGACTGTTCTGGTCCCTACTTAGGAAGACGGTGGCAAAGAAATCATTAAACATGTTAACTTCGTCGTCTGGTGTGACAACCAAATTTCCCAACGTGTCCTGCAGGGACCCCACATTACCCGGAACCTTCTTTTTACCCCCTATGTATTTAAAGAAGGACTTCTTATTGTCCTTAATCTGGGAAGCTAGTCCCAGTTCCATCTCTGCCTTGGCCTTCCTGACTGCCCCCCTCTGGGATCTCAGCACTTCTCCAACTATCCTCCTTAGCTCATTGAAGTTTGCCCTCTTAAAATCTAGGGCCACTGCCTTACTGCTTGCCTTTGCCACCTTGTGCTGGATGGTGAATTCCAGCAGGCGATGATCACTGTCACCCAGGTGGTCAAGCACCCGCAGCCACCAGGTCATCACCCGTGGCCAGCACTAGGTCCAACAAGGGGTCTCCCCTGGTGGGGCTATGCACCTCCTGGGTTAGATGGAGGTCCTGCACTCTAAGAACCTACGTTCTTAGGTTCTTCCCAGCAGATGTTTGGGAAGTTCAGGACCCCCATGACTACTACATCCTTAGATTTCACTACCTCAGTGAGCTGACCTAAGAATTCCTGGTCAAGCTCTTCCCCCTGGTTGGGAGGTCTGTAGTAGACCCCCACCGTTAAGTTTCTTTCCCCTCGACTGCCTTGTACTTTAACCCAAAGCATTTCAGAGTGCCCTTCCTCGGACTCCTTGCTAATTCACGAGGATGTGTATTCCTCCTTGATATAGAGTGCCACATCCCCACCTCTCCTTCCTATCCTGTCCCTCCTGTACAGCCTATAGCCCTCAACATTCACCGCCCAGTCATGCATTGAGTCCCACCACATTTCAGTGATCCCCACTATGTCCGGGTTGGTGTCAGCTAGGCGGAGGGTGAGTTCCTCCTGCTTGTTTCCCATACTACGAGTGTTTGCGTAAAGGCATTTGAGGCCTCCTGTGGATGTTTGTACTGACCCCCTTGTCCCAGTGTTGACCTGGCCCCTGTCACTTACCTGTTTATTTGTTTCACTTATTGGTCTAGGCTGGGCTGTACTTATGGGTGTTGCTTAGTTTGGCAGTCTGATGTTTCCTTTGTCCTCAACTTCCCCTTCCCCCAATGAGCCTAGTTTAAAGCCTGCCGGAGGAGGACCGCCAACCTAGAAGAGAACACACGCTTACCTTTAGGGGAAAGGTGGAGCCCATCCCATCCCAGCATGTCTCTCGTTGTAATGTGCCAGTCGTGGCTGAGGAAGCTAAAGCCCACCTCGAAGCACCATTCCTGTAGCCGCCAGTTCGTCTCCGCGATGTACGATTCATGCCATCTGCCATGTCCACTCACTGGCATTATAGAAAAGAAAACCACCTGTGCACCCATCTCCTTCAGCACGCACCCCAGAATTGGTAGTCCTCCATCAGGTGAGCAGGGCATCTCCTGGCCGCATCATTAGTGCCCAGATGGACTAGGACCATTGGGTAATAATCGGTGGGCCAGATTATGGTTTGGAGCATCCCTTTCATGTCCTGAATCCTTGCTCCAGGTAGGCAGTAGACCTCGTGTGCTGAGGGGTCCTGGAGACAGATGGGGCCCTCCGTACCTCTCAGGATGGAGTCGGCAATGACAATCATGTGACACTTTCTCCTCCTGGCCTGCTTGTCTCCTTCAGCCTGCACGGGATGTGGGGAGCGTGGAATTGCCTCCTCCACGGTATCGTCCTCTCCTTCTGCCTCCTCCAGGGCTGCCAAGGCCTTGTAACTGTTCTCCAGCCGGACTGGAGGAACTGGTGTTGCCATGCTACAAGCAGCCCTGGCATAGGAGTTGACCTTCTGCCACTTAGCAGTGGAGGGCCCTTCATGAGGTGCATCCTCCTTAGTTGTACAACCCTGCAGCGAAAGAAAATATCTGTCAATTTCTTCCTCTGCCTCTCGGATTCCCCTCAGCCTGCTAACCTCCTCCTGGAGCTCCCTGACCCATGCCTCCGGGGCCCTAAGGCGGGCACCTGCAGGACAGGTGTGGGGGTCCCCAGTCCCTGCCCCCCCAGGCCTTGCTGGACAGCTCCCGCAGGCCAGGGGGTTGGGGGATGCCAGCCCCCCCATGGACTCCATCTGGAGGCCTCAGACAAATCCCGGGAAGGCTGCACCCCCTGGGCAGCACCCCATGTTGATACGATCGTAGGAGTTGCTGCCTGTTTCTGGCTGAATGCGGTGCCTATGCCCTGCGCCAGCAGGAGTCTGCCTCTGGGTCCTTCCTGCTCGCCTACCGGCGCGAACGCCGATGCAAACACCGGCGCGGTCTTACAGAACGCGCCTGTTTGCATGCTCTGTTCACGAGGCTCAGGAGCGCGGCTCCCTACCGGCTTAGATGAGAGGGATCCAGGGGGCTTCCCCTCCAGATCCGGTTCAGCTGCATCAGTCCTTCTGCCCCACTTACCTTAGGGGGATCAGCTGCTGCTGCCCCCGCTGCTGCAACATTTGCCTCTGTTGCCACTTCAGCTATCACCTCCACTCTGGGTCCGGTAAGGGGGCACAAGTGTGTGTAAGACACACGTGTGCCTCTGTCCCTCCTCTCCCCGCTGCTCCTGGCTCCCGAGTGCTGGGAGCTACATCAAAGTGCAGCTTTTAAAGGCCGCAGTTTGAATTTCCCGCCACTGCTCTATCCACCAATCAGGCACTTCGGTCTCACCGGAAGAGCCTGCCAGCGATCCCGCCCCTTGCGCTCCCATATCCATATCAATGGAGTTAACTATAAGATATAATGTAAGACAGGTGACCACGCATTAACTTTAAATGACTGGCAGCTAACTGAGGGCAGATAATGGGAAAACAGTGTGACTAGAGCTAGAAGTAAGAGCTAGGGTCTCCAAACACAATGATAAGGGTTCTATACCCCAGTGCAGAGAAAGAGAGTGAGCCCTGTATGATTAAGACTGGGTTGCAGGTTGGCAGCCTAACTTTTATTTTCCATTAGCTAATTGCCTGTCATGATGACAGAGTATTTCAGGGAGTGTTTACATGCCCCGCCCCCGCTCACCCTTCAGGAGGGCTGGCCATATAAACAGTCCCTCTGCTGCTGTCACCTCCTCCTCCAGCATCTGGTGTTGCAGCTCCCTCCCTCCCCTCTGGCTGCCTCAGTCTCTACCTCCCCCCATGGAGCAGCGAGACTTCCCTCTGCCTGAGCAAGCAGTGGCAGGAATGGCAGTAGTAGTGGCTCCCTTCTCCCAGCCCACCTGCCTCAGCCTCTTCCCATAAAGCAGTGAAGCTTCCCTCCACCTGAGGAGGTGGCAGTGGCAGGGGCAGCAGCTCCTTTCCCCCAGTCCACCTGCCTCCACCTCCACCTCCTCCCACAGGGCAGCAGGCTTTTCCTCTACTTGAGGAAGTAGTGATGGCAGTGGTGGCTCCCTCTCCCCAGCCCTCCCACCTCTGCCTCCATCTTTACCTACTCCCATGGAGCAGCGGGGCTTCCCTGCATCTGAGGAGGTAGTGGCAGTGGCTCCTCCCACACCCACCTGCCCACCTCTGCTTCCTCCCACAGAGCAGCGGGGCTTCCCCCTGCCTGAGGAGGCAGCAATGGTGGCTCCTCCATCCCTCCCCACCTCCACCTCCTCCCACAGAGCAGCAGGGTACCCACCTCCCCACCAGCAGCTCCTTCCCTGCTTAAGGAGGTGGCCCTCTCAGCGGCACATGCACAGTTGCCCAAAAGCTTTATGAACAGGCAGACACAGACAGACAGGCAGACTAAAGCCCTTTATTATATTAGAATTCTAAGAACCTTAAAATACCGAGTTGTGCTTGATTAATTAAAACTGTTTAAAAAAAAAAGAAGAAGAAGCTGTCCTGTGTTGCTGCAAATATACACTGGCTGCATAGTTCCTACGAAGCAAAGGGCCAGATCCAAATCATTAAACTGGGATCTTAAATAGAATTGAGGCAGATTTTAGGAGCCTAATTCTCAGTAATTGAGATTACCTTAATCCAAGGGCCCCCAAACTGTTCAAGTGTCTAGACTTAGCAGATCCGTTAGCAAAGGGACACTCAGAAACAATCCAGTTTAAGAAACTAGGTTCTTTTGGAATCTCATCTGAGGCTAAAAAGGTATCTGAACTCTGAATAGGCCTCTGGACCTACAACACATGTTTAACATACACTGGTAGCACAGACTTCAGCAAGAGGTTCATCACTCATTGTTGCTCTCACTTGAGAACAAAATCATCATTTTTTGCATAATAGCTTAGCACTTACAACATTCACCCAGGATCAGGGAAATCTGGATTCTAAGTCCTGCTTAGCATAAGTAAGTTCAAACCTATCACCACTTCCCAGAAGAGTACCTCAAAGGCCAAAATATAGAACAGTCTAGGGAAGGGGCACCTCTTCTGTTAAGGCTCTCTCCATTACATTTAGGGAGATCCTTTGTTCCTAATTGTCATTTTCTGGGCAAAATCCTAAGGCCATATCAAAATTCAAGCCATGGGTTAGCAGAAACAGCCATGGTGAGAAGTGGTGTTGCTAAAGTTCAGAGGCATAACTTGAAATTTTGGCACTCTTAGGGGAAAGAAGTCAGGGAAGTGCAGGGGCTGCTGTAGTTGTAGCTGCAGCCTGGGCGACTACCACCTCAGGACATCCTCACTGAACAGGGGATGTGGAGGTAGTGATGCAGGCCCCTTGGGTGTTGTCATTATGGTGCTTCCTCTTCATTGGTACCCAGTGTTGGTGTCCTGTTTGTTCCTGGCAAGTTTTGCTGCTGCTAAAACTAGATTCCAGTCCCTGTTACAAAAAAAGAAGCCTGTGGCTTACTCCTAAAAGATGTATAAAAATCAGGGGCAAGCTCACCCTGTGGGTATGTGACAATTTTTACGCTACCATTTTAACAGACCATTAAACAAAAAGTCCTGTTTAAGATGGAATAAGGTGCCTTCTGGACAGGGGACTTTCCTTCTACTCAACTAACACTGCTATTTTATTCTTCCCTCTAGTAAAATTCTCTACACTGATTGGTGCAGGACACAAGGGGATTTAGTAAGAGATTTTTGTGCATGCATTGGTAAAACTTCATAGTGGAAGGAGCCACATCCTATCAGAAAGATTCATGTGACATGACAGCTTTATACAGTGAGTGACATGTTGAGACTGAAGGTGAACACTGAATCTGTCCATCTCCCTCTGTATATTCATACCCTAGGTCCTGTTCCAACTTGACGTCTTTTTCCAGAAAATATAAATGCAAGAGACAGTCAGCTACCGCTGAAGTACATGCAGCTTTTCATAAGGATTGAGAAAGCTTCTCAAGATTTGGCTCAGCAGAAGGAAACTGCACCTATTTAGTGGGCAACACCTACAATAAATATAATGGAATTTACCTTTATTGTCTGTCTCACCACTCTTCATTTGCCTATAAGGGCTTAATACTTCTTCCATTGAAACCAAAAGAGAAATCCCACTGATTTGTGAACAGTGTTACAGTATAACCTCATAAATTTGGCTTTCAAAATTCTGAAAGTCTCAAAAATCCAGCACTTTTAAAAAATAAAGTACACTACATTATTGCATTAAAAATGAGCCAATAATCCAGAAATTTCTCTGGAAGACCAGTCCTTCTCTGGCTGCCATTGTTTTGGTTCATCAGCCTACAGCTATTCTTTTGAACAATACTCAGTCATATGTATGGTATAATAGCAAAGAAAATTGTCCTAAGGCTATGCACTTTCCTTATGTTTAAAATATCTGGAATTTTCAAATTTCTGGCAAGTGCTAGGTCCCAAGGCTGCTGGATTTATGAGGTTATACTGTATACCTACATTTCTGATTAGGCACTGAACAGAGAAAAGAAACAGCAAGAGCACCGGTGAGGAAGCAATATAGGAAAGCTGCTGATTAGGACTAAAATCTAAGGCCGTGTGTAAATGAAATGAGAGGCATGTGTGCATGACACTTTAAAGCAGGCATCAGTGGCATATTACGCAGTAATTCCAGCCACTGTAGGAAATTTGGTGGTGTAATATGCCTTAAATGACTTGGGGCGCAGCAAACTAAAACTCCTTTAAGGAACAAAACACCAGGCTCTGTGCAGCTCCATGGCTGTGCATGCAGGAAGCCCTGCAGACTTCCTGGCAGCAACCCAAGAAAGCAGCCTCCTCCCAAGGAAAGCAACACACCTAATCTTTCCCCCCTCCCGCTCCCTCTGGAGCCTGCTTGCCTGCCTAAGCTGTGCAGGGGCCCACTGCTTCCCTCTGTGGCTGCAGAACTTCCCAGGACCACCCAAGCCGGGTGCCTGCAAGTGGATGCTGTCTGGGTGGCACACCACTGCTACAGAGGGAAGCACCATCTCCCCCCTACAGCCCAGAGACCACTCCACCTGCTGGCAGCTCATGCTGCCCTCCCCGCTGGAGAGGCAGGTAAGTCAGTGGAGTGTGTGGATGACATGGGAGTTTAATCAGCCCTAAATGGAAGCAGTTTTTAAAAACCCACCACTTCAATTTAGGGTCCTTGTTTCATCAACATGCACCCTGAGTCCTTATTTTGATGCTACAACTCAAATGAAAGGGAATGTAGAACTCAGAAAGTGAAGCTGTATACTTGGTTAAAGGAACAGGTGGGGAAAGTGTAAGCAAGCTCTTCAGAAATAGATTGTAAACATTGGAAACGGTCCTGACCTAGATCACAACAGCAGTCTTAGTTTCCTCCTAGGATGCCTCCTTAAAACTTGAGGAAAATCCCCCTTATACATTATGGAACTGTATAACTTTCAAATGATGAAAGAATTGCTGCGTTCAAGATTGCTGTCAGGTTACAGACAATAGTATGATAGTGAAGATTTTTTTCCTGAAAAAATGTTTTTGAAAGCAATATATGAATCACTGAATTGCAGGTCATCAGCCAATGTCCCATTAACATAGAGTTATGGAAGGAATTTTCTTGTAGACAAGTTACTGGTTAAATGTGCATTCTAGGTTTATAACCCCTTCCACTCTGACACTGGCCAGTGGTCTAATCCAATGAGATAATTCCTACATTTCCCTAAATGTGCATCAGTTAATTTTTATATGTGGATTTTTTTGTATAATAAATTGAAATTCTGTAGAGCATAGTAAAATTTAGAGATTTACTGTGCTAATTCATTCAAAAACAAAACATAACTTATTCTTTCCACTGGCTAAATTCATGTGTTTAAAAGAGAGAAACAAAAAGCTTTCCCTTTATAAAGTTTAAACATTGAGTATAGAGACAAATTACATGATACTATGGATTAATTACTCTAGTTGTATTTTCCACAGTAAATTTACTTTGAAATAAGGAACAGAAATTCAACCAGCTCATTCAAGATAGTAGCCTGAAATAGGAGATGTTACAGCATCTAAAGAACTGGTTACATAAAGCAAATAGCTACCCTGGAATGAAACTGATTAGTGAATGGATACACAACAAGTACACTAATGTATAGTCACTATTCACTGGGTGCATCTACACATTCATTAATGTGCCATAATTAGGCCTGTGTGAAGCGGCTAGTATTCACTTTGGATTCGGATTCGGCCAGTTCAGGGGACAGTGATTTGATTCAGTGATTTGAATCACTGTCTTGAATTGATTCGGCTGAATCTGATTCGGAGATTTGGCTGCTGCCAAATCAGCCAAATCTCAGAATCACACAGGCCCATCCCATGCCGGCTGTCTCAGCCCTGGCAATGGCTGCCCTGCCTGCCCCAGCTGCAGGCACTTTGAAAAAAAAAGTCCCAATTCACCAGCTGCTGCCAGGCGAGAGGGTGATCCCTGTTGCCCCCCACTGGCCCCGACTGCATGGGGGGGCTCTACTATTGGCCCCCTGACAATTGCCCATTCCACTAGCCCCCCATGGCTTCTCTGCCTGATGCAGCTCCTGGCCCTTTAAGAAAAAACAACAACAAAATACCACAGGCTCACCAGTTCCTGCCTGGGAGGGAAGTGATCGCCACTGCCCCCCACTGCCCCATGCCATGTGGGGGGCTCTTCCATGAGCTCCCTGAAGCCCTAAGGCCACTGCAGGAGCTGTTGAGTATGGGGAGGGTTGTTTCTTAAAGGGCCAGAGCTGGGGCAGGCAGGGTATCTGTGGGGTGGAGGGAGCTTGGACAGTGGGCAGGGGTTGGGGGCTCATGCAACACCCCCCAAGCAGCATGGGACAGTGGGGGGTAGCAGGAATTCCCTCCCCACCACCCAGAAGCACCCAGTGAGTGCAGGCTTTTTTTTAAAGCACAGGGAGCTGGCCGGGGGTGGGGGCGGGGGGCAGCCATGGTGGGGCTGGGGTAGTCCAAAAGCGTTTAACCCACTTTAAAGTGTCATTCACACATGCCCCTCCTTTTATTTACATATGGCTCTAGACTCTAATTAGATTGCATTTGAGCCCACATATAGGCACATAGAAAAGGAAGAGACATCATGTTTCATTATATTTCATAGACATAGACATTAGGGCTGGAAGGGACCTTGTGAGATCATCAGGTCCAGCTCCATGACCAAAGGGAAGGAAGTCATCTAGGGTCAAAAGATCCCAAGAAGATAAGCAACCAAATGTTTCTTAAAAGTGTCCAGAATAGGTACTTGCACCACCTCTTGAGGGAGTCTATTCCAGGCCTTGGGGCCTCGGACAGTAAGAAGTTTTTCCTTATTTTCCTCCAAGCCTAAAACAGTCTTGAAGGAGTTTATGACCATTGGACCTTGTCATCCTTTGGGGTGCTCTGGTGAACAGGCATTCCCCCAGATCCTGATGTATACCCCTTATGTACTTAGAGGCTGCCATTAAGTCACCCCTGAGCCTGCACTTCTCCAGGCTGAAGAGTCCCATAGCTCACATCCTCTCTTCATAAGGCCTGTTCGCTTGCCCTCTGACCATGAATGTGGCTCTCTTCTGGATTCTTTCAAGCTGCTCCACAACCTTCCTGAATTGTGGAGCCCAGAACTGGATGCAGTACTCCAGTTGCAGCCGCAACAACGCTGAGTACAGTGGGAGGATGACATCCTGGGTCTTGCTTGAGATGCATCAGTAAATGCAAGCCAGAGTTTTGTTTGCTTTGTCAGCTTTGCATTGTCATGTTCATCTTGTCATCAGTCATGAACCCAAGCCTCTTATGGTCATGGTGCTAGTGAGTGTAGAATTGTTTCATAGTTGGTAGAGTCAGAAGGGACCTAAACAAATCATCAAGTCCAACCCCCTGCCATAGCAGGAAAAAGTACTGGGGTCAAACGACCCTGGCGAGGTGTTCGCCTAGCCTCCTCTTAAAGACCCCCAGGGTAGGAGCCAGCACCACTTCTCTTGGAAGTTGGTTCCTGATCTTAGCTGCCCTGACAGTGAAGTAGCACCTCCTGATGTCTAGTCTGAATCTACCATCTGTGAGCTTGTGACTGTTATTTCTAGTTAATCCTGGTAGTGCTTGGGGGAACAGGGACTCCCCCAATGCCTGCTGATCCCCTCTGACTAGTTTGTAACAGGCCACTAGATCACCCCTCAGCCTTCTCTTGTGGAAGCTGAACAGGTTCAGGTCCCTTAGACTCTCCTTGTAGAGCCTGCCCTGCTTTCCCCTGATTATGCGAGTGGCCCTCCTCTGGACCTATCCATGTTGTCCACATCCCTCCTGAAGGGCGGTGCCCAGAACTGGACACAGTACTCCAACTGCGGCCTGACCAGTGTCGCATAGAGGAGGAGTATCACCTCCTTGGACCTACTCAAGATGCATCTGTGGATGCATGACAAGGTATGGTTCGCCTTCCTGACTGCATCCCCACACGGCCGGCCCATGTTCATCTTGTCATCAGTAGTGAGTCCAAGATTCTTTTCTGCCTCTGCCTCTGCCTCTCCATCTTCGGAGATTTTCAGAGACACGTTTTTTGATGAGAAGGGAGTTTCCCAGCCTGTAGGTATGGTGCTGGTTCTTCCTCCCCAGGTGTGTCCAACCATTGGCCTTGTTGTGCTAGACAGATCATCTGTTTTCAGGGCCATGAGAACCTGTGTGTGTGTCTCCCAAGCTCTCAGAAATCCATTTAACCTCTGCTGCCCATCCTGTCCCCTTATAATGCATATATCTATACCTATAAGCTAATTTCTATAAAATAGGCCATTAAATACCATTTATAAGCCAACAGACATGATAGGACACCAGGTCAAAGGCTTTTTTGAAGTCCAAATATATGATACCACCCTCTTCCCTTTTGTCTAGGTGATACATCACCTGGTCATAGAAGGAAATGAGATTGGTCAGGTAAGACCTACCCGGAACAAACACCTGCTGCCTGTCCCTCAGGATGTTGCCTTCTGTTAGCCTGTCAAGAATGGTTTCTTTTATAATTTTTTCCAAGATCTTCCCAGAGATTGAGGTCAAACTGATTGGCCTGTAGTTTCCTGGGTCTTCTTTCCTTCATTTATTGAAGATAAGCACAATATTGGCCCTCTTCCAATCTTCAGGTACTTCACCTGAGCACCACAAGCTCTTGAATATCCTTGCCAGTGGCTGTGTTATGATGTCTACCAGTTCCTTTAGCTCTCTTGGGTGCAATCTATTCAGACCAGCTGATTGGTGGGGGTCCAGCCTCTCAAAGTTGTCCCTCACAAGATCTACACCAATGGTGACCATATATTCACCCTCAAACTGGTCATCCCTCATCATGTTATACAGCATAGTCCCTTTGCGCTGGTGAAAAACTGATGCAAAGTAATCATTAAACAGACTGGCTTTTTCCTGGGTGTCGGCAGTCAGCTGCCCCAATTGGTTTAGCAGGGGTCCAATGTTGCCCTTATTTTTCTTTCAACTTCCCACATATCTGGAGAAGGGCTTTTTATTGTCCTTGATTTGTGTAGTTAGTTTGAGTTCAGTTGCAGCCTTGGCTTCTTAGTTCACTCCCTACATGTATGGACCAGTGCAGAATACTCCTCTGTAGTGATGGTTCTTGTCTTCCATCCTTTATAAGCTTCCCTTTTTAGATGTAGGAGGTCCATGAGTTCCCTGTTGAGCCAAGGAGGTTGCTGAGGCCTTATACCACCTTTCCTATGGGTTGGAATGGACATCCCTTGTGTTTCTAGGATCTCTTCCTTAAGGAGCAATCACTCATCATGAACTTCCCTACCTGTCAAATTCCCTACCTACCAGGCCTCAAGAACAAGTCTCCTGAGCTTATGAAAATCATCTTTCCTAAAGTCAAGGACTACTGCATTGCTGGCTACCTTTCCAGCTTTGCAATGGATAGTGAAAGTGATCTACTCAGGGTCACTGTCACCCAGCTTCCTTTCGATTCTTAGGTCACTGATTAGATCATCCCCTTTGGCCAGTGCCAGATCCAGCAGTGACCTCTTATCAGTCCATAAACTTCTTGAGACAGGTAGAGAACATCCACGCATGTGAGGAAGCTTTTGAGACTGATTAGATTTGGCTGAGTGCTTTTCCCAGGAGATGTCCAGATAGCTTAAGTCTCCCATGACAACCATGCACTGAGTGTATGCAGCCTCAGCCAATTCCCTGGTGAATTCATGGTCAAGCTCTTGTTCTTGTTTTGGTGGTCTGTAATAGACTCCTACCACTGTATCCCCTTCACCATGTTCCCCTCATATTCTAACCCAAAGGGTCCTCAGTTCTCCTCCTTAGGTGCAAATCTGAGCTTGTAGGGATGTGTAGCTCTGCTTCACATAGAGAGCTACACCCCGCTCCCCTCCATCCCTTTTTTCAGCATGTTCCTTTCTGACAAGCATGGTTTTCAACTGGTATAGAAAATCACAGAAAATTAGGGTTGGAAGGGACCTCAGGAGGTCATCTAGTCCAAAGCTAACATGACACTTTCTGGCAAAGAAATGTTCTTTGAAAGTATACCCCTTTGCCCCACTCCCCACCATCTTCCAGCTAATTAAATAGCTGTAGTGACAAAATCTTTCACTGCAATTTCTGTAACAAGCTCTCTGCTATTTTTACATTTTAGCATGGACATAAACAGGTGTAAAGGGTCCTAACTTCTCCATCTTAGATGAAGATTTATGGAAACTGTTCATCTTTAAAAATTGCAGCCCTTGCAAAATCCTTATAAAACCTTATAAAATGAGAAGGCATATAAAGGTTTTTGTAGTTTTGCTCCTTCCTTTTTTTCTGCCAGTTAGTGGGTGTACTGTCAACTGTATCAAAATGAGAGACATATTGCAGTGACTGCCAGTGTTGTTAAAACACTAGAAAGGCCATATGACTAACTTCTGAACCAAATGAGAGCATCCATTAATTTTGTATCCTGTCACATTTTGAAGAATAAAATTTGCCCCCCAAGTAAGTTTCTGATGGTGAGTAGCTGGTGAATGGAATTGGGTAGCTCACAATGTAACTGTACTCTGAGACAGGAAATAAGCCAAGACATGTTTAAACATTAATTAAGTATTAATGTTATAGGGAACTCATGTTGCAAATACTGCTTTTATAGTATTTAGAGCTGCCAGGAGAAAAATGTAATCGTATTTTACAAAAAAATTGGAAAGACATAATATCTTTTTCAAATTGTTCTTTTTTTTCTTTTTAGATCTGAAATGCCTAATTTTCAACAACATGTTCTTTTTCTATGGTAGGAGGATGACTTTTTTCTTTTTTTACATTTTAATTCACTGTAGAAAGGTAAGATTTCCCCGCCCCACCAAATGAAATATGGAACATAGTTATGTCAATTACAGGAATACTAGTGTTTTTCCAGTAAAATCTTGTGAATTGTTTCCTATCATTTTAAGTGATTGAAGATCTCATGCAGTTTTTCATTTACATTTTTCATCGGAGCTATATAGCAAAGTGAGGTCTCAAAACTATGTTACAGAGTAAAAATCACTTTATAGGTAGATTTTGTAAATTTTTTGGATAGAATGTACTATTCATACAATCGTTCCTCCTGCCATGTCACAGAGGCATGAATGTAGGATTAGGCATAAGATCCAATATAGATCTGGTGTAGGGGAACCCCAATCCTGGTTTCTTCCTGCATCAGCAAGAAGCAGGCACCCATGGCTGGAAGCCCCATTTGCTGGGGTACAGCTGGATAAGTCACAGTTGGGTACTAAAATCCCCATGTGGGGCCAGAGGTTTCACATACGCTGAAGCCTTGGGGATCATGGCATCTTGATCCCCAGGGCTTGGGAGTTTTCACCCCTGTAGATAGGAGCCTTGTCTGCTGATGGGCTCCCAACCTCAGAGTATACCCTTCTACATGTGCAAATTAAAGCTTGTTAGCAACCAGCTATACAGTTAGTACACATTTATGAGGTTTAACTTTATAGTTGGTTGGAGCATTTTACAGTGTAATAGCTGCTTTGCACATGTAGACAGTCTCATTAACCAGTTTATTGTGTGATATCTGTAATGTGAAGAGGAAGCCTCAGAGTCAAAGAAAAACTAGCTGGCAGACAGAATTGGGTAGATGATGAGACAGAGACATACCATACTGGCTACATTAGACAATTGCTAGTGAGAATATTTGCAAAGCAGGCAAATTTCCTCACAATGTTCAGTGCTGTAATATACATACCAGTTTTTGGTTCAACATACTGTTTGTTTAACACTGGTTATTAAGTAATCTCATTCCTTCAAATGTGAACAAAAACAGATACAATTTAAGAAGAATGTCATTAAATTAACAGCGAAGAGTGATCCTCAAAGAGATATTCTTTAATATGACGTCTTTGTGGATGCATGCAAATAAACAATATAATATTACTTCTTGAGTCACAAGTTACTTCATCTAAACACCTTCAGAGGAAAGCCAGAATACAGATGGTAAAATAATTCATTCCAATCCAACACCATCTACAGTTTTGAGAAGATCAGTTATTTTGTCTGTGGAGACTGATCTCTCCAAGGATGGCTATACCATCCAAATTTTCTAAGGTGCATCCAGAGGCCAGTATGACTGACTGTATAAATATGACTAATACTGTGCAATTCCCAAAAACATTTAATATGCAACTCCAAAAGAATCTTAAAAGTAATAATTAATCCTCACAATACCTCTGAGAGGTAGACCTAAGATTCACAGAAGCCCATTTCCCCATCTCTTGGGTGAAACAAAACAGATGTTTAACAAACAAAACCAGGAGGAGGTGAAAAAATGATATCATATGCAACTGAAACTTCTTGGAGAAATTAAGTATTCAGAATGCAAGCTGGAATTTGGCCAACACACAAGGTTTAACAGAGCACTCAAAAGGCAAGTTTTAAAAAGCAACTGAAAGGCAAGTGCCCTTAACATTATGCTTTGGCATGGACCAGTACTGACCCAGAAGAAATTCTGTCATCTAACAAATTGCCAGCACCACAACTAGCAAATCCATACTTTTTTAAATGTATTTTTATAAACTGGGCCTGACCTTGCTGTGGCTGAGATGTAGTGATGCTACTGCAGAGTGAAGCTATGATAATTTATAGGCAATATATGAATTTGCTATTAACCCACATATTCCACAGTAGCACCTGATTACAGTGGGGAAACAAAGAAAAAAATAGCAGTAATGATTATCTCTGGCATTATCCTTTGTACTTAAATTATGCTGTGAATTTAAAGAATGTATTGAGTTTGGCATTGTTACACAAAACCCCCCCAAATTATCCAGACCTCTTTCATCTTCAGTTTTGCCCTGGGAAGCTCACTGAAACAAACTTCTGACTGGGCTGAGATATTGAGTTGTGTCTAGCAACTTTCCAACACTTCTGGTGACAACCAAAAGATACAGCAGCATCCAAAAGTGAAATTGGCAGAAGTCCTGATCAGCTTCATCCATCCTTTGTTATAACTATTGCATACAAATAATTGTTTATAGTGCAATAGATGCACATACCCTGCCATCCAGGTAATCATATAATAAGTCCTCTCTCCCTGCAGGCTGGAATATCATATTTTTTCTCATTTCATTTTTGACTGTTAACATTCTCTGGCAGGGAACCAATTTATGTCTGTACCATAAAGTGCAATGTACATTGTGGTGTTATATAAGTAATGCTATATATAAAATAGTCTCATACTCTCCTGATAATACTCTGCAGAAGCAGAGGGATTATTAAGCATTTATTATGTGATCCTTTTTTTCGAATCACCTTCTAACCAGTTTGTTGAAAAGAACACTGAAGACAGTCAGCATTCTAATGTGCCCTCATCACTTACCCACTTTTTTGATAATTCTGTGTCATTAACAGCTTTATGGAGTGACAGAGAGGGGTGGGAAAGCACTGAAAAAGCTAGACAAGAGACAGCACATTATCAGTATCAGTCAGAATGATACAGGTTAGAAATAAAAGAGATAGGCCAGACACATAAGGAGGTCATTGGGTTTAATTCATACGCTTGCTTAAACTGAGGCCATGATTATGATCTCATTGTGACACTGACATCAAGTAAGTGCAAATGAGAGGAGAATCAGGCCTACTTACTTCAATGAAGTTTTTCCTGATTCACCACTATGAGATTAGAATCAGGCCCTTATCCTCTAATAACACAGTTGAAAAATTATGTTCTCTGTGAGCACATTTTTCACCTGGAGTTTTTGTAATCTCATTTGTTGTTCATTTATTTCTCAAGTGCTAAAGAACTGGGAAATGTATCTCCTACATGCAGGTTAACCTGCAGTATCCACTGAAAAATATTACTGCTTGAATATCTTCACTTGACAAGTTTTTTAAGTGTCTTGCTAATTGGCTCCTGTGTGCATGTAGTATAAGTGCTGTCAAGAATAACTGCAAAGCTGCTAATTATGGAAACTAATAATTGCTGTTGTGTTGTTAAATAGAAAAAAAATACATTTAACATTAAATTATAAATAGTCTAAATCAAGCACAAGTGCATTTAGAACAAGACTCTAAATAGTGAGTAAAATTCATCTTTATACATTTGAAGTAACTGTCAAAGGAGTAGAACTGAACTAGGGTACAGAAAAGCAACTTACCTGATAGATGTTGAGGCCAATAAAGCTGAAGTAATGAAATAACTCATTAGGATGCTATACATTATATCTCCCCATAGAGAGCTCAGTTTTTTAATAAATGTATCTACACCTATTTAATCAATTATTGCTCTATCCCTCTATATGCAGTGCAGGGTAAGTTGTCTAAATATGTATTGATGTGCCTAATTTTTAGAATTGTACACATGCTAAAAAACTGGATTTCAGGTGTCCCACCGGTGTGGGGGAAAATGGAGGAAAAGAGACAAGAATGCTATCACAGTTGCCAAAGCTCACAATCAAGCTTGTTTTATTAAGTTCAACAGAACTCAATACTGTTGGCTTATTGCCTCATAACACTTAATTAACTTGGCCCCTTTTTCTTGTTTTCAAAAGTAAGATGCCTTGTTTATTAAACTGTTTTATAACCAGAATTACAAATACTGCACCTATCAAAAGAGCCAGAGCCTTGATTTATCACCCTGGCACTGGTGTGGCAGTATAAAGGGAATAGAAATAGGCTGTATCATTCCTTCTGATAACTCCCCAGGTATGGAGTAAATCCCCTAACAGGCATAGTGATAGCACAGCTGGCTTCTGTGTTGGTTTCCTCTGTATCTCTGTCTGTTTGGGAAGAGGCATTGTATTCCTGCCATCTTTAGCTCATGGAGGGGTCCCTGATAACTGGCACAGGTTAGAGCAGCCTGCAGGCTCTTCTAATCTGCTCTTAAGCTGAGGCTCAGCAGAGTCAATGAACTATAACAGAAATTTGGTTCAACAGATAATCTGGGCCTTACTTATAAAACATGATGCTAGGAGCAAGACAGATGGTGGAATCAGTATTCATAATGTAAAGTTTTTTGTGTTCTTGTGTCAGTCTATGACATGGATATTGATTCAGATTTCCCCTGTAAATCTGCAATAGTCATTCTTTTGCAAACTCCAGACAAGCACACACATTTAGTTTGTGGTCTCTCAAAGCTGTCTGAGGTGCCACAAACCACATGTGGTGCACATGCACCCATTTGATGTGCTGCTAATTAGCAGTGCAGTTGCAAAATTTGACACTGGGAAATCCCCAACATTTTCCTGAGCTCCCCTGCTTTGGTGCATGATGTCATGGTAGCATGTGTGTCTGTCGGGGTGTTTCTTGCATTGTGATGCCCCTAGACACACTGGCCATTCAGGTGGTAACGTCTAATGTCCCCCCATTTCTGTCTGATGATGAGCTCACCTACTGCCTGATTACAGGGCCAGTCTGTAGACTGCTATTTGGAAGCAAGGTTCCTGAACTCTGGCATATCCTGACCTTTAAAAGGCAGACGTTCATGCTTCTGGACAGGGAGACTTGGGGTTTGCCCCACTCTATGTCCTTCCTGATTGATGGACAGCGTTACCTCACTACTGGGGACAACTCAGGCTTTCGCTGTAGGTCCCGTCTGGCTACCCAATGCCCAAAGAAGTTGGCTGTGGAAGAGCTGCATGAATCTGTGCTCAATGGTGGCTCATCTGCCTCTGGTGAGAAAGCCCCATTGGGTGGTGGGGATGGGCCTTCCTCCCAGCCACTCCCCATTTTGTCAGAGTCAGCTGGCTCTGTGGCGGTAGACCTGGCTCCCCCATTTCCTCCCCCCACAGGGGAGGTTTTGGCTCTTCCTGCTGGGAAGGGAAAGTTCCAGCAACAGAAGACGTCTTCCCAGGAGGCCTCATCATCCCATCAAGACCTCTCCACCACTTCAAGGGGAGTGGAGGTTAGTGAGCAGGACCCTCCCTCTCTCTCTGGCTGCCTCCTTGGCATCCCCCCAGACTCTGTAGTGTTCAGAAGTGACCTGGGAATAGGGAAGGTGGTGGGGGGAGTTTCCAACAGCCCTCCCCCCCACCTCTCAGCTCCTTGAGCCTAATGAGGTCAACATCGAGGTTGGGCCCTCTGGGAGCCACAAGCAGCTCCAGGAGTGAAAGAGCCCAGCCCAGGAGAGCACATCCCTCCGTCAAGAGATCAGGGAGTGATGGCCACCCCAGGAACCCTCAAAGGATGCTGCTCCCACAGGGCCTGATGTTAAGAGTCCTGGAAGGGGTGTGATGGCAAGAACCAGAAGGGTCAAACGGGCAACTTTAACTGAAGAAATCTGCTTTTTGAAGGTATCTGAAGTAGCTCATAGGAGCAGTTTTCTGTCTGTCTGGAAGAAAATTTATATATAGCTTTTTGTGTTAATCTTCAGATGGCATGAACTTTAAAAAGCAGAACTAAAAATTATAGCCACAGACATAGCTAATTTATGAAATTTTGCTTAGAATCATTAAAAAAATAACAAATGTAATCACAAAATATAATTAACATAGTGGGTTGAACTTAGGTGGGAACATGTTAATCTCAGACCCCAAAGTGATGTGGTGTGATTTGCTTATTGGGTAAACCCAAGCTTGGGCAGTAACTTATTATAATGGTTTCTAACACTGTTTAACCCCATAGGATAACAGCTATAAAGTAACACTATGAATGGCTATATAACCCCAAAATTAGCATAAATAGGATATAAAAGAATACACACATCAAGTAACCCTTGGGAAGGACAGAACAGAAGGGTCATTGCTGTCCCATACCCTCACAGATCTATCTTACTCCCTGTGAGAGAGAGGACCAGATCCTGACTGAGGGGCCTCCCACCGGTCCTCTTTCCAGTGTCCCAGTTCAGACACGTCTGACTTCACTGAATCAACTTGACATGTATCTTCTAACTGAAGGACTATCGATAAGTTGCTAATCAAGTGGGAACTCGTGGTTAATATCTTTGTCTGTTTTATTGTCACTGTCAATTTTAATCTGTATAGTTATGTTGTCTGTTTATTAGTTTAACCTTTTTACTAACTGTCATATGTGCAAACTATATCTTTTATTGTCATAAGTAAAATTTATTCTTTTTTATAAGTGAAACTTGTCATTGCTTTCCGTCCCAACATCACCTCCTCGATCCTGAACCAAAAAGGCCAGTGGCTAATAAAGTTGCAGTGCTCAGTCAGTTTTCAACTAAATTGATATACTCACAGTGCCCAGCTGACCTGTGACATAGGGGGGCACATACTCCCCCAGAACTTGGTGACTCTCTGTGGTTGACATATACAGTTCCTCCTCCTAGGGGTTGGATTTTGATTCTGCCTCTGAGGATGAGATGGCAGAAGTCCTGCCTCAGGAGATGGTGTCCTCTGATTCCACCAAAGTGCCCCCCTCTATGGGGAGGGTTACCACCTCAGAGGCAGAACCTGTTCCTGCTTCTGAGGAGCCTCCTTATGTTGGTTCCCTATTGAATGCCTTATTAAGTTTCTTGACCAAACTAAGCATCACGTTTCCTTGCCATGAACAAGAATGAGGGTATTGGATGAGGGGGTAGAAAGCACCCTGTTCAAGTTTGCTGATGACACTAAGATGTGGGGGGATGTGGGTGCACTAGAAGGGTGCAATAGGCTACAAGCTGACCTTGACAGGTTGCAACGGTGGGCGGATGAGAATAGGATGGGGTTTAACACTGATAAGTGCAAGGTGTTGCACATGGGGAGGAAGAACCGGCACCACACTTACAGGTTGGGGAACTCCCCTCTTGCCAGCACGGAGACGGAAAAGGATCTTGGAGTCGTCATTGACTCCACGATGAACATGGGCCGGCAGTGTGGGGAGGCAGTCAAGAAGGCCAACCGTACCCTGTCATGCATCCACAGATGCATCTCGAGCAGGTCCAGGGAGGAGATCCTCCCCCTCTATGCGGCACTGGTCAGGCCGCAGCTGGAGTACTGCGTCCAGTTCTGGGCACCACACTTCAAGAGGGACGTGGACGATATGGAAAGAGTTCAGAGGAGGGCCACTCGTATGATCAGGGGTCAGCAGGGCAGGCCTTATGAGGAGAGGCTACGGGACCTGAACCTGTTTAGCCTCCACAAGAGAAGGTTAAGGGGGGACCTTGTGGCCTGCTACAAACTGGTCAGGGGGGATCAGCGGGTATTGGGGGAGTCCCTGTTCCCCCGTGCGCTGCCAGGAGTGACCAGGAATAACGGTCACAAGCTGGCGGAGGGTAAGTTTAGATTAGATATTAGGAGGCGCTACTTCACAGTCAGGGCGGCTAGGGCCTGGAACCGGCTTCCAGGGGAAGTGGTGCAGGCTCCTAGCCTGGGGATTTTTAAAAGGAAGTTAGATGAGCACCTTGCCGGGGTCATCTGACCCCGGTGCTCTTTCCTGCCAAGGCAGGGGGTCGGACTAGATGATCTACCTAGGTCCCTTCCGACTCTAGCTACTATGATACTATGATACTATGATACTAATCAAAAGCACGAGATGTGCTGGATCCATGAATGCCAAGATTTATTATTTCTTTCTAGTTGGCTGAGTGCTTAACAGATGATGTCAGAAAAGCACGCCCAGCCATGGCTGCAAAGGAGGAGAGACATGGAGAACAGAGCATTTATTGATGAAGCAGGTGCTTCTTATGCCCTGACAAGGATGAAGTAGTAGAATAGAAAACTCTCTCTTTTTGAGTCTCAGAGGAGTCTCTTCATTCACCAGAATTCTGAGATGAGAAGCAGATGGACCAGTGTCTGGAGAGCTGCAGCACATTAGATTTACTAATACCTACAGAAACAAAGATGATGAACAGTTAGTGATTGTGTTTCAGGGCCGGGGACTGGATAAAATCCAAAGACCAGGTACCCTGTTACCAACCTGAGACTAATTCTTTTATTTAAATGGACATAATACAACCAGGGGTCCCACAGCTGTGTGTGTGTGATTAAATCGCACCAGCTCAAGAATGTGAACTAGGTTGCAATAGAAAACTAGCCATAAGCCCCTGTGAATAGAGTTACAGTTGAGCTGAGAGACTGTTGGCATTGCTTGCCTTTGACCCAAAAGTAGGTCATATAGTATGAAAAACAACAGTTAGCCTTTGAGCAACAGCGGTTCAGGCCAGCAAGCCTCCCTCTTTACTTACCTTTATATCAAATCATGGCAGGTGAGATGGGGTGGACATGCTACTGAACATCAGCCTTAAGATACCTGCTGGGACCTAAGAGCTACCAAGCACCTAGTTTTCACCAAGAAGTAAGCAAGCAGAACCAATAATATTCATTTTTCTTATACCCTGGCTGACTTTTTGTGGAGCACTGCTGATGGTGACAACCTTCTCCTCCTGGATGAGGACTTTATTTGCATGTTCAATGATCAGCTTGATCAGAATTGGCCAGAACCACATCCATCCTTGGCTTAGCAGCTGCGGACTGCTTTGGAGGCAGCAGACCTCTTTGACATCTGGCACTATTTCCATGCTGCTGAGAGGCAGTACACTTGGCTGAAGGTGAACGGTGGTGGGATTGCCATGGCATGCCTTGACTGCATGTACAGCACCAAGCATTGCCTGCCAATCCTGCGTGGCAGCTGCATTATTCTGTCTGGACTTTCTGATCACAGTCCATTGATAGTGACCTGGGTGATGGGCCTAGCACTTTGTTGACTCTTCCCATGCCTCCTGACAGTGATGCTGGGGTTGCCTTTGATGCACTCCCCTGGAAGAGAGTCTGTTAGTGGAATCATCTCCACCTGGGTGATCTGGAACCTTCTTCTACATTAACTGCTACTGCCATAAGTGACCACCACAAGGTAGCAGCTACGTTGTAACCTGCAGCATTTTAAGTCTGGTTTTATTTGGTCTGTTTTCATATGTTGATAATTTATATATGCTTTAGTAACTGTGTTATTGTACATTATCTATTCCTTTATAAAATGCCTGTTAATTAATTGGTCTGTTAAAATCCAGTGTGGCTTCTGGGAATAAATTCCTAGGACTGCATAATAGGTCTGACCATTGTAAACATGATTGTCAGTCCACCCATATTGGAAGCACCCCTTGTTTCTATACCCTATCAATTTCTACATATTTGCAATTTACACAATTTATTAAAAAAGACTTAAAAAAGAACCTCTCCAGGAATAGTCCAGTCATAGAATTTGAGACATCAGAAGAAAAGATCTGTGGAAAAAAATAATTTCTATCACTTCACCAACTATAGGTACTGTGGGAAAAGGAAATGTTAACATAAATTTATCAAATCCACAACTACCCCTTACTCTTGATTCTAATTTGAATGAGAGTTTTAATTCACTGCCTGGCTGTATCCTCCAGGAAAAAAAGACCAAGATACAAGAAATAGCCCTATGATGGGAAAATGAAGGGAACAAAAGTGCCTCTATTAAATCCCCAAAGATTCTCAAAGCTCCAAATATCTCTCATATCCTCAACAGTTGCTATAATTAAATTAAATGAAGAACAAAATAATCTACTTCTATAAGAATTAACAGTCATCATGAAATTAGTCTGTGATTTAAAATCATAACTAGAAGATCCTGATCATTTATTAAGTTTAATTAATGGAAAACTTGTATGCAAAGATATTTAATAGAACATGTCAAATAAATACAAAATGCTGAATAGTGAGGATTTTATTCCAGTTGAGGAATTGACAAAATCAGTCTCAAACCAACCAAAAACTTTTTCCTCTATCTTTATTCACCATAGTTTCATTAGAGATAGAAGCAAACGATTAAGAGCAAAATATTATATTATTTAATATATAGTAGGTCAGTTTTGTGTGATGAACTTCTGTTAAAGATCTAGACCAATTTTGGATCACTTATACCGGTAAAAGTCTTTACCTGGCCATAGAGTCTAACTATCTTTTAGCAGTACTCATTCAATGTCATGGCAGAACCCCTTTAATTCTTATTAATACCTATTTCCCACCATTTATCTAAGAATGGCTGCAGTATTGAAATGGAAAGTGCTATATAATGCTCTGGAGATGATCCAAAATAAATATCCAGAGTTACAAGTGATTATAGAAGGTGATTGGTGACACTGACATATGTTATAATCAAGGATCTTGGTTTTCTTAATCCCCAGTTTTCAGATTCAAAAAGTAACCCATAATCCACATTTTTCCATGACTCCAATTCTGACAAAAAATATATAATATACTTATTTTAGAAGGCAACTATCCTCAAATGAAAATATAGAATAGCTCCACAAAATAAAAATATAATAGCCCCCATCTTTAAAAATGGTAATAAGAGAGCTCCTGCAGCATATTATCCCATTAATCTTCTGAGTATTACACTCAAATATTTGGGAGACACTTTCTCACCTACAAACACTGATTTCTTAAAATAATGTTCCAGGGGATGAGCAGACTAGTTTCAGAGAAGGCTGTTCTTTCATGGACCACTGCTTATTCTTGTACTATTTGTCATAAAAACATGCAAATGGACAAAATTATTTATGTAGCACCTTCCTAGATCTAAAGGGAGCTTTTAACTCCAGAGACCAATGGTGCTCAGCCTCCACTCTGCAGGTCAAATGAGGCCCATGGAGCCACTGCATCTGGCCCATGGGGCTCCCCATGGGTACAGAAAGTTGGTGACATGGGACATAGGGAAAACATCAGGGCGTAAGTGCTCCTCCCCCAATTTTGGCGGGTCCATAAACTTATTTATCTGTGGGTCCACAAAAGGTGACTTTGTTACAGTTCCATCACCCCCATGGCCAGAGGCTGAGCAAACAGCAGCAGCATGCAGCCCAGCATCAGCAGACAAAGTCTGTTGCAGCGTCCCCTGAAGCCAAAGGCCACCTAAGAACAAGCAGCAGAGTCCAGCCACATAGCAAAACCTCCTTTTCTCTAGTGGCACTGCAAGAGAAAGAGAGAGGGAGAAAGATCCAAAGCGGGTCTGCAACTCCATTTCCCCCCACCCCTTTTTTTTTTTTTACCAGAACCTTTAAATTAAATTTAAGTTACAAGTCACCTGTGGTGGGGGAACAGTGCCCTCCCTCCCAAATTCCCAAATCCCATGCAGCTGGTCAAGGCTAGACTGGATTGCGACCCCCTTCCCCTGCAGGGTCAGGCCATGCACTTAAACCCTATAGCTATATCAGGGCCAAACCAAACCCCTTTCCTCACTGTAGGGCCAGGTTAGGGCTAGGCCATGCCTGTTCCCCCTACAACCCTGAATTGGGGCCTGGCCACACCTCCTCCCACACCTCTCATGGGCTAGGCCATACCTTCTTTCCCCTGGCAGGGCCAGGTTGGGTTTGGGCCACATCCATTCCCCCTGTGGGGCAGAGCCATGCCCTGTTCCTTCAGATCCAAGTCAAGGACCCTTTGCTTGTGTGGCAGGTTTGCCCCCCACTCTCCTCCAAATGGTTGGATGGTGCTCACTGCACCTGCCCCAGGCTCTGGCTTGAAGTCACTGGTCAGATCTAGCCCAAGGACCAACTGGACACTGTCTGTCCAGTCCCTTGGGAAGAAAGGTTGAGTGTCATTGCCATAAAACCAATGAAAATTATGGAAGAAACTGGCAATAACATTAATCAATGAAGTTCTCCTATGGTTAATCATACTGTATTATTCTAGGACACTTATCTGGCCGAGATCCTTTGACCCTATGAGTTCCTGCTGCTTGGGCAGGGGGCTGGACCCAATGATCATGCAAGGTCCCTTCCAGCCCTAACGTCTATGACATCTACGAAATCTTTGAAAATAAACACCGTGAAATCCAAACTATTGTCTTTTGGGAATGATAGGAAGAAATGAGAATTTTTTTTACAGAAAAAAGAAATTAAAGGTGGTGTCATCAATTAAATACCCCAGAATTTGTGTTAATACAAATCTGAGCTGGAATAAACACATTAAATATATAAGTATTAAAGCAAAACAAGCCTGGGGGGGAGGGGGATTACAAGAAAACTGGTAGAAGTATGGCAGCCCTAAAGGTCTATAGATCTAAGGTAAAGTTCATTTTATTACATGAAGCCTAAATATGGGGTGCAGACCCCATGGTTCATTTCAAAATAGTAACAAAATTCTAATTACTTTTTCAGGCAGCTTTTATCTCTACCAAACTCTGTGATTGGAGAGCTTATGTGAACTAAAACAGGGCTGCTTAATGTGAGCATTTGAACTCAAATAAGAACTCTAATTTATTGGATAAAAATTAGAGTTGGCATCCATATCATATACTGTAGGAAGTGCATGGTAGAAGCTTCTCTTCCAAACAAACCCCTGTTTGGATGGATAACATTTATACTTTCCTCCAGACAAATAGCTTGGGAAATGTGCTGACAGTTACAACCCTATATATCCCCATTAATTAAAACATAATATAGATTTAAGAATTAAAGATGTCAGTATTCAGCTACATATTCAGGCAGTGAGATTTTCTTGAACCTATTCTGTTGGCTTCTAAACTTATCTATCTGAAGTACAACACCACAAACAATAAAAGGCTCTTAGTAGACTGCAATTCACTCTGAAATCTGCAGCCGTCATGGGCAGGTGGTCATGGACCTCATGTTCGGACAGGCTATGTTCTTGCAGAAAGTATGAGATGGATGATTTAAATCAATATTTGTGGTCTTGTTTGTTCTTTGAAGAAATAAAGAGAGAAATGAACCTTGCCATTAGTGGAAAACTATAAGTACTGGGCTAATGAAGAGAACCACTTTGGTTCCTCTCTGACAATATCCAGGCTGTCCTATATTTTGTAGGTATATTTGTGCTACTTGCACATATAAGGGCCACATTCAAATAAATTTCCCATTTTTAATTTTTACATTACTGTTTTATATTGCTTTATTTTATCTATTTTATACCCCTCATATATTAGGCTTGATTTTACTTCTGTTCAAATTAGTAGAATGGGTAATTTTCTTGTGTGCTTTTGCCAATAGCCACAAATTATGAAATTTTTATATAATTAATGTATAATGTTATCGTTAATTCTGTTAGATTATTAGTGAAAGCTGTAAAAATGACTCCTAATCATTTTTTATCAGTAACATGATACAGTGTGTGGAGTAGAGAAAAGGGTATGTTTATTAGCAATGGAAGGAGACATTGGCTATGGACACATATAACACTTAGAATAACGTAAATTTAGTTTAAATGTGAAGCTAAACACACTTACAAGTCTGTTGAAGACACCTAGAATGGTTCAAAAATGTACCTGGAAAGTTAAGTACTATTTTGAGCTGGTTCCCTATGAAATGCTTCAGAGTTATCTGCAGGCACCAAACGTCACTTGGCACAGGTCCATTTACTCCTCCGGGCATCCCACACTACACTTTTCCTCCCTTCCCCACTGCTACAAATGGCTACTCCAGTATGCAACCAGGACTCTACTTCCCACTTGTATTGCCTTTTGTTGGCACTTTTTAGTCAATGAGCTTGCTTGCACAGGTTGTTAAATAAAAGCTATCTTTCTAACAATCAACTGTGTCTTACCTTCCTACTTGACTACTTTCCCTAGCTCCTTCCCACCCAGTCCCTGGAAACTAAAAAGCATGGGCTCAAGTATCCCTTTCTCCCTTCCCCTAAATCAAGCAATCACACTTCAGACTTTGGCCAACTGAAGGCTATTAAAGTTTATTGAATTATGTTTAGGAGACATGGCAGCCCAGAGAAGTGAAAATGCCTCCAGGCACAGGTCACCTACCCTCTGGAGCCCCAAAGCATGGGGCATTTTCCTCAGTTACCCACTTTGAGGCATGGTGGTCTGGGTGATGATTCGCACACCCTGGTGTTGGGGCCACAGCACTTCATACAGCTGTGAACCAGTTACCGATCAGGGACATTTTGAAATAGATCAATTGCTATGTGTCCACACATTAAATTCCAGATTCAGACAGGTACTTAAGTACGAAACCACTATTTAGGCACTTATTTGTAGTAATCTAGGATGACCTCCTGCATAACCAAGGCCTTAGGCTTAATTTTGGTTTGAAATGAAGCATACTTTAAGAGGGGAAAAATAGTGATCTAGGCAGGGCCTCATAAGACACAATGCCATTGTTAGTTGGCATCCCCCGAACTGGTTCTCAGTAGAGACTGAGCAGGAAATATGTACATATGCAGTTGAAATTATTTTCTAAAATATTGGTGTGGGATAACTAGTACCCATATTTTCTACCCCCATGGGAAACTGAGATATATTATTAGGCCAAATTTTTGGTTGCAACATTCATCCTTAACTACATCTGAATTCATTCATTTGTTAGAGAATAGACCTGAAAAGCTGAGCCACTCCCATTATAAATCAAACCAGAAACCACTAATTGCCATGATTGCTCTTTTCAATGTATTCAATCAAAGCCCTACAAAAGTCTGATGTTTTAATTTATTCAGCCTTAATAGTTTTAAAGCTCAATAATTGTAATGCTTTGTATGCAAGTGTGCCGAAGTTTTAAATCCTGGACAGCTGAGGGAAAGTCTTAAATCTATGTTTAAATCTCTGTTTCGGTTTATGGCTGAATTCAGAAGTATCTTCTCTACACACAGGAGATTGTCAACAAACTATCAACAGCACTCAAGTCATTTTCTTTTCAGTGTCAGAGCAGAAATGCTTTCCTTTGGTAGTTCTGCCCCTTGACTTGCCCAGTCTATACTTGTAACAGGGACACTATACCCAGCATTGGTAACATGAGTCAGCATAGTGGCTATGGTTGATTCAAAATGACAGCAGTTGATTGATGATATGTTGCTAAGTAAGCAGAAGTCTTTTGATGGAAATTACTCTAATGATAGATTTGAATACAGCTGATGCTGGTAGACTGCTTAAATGTGAAAAGTTGAACCTTCTTGAGCCAAGAAAATTAGATTGAGTTGGTGCCTCTGGTTAGTGTGAGATAAACCAGCTGCTGTTGCTTGAATGTAACATCTGCTTCCACTGTTTGTAGCTGTTCTGGCAATATTTTGCTCTGCCTCTTTTACAATGAAGTTAGTGGAAGATTAAAAAGCAGAGGCTAGGTGGGTTTGTAGGAAAAAGAGTCTGAAGGGGGATGGAAGAAAACTTCCTTATCTTTTTTTCCTCCTCTTTTGTTTACATTATGCTTTTTGTAACCTCTTAATCACTTTCCTTTGTATTCTCAAGTAAAATGAATACTGAACATAATATAGAGAAATAACTGTGACAGTCGCTATTTAGCTTTTATAAACAAGTTTCAATTAAAGCTTGAGACCTCAAATTGACAGCATGTAGTGAACTAATGAGCTATCATGGTATCCCATTGATTTAGATGGTATAGAGTTTTTGGCCTCAGCCTTAAATAGACAACAGGTAGGGAAACTACTGTACCTACATACAGCTCTAATCCCTTCAGACAAACTTAAACTAAGGTTCCAATCATGCACAGACAGTGCCAATTCCAATTTCAGAATTTTAGATGAAAATCTTTTTCAGGGTAGAAAATATAATCTTCACTTATTTCTGTAAGGTACATAGCAAACTCTGGGATGCTATAAAAAAGAACAGTACAAGGAGCTGGCTTTTTACAAGTGTTAAAATAGCCTCCCCTCCTATCCAAAAATCTCCTTGTCTATCCAAACTCTCACTTCTACAGGCATACATACTGTCAGTCATCTGCAATGATTACACAAAAAGTAATTTTTGCTATCAGGTACCAAGCTGATATTCATCCTTACTTCCTGTTGTAACTATAGGGAAAAACAAATACTGCAGTACTTCAGCTACCAATGTGAGTGAACTGTTTGTTTTTTTGTGCTGTTTTGTTGGTGGTGGCGGTGGTGTTTTGTACTTTAAAATGACAGTCACGGAAGATTTTGTAAAAACTCACATGGTGACTGAACTCTACTTTGTACTTGCAGCTCTGCAGTATTCTATGGTGCATAAACTTTGTTGTCCTGTCTATAGAGGAATAAAGACAAGATTCAAAGGATGTTGTCAAGTAGCCCTCAGGTTTAATTCATCTGGGAACTCTATCTGCCGATAAATCATATAGTGCAGGTCATAACTCTGTCCTTGATTATTCAACCCTATCTCTGGGAGGCTTGCCATTAGCCCTTTAGCTTTCCAACCTGGCACCAGCTATGAACTGGGATTCTACCATCCTCCTCTCCAGCATTTCTAAGGCAATAAAGGTGAAAGAGAGTTCTCTCTCTACTGCATCAGGAAGTAGTAAATTGAGGAATGGGGTAAGATGCATGTGGACTCTCACCTCCAGTTTTGCTTGTGCCATGCATGTCTCACCAGCTAATTAGAGAGGGGTCTAAGCTGGAGTCCCTGCTTTCATCAGGCTGTGGAGACCAGGGGGTAAATGCTGCTGCTGTGAGTTCCTCCCCTCCCTGTTAAAATTCAACAACAGGGGAAATGAGGGGGCAAGCAACGGTGGCAGCACTCACTCCTGGGCTGTGAAGCTACACAAAAGTACGGTATCCAGCCAGATCCCCTACAGAACAAAGAGGCATGTGTCCATGGTGTCACACACCTTCTGAACCTGTCCCTGGTACCAGGCATTAGGAGCCCCACCCCTCTAGTGCCCTTTCTCAAGCTTCTCCCCCCAACTCTGATGCACCAGGGTCCCCTCCAAAGTGAGTATCAGTTAAGTTGCAACCTTCTTGCCTATCCAGCTAGGATGTATTTCATCTTGGTCAATCTAGCAGTGAGGAAAAAGTTCTTTCACCACCCCATAAGAAAAGGCACCAGTGCAATATCTACAAATACCTTGCAATATGGTCCTACTCTGATCCCAGGAATGGTAGGTTTGAAGCTGCCGGAGGGACAGAAATATAACAACTTCCTAATTCCCAGTTTGTGGAGGAAAGATGCCCCTTAAACAGCTTTTAATCAGTTTTCAGCTGAGCCATGCCTATTAACCCTATTCCTTACAACACTGTCTCTCACCCTGTCCTCATCAAAAAGCTGGGAGACTGTGGTGTCGATGCCCACACAGTCAAATGGGTCGCCAACTGGTTGGAGGGCCGCACCCAGAGGGTGGTAGTGGATGGGTCCTTCTCGACCTGGAAGGACGTGGGCAGTGGGGTTCTGCAGGGCTCGGTCCTCGGGCCCGCACTGTTCAACGTCTTCATCAGTGACTTGGATGAGGGGGTAGAAAGCACCCTGTTCAAGTTTGCTGATGACACTAAGATGTGGGGGGATGTGGGTGCACTAGAAGGGTGCAATAGGCTACAAGCTGACCTTGACAGGTTGCAACGGTGGGCGGATGAGAATAGGATGGGGTTTAACACTGATAAGTGCAAGGTGTTGCACATGGGGAGGAAGAACCGGCACCACACTTACAGGTTAGGGAACTCCCCTCTTGCCAGCACGGAGATGGAAAAGGATCTTGGAGTCGTCATTGACTCCACGATGAACATGGGCCGGCAGTGTGGGGAGGCAGTCAAGAAGGCCAATCGTACCCTGTCATGCATCCACAGATGCATCTCGAGCAGGTCCAGGGAGGAGATCCTCCCCCTCTATGCGGCACTGGTCAGGCCGCAGCTGGAGTACTGCGTCCAGTTCTGGGCGCCACACTTCAAGAGGGACGTGGACGATATGGAAAGAGTTCAGAGGAGGGCCACTCGTATGATCAGGGGTCAGCAGGGCAGGCCTTATGAGGAGAGGCTACGGGATCTGAACCTGTTTAGTCTCCACAAGAGAAGGTTAAGGGGGGACCTTGTGGCCTGCTACAAACTGGTCAGGGGGGATCAGCAGGTATTGGGGGAGTCCCTGTTCCCCCGTGCACTGCCAGGAGTGACCAGGAATAACGGTCACAAGCTGACGGAGGGTAAGTTTAGATTAGATATTAGGAGGCGCTACTTCACAGTCAGGGCGGCTAGGGCCTGGAACCGGCTTCCAGGGGAAGTGGTGCAGGCTCCTAGCCTGGGTATTTTTAAAAGGAAGTTAGACGAGCACCTTGCCGGGGTCATCTGACCCCGGTGCTCTTTCCTGCCAAGGCAGGGGGTCGGACTAGATGATCTACCTAGGTTCCTTCCGACTCTAGCTACTATGATACTATGATACTATGTAATGGGAAACCTTACAGGACCTGTCATCACTTTTTCCTTTCCTCCTGCTTGTATAGAACTGTCCTGTTGGGGAAAGCATATTTGCACAAACAATGGCAGAATTTGCTGATGCAACTACTTGGCCATTCTAGTACAAACTGTCCCAGCAGCAGTGATTATCAAATGTTCTTTTGCTATTTTTCTTTTTGTAAAATAGATGGGAAAACAATGTCCACCTTGTGTGAAAACTAAACCAAAAAGACTACATGCACAAATGAATTGTGTCCAACTAACCTGGCTAAGTTTTAAAGGAAAAATTAAGACTCCACTCTGAGCATTTTAAAAAGTAAATACAAATATTTCAATGTGTTTCAGGTAAGATATCTTATACTGCATCTAACTGAGGAGGAATGTTGGCTGACCAACTTCTTTTGATGTTGGACCCTACAAAGAAGCAGTCAGTGAGAAGAAGGTGGGGAGCATTATAGGTAGTCTGAGAAAGAATATCATTGTCCCCAGTCTTTCTCCAGCAACTAACTCCCTGAAAAATTGTGTCTCAAGCTGAATTATCCTATCAAAAGTTCTTACTCCACACAGCAGAATCACCTTTCTGAGTAGCAAGATTTTTGCAGCTGTGTTACCAGGGAAGAGTTAAATAGAGGCCAGTAGGGGTAAGCAAAACTCTAATTTGGATAGGATAGACTTCTGTCTGATTCCCAGAGATTGACTCCTATGTCTATGAATGTGTAAGGTTTCAGGATTTTCAACATTCTGTCAGACAAAGCCCATCCAGCTCCCAATGGAAGAACTTGAATGAAACTCTGTATATTGAACCGCTCAGAGTTTCTCCCAATTACGGTTCTTCAACAGATGTTAATTCATGAGGCCACAACTTTCTCTTACATTACACTTTCTCTTACATGTTACACTTAGACCATACTAAATCGGTGGAATGTTAAATGATGTTAAAGTTAGAACATGCCATGAGAAGTCATACACGAAAGTTTAATGCATTTCTTGTCTTCACAGCTCTGACTTGTCAGTAGAGGGCTGGTAATCAAAAGGACAGCTAGGAGCCAGGACACCTATGCATGTGATAGACTCTGCTCTGATATGTGCTAATTAGCCAACAATGGATCAGACCTGATTAATCAAATCTGCTGTGAGTCTGCTAAAGCGTGCTAATTAGCATGCTCCTGCAGCCTCTGTGTCACATGTATTCAGCAACCCCCCACTATTTCAAAATGGTAGCGGGGACACTTTAACTAACACTCACTGAACAAGCATTAATTAAAGTGCCCCCTGCCACTCTTTTGAAGTGTAGGATGTTGAATACATGTGATATTGCAGGTGCTTTGATGAGAGTGGCTCTCAGAACTGTTCTAATTAATGTGCTCCCCTACACGCCAAAATATGTGTGTAGATTTCATAGATTTCATAGACATTTGGGCTGGAAGGAACCCTGGAGGATCATCGAATCCAGCTCCCTGCCCCAGGGGCAGGAAGTCAGCAGGGATCATAGGATCCCAGCAAGATAAGCATCCAAATGTGTCTTGAAGGCATTCAAAGTGGGGGCTTGAACCACCTCCAGCAACAGTCTATTCCAAAACTTGGGGGCTCAAAAAGTGAAGAAGTTTTCTTATGTCCAGCCTGAATCGGTCATGGCAGAGTTTGTGACCATTCAATCTTGTCATCCCTTGGGGCGCTCTGGTGAACAGATGTTCCCCTAGATCCTGATGAGCACCCCTGATAAATTTATAGGTGGCTACCAGATCACCACTGAGCCTTCACTTTTCCAGGCTGAAGAGCCCCATAGCTCTCAGCCTCTCATCATAAGGTCTGTTTTCCTGACCTCTGATCATACGCGTGGCACCCTCTCAAGCTTCTCCACATCCTTTTTGAATTGTGGAGCCCAAAACTTGGGTTCTGTATCTGTTTGGGAAGGGGACTGGGAGCAGTGCATTCGGTGATGCTGGAGGGCTACATGCTTATTTTATCTCCATGGAGGAGACTGAAGTTACTATTGGCAGATCTAGTATTTTGAAAAAGGGAGTTCAGGTGGTGCATCACCCCATATAGGACAAAACACATATTTTTCATCAGTTACGGAGAAAGTAGAAGGTTTAGTAATATGCTAAAAGGTTAATACTATGTTAATATCAAAGCAAAACCAAATATAACTTTTTGGGATATGCACTAAGTTTATATACTACATATTATGTTTAAACAAAACACAACAAACTAGGCAAAAAAAGAGTCAACATAGGCAAAAGATATTGTGTCATTAGTCTTGTATTTATTATAGTTAAACGTACATCTCTTCTTCAGTTTCATAAAACAAACTGTAGCTTTCTCAAGTGTCTTAAGAGTGCCTCTAATACTTTGCTATCAGTCATTTCGACACTTCAGTAAATATTAGTACACCTGACTTTAGGTTTTTAGCTAGAGCTAAAAACAGTCAACAGAGAGAGTTATTACCAGAAATAACTAACATAAAGGAAGTGCAGACAGATAGTGTGAATAGTAGAACATGGAGACAGGTACAAAGGGTAAAGAGTCATTGACACCTGTGGCATGGAGAGAGATCAGTAAGATTCAGAAAGATGATACTGAATCATGAAGTCAATTGGAGCTCTCAGAGTTGTCTGAATAGAAATCCCACTCCTCCTCCTAGGCAGTTACTTTTAAAAACTGGGTAAAGCAGGAATCAAAGAGGCGGGAGGTGGGTGCAATTGCATTCCCTCTGGATCTACCCCTAGAAGTTACCCTAACACAAGCTAGGTAGCCCAGCACAGAGTTAACCAATGCCTGAAGGAAAATACCTTTGAGATGCTCAGAGAGCACCTAGCAGGAGTTAATGGGCTTTAATAAGTGCACGCTCATTAGTATGGTTTAAGTGTAACATACAAGTTCACATTTACTACCTGCAACTCAGCCTCCCAAATCTCCCCCCGAAAAAAAGTTTAGCAAGTAGGAAGGTTGGCAGGTTGCCTGAAGGAAAACAGACAAAATGCCCTCTATGGAATGCATGGAGATATCTGAATAGTCCAGATAATCTTGTGCAATTGTGTTGGAAAAGAAACCCCAAAACATTTGATACATGTTTTTGTTTGCAGTTCTGTCAGCTTTGATGTGAACGGCTTCCTATATGTCACTATGGCTGATTCTCATCTTGCTTAATCAGGTTTATACCACTTATACCATGTAAAAATATTCTTACAGTGGAATCAATTTCATTATCTCTTGCTTTAACATCACTTTGTACTGCCAGGGTGTTAGGGTGTTATATAAATGAGGATTAAAGGTCAAATCCAGTAGAACACTTTGATACCTGCAATTTGAGCTATGCAATCTGTAAATTTTAGGCATTTGGCCTCCTGAACAGAGTCTGAAACCCAGAGTTAGGCACCCATGCTCCCTATTCATTATATGGGGAGAGTCAGGATCTTCAGAAGAATAGTCCTAAGAGCCAGCATGCTAAGTGGAGAAGGTGCTTATAGCTCATCAGTGAAATAATCTAGATACAAAGGTGTTTATAAAGCTTAGACACTTGAATAAGGGCTGCAAGGTTTCCATTCACTTGGTGTTCAGAGTCTGGAACTTATCCCTAGGGGTAGGCAATTATGGCTGCATCTACACAAGACACTGACTGCACGGTAGGTTGTTACTACTGTGCAGTAATGTCACATGGCACGAAGCACGGCACAATGCCACTGCAGTAGCAACAACCTACTGTGCAGTCAGCGCTGTACCGTCAGTGTCACTAAAAAGCTGGGAACATTACTGCATAGTAACTCTGGTTACGGCACAGTCATTTAGTACTTGTGTATGCATATAGACGTGGCCAGTGTGCATTTTTTTTTAAGAGCTGACCAGGACTCATTCTTTCAAACTGAAGCTGCAAGTACTAGAAGAGGATGTAGTGGAAAAGCCTTAACATAATGTGCAGAGGCTAACTATCCCAAACTATGGCTGATGGGTAAGGTACTTCCCTAGGAAGTAGAGATGTGGATTTGGACCCATCAGTATGACTAGGGCATGTAACCATGAAATTCTTATTGAATGAATGTTTTAATGACTAGGCCAGGGATGTCCAATTTCTGAGTGGCTGGAGGTTGCATGTCCCCAGGACCCCATAATGCCCCCTTTGTCACATGCTGGGCACCCTCCTGCTTCTCCTCACCCGCTTGGCTGACCGCACTGTGCCATTAACCCCAGAACCCCATCAAGCCCTCTGCCCAGAGTCTCCCTTGGCCCTTCAGCTGTTTCTTTTGTTTTGCTTTTTAAAAAAAAATATACATAAATGTGAGCATTATTGCTTATCATTTTGTGTTAGGAACACTTGAAACAGAGTCACCCCATTGGGCCCCTCAAGGAACATAGTTGCCGTTGTGGCTAGATTTGGAAACCAAAGGGATTTAGGCTAGAACTAAACAACTATTTGCTTAAGCTAAGTGGAATTAGAGCACTGTAACAAAATACTTTTTCTTGTACTTTTTTGAGTAAATCCACTGAACATATAGGACTGGTACAGTATACTGAAGTATAAGTAGTTTGTAGTCTATAGCAATCATTCCTTTTTATTGAGGTTTTCTTTCATTTAACTTATCTATAACGTATAATTAGAGATTGCTGTAAGGCAGCAATTCATCTTGTAGGCGCCTGACATTTCTAAACTTTTGTGAGTTATAGTGTCAGCTGAATCCCTTGAATGAATTACTGCCTTAAACCACCTCTGTAATTCAGAGAATGATTTTATAAATGCAGAAACCTTTACTTCTTGGCAACCTTTGGTGGCATTTGAAATTTCTTTGTCTCTGGGCACTTTAAACTAATGTTTCATTAGTTGTTAAAATAGGGTAAGGTCTGTACTCTTTATTGATAGCCAAATAAATTGTGGTGAGGCATTTTTTTTCCTCCCTAGTACGTCACCTTTTCTTGTTTGTTTCTTTCCAGTCTGTATCTTTAGAGCATATTCTAGAGGTTTTTGTTATTAGAAATGAATATTATTGCCCTAGCTGCTCTCACATTGGTTTTTCCTGTGTATTGCATTTTGATTTTTCAATACTGCTTTTAGTTGTGCCATTAGCCAAGCTTGACTAAATGTAATTTCTTTTGACAGTAAAACTACAGGTAAGAATTTTGGTAATATAATTGTAATGCTAATACTTACACAAGTTAGATTGCTGCATTACAGTTGCTAATAAAAATGTGTTGAAGTGTTGTGAAAACACCTCAAAGACTCATTGCAGTCTAAGCTTGATAAACTTTATTTCTGGATAAAGAAGGTTTACAATACTGTATCCATCATGCAACTAGTAAATGAGGTGCTCTGCCAAGGGTGAGTATGATTCCAGGCAAGATCTGCAGCACTATCTCTTCTTTTCTTCATTTCAGTTTCATTAACTATTGTGGAGATCAATCTCCTTTACCTAGTGCATTTCTAATCACATTTGTGCCAGATGAGAACTCATTAGCATCTGCAAGTGGCACAGACAAAGCAATAAGGTTTCTGCTCCTTTGTATATTAAGTAACTTTAAAGAAGGATATTGCCACAAGTTTCATTTTGAATTAATATATGGAAATGTTATATATAAAAACCATGGCTATATCTGGAGTTAAACTTGGGGCCTTACTCATATATTAGTCTAATTTAGCCTCTCCTCTGTTAATGAATGATCTTCCATAAAATTTGCTTTTTACAACTTTTGCAAAATGGAACATGAATATAATTCTAGTGTATTTGTTATTTGGAACCTCTTAAATACAACTAAATATTGACTCTCTGATATTCATTTTAGGCCAGATTCTGATACCTTTTCTCCTGATAAATAACTAGAACTGTAGGGCACCTACATACATACATTGAGGCTGCTCTGACATGCTGTAATTACAATGCATTAGAGCAGAATTGATTAATTGAGTCTGCTGTAGTGTGGCAATTATTGTGCTCCAGCAGACTCCAGCATCAGGCATATCAGCATCCCCATGCTGAAAAATGGTGGCGAGGGCACTTTAAGTAAAGCTTGTTCAATGCTGCTACATATGATGCTCTGAGTGTTGCTCTAACGTGCTCTAATTAAAGCCCCCCCACCTTGCCTTCCAAAGCACATATATAAACACCCTACAAAGAATGCCCTTGAAATCAATTTTAACAGGTTGAGGTTGCTCATACTATTGCATTTTCTCGTTGAGAATAAGGGTAATAAGGAGAATTTGATTTTGCAAGACTGTAGACTCTTTTGGAGAATAACCATGAATTTATGCCCTGAATCCTCAGAGACAGGCACCTAACTCCAGCTGAAGTCAATGGAAATCAGTTGCTTACCTTTGAAAATCTGGGCCCTTATGCTAATTAAGTGCCTAGTGTACATCTTTAATCCCTGATTGGGATTGGAACCATTGAGTAGTGTTCTCATTTAAATATATAAGGATTGTTCAAATTAATCACTGTGAAAGCTATCTGCTTCCAGACTTGACTGAATTTTTTAGAACTGAGAGGAGGGAATGAGTTGTAAAGGAAGATAAACAGGTACTTGTGAACAAACAAAATCTCATATAAGACTTTTCCTTTTGGCAAGCTTTCTTACAAAAAAACCCCCTAATCACTTGTATATTGTTCACAGAAAACTAAGGGGTCTTTAATGCTGTCAAAGCAAATCTTTCTTCCTTCCACTAATGTTGTTACATGGTCAATATATACATACATCCTCAGTCTGCTAAAAATAATACTCCTTACATTTGCCAAACCTGCATCTTCACTTCATTCAAACAGTTCCCAAGAAATCACTAATGAAGATGCTGCCTCACTTACAAAGATGGCTGTGACCAAAATTTAAAAAAGGCTGCAATATTTGAATCACTAAGAGCAAGTCTGATTTATATGGCCATGTGATGTTATCTTTCATGAAATTTATAAAGGTTTTTCTAATCGTGCAAGTCCTGTGAGCTCTTAATCACATAGAATACATCTAAATATCAATGACTGTTCCTGGTCCTAGAAGAAATTGCATTGTTCCTGTAGTATGAAGCATTTACTAACCAATATGGAATTTCCTCAATAATAGTTGAACTAAAAAACATAATAAATGTTTTCTCCTGATTGCTTATTGCCATTATCTGTGTTAGGCAATTGGTCAACTACCTACTCCTTCTCATCAGCCATATGAGTGCATACTTAGAACCTCAGGTCATTTAATTAAAGACACAAGTAAATATAATTTTGAGTCCTTCAGCCAAGTGATTAGCTCATAAGAATGAATGCAATATGCTATAAGCATGTTTATATTATTAAGGATGGATCAATATGCACAGTAATCACGTAATATGTAAACTGAGAAACTCTTTGCTCTAAAACTGTCAGAGGAAATAATATTGTCCTATGTTAAATACTGTTGTAGTTTCAGTGTAGGGAATTGTAGTTTCCACAATGCTCAGTGACATTCAAATGGTGCTGTCTTTTGCTATAGAACTGAAATAGGGAAATGCAAATAGCACACAAGATGACCCAAATGAATAGTTGGGCTCACCACCTACAGGCTCTCCTGCAAGCCACTAACCTTCAAGAGACATCCATTTCTGCCCTTGAAAATACTTGCCAACTCAAGTCATCAGGGTTATGATCTTTTGCATTGCAGCATAATTTACCTAATAACAAGTCAAGTTAAAATCTGCGTAGGTGGCTATTTAAGCAGTAACAAACTTACTGATGAATCACAGTTCACTGATTCCAACTAAATAAAGTTTAAGTATAACCTTTAAAACAAACACTAAAGATGTGGTCCATATTCAACTATGAGATCACCTCCAAATGTCACTCTATCACCCCTGAAAAAATAAAAACCTCAATTTATATAAATGGAAATAAAATATGAAATATAAAGATGAAGTTAGAAGGCAGCTATCACCTTATTAATCTGCCGATCTGGTATGTCAAACAACTGAGGCCTGATAGGCTGCACAGCACAAACCCAGTTTCCGCAAAATAATACCAAACACTAATAAAATCCATATTTGTAATTCTGACAGAGGAAACAACTTGCTTAAAAGCCTTGGTGATTTCGTACATGGAAATTGCATTCACTTCCATGGCAAGCAACTGAAAAGGAAGGCAAGATACTACAAAATATAACAGGTAAGGCTGGTTGCAAACAAACTTTAATGGAATCAATTTCCATTGGAAAATAAAGTCCCATCAAATCAAAATGCTTTGCAGAACAGAGCTGATTGTACTGAACCTACTTCAGGGAAAATCCGGAAATTCTGTTCCTGTTATGTTGAAATAAGATGTTAGCAGATCAAAACATAGAAGAGAACATATCAGACCAGAAAACATTTTAAAAGATGTACCTGAATGTCTACCCAACACTTATGAACCATACATGAGGTTTTCTTTGTACATTCATATATATGCAGCTCAATATGCTTGATACCTCTCAGGATAAGCAGTTAAACAATGTCCACAATATCTTATTTAATCTCTCTCTCTCTCTTTGTCTCTCTCAAGCATTTTAGTGATTTTAGTTCACTGAATTACAGGTTCAGATTATATACTGAAAGTCAAGCTTTTCAGTAGTGTTTTAATAAAGTAATTTTATTTCATGTCTTCAAAATCTACTTTATGTCAGTGACAAAAGATATCATGTGGAAAACAGGATTTTTTGGTTAATTTTCTACATGGTGAAAGATTAGCATTATACAGGAAAAATGAGACATTGAAATCAAAAGGCAGCAAATTTAAAGTCACTTAAAATGCTTTTTGTTTACATAGTAACAAATAATTCATGGAAATTATTTGCATAAAATATAATAGGGAATAAGAACCATGTCATTTCTGGCCTTGTAAAGTCCTCAGTTCAGATTATAGTGTACCTAGTACACCTCACCTCAGATAGACCCAAGCAATAGGTTTAAGCATCTAGGTTCCCTATACAGTCAGTATAGAGAAGTCCATCTGAAAGGCAATTTAGAGCAGACAACAAGGTGGCAAGCACCTAGAGCTAGGAAATATTAGGTACTCAATTAATTGAGACTGCTGGAGTGTGGCAATTGGTGGGCTCCAGCAGCCTCCAGCATCACATATATCAGTGCCCCTGTACTGAAAAATGGTGGCAGGGTGCTTTAAACTAAAGCTTGTTTGATGAGCTTTAGTTTAAAGTGCCCCACCACTATTTTTCAGTGCAGGGATGTTGATACATGTGATGCTCCAGGCACTTTTAATTAGCATGGCTCTCAGAGCTGCACTAATTAAAGCATCCCCCCATGCTTCGCAGAGCACATGTATAAATGCTCCATGAGCCTAAAGAAAAGAAGGCATGAGAAGTACAAAAGAAAAACCCCAAACTTCAAAAGGACAGATGTCAACCATTCAGAGAAACAGCATGTTAGGATGCATGCAGCTGTTTGTCACACCTGGTCTATATTCATATGGTTTACTTTAAGTTGCCTAAAAGTAGACTGAGAGTGGTGCATGCTGCCATTTGCTGCACCTAGGAGCCATTCATAGATTTTCATAGACATCAGGGTTGGAAGGGACCTCGGGAGATCATCGAGTCCAGCCCCCTGCCCAAAAGGCAGGAAGTCTGCTGGGGTCATAGGATCCCAGCAAGATAAGCATCCAATTTACTCTTGAAGGTATTCAATGTAGGTGCTTGAACCACCTCCGCTGGCAGACTGTTCCAGGCCTTGGGGGCTTGGACAGTAAAGAAATTCTTCCTTATGTCCAGCCTGAAACGGTCTTGTAGGAGTTTGTGACCATTCAACCTAGTCATCCCTTGGGGTGCTTTGGTGAATAAATGTTCCCCCAGATCCTGGTGGTCACCCCTGATAAACTTATAGGTGGCCATCAGATCACCCCTGAGCCTACGCTTTTCCAGGCTAAAGAGTCCCATGGCTCTCAGCCTATCATCGTAAGATCTGTTTTCCTGACCTCTGATCATGCGCGTGGCTTTCCTCTGGACTCTCTCAAGCTTCTCCACATCCTTTTTAATTGTGGAGCCCAAAACTGGATGCAGTACTCCAGCTGCAGCCTCACCAAGGCCGAGTACAAGGGGAGAATGATGTCCCAGGATTTGGTCAGGGATTCAGGGAAATCAGTTCAATTGGGGCTTGGGGAGAAGGGTGGGTTAAATCAAGAGAGTGTGGCAGGTCTGTGTGGGACATGGGAAAGAATGGGGTAGGGAGGGTCAGGGGCAAAAATAACCCAGTCAGGGTCTTGGGAGTGGGAATAGCTTTCCCCAGGGCTGGGGTGAGCACCTGGGTTTTCTCAAGGCCAGTGCTGTGCTATGAATTAATGTAGGCATTTGCAAAATTGTGTTAATTCTTCCTAAATCAGGTTTATCCAATCGCAATCTAGTTACTGTATCTTCTCAGGTGAAATAAAGTACGTGCCATTTTTGGGGTAATTTAAACCCTCTGAATGTCTGTACCTTGGGTGTTTAGATGGTGTAATGCCTGTATGCACTCTTAAGTGCCATGACTATATTGATTTAAAAGAAAAAAAGGAGAAGTTGAAGAAAACAGGTAAGTTACTAAAGGAAATTATATTTGTTCCAAATCAAAAACAAAAATAATCACAATAAACAGCTGCAGAAGGAGCTCTTTACCTACCTGAAAAACAAGATAAAGGTAGACAGAAGAGGAAGGGTGTGTAATTATGGAAGTATGTATAGGAATAACATAAGTGTGTTGGGTGAAAATAAAGAAAGCAAAGTGGGGGAGGGAGGATAACTCAAGTTACAACAAGCAAGAAGAGAAAAAAATGACAAGTGTGTTGGCCGCAGAAGAAAGAGCAAGGAAACCATGGTCTCACTGGAAAATAGAGAAGGTATAAAAAAGAAAGATGCAAAGGTAGCAGACCTTTTAATTTGCTTCAGTCTTGGCAAAGAAATTAAGCTGTGATCAGATAAGTAGAAAAAAAAAGCCCTTCTAATAATATTTTGACATTTAATTCTTAAAAGGAATCTGTAGATGTGTGGGCCAGACAGAATTAACATTAAGTAGGTACATGATTGGTTGATTACCTGAAAGCAAAGCATACAAGTAATTGAATGAATATCCAACTGGTAGGAGGTCTTAAATAGGATATTACGGGACTGTGTTCTGAGTCTGGTGCTTTAAACATTTTTATTATTGACTGGGTTACAGGAAGGGAATCTGATAAGGTTTGCAGACAAAAAAAAAAGGAAAACTTTCAAATGCTTTGGAGGAGGATAAAAATTCAAAAGGTGTTATGATCAATTAGATAACTGTCTGTAGATAACAGAAAGCAATTTAGCACAGACATATGAAATTCCCCAGAATGGAAAGAAGCAAACAAGTAAATACAGAAAGGATGGGTGGTAACTCACTTGGTCTTTTGAGAAGGACAGAGGGATATGGTAGTTTGCAAGCTCAACATGAGACAATAATATGAATCAGTTCCAAAAAAACCCCCACAATTCTGTGTTTTATTTGTAGAAATTTGTCTGCAAAATAAGGGATGTACTAGTATCCTTCTACTCAGCACAAGTTAGGCCTCACAGATGATGCTATCTAGCAAGTTTTCTACTCATATTTTAAGAAGGACATGGAGTAGAAGAAAGGAAGATAAAGTGATTAGAACACAAACTGTATGAGAAAAGGTTGAAAGAATTAGATATGTTTAGTTTGGGGGAAAAGAAGATTAAGACAGTTTTCAAATATTTGAAAGGTTGAAATAAAATGATGAAAAATCATTTTCCCTTCCCCCAAAGGGTAGGGCATGAGACTGTGGCTTTAAAGTAAAGCAAAAGAGATTTAGAACAAATCTTGGGGAAAATATGCTTAACTATAAAAATACGCTGCCTAGGGAAATTTTGGAATTTCTTTCATTCTAGGTTTTCAGGAAGAAACTGCATTTGCTTCTATCTGGAAAGGTTTAGGAATAGCAAACTCTGCATGTGCTCAAGGGATTAGAATAGATGATCAGTGAGGCCCCTTCCAGCCCTAAGATTTTATGATTTTATAAACATCTTTGAACTGTTTACATCCACACATAGTTCTACGAACACCACCTTTGCATCCTGTATTTTTCAAATGAGAGTGAGTTTGTATTGAACTCAGTGTGGTCAGTGTGCCTAGGCATGCTCTGTGCATATGTAATGGTTTTTAGACAATATTTAGGTGCCTTCCCAGCTGCATTCTAAATTGCAGCAGAACATAGGTAGTAATCATGCATCTAGCTGTTTGAATTGGATTTCTTCTGAACATTTGGAGCAACTTAAGTCTAGGAGCCCTGGAATTCAGGCCAAAATGCAGGAACCAAAAGGATTTTCTTGAAGTGGGAGCGGAATTGATTTGGATCACTGTTTGTGACTGTGGTGCCTAAAGTCTGCCTAATTCTTATTTAGGTATGTCTATTTGCATGTCACTTAACAGGATTGAAAATTGAACAGGATTCCAAAAGAAGTCAAACACGCAATAAGAGCAAATGGCATTTTTTTTACATAGAATTTCTCTCTGTCTGTTGTAGAAGGGATATAAACACTTACATTACAAGCCATAAACCAACTTCCCAGCAGGCATGTCTACATGTACGCATTTATTGTACATTAGCCCAATTTAAGGCATATCAAGGGAGTGTGTCTACACATACATACCCTTAATACGCCTTAAAATGGTGAATTTAGGTTTTTCAAGCCTAAATTTGATACCTGGATAAAACAGGTATCAAATGTATGTGTGAAAACTATGTCACATTAGCGAATGTATAGACACACTAATGCACATGAATGCAGTATATGTCTATTGATTTGGGGATAACTTTAGTCCCATGATGGTCTGCACACCCACATTAATGCACCTTAGCACATGCATGTGTAGATGCATGCCTAAATCACTTTAATGTACATTAGGCTAGTGTGAATTAAGTTTAGGCATACATAATAGCATGTGTAGACATGCCCAGTAATTAGCAAGAACTTCCCTACTGGGCATGTTACTGTATAACTGTAGGAACTTTTATGCTTTGCACTACACAACTGGAACTGGCTATTACCAAAGTCAGGATTTGGTGCCTGGTGCAAAAATTCCTTATATTTCTAAGAGGCCTTCAGTACTAAACCTGACCACTGTAACCTTTTAACTTCATGGTGGGACAGCAAGATTTATGTTCAGCAATTTTTCTTTCTTTTGTTTTTTAGCCTCAGAAATGAAATATACATGATTATTAGACAGTGTGCACAGAACTAGCTGTATTTCTTTGAGTTACTTCTGTCATTACATATTCCATCTGGTCCAGTGAAATTTATAGAATTATACAGGACTGAAAATACAACACCAGACAGTGGTCAACTTGGCATTTAGGTTTGCAAAGCATATGATGGCTTACTATTTCCGATGTTTCTTCTGTCACTTTATAGGACAAAATGAGTCATTTGCTTATTTTCTATTTCCTGTGCACATGGGTTGAGGTATAAGTCATGAAATAATGAATGTTGGGTCCACATCAGTAGATACCCATTGAGCAGTAATCTGAGTCATCCTGATTTCTCTTATTCCCTTTTCTGTCATATTTCTTTAGAATGTGCTTTAGGATTCCTTCAGATGTAATAGTGTGGTAGGAAGTTCTGCATGTTTATATGGTGGGGGCGTTGTTTGTTTTGTTCTGTTTTGGCATCGTTTGTTTGTTTGTTTTTCAATACACTTTTTGAATCTGTGTTCCCAAGTGGTTAGCCTTCTTCACTTTGCTGGTGCCTCTTTCCACTAATAGTTGATTGCCTTCCAGTTGTGAGCTGAATTCAGTGAGAGAAATGTACCTCTTGTATAATATATATATATATTTTTTTTCCTTTGAGCCTTTTCAAACTGTATTTGTCATTTTCAGAAATCCTCAGCCTCTTTCTTCTCCAGAGTCTTTAAATTTGAAGATTTTGTATTACAAATTGCTTGTTAAAGTGTAAGTGATTAGACTGCCCATAGGACTACATTGCATTTAATGTTAGCACTCCTACTATCAAATGCTATTGTTACTACATATTAGCATTAAGATCCTATGCACAGCTTACTATTGCTTGAGGATATATTAGTTAGAGAAGTGTAAGTCAAGGTTAAGTAAAAGTAAACATAGAAAACAGCAGTATGATTAGAAGGTAGCGGCCTTAGTTTGCAGAAGAACTTAGATTGAGTCTGAAAGATCCTCTCATACTAAGGACTTTGGCTCTATTGAGCAGTCCTATAAATCACTCCTTGTGACAGCACCTTCGCTTGATAAGCAGTGATGAGGCACCTGGGGAAGCTAAACCAAAAATCCTGTCTGAAAGACCAGACTGTCTGGGTCCTCCAAGGTGCTCTCTGAACAAGAATGAAGAAAAAGCAATGGGATAAAAGCAGCTTTATATAATCTTTGTGACTCCTGATTTTAGCATTGGCCAGTTGTGCCCATATGAACCTTCATTTTCCTAGGAAATCCTCTTATGCTTTAGACCTGGAATGGCTACATAAGGGATACTAAAGCAGTGCCAGCTTTCTTACTGCTATGTAACTGAAGAGGGGTGACCAGGGCAACAGCCCCCAATGCTGCCTTTGCAAAGGGATGCCACAGCAGTGGCTAACTGTAACAGCCTGTGCTGACCTATGTGTCACATGTACCCCAAATGCAGATCTGTCCTGCTACTCCTACACTCTTTTGCAGAGCACAGAGGAACTATGAGAGAGCAGGATATGACTCAGAGTACCCTGACAGACATTAAAGTAAAAGTACAATGGGATCTGATATGGGATCCCAGCGACTGCACTTTCTGCCAGGAAACACATGCATGGCAGGAGGCACAATTGTGGGATCTTGCAACAGATCCCATCGTACCATATTGCCGGTGCAGAGACACACTGATCTTGAGGTCCCTTTGGTGAATCAGCAAATAACAAGCTTCTCTTCCTGTGCTCCTCCTCAATCATCTGACCAGGACTTCTAGCTGGCCTCTGATGAGATGATGAGGCTCCCAGTCATGGTGTGCTGTCTTGGTTGGGAGCCCCAAGCAGCTGAGGGGCACTTCCAGCCTCAGAAGTCATGAAAGGCACTCATGTGCTTCAGAGGCTGGGCACTAGCCACATATTCAATTAAAGGCATGATAAGGGTAGCCACAAAGTTGTTATGTATAGTTAGTGTTAATAACTTTGTGGTTTATTCCTTGTTTTATCCCATCATTGATTAAACGTGTGGCCAGGTAACTACTTAAAATATGAACAAGTTAATCACATCTTAATCATAGTGTCTGTCAGGGGCCAGAGTGTCTTGAGGAGCTTGTTTCCTGTTCCACTCATCAGAATGTCAGTTACCCTTGTCCCTTTCATTTTGCTCAAGCCATACTTTTTGATCCATCAGACACATGGACAGGGGGGACAGCTAAATACTAACAAGTTCCAGGTCTGTACTCTTCTGCTTTCCATCCTTCCTTTCCTCAAGATCCTGAACTCAGTGATCTCATAGTCATTGCTGATCAAGTTGCTATCCACTTCTATGTTCCCCATCAATTCTTCCCAGTTTGTGAGTAGCAGGTCAAGAAGAGCATAACCCTTAGTTGGCCTCTCCAACACTTGCACCAGGAAGTTGTCTCCAACACACTCCAAAACCTTCCTAGTTTGCCTGTGCATTGCTGCACTGCTCTCCCTGCAAATCTCAGGGTGACTGAAGTTCCCCATGAGAGCCAGGGCCTGTAATTGGGAAACTTCCACAAGCTGTTTGAAGAAAGCCTCATCCACCTCATCCTCCTGGTCTGGTGGTCTATAGCAGACACTTTCTACAACATCATCCTTGTTGCTCTCCCCTCTGAACCTAACCCAGACTTTCAAGAGGTCTATCTCCAGTTTTTATACCAGAGCTTTAAGGTCCAGCTCTTTTACATAAACAGTAACTTGTCCTCCTCTCCTGCTTTTCCTTTCTGAACAGTTTATACCCACCCGTGATAGTACTCCTGTCATACGAGCTATCTCACCAAGTCTTTGTTATTCCAATGACATCATAACTGTGTGACTATGAGATGACACAGGAGCTTCCAGTTCTTCTGCTTCTTTCCCAGGCTTTGTGTATTCATGTAGCGATACCTGATGTAAGAAGCTTATTGCCCTACTTTCTCAGAAAGAATGAGGAGGCTTCCCCTGTTGCTTCCTTCTGCTTGTGTTTCCTCCAGGTCACCTGCTTCCACACTTACCTCAGAGTTTTGGTGTCCACCCCCTGGCAAACCTCGTTGAAAGCCTTCTTCTCACTATGTTAGCAAGTCTTTTTGTGAAGGTGCTTTTCCCTCTCTTCATCAGGTGGATCCCATCTCTTCCCAGCAGTCCTTCTTCTGGGAACAATACCCCGTGGTCAAAGAAGCCAAAGACTTTCTGGTGACAACATATGAGCAGCCATGCACTGATCTGTAAGATGTGTCCACTCCTGCCCAGACCCTTCCCCTTGACGAGAAGGATCAAGGAGAACACCACCCGAGCCCATATATCCTTATCCCTTGCACCCAGAGTTATGTAGTCACTTTTGATTTGCTCAGGAGCCTCCTGGAAGTGCCATGGGCCACTACTGGATGAGCATCACGGGGTTGTAGTCAGAGGGCCAGCCATGAATGGCGCATGCCACCTGCTACCATGGTGGCAGCAGGAGCATGGTAGCAGTGGCGGGAGCATGGCAGCAGTAAGTGTGGAGCTCCTGCAGATGCCACCAGCACTGTCAGTGGCAGGTGCAGGGGTGGTGAGCACCGACCAGGGGTTGTCAACCACACACAGATGCTGCCAGCAGCATCACCCACCTTTTTGTAGGGGGTGCATTGCTATGCTCAGGGGGTGCACGTGCACCCAGGTGCACCTTCTATGCATAGCCCCTGGGGGCAGATGAGTGTTGTACACTATCTTAGCTCTCAGGCAGGAGATATCCTGAGACAATAGGTCAGGCCAGCAGATGGATGTCTCCATCCCTCACAGAAGGATGTCACCAACTACCACCATCCTGAATACCACCATAATGAATAATTATGTCTGTTTTGCATGGTTCATAGAATTGCTGTTCTTGTCCTCTTGGAGCCTGAAAGAGGGTGGGACAACAGAGAAGGAAACTGATATCATGGCTCTACCCTTGCACTCACCAGGTAACTAACTACCTGCACATATTATGTAATTTGCATTTCATAATGGCATCACAGATGGCAGATTATCTTCCCTTGCTTCCCCAACACAATCCAGTACTGGTCCTAAATGACTCCATATAACTGTAAACTAATAATATGCAAAGCTCTTTTGAGTGAGAACTAGACCTGCTTTGAATCATTGTCATTGAATAATTTATTTTAACAACAATATGATATTTGTTTGAATTTTTTTCTGAGTATATATTTTCACTTACAATATTATTGAGCTACATGAACAATTTTAAACATATGCATTATATCACTTGTTCTATGCATCTTTATTTTATAATTTATGTCATTCTCCACCCCGTGCTACTGATTACCCACATAATTTCTAGTTTCTTACTGTGGTTGCAAGTAGAACTAAAGCTGTATCCTAAGCAACCTAATAGCTGAAAAGATTCTGAGGGATACAAGAAGTCAAGACATCCTCCAAGAAGGAGGTTTAAGAATACAGTGGGGTGGGGGGAGAGGGAGGGGAGGGATGCTTGTATGTATGTTTGTATGTTTTTATGTATTTTCTGTGCTTGTTTGTTCATCCTGCAGTAGTGATCAGTTAGATACCAGGGCATGGGGAATAATACAAAAGTATAATCAAATATAGCTCTGTAACAGAATATGGTGTGAAATACCTTCCTTTTCTGAAAAAGCCCTGAAGTTGAAATGTCTTTAAATATACAGTATTATGTGCCAGGTAATTGGTGTAACGTTGATTCAGGAGTTTTTTTCCTCTTAACTGGATTCTGGTTTTAAAACAAAGTTATCACTAATCCAATGAACTAAATAAATACTATGACTTTGATGATGCATGTGACCAATAGATTTGCAATTATGCACACAGTTGCCTGCAAAATAACTGCTTATATTTTAAAATCCATTAGATCATTCTAAGTTTTACTCAGGCTGTACACATTGGTTTTGCTACTATGAAAATGTAATTGAAAATATCCCAAATTTTCTTTCTAAGGAAGAGAGAGCCATTTTTTGAAAGGACTAAAAGGTATGAACACAACTACCTTAATAGCTGAGAGGCAGCAATTTGACAGATATTCAAGAAAAAAAGTAGTTTAATTAGGCTTTATTATCTCATAATGGGCCACTACCCCACATTAATTTGTGCCATTCAGGTCTTCATTCTTCTTATGATCATTCATGCCTTCTGGGATGTGGCATCAGACTCCCCCTTTCAACTTATTTCTAGCCCATTATTTGGTGCCTACTCTTGTATGATGGTTAAATGGGTACTAATAAAATAAAGTTATTTCCCTACATGAGCAATTAATGTAAATCAATAAAATCTGGAGCAGTTTGAGCCAGAGTAAACTACTCCCAGGTGCAGTACCTACATATACTCCCACAATAGCAGAATAGTGGGGTAGTACCCAGGGCTGGTAGGAGGCATGACGGGGTCAGCCCCAGGCTCTGGGTGGCAGCGTCAGGTGACAAAGGGGCTGGCTGGGGTACAAAGGTTGTAAAAGTGCAAACCATGTGGATAAGCAGCAGGCAGGAGTCTGACCCCCACCTGGCTGGGCTGACAAGGCTCAATTTATGGCCACAGTCAGTGTCTACAGATGCATTTAATTGCAGTAAATTACCCTGGTGAAAAATAGTACTGTCCTAGATAGTACTATCTTACTGCCACATTAACTAGTTTACTGTGGCCTAATACTGTTCCACATGTAGACAGTGACACTTGATACCCCACAGGTAAGCACGTGTAGACCCAACTACTGTATCAGATTTTAAGATCCCTAACCCTGTTTTTCAGCTTCCTTAGGACTAAGGGGAAGTCTGGTAACTAATTCTGATGTGCTCGACAATATTTTCTAGTGGATAGCCACAACAGCTTTCACAGCAGTGAAGGTGTTAGTAGTTGACTTGCAATAATTGTTAGTGTAACTTCGATGCCATCTGCCTTTATTACATTAGCCCACACAACAAACTAGAGATGAGGTAGTCTCTTTTGCTGCTGTTTCATTGCTTGTTAGTTTTTCTTCCTTGCTCAAGAGATCTATCAATTTTGTTTTGAAAGTGGATAAAAATGCTTAAATGAAAACCCATTTAAGATTGATGTGTCAGGATAGGCATAACCTGACACACAGAATGAAGTGTTATGTGTTGTGGCATGGCTTGGGTACAGAAGGAGAGTGTATCCAGCTAGAGGTCACACACATGCTTCTGCTATTACTGTATTGGATATTCACTTTTAATTCAAAGATTAGCATAGTTTTGGAATGTCATTGATTCCAGTATCATAACTAAAGTCTGATGAAATTACAGACCAGTATATTGCAGTTATCCATTTTTATTAGGTACAGGATTTAGTGATGATACAGATGAACTACTTTGTAGCATAATTAATGGAAGACATATATTACACAAATTCATGTTAAGTTTTTTATATTAATTTAATTTTTCATTGCAAAAAAGATATTATTCAAATATGCTATAGTATGTCAGCTATTAATAACACAGAGATGCTGGCTGAAGAAGACACACTGGGTAGGAACAGACATTCAAAAACTTGAGGTGGATTTGAACTAAGTTACATGGGTTTCTCTAAGTGGACTAGGTTAGTTTGGGACTGAACAGAACACAAGTTCACCCTTCAGGGTGGGTGGCAAAGAGGGGAGGATGCAGCTGCCTGCACTGGCCAAGGCCAGCAGGTTGGGTGTGCTTGCTAGAGAATGCCAAAGTCAACCAGAAGCTAGCAGCTGGCCATCCCTGATTGACCAGCATGGCCCCATGCCCCAGCCCTGCCTCCTGCCAATGAAAAAATTTCCTAACTGCCCTTATTATTATTCTGAATTTGTCTAGTTTCAACTCCCAGCTATATTAAACACCCCTTTATCAAAGTACTGTGTATGAAGTTAGTTTCATGATCACTAATTTCAGAACAAACAGAGCAAAGGATATTTAGAATGTCCAATATGTTTAAGGTATTATACGTGGTTTCAAAGTGCTCCATTTGCATATTTGCTGCACTACAGGTATTTAACATGGTACTTTCATTCAGTCTGCCTCATATTCAATTTAATTCAAATGAAATTCCAGTCTACCGAATTTTATGTCATTCTATAATACTTCAAGTCATGCTTCCAGCTTTGTTGTGGACATTGGCTTCTCAGTATTTATATTACCAAAGCCCCTAAACTAGAACTAGAAAGTAATTTCCATTTGACATTACCTGGGGCATAATATAACCTTTTCCAGAAAAGATTTGCTTGAGTTAGGCTGTCTTGAGGTCCATACTATACATGATGGCATAGTTCTTCAGTTCATTTCTTTATAGTTAAAGCCAACGGCTCTTTACTGATTATTAAACTGATGTTTGGCCTTCAGTTACATATTTCTGGGTCTCTGAAATGTGACAATAATAGTAGAATCAATTAATGAGTCTGTTCAGGGCACCAAAAGCACTTCACCTATTTGCTCACTCAAGAAATCTTTGGGAAAACATTTGCATTCAAAGCAAAACTTGCATATTTTGAGTTTATTGCCAATTTTGCTTTCATTGGCATTTAATCTAAAATTTTGTAGTAGCAATAAGCAACTCTTTGAAAACAAAAACTGCTTTCTCTCTCCCCAACTTACCTATAAAAAGAAGAAAAAGCAAACCTGATAGAAAACCTAGAAGCAATTCCATTTTCTATGGCTATTTCTTCAGGAAAAACAATTTTGAAATAAAAAAAAATACTTCATATCGTCTCACACCAACTTTATGGCTTTACTCGTTATGTAAATCTCTTATTTCCTTTTATGGCTAGTGTGGTCTGTGAAACTGTCCGTTAAGTGGTCCTATAGGTTTTTATCTTCCAGCAGCCACTGGTTATGACAGTTTAGCAATCTCTTTGTTGTTTTTGATGTGTACAGTTCCTATTCCATGTGAGACAATTCCCATCTGATATTATTAAAAGGCATTTATGAGGCAGTCAAGAGTGTTAGAAACTATGCAGATCCAGTGTCAATCACCTATGTGCCTTATTTCCACTTAATAAGTAACTATTCTTTTTTTAAACATTTTCTGTACCTCTATGGCTAAGGACAGAAATTACACATAAACCAGTATAAGTGATCGAAAACTGGTTCAAATCTGTAACACAACAGAAGTTCAGTGCCCATAAACTGCTTTCAAAATAGCCAAAACCAGTTTAAGATAAACCGGGATGCACATAATATCAGATCTAGCTGATTTAGGTTAAACTGGTTTCTTGAACTTCTGTGCCAGATCCCCTCCAGATTCAAGCTAACTCACAGTTCCTTAGCATCCCAGGATGCATTGCACCTCCACCACAAACTCTCCCTCACTGGGTGGGCAGGCCAGCCTTGGCACAAGCTATCTGATCCAGCACAACAGGGAGGCATGCTCTAGCACCCTCCCCCCACCGCTTCTGGCCTGGGTCATTGAGAGCATGTGGCTGCATTTCCTGAATCAAAACTGAATGTCTGTTCACTTGCTTATCAGTCCAATCTATACAGATTAGACCTGCTAAGATTTAATCAATTCGGCCTCAGTTTTTTTGACTGTCTATACTTAGCCTGACAGAGGGGGTAATAATCTGAAGCATATCCATACACTTCCTTTTTTGTTCTCTTCAGAACTTAACTTAGGTGTGATATCTATCGTATGCTGTCATCTAAAGCTGACTAGATCAGTAGCAAAGGGATATTATTGTTTATTATGAGAAACATTCTGCTTTTAAAATGTCCCATATGTCACTCTTTTTACTTCCCTGTTCATTTGTCTGTTTCACTAACTTGTTGCATTCTGTTGTACACCTTGAGGAAAATTCTCCATTTCTCCTGCTCATACCTGCTGATAAAATCCATTTTGGGATGTGGACACAGAGAATATAGCTCATATTATTTTGACAATATTACTATTTCCTTTTTGTCTGCTGACTATTCTGACTGACAGGTTCTTTGAGCGGATGTGATATCTTTTACTAGACCAATTGAGTAGTTGTATAGTAGTATAAAAGATATTACATCTACTTAAAGAACCTTGCCTACCTATGCTCTTAGATCAACATGACTACAACCAAAACCACAGCAACATATTCTGACAGAGAAATTCCCCAATCCACTAAGCCTGTGGCTAATGAAAGGGACTTACACTTTCCCAAAAAAAAGAACATATCCATAGAAAATTGATTTTCTTTTAAAATAAAGCCTCAAAAGTTTCCTTTTTAAAGTAACTTGACTCATGAAAGCAATCAAAACATTCTGCAACAAGAATTTTGTAATCTGTCGCTTATTGGTGGCCTGAAAACATCACTTTGGCTAAATCTTTTATAAAATGCTAAGGTGGTCAACTGAATAGCAAAATTGCCAAGAGTCATGTTTCCTTCCTTTGGTCGATACCACAGGCTGATGAACATTAACATAACCCTGCTAATAGTCCTGTTTGATTACCTTTTAATTTGTTGTACTATGATGAGAGTTGATTATTATGGTAAATGGTAAATTGTTTCTCATCATGATGTACTGCACATGTTATTATTACACAATCAGTTTGTATTATTAACCACAAAGGAAATGCCTGCCATATTATTTATGAAAATGGATGTCAGTTCACATTTAGTGACTTTTGTTGTAACTCTCCTGAAAGAGACATTAAAAATGTACATTCTTTGGTTCAGCATTTACTTTCAGTGGAGAAGATGCCTGGTTTAATTTTGTTCTCTCCCCACCAAGAAATTTACCTGTCACCTACTACTAAAGAGTAAACTAGCTGCAGAAGAGTTTCATCATGGAGTTTTCCATACTATCAATGCTATGCACAGAGTTCTGTTGTCTTCTATTGAACTCTTTTTGTGTGGAAAATGAAAATCAAGTCAAATATATTAGATAATTGTTTTCTATTTTGACAGTGACTTGTGAAGTTCAATTTTTCCTCTAAAAAGAGAGCAAAGTCTAATGCATGATAGAATGTACACCTTTTATACTCATTTCTATTACAAGATATGAAAAACTGGACATCATAGCATCCTGAGTAGGTATCCACATGTTAGACTGTGATATGAGACAGGATCAAGAGGAGACTGTTAAGTAGTGAAAAAGCTAGTTAGAATCAATAGACAGCTGATAAAGGCATGGTCATTTAATCTAAGACCTCCCCCTCCCAAAAATGTTGCAGATTCCTTTAACTTTTGTAATATAGTAATGGTGTATACTAAAATTCAGAAAACTAAGTCAGACTCTCAAAACCTAGCAACTAAGTAGCCATCTGACTCTGAAAAAAAGAAAACAGACATCTAAGAAAACAGTACATGTATACATATATTCATTTTTACTTCTGATGTAGAGGTACAACCATTTTCAAGAGACACCAGGATTGCCTATATGTATTTCCATAATTAGATGTAGGAATGCAGTTTTATGACAATACTAGGCACTTTTGAAAAATCCCACTCTTTCATCTTTCTAAGCCAGGGGCACTGTTCAATTCCTTTGGTCCAGTGGGCTAGATGAGTGGTGTGCAGTTGCTCCATTGACCATGTAGGTTATATGGAGGCAGTCCACAGCCAGACTGCATCCACAGTTCAGCCCCATGCACTGAATCCAATGTACAGAGCTGGTAAACGTCCCAGACCATGCCTGTGCGGTACCTACCACATGCACACTAGAACTGGCCCCATGTGTGATGTGCAACATATGGAGACTGTCCATAACACACCATATGCTGTGCAAAAAGACAACTGTTAGATTTGGATTCAGCCAATTGAATTTGGAGATTCGAGTCTCTTTTATGATTCGATTCGGCTGAATCGATTCAGAGCTGATTCGGAGAGATTTGGAGGTTTGGCCATAGGGTATAATGGGGAATAAATAAAATATCTATAAGCTTGTTGTTTTTTGGCTGATTCAAACTAAACTTGCAGGTCTGGTAGCCTCTGCTGAGAGCACAAATCCTGCCAAGTTTCAAGGTAATAGGTACAGGTGGTTCTGGGAAACTGCGCTCAAAATCCTGAGAGCAAAACTCATGTCACCTGTGTGTGTTAAGCCACAGCAGGGTGAAAACTGCAGGGTTGGTAGCTCTTGCTGAGGCTATTAAAGCCTGCCAAGTTTCAAGGAGATAGGTGCAGGGGTTCTGGGAAACTGTACCTCAAACTGCTGACAAGCAAAACTCATGACATAGGTGACGCTGTGTGTGTGTTAAGGCACAGGGGGGTGAAAACTGCAGGCCTGCTGTGGCCTTCTGTGGCCACAAAGCCTGCCAGCTGTCAAGGTGCAGGGGGAGTGCAGGTTCTGGGACCCTGCACCTCTGGCTACAGGCAGGCAAAACTCAGGACATGGGTGCTTGTGAAACTGTGTGTGTGTTCAGGTATGCCCGTCCTGGTGCTGGGGCCTCTGCACAACACAGCAGTGTGCCTCCATGAGGCTTTCTCCTCCCCTATAACCTTGGCCCAAATAAAATCCAAATTATGATCCAAAGCTACCATCCCTGCCAGTTTCATCCAAAACAGACAAAAAACAACAAAGTTATAGATATTTCATTGATTTCCCATTATGCCCTAAGGCTGAATCTCTGAATCTTTTCCGAATCTTTTCCAAATTGATTTGGAAGCTCCAAATTGATTTGGAAAGCCTAAGCCTTCTAGCAATTCCATTCAGATTTGTAGATTCAGCCTCTGAATTCTCGGAATCTTCTCTGAATCCAAATCGCGATCCAAAGCTTTGCACAGCCCTAATATGCAGCATGTGGATCTAGTGTGGAACTGCACCCTTGGGTGGCACAGCAGGCTACATTATGGGGCTCCATATCTTTTACACCACTGTTCTAAACCACTGTTTTCAAGAAAGGGAATAAGCACACGGTTGTGAATAATCAATTAGACAGCTGTAGTGGAGGTCATGTTCTTCTGAAGCATCCTGCATAAGCCAATATTTGATAGGTACGAGACCAAATGAAATATTCAGCTCTTATTTTGCCAGGTACAAATGAAGTGAATCAGGCCTATGCTCCCTATCTGTTCTCATTCTACCTAGAGATTTGATATATAGATTAACATAAAGTGATGGTTTTTAACCTTAAAGTATATATACAACAGTAAATGCTGCAGTGTTCCTTGTAGGCTGAGGTTAAGAGTGACAGAAATCCATGTGCAGATTCTGGAGCAAATCTAACCATGTGATTTATAATGGAGGGGGAAAGGAATAGCAAAAAGATTTTGGGGACATCACAGTCTGGTGAGTGAGATGGGGAGAGGCACAAATGATGACAAGAAGTTTGAAAGATTTATTTTTTCACCACCGACACCCTTTGAAATTTCACTTCAGTCTTTTTTCATTCTTTTACAAATACACACGTTCAGAGTTTTCTGTCAGTTGCAGCTCTCAGTTATTCTGAAAGTACCAGAATGGACCTGGTTTCTCCAGCGAGCATTTGCTGTACTTGTTGTCAGCATTTAAAAGTCACTTAACAAAAATACTATACTGGGAAAAAAGCAGGCCCACGCGTAAGAATTCATTCTGAAAACAAGGCCTACTTGTCAGTTTTTCTTATTGTGAAGTGAGAACAGGTGGCTAGGGCTAATAGTCTTACTCATGAGTGTTCAACAGTGCAGCCAGCAAAAGGAAGGATCAAAGAACAAACAACGTTTAAGAAGATGAGCCATAACAGACCTGTAGGCAAATCAGTCAATCATTCTCCTCATGTTTTTATTACTGAACAGATGAGAGAGGAAAGAGAGTGACAACTCATGTAAAGGAGAAAAAAAAACAAGTTCCTTATTTTGCATGGACAAGCAGGCAAGATAGAAGAGGATTGCCTGCTATACCAAAGTGGATATACCTTAATCATGTACCAGCTAAACTCAGAGTCGTTGTATTAGAAAATTGCATGTTTCCTGAAATGCATGACTATCTATTAACTCACTCTGGCATCCATTTTAGACTTTCAAAACTTTGAGTCAAATCCATAGGCAAAATTCTGGATAAGGATTTCAGGATTTGGCCTTTATATGTTGTTGCCCTGTGCCTGTCAAAAGAAGTTCATTGTTCCTGGTTCAGCTGTGCAATGTATGATATCACAGGGACAAGGAGCAGAATTGCATAAAGAAGGGACTGATGCAACTGGACCAATATGGACTTTAGGCCCATACCGAATTTCCTACATTGGCAAACAAACTAGCCCAGAACAGATTTCTCACCCAAAATGTGCACAAGGGAGAGTTTGCTAGTGCTTCTTTTGGGTGGCACATTTCTATGCAGGTCTGTGGCTTAAAACTGTAGTAAAGTCATTTAGTTCATTTCTGAAATGCTTGTAAATATCCAGAGACACCCTTCTAAACATAAAGATTTCTATTGTTTCCCTCTTATAAGTCACCATGGGTCAGATTTTGTTTCATCTTTGAGGTGCATAAATGGATTTAAACACCTCAGTATAGTTGTGTTTCATCCTTCCTGAATCTCTGAAAAATTGTTAATACAGAAGATGAACGGGTCCTGCTTTTCCTCACTGGGTTTTTTTTTGTTTGTTTTGTTATTTTTTTTTTTTTAATGATTCAGTTATAAAGGGAGGATGGATACATTAATGAATTTTCATGGACTCAAGCAGTGTGCATAGGTACCAGGTCCACTCAGGTACCTAATGGATGGAATAGAATGTGTCCCTGTGTGTCTTCTCTGCCATAGCTCATTACATATGACATATGCACTCACTATCCAAGATTCACATGTGTAGCATGGGTACAAAATATAAACCAAAGTGGTTTTCTTTTTGTTTGCTTATTTATTAATGGCAGCGTTCTGTTTCGATGTTTTGACAGAACAGCATTTCATTTTGAATTTTGTTTCAATTTGAAGCAGCTGTTCTGTTCCATCAAAACCAGGTCCAAACGTTGAATTTATTTTGACATTTTGCCCTTAGGATATAATGGGGAAGGACAAAACAGCCTATACTTTGTCATTTCTGGATTGATTTGGATGAAAATTGTAGGAATGGTAGCCCCTTCTAAGGGCATGATGCCTACCAAGTTTCAAGGACTTATGTGCAGGCGGTTCAGAGAAACCACACCCCAAATTCTTGAAAGCAAAACTCATGTTACATGTACGTGTTAAGCCACAGCAGGGTCAAAACTGTAGGCATGCTAGCCCCTGTAGAGGCCACAAAGCCTGACAAGTTTCAAGGAGATAGGTGCAGGGGTTTGAGGGAAATTGTATATCAAGCTGCAGACAAGCAAAATTTGTAACGTGGGTGACACTGCATGTGTTAAGATGCAGCAGGGTGAAATCTACAGGCCTGCTAGAAACTGCTGCAGCCACGAAACCTGTCAGCTTTCAAGGAGATAGGTGCAGGGGCTTCTGGGTTCTGGGGCCCTGCACCCCTAGCAGGGGCTAGCATGCCTACAGTTTTGACCCTGCTGTGGCTTAACACACATACGTGACATGACTTTTGCTTTAAAGATTTTGGAGTACAGTTCCCCTGAAAGCCTTGCACCTATCTCCTTGAAACTTAGCGGGCTTTGTGGCCTCAGCAGGGGCTAACATGCCTGAAGTTTTGACCCCACTGTGGCTTAACATGTACATGTGACACAAGTTTTGTTTTGAAAATTTTTGGGTGCAGTTTCCCAAACCCCGCTCCACCCATCTCATTGAAGTTTGGCAGGCTTCATGCCCTCATAAGGAGCTACCATTCCTGCAAGTTTCATCCAAATCAAGCTAGAAATAACAATGGTATAGGCTGTTTCAACCTTCCCCATTATAACCTATGGGTGAAATGTCGAAACAGCTTTGAAACAGTGAAATGTTTCAATTTGCCTCATTTTGTTTCAAGACTGTTTTGACTATATCTATTCTGTTTTGATTTAGCTGTTTTGACCTCAAAATGGGTCACAACACGTCGAAACAAACTGGCAGTGAAATTTCGCACAGCCCTATTATTTATATGGTGTTTTGATGCTCATATGGTTGCTGATGTTTTACAAGGAAAAAATCATAGTTGTGTTTAGATTTTTATTCCTGCAGAGGTTGGAGACAGTTTTAGGGAGAATTGCTTTCCTTTCTGCCAGACAAAAAAGAAGTTGTTCGAGTCCTTCCATTTACATAGCTGTAAAATGGTTCATCTCTCAAAGGGCATGTCTACACATGGTTTTAAGCACACCCAAACTTAATGGGCATTTGCCTAAGGTGCAGTAAGGTGATTTAGGTACATGTCTACATGTGCACTTGCTAAGGTGTATTAATGCTGTATCCAGACAGTTAGTCCCAAGTCATGTGACATATACATCATTAATGTGTCTTAGTGCATCTACATGTGCGTTAAAGTGCTTTAGTTATTCACATCTAAATTTGATATCTGCTTTTGCATGAATAGCCTAAAATCACCATTTTAAGGCACACTAAGGTCATACACATATAGACCTGTGCCCTTAATGTGCCTTTAAAATGGCTAATGCACTTTAAATCAGCAAGTATAGATGTACCTATAGAGATTTAAAGAAAAACATAACAAAAACTGGGGACAAGGGGGGAAAGACACCCTGGGGGAGCCCAGTCATAATAGAGAATATGAAGATGTCCACCCTCAGAAAGTTTGTGGATGACACCAGGCTGGGAGGACTAGTATATATGCTCGATAGTAGAGATAGGAGTCAGATAGGATTTCATCACAAGTTGGAAGACTGGACCAGAAGAAATCTCATGATGTTCAATAAGGACAAGTGCAAAGTGCTGTATTTAGGACTGAACAATCTCATGTACCAATATAGAGTGGAGACCAACTGGCTAAGCAACAGCTCTGCAGAAGAGAACCTGGGGGTTACAGTGGACAATAAGCTGAATATGAGCTAACAGTGTGCCCTTTATACAAAGAAGGATGTAGCAGGGTGGCATCCCCAAAGGTAGTTCAAAAAAATTATTTTTGCCTGCTCACTCTGGGAAAAGTCTGCCCTTCATTCTCCCACCATGCCTTGATATCTTTTACTGTTATAAAAGGGAGGCTGCCTAGAGCTTCCCAGACATGATATTGCATAGACTAATTGCATGGCTTCATACCTCACAGATGGTATTATCATGGACATTATTTCTGGCACACATGTATATTTATGCAGCCTTCCTCTGGGCTTGCCTTGGTCTCTCACATAGTACTCTTGTGGGCCTTTAGACCACTCAGTCTCTTGCACAGCCCCACTCAAATCTCCAGGCCCCTTGGTCCCTCCCTCAACCACTCTCTGGGATTCCAAATCACTTGGCTCCTCACTCAACTCCCCTCCAGGTTGAAGGATCTCTTGGTAACTCAGTTGGCCCCTCCTGGGTCCTCAGACTTCTCTGGGCTGCCAGACCCATTGATCTCTCACATGCCCTCACTGGGCCTCACTATTCCTGGCCCCTCAGTGGGTTGCAGGACCCTTCTGGTCCCTCCAAACTATTTTTGGCCTCTCACTAGGCTTGCTTAGGGTGCACTCCATCCCATCTTTCAGATCATTAATGGAGATATTGAACACAACCAGACCCAGGACCAACCTCCAGATCCAGCCAGCATTCTATCCTCATTACAATCCATTCATCCAACCCAGACTTCCTCAGTTTGCTTGCAAGAATGTTGTGGGAGACCATATCAAAAGCCTTGCTAAAGTGAAGGTATATTATGTCCACTGCTTTCCTCTCATCCATAGAACCTGTTATCTCATCGTCTGGGATCCTGGTTTTCCCTGATGGAAAAAAATTGGATTTTGGGTTACTTTATTTTTTCTGAAAATGGGATTTTTGTTTTTTAATCAGAGGAAACCAGGATCCCTGATCATCATAGAAGGCAATCAGGTTTGTCAGGCATTACTTGCCCCACTGAATCCATGCTGACAGTACCTGATCACCTTATTCTCCTCCAAGTGTTTACAAGCAGATTCCTGAAGGACCTGCTCCATGATTTTTCTAGGGACTGAGGTGAGGCTGACTGGCCTGTAGTTCCCTGGATCCTCCTTTTACTCTTTCTTAAAGATGGGCACTACATTTGCCATTTTCCAATTATCAAGGATCTTTCCTAATCACCACAAGTGTTCAAAGATCTACAGTCACATCAGCCAATTCCCTTAGCACCTTTGGATGCATTGCATCTGGACCCATCTACTTGTACACATTCAGCTGTTCTTTAACCACTGCTCATCTTCTCCCAGTGCAACAGGCTACGAGCTGACATTGCCTGTGAACACTGAAGTAAAAAAGGCATTGAATACTTCAGCCTTTTCATTCTCATCTGTCACTAGGTCACCTCCCCATGGCACCCACACTTTCCCTGACCTTTCTTTTGTTGCTAACATACTTGTAGGAACCCTTCTTGTTACCCTTCATGTCCCTTGTCAGCAGCAACTCCAATTGTGCCTTGATTTTCCTTAGTTCATCCCTGCATGCCCAAGCAATATTTGTATATTCCTCCAAAGTCATCTGTCCAAACTTCCACGTTTTGTAAGCTCACTTTTTTTTTTGTTTGAGCTCACCAAAAAATTCTCTGCTAAGCCAAGCTGGTCCCTTCCTTATTTACTATTCTTCCTTAAGATTGGGATAGTTTGTTCCTGCACCCTCAGTAAGGTTACTTTAAAAACTAATATAAACATACTGAAGCATCAGTAACAGACCTTTCATTAGACTTCTACTGATGAAGTGCAATGCCATGTAACAGGTTAGAAGGCATTGTGCTCAATGGTATACTTAGCTTTGTAACTACCAAAAGGGTGGTTCCAAAGAGGATGGGGATAGCCTGTTCTCAGTGGTTGTAGATAATACAACAAGGAGCAATGGTCTCAAGTTGCAGCAAAGGAAGTTTGGGTTACATATTAGAAAACACCTTCTTACTAGGATAGTAAAGTAGTGTAGCAGGCTTCTCAGAGAGGTTGTGGAATCTCAATTCTTAAAGGTTTTTAAAAAACTGGAAAATAAAGCTTTGGATGGATTGGTATACTTGGGGATGCTCCTGCTTTGAGCAGGAATTGGACTAGATAACTTCCTTAGGTTCCTTTCACCACTCATTTTCTATTATTCTGTTAACAGTGTAACAAGCAAAGATCAATGCACAGTAGAGGAGAAATTTATTGAAGTCCATGGCAAAACTTTGTTGAATGTCTGTGAACTCAATATTTCATTCCAAGTGTTTAATCATTGTCAGGTGTTCTAGGAATCATGGCACAGGTAAGTGTAATCCTAAGAACAATCCTTTCCCATAGCTAATCTACACAATACTAAGTATATCTGTAGAATTTAAGGGTTTTGGTTTCTAAATGTAGATTTAAATGCAGCTTATAGTTTCAATAAGCAAGGTGTTTCCTTCACAAAGTCTTTGTTATGTGAGAACAAAGAAGTTAAAAAGGAAAGAGAAAGGAAACAGAAGTGTTGAAAAATCTGAATTGTTAATAACAGAAAATGGTTTACAACATTTACTGAGATATATTTACTAATAAATGTTTTAATGGCAAGTAAGTCTGGTCACTTAATACTGATTACATGGAAGAGAGACAGCTAACCCTCAATATTTGGGTCTTAGCTCTTCATATAATTTTAAATCAATGATTCACTTTAGTAAGATTGGTTGTCTAACTTGTTACATGGCATTGCACTTTATCAGTAGGAATCTAATGAAAGGTCTGTTACTGATGATTCAGTGTATTTGTATTAGTTTACAAAATAGTTTGAAGATGGCAGGTGCTAATGAAGACTTAAGAAAAATAAAGGTAATGTTTACAAATAGTTGTGATGCGAAAATGAATCTTTAGTGATCGATTTCAGATTAAACTACTAAATGGTTGATTGTTAGATAATGGTAAAACATTCAAATATCTTGGCCTGTGAACTAATAAAATACAATTCTTAGAATATCATATTGATTTTCTGATGAAAAAATGCATAATATGTTAGACAATTTATATAACAGTAAAATAATGTTTAAATTGGAAATCTATAAGAAGCTTGTGAAAGGAATTCAGCTTTTGTTTACTAGAGTTTTTTGTTCATTAGTTTTGTCTTTAGGGTGGTTAATAACGTAGTTCAGAAGTATTCTATGCTGTCTAATAACATATGATTGATGGAACTAGTTTTGTGGAAACCATCTATATATTGCTATAACTTGCAAAGTCACTATTAGGTCAGATAGTTATTTTAAGACTTCCTAGAAAGGAAAACACTGTCTGCTTCCAAAACTAGCACCATTTCCAAAAACGAGATATAATCCTAGGTATTTTGGACTGTTTCAGACACACGGTTGAAACATAACATGAGGCATAAAATGATGGACATGTCTAACAAAAAAAGGAGTAGAAAAGGAACCTTCCATCTCTAGAGTGGACTCTTAATTTTGTAAACTCACTTCTCATGGAACATGTATTTGATCTTTTAAATTATCACTGAAAAGTATTTAAGATTATGACTGTTAAGACCCACAAATACAGTAATTTTTAGTGTCGAAGCATTCTTAGATATGGTGGAAGATAACACATTTTAAAGAATGTTTTAATGTTTGCAATGCTATTTGTTCACATGGAAAATACTCCACTGATATTTTCAGAAAGAAAAAAAAGAATTTTGTATTTGTTTCTTAATCTATCATATATATAACATCTATCCAGGAAATTGATATAATTATTTTTTCCTAGCTAGACATTATATATAATTAGATTATATTACATACACATTATATTGCATAATTAAATATAATGCTTAGCTAGGGGAAAAATAATTAAATCAATTTCCTGGATAGAGGTTTTTATATATATGTGTGTGTGTGTGTGTGTGTGTGCATGATAGATATGATAGACTATCTATTGATCAATCAATTGCTCCATCGATAGATAGATATATTGGTCATTGATGAGACCATAGTTAGAGTGCTGCATCCAGTTTTGGGTGCTGTACTTCAAGAAGGATGTTGGTAGACTCAAGAGGGTCCATAGGAGGGCTACTTGTATGGTATGGGGCTTGCAAAACAAACCTCATAAGAAGAGACTGAAGGACCTGGACTGCTTCAGTCTCTGCAATAGAAGGCTGAGAGGTGATCTTGTGGCCACCTGAAAATTCATTGGGTGTGGGGGGATGAAGTAAGGGATTGGAGATGCTCTGTTCACCAGGGTACCTGTTGGGGTGACAAGGAACAATGGTCATAAACTGACAGAGAGCAGATTTAGGCTAGATATCAGGAAAAACTTTTTCACAGTAAGGGTGGCCAAAATTTGGAATGGGCTTCCCAGGTAGGTGGTGCTCCCCCCTACCTTGGGGGGTCTTTAAGAGAAGACTGGATAGGCATCTGGCTGGGGTCGTCTCACCCCAGCACTCTTTCCTTCCCAGGCAGGGGATCAGATTCAATGATCTGTTCTGACCGTAGCATCTATGAATCTATATGTACACATATATACATATACAGATAAATACACACACAGTTATGTATGTATGTATGTATGTGTGTATGTAGATACAGAAAAATAAGTTTACATAAGATGCAAATAACTTAGGACAATTAATTGATCACTGTCAGAACTAACTGCTATAAATAAAGTGAGGAAGTTCCTAAGCTACTTCACATGCTTCTTTTATTGGTATACAAATATGCATTTAAAACATATGTGGGAGGCATCAGGAAGTAAACTGAAGCACAGTGGTAAATGGTACTCTAGGCTGTTTAAAACAAGTCAAGATAAAATAAAAGTGGGTAGTGTAGCTATATTTGTAAAATTAAAATTTATAAGTAGCACATATTATGTGCCTAATTGGACCTGAATGTTTAAATATGATCCTGGTCTACCCTGCTCAAGTTCCTGGGAGAAAAAAGCAAAAGGTCCTCCTGGTCACCGCTTTTTGTGACTTAGTTTTTAGGCTAAGATGATAGCATGTTACAAAAGTGGGCAGATTAACATTATTTCAGGGACTTGAGCATGTTGGGATAAGATTAGGCTTAGGCACCTAATAAATAGTTTGGCCTAAGAATTATCCCAAATCAAAAGATGAATAATTAATGGTGTGATCTTGCATAATGCACTGGAAGGGGGCATGTGACTATTTGTATACCAAATGGTAGAAGATTGTAAACAGTGTGAAAACCAGGCTCTAGTGAAATCAGTAATAAACCTATTTCCTTTAATGAGATCATTGATTATTACCCATTGACAGAGTAAGATTCTCCCCCGATTGTTGTCAGTTTATTCCAGATCAAAGTCCAGAGCTCCACTGAAACCCTACCATGGAGGAACTGAGCAAAAATAGTATTCTTTGATGCCCCCCCCCCCAAGTCCTGGAATGTGTTAAGGGTGGGGCGGGACATGAATAGAGTATAGTAGGACATGGCTGAGGCACTGCTGCTCACCAATACTGAAAGCAGGGAAACAGGGGCATTAGCTTTGGGTGACTGTGACAGGGCCACAAGTCTGCTCCGTCACAGAACTCTAGGGGGGTGAAGGGAAACAGAGAACTTACCTTGGCAACGAGCCCGAGGAGAGAAAGGGGAGGGGATACCTGGATGGAGGAGAGAGGGACGTGGGTGAAAACAAAGAGCAGCATATGCAGAGAGCGTTGGGAGCGTGCCAACTGCAAGAGGCAGGAGACTGCTGGGAGAATTTAAAGGAGAATGGAGCCCAGAATTAGTTCCTGAGAAGAGAAGAAAGAAACCCAGAAGAAATATGGAGACACTACGAGAGAAAGATGACAGATGGCAGAGAGAAGGAAATGGAAGAAGTGTCCCGGAGAGAGACTTACCTGGGAAGCTGAAGTGAGGTGAAGACAGAGACCTCTGAGTTGGTGAGTCTGATACTTGAGGACATCTGGTACCATCCCAGAGACATAGAGAAAGAAACGAGAGTGGATGAAGATTAACAAAGAAAAGAGAACCCCATATTTTTACATCAGTAGAAAGTACAAGGTGGCATAGGACTGCCATTTGCTTGAGATCCGTGTGGAGGAGAATGGGGCAAGCAACCAAGAAACTGAGAGCTCACAAGGATAGAGGGAACTAAATATATCTAAGCTGTTAGTTGTTTAAGACAGACATAATAACTGTGCAGAAGAGTTATTTTTGCTGAACCGCAGATACAGTATCTTCTTTGGCTCTTAGGACTGTGTTTATTTCCCTACCTTAGTCCATCAAAGTCATGGCAGGGGGAGAAATAAAGGAAATTAATCAGTTCATATTAAAATGAGAGATTGTGATTTATTTTGTGGGCGTAGCTTAACTCTCACAGTGACAGTTCAGACAGGGGTACCAGAATGACAAACCCCAAGGAGCCCTCTTTGACACTGCAGCCCACAGTGCAGGTGCTCAGTGTGAGGCAGCAGCAGCCTGTGCTGCCATAGCTCCTGCCCGCTGAGATAACATTCGCTCTCCCTCCCACTCCACACCCTTGTCCCACTTCTGGCTTGAATATAGCAAGGCACTACACGTAACTTGAAGCCATCTAAAGAGAAGAGATATCCTGGACCCATAAAATCAATTGGAGTTTTGTTGTTGATTTAAATAAGTTTCATGTAAGTTGCCTAACTATTTCTGAGGACTGGAAGGGACCTCAGGAGGCCACGTAGTCCAAACTCATGCTCAAGCAGGATCATTCCTGTCTAATGACACAAGTGTTTGTCGACTCTAACCTATTCTTATAATGTCACCAACAATTCTTTCACACAACCACCAGGTCCATTCCCCAAAATAACACCAAGTACACTGAACTACCACAGGTAAAGCAGGAGAATAAAGGCACTGTCAATGTCCTGCCACAGTAAGGGCAGGAAATGGTTGTTAAAAACCACTTGAGACATCCAAGGAAGAGAACCCTGCCACCAACTAAAGAGGAATACAAAATCTCTTATAGTCCATGATAACCTGACCATAGGGTAAAATAATTTAATGATCCTAAGTGTGGTGATTGAATAAAACAACTCCCAATGCCCCTGTATTAAAATTATGACACCAGAGCTCATCTGCCCTTACCACTCTATGGATACACTTGGCATGTACACAATGAGAAGAAAGCACAGCTAACACACTTGCAAAGCAATTGTCCAATCTTTCACATTTTCTGTTGAAATTGAGCCCCTGCCCCAACAAAGAAATACAACGATGAAGGAATTGCCAGTCAGAAACAGACCAAAATCCCTGTTCAAAGACATGGGAAAGTGATGAGTATTAGGACAGCACAGAAAATAACTGCTGGAGTTGGGGCTGAAACCACAGCAACTCTTCCTGCTTGAAAGGAGAACAGCAGTCTGCACCTCACTCCCACTCAGCTTTAAATCCAGGGCTGATGCCAAGCAAAAACCAATTATCAGAGCCACATGCTGACTTTAAGACAGTGACCTGCAAGGAATGAGACACTGGAAATGATACTATACAGGTAAATGTGATCATCAGCAATGTGTTGTAAAATCTGGTTCAGTAATCTGGTTCAGAGCATGTCAGATCACCTGGTGGTAAAACACACAGTTGTGTCACTGCTAAAGCTTACAGGGATATATTTTATCACACTTAGTAGGCTTGTAAGTGGACTTAAGCATCATAGTGCAATTCTGTTCCGGCCTTTTCAAGGTTGTGAAAACCTGTTAATATAAAAAGGTGGCTGGATCCTCCTCCTTGCAGTTGTTTTTTATTTTGGCTGAGTCTTAACAGGAAGATGGCAGTGTGTTACAAAAGCAGATGCATTAATAGATTTTCAAGACCTCATTGTCGTGTCCCCAGTCCAACCTTTCTATATGGTTTGCTCCCAGTATTCTGCACAGGCCACTGGTTCTGGTGTTTGTGTTGCCAAATCTTGTAAGGTCTCAAATCTTCAGGGACCTGAACAGGATCCCTGTTAGAGTAGGATTGCATATAGAAGCCCAAATTCACTTGAATGCCCAATGAGTATACCTCAGCCGGGTACTAGGGGGAGGCTGCAAGTCTATCTCATAGACTTATATATATGTATAGTAGAACTGCATCATGTCCTATATATAGTAGGACATGATGCAGTTAACCTTCATTTTGCAGTGCAGACATACTCAAAATCATGACTACAGGAAACTCAGAAATTTTTTTTTTTACCTTAAAGACTTTAGGAGAAATACATGGAGCACTGTGTGAACTATGAAGTACTGTCCTAATCCCTTATACCATAGGTGGCCTGGACAACTCATGACATATAGGCCATAAATGATAACTTCTGTGTGTAACATATGGTAGATTAGAGAGGAAGCAGGAGATACAGCAACAGATAGGCCAGGGAGCAAAAAGCAAAGCAACAGGCAGGGAGCAGAAAGCAGAGCAACAAAAAGGGGAGGAGAATGGGATGTGTGAGGCCTACTTCGTTGCATGCCTGTCTAAAAGGTTGCCCCCCACTATCTTATACAATATTATTTCTTTTATAGTCCCCAAATATGATACAGTTGAGAACAAGGGGTTTACAATCCAATTTAAAAGTAAAGCAAGGAGTAAAGACAGTAAGGAGGGGGGAGAGAGAGGGAGACAGAAAGAGAGAGAGAGAGAGGGAATGAGGAGTGACAAGACATACAATAAGGCATACAATGTTTATGTGCATTGCACTGAAAAATACTTTAATTAATTTAAATAAATGCAATTTTTTTAACATTGAACCACTTCATTTCCTCCAGGTATTCTGTCTATAGTGGTGGTTCATCAGAAGAGATTCATTTAAATGGTAAAATGAAATAAGCAGCCAGAAAGGGGGTGAAATTAATATGGTGTAATTTAGAAGCTATGATGGGAAATGTGAAAGTTAGGAGTATGTAACTGCTTCAGCCTATAATTTACTCTAAGTTTAAAAATGGGATACCGAGCAGTGGTGAAATAGGAAAGCTAAACTTTAGTAGTGAAAATTATAGTCCATGCAAAGTGTATTGAATGGATGTGGTTAGAAATAAAGATCTTAGGGAAATGGGAAATGTTCAAAGATTAAATTGATGTATGCACTAGAATTATATAATGATCTGTGCCTAAAGTGTGTCTCTATCAATATTTTCAATTAAGACACTTTATTTGTTGTAATAAAGAGAACATCTTTCTACAATTAACTCTGGAAATTCTGTTAAGTTTCAGAACTGAAATTAAAGGCCTTTCATCAACATTATATGGTGCCTTACTAACTATAATTAAAGTTGTAAAGAATAATTATATGATAGCTTTGGATAAGAATACAAACAGTGCAAGATGTTAATGGATAATGAGTGGATATATATCATACATACACTCATTACAAGTGAAAACAAATTCCAGTATCAACTGGCTACTTTGAAATCTGATATAAAATCCCTTGTTGCCTTGGAATCTGCAATGCTTCCTAGAATTCCTTAAACCACTTCTACATAAAAAGTACAAATAAGCTCAAAATACAACACTAAGACACTTTCTAAAACTGCTTATGTAGAATTTCAGAGTAAGATCTCAGTGTTGATCCTCACTGAAATTTTCAAAGGGATTTAAGAGAGTTGGGTGCCCAATGACCACTCAATTTCAGGAAGAGTTGCTATCTAAACTTCCTTGGTCTGATCTGAAAGATGCAGCACTGATATAATGGTGGGGATTTATTATAGGCCACCAAATCAGGAAGAGGAGGTAGGTGATGCATTCCTCAAGCAGGTGACAAACCTATCCAAAAACAATGAAATTGTACTGATGGGAGACTTCAATTTCCTGGACATTTGCTGGAAGAACAATGAAGCCAAACATAAAATGTCAAGCCAGTTCCTAACTTGTGTGGAAGACAACTTTCCATTTCAGAAAGGATACAACTAGGGGATCATATATCTTGGATCTTGTCCTAATCAACAGGGAAGCATTGGTAGAGGATGTGAAGGTGGTGGGTAACTAGGGAGGAAGCAATCACAATACACCAAAGCATGAGGTCAGGAACATTAGATTTAAAAAAGGTGGATATCATCTGATTTAAGGAACTAATAAGCGGGATGTCTTGGGAAGTCAGACTGAGGAATAAAGGTGCCCAGGAAGGCTGGGAGCTTTTAAAGGGCACATTATTAGAAGCCCAACAAGAAACTGTCCCGACACCATGGAAATAAAAGAAGAATGGCAAAAGACCAATGTGTCTGCACAAGGTGCTTCTAAAATGCCTCAGATGCAAAAAGAAAGCATACAGGCAATACAAGAATGGGAAGTTCACCAAGGAAGCATACTAGGAAATAGCAAGAACCTTCAAGGGCAAAAATAAGGGTAAAGACAAGGAATGAACTGCACCTGGCAAAGGAGTTGAAGGACAAGAAGAGGTTCTACAAATATGTTGGCCAGAAAAGAAGGACCAAGGAAGCTATGGGTCCTTTGTCAACAACCCAGAGGGGACTCCTAACTGAAGATGCAAAGAAGGTGGATCTAAACAACAGCTACTTTGCCTCAGTCTTCACAAAAAAGTTAAGTTGTAGCCAAAAACCTAATAAGAATTATATGCATAAGTAAGTGGGCAACCTGAGGGAGGAGCTAACAAAAGAGATGGTCAAGGAGCTTTTCTTACTTACACACACACACACACACACACACACACACACACACACAGAGTGGTGTTTCATTTTAATCATGGAAAATTGTGGATTTGGGGTTCCTGATTTTTAACTGAAAATTGGGGATTTCTTTAAAAAAGAGAAAACCAGGATCCCTGCCCATGACTACTTGAATATCATTGCCTAGGTTCTGATATCTCCTCTGTCAGTATCTTCAGGACCATGGGACGAAGCTCATTTGGCCTTGCTGACCTGAATTCACTGAGACCCAAGAAAAGCTCCTTGACCATCTCTTTTGTTCTCTCCTCCCTCAGGTTGCCCACTTTCTTATGCATATAATCCTCATTAGGTCTTTGGCTACAACTTGACTTATACGTGTGTGTATACACACACACAGAGTGGTGTTTCATTTAAATCACAGAAAAATGTCTACTTTTACACACACACACATAGTGTGTGTGTGTGTGTGTGTGTGTGTATTAGTAGTGTTTCATTTAAATCACAGAAAAATGTGGATTGGGGGTTACTTTTTTTAAACCAAAATTTGGGAATTTTTTTTTAAAATCAGAGAAAACCAGGATCCCTGCTGATCACCATATTTGGGGTCAGGAAGGAATGATCAGATTGCTATAGACCGTGTGTGTGTGCGGGGGGAGGTTTGCCTTTTTTAGTAGTGGGAACCACAGCCCTTTTCCCCAGGATCTCTTGGACACATAGGCAAGATTTCATAGAAGCAGGACATTGGCTGCCATGGTTCCCCTGCTTTACTTGTGGCAGGTTAGGGTGTTAGGTCTACGTTGTGTCAGGGTTGACGGTAATCTTATTTAGAGTTTAGATTATGGACTGTATAAAATGGTTTGGATAGAGATGATCCTGCCTTAGCAGCCGTTTGGACTAGATAACTTACTGGAGATCCTTTCCAACCCTACTGCTTTATGATTTGAAAATGCAGTACCTTAGCTTCTTTTTCCATCTAGCTGACCAAAATTAGAGACCAACTCTAACTTCTGATCCAAATACCTTTGGTCTTCAGAAAGATCAGCATCCAGATGTATGCTAACAAGCCAGAGGCCATTTTAAAATCATAGCAAAATAATGCTGGAAGGAGCCTTAAGAAGTCATGTAATCAGAGGCATAGCTATGCAACTCCACACCTGGAGCAACTGCATGATGTCCTGGGTAGCACCACTGGGTAGCACAGGTGCATGATCAGGCACGGCCATGGTCACGGGTATGTTTGTGCTCTCCCACAAAGGCAGCGACTGAGGCAGCTTCCTTGGTTGCTCCCCCTTTCACCACTCCCCATCCCCAGTTACATGTACCATGGACAGTTCAATCTTTGCTCAGAACAGGATATTTTTTTCCTAAACAATCTAAGACTTTTTTCTGTCTAAACTGCTTGTAATAACTTCCAGTGACAGAGATTCTACTACCTCTCAAGGTAAACTAATATTTAACTATTCTGAGTGAAGGTTTTTCTTGCTATGTAACCTTAATTTTCCTTTCAGCAAGGTAAGGCTGTTACTTCTGTTGTCCCCAGTAGATGTAGAAAACACCCGATCACTGTCCTTTTTATTATAATCATTTCTTCTATTTAGGGACTGTTATCAGAAAACCTCTTAGATTTCTCTTTTCCTTTCAACCTTTCTTCACATCATGTTTTTTAGACCTCCAAATATTTTGGTTGCCCTCCTCTGGACTCTTTCTAATTTGCTCATATCTATCCTGAAGCATATTGCCCAAACCAGGACACATTACTCTAAGTAAGGCCTCCTCAGTGCTGAATGGAAGAAGCACTTCCTGGGATTTGGACACAATGGCCCTGTTACTATATTCAGTATATTAGCCCTATTATTTTGATGAATAGCACAACAATAAAACTTACTTTTAAAACTCTGTAGATCTCTTTCATCAGTGCAGTGAAAAATAAATAAATAAAAGCCATTTGAAGGCCCTGCATTTTATATTGAATAAAGAGGCCTGAGCACTTGAAAGAAAAAGACTAGAAAGGAAAGGACTTTTTAAATGAAGTTACTACTGCTACTAGCATTTTAATTGGTGATAATTGGTCATTCTTCATGATCCCATTACTTGATTAATAGTTTGGGTTTTTTTACTAGCAAAGTGCCTATGGTAATGAAGGTGCTGCATAGAGCTAATAAATGAGATGGTCCTTTCCCTAAGGAGCCTACAGTCTAGTATGAAAGATGACACAAAAAGTGAGAACAACAAAGAGCAGAGAAAACACTGTTAAAATAATTATATGGTTACCTAGATTCATTCTGTGCACGCATCTTGACAGCATTACTATTTTTAATTGTTTTTGTTTCAGGCTGAGTAAATCAGAGGGAGAAGAAAGGAGATGAAGTTTAGGAGAAATACCAGGATCAGTGGGATAGGGAAGGATACAGGAGAGAGATGTGTTTAGGAATGATGTCAGAAGCACCTTCAAAGAGAGGGAGTAAGAACACAGGTGAGATGATGTATTAGAGAACAGAGTTAAGGAAATAGGGATGCAGACTTAATTGACCTCTCAGAGAGCTGAGCACAGGACAGGATAAAAGATCCAGTGCCATATTTTTACTCCTTCAGTCCTTAAACCCCTTAATGGCTCCTCTAAACTATATCAGAAATAGTCCATCTAAGGCCTGTTTTTCTAGATTGCCAGAGACCACAATTTTTTATCCATGATTCCTCCAATTTCTGAGTGAGGGAGGGTGCAACTTTACATCACCTGTACTAAGGTGATGTAAAGGACTCTTATGTGGCTTCTCAGTTGTATAGAACTATGCAGATAAATGACATGTGTGGTTAGTGCTTAGTGGGTGCATCTACATAGGCTATTACGGTGATAAGATAAACCCCGGCACAGTTTTTGCCTCAGTCAGCTGCTCCTGGGCACAGCATCTACACATGACCACAGCACTTTGCGCCAAGGCCACAGCACTTTGCCCTGGGCTGGCAGAGGGTTGAGAGGGTCAGCTCTGGCCTCTGAGTGGAGGTGGTGGATAGCAGAGGGGCTGGCTGGAGCACAAGGGTGCTAAAATGTGGGGCTAGGTAGCAGGTAGCCCCCACAGATTAGCACCCTTGTGCCCTAGCCAGCCCCTTTCACTGTCTAAACATATGTTTCAGCAAACATAATTACTCCACAGTAGGACAGTACCGTCCCCAGTAACAGTATCCTATGGTGGAGTTAATTCATTTACTGTGCCCTAACACTGGTCCTCATGAAGACTGTGATGCTTTACTGCAGAGCTAATTAGTCCACTCAGCAGGAAAGCACACGTGTAGATGCACCCAGTAAGACCCATTGTATTTAGTTCTTAAAAACTGAAACCCCACCCTTATCTTTAACACTTGCTACAGAGTTGTATTATGCCTGGTACAGTGCCTGGGGGTTTAACACCCAATTGTAAGTACCTCAATTTAAGCATTGTCCTACATACTTGTTGAATAACTGCCCCAAGAGGGGGTTCAAAATAATCCTGTTAGGCACCTAGTATCCCCTAAAGTCAATGAAGACACTTCAGAAACATAGAAAAGAAATCAAGTTCAGGGAACTACATATTTTATATAGAAAATAATGGGATAAGTTTTTTCCATATGATACTCAAAAAGCTTGGAGGACTTGGACTCAGACTTGGACGAGGTCTCTCCCAAAAAACAGTTCTGCAACAAGCTTGAGGAAGACTCAGGTGAGCGCAGGCGCAGGCTCAAAAAGCCTAGAGGCCATTAGAGAGGGTGTATCTGAACTGCCAGTATCTACTAGGCATCACTGTTCATGGCAAGTTCACATAATCTATTCTCAGGAAGATAATTTATAGATTCAGATCCCCTTAGAAGTGACGTAGGTCTGGCTCTCAGGTTTTGTAAGGCAATGCTACGTGCTGTTGCCAGGCATGTCCATTTTCAGGAACCTAAAGTCTAAATTGCAAAAATCTGGCCAAGACAGAAAGGCCTCAGAAACCTCTGCCTGAGTGACTGTAGTATGAACTTTTATAGATGCAACAGCTAGCTTGACCAGCAAAGCAAAAAGAAATCCATTCATATGTTTAATTGGGCACAGTCAAACAGAGCACAAGGCCTAAAAGGAAACACTATAAGAAAACACTATACATCAAATAATCCATTGCTATTTTAGCTTCATCTTAAAATAATTAGTAGTAGTAATTAGAAGTAGTAACAAAATGGATTTTTCTATAAAAGATATATTTTTATTAGAATATTTAGATAAGTTGTAAAGCCATAAACAAAAGTAAAATGGTAATAGACAAGTGTTAACAGTATTCTACAATGGAAAGGGAAAGGAGATAAGAAATCTTCCCTGCTTTCCCAATGATGTAAAACTCAACTAATTGACATGTTCCAGGTCTGAAGAAATCTAGTTAAATCCAGTTCCGAAAGTTTCAGTGAAACAAAGATATTTAAGAAAAAACAGTCAGAGATCATTCATTAGAATATTGGGACGAACCATCTGGGCATAGGCTGCAGAGAAATTTGGACATCTGCTTTTTGACTAAATTTGGACTTCTCTGAAGCTCAGCAAACTGACTCAAGTCCCCAGGGGGACAGAGAAGCCTGGCCAGTGGACCTGTTTTCTCCCTGAATCTGAGGCTACGTAAGCATAGTCTTTATTGATCGATATAAATCTCTGCTGTTGCATATCTAAATATAGCTTTTAAATGTGACTGGAATTGGTTTCACTGGAGACATGTATATGAGCTGCCCATTGCACAGTTGTATAAACAAGTACTAAATGACTGCACAATAACAGGCATTACCGTGCAGTCACTGCACAGTTTTATTTAGATGCTACTGTGCAGAAGCAACAAGCTACTGCAAAGTAGCTTGTTACTACTGTGCAGGAATATCACCATCTCGGTTTATGCCAGGTGATTCTACGGGCTCCATAGAAACAAGCTATGATGCAGTAGCTACTGCGCCATAGCATCTCATGTAGACATTCCCACTGTATCATTAGTTTTACTATAAACCACGGTTAAAATCAAGTGTAACAGTTTCACATTCTTGAGAGATTGCTCTAGCTACTCTTCACCATCCTGTGTGATTATTTCAGTGCAATTGATGTTTTCTTCTTTGGGCTAATTATTGGGGGCATCACTGAGCTTGTAGGTGATTGCTTCCAATTAATACTTGGAATCACAGAAGAGCTTAAGCAGAAATGAAGTGTGCAAGTGACTGTTCTGGGTCACTTTTGAATCTGAGTGAAAGCACTTTGGGCATCTTAAGATCCAAAATGGAGGTGTGTAATGAGTTTTGTGTGTGTTGGAGCAGGTCCATTTTGACTCACTGCACATGACTTAAGCATCTCATGTGCACTTACCTACCCTTTATGCACCTAAAGCAACAATTTGAATCTGGTCTTTGGAATAAAACAGAAATGAACAACTATACAATGCATATAACACTACATTATATGTAGTAAGTAAAACTGTACAAACTACGTAATATTTCATTTTTATTTGCATGAAGCATTGAAATGCTTCCACAAATGATATAACCAATGTAAACTGCAATTTTGGTTAATACCAGATTTGTTTAGTGTTTGCTAAAAATTAAATTACACATGGGTAAATCAGTGGAAACAATTGGATTTAAATTCACAACAGAAAAGGTGTTTTTCATGCCAGAAATTTTACTAATATTTATCAACTAGACACAAGACTGAGTCATAAAATCTGGTTTTGGCAATGGATCCAGATTCCAATGTTCCCAAGGTCTGACAGGATCTTTTCCTTTTGGTTTGGAGCCAACTCTAGTATCTCTTGGCCTAGATAGACCTCTGCTACTGTAATACATGAAGATTCATTGCAGTGCTGTAGGTCACTTAACAAGTGGTACTACAGGGTACTTCCCCCTAGAGGCCTATTAGTGCCTATACCCTACAGTCTCTCCACTTTTCAGTATCCTCAGTAGTCTCACCAACCTTGATGTTAAAATTAGTGAGGGAGGATGCACAGAGGGCAAGGCACACTTTTGAAGATGCAGACCCTGTCTGGTCCAAGGCTCCTCCTTTTCCCCTCCCTCCCACCCCCCTGCCCCATCCCAATATTACCCTCACTGAGCCCTCTAGCAAGCTCCTGTCTCACCTCCAGCCAGCCATGACTTGTGACTTCAGGTTCCAGCACCCATAATAAGTGCTGTGTAGGCAGCTAAGGGCAGCTAAGTCCTGTTTTCCCCCTGCTACCTCCTGCCTTACAGTCCAGGCAAGCTCAGCTCCTATGACCATAAAACTGGTCACTCCCTGTGACCTCAGGTTCCTCCCAGCATAATTTCATATTCAGAATGTCCCCAATTACTCCTTTTCAGTGGCTTCTGCCTCCCTTACAGGTACAATCCAGCCCTCTGGGGGAAAATAAAAACCACAAAATGCAAGCACCAGTCCTGGTTCAAAGGGATGTCCTGCATGGGGTTTGCCATACCCCTTGGTGGCAGGCTCCAAGCAGAAAATAAAGCAAAACAGAAATCGCCCAGAGTACGTATCTTGCTTTCTATGCAGATTCCCAGCTTCTCTTTACTCAGGGCTACCTACTGAATCCTTTCTCCACAGTCTGGGCTCCAGTCCTCATACCTCTCAGAGAAAACTCCATCTGCAACAGCTTCCACTGCTTCCACTGACCTGAGACTTGGGCTCATACAGGACTCTCTGGGTCACATGATCCCTGGGTCATCAGCAGGGATCCTGGTTTTCTCTGATTTAAAAAAAAAATCAACCATCCAATTTTTGGATTAAAAAAGTAACCCAAAATCCATCAATATGAAACACCACTATCTATCAATCTATCGATTGATCGATCGATTGAGATCTATAGATATAGATATCTAGATATAGCTATCTATATAGTTATAGATATACATAGATAAATAGAGAGAGAGAGAAAGAGAGAGAGACACACACACACAAATTTATATTAGTGGTGTTTCATTTTAATAATGGAAAAATGTGGATTTTGGGGTACTATTTTAATCCAAAAATTGGTTGGTTTTTTTTAATCAGAGAAAACCAGGATCCCTGGTCATCAGGCTCTGTCCTAACTTGGACCCAGTGGCCATCTTGTTTCAAGCTCCCTTGCCTGTGAGTTTGCCTCTGGGGTCACCACTGGGGCACAGGTAGAAGAGACACAGAGATTAAGTGGAAGGAAGTGAGAGGAAAGTGGGGTAGGGAATCAGATCCACATAACTGGGAAACCAGGGGAAGGGACCTCTACCAGGGAAAGGATGCATTGCAAACATACTAAAGGTAAGGAAAGAAAAGGCGTAGGGATGGGGGTGAAGGAGTGAAAAAGGGCCAGGGGTATCTGACCCCCTTCCCATTCCCACTTGGCCACTGGGTCCAAGTAATGTGGTACGGGCCCCATTACAAGTATACTTCCAACTTAGTTCTTCCAGTGTAAACATGTCTTTGATGATATATTTTACAAAACAATAGTCTTTGCTTCATCACATAGAAACATAAAACTGGGTTAACTTTATTTATGAACACTTTTCAATTAATTGTTCAATTACCAGCATCTTTTTATATTAAAGAGTTCTCCTTCCTTTCTGTTGTTTAATTCCCTAAGAGGTACAGAAAGCAATTGTATCACCTCTAAACTTTAATTTTGCTAGGCTAAAATCCAGTTAGCTTTTAGGACTAGATTCTATTTAGTTTTATATGCCTAAATGTTGCATACATAGGATACATAAAAGTATAACGTTTAGATTGACCTAATCATGGTTAATTGATCTAAATGCTTGCTCATGCAGGTATTTGGAGGATTGAAATTCGCCAAAAAACGATGTGCCAAATCTAAGTTATTTCAGCTCAGGAAGTGCACTAACTTAGATAAAGAAAGTGTTAACCCAATCCAGGAAAGGGTTGGCCTGATCTGATGAATGCCTGAGCATGCTCACAAAACAGCCTAGGCCTTGGAAAGCCCATGCTCCCGTCCTAGCTCCAGGGCTGTGCTGTTTGTACTCCCCCGCCCATCCCCATCCCAACATTGACCAAGCTATTTTTAGCTCCCTGGCCCCCACCCTGAAACAGGTGACTCCTCCTCCTCCACCCTATTTATTTATTGTCTGAAAAAAATACCTTAACTGTAGTGTTGTTTGATCTCAAAGATAAATAAAATAATCCTCATCTTTGTGCTGACTACTATCCATATTTTGGATATTTTCTAAGTAGGGCAGATTTCCCATTTGTGGATTACACTATGATAAAAAAAAGTTATATCCTTTTCTACTATTTAATGTAAGAGTTTGAAGTCTGTTGTACAACTGTGACCCATAGAGAACATAAATAATTTGGCAAAAATCATAAATTGAATCAGTAATGGAACTGGGAATAGAACCCATGCCTCATAATGCCTAGTGGATCAAGGTGTCACCACTAGTGAGCTGGCTCTGCCAGCCAGGACTGGTGGCTACACATCATCCAGCACATGTGGAATGATGAGCAGTGGCTGGACTCATTCTGGATGACCTGGGTCACATTGTAGGAGCTCCTTGACCAGCTGCATCCACACCTGGAGTCACAAGCCATCACCATGAAGCTGCCCCTCCCTCCCCGCAGAGGCCCGCTGGCCATTGCCCTCCTCAAGCTGGCCATACCCACCAGTCTGTATTACATTAGCCACCTCTACTGGATAAATCAGGCAACTGCTGGGAAGGCTGTTCTGGAGGTCTGTGGTGTGGCACAAGGGAGGGCTGTGCTGGGGCACACCATGCTCTGGGTCCATGACCCCTGGAGCTGGTGGCAGGGTTCCATGGCCTAGGCTTCCTTCAGTGCATTGATTGATACCCAAGGCTGGGCCAGGGCTGGCTTCTGTCATCAGCTGCTATGGCTGCTCTAGGACCACTGATCCCTGCTCCTTCTGCAGGCCAGGCAGTCTGCTCCCATGGTACCAGACCCATGCTGGCTGGGATTCACCTGACTGGGATACAGCGCTAGTGACGGCCCCCCCCCCCCCTCTTGTCCCAGCAGGCCTCTCAGGAGAGGTGACCTGGGACTACCTGTCCTGAGTTTTGAGTGCACTGTTGTTTGAGTGCACTGAAGGGTACCTGACCCACTATGCCCTGCTGCTGTTGATTGCCATGGTGACCCAGGTGCACCTGAGAACCTGGCATGTGACCCTGAGCTTCAAAAGCACCCCAGGCAAACTTTTGCTTCCTGGCAATGTGCACTACCACCTAGAGTGGTATCTCTGCCTATACTATAGGCCTGCCCCCCATGGCTGAAGATAAGATCACCATAGGCATTGATGAGTTCTCTTCATGTGAGAGGCCCCTAGCTGCTGAGGTTGAAGAGTGATGACTGCTCAATAAAGTTCTGCACTGCCTCCCACCTTTATGTGTGCTGTGTGTGTGGCAGGGGGCATACCAGGGGGCAGGGGGGAGCTCAGCCAGGCAGGGCAGGGAGGGGAGGAGCCTCCACCTATGTGGTTCAGGTGTGCAGCTGAGGGGTAAGTGGGAGACATGGTGTGGGTCTGGGTGCCCACATTGCTGACTTTCCCACCCGCAACCTTCTTCCCAATGTGAGACTTTCTGGATGGGTATAGCAAGCATCCTAGGTTGCCTGAGTCTGTCCCTACAGGTGGTGACAACATGCAGCTCCTGCTGGCATCCTGGGGTAAAGGGGGATGGTGCATGGCTGCCCAGGCAGTGGTCACCTGCAGAGAGGAGCAGGAGCTCATCATGGTGGGTAGTGCCATCCCTGAGCTTCCTCCTGGGTAGGGCTGTGCACCTGGAGCTGGCGTGGCAGCTGTTGGCCTGGGATTCAAGATCTGTAGGAAGAGGCCGGGGTGGGGAGTGAGCTGGGTCCTGTGCCAGGTGCTTTGATGGACCCTCCTCTGCAGATGAGTTGTCGCTGCTCGGCCATGGTGGAGGCTCTAGCAGGCCACCCATTCTGGAGAACACGGAACAGCCCTGCCCAGGATCCCATGGAATAAAGATTTGGTCCAGTGCTGCATAAAGGGCATGGTCCTGTGGGTAGCCTCTGACCACCTGCTGTGGTCGGTGACATAGACCTACTGTGCCCACAGGGCGTTGATCTTTATGTGACACTGCCACACTGACCACTCATGCCTATGCTCCCTCATGTGCCCCAACAGGGCCTCACAGACTTTGGAATTGAAGTGCCTGCCCTAAGTAAACTGTCTCTGGACCCCTGGCTTCACCCCACGGTGCCATGATATTCATGGTCTCTTCCTGAGACTGGTTGCAGCCCTGGGATGTGATGTGTGGTGTCAGGAATGTTGTCCACATGGCTCCCTCGTGGCCTTGGGGACTGCACCTGAAAGTCTAGGTGCTGTTGGGCCTTAGCAGGTGCCTGCAGCACAGAGGCACAGCACATGGGAGGAAGCCAGGTTCATGAGCGGCCATCACTAGGGTCCCTGAGGCTGCTGCAGACAGCACAAGTCCACTGCTGCATGACCCAATGGCCAGAGGCAGGCAGCAGGTGGCACAGGTCCTGGGGTCATGGCATAGTTTTAAAGGCAAGACTGGGGCAGACAAAAATCCATTCCAGCCCCAGGGCTGGAGAAACTCTGACCCTGTGCCTTGTGGCTTACAGTCAGCCACTACACATGCACTACTGTCCAATAACTACTGCGCAGTTAATTTACTACCTGCATTTGCAGGTAGTAAACTAATCCTCCAATAGATTAAATTAATGCTCAGTAACCCTGCATGTGTAGACAGTAACACTTTACTGTACAAAAAATTAGAGTACTGCACTGTAAAGTGTCTCATGTAGACAGGACTTCTATATGCAAAACTGACCCCAAGTTCTTTGTTCTGGTGCTCAACCTTCAACTAGCCATAAATTTGCATTGTGATAACTATTTCAGCTATTTTTCTCTTTTTTTTGTCTCTAATTCCAAACTAAAATGTCTCCAATAGTTAGCAAGTTCTACCCCATCATAGCTTACAAAGATATGGGATATCTGACAGGGAAAAACAAGACGGGGAAAAAGGTTAAATACATAAATTAAATTAATCTTGCTTTCCCACTGGTTCTTGCCTACAAGTTATTCTATTGTCTGTCTCTAGCCTTCACTATATCTGCTAAGCTGCCTATCTATACTATCAGTCCATCAATTTAGCATTAAAAAGCATCAATTAGTCATCAAAGTATCCCTGTGAAGTGAGAGCATAAGTATTATCATCTAGCTTTTCCTTGTAGGGAACAGAAGCAGGAGAGTAATTTATTGGTAGAGCTATGGAAGGAGGCACTTTCTTCCTGCACTGCATTTGATCCTTAAGACCATGCAGTTTAATGATCATACAGTCATAGAACTGTCCCTCCATGTTCAGAAGAATAAGCCACTCAAGTATTGGCTTATAGCTGCAAGCACATATCAGTCAGGGGTAAAAATGCAAGATAAAAAATTCTAAATTCTATCAGTTATCAGACCCTTGATTGTCATGTGGCAGCTCTTTCAGACTGATATGGCAGAGATTACCCAACTCCAAAAATGTGAATGCTTTCAGCTTTCTGAGTTTATAGGTGGCAATTTCCATTCCCACATCCTTCTTTGCATCTATATTCAAAGGTTATCATATTAAAAAACAAAGGCAAACTATGTATATATATATATAGTTCATATATAGATTATTTCTGGTGTCAATCTCAGCCTCACTGCATAACAGCCCCATATCTTTCCTTTATCTTGTTTATTTATATGGCAAAATAACTTATTACTTTTTAATTTCTTTTGCAAAGTCTAACTCAGCCTGACTTTTGGTATTTCTCACTCAAACCTTTCACTGCATGACCTCTAAGATGTACCTTTCTTTGCTCATCAGTATTCTTATTCCATCCCATGTGACATTTCTTTGGTTCATCCCAAAATCCTTCTAGAGGTCAAATAAGTTATAAAGCCCTTCTGTAGCTCTAGTGGATCTCAGAAGGATGAGTCTGGCTACAAAGTAGACATAGAAACCAAGATTCCTTTAGGTGTCAAAAATACCTCTTATGCATTTAATTGCAGACATGTAAGTATGATGTAGGGTGCATTGATATGATCTTTTAATTGCAACTAAATTTAATGCACATTAAGCTAATGGGCATTAAACAATTTTTGGCAGGTGTCTGTACATGCAGGGACTTGGCACTAAAGTTAGTGCACTTGGATCTAAAGGGCATTTATACACATACATTTTTGTCCCATGATGTGGCCAGAGATCTGCCGCTTTGGAGCAGACTTGATTAATCATGAGCTGGTGGGTCTCTTCCCTTCCCCTCCCAGGAAAACCTCACCTGCAGCCTGCCCAATAGTTCTGCACCAGAGGGAGGCATGGTGGGGTTCCCTAATCAATGGGCCGATCTCATCGGGGACCCTGCACAGACACCCCAGGGCTCCAGCTCTACCCCACCATTTTGTGAAGGAGCCCCACCCCCACCCTTGCCTCCACCCCTGTCCCAAGGGGCTGCAGAGCTCTCCCAATCCCAACAAGAATCTAGGGTCTTAGCAGACTGGGGAGTTCAGATGGTGCCGAAGGAGCCCTCTGAGCTCCATGACCAGGAGGAGGATGCCCGAGAACCAGCAGGCTCCATGGATTCTGCAGACCTTTTGGTCCCAGCGGTCCCCAGGGATTAGATACTTCCATTTCTTGACCATGACTACACCCGCTGGTCCACCAGCAAGGTACAGCTAGCCTTGGACCACTGGGGAGATTTTGACAGCATCCTTGCCACTGCGGGGGCACTGGCAGGGGAAGGCAAGGGGCCCAAAACTGCAATGCCTGGATCTATAGGCAGGTCTGCAGTTTCATAGATGCCCTCTATGCATATGGGAGGGTGCTATGTGAACCGGCAGGCCTCATACCGGGTGTTGAGATGCACAAGGCCCCTCTTGAACCATCCACTCCACCCTCCCATTCATGAGGTCATCTAAGGTCACGACTCTCAATGTCCATGGCTGCACAACCCTCAATGTCCACAGCTCATGACCCTCAACTTCCATGGCTGCAATGTTCACGTAGTCTCTGGAGGTGCCGGGTGGTCCCCTTCCTTCAGGAGGTGGGGTACCCCATGGTGTTCTTCAGTAGACCCTGATGACTTCAGTCAATGAGCCACATTGGTGGCTGGATTGGAGAGGCAGTGTCTTTTTTGTCATCTCAAACACTTCATCTGGGGTGGCCACCCTGTTCTCTCCAGGTCTACAGCTGGAGGTTCTCCAGGATATTGAGGTGGTGCTGGGCCACCTGCTGCATCTCTGGGTCCAGGTGCAGGGGCTGGTTCTGAACCTTCTGAATGTGTATGCCCCTGTGAAGGACCTGGAGTTGGCAGATTTCTTCCACCAGATGGCCACATACATCGGCACCATCAACCCTTGTGAGTGCCTGGTTCTTGATGGGGACTTTAATGTCACCCTAGGTGTGCAAGACCAGTCAGGCAAGGAGCGAAACCAGGCCACCATGGGCATCCTCAGGGAAATCCTGATGGACTACTCCCTGGTGGACATCTTGCATGCCTGTCACCCCACTGAACCCCCTGCTTTCACTTATGTGAGGGTTGGGGAGGAGCAGGCATGCCACTCCCAGTTAGACTGGGTTTATATCTCTTTGCTGAACTTTGCCCAGGCCCACTCCTCTGGCATCCAGCCGACCACTTTCAGTGATCACCTTTTCGTCTGGGCCCAGGCCAGGGTCGGCCTACTGGCATTTCAGTGCCAGCCTGCTGGAGAATGTGGGATTCAGGGAGGCTTTTCAGGAGTTCTGGCTGGCCTGGAAGGAGCAATGGACAGCTTTTCCCTCAGCTCGGAGATGGTGGGATGTGGGGAAGGTGCCCATCCAGCTTTTTGGCTGCTGTTACACTCAGGAGCACAACCAGCAGAGGGAGGTGGTCCGGGAGCAGCTCGAGCTGGAAGTGCTAGAGCTGGAGAGGTGCCTGGCCACTGACTCAACCAACCCGTCCCTCTGTGGAGAGTGTCGGGAGAGGCAGGAAGAGCTTCGTGCTCTGGATGATCACTGTACCCACAGTGCATTTGTCTGCCCCTTCAGGAGATGGACCTCAGCTCCTGCTTCTTCAATGCTGTGGAGAGGAGGCAAGGGGCCAAGAAGTACATCACCTACCCTCTGACAGGTGATGGCACCCCCCTCACAGATCCAGGCGAGATGTGCCAGCATGCATGGGCATTCTATGAAGAGCTCTTCTCCCTGGATCTGACCAATGCTGAGGCCTGTCAGACCCTGTGGGAGTCCCAGAGGTCAGCATGGGTGAACAGGACTGGCTGGAAACTCCTCTCACTCTGGCTGAGTTTTTGGCTGCCCTCTGCCTGATGCCAACAAAGCTCTGGGCATCGACTCTGAACTCAGAGTTCTACTGGCCTTTCTGAGACGTCCTTGGCCTGTACCTTGCTGCAGTCTGGGCCAAATCTGAGGGAAGTGGGGAGCTCCCCCTTTCATGCCGGGGGGAGCTCCCCTCCTGCTGAAGGGAGCTCCCCTCCTGCTGACCCTCCTGCTGAAGAAGTGAGATTCCTGTGACTTAAGGAATTGGCATCCTGTGTCCCTCCTCCACACAGATTACAAGGTAGTAGTGAAGGCCATCTGCTGTGCCTGTGGTTCGTGCTGATGGACATGATCCATCCTGACCAGACATATATCGTGCCCGGACATTCCATCTTTAGCCACCTATACCTGGTTCGGGACCTCTGGAGCTAGTGTGTTGGAAGGTCCTGTCTTTCTCCCTCATGTCCCTAGACCAGGAGAAAGCATTTGACAGAGTGGATCATGGGTACCTCACAGGCATGCTGTGGGCCTTTGTCTTTGGGCCCCATTTCGTGCGGGCTCTCCAGATGCTGTACTCCTCTGCAGAATGTTTGGTTAAGCTCAACTGGACCCTGATGGAGCCCATCCTGTTCAGGAGAGGAGCACATAAAGGCTGCCCACTGTTAGGACAGCTGTGTGCCTTGGCCTTGGAGTCCTTCCTCATTCTCCTGTGGAAGCAGGTGGCGGGGTTGATGCTCTGAGAGCTGGTGGTGCAGCTGGTCCTGTCAATGTATGCTAACGCTGTACTTCTCATGGTCCAGGATTCAGGTGACCTGGAATGGGTGGAAGCCTGCCAGGCATTGTACTCAGTGGCTTCCTCTGCCCGGATCAACTGGATCAAGAACTTTCACCAGGTGGTGGGTGACGGGTGGCAGGTGGGCTCACTCCTACCCGTGCTCTGCGGGATCTGCTGGGGCATGGGCTTGCTGCTGTACTTGGGGGTCTACCTGTCCCACACAGACCCTTCCCCACCAGATAACTGGCACCAGCTGGAGGCGAGGGTGGTGGAGCAACTCCAGGCATGGGCAGGGCTCCTGCGATGTGTCTCTCCCTATGTGGGAGAGTGCTGGTGCTGAACCAGCTGGTCCTATCCATGCTCTGGCACCATTTACACACCCTACCTGTGCCCCCTGAGGTCCTGCTGGGACTCCAGAGATGTGTACTGGAGTTTTTCTGGCCAGGATGGCACTAAGTTTCTGCAAGAGGTCCTGAGCCTCTTCTTGTGGGAGGGCAGTCAGGGCCTGGTTTGCCTGTGCAACCAGGTCTTGGCATTCTGCCTTCAGGCCCTGCAGTGACTACTATAAGGTATTGACAGCTACATGGGGCCACCTGGGGTGCACTTTTCTGCGCCGCTTCTGGGGGTTCTGATACAATTGGCAGCTCCTCAGCCTGTGGGGCTTCTCCCTGCAGGACCTGCGAGGGCTGCCAAATTTCTACCAGGACCTTCTCTGGGCCTGGAGGCTGGTCTCCTTTCCTAGGTCCCCTGCAACACTCGCCTAGGGTGCCAACCTGCTTGTCGAGCCCCTCCTCTGGAACCCCCAGCTGGAGGTACTGACAGCAAAATCACCCCAGTTGCAACAGAGGTTGATCCTGGCTAGTGTCACCTGTATTGGAGACCTCCTGGACTACAATAGCGAGGAGTGGGTGGACCCCTCTGTGCTGGCCCAGTGCATGGGCTTACCCATTACATGTGCAACCTGCCATCTGTTCCAAGAGGTGAAATCTGCCCTATGTCCCAATGCCCTTGCCTTTGTTGAACAGGTCCTGTGTGGCAGTGGTCCCTGCCCCCTCCCATGTCCTCCAGCCCACTGGAATTTGTTGTGGGGCCAGCAACTTGCCTGGCTTTATGGAGCTCCCCACTCTACCACCTAAGCCAGCTGGAGGACACCAGAATGGTCCACTTTTATACCATCCATCACCTCACCTCTACATGCTCCTGCGCCCCACTGTCCATCATGCCTCCCTTGCATCCTGCCCAGACACCAAGTGACAAGACCTGCTCAGTGAGGGCATGCCTGGGGCACCCCAGTAGCTGAGTCCGTACTCCACCCTCATCCCATGAGCCACTGGTGACCTCAGCTGGCAGCTCCTCCATGGAGCCGTCACCACAGGTGTGTATGTGGCAAGCTCCATGGAGACCCCGGTCTCCTGCCCCTTCTGAGGGCAGAGGGAGACCCTGGAGCACATGACCATCAAGTGCACCAGGCTTCAGCCTCTCCACCTCCACCTCCAGAGCTTCCTCCTGAGGTTGTGGTTGAATTTCACCCCTCACCTTTTTGTTTTTGGTCACCCCATCCACAGCACCACCAAGTCCTGGGATCTCATGGTCAACCTTCTTCTGGCCCTGGCCAAGTGGGCCCTGTATTTGACCAGGAAAGAGGCTCTGGCACAGAAGGTGCCCGGAGACAGCGGGGCTGCTTTCCTCTCACTTGTCCATGCACCTCTCCAGGCAGAGAACCAGTGGGCGGTATCCACTGGCTCCTTGGATGCTTTGAAGGACAGGTGGGTGTGGCCCGGGGGCTCTGCTCGGTGTCCCCTCAGGTATGCTTATTTTCATGTTTTGACCCTTTGACCCACATGACACTCTTTTCCTGTTTTTTGCCTTTTTTGTTCCAAGAATTCTGTTGTATCTTTCACCCATTGGCCCCACACAGTATGGAATTAGTTAGCTAGGAGGGCCTTAGAGTCTATGATACTTAAAGAATACAAATAGACAGGAGGTTCTGGGGCCAAACCAATTGGTACCTGGGGACACTACCCCTTGTGCCAGCTGGACTGCTAAAGTAGCTCTGAGTGTTCCCTGCACCCTTTATCCACTGCAGCAGTCTGGCAGTGGGGGCTGCTGCCTGGTGGTGACCTGCTGCACACCTGCCAGACCTGGATGGGGTCTACACAGCCAGTAGAGGCATCTGTCCCTTTGGGCTAGCTGCCAGTGGGCTGTGGCTGCAGAGTTGGCCTCTGTGTGGCACTACTGCCATGTGTATCCCCTGCCCAGCCATCTGAGCAGCTATCACCTGGAAGATGTTCCAGGTGTGGTGGCCTGTTTTGAACTGTCAAAGCATGTCCTCCCAGCCCCATTTGGCCACAGCCAGTTGGGTCCAAGGTGCCAGGTCTGAGTAGGCCCAAAGAGTTTATCCCATGTATGACTGTTCTGGGTTTTGACTCAAAATAAAACAGATGTGGGGCAGTCATTTACACATGAAGCTCAAAAGGCAGTTAATTCAAATTAGCCACAATTATCCAGGGAAAAAGTGTTATCTCATGTTGGAAATAGGAGTCACCTTTTGTTGCCTTTATGCTACCATAACATATTTTATGGTGATATGGAAACAGGTCTGTGTCCCTTGTTGTGCCACACATACAGTGGGAGAGATGAAGGTGGTATCTATTTGGACTGCTATTTAATGGGATGATGAGGTCAAACAATTATAAACTACTTCAACACCGTTTCAGGCTGGATATAAGGAAGAATTTCTTTACTGTTCAAGCCCCCAAGGTCTGGAACAGCCTGCCATCAGAGGTGGTTCAAGCACCTACATTGAACACCTTCAAGAGCAAATTGGATGCTTATCTTGCTGGGATCCTATGACCCCAGCTGACTTCCTGCCCTTTGGGTCGGGGGCTGGACTCAATGATCTTCTGAGGCCCCTTCCAACCCTAATGTCTATGAAATCTACGAAATTTATGAAATATGTGTTTGCTTTATGGTGCGGTGACATGAGGGGCGGGCGGAGTGGGGAGGGGCACTCTTTAGCTTTCCCAAGCAGGTACTCTATGGGTTTGAGGAACCTGATCTTATGCACCCCAGGGATTCCTGTGAAGGATTAGGCTTCTTAAATCTAGGGAGCACCTTCCTGGCTTTCCTCCCTTATAGAGGTATTTCTCTGCGGCATGTCCTGGTTAACTGGGGAAAGTCTGGGTTTCCCCACTTACTGAGATATACCCTTGAAATCCCAGGGGTGCATCTCTGGAGGTGGGGAGAACCACACAAGCTCTATTAGACCTTGAGGGGGCAGATCTTGCATGGGAATTTCTGTGGTATGCAGCACCTGGCCTCTCAGTCCCAAGAGAACATGTCACCTGCTTTTCTACAGTATCAATAGGCAGGGCCACATATTGTCTCTATATGCTTTATTTCAAATCTCAGTTGCAGGCTAACTTTCCCTCTCCCTCCTATATTTTTATCCATCTCCACTACTATTTTCTATGAGATTCATGTATTTAATGTAATAATTTAATTGTGCATATACACTGTATGCTGCATTACCATATTTACTTGACTATAAGAAGAGTTTTTTCCTCCAATTAGCAAGGAGATAAAAGCCCCTCATTTTATGTTCTCATACAGGAAAACTACCTCACTGAATCTGTTTCCGTCTTTAAACTCCTGTCAGAAGCACCATGGGATGACAAATAGAAATTATGTAGTTTACTGAATGCAGCCCACACTTAACATACCTGTAAAACACATGGCTCATGTTGGGCAAACATACTGATGGGACCCTGCCATAATACTATATATTAGATAATGTAGCACATCTGAATAAGGTATAGTGTCTATTGTGCTCAGTCCTCCTCAGCACCAATGCTTTTTCAAGTCATGGAGATCCATTACATTGGATACATTTGAACTCCCCCTTTACTCCCACAGCTGAACAGTACCTTTTCCCCTGTTTCCAGTGATTCCTGTTTCATCACTGGCCTTAAATATCTGTCAAACATCATCAAACATCTATGTAGAGGAGCTCTGTTGCCCCCTCTCTCAGCCCATTGCATATGACTGGTGTGTCCCTAGTGTGAGCTTCCATAGGGTGGAGGCAGGCCAGGCAGGCCCTGGTATGGCTCCACTCTCTATCCGCATATACATTTTTATAGGATCCCAAGACTCATGACAACAATTCCTGGCACAAGTGTGGCGCTAATTAGCATATGGATCCTATGTGTCTCTGCAGTACATACACATAGTGAGCAATGCTGGATTATGAGATCACCATGATTTAAAATGATGTTTACTCTGCTAGGGCCCACCCAATGAACTATGCAATAAATCATGAACCTTTTGGCTTTGAACTAATATGATGCATAGTTTGTATCTCAAAAGTGTGTTTGTGAAACGTGTGCTGATACTTGCAGAAGTTTGCAAAAAAAAGAGTAAAAATGCATCAATTATGGAGTAACTTAAGTGTGCAAAATTACTACATGTATGTTTCTTTTGAAGTCACTGTTTTTTGGCCCCCTGCATTTCAAATGAGCTTGTGCTTATTCTCTGCAGTTTCTTGTCCTCTCCTCGCTTATTGTCATATGCATTAGGCACATGCTCAGGGAGGAAACAATGCCTGAGCAAAGTCTGACAGGAAGGAGGAGAAGGGGTTGTACAGGGAAAAATTTTGATGGAGAAGAGAGCAAGGAGACTACCTGACTCCCTCAACCACTATTTTCCCTGCTGTAGCAGTGAGAGAGGGGTGAATTCAAGGCAACCATCTGATAACTAGATTCTACACCTGGGAAATAACATCTTTATAAATTTTCCATATGCATAATCTAATTATTAGTGGGGTTCATCTTATATTCCGGGTCATTTTATGTTCAAGAAAATATAGTAGCTTTGATCAGCAAGCAAAGTAACTGAAACTGTTTACTCCATTTGGGTTTTTAATACTTAATATTGTTAGTGGTCCGGTTCACATCACAGTGGATGCCTATCTCATTCACTCCTAGCTGCTACCCTGATGGCTGTCAGAGACTCCTTTGAAATGTCTGTTTTTAACTGCCACAGGCCTTCAGGCCTAGTAAGACTTGCAATGTCTTCATTGTTGCTTACGGGTCTCTTCATTTTAAATGTATCAAAAAGGTTCACATCAAATGTACCAATTATAGATTTAACTTTATTCAGTTTTCTAATTACTATTTTATGCACTTGTTTTACAATATGCCCCAGTGAAGAACAAGTTCCCATTGTGTTGAGTACTAAACAAACATTTTTGCTTCATGTATATATCTATATTGCTGGATTCTCAGCTGCTTTAAATTGACATAATTCCTTTGAAATACATGGCATTACACTAATTCATATCATATGAGCTTTTGGGTCTCAGAATGTTACCTACTGCAAAAAATATACCCAGCAGAGACACTCAGTGATATTTTCTATTATTGAGGTGACAGATAAAGTTTATGGTCCACAAGTCTAAAATGTATCAAAACAATGAATGAGGAAACCCTGTAGTTAATATATATTTAAGAGACTTCAACAGTCACAAGTTGAGGGTTATTATACACTGGCATACATGAACTGACCTCGATTACAGGTTTGGTTGATTTTATTTAGTTATATGCAATGAAAATCTGGAAAGTCTTTGAGGATTCCCTTGTAAGCCAGATATTGTCACAAATTGAAGTTTCCACACACTCTTTGGAAGACTAGTATACAAAGGATATTGCTTTAGTAACTCTTGCAGAAAGCAAGGGTCCCAGGTTTTCCATATGTTGTGCAATAAGTGAAGTACTTGACATAATACCATATGTGTTGACAAACATGCTCCATCCAGTTTTAAAGGGCAACCAAAGTCAGTGTTCATAATCTAACTGCTCAGAAAGTACCTGACTAAATAAAATTAAAAAGTTCATGTCATCCTTTTCCTGCAGAGCACTTACTGCAATAAAAAGGAATAAAAAGTCTATTTAAAGGTAGAGCAAGGAAACTATTTTCAAACATGAAATGGAAGGAAAAGAAAAGGAGGAGCACGGGCAAATAGTATAAACAGTTTCTAAAGAAATAAAATGCCTAATAAACTATGCCTATTATACCTTCTGAGAAAGGATCTGAGCTATGTAAAAGCATTTACTTTCTCCACAGAGAAATGCTACTGTCCCAAGAGAAGCCATGGGTGCATCCATACATGAAAACATGTGCATTTGGAGCAGCTCAAATAGAAGCAGTGCAAATTTGAGCCGGGGTTCTCTACCTCAACGCACATGCTAAGACATGCACTTTGGTGTGGGGCAAATTGTGCCACTTGGGACAAAATAACTCTGCCTGGCTCCTCCTGGATCTGCAGCCAGGGGAGCTAGAGCCCCTGTTCTCAGCAATATAAAAAGCTGTTCTGTCCTGGCCCCATCAGTAAATAAAACTACCCTGTCAAGTAGCTTAGGACTACTCACTCTCAGGAGCTTCTGGAGCACAGACAATTGGTACCTGGGGACACTACCCCTTGTGCCAGCTGGACTGGTGAAGCAGCCCTGAGAGATCCCTGCACACTCTACCCACTGCAACAGTGTGCTGTGCACCTGCCAGACCCGGATGCAAACTGCACAGCCAGTAGAGTCATCTGCTCCCCAAGCCCCCGCCATTGCTGCCCCACCCAGCCCCACAGGCCAGCTGCCAGTGGACTGTGGCTGCAAAGTTGTCCTTTGTGTGGTACTACTGCCATGTGTGCCCCCTGCCCAGCCATCTGGGCAGCTATTGCCTGGAAGATGTGGTGGCCTGCTTTGAATTGTCAAAGCATGTTCTCCTGGCCCCAGGAGGTCAGCCACCTCCAACTGGGCCCAAGGTGCCAGCTCTGAGCAGGCAGGGTCCTGCCAATGACCTCTGTAGCAGGAATTCTGGTGTTCCCTATTGGAAAACTGAAAAATCCCTGATAAAAAAATTCCAAAGTCACTCTGTAATATACCCCAAAATCCATGTTCCTCCACAAGTAAAACAAAAAACCACTGTATATATATATAGAGAGAGTGAGAGACAGTGATAAGTTGGGAAATGCTTTATTGATATATCTGCAGTGTTAAAGCACTGGTCCTTGGGGGGGCTATGGTCACACAGGGATTATGGCCCCCAAGCAGAGTGAGGCAGAGACAGCGATCAATGTTTTATTGATATATCTACAGTGTTAAAGCAATTTGGAAGCCTACCAGTGTCTTTATCATCATAATAAAGTGAATTCTAAATACCTATATGTTTTGCTGGCCCTCACAGGGGCCACAGCTCCCCCACAGGGGTTACAGCCCCAACCTCCGCCATGGCTGTCCCCCTGGACCCCAGCCTCCAGCACTTAAAAAAAAAGTGTCTACTCACCTCAGGAGCAGGGGCTCTGGGGGTTCTGGAGTCTCCTGGCAGATCCCCCCTCACACAGGAAGGGGCAGTGGGGGGAAGTGAGGGCCAGGATGGGGCCAGCCCAGGGCCAGCCCAGGGCCAGCCCAGCGCTCTGTGGGGGGAAACCCAGTGACCCCGACAGCAGCTGTTAGTTTCTGTGAGTATGGGGTTTGTTTGTTTTGGGGCCAGACAGGGGTTGGGGCCAGGCGGGATGGGCTCCAGGGGCTTGGGGGGCAGGCAGGGCATGGAGCTGGGCAAGGCAGTGATTGGGAGGGCTCAGGAGGCAGGCGGGGCTGGCAGGGGTCTCCCCCCATGGTCCTCTCTCCCCTCCTCCAGCCCTTCCACCTCTTACTGGCACTGGAGCCTGGGTACATCTCCCTGTGGCTGGCACACTGCCTGCCCTACATGGGAAGGCAGTGTGCTTCAGCACCAGAGCAAGGACCAGCCATAGAGATGCTCTGGCTGCTACCAGAGCATCTCTGTGGAGGACCCAGCCCCTGCTTGCCTCAGAGCATGGTCCTGGACTGTGGTTTGCCTTGCTTTTCTTTTCTGCAGTATTTTTTAACCCCTGGATATCCAGGGGTCTAATTTTGCCCCCACACTGCAAATCTGCAGCATGGGGAACATTTTCTCATTCCTGCACATGCCTCTTGCAGGGTCTCAAAGGACTTTGAGACCCTGCAAGACATATATGTGTACTCGTCTGGACATGCCTCATGAATGTCAAGATACACAGGACTTTTCTTCCAGTGAGTTTCTCTTGGGAGAGGGAATATCTGTACACTTCTGAGAGAAGCCACAGCACAGTCCTCCAGCTTCCCAGGGTGCTTTGCTCCCATTTCTCCCCCCTCCCAAGGAGACAGTTTGTCACTTTCTGGACTCTGCTGCTCCAGCCAATATGGGAACAGAACATATCCCTTCTCACATTGTATTGTAGGGAGACAGGCACTCTGGGTGAGCCAATCAGGGCTGCCTTGTTCATTGCTGCCTTTCTGTCTCTGGGCAGACTGAGGAATTCTGAAGGGCACCCTGAGGTATGTGCACAAGCCCCCCCCCCCCCCCCCCAGATGCACAGAAACATCTCCGAAAGCTCTCTTCTTTTCAGGGACTCAATATTCAAATGTCTGTTCAGATGTCTCAGGTAAGTTTTTCTCCCAGGAGAACAAACCTGTAAGAATTCTCCAAGATTATTTGAACATGTGTACACTGTACTCAGATGTTCCAGAAACTAGTGCTATCTAATGAAGGCACTTACATGGTTCCCATTACTATTCAGGTTTATTGGGCTAGCATCACTTCATTGGGCTAGCCATCTTTAACTCTTTTTTTTGCTAGGCACAGAAATATGTCTAACTTCCACTCTTTTTTGGAACTTATACATTTGACTAATGTCTGAAAGGGTAGCACTTATGTCATGTTTGTATCTAGACTACTCAGCAGGGAGGTGATTATCTGTACCTGGAGCCTAAACTGAAATCAACTCTGATTTCAATATGAATCATAGCAGCCCATGTGGCAAACGCAGCCAGTGGCAAACATGTTATTATCATGCAGCTACTGAATTATGCTCTTTTGCTTGTTCTTTTTCTGGTCTCATAAATTTTGCACTTTTGGCTGACTAGTGGCCAGCTTCAATAGAAAAGAAGGACAGCCCCATTTACCCAAACCTGTGCCTTGGTGTATAAGATTCTTCCTGAAGGCTTAGAACTTAGGTATTTTAGACACCCTGGATAAGTAATTTTATCACTAGGTTTTGCCCAAAATGTAGGTGGTATCAAATGTAGGTGGTACCATCTGGCGTTTCTTTAGATACAAGCATACTGTCAATGTCAAAGATATACTAGATATGTTTTAGCTGTCTATAATCTTTTTATGCCAAAATGGAGGTACCTAATAACGGTAGGCACCTAGGGAGTTTTGTGACCTCTGTGTAAGAGTTGATTTGGATTATGTTTGTGATTTAGGCACCTAAATTCAAACAATGTTCTCTAGGTACCTGTAAGGTCACCTGGGATAGTTTCATTGGCCACATCGTCATGATCAGCTGACTGTGCTGTTGCTACTGCACAGTCATTTAGTACTTGCTTAACCAAGTACTAATTGATGGAGCAGTAACTGCAGTTACTGCACAGTCCTGTCAACACAATTATTTTTAGATGCTACTGTGCAGTACCAATATGCTCCTCCACAGTAGCTTGTTACTATTGCCCAGCAGCATTACCATCACGGTTTGCCCCCGGTGACACTAGAGCACCATAGCAATGAGCTATGTGTCTTGTGTAGATGTCTTAGTGTCTTAGTGTCTCGTGTAGATGTACCTGCTGACAATTAATGAGATTAAACAGTCTAAGTCAATTTTAGAGATACCACTGGGCATTAGCACAGGGTGCTGGGAAATCAGAGAGACACACGTCCAGAGAAGGGAGCGGCTAACACTCAACTCCCTCACTAGCTAGGCAAGTGCTTGAACCTCTGGGATTCACACTCCTTTGTCTCCTGTCTGAATATTCCAAAAGTCTCATATTTTTTCCAAGTGTTTTAACACCATTCCACAAATGATAAAAGAGAAATTTTTAGTAGTTTGAGTTTCAGACTATCACCATTGATTACAAGTTATTTCCCAAGATTTAAAATACAGTTTAAGAAACATTGTTATCATATGTTTTTTTCCTCCACAATCTTGCTGTCTCTCACTGCAGTTGTTTTATTTTTTTGTTTTTTGTAAAATTAGTGACTTCAGTAGGATCACTTAAAAGAAAAAAAACACTCAGTGGCATTTTACTTAATTTCTCTATTAGGGAAATTACTTTTTTCCAATCCCTAATGATGGGTTGACATTCAGATAAGATGCAACTATCTGTACCAGGAGCATTATTAAAAGAGCATTTCATAGTTCTTGCCTTATATAATTTTGGTAGTGTTTAATTAGTTCAAAGTGCAATAATAAAATGAGGTCTGGATATTTGAGATGATTTTCAGAAATGACACAAAATAAATAATATTTTTAAAAATATATGAATAATTTCAAACATCCCTGTGTGTGTGTTTGTGTGTGTATGTGTGTGTGAGTGAGATGTCTGCAAGTTTCCAGGTGCCCCAGGATAGTTATTGCTTTTAAGCTCTTCTCTTCTCTTCTCCTGAAAATGACTTTCCTGTCAACACTTGTGCTGTGTATTGTTTACAAATTAGCACTGAATAGCACTTTCAACTAGTGTTCGATATGTCGGTAACATAATGGCTGCATACTAATATTGGGCTGTGGTTGCCAATGGCAACAACACTGCTTAAGCAATGAAAAGCTGAAAGTGGCAAAGTACCATATTGTGAGAGCAGCTTTATAGACCCTTGTATGTTAGGCCTTCATTGTAAATTTCCAACGGCAACAGCTGAATAAATATCAGCTTTTCTGTTGTCTGTTAGAAATGATTGGAACTCTTAAAGATCATATGTAAAATTGAACTATCTGGGACTGAACCATGAGACCTCATAAAGCACATGCAGGCACCACCAAAACACCCCTGGGTGGCTTCAGCTAAATCAGCACAATTAGTACAGATTCTTCTGAAATCATCTGCTTCATGAACAGCAGACTGTTCGTTTACTACACACTAAAAACCATCTACAGACCACCAGTTCTGTTACACCAATAAACCTTAATCCTTGTTTCCTCATTTGCCTTGCATAATTTACCAAACCTTAGCTTTGATTGCTCATTTTGCCCTCTAATGGAAATTTGTGGTTGGGTTAATACTTCTGATACATTTATTAAATGAGAGAAAGGGTATGTCTACACTGCTTCTATGTTAAGGCTAGGAACGTTGCTGAGAAGCATGCCCCATCTACTTGCTCCTGCTCAAATGTGCCAAACCCTAAAAATTTGGCAATGTAGCTACTTTAGAATGGTCCTGAATTCAAGCCTGTAAATCCCGAAGACAAAAAGTCTGAGAATGACTCAGAGCAGTGATTCACAAGATAAAATCAGAGATTTCAAATAGAAATCCATAGAATTAAAAATTTTCTAACCTGCTGTGATCTTCATGAGTTCTTTGCAACCAAAGAATTACTCTATTCTTTTTTTGTGTTGTTCAAAAATGTGTAAAAGCTAAGAGCTGGCATCTTCTGAGGGGTTCCTTGAGTCTAATGAGGGGTGCCTTGAGCCTAAAAGAGAATAAGAACCACTGCTCTAGAGAATACACCGAAGACTTGGTTTTTGTGGAGTGGAAGTGAAGGGGAGGGCTTGTACTACTGAGTTCAGCAGGGAGGCAGTGTAACGTGGTCTGTAGGAGGAGAACTATAACCCAGTGTGTGTGCGCGTGTGTGTGCGCATGCACGCTAGGTTGATTGGGTGAAAGAATATATATTATGAAGAGAAAGAAAGAGACTGACTTATCCAGGGTGAGGATAAAGGCTTATATGCAGGCTTGGTACTATTCAATTTTATTGTTAAATATTGATAAATATCAATTTCACATCACACTTACAGACTGACAGAAATATCTCCATTGTTATTAGCTAAAATTTATAGAAAGGGGATTATGAAAAATGGTGGCTGATGGAGCACTCCTACAGAACTGTGCAGACTGTAGTTTGGACTGTGACTCCTAAAAACCCCAAGGAACTGGGAATAAAGGAAAAGGAAGTGACAAAGCAGATGAGGGGGCTATAGGCAAACAGAGCCAAGACTGATGGCAGTTCTGTTGCTCAACTGGCAGCAGTCCTACAGTAGTTATGTTTGTCATAGAGGGCAGTTAAATTGCACTATAATAATAGTATAATGCCATTAATAAATTATCTGCCTCCCCACACCTCTAATTTTGTACAATCCTGAAAATGTAAATCAATACAAATATAAACAAATGCTTAATAAATAAATATTGATATTGCCCATCTAAATTGTTAAAAATAAAAATTGAATTATTTATATGGCAAACGGGACTCAGACAGATTTCTTAACTGGGTTCTCAGAATTCGTAAGTCTTGTAATGGATTTTTTTAAGTTGTAGATTTGTGTTATTAATGCTTTTGTTGTTTTGTTGTTTTTGTTATTTGGGAAGCATAATGAGTAGGGACATTAGCAGGACTTTAGTGAAATAAAAAAACCTTAGATATCAAATGTAATAATTTGAAATGTTAATTTTAGTTTGTTTTCCTTTTACCAGATTGTCTTTCTTTTTTCTTTTCCTGCTTTCTCACTTTTTATTTATTTATTTATTATTTTTGTATGTGGTGGGGAGTTGTTTTCTAACTTGTAGCAAAGTTTAAATCAGGATCATATATGCCAATTACAGTGCAAAGTCCCCCCATCATTCTGTATGTATATGTGTATGTTCATACATGCACATCTGTACATATGTGTGTGTATGAGATAGAGAAAGAAAAAGAGCTCAAGAAAGGATTTGTACCCAAGTCAGATATGAGAGGTAATGGATGGTGGAAAAGGACTGAGGGGGAAAGAGGATTTTATTCCCCAAAAAAAGCTTTGTGTTAACTTGTAAGATGGACAAAATACCTGCCAAGAGTTGCCAACACCTACAAGTTTATTGGGAGTCTGTGACACTAGGATATTTAGTGTTTTTCTTAAAGACTAGATTTTGGACAATCTCAATATTTTTTTTTAAATGTTTTTAGCCTGCTTTGTTATGGAGGAAAATTTAAATACGTAACCCCTAACAGACAAAAATAAATAGCCCCTATGATTGCTAAATCAGTTTGGGAAACCTAACTTATGATTCCTGAATGCCTATGGTAACTTTTGATTCATTTCTGGTCACTTAAGTGTATCTAAGCAGCCTTTTGGACACTTAAGCACAGGATTACACTCTAATTCTGGATATGTAACGCTATGCAAGAGGATGGTGATATACTCGGTGAGACTGGGCATATGCACTAGAAGGAAAATGAGAGAACAATCCCATCTTTTACCTTAACAAATGAATAGCTAGGGCATATACCTGGGAAGCTGAAGGTCTTGAGTTCTAGGTCCTGCTTCACCCATACAGAGGCCTTCTATGATGTTGCTTTTGGGTCTGGTTTACTGGGACAGTCACAAAATGGAAGTATAGGGGAAAGATGTAGTGCTTGGAGGAAGGGAGCAAGGTAGAGGCTGTGCACTTCAGTAAGGTGACTACTGGCTTGGAATACAGAGTCCCTTGGGTTGTACTCCAGTGATATATGGTCACTCTACACTTGGATGATCAAAAATGTCATGTAGACTAATGAATCTGGATGCTTAGATGACCAGTAAAAAAATGTCAAAGGTCATTCCTAGGACCTGTAATGCAGTAAAGCACCAAACAACCACAGTACTATGAATCGTATGGTGTCTTGTTAATATTAATTATTACTAGTAACTTTAAATCATCAATCACATTGTCACCCATACCCATGCTGACTTAGCACATTTCGATTCTTGGTACAGTAACTTTGTAAATAAAGTGATTTTAAAATACAATGTCTTTGTGTGGGAAAAGAAAGAGGAAAGAGGTAGGACTTCTTGGGAGGAAATCCTAGCAATGCAAGTTACATAATATTCTAGTGTGTACAGCAGTCCTTCACACAAACATTAGTACCAATGAACTGGAGTATTATACACATCTTTCTCTATCAATTCAAAATTATTTCTACAAACTAAAACTAATAACGAATCACTAGCTAGCTGTAGTTAGACCAAGAATTCCCTTGCACACATATTGTCACATCACTTTTCTAGGCCGCTACCATAACAAGAAAGAAGGTAGGGGGGAGAGGGAATGGACAGATACTAGAGATGAACATAAGATGCTAAGATAATGGGATACCAGTAGGAAAACATAATGTGTGGCTTATTAATTGCCTGGGAGAGATAGAAGAAACAGAATTATATCATGTCAGAAAGCTTTTTTGGAACTGGAATATATTCCTGCATGCTGTGTGTGAATGATCAGAAGTAGTACTCACCTAATATGAGAGCTTTTGAAAGAATTAGCATCTCTTTAGTTCTGTTACTCTACTTCAATAATATTTGCATTCATTTCTATAACAAATAAAAAATATATATCTACTTTGCATGGGCAACAAGGGAAAATATAAATGTTCACAAACCACTGTTCTAAGAAAAGATCAAAACAAGGCTGTTTGTCCCACCAAAGAAGACCTGATTCACAATATCCTCTTTGCAGTTAAACTCTAGCTGTAACTGTCAGCTGGATCAGCTGGATAGGCAGCAGAGTGTCAAAATTGGAACAGAGACACTTCTGCACTTCCCTTTAGTTCATATAGCTTGGTATAACGAGATTCCTTGGGGCCATGGTTAAGGTGGGAGACTTGACTGCTGTTCTAGATGCAACAGTAAAGCTTCACTGGGATGTTTCTTCTGGGATACTCATTGCTTATCCACATAGCTCCTACAAAGTCTTCTATCCAAAGGTCATTAAGTTTGGCTTTAATATGAAGCATAGGGGTTATCCCTACCCATTCTGAATAAAGACAGTTTTGTGCCTGATGAGTCAGGTCAAGCAGTTTCAAACTGGGGAAAGCAAAGATTCATAGAAAACTAATTTGTGGTTATGAAGAAAGTTTCATAACGCAAATGTAATGTTCTGTGAATGTAATGTTCTGTAGGGCTGCACAAAGCTTTGGCTGCCAATTCGATTCGGAGGAGATTTGGCAGCTGAATCTCTGAACCTGAATCAAATCAGGAGACCCATTAAAAGGTCCAAATCAAATATGAAGCCTCTAAATTGATTTGGAAAAAATTCAGAGAGATTTGGATCGACCGTGGAAAGGCAGGCACAGCTGAGAAGCTGCAAACTGCCTCTCTCTGGGAGTGGGGAGCCATGGGAGAAGCCCCAGTGACTGCCCTGCCCAGTCCCATCCCCTGCCTAGCCCGAGCTGCCCGGCATGTTAAAAAGAAAAAAAAAAGCCTTATACTCACTGGCTGTAACAGCAGCGATCAGGACCTCTGGGGGCTTGTGCCAGAACTTCACAGTGAGGTGCAGAGGGGGGCAGCAGGGATTGCCCCTGCCCCCCCCCACTTGGCACCCACGTGTCAGCTGTCACATCATAAGGGTACAGCACGGCTTGGCTGCGCATTGCATGCTGTCTGGGAGCTGGGGTGTGTGTATATATATATGTATACACACACAATACTCTTTTATAAATGATCAAATAAGAGCAAAGCTGTTCAAGCAGAATTCAGAACTGAATGGTTCCAGATAGTCTCAGAAAAGATCATAGGAGGTAGCCTACCAAGATTAAAGAGTTGAGAGATTAATCTCAAAAGGGAGCCAAGAAAGATGCAAAAAAAAAAAAGATAATTAATTAATAGTAAACCAATAGACTCCATTCCCTAGATGAAAGTACAGCAATACAAAAAGAAGTTAAGAAGGTCACCATCAACTAGACCTTTGTGTAAGTATATCTTTTGAATTATTGCAAAGTATTTGACATAGGGGAAACTTTGCTACATCACAGAAACTTACTGATCATTCTATTAACATGTTTGAAAAGGGAATGAAAGTCTAGAGGGAACAGTCTCTAATTAATCCTTAATGCTATTTCTTAAAAAATGGCACAAATTCTGCACTGTTGAGTATGCATGGGGGGTGGGGGGTTGTTTTGTTTTGGGATATTTTAGGTGTTTAATTTGAAAATGCATTAGCTTGTCATCCAAAAGAGGTGAATACAGTTGTTCAGAAATGTTGTATAAAAAATTCACATGCAATATTGCTCCCTTTCTCCTACCCCAGCTCTCTCTCCTGTTAGTTAAAAATGGATTTAGCCTTAAGGGAAAACTTGACCTTTCATTGTCATTGAAATTTTGAATTGTGGAACATTTTTTCCATGTCTACTGCTGAACACTTTCAGTAAAAAATGGCTTCCATGGGTGTTGAAAGCAGTCTGTTGTTCTGAAACCCACGTACCAACAAATAATAATTCATGTTGATACATGCAGAATCGGTAGCAACTTAACCATGAACACATTTAGATTGAAAATAGAAAGGTTTCTAATTATCAGAGGAGTGAATTTCTGGAACAACTTTACAGAAGAAGCAGGGATTCAACTAGTTTTATGGTGAAATTTGGTCACCTTATAAATGAGGACATAGGATGTGAATTCCTGTGACAGCAGAGGACAGGAATTGATGACCCAGAAAGTCCATACTAGTTCTGGGTTCCTTTGACAATGTTATCTATATATTTAATGGAATTCAGACTTCAAAAACTGCAAAGTACCCTGAAATGGCTAGAGTTCTCTATTAATCTGAATATAAGTTGGGTACCTTGGGTGCCTGTACATGAGCATGGCGGCTGCTCCAATGTGCTGAAACTACAGTGCATCAGAGAACCCTCAATTAATTGAGTCTGCTGGAGCATGGCAATTTCCACACTCCAGCAGCCTCCCACATCTTCTGTATCAGTGTCCCTGAGCTTAAAAATGGTGGCAGGGCTGCTTAAACTAAAGCTCATTGAACAAACTTTAATTCAAAAGCTCCTTCCATCATTTTTAAGCATTGGGATGCCGATACAGGAGATGCTGCAGCACTTTAATTAGAGCAGCTCTCAGAGCTCCTCTAATTAAAATGCTGCTCCCCCCCCACCCCTGCAGCACGTGTACAAGTGCCCCTCTTGTTTAAACTGGTGCTTTATTTAGAAGCCTTAGATACTACATATTCTTGGTTTCAACAAGCTTTTTACCTTAGATTATTTGCCTTGATGAACTCAATTAGACTATTCATACAATAAAAAACACGTTAACGTGCAAAAAATTATATTTTGCATATACACACACACTCACTAATACATCTGGTTACTAAGAGATAAGATTACTTAAATTGCAAAGTAACACAAATGGAATTTAGGATTCTACAAAGATTTCCTATGCGACCTAACAGGCATTTTGCTACAGTCTATAATTATTTGATCAATCTTATTTTTTTCCATGCAGCCTCTACTTCATTCACTACACATCTATTCAGTGTTTTGTTTTCTCAGAACTGTCCAAAGTGTGGTCCCCTGCTATACTATACAAATCCTGCTTTGAAGACAAAATTATCTCATAGCCTTTAGCAAGATACTTGCCATTGAAATATGGAAAAGCATTTAGGTATTTATTTTCACAGCTCCATCCAGATGATGAAGCATGGTTATTTCCACTTTGCAGATGTAACCCTGGTGGTGGCACTACCCGCAACCACATCCAATTTTGGGGGATTCCAATAGGTTTTGAACCACGCTCACTCTGTCTACAGGCTGGGAGCACCACTCATTGGAGTGCTCTCCCATGGTCCTCCCTGCACCAGATCATGCACTACATAACTATTTACATGCACTACATAACTATTTACAATAATTTATTATTTAAAATAACTGAGAGATTGACAAATTCGTCATCTGATAAATAACAAGAAAATATTTCAATGAGCTCAATAATAATCTATACTAGCAGATAAAGCAAATACTTATCATATAACAAAAGCAATTATGTTATTAACTTTAACACTCAGGCAACTTATAACAGGTCTATACACTTAATCAGCCAGGTCTCCACAAAATCACTCTGCCTGCAGCAAAGTAGTCCACCATGGAGTGGCTGCAGTGGAGCCCTGTGGAGCAGTGCTCGCTCTGCCTCAGAAGAGAAGCAATGATGCCATCATCTGGACAGAAGATGGGGTGCCTGTCAGGACCTCAGGTGTGGCTGCTCCAGACACCAGGGTTTCTTCCCTTTTCCAGTCTTTTCTGGGCACTTGCAATCAATCACAGCATTTCCCAGATGCTTCCCCAAGGCAGCTCCCCTGTGGTTGGCACTTGGAGTGCCTCTTCTCAGCTGTACTTTGTTGAGCTTTGCTGGAGCTCCCGCACAGCCCCGATTCCCTGCTGCTTTCTCTAGCTCTCCCAGAAAACCTTCTCTAGCAAACCCTGTCCCTGATTCCCTCCAGTGACTCCCTGCACCTGGGGATCTTAAGAGTGGGGAGGGGAACCCATTTGCACAACCTCAGCTCCTTCAGTAAAGGATACCAGGCAAAGGTACCTGGGTACTTCTTAGCTGGTGGCTCCTCTGCCCTCAGTAGCAGCTCGCTCAGTTACAATTCTTCTGCAAGTTGTCCTCTCTGGAGCACCTGTCCTGGTAGCAGCACCCTCAAAATCACCCCTTCTCAGCACAGCTTCAGCTACCTCTCCCCTGTTTTTTCCTGGGCTTCCAGCCCTGAAGTTCCAGCTCTTCCATCATGTGCATGCATTCTGCATGCACAGCCTACTGCTGATCCTTGTCCCAAGAGTGCAAACACCCTGATTGAGCTTGCAAGCTCTGAGGAAACCCTTCAGCACCTTGACATTCTCCCCCGTGTTTGAGTTTACTGTCCCCAGTAACTACCATAAAAGAGAGTAGGTTTTTTGATCTTTTCCAGGGTTACAGTACAGGGGTTTCAGAATGACACCTGGGGCATCATATGTTATCTTTATTATCCCAAATAGGTCGAGCAGTATCTGGGAAGAGGGGTGATGCCAGCTCCCCCATGGAGGGTTGACTCCTGCCTGGTTCTTCATTGCCTAAATCCTGGGCCTCCTCCATAAAAGCAGGTTCTGGGGTCCTGCTGACTTCACTTCCTGGGCTAAGAGGCATTGGTTGAAACGAGTTATCCTCATGCCGTTGCCAGCCCCCTTCTGCTTCCTGTGAATGGTACTCCCCAGCACTGAGATCAAGATCCCCTGAGTAATCTTCATTGGACTCACTATCTGAGGCATTCCTCTGGATCTGGCCTGGCAAACTGTGTACCTGGCGATCTCATCTGGGCCGTAAGTCATCATTTTGGTGGAGAGTGCTGCCTCTCTGAGCCTGGCAAAGGGGGACCCACTAATTCTGCAATGGGCAGTAATAAATTGAGGTGTACAGTCCTTTCTATACTGGGTCTAATCTCAGGCTTTATCTTGTATACAGGCAGATTCCCCATCTGCCGTATTATCACATATGGAGTAGCTTTCCATCGGTTGGCTATTTTATGCTTCCCAACCACTCCCGCCTTTTGTAAGAGCATTTAGTCTCCTGGCTGTAATATTTGAGCGTGTCCCCAAAAGTCATACTTTGCTTGTTTTTGTTAGTTTTAAATCTGTCACTTGATAATTTCAGTGGGTGCCCCCAATTCTTGTATTCTAGGACCTGGTAAACAACAGTTCCCTGTTCATATGGTCTGTACCCTTCTTGATTTCATGGACCTCTATCATATCCACCCATGGCCTTCTCTTCTTAAAACTAAAGAATCCTAGGTATGAAGCTGTCTCATGCCCTTGTTCATTTTGGTTGCCCTTCTTTGCACCTTTTTTCTAATTCTACTACATCCTTTTTGAGACGTGAGGACCAGAACTGAGCACAGTATTCAAAATGTGGGCGCATCATGGATTTTCATAATGGCATGATGATGTCCTCCATTTTTATTTCAATTATCTTCTTAAAGATACCCAACATTTTGCTGCCTTTTTTGCATCTTCCTCATCAGATTACATGTATCCATGTGACTGCTTATTTTATTCTTCATTATAGATTCTACCAACTTGCCAGGGATGAAAATGAGACTCACTGGTCTGTATGTTCCAGGATCCCCTGTGGAGTAATTTTTGAAGATAGGTATTATGTGCACAACAAATCAGTCCTGTGTCACAGAGACCATTTGTAATGATAAGTGACATACTGTTGCCAGAGGTTCTGCAATTTCACCTTTGAGGTCCTTCAGAACTTCCAGGCAAATACTATCTGGTCCTGGTGTCTTATAAGCAGGGATCCTGGTTTTCTCTGATAAAGAAAAAAAATCCCCAATTTTCAGATTTAAAAAAGTAACCCCAAATCTACATTTTTCCATGATTAAAATGAAATGTCACTAATGTGTGTGCGTGCGCGCACACACACACACACACACACACAGGGTGGTGCTTAACTTGGGTTATTTTTTTAAATCCAAATATTGGGGATTTTTTTTTTAAATCAGAGAATACCAGGATCACTGGTTATTAATATTTAGTTGATCAAGTTATTAAAAAAAATTACTGTGTTGGCACTTCAGTGTGGCCTGACTCTTCAGACCCATGTCTAGAAAAATTAATTTAGTAGAGGAATATCCCCAGAGTCTTCTGTGGTAAATACCAATGCAAATAATTTGTTTACCTTCTCTGCTGTGGCCTTATTATCCCTGATTGCACCTTTTACACCTTGACCTCTGCTATTAAACCATGCAAGCATTCTTTTGGATCAAATAGTAGTCTTCTTGTTTTATGGTATACACTTTTCCTGAGCCTGTAACATGGTATTTTTAAACAGCTTCCAAGCTGCCTGCAGACTTTACATATGTTGTTATAGTTCCTTGAAACTTCTTTCTAGTTTCCTCATTTTTTGTGTAATTTATCTTCCTAAAGATGTATATCAGTGTGGTAGACTTTTCTGGCTTATTCCCTGCTGCCAGAACTTTGAGAGAGATTATGTTATGGTTGCTATTAGAGAGCGGCTCACCAACAGATACCTCCCGAAACAGGTCCTGTGCATTACTCAGGATTAGGTCTAGAACTGATTCTCCTCTTGTGGGTTCCTCTTTCTAGAAGATATATCATTCTCAAAAGCAGTCATTTATCACATCCAGAACTTTTATTTCCATATTTCGCCCTGGTGAATTATTTACCCCACCTACGTGAGGATAGTTGAAGTCTCACAGTATTACTGCTTTTCTAGTCTTTCTGAACATTTCATAATCACCTTTGCCTTCCTGATCAGGTAGTTGGTAGTACAATCCTACTAATACTAATATATTTTTTCATTCAAGTGTGGAATTTCTACCCACAGTGATTCTAGAGTAGTTTTCCTTTCAGATAAGATTTTTATGCTATTGCTGTCTATATTATCCTTAACATACAGTGCCACTCCTCCACCTGCACATCCAACTCTGTCATTCCTATATAATTTGTAATCTGTTAGAATAGTATCCTTTCAATTATTATCCTTCCACCAAGTCTTTGAAATGCCTATTATGTTGAATTTAATCCCAGACATTCTAGTTCAATCATCTTATTTTGTAGTCTTTTGACGTTTGTGTGGAAGCACTTACAAATGTTGTCCTTAGCTGACTGTTACTGTCCTTGCTATTTGTTTGGAACTCTAGATGTTTTGATTTATCCTCGTTATTATCTGCAGTAATACTGCTTACTCCCCTGCTGCATTCTTCAAGACAGAATACAATCTGAATTATAACCTGTCAGCTCTGGGATTGGATCAACTGCTCTGTGTGCTCTTCAGCACCTATCAGCTTTCCCTAACTTTTTAGTTTAAAAAATGTTCTACCACATTTCTAATTTTTAATGTCAACAGTCTGATTCTATTCTGGTTCATAGGGATCCCTGTTTCTCTGCATAGATTCCTTCTGGTTCAAAAGGTCCTCCAGTTTCTGATTAACCCCTTCTTCATGAACCATCATCTCTCCCATGCATTAAGACTCTGGAACTCTGCCTGTTTCTCTGCACCTGTGCGTTGAACGGGAAGAGTTTCAGAGAATGCTACAGTGAAGGTTGTGGAACGTAACCTCCTGCCTAGTGGCCTAAATTTACCTTCCAGGATCTCTCTCCTACACTTCCTTTCATTGCAGTCACCTATATTGATCATGACCACCAGTGCTCCCCAGCACTCACTGGCAATATATTTACACATCTCATGAGGTCTGTTACCTTTGTGCCCAGCAGGAAAGTCACCATTTGGTCCATATCTATGTGCCTAATGATTGAATCCCCTACTACAACTACCAGCTGTCTTCTATCCTGTGTGGTCACCTGACTTGGAGGAGTATCCTCAGTACAAGAGAACATGGACATCAACTTGGAGGGTGGGTTCCATTGTTATGTGTTAATTTTAGGCAGCTCCTGCCATTCTTAGCCCATGGATTGTCCACACATTAACAACTAATACTAGTTTTAAGCACCGTTTAGGCAGCTTAAAGTTACACCACTCTAGGGCAGATTTATCTTCAATCAGTGTTACCCAGCTTGTATTCCATTAATGTGTGGCCACTCCCAAAAGATGAGCTACCCAAGTTTCAGTTCTCTAGCATCCCAGGATGCAATGACCCTCCCCTACCTTTGTGTGTGGACAGACTTATCACCCCCTGAACTCTGCTGCCTATGAGGTTGTTCTGGTACCAAGCCATGTCTCCCTCCCACATCTGTGCAAAAAGTCCTGTGCAAAAAGCTTGCAGAGAACATGAAAGCTAGCAAGGTTGTGGGTTTAAGTGTGGTGTCTAGCAGGGTTGTGGAGGAACAAGATAGCAGGTGGTATTGAGTCCCCATAAACTGAGGCTTCCTTCCTGGGGCAGGGGCAGTATCTACCCCAAAAGTTCCTTCCCTTCCCTGCCCCACCTCCCCACAATCCCAGGAAACACAACCAGCACCCTCCCATACCCCAATCCCAAATTCCAATTTATTAGAACATGAGACTTTCTTTCATTTACTTCCTCTTTATTTCTTTGTAATTTTTTTTACTTGTTTTTCTTTTATCCTTTAGTGGCTGACTTCCTAAATTTCACCATCCTTCGGCAACTTCCCTACCTTTCCCTATCCCATTTCAATACCCATCCCCATCCCATTTAGTGTCTGTCTTCCAGCTTTATGTCCACCCCTCCCCTCCCACTCTCTCACACACCCATCTAGACCAGGAATAGAGGCCTGTCCTGGCTCGGCAGCCCTGTAGTGGCAATTCACAGCTGTAGCTCCTAGTCAGGCTACTAAGTACCAGCCCTTAAGTGGCAAGTCACAGCTGTGGAGGTTAGACATAGTCAGAGAAGGTTTTTAGCCTTAAGGTGCAACTGCTCCAAACTTGAGTTAGCACTAATACCAATCAACATCTGAGTAGCTCAAAGTGCAACATGTAACAAGGCCTTAAGGGATAGTTTCCCTTCTTTCTAGTTTGATAGCCTCCATCTCTGAAGCTTTCATCATCCTCAGCAATACAGGGGCTGGTACAATGGATGTGGGACTCCTCTACCATGTCCCTTAAAGCCTCAATTGTAAACTTCTCTGACATCCTTAGTTGTTCCAGTCATACCACCCTTGCTCTTTGGGAGCCAGGAGCTCCTTGAGCTGGGTACACACATACAAAACCTACCCCAGGGGCAGATAATCATACATGCTGCACTCAGTACAATAAGCTGGTTAGCCTCCATGCTGCTGCTGAACTTTTACCTGCAATTTTAAGTGTTAAACACTTACCTAGATTGCTCTTTTAGGAGTTCCTTTAGGTTAGAAAATTTGACTGTATGGATTGAACTGTTGTTTAACCATATCCTATCCTAAATGCAGCTAAATATTAAACAAGGGGCCTACAGGACAGATAATAAACAAACAAGGTGATCCATGGAAGCATGTGACCATGAGAGAAAGTTCAAAGAGGAGACCACATAAGAGGAAAAGAAGTTCAAGTTAGTTTGTTGCTTTTGACAATGTGGAGTTGAAACATGTGAAAAGCAGGAAAAAATGCAATAATGAATAAGAAGCATAACAATTTTAAAGATTATGCACAACAAACAGAAAGCAAATACTCAATGAAAAGTAGAAGTCAGGTAGGCTTCAGTAAAAGGACTGTAACAAATCTGGAAGGGAAAATTCAAGAGGTCTGTAGGCAATATAAATGTTTATAACATATAAAGTCCTGGGTAATCAAATGGAGGACTAGAACTTCTTCACCTTTAATGTATCTATGCAGATTTTGACATAAAAGACCTGGCCAAATTCTTCTGTCTCTAAGAGGTATCAGTGACATTGAGAAACTTTATCTTATTGCACTGATTAGGTTTGGCCAGCAATGCATGCTCACAAGCTGTCCAGTAAGGCATGATAGTGATCTAATTCTAAGTCCCTCTGGGAAAGCATATAAATTCCATATCATTGGAAATGCTATAAGCCCAGTTCTAGACTTTTCCCTTTCCCCAAATCATTTCACACAGTAGGCCATAGATTACCAGGCCATTTCATGCAGTAGGCCATAGATTACCAAGTGGGACTGAGACCATCCTCTGTATTTCCTTTTGAAGCAAGCCCACTGGACAGCCATGAGAGATTTGGGAACCAGAATGCGGGCAAGTCAAAGGAGGTCTAATTCTGTAGCTGAGTAAAATATGAATGTTAATGAAAGCAGTACTGTACTTAAAAGAAGGGTGTCCTGGTTTCTGACTCCTGCTCCTAATGCTGCTTATATATTTTGTACTGGATTAACGTATAAAGGTAGTGGACTCGATTCCTGACCATCTGTGACAAGCAGATGCTTTACAGGCACCAGTAAAGCTGACCTCCTAGACATTAAGATCTCAGTGCAGCTTGTTCTTCCATGGAGCTAAGTTTTAGTTAAAGGGAGGTGAGGAAGGTAGTTTCTCCATGACAACAGGATTCAATCAGAGATGTGAGGAAATAACAGGATGCCCAACATATATCCTTGGAATTATGAAATGTATGCAGATAAATTCTTCTCACCCAGCCATTCCTATTTTGTGAGTCATAGGTTTTATCTGATCTGGGTATCTCACCCCCTGCTTTAGCCTTCAATTTACCACACATGCACTTACACCACCCCCACTAACTCCCAGTTCCATACTCCTCTCATAATACAATTCCACTTTTCTGCCCCTTGCTGTCTTTTTAAAGTTGTTGTATATATAACCTCTTTAAATAGACAACAATCATGGAAAAATAATATAGATGGATAAGTTTTGAATACAGGGACTTGGAATGAGAAGGGCTTAATAAGAAGCAAGGTTACTATTGTCATTTATAATTGTTTCAATATTTCCATTTTTGTAATTACTCTTTCTTTTAGTCTCTTTTATTTGCATTATCATGTTAAGGAAATACCTTAATGAACTAGATTGTATTTACCTTAATGATAATGAACTAGATTGTATTTTTTAAAAAGGTAAATTACATTTGTAAGAACTGCTCATTCCTGAAAATTGTTTGCAACATAATACAAAGTGCAAATGTTATCAATATATAATGTCAATATATAAAACACACACATATATATAATAACTGCATAGAAGAATATGTACTGTAAACAAAAGTGGGAGAGCAGTAAATTTATTCTATTCTGCTCCAGAATCATGCTCCCTTCTGTGCTGAACTGAAAATATTCATCTTTTAAACATTTACTATTACTGTCACAAGAAATAGATACTCACAAATGTTTTTACTTATTCATTTATTTATTTAATGTAACAAATCAAATAAAAGTCATTTCCAAAGTTTATAAAACTATCGATTTTCTTATTATTACCATTAGCAAATTCCAACCTCTCTGAACATCTCATTTGCTCATTCAAAACATTCTGTGTTGAAATAAACCTTCAGTCTCAGCTATCTGCCTTCTCTCTAAAACACACCAATAATTGCTGGTGACACTGAATAGTTCTGTGTAATTTCCCTTTTCCAAGCCTGTTGAGCATTTGTCATTGATATTAATTTCTTTTGTCTCCTTTTGGTTTCAGCATTTTACAAGTTGCAGTCAAGCAGCGCCATAGTCCAAGGTAAAGCAGGAAGATAGGTTTCATGTTCATGGGCCTCTGGTCTTTATAATAAATTGTTAATGATAAAGCTTTTCTAGGTTACCTAAAGCTCACAAATAAGACTGAGGAACTACTCCTGTAATCATCTTCTCTCCCATTCAGCTTTCAATCTAAATAGAAAACACATAAAATAGATGGAAAAAAGGAAGAATCATCCTCATTTTTATGATGAAATGGAGGCAAACATAAATTTAGGATGTCACCCACAAAAGGATTTAGGTTCTTAAAGTGGGATTTAGGCAGGATTTACAAATCTAAATCCAAAATTTAAATCTTCAAAACTCCTAAATCCAAAACAGTTTGAATAAAAAATACAATAGGCGTACCTCATGGAAGCTGTAGCTCAAATGTTTCATGTTCCCATTCTCTGTATATTCTGCATACTGAACTGTGGGGCCCTATAAGCCAACTTTAGGGGAATTCTTGATTCAAACTTAGTTTAGGGACATCTCAAATGCAAATCATTATCTGCTTAGGGTAGTGCTTAGCTAAAATCTTATCCTAATCCGATGCAAGCATAAACATCAGTTTTCATAAAACTTAATGGGTTTTGTGCTAGTGAAAGGCATTAGACTGAAATTAGATTTCACTTACAGAGTTTCCCAAAGGAGAGGAATCAAGTACGGGGCAATAGGACTATACTCTTTACTGTCCTCAGAGGAAAGGGGAAAAATTTAGAAAAAGTCACATAGAATTTGGGAAGGGGTAATATGAGCAGATGCCTGAAAAATGTGATTGCTCAGCAGATGGGAAGCAATCAATATGTGTTGGGGGTCATGTCCTACTGCTAGCCCCTGTGGTCACATCTACATGAGATGCTGACTGCACACTCGTTACTTATTTACACAAGTTACTGCGCAGTAGTGCCAAAAGGCTTTTTTGTGACGCTGACTTCATAGTAGCCCAAGATTACTATGCAGTAGCATCATGTCACAGTTTTTGCCATGTGACACTACTGTGTAGTAAGCATCTTATGTAGGAGTAACCTGTCTCTCCTATTTATTTCAGCTCCTATTCTCCCTTCCCTCTTTTTCCATTTGCTAACCTTTCACTTATGGCTCCTGATTCTCTTTTTCCTTATGCTTCCATAGTTGTTTTAGTCTCTGTCACAAGTAGTTTTTCACTTTCAATGCTCACAATTTACTCATAATGGGTGCACATTCAGATGGAGGGGTGGGTCAGAGTTTAATGTGCTGGCGCATTAATTACATCTATATAGAACCCCCCAGTGTATTAATTCTTTGTTGTGTCATGGTCAGGGATCCTGGTTTTCTCTGATTAAAAAAAAATCCCCAATTTTGAGATTTTAAAAAAATAGTCCAAAATGTGGGTTTGGAGTTACTTTTTTAAATCCGAAAACTGAGGATTTTTTTTAATTAGAAAGAAACAGGATCCCTGCTCATATTAAACATGCCTTTAAATAAACATCTGAAAAACTGGCATTGTAAAAGAAAGGCAGGAAGCCTGTATGAGTGCTTTTGCCTCTACAGTGATTAAACTACATGTGGCTGTGGGCGTATTATTATTGTGCATTATTTATACTGTCGTCCTGTTTTAATCAGGATCAGCACCCTTTGTGCTAATTACTATGTACATGCATCCATGAGTATGCAAGGCCCCTGTCATGAAGAGCTTTTCTACCTTTATTTAGCAATGTTCCCCTGGAAAAATAAATCACAGTGTTTAGGACTGGAAACATGCACAGTCACAGGCTCCACACACCTCAAAGTCCACAAAAGCAATGCCAGAATATACAGGTTTTTAAATGTCACTTGCCGCTAAGGGTTGGGGATAAACTTCTTAGGTATATGGATTTTAAGTTTTTTCTCTTGATTTCATGTTTGTTATAGATTTCAGAAGAACTAAGTTGGTTTTGAGATTTAATATTACTTTTAATATATCTATCTAAGGATCTTTTTTCCCAATGATTTCCAAATGTTGTGTTTATTTTTATTAATATGTTTCCCTTACGTTAGTTTTAGTAGGAAATAACAACTTTCACTATAATTTAACAGTTAACAAAATCCGTTGGGTTTGCTTTGCTAATGTGCTGATCCTGAGGAAAGGGTTGGGGGGGTCTTTTATTTTTTAACATAAAGGCAGCCTTGATAGCATCTGTAGTTAGGTACAGTTCCAGGAGAAAAAGAGGATCATACATATAAGAGAACATAACTAATCCAGTCAGAACAAAATGTTGTTGCTGTAACAGTGAACAAAGTAACATAGAGCTGTCAGACTACTTACATAGCACTTTGCCTACTTGACTACAAAAAGCTTCGTAATCTGAAGGAGGGGGTTGGTTTAGCCTCCTATTCTTTTCTCCAATTTCAGTTATTCCATTTCATTTTTTTTCTTTTGTGCTTTTTATAGGGAAACAATACATTGCCAGCTGCTGGTTGAACTAGGCGTTACATGTGGCCCGTAGGTGTCAGCTGGAAGCCTATACAAATGAAGTTTTATGCTTTATGCTATAGGTCTTTTTTGAAGCTGTAAATGAGCAGCAGTGTGTGAGAACATGGTTTTAGCACCTGCTTTATTGTTGGCACTTGATAGAATTAGTGTATTTAAAGACAGCCCTATTGGTTACACCATATGGTTTGCAATCATTAGTATAATAATAGATGTAATGCTTAAAGAGGAACTTAAAACTTAGTGCTATTGTTTCACTTTGAATGGTATTAGTAGATTTGGGAGTGGACAACTAAATCTCTTTTCAGATCTTAGGTTCTTGTTAGTTTAGAATAGGAGAGGCTGATACTAATTGTTATTATTATTTTGCGTTATAGTAAAAAGCATTCCCACTTAACAAATCCTAGCAATTACATACACTTATTACCACATGGAGATGATAAAATATTAATACCAATGCAGAAAAGGAGGAAATATTTGAAAAATATTTTTGTTCTCTATATGAAGAGAAGCCAGGCTATGTATTCACATCACATGGGGAAAATGATATTTTCTTTCTGTCCATTGTTAATGAACACACTTATCTTCAAGAAATAAATACTTTTAAATTAGCAGACCCAGATAACTTTCACTTTAGTTATGAACAGAGATCCTGGTTTTCTCTGATTTAAAAAAAAAATCCCCAATTTTCGATTAAAAATAAGTAAACCCAAATTCACATTTTTCCACGATTAACATGAAACACCATGAATATACATCTATATATTTGTGGTGTTTCATTTAAAAATATGGAAAAATGTGGATTTGGCGTTACTTCTTTTAACCGAAAATTAGGGATTTTTTTTAAATCAGAGATACTCAAGATGCCATGATGAAATATCTAGCTGTGCACCCCCCACCTCCCTGTATTGATTTAAAATAAGTCTTGGAGTATCAAGGATATTTTAGAAGGGTGGAAAGTGATAATATTGTGCTAAAAATGTATTGTGTTGAAATGGCAATCATAGGTTGACTTGAGCAATCATAGGTTGGTTACCTTGACATCAGTCTGAGGCAAAATAATGGAAAAGTCAATGAGGAATTAAAGATAGGAATATAATTAATGATAGTCAACAAAGATTTAAAGAAGCAAAGAATAGTGTTAATCATACACAATTTCATTCTTTGAAAACATTATAAGTTTGGTTGACGAAGATAATTTCATAGATGTATGAAGTATAAGGACTTTTCATAGATGTCATACTAATTTATCTCTTAGTATGACAAAACTTGGCCAGTCCGCTTTGAGTTTCTAAGAAACATGTTTATCATAATATCTTTTAAGATGTTTTTGGTATTCATATAACTAAAAATAAAACACTTTCTTTTTGAATATGAATTTTGGAAATGTATGGAAATTCCCATGTCAAAAAAATGCACACCAGAAAAATGTGGGGCAGTGCACATGGCAGCAGCATGCACCACACAAAACCAGAACCCCACCAGCCAGGCTCCACATACCCAGATCACTGCTGCTGGAGGCTTCGGAGGCCCAGGTGCTGGCCCCAGCCTCCCCTACCTGACCAGGGGCAACTTGCCACACATCACTGCACACATGCAGCAGCATCCCCAGGGACAACTAACAGCAGCCCAGATTTGTGCTGCTACTAGTTGTCCCCAGAGAACATATGTTTCCATTCATCGGAACATGCCCATAAGGGTTTTAGGGGTAATGGAAGGCAAACAACTCATGCTTTGCCAAAGGATGTGAGGAGCAGGAAGGTGAGTTTATCTTGGTCTATAGCTGAGGTGGAACTGCAAGTGAAAGACTGTGGACAGTTCTGGCATTCGACTTTTTTAGAAGATGCTGAAAAATTGTAAATGGTCCAGAAAAGAGTCAGAAAAATTATTCAGGGCATGGAGAAAATATGTTACTGAGAGAGAACTCAATCTGTTTAGCTCATCCAAAAGGCTGAGAGGTAACTTAATTACACTGTATCTGGATACAAAGGTCAGGGATTGGTTTCCACTTAGGGTGCCTGTGAACATGTTTGGAGGCTGATCTGACATGCTGTAATTGCAGCACATTGGAGCAGACCTGATTAATGCCCCCACCCACTGGAGCATATATAAAAATGCCCTTAGGTACTGCACACCTACACCTTAGGTGTCTTGCCCATGAGGTGATCTAAGCAGACTGCATTCAGTGTTTATCCCCTTTATATGGACAGTGGAGAAAAATAACAGGCAAGGTCAAAACAAGGTTAAGTGCAGAAGAGGATGGACAAATGTACACTTTTACTGCTTTAAAGGGAAGGGAAGCTATTTCTCCCAAGTCCTCAGCAGCTGTTACACTCTGTTACAGCTGCGTAGTTCTGCAGCTATACACTTAACAACGTCATCCCAATATTGGCCCTGAATGAAACAAAGTTAAAACTGGGCAGGTTAGCTTTATTGAACTTGTATCAGGACAGATTCATGCACATATAACACTTCATTGTAACACTTGCATTGGCATACTTTGTTACTGATAAAAATTGATACAATACATCTCTCTATCCTGTAAAATACATATATTAGGGATTTGGAAAGCCAGACTCCTGTGAAAAGTGTTTCAGAAAAAAAAAGAGACATCTAAAACCAACCACTGAGAAACATAAAGCACAGATGTGTGTCTGCTTTCTTTACCCCCCTGTGGAGTTTAGATACCTGACTCAGGCTGAACCTTTAACACCTCCCTTCCTTCAGGATGCACAGTGCCTAGGTTCTCTTCTGAGTTCTGGAATATAACTACCTCTTGGCAAAAAGTTAAGTAGTTAGGGTCCTCTGGTGGGAAATAAAAGACCTGGGTTCTAATTCCCATAGCCACAACCAAGAAGTTCAAATAAGAAATTTCACCTTCCATAAGAGTCTCTCTCTCTCTTTTTTTTTTTTTTTTTTGGTGGGGCAGGGGGGGAAGGAGGGTATCCTGTAGCTATCCTACTTAAGCTTGGCCACAGAGAAAAAGGAATGAAAGATTTATCAGGCTAGAAGAACAGTGACCCAGAGACTTTCTGACACGGTATCCTAGCAGTTAGGGAACTCGATTGAGAGGAGGACCTGAGTTCTGGTGCCTGCTGCATCTTATATTACAGTCATAGGTAAAAAAATAAAATCAGAAAAATAAATAATTGAGAGTGGAGAGCAAAACTAAAGTCTGCCTGCCTCTCATTCTATATACAGTCTGTGGTTAAATCAGTCTTAGGAAGTGGGAGATATGAATTTGAATTCTCTTGTCAAAGGAATGCCTGTAATCCAGGCTTTCCACTTCCTGGCTAAGTATTGATACATTATTGCACAAGAGTTGGATGTCACTTCCCACAATTCTTTGGAATGAAAGTGACCAAGACCACTGTGCTTTGTACAGAACTCAATTCTGTCAAAGCATCTCTACCAGATAGGCATCAGATTCCCCCCCGCCCAAGGCTTGAGTCTGAGTTCCAGTTTGTCTTCAGCTACATTATGGAATTAGGTGTCTAGTTCTCAAAATGTATCACTTTTGAGCATGCTCAGAAGCCCAATTGTAGATGCCCAGGAAATCTGGAAGTCCAAAATGGAAGTGCCAAGTAAACTTACATTTCTTTTCATTTAAAAGAACATAACAACTCTCGTTTTATATGTTTTGTAATCCTGCTCTGGAACGTTGGTCCATAAATTCCTCCTAAATCCCATTTAGGTGCTTACAGAGCCAGACAGATGACAATCTAAATTTACAAGAACATACAGCAGGTGGTTTAACAAGAGTGTCAATAAAGGGGGAGAGAAAGGAATTAGAAAAGTGTTGTTCAATACAAACCTTGCTTTGCCTATCAAGCAATACTATCAGATAGTCAGTTGTATAGCAACATTAATAAAAAGGTAAATCTTCTTCTGTCAATAAATTTTGGATTCATAAAGTTATTGTTTCATATAGCTTTAAATATTAGATTTTGTCACCCCCTGAAAACAGTGTTGTTAGTACTGTATGTGCAAGTTCAATGCTAGTGAAATTTAAGAGATGAAAACAATCCCTTCTGACTGAAACTTTATGTTTGAACAATTTATCCCTTAGTATGACAAAACTTGGCCAGTCTGTTTTAAGTTTCTAGGAAAAATGTTTATCATGATCTCTTTTAAGATGTTTTTAGCATTCAAACAACTAAAAAAAAAGCACTTTCTTTTTAAGACTGAAGTTTGGAAATGTATTGTTCTTTAGGGAAAAAATCATTTTACTACTTTGAAAAATAGAGGTTTTCTATTCTTAGTAAAATCCTTCACCAGAAATAATTTCCTGAGCATTTGTTTAATTTTTAAAGTGTCACTAAGTTTAGATTCAGTTTAGAAAATGTCTCAGATTGGACACTGACCATTCTTACATAGTACATATTTGAATGTTCATATTCCAAAGTATTTACGTCAGTTCCATTATGTGTAAGTAGTTAACTGTGAGGCAGAGCTCTACTGCTACCCAGCATGTTCACAGGTGGTGGATGGTGGAATGATCTTGAGGGAAGATTAGCTGTGAAATAAGCAGGGATAACTCTGATGAATAAGCAGTTGCAGACCAAGCAGCGGCAGCACCACCAGGATGTGATGAGGACAGCAGATGGCAATGCTTTCCCTCTTAAAAAGCGGCATATATCCTCTGATGGTGCTGTGACATGGCAAGTACAGAGCACCACTATAATAAGCCTGCCGAGCCCCCAGTGATAGATCTACAAGTCCTCAGTGGTGGAGCCGGTGGAAGAAAATGTTAGAATCTCAACAACAGTGAAGGTGGATGAAGGCGGCCAACAAAAGTGAGCTCTCCGGTTGTCTTGGTCTCCTTGCTATTGGATCAAGGTCCCATTCTGTCAAAACCCATGTGGAAGCTGATGTGCAGCAGCTTCTTCACAATAAAAGAAGTCACCCGCAGGCATCTTCCATGCCAGCATATTCCTCAAGCCTTTGGCAACTAGCTAATGGCAATGGGAGCCAGACTTTGAGGTCTGGAAGGTTCTAATGATAAACTGGCATGAAGGTGGCAGTTACAAAAAGGCTTTCTAGCGCTTAGATGAGACAGGAGTGCAATTCAGCAGCTATAACTATGACTGAGCAGCTGTCTTCAGGATCCACTTTGCTCACTCCGCATGGGAAGGAGACTAAAAAAGGTGCCCTAAATATAGCCTGTCTAATATAGTACAGGTGAACCTCACTGTTCATGGGGTGTACGTTCTGGAGATCCCTGCGAATGGCAAAATCCATGAATACAGCCCTGCATTCATGAATGTTGTCTGCGTTCATGAATGCAGTGCCCCTGGAGGCTGGTGGGGGGCACAGCTGTACTGGTGATGGTGGGAGCTCGGCAATGGTGACAGGACCCCGCTGGTGGTGGCGGGTGGTGGGAGCCCAGCAGTGGCAAGCGCAGCGCTCCCGAGGAGCTCCTGTAAGTGTATTTAAGATGCATGTTTGGCATTCACAAATATAAGGAACCACAAATGCCAAACCCATGAATAGCAACAGTTTCCTGTATTCTGTATTTTTTTCCTGACTGGATAATTGTGTCCAGTGGGATCACCTTTACTGAAGTTGAAAATACCAGTGAAGACATACCATTATTTTCAGAAACAGCAACATTAGGACCTTCATAGACAACCCTAATAGTGAACACCCAGAGCGCTGCACTGCAATCGTGGCCACTGATTGCCACCTTGTGAATGGGTTATGGGCAGCTCAAAGAACAAGGAGGCAGCTATACCTTCTTCTGGAAGGGTAAACAGGAAGGAGAACTCTGACTTCATGGTGTTGGTTTTGCCATTACAAATGAACTCATAAACCTACTTGTTGGGGTAACCAAACACCGAGTGAATCGGGCCCCAAGGTCATGGTGGGCCGGGGTGGCAATTGGAATATGAACAGGTGGGATTAGTGGTGGTGGAGTGTGAGCTGTACGGGAAGTTTAAACAAAGACGATTTATTTACTCACGCTTGGGAAACGGAGGCTCAGATATTTCTTCAGTTACAGTATAGCAAACAACAAAGGGGTCTGTTGGCCCACGGGGTTCACTAGCGAGCCCTTGCTTTCTACCCCCTGAGGGATAGGTGCGGCTGCCCACTAGCAAGTCCCAGGGCTGGTCAACAGGTCATGAACGGGATAACAAACAACAAAAACTATAACGTAGTGAATCGAGGAATGGGATCGTGACGCCAGTCCAAAAGACAGTCCATAAACCGAGGTCGGAGATGAGAAGCCAGAACGAAGTAAGCCAAAGTCAAAATCGAAGCCAAACAGTCCCGTAACCAAGATCGAAAAGACGAGTTGCTCCACCCACTGTCTGCAGCCTCTTCTTGCGCCTCACAGTCCCTGCCGTCCGCAGCCTCTGCTCACAGAATCGTTCTCTCCCTGTGAGACAGTCCCTGCAAAGGCAGCCTCTGCTCACAGGATCAAGCACAGTCTCTCCTCCAAAACACACACACACTACCTCACCACACCTGGGTGGCAGCTCACAAACCTTTTATAAGAATTTAGTGGCCAGTCAGAACGCTCTTCACAGAGAAATTTTTAGTCAAATTACAAATTACATCATGCAGTCAGTGAACTGAGCATGTGCGTTAGATCAGATTACCTCATGCTCTGTGATTGACAAGCCTCCAGGTCACCCAGAGGGCACATTCTGGGGGCCTGTCTGTAGTTTCAACTCCCTATGATGGCAGCACCAAACTTAAGATTTTTCCTTGACACTACTCAATAAGTTCCCTATCAGAACTAATAAGCACTGCATTTTTCTCTATCTTAAACTGGCAGGGAGCCAATATGCCACTGTCAGTAGTAGATCTGCCCCAACACTTGACACTGCTGATAAAACCAAAGAGGAAGTCTATGCCAACCTTGACCAAGTCCTTTCTGACATTTCAAAGGGAGACAGACTTATTCTTCTTGGTGATTTCAACACTAGAGTCAAAAGGAACCCTAACCTCTGGAAGAGAACAAGTAGGAAAAGTCAACTCCAGTGGCATCCTCCTCTTGATCAAATGCCAGGACATGGACTCACCATCACCAACACCCTGCTCCATGAGAAAAAAACGTGCACAAAACATAATGGAAACACCCGTAATCTGCATATTGGGACTTCATTGACTATGTCATCATCCATGCCCAGGATGCAAAGATGTCCTCATCATCTAAGGTATGCTAGAAGTTTATGACTGCTGGGCTGACCAGTGATCACCAACATATCACTCAGTTATGTCACTCAAATTGGTTCCCAAACAATGGCTGGAGCAGAAGCAATGCTGACAGAAGACCAATGGTGAATGAGTAAAGGACCCAAGCAAGTGAGAATTCTTCCACCAGTGCCTCAATGGAAAACTGGTGGATTCCAATCAACAACCATGGGAGATTTAAAGCAGCAGGTGGGGTGCCCTCAAAACCACCATCGTCAGTGCCTATGAAGATACACTTGGATTCTTTACCAGGAACCAACAAGACTGGTTTGATGAGAATGACCAGGAGATCCAAGAGTTGATCGATCACAAACACAAGGTATTTTGTGCTTGGCAAAATGATACCAGTTCTTAGCAAAAGATACTGAAACTTCAACAAGCCAAGACACCAGTCCAAAGGCAGATCCATGACATGAAGAACAAATGGTGGGAAGACAAGGCTAAGGAGATTCAACATCTGGCTAACATCCACAATATGATTCTCTTCTTCAGGGCCAAAGCTATTTGTAGTCCAAGCACTCAGGAACCAACCCCCTTGAGACTTAAGGATGGAGGAGACCTGATCAAGGAAAGGGGAGCCATCAATGCCCATTGGAAACAACATTTTGAAGACCTTCTCAATTTAGACTCAGCTGTTGACAAGAGCATTCTCAACTTCATCCCACAACACCTAGTCAGAGATGATCTTGGAATGCTCCAACCCTTGATGGGGTGAGGAAAGCCATCAAGAAGATGAAGAACAGCAAGGCATTTGGAGTAGATGGAATTCCTGCTAACATCTTAAAACAAGGAGAAAAGGAGCTCTCATCACAGCTTTATGCCAATATCTTCAGGATCTGGAATCCCAGCTGATCTCAGGGACACCATGACTGTGACAATCTTCAAAAAAGAAGACAAGTCTGACTGGAAACTACAGAGGGATCACCTTGCTGTCCACCACAGGAAAGATTATTGTGAGAACCCTTCTGAACCATTTCCTTCCACCTGCTGAAGAGCTCCTCCCAGAATCTCAGTGTGGGTTTAGAGCATCAGGAAGCAAAACTGACATAATTTTCACAGCTTATCAGCTGCAGGAGAAATGTTAGGAAGAACTATAAGCCTTTCTACATGACATTCTTTGACCTCACAAATGCTTTTGACCCTGTCGGCTAAGATGTGTTGTGGAGGATCCTTCTGGATGCCTGCTGAAATTTCTCACCATTCCCTGCCTGCTCCATGAAGGTATGTGAGTGGTGGTTCTCAGTAATGGATCTATTACAGATCCCTTTGACATTAAAATGGGAGTTAAACAAGACTGTATCATTGCACCAACACTCTTTTCAATATTCCTAGCCACAATATTACATCAAACCACCAACAAGCTTGCAGCTGGACTGGAGCTACAAGTATTGATTCAATGATCACCTCACATCAACTTTGTTGGGCTGGCCATGTCATCTGGATGTCTGTCTCCAGAATCCCAAAGCAAGTTTTATTCTCATCCCAGCCAAGGTATACACTCAGGAGGAGGGCAGAGAAAGTACTTCAGAGATGTCATCAAGCCAACTTAAAAAATGCAACATCAATGTCAATTCATGGGAGACTGTCACCCAGGACTACCCCAAATAGAGGAAGAGTCTGCTGCAGGCATCTCAGTGCTTTGAAACCTCATGACAGCAGCAACAGATGGAAAAGCAGGAGCAGCAGAAACAGTGTGTCATGAACCAAATCAAGAATCCTGTCGATCCTGGAAGGGCCTCATCAGCCATCATGGGCCAAATCAGCCATCTTTGGAAACAGATAAACCATTTGTGGAAGACAAACATTCTCAACTGTGAGGAATTGCCAAAGAGAAACAGTTAAGAAAAGTGTAATGGAGCCATTTTTATTTAATATGGATGAATATTGTCATCTGAGACAAGAAATATGGTTTTTTTTCCTGATTTTAAATTCACATGAATAGTGGTAAGCCTTTTTTTTCCTCTAGTCACATAAATTTTCTACAAGATTTTTTTTGCTAGTTTACATTGAGAAATAGTAAGAGAAGCCTTGATATTTATTGCTACAATACATTTCACTTAAATATCCTTCAGAGTTTCAAGACCACACTCACAGTTAGAGGTTTACATTAAGAAACACCATTGCCCCATCAAAATTGTCTCCTGCATGTATCTATAAAAGTGTAAGGCCAGTAGCAGCAAAAAATATTAATAAATAGAGGATGTATAAGTGTGTTCTGGGATCAATAAATAATGCAAATAGAGCATTCTACAGTTCAAGACTTCAGAGTCTGTTCTTCATGAAAAAAGAAACTTGAAAGATAATTACAAAGATACTGTCCTTATCCCATTTTGAATCTCTTTGCAACTTATTGGAAGACTTCTGAAGAGAACATGGCATATAGACGCCCACATCACATAACATAACACCCTGCCTGCGACCCCCCCCAGCCATAGCCAGCCCCAGCCATAGCCAGCATACCAGAGGCATGACACGGATGGGCACGCGCCGCACCCCGAGGGTCCCCTCGGGCTCTGCGGCCCCTCCACTGGGCACCTCAGAGACGGCCACCCAGACGGAGCCCATGGTTCCGTGCTCCACACAGACGGAGCCCCTGGCTCTTGGCTGCGGGGGCTGCCTGTCCCTTTTTCAGGCCCTGGGGCCCGGGAGCATGGCCCCCTCCCCTTGCGGGGTCTGCTCCCTACTGGGGTCTCTGGCGCACCAGCTGGAGGAGCTCCAGGCCACAGTCCAGAGACTGCATGCCATCAGGGACTGTGAGCAGGAGATAGACTCCTACTGCCAGGCCCTTCTCCCCCGGGAGCCGCAGGGGAGAGCTCCGTCTCCCTCCGAGACTAAGGAGGACTCTGGGACCTCCTGCTCTGCCCAGTCAGGGGCATGGACCAAAGTGGTCAAGGGCCCCAAGGCCCGCCGCACCAAGGCCGCTGCCCCACCAGAGCTTAGCAACAGGTTCGCACCTCTTGCAGCCCCAGCAGAGCCCATGCAGTTGCCAGCTCCTGCAGGCAACCCAGGCTTGACCGCAGCTACTGGCCCCGCTCTCCCCAAGACAAAGCGTAAGGTGTTTGTTGTGGGAGACTCCATCCTGTGGGGCACTGAGGGGGCAATCTGCCGCCTCGACCCCTTAGCCCGGGAAGTCTGCTGCTTCCCGGAGGCCCGCATCCAAGACATTGCCGAGAGGATGCCGCAGCTCCTCCGGCCCACAGACCACTACCCCATGCTCCTTATTCATGTGGGCACCAATGACACGGCTCAGAGCACCCCCAGCCAGGTCATGAGGTGCTACAGGGAGTTGGGAGCGGGGCTTAGGGGTCTGGGAGCTCAGGTGGTGTTTTCCTCGATCCTCCCAGTCTCGGGCTATGGGCTGAGGAGGGAGAGGAGGATCCACGCGGTGAACCAAAGACTGCGGCGCTGGTGTTATCGGGAAGGCTTTCGCTTCCATGACCACAGCCCGCTCTCTGGAGAGAGAGGCAGCGAGCTGCTGGGAAGAGATGGCCTCCACCTCTCTCCCCTGGGGAGGAGGCTCCTCTCAGCCAGGCTGGCTGACCTGCTCCACCGGGCTTTAAACTAAGCCCGCTGGGGGATGGGGGGGACTACTGCCACTGCTGGCCCGCTGAGCGACCCTTGCAAAGCCAGCAGACCAAGGCACTTAAGGGAGCCCACCCCTGCCCCAACCCTGGCACAATCTGTGGGCAAGGCAAGAGCCCCCAAGGGGACACTTGCCTGCCTGTACACTAATGCCAGGAGCCTGGGCAACAAGCAGGACGAGCTCGTCCTCCTGCTCAGTGCAAAGAAATATGATGTCATTGGGATAACGGAGACCTGGTGGGACTCCACCCACAACTGGACCACGGGTATAGAGGGCTATACCCTATACAGGAGGGATCGTGTTGACAAAAGGGGCGGGGGTGAAGCTCTCTATGTGATGGAAAGCTACATGTCCCTGCAAGCTGATGTTGGCGACCGGCATGGACAGCTAGAGACCCTCTGGGTAAAAATTCGTGGGGAATTTGGCACAGGGGACACAACGGTGGGAGTCTACTACAGACCTCCCACTCAAAGTCCTGAGCTTGACCAGGAGTTCGCCCGGGAACTGACTGAGGCCGCTTGCTCCAGGACCTTGGTTGTCATGGCTGACTTCAATTACCCGGACATCTCGTGGAAAGATCACTCAGCTAAATCTGAGCCGGCGCAAAGCTTTCTCTCGTGCGTGGATGACCTCTACCTGACCCAAGAAGTCTATGGGCCAATGAGAGGCAAACCGCTGCTTGACCTGGTACTGGCTACAGGGGATGACCTAATCAGCGACCTAGTGATTGATGGGAAGTTGGGTGACAGCGACCACGAGCTGATTACCTTCACCATCCGCCGTAAAGCTGGCAAGTCAGTCAGCAACACAGAAGTCCTTGACTTCAGAAAAGCCGACTTTGACAAGCTCAAGAGGCTAGTCGGTCAGGCCCTCAGGGACCATGACCCCAGGGAGATGGGAGTTCAAGAAGAGTGGTTGCTTCTCAAGGAAGCGATCCTCAGTGCACAAGCTAAATTTATTCCAACACAGAGGAAAGGCAGCAAGAAGGCACAGCAGCCCCCCTGGCTCTCCAGAGACCTAGCGGACCTACTGTGGCTAAAAAGGAAAGCCTACAAAGGATGGAGGACGGGATTCACCTCCAAGGAGGATTACTCTGCGCTGGTCCGGTCCTGCAGGGACCAAACCAGGAAAGCCAAGGCTGCAACTGAACTCCAACTAGCTTCAGGCATCAAGGACAACAAAAAGTTCTTTTTCAGGTATGTGGGGAGCCAGAGGAAAAGCAAGGGCAATGTTGGACCCCTGCTAAACCAGATGGGGCAACTGACAACCGATGCCCAGGAAAAAGCCAACCTATTAAATAGGTACTTTGTGTCAGTCTTTCATCAGTCACACAGGATGCCCATGCCTGCTATGGGACAGGGAAATCTGGGTGAGGGGAATCCCCTACCCTCCATCAATGCTGACCTCATGAAGGAACACCTTGAGAAGCTGGATACCTTCAAGTCAGCTGGCCCTGACAACCTGCACCCCAGGGTACTCAAGGAGCTGGCGAGCGTCATAGCCCAGCCCCTGGCACGGATCTTTGAAAACTCCTGGCGCTCTGGTGTAGTGCCCGAAGACTGGAAGAAGGCCAATGTGGTGCCGATCTTCTAGAAAGGGAGGAGAGTGCATCCGGCTAACTACAGGCCCATTAGCCTGACTTCTATCCTGGGGAAGATCTTAGACAAGTTTATTAAGGAGGCCATCCTTGAGGGACTGGCCCAGGCTAACATTCTAAGGGACAGCCAGCACGGGTTTGTTGCGGGTAGGTCTTGTTTGACCAATCTCATTTCCTTCTATGACCAGGTGACCTATCACCTGGATAAGGGAGAAGAGATTGATGTCATATATCTTGACTTCAAAAAAGCTTTTGATCTGGTATCCCATGATCACCTCTTGGCCAAACTGCCCAGTTGTGGCCTTGGCTCCACCACGATCCGCTGGCTGGGAAATTGGCTTCATGGTCGGACCCAGAGGGTTGTGATTGATGGCAGTCACTCATCATGGTGCCCTGTGACCAGTGGGGTCCCTCAAAGCTCTGTCCTCGGACCCATACTGTTCAATATCTTCATTAATGATGTGGACAATGGAGTTAGGAGTGGACTGGCCAAGTTCGCCGATGACACCAAACTTGGGGGCAAAGCATCCACGCCAGAAGATAGGCGCGTGATCCAGGCTGACCTGGACAAGCTCAGCAAATGGGCGGACGAGAACCTTATGGTGTTTAACACCGAAAAATGCAAGGTTCTCCACCTTGGGAGGAAAAACCTGCAGCACCCTTATAGGCTCGGCAGTGCTACGTTGGTTAGTACTACAGAAGAAAAAGACTTGGGGGTCATCATTGACCACAAGATGAACATGAGCCTGCAATGCGATGCTGCGGCTAGTAAAGCGACCAAAATGCTGGCGTGCATCCATAGATGCTTCTCGAGCAAATCCCGGGACGTCATTCTCCCCTTGTAGTCAGCCTTGGTGAGGCCGCAGCTGGAGTACTGCATCCAGTTTTGGGCTCCACAATTCAAAAAGGATGTGGAGAAGCTTGAGAGAGTCCAGAGGAGAGCCCCATGCATGATCAGAGGTCAGGAAAACAAATCTTACGATGACAGGCTGAGAGCCATGGGACTCTTTAGCCTGGAAAAGCGCAGGCTCAGGGGTGATCTGATGGCCACCTATAAGTTTATCGGGGTGACCACCAGGATCTGGGGGAACGTCTGTTTACCAGAGTGCCCCAAGGGATGACGAGGTCGAATGGTCACAAACTCCTCCAAGACCGTTTCAGGTTGGACATAAGGAAGAATCTCTTTACTGTCCGAGCCCCCAAGGTCTGGAACAGTCTGCCAGTGGAGGTGGTTCAAGCACCTACATTGAACACCTTCAAGAGTAAATTGGATGCTTATCTTGCTGGGATCCTATGACCCCAGCTGACTTCCTGCCCTTTGGGCAGGGGGCTGGACTCGATGATCTCCCAAGGTCCCTTCCAGCCCTAATGTCTATGAAATCTATGAAATCTATGAAACATGCTAATCTACAGCAATCCTAGGGATATCTATTTATATCATAGAATCATATAGAAGAAGGACTGAAAGGGACCTTGAGAGGTCTTCTAGTCCAGCCCCTGCCTGTGGTAGGATCATGCTTATCCAAACCATCCTATATAAATCCACTGGTTACACAGTCCACAAAACTACACAGTCAACCCTGACAAAACAAAGGATATAACACCCTAATATACCACAGGTAAAGCAGAGGGACCACAGTGCTCCTGGCTTCAAGGGTTCCTAAAATACACTTGAGGTATCACAGGAAGAGAACCATGTCCTTTGGTACAAAGGAAAGCAAAACCTCTGTCAACCCATACCAATCTGACCATAGGGTAAAATTCCTTCCCGACCCCAAATATGGTGACTGGTCTGACCTTGAGTGAAGGGGAAAAACCTTCTATCCACAAACATCTAGGTATACATCCCAGCTGGAGCACTGGGACACCCCAGTTAATTCTACAGCCTTGGCTGCAGCCAATTATCAATGCTTCTGAGAAAGGCTTAAAATGCGCTTATACATGTAGCAGCAGGAGGGGACAAAATTTCCTTCTGGACCCATGAGGCAACTAGCAAAGCAGAGAAACATGGGGAATAGACACAGAAGAACGTAGGCAAAGCTATGCCTTAATCACCATGACCAGTAACCAGTAACCTAACCCCTTTTTGAACACTTTCAGTAATGGAGAGTCCACAGCTTTCCTAGGTAGTCTGTTCTACTGCTTCACTGTTCTGACAATAAGTTACTTCTTTCTGATATCCAATCTAGACCTACTCAGCTCCAACTTCAAGCATTGGTCTATTTCTTACTCTCTGCAGAAAGAAAAAGGGATTTTACCCCTTCTTTATGACAGTCCTTCAAGTATTTGAAGACTACTATTGTGTTCCCCTTAAGTGACTTTTCCCAAAGCTGAATATGCTTCTTTCCTTCAGCCTTTCCTCATATTATTTGTTTCCAAGCCCATTATACTTTTTGGTGCCTTCCTCTGTGCCTCTGGCTCCTCTGTAACTTTTCCATGTCCTTTTAAAATGTAAAGCACACATAATGCTCTAGATAAAGCCTAGCCAATTCTGAGTAGAGATGCACTACCACCTCCAGCATCTTGCACCTAATCATCTATTGATGAATCTGAAAACTGCATCCACCTTTTGTGCAGCTGCATCATGCTGCAGATTCGTATAGAGCCCGCAACCTACTAAGACTGCCAGGTCCTTCTCCATAGTGCTGCCATCCAGCCAGGTATCACCTATTCTGTTTTTGTATTTTTAATTATTCATCCCAAGGTATAATACCTTGCAATTGTCAGCTTCAGCCCAGTTTTCCAATATGTCAATATTTTTTTTGAATTGTGTTCCCATCCTTCAACATGTGCATGATTTTTCTCTCTTTCATGTCATCTGAAGACTTGCTTAAGAAACTTTCTATTCCAGCATCCAAATCTTTAACAAACCCATTGACCAGCAGTGAGAACAGAATAGACCTTTTTGGGACTCCACTAGAAACCTCCTGCCATTCTATCATGAATCCAAGTTTAATTACCTTTTGCTTGTGGTTATTAAGCAAGTTGCCTTTCAACCTTGTAGTAGATTTGTCTAGACCAGTGGTCACCACCGAATGGATTTTGAGCCATCAGTAGATCTCGGAGCCTCTTGGAGTTGATCTGAGGCTGGGGTGGGGGGGCTGAGTGCTTGCATACATGAACACATGCACCCCAGACTGGCAGGTCAGTCCATGAGGCAGGGAAGGGATGGGGCCTAGATCAAGGTCCCTGCAGTCAGGGACAGTGCTGCAGAAGCAGGAGCAGGGGTAAGTTGAGCGGGGCCCTGGCCAGGTAGGACCTACCTGCTGGGGAGATGCACCTCAAATAATTTTTTCTCCTTTGGCCTCAATCTCTCCTCTTCCCCACAACTTCCCTCCCCAGAGACTTACCTGCTGGATGGGGAGAGGGAGGGGAGGCAGATGCACATGGTATATCTTGGGTTACTTTTAAATGCCAAAGGTTAACTCCTACTTAAAAGGTTGGAGAGCACTGGTCTAGGCCACATACCTCCAATTTGTTTATGAGAAGGTCATAGTTTCATGGTTTCATAGTTGGTAAGGTAGGAAGGGACCCGAGCAGATCATCAAGTCCAACCCCCTGCCATGGGCAGGAAAGAATGCTGGGGTCAAACGACCCCAGCAAGGTGTCTATTTAGCCACTTTTTGAAGACCCCCCCAGTAGAAGCAAGCACCACTTCTCTTGGAAGTTGGTTCCAGGTCCTTAGATGCCCTGACTGTGAAGTAGTGCCTCCTGATATCTAGCCTGAATCTTCTCTCCATCAACTTATGGTCATTATTCCTTGTTACTCCCAATAGTGCTTGGGGGAACAGGGACTCTCCCATTGCCTGATGGTCTCCCTTGGCCAGTTTATAGATGGCCACCAGATCCCCTTTCAGCCTTCTCTTGTGGAGGCTGAACAGGTTCAGGTCCCATATCCTCTCCTCATAGGGCCTGCCCTGCTGATCCTGATCATGCGAGTGGCCCTCCTCTGGACCCTCTCCATGTTGTCCACATCCCTCCTGAAGTGCAGTGCCTAGAACTGGACACAGTACTCCAACTGCGGCCTGACCAATGTCTTATAGAGGGGAAGGATCACCTCCTTGGGTCTGCTCGTGATGCATCTGTGAATGCATGACAAGGTGCGGTTAGCCTTCCTGACTGACTCCCCAGATTGGCAGCCCATGTTCATCCTGGAGTCTATAATGACTCAGAGATCCTTTTCTGCCTCTGTGCTGACCAGAAGGGAGTTCCCCAGCCTGTAGGTATGCTTCTGGTTCTTTTTCCCTAGGTGCAGTACCCTGCACATGTCACTATTGAATCCCATCTTATTGTCATCCACCCACCCCTGTAACCTGTCCAGATCCAATTGCAGCCTATCCCTCCCTTCTAGTGTGCCCACTTCTCCCCACATCTTAGTGTCTTCTGTGAATTTGATCAAGGTGCTTTTCACCCCCTTGTCCAAGTTACTGATGAAGATATTGAACACTGCCAGGCCCGAGGACCGAGCCCTGGGGGACCCCACTGCCCACATCCCTCCAGGTCAAAAATGACCCGTCCACCACCATTCTCTGGGTACAGCCCCCCAGCCAATTGGCAACCCACCTGACTGTGTAGGTATCGACACCACTATCTCCTAATTTTTTTATGAGAATGGGTTGAGAGACAGTGTCTAAGGCCTTCCTAAAGTCCAGAAAGACTACGTCCACCACAACACCTGCATCCAAGGATTTTGTGACCTGGTCATAGAAGGCCACTAGGTTAGTCTGACAGGTCACGCAGGACTTTGTCAAACGGTTTGCTGAAGTATAAATATACTAGATCCATAGCATTCCCTTCACCCACCTAAGTAGTTACTTTGTCAAAGAAGGAAATTTAAGTTTCTTTGACATGATTTATTCTTAGCAAATACATGCTGAGTGCTTGTCATAAGCAGGGATCCTGGTTTTCTCTGATAAAAAAATCCCCAGTCTTCCAATTAAAAAATAACCCAAAATCCACATTTTTCCATGATTAAAATGAAATGCCACTAATATATATAGCTATATCTATAGGTATATAAGATAGAAGCACTTTGATATATAGATATCTATAGATATAAACATATCTATCCATGCCTATCTATCTATCTAGATATATATACTGGTGTTTCATTTTAATCATGGAAAAAATGTAGATTTTGGGTTACTTTTTTAATGTGAAGACTGGGGATTTGTTTGTCAGAGAAAACCAGGATCCCTGGTGATAAACCTGTCCTCCTCCAGATGCTTGCAACTGGACTTCCTTGGGATATGCTCCAGTAGCTTCCCAAATATTGGGGTGAGCCTAATTGTTTTGTAGTTTCCCAGATCCCTTTTTTGCCTTTTTTAAAGAGGGGCACTACATTGGCCTGTCTCCACTCCTCTGGTACCTTGCTTGTCACCCATGACTTTAACAATATCATTGTCAAAGACTCCAAGGTCTCTTCTTCCAGTTCTTTCAGTGCTCTGGGATGAAGTTCATCACGCCTGCTGAATTATATTCATTCCAACTCATAAAAAACTCTCTAACTCTTTTGCTGTCTTATCCCTCTGCTTGTCCCTTTCATTATCCAAATAATCTTTATTAGATATATTGTTGCAGTTTCTGACTGTGACACCAAATGAGTTTGAAGGTCAATCTTTTGAAGAAGATGACATGAGAAGGAGGAGAGAGACCCTGGGCACTCTTAGAAGACTTCTGAGTTGAAGCCTGAGAATTCTTCAAAGAGGTGAGAAAACTGAGGCAGAGAAATTCACAGAACTTCACTGAAATGTTTTACTTTCCCCGCCTTATCTGTAACATTTATTGCAACAAATGCTACTGTCCTTAAAAGCCTTTTTAAATCCCTAAGTCTGCTTTTACTAGTACATGTCCCTGAGGTGGAGACTTGTGGAATCTGGACTGAAAATATAGTGGGGTGGTTCAAGTAGGACTCAAGTTCAGTGAAGTGATAAGAGGCAGATAGCCTATGACTAAGAAGTGTGACAGAAAGCAGAGCTAGTGCTGTAATTCAGACCAAGAGACATTTAAGAGTATTCTTTATGATTCTAAGAGACAAAACCAGCAGCTTGTCACAGGTCCAATTAAGGGGAGCAATTTTTGTGTGACATGCATTTATGGAGGATATCATCCTTATTTTTTTAAATGGGAATTTTGTCTGATTTAAACATCATTGGGACCAGTCCTAAATATTAAATGCTATGTGCCTCTATTCATAACCCCATGTCTACATATTTAATAACAGACTAATTAAAAAAAAGAAACCTAATCCCCATTGTTTTTTACCTGATTAAACTCAGTTGCACTTTCTTAGCTGCTTAAACCTGTGCATATGCTCCTCATATGAGGCTTCTAATGATAACTAATGGAGAATCCCCTTAAGCTTATGACTTCCACTTAATGTGATAACTGGTAAACATGACCTCCATGCATTTCAGTCAACACCTTGGGAACCAAATCATTTATATTGTTTTGTATTCTGTTTTTTCTGATTAATTTGATTCCCTTTAGCTGTTAAAACTAGATAATTTGATCTGGAAATGATGTGACACTTCCATTAAGAACTGAACGTTACTCACATACTGTACTATATAACATAAAAAAATAGACCTGTCTTGCACAAGCACAATGACACTGGAGAAATGAAACAAGGAAATAAACTTGCTGTAATGCAATGAGCATATAATGAACATAAAATATCAATGTTATAGAAGTGTTAATAATTGTTTAATAAACATGAATGTTTATGATTTCCATCAAACAAGTATGTTTCATTTATCACAGTGTGCTTTGGTTACAATGAAAGCACAACAGTGAAGACAATTTATTTGACTTCATTATCTTAACTACTGGGCTTTAATACCCCTGCTGTTCTAGCTTTCTTAATATGCTCTTGCCGGGATGTCATTATGGACTTGCTATTTTTTCTGTGTTTCATTCAATGTAACATTTCTTTATACTTTGATAAACTACTTAGCATACCCCTGCTATTTTTCTAATCAGTCCCAACAGGTTTGACCTCACATTGTAGAACCACAGCAATTGTCCTTACGCACTTTTGGGAAAGAGAACTATCTTCTATCTGAAGAATATTATAGCCAAAATTCAATTTCACCTTTAGATGGTTACATAGTACATATGTGTCAAAGTTATCCACTTAAGTGATCCAAAAGATCACTCATGTAATTTTACATCACACTCCCATGGCTGCATAAAGTGCAAAATGTTCAGGGATTTTGCATTTTATCCCTCTCACCTTTTAGTCCAATAGTCAAAACAGGCTACTCTTGCCCTACCCTCTGTCCCTTACAAGGCAATGATCATTCATTGAGCTATGTCCCTTCCATCATGCTCTTTTTGGACCCATTTGACTGCTCAGTGGTCCAGTTATAACAGCTCTTAGCAATGTCTAGCCCAGCAATTTTCAACCCTGTTAGACTCAAGACACTCCTCATTTGACTCAAGATATCCCTTGGAAGAGACTGGCTCACAGTTTTCACTCTTTTGACTACAGGAAAAGAATAGAGCAATTCTTCTTTTCTAAAGACCAGAAAGAATGGTTTTAACATAACTGGTTCCTATATGAAATCTCAGAGTTCATCTTGTAAATCATGTTTGCACACCTAAAAGTGCTAACAGTGGCACCCCGTGGCACTCTTGAAAGAAACTTAAGGCACTCTGTATGCCATGGGACTTGGACCTAGCCCTAGGCTACGGTCCAAGGCTATTAGAGTACTTTTCTGAGAAGTGAGAGATATAGTTTCAAATCCTCACTGGGGAGAGGGTGGCTAGCCTAGAACATAAGGGCACCTATATAGGTGCACCAAGGCTGGTCCAACACAGTGTAATTACAATGCATCAGAGTGGATTTGATTGACTGAGTCTGCTGGAGCATGGTAATTACTGTACTCCAGCAGACTCCAGCATCACTTGTATCAATCTCCTTACACTGAAAACTGGTGGTGGGGGTGCTTTAACTAAAGCTAGTTTGACAAGCTTTAATTAGAGTGGCTTTGAGAGCCACTCTAATTAAAGCCCCCAGAGCAGCACATGTATAAATGCCACAGAGTACATGTATAAATGCTAGGTATCCCACTGCCTGATGAAGAACTATAGGCATTTAGCTTTGAGGCTAAAAAGTGGTAGGGCCCTCCCCATTTGGTTTTCAGAGAATAACGTTCCAGGAATTTGAGTTTACACTGAGTTACATACTTAGTCAGGTGAAAAAGGCTAATAGCAGAATGTAAGGGGCTGGGCTGAGTTTTTCTGAGTATGCCAGCGAGGCTGTGTGTGTCTGTATTGCTGCCACTGGAGCTCTGGAAGGCACCCAGGACCCTAGGGAAAGCTGCTGGGGACAGCCCAGGTGCTGACCTCAGCCATCTCAACCCCCACAAACCCTCTGCCCCCACCCCCCAGGTCAATCTGTTGCACATCAGAGCACATGTGCACAGGCATTCCCTGGGCACAAGTAGCCGTGGTACAACTATGTGCTGCTGCTATTTGTCCCTGGGGAAACGCATGTGTGCACTCATCTGGATGTGCCCAGAAGGGTTACTTACCTTCCAAAAGGGGATTTTGGAAAAAGATGTAAGAAGTTACTACTACATGTATTTTTGACATAGCAGTCATCCTTGTATCTTAAAGTAAAAAAAAAAAGCCATATAAAATCATTAGATGAGAATGTGACATATGCAGAATCATAATATTTATGGAAGGGATCATCTAATTGAAGAACTTAAAGCTGAATTTAGAGGAAGTCTAAAGATGATGGAAAGTATATGTTATTTTGTTTAAAAAATAGAAAGGTAAGTTTCTAGTTCATGAGCTTATGCAATGGGTGCACCAGTTAAGATTTATCTTAAGTCTTCTAAAGCCTCCCTTTTTTCTTTTCCTGATGGCATAGCACTTTGTTGCTTCCTTGGTGAACAGGATCAGTTTTGACAATGAAGGGGGTTGTAAGTGTCCATTTTCCCCAGCCAACCCTGGGCCTTTTTAGCATTCAGACACCAGTAGATATCCCAGCAGACAGTTTGCTTGGCAAGTGCTTATATCCCCCCAGTTTTTGCCAGGTAACTACAGTGGTCTACACAACCTTGAAATGAGAGGGGTCCAGATTCTCTAATTTCATCTAAATTATACATTTTTCCTCACCTTTTTCCTACTCAAAATGTGTTAACTCATCAACATTTCTGTTTAGATGAATGATGCATGACAACATTTTTAGCAATATAAATTATGCATATGCATTCAGCACCTGACAAGTGACAAGTGGATCTGTCTCACCAAGATAACATGCCCCGCAATGTTTTATGCGTTTTCCAGAATGCCAATAAAATGTGGAAACACCAGGTAATTTTTTTTTTGCAATGAAAACTGATCTAAAACTTCCCTCATTTCTCAAAATGGATTGAGAAATGATTGATAGGATTGATTATATTTGTGCAAAGTTCATAGTTGTGATGGTTTATTGTTTTGTTGTTGCATGTGTGTGCGTTTGGACATCTGTGAATCCATACTAACTGTAGACTTTCTGGCATGAGTCAGAAGTGGAAATAATGAATACCTCAAGAAGTGCTGCTCTTGATCTGTTATGCAGACAAGCTCACAAAGGGCTTAATGTCTCATGAGGCAGTTTGATTTGTGCATAATCTAATCTCATTATGTATTCCATTTTCTTCCTGGAAAGAGGAAGGAGCATGTTTGTGGAAAGAGGAAGCAGCATGTTTAGTTGGAAGGTAAAATTGACTAGGCCTATTGACCTAATTGGGAGCAAGATCAGATTTTTTTTTTCTATTGGGTAACTGAAATGTTTTAGCATCTTTAAATTTATATATTTTACTATTTTTAATAATGTCTATCTTACAATATTGACACTCAAAAATAGCCATGATAACACTCATGAAAAGATACTTATTCTTGATTGCTATGCAGTTTCACTGATACAGTAATGTTGAGGAAAATATTCTAGGCACTATTAAATTTGGAAGTAGGATAAATGGATAATATAGAAGTATAAGCAATTCAATTAATTGACTATTAATTGGCCAGATGATAAGTAGAACATAAAAATGGATGGATGGACAGGATCATAGGAAAGTAAGACTAGAAGAAACATCATAAGGTCATACAGTCCAGTGCCCTATGCAAGGCAGGAGCATCCCTGACTAAACCATCCCAGCCAAGCATCTGTCTAATCAACTCTTGAAAACTTCTAAGAATAAAGATTCCACAACTTGTCCAGGTAGCCTGTTCCAATTCTTGACCATCCTCATAGTTAGAAGTTTCCTCTTGATCTTCAGGGATCCTGGTTTTCTCTGCTAAAAAAATCTTCAATTTTCAGGTTAAAAAAGTGATCCAAAATCCACATTTTTCTGTGATTAAAATGAAGCACCACTGTATATAGATACGTATCTGTTAATTTTGGGTCACTTTTTTAACCTGAAAATTGAGGATTATTTTTTTTTTAATCAGAGAATACCAGGATCCCTGGAGATCAGAAGGAAACTTCTATATAGCTATAGATCAATATATAGATCTAGATAGATAGATAGATATAGATAGATATATAGTGAGGTTTCATTTTAATCACAGAAAAATGTGGATTTGAGGTACTTTTTTAATTCAAAAATTGCAGATTTTTTTATCTGAGAAAACCAGATTCTCTGCTAATAAATCTCTCCTCTCAGGCCCCTGATCATTTTTGTTGCTCTACACTGGACTCTTGTGTCCAAACTATCCACATCCTTCTTCAAGTGTGGGCCAAAAATTGGACACAGTACTCCAGGTGAGGCCTCAACAGTGCCCAATGGAGTGGAAAAATCACTTCCCTTGATTTGCAAGTGACAGTCCTGTTACACAACATACAATCCAGTATGCAGTTGTTGTTTTGTTTTGTTTTTCCCAATAAGACCACACTGTTGTCCCCACTTGATATCTCCTACCTACTCATTTAATAACTACTCATTAAATATGATGATTCAACCAATTATGTATCCATCTTACAGTACTTTCATCTAGTCTGTAGTTCCTTTGCTTGTTAATGAGAATGTTGTGGGACACAGAGTCAAGAGCATTGCTAAAGTCAAGATGCATCACAACCACTGCTATTCTCCCATCCACAGACCTTGTCACTTCATCATGGAAGAAAATCAGGTCTGACTTGCTCTTGGTTAATCCATGGAATGTCCAGCTATTCTTAAGTACAGTAGATGATGTAATAGCTATAACATTTTAAAATTAATTGAGCATTTCACACAGCCAATGTTTAGAAGGATTAACATGATTGCATAGAAATTGCTTAGAAAAATGGGTATGTTTCATTATTCCCATTTCACAGATGGTGGAATTAAAGTATAAAGTAGCTAAGTGCAAATTGCTAGAGTTAGTAGGCCTCCATACTTGTCTGGTTTTTTATTTTATATGGTCTGAAAATTCAACTACCTCACTTTTTATTCCTTTTTCTAGTTATTAGTAGATTAAAAACTGCTCCTAGTATGAATTTTTGGGTTACTCTATTATTAGCCTTTTGTTGAACTGAAAACAAACTATTTCTTCCTAATGCCTAGTTTGTGTTCTTTAACTAATTTATTTATCTTTCTCTATTTACTTAATCATTTTTTGTGAAAGATTTTGCAACAGCTTATTGTAAGTCCAAGAAAATAATATCTACTGAGTATCCTTTCTCCACTACTTTGATGACATGCTCAGAGAAGCCAATAGATACAGGTGGTAGCATATGGTACCAATAAATTCCTCCCCAGACATTGTTGCTGTGTTAAATTAGAATAATTGTAAATAAGTACTAAGCCATTTAGAAAATCTGAAATCAGTGCATATTTCCTATACATATGGATTAAAACAAAACCCTATGTTTGAACAGTTTTGAATCATTGGCAAATATACAAGGTCTGGATTTGAATCCAGATTTGAAATTAGTAGATCAAGACAATCTCTTTATTTATATTAGTTTTCATTCTCAAAGAAGCAAGACATTCATAATTAAATACTTGTCATCTCAAAGGTAAAGCAAGGTGGCATTTTACAGACTACCTGGATGAGAAAGACACAAGCTTTCATAGGCAACAATTTACTTCATCAGATGCCTTCAGCAAATACAGTTGTTGCCTACAAAAGCTCTTGCATCTCTGAAATGGCTAGACTCTAAATCTAAACAGAGGCATTCAAGAAGCCTGTGGTGGAACCACTCTAGCTTGTGAGCTTTACTCTAAATGCCACATTTAGATCAGGAAGAAGCAGAACATATGTTATCCTTTGTGGGAAAGGGGGGGTCAGAGCCTGCCTGCATGGCCCAAGCACAGCAGGTAGGATGGGCTCTTGCACTCCTCCCAGTGTGCCCTGCTGCTGAAGACTCCCAAATGGAGCCAAAAGGCTGAACTGCTTCTGATTGTCTGATAGGGACAGCATAGCTGCCCACTGAATCTGATGCAGCAGTGGCTTATCATGGAATGTGCCCTCATGGCCAGTAGCCACCTATATGCCCATTCAGTGCACTGTATACCTGCCAAGTGTGTGCATGACTGCCCCAAATACCTGCATTGTGTGTGTGTCCCCCAGACACCTGGGTTCTGTGTGTGTGTGTGTGTGTGCCCCCATCCCCCCAGACACACACAGAACTCAGGTGTCTAGGGCACAGATAGGCCAATGACTTTCATGCAACCAATGAAGATGATACCCACCTCTTGTGCAACTCCCCATTCCCCAGGGTGATAGATAGTGAGTGCTACACTTCTGGGGTCCCTGACCTCATCATCATTCTTTCCCAATCCTTGTTGGGAGCCTGGCCTACCCAGTCCTGCTTATGAAGATCAATGGGGGGGTCCCTCAACCATATGCAGGACCTGGCAATGCAAGCACATGCAGGGCAGGAATGGGGGACAGGGCACCAGCCCCACACCATGGCAGGTTCTCCAAATCTGCAAAGCCCTGGCCAAGTAGCTCCTCAGCCAAGTAGACCAGGAGCCCTTGCCAAGAAGTAGGGCCAGAGTGCTTTGAGTGCCCACACCCTAGCAGTGGGCCATGGGTCTCCTGCCACAGGCTCCTCTGGCCTTGCATCGTGGAGGACTGCTGCCCACAACTCAAGATGCCCAGGCACCATCCCTCTTCCTCTTTCCCGGGGAGAGGTTGGAAACAGGGGCTTCACTGATTCTTGTCAGTGACTGCCTGGGGACAAGGGTGGCTCAGCACTTGGGTAGACCACATGAGCTCTGGGTGAGGCTAGACTGCTGCCCTGAAAGGGGGGTGAAGAGGGTGCTACAAAGTTCCATGGGTAGCTGGCAGAATGTGACCTAACGTGAATTGTGGTGGGATCTGGTACAGATGTTCATTATGGCCCTTTAACCTACAATGCTGAAATCTGATACCATATCCATCCAGGATCATCTTAGAACAGGATCTGTCATTTTTACAGTGCTCTACGTGCCCTGATTGACTGTTCAGTTATGGCTGTAGAGAAGTTTCTCTGCAGCTACCATGCAATAAGTGCATGTACTAAGCTTAAGGTGCCCCCCTACCTACCTACCTTCTGCCTGACTTCACACTGAAACAGCTAACCACCTGTGACAGGAGTGCCTCTTTTGGAGTCAGTCTATCGGTGACCCCACCCTCCTGTTATGGGCCAACTGCCTGCCTTCTCACCTGATTTTAATTAATTAATGGATGTTAATTAGCAGGAGGCTGCCCATTTGTTTGCCGCGGTGCCAGGGGGCACTAACTGTGGCTCCTTTTCCTCCCCTACACCACAGCCCAAGCCTCACAGGTTTGATCTGGATCTTGTCATAATTTGGCCCTCCCCTTGTCTTCCCTGGGCTTTCCACAGCCCTGTCTTGCTCTGTCTCACTCCACACCTTCCTGGCGCTGCACTGCTCCCTCTCTCTGGGGCTTCTTGCTGCCCTCCCTTTCTGGGGCTTCTCACCGCCCTCCCTCCTGGGGCTTCTCGCTGCCCCCTCGCTCTGGGGCTGCTGCGGGTCCCTCATGAGGTCTTCTCCATCCCCTAATAGCCTCACCCAAACTGCTGGTAAAAAAGCAAAACACAAAACACAAGCCCCTGGGCTATAACAAAAATCCAAGCCACCCAGCTAAAACATCATTCAATCCCTACCAGGTAATACTCCATCCCATAACAGCATCAGAAGCTGCTTGTGCAGTCAGGCCTCTCCCCTCTGCTTGCTCTGGTAGAGCTCCCTTCTCCTTGGCTGCCAGCAGGGAACTGCCCTCCTGGCCTCAGGCCTGGGATTCATATACGAGCCAGTCCCTATCCCTTCCGGTCAGATGACCAGGTGCATTTGCGGCCAATTCCCTCCTTAACCGGTTGTCATGGCAACTGGCACCTGGGTTCCTGCCTGTGCTCTGAGGATAGCAGGCACCTTAGTGTCCTGCTACACCACCCTTATCCAAAACTCCTTGATGCTTATGTGGAAAAAATGAAGAACATGGACTTACTCTTGCCCTTCTATAAAAACAATGATATAGAGCTTGAAGATGGAAAATTTATTTTTAAAAGGTGTGCGTGAATGTGTGTATGTATGCGAGAGAAAGAAAGAGAGAGAGAAAGAGATAATTTCATGAAAGAAATGAAGATAATGAAACCATAAGCAATAATCAGTCAGAATTTATAAAGAACAAATCATGTCAGATAAATTTGATAGCTTTTGTGATTGAAATTACAGAACTAGTGAGTGAAGAGAATTCAGCAGATGTAATATATCCAGACTTTATTAAAGTATTTAATAGTGCCTCTCAAAATCTCTCTTGAAAAGTTAATTCAAGGTGGCCTGAATATAGCAACCATTCTGATATCCTTTACACTGCAGTAAATCTAAAGTAATACCAATGAATTCATCTTAGCTACTGTGGTGCAACTGACAGCAGAGCTTGACAAATTGATTGGATACTACTTGAAGGCCTGGTACTGTTCTGAATTTTCTGCAATTAAAGATGAGGGACTTTGAAAACACATATCTATTCCTCTTTACCCAACACTGAAACTTGTGGTTTCAACCTGGTTGAGATTTAAAATAATTATTCATTTTAATTTTTCAAATATTAATAGGAGCCATGTAATAATATTTTCTGAATCTCACATAGGCCTTTTGATACACCTTGATCTTGGATGTAATCGCGTATACCTCTGAGGCATGCTTGTCACACCTTCAGAGGTGCCCTTCATCCCCAAACTCATCTCTGTAGGCTGCTGTTTGTCTACTGAGGACAGATTGAGATGCTCCAAAGGTCCTCCCTCTCACTAGTGGTGCCTCATTTTGACCTGCCTTCTTTGGGTCTTGCCAGCATTTAGAGCAGGAGAATTTGCCAGCTAGAAGAATAAAACCCCTGTCCAGACATGCTCTCAGAAATGATAGATTCTACCTTTCTTAAAAAAGGCCTTCCTTAAGGCTCTGAAATCACACTTGCCACTGACAATAGTAAGTTATAAAACATAACAAAAGGTTTTATTTTAAAAATAAGATCAAACATAAAAAAACAGTAACCATATGTTGAGATACAGACAAATATATATCAGATAAAATAATCTGATATCTATCTATCCATACACACACACACACACACACACACATGTATAGGCCTTCAGCCAGTGGGATGACTGAAGTAGGCTGATAGGAGAAGTTGCAGGAGGACCTGACATGAACATGAAGGTCAGAAGTAGGAGCTGTTTTCTAATTTCTGGAGTGGAGTTGGAGCTGCATTCTTGGGTATAGGAAGCATGGCCAAATCAATTTATCAGATTATATATATATCAGAACAATAATCTGACATGGCCATGCTTCTTATGCAAATTCTCCTGTCAGCCTACTTCAGTCATCCCACTGGTTGAAGGCCCTATGCCTGATAAAAAAAAAACTAAAGACAACCACTTGCTTTCAAGGCAAAGCTAAGTATGGTTTCTCATCTGGCTGTTTACATATATTATCCATTAGATTCCTGGGAATCTATTCTATTCATAGAGCTCCTTCCCTCCAAGGGTATAACTGTTTACCAGACTAGAAGTCTTTCCTGCTCCACTATGATCAGGAGAATATTTACATCTTTTCAGACATAAAAATACTGTCTGGCCATGTCTTCACGAGACACTGACTGTGCAGTTGTTAACTGCGCAGTCATTTAGTACTCGTATGTTTGCGTAGACTAGCTTGCGTTGCATCATGCCATGCAAAGCAACTAAGTATGCTACTGTGCAGTCAGCATCTTGTATAGATGCGGCCTCTTCCACTTAATTTCCATACCGCATTACCCATCCCCTCCACAATTGATATGTGCCACACACAGAAACCATGTGTTCTGTTTGTGGTACAAATGCCACAGGTTGGCCACCCCTGCTTTACACAACGGCATTAATAGATTTATCTACTATAAATATCTCTTAGGTAACAGCCTAGAATTACACCTGACTTTTGTAGAGATGGTAATATAATGGTAACTCATAAGCATTCTGTGATCAACTGGTACACTGAGGTCTTTCCCCCCATTGCTTGCAAATGATGAGCTCCCATCTCATGCTAATATGTGTTTTTATTAATCGCTAAATGCATTTTTGGACCACTGAATTTTATCCTGTTTGTTTTACCCATTTCCTCAAGGTCTTTCTGTTCTTTCTGCATTATATGCTGATTCTCCTCTATAGTCATGATGCCTTTTGTTTTTGTGCCACCAGCGAATTTCATTTTAGTTTTTGTGCCATGGTCATTCATTAAAATATTAAACAAGATTTGTCTCAATAGTAATCCTGAAGGAACTCCACCAGTAACCCCCATGTAGTCCAATAACTTTCCTATTCAGCATAATCCATTCCTCTAGTTTTTACCCATATTTTCCCTCCCTTCCATTCTTGTGGTAATCCTAAATATTCTCAGTTTAATTAGTAAATTCATATTTTTAAATGCTTTACTGAAGCATGCCTTAGATTATCTTTAATCTTGACTCTCTTTCTCACCATCCCACTTGTTTCCTCCATTCTTTTAATGTGTATGGTTGAAGAATCCTTTCAAGTCTTCTCAGATTCATTCTTGGCGTTTCTAACCTTAACCTTTTGCTTTCTGAGCTTTCTGAGCTCCAAGATATAGAGGGCTTCTGGATTTTGTTCTAATCAGTCTTGTTTTTCTGTTCTTTATAGGAACTCTGTATTCCTAATAACTTTTGCCTTTTTGGGGAAAGGGATTTTTTTATATCTTTTGTTGAATTAGCTGTACAGTAGGGAGAGAGGCTGGACAAGCCTTCAGGTACAACATTCCCTTCTTCAGGTAGTTAGCCATCCAATTTCCTTTTGATTAAATTTTCTTACTCTTTTTTTTCTGGCTTCACCCACCCCTTCCATTTCTTTTTTTAAACGAGCAAAAGTTTTTGTACCTTGACTCAAAGACATTCCCAGTCTTTTCCATTTTCAAGTCTTTGGACCCTTCAGTCCATTTGGATTCACTGTTTTCACTAGTTTATTAACATTTTCCTTGTTGAAGTAAAGAAACATATATTAACTGTTTTATTTAAATTTATCCTTCACTTTAATTTAAACTGAAGCAACTTGTGATCAATCATTTTTTATTAAACAAAAAAAATAATAAAATAGCATCACTTCTTGCTGATTCTGTGACAAATGGATGAAGAAATTTGGCATGTATCACATCCAGAAATAATTCAGTTCTATCATTATTAGTTGTACTTGTTCTGCAGTTTATATTTGGAACATTAAAGTCTCCCATACTAATACAACTCCTGGCATTATTTATTTCAAGAAAAATATTACAGATATTTATTTTTTCCATCTCCAAATTAACTCTGGGAGTTTGTAGGAGGTTTGCAGCACTACCAGAACTTATTTTACCATCTTTTCCCCATGTTATTTTGACCCAAACTGATTCTATTTTGTGCATGTTATCCCTCCTTATTTTGTTTCTGTGCATTATAATATAGACATATCATATAAGCCACCAGGTTTTGTTTCTGTATTTCAATTGTCTCTGAGCAGTGTATGACTTTCAATACCTACATCACATTTAGGTCAGTCATTCCACCTGGTTAAATTAAGTTATCTCATATAAATACCCAAAGTATATACTGAAAAGGGTATAGAAAAGGAAACTAGAGCCAGTGGGTGGCTGATTTTCCTTTATTAGAAAGATTAGATATTTCTTTAAACCCAGTATTATTACTATTGTAGACAGTGGCAAAATTCCCACACCTTCAATCAAAGCATGATCAGATCTACTATATTAAAACAGGTATGTTTTGAAAGGCTGTAAAGTTTACTAAATAAAAAAATATAATTAGGTCAATATTCCAATCTCATTTCAGTGATTCACACTAGATTATCTGCATTGACTTCATTATGTTATTTCTTAATTACCTAGTTGTACATCTTTTGTAAATTCCAGTAAATTGCAAACAAGGTTCTTTGGGTAAATGTAGTATCTTTTATTAGACCAACTAAATAGTTGGAAAAAATCATTCCTTGCAAGCTTTCAGGCACAAACACCTTTCTTCAGGCATAGGGAGAGTCTGCTGGTATTTGTATGCTCTCCTGGGCAGAACAGAAGCTTAAGCCAATATATAAAATGCAGGTCTGTGAAAATGCAAATATGAGCTAAGGTTCATAGACCTGCACTTTGCATACTGGCTTAAGCTTCTCTTCTACTCAGGAGAGCATATAAACATCAGCACACTCTCCCTATGCCTGAAGAAAGGTGTTTGTGCTGGAAGCTTGTAAAGAACTTCTTTCCCCACAGCTATTTAGTTGGCCTAATAAAAGATATCACATTTACTCAAAGAACCTTGTCTGTCTATGTCTTCAGACCAACAAGGCTATTAACAACATCCCAGTAAATTGCAAAGATTTATAAACTGTGGCAGGGTTTGAATTACACTTTGACTCTTGGCAAGGGTCTGCAAAAATATTGGGCTGCCCATCATGGGGCATTTATATGCATACCTCCGTCTACTCCAACATGCCAGAAATCCAACATGTCAGGGCAGACTCGATTAATTGAATCTGTTGAGCACGCAAACTGGTGTTCCCAGTACTGTGTCACATACATTTGTATAAATGGTGAAATGCACGTCAGTGCTGAGAAATTGATGGCAGTGTGCTTTTGAATTGAAACACCTTCCATGTGTTTTAGTTCAAAAGTGCACCACCACCATTTTGTCAGAGCTAATGTGCATTTTGCCATTTACAGAAATGCATGTGCCACAGCGCTAGATGCTGTAAAGAGCATCTGGCACTGTGGCACAAGCATGTGTAGAAATGCCCACAATGGCCTAATAAAATCAAAGCCCCCCCAGGTTATGATTTTCACATCTCACAGAGAGCCTCTCATCTCTTATGGGGGGGCTTAGCCCTCCCGAGCTCCCCCATAATTCAAAGCCTTAACTGTGGTTAATAACCCCATGTTTAAGACATTGGAGTGTGCTGACTATCCGAATCCTTTTTTCCCCTATATTTTTAACAAAAGACTATGATACTTATTTTTTTATAACTACTAATAAAAGCAAAATACAAATACATTTAGGACTCCGTAGATTCACTACACATACTAATATTTTCATTCTGAGCTGCTCTGGCTATGCACATAGACGCTTTGAATTTGATGTTACTTGTCTAGAATCTGGACTTCAAAGTAAAATTGGTGGTATAAAACACACACACACTTCTTCAGATCAGGTAAACTTTTAAACTCAGCTCTGAATTAAAAAAAATCTTTTATTTTTGAACTCAGTTTCCTCTTTGAAGTCTGGCTTCAATCCAATTTTAAAGAATCTGTCAGCAAAGTCAGCATGCTTGAGCTGAAGTCTTCATTTCTGCAGGCTATTCTGTCCTCAGATCAACCCATAGGGATTTACTTGGCCATAGCTTCCAAATAGGTGTGTGATTGCTGTTGTTCCTCCTCCTCAAGAACAAACTCAGTTAAGTTACTGGATATGGGTGGGGAGAAAAGGGAAATAATATAGAAATGTCTGGTACATATCTAAATTTTGTAGTTATGATCCTTGCTTTAGACTTATCCTCATTTTACTTGTTTCCTTCCATATAAATAAAATATCAGGGATGTTTTGAAAGGATTTGGCTGAACTTGAGTATGGCCTCAACCACAATTTTATAACAGGTGTCCTAATAAGCTGTACTTTTATAAGCATCTACCCTGTAGGGTTTTCCAGATATTGGAGCTCTAGTGTGAGCCTCCAGGGGTACTACCCAAAGAGCAATGACTAAGATAGCTACTAGAACCCTCTGAAACTAATTTCAACCATGCTCAATGTCAGGATGAAAAAAAAGCCCCAAAATATTATGGAGCCACTAGGGAGATTTCTGCGTATGTTAATATAATGAAGTGAACTCGAGTTCACTAAAGTTTGTGTTCTATATATATCTCATTTAGTTAGATTATAAGGTGCATGTCTACTCTGACTTCTGCCTGAATTCAGAATAATATGGTGAACTAACTCTATCTGGCTGAATGGGCCGCTGGAGCAAATGAAAAAGACTGACCTGCACAATGCCCTGCAAATGTACTTGGAAGGACCTGTATGCTTCCAGGTGCTCCACAGCTCTGGTGGCCTATATCCACAGAGAGAAAGAGAATCAACTTGGCAAACCTACTGTGAATTGTTGGGACCCAAGGAGTTTTCCAAACCAAAGAAACCAAAAAGCTTTCAGAATCAGGAAAAGGAACTGTCCTACTAGGGGCTGTGGTGAGTTAGAGAAGGTAAAATGACCTTTTTTTAAGTTAGCCAATGCAAAAATGCTGCAACATTTAGCCTCACTGTATGCAGCAGCAGATGTGTTATTCAACACTGGAATGTACAGAGGAGGTACAACTCTTGTGCAGGAGGAAGTTGTTAGGCTTAGGACGTAGGGAATAGGATACTTATAAATGTGTAGTACAATACTGAGGTTACTGACAGGAGTCTTCAAACCTTCAAACTGCAAGCTAGAGTTATCATATCAAATCAAAAACAGGTAAGATCCTGATAGAAGAAAGATTAATAGATGAATAGGTGTTAGGGGCTAGAAGCTACTTCACAAGGTCATCGGCTCCAGCCCCCCTGCACTTGGGCAGGAAAGACTGCTGGGGTCAGATGATTTTTTAAAGAATCATTTTTTAAAGAAAGTTTCTAGGGTAGGTGGTTGGACCACCTCTGTGGGGAGTCTGTTCTAGATCCTAGGCACTCAAATTGTAAAGAAGTTTTGCCTTATGTCCAATCTGAAGTGATCTTAAAGGAGTTTGTATCCATTGGTTCTTGTCTTCTCCCTGGGGTGCCTTGGTGAACAGATGCTCCCCAAGGCCCTGATGTATGCCCCTTATATATTTATAGGCTGCCACTAAGTCCCTTCTAAGTTTTCATTTCCCCAGGCTGAACAATCCTATGCCTCTCCTCATAAGACCTTGCTCTCCAGAACTCTAATTATGCGTGCAGCCCTCCTTTGGACTCTCTCAACCTTTTCCACATCCTTCCTGAAGTGCGGCGCCCAGAACTGGATGCAGTACTCCAGCTGCAGTCTCACCAAGGCCAAGTAGAGTGGGAGAATGGTATCCTTAGTCTTGATTGAGAGATAAATTATGACTAAACGTAAGGATTACTGTGAGGCACATCATGAGGGTAAAAAACTATGAATTTATATTAATTCAGCAATTGAATGGAAACCAACACCACTGGAGTTGTAATTAGCACTTGCAATGACAGGTGTCAAGAATGAACTAAATGATGCACCAATAGAGACTGTCCTACCTATGGCCAAGGTGAGAAGTTGGGTGGAGAAGCAGCAATAGACATGATGCATTCAATTTTGTACAGTTGTATGGAAAACTGGGCAGTGACTTGACAAGATTGACATACATTCTAATACCCAAGAAGGCAACCACAAAGAGTGCACAAACTATGTGGCAGTGTCTTTGGTATCATGTGCAAACAAGGTCTTCCTGAAGGCCATTCCAGAAGGATTCAAAGAAAAAAAGAACAAGAAATATCATCTGAACATGTATGATTCAAATCGCAAGGGCCACAAGGTGTTAAGTGTCAAACCTTAACATCACAGTAAGTGAGGGCCAAGAATTTGGGCAACCAACATATCTCTGCTTTGTTACTTCATTAAAGTAATTGTTTTGATAGGATATGATAAGATGCTGCTTGAGGTGGGATTCTCACCACACTACTGACCTACTGTGTAAACTATCACAAATGGATGACAGGTATAAAAGAAAGACATCAATTTGCAGTGGTATGCAGTTTGGAAAAGGTTAAGTCATGGATGTGTGTTATTGACTTAGCTATTCAACATTCTAGGAGAGATGGAAGTGAGGAAATAATTGGAAAGTTTTAAGATAGCTGGCAGGTTGATAAATAATTTTAGGGATTACCAATATGCAGGCACCCTTAGGAACCACAGGATATATTCAATATATTGCATCTAGCAGGAAAAGCACATGGACTCTAAGTTAATATCTGGAAGGCAATAACCAAAAACAAACAAAAAAACCCCAAGGTCTGAAAGGGAAAGCGTTTGCATTCATTGAAGAATTTTTGTGAGAGACAGTCATTAATCACGATACTTCATATTACTAGCGAATTTGAAGGAAATGAAGCATAGCAATCACAGCTTTTAATTATTGTAAAGACTACAATGTTCATCCTGAAAACAAGTCAGACTTTTGAAGACAGTTTTGTGGATAACAGTGATACGTGGCTTCAAAAGGTGGAGCTTAAAAAGAGAGAAATTCAGAGAATAGGAGTATTTGAAATTCAGCCTCATTAAAAAATGCTGAGAATATACACTGTGCAGGAAAAAAAAGCTAATGACTTAGGTGTTTTAGAATATTGAGATGACAAGAGACCTTATCAGCACAAGAGAAGGAAGGTATTTTTTTTGAATGTGCAGTTAGAGATGAGGACTGCCGAGAGCAGATAATCAGTCTAGAATGTGTTGAAGGAAGAGAAAGGATGGCAAGACTCAGAACAGCTTGGATAAAAGACATAGAGGGTGGATGAAATTGGACTTGGAGGTATTTAAGAATCTCAGAAAACATTATCAAAGAACAGACATCTATTTTATTGTGCCACCAACCCTTGTTATCAAAGACAGTTGAATAATAAATAATAAAAGTTAATATTAACCCCTTCCTTCCTGAATTTTAGTATCCAAGTTCCGAATAAATAAACCCACAAAACACACACACACATACATATATATTCATATACACGCACATTATCTGATAATAAATATATATTATCAGAGAAAACCAAGATCCCTGACTATGAGGGATTAAAGCTCCAACATCCTCACCATTTCCTCATGGTATCTACATGCACATTTAAAATCAGAAAGGATAATATGGTTAATACAGAAACTGCAGTGCCAGAAAATATCATGAAGATTTAGGTCATTAACAAAACATTTCTTAGAAATCCATATGAGCTGTAAAGATCATCAAAAATCAGAATTTCTATACCATATAACATTTTGATATTCTGATAGTTTAAATCATTTTTCATAGAACAGAAAGTTCTAAATTATTTTCTTCAGAAATATTGAAACCTGTTATTTCTGATTGATTTGATTTTAATCTGAACTATTAATGAACACTGATGTTCAAATCTCTTCTGTCTTCTTTTTGTTCCCTTCATATAGTCTAAGACTAGAAACAACAATTATGATCATCTAATGTGACATGACCTCCAACCTAACCCAGGCCAAAAAAAACCTGTTAAATCATTTTTGCTTCAAGTGTAGATTTTTAATTTTGCAGAATCTGCATCTTCCATCAAATATTTCATCAGAAAATTCCAAGCCACCTCTAATGAGCATTAATATCCAAAGCTGTTTGAAAAAAGTGTCAAATGTCAAAAGTGATTCAAGAGCTACACAAAATGATTTATAGTGGGAGACTTGAAGAGCTTACTACATTGAGATTATCAGGAAGAAGATTGAAAGATGACTTGCTTCCGGGCTAGGAGTGCCTTTACAGGGAAACATTGTGAGGTATATTAATAGACCCTTTTCCCAACAGAAAGATGCAAAACAAGAACCAATGGATTCCAAGTGAAGTATTCAAATGGAAAATAAGATACAGTCTTTTAATACAAGGGATGCTTAACCACTGGAAACCAAATGAAGTGCTGGAATCTCCATTTCTGAGGTATTTAAATCAAGAAGGATTATGTTTCTGGAAGATATGCTTTAGACTCAATACACAGGGGAAGTGTGAAGTTTTAGGGCCTGTGTCATGCAAACAGCCACTAGATGGTCTTATAGCTCAAGCTAGTATTTCATGCTTTGAACCTATTGAAAATATAAAGTTTAAATACAACAAAGTTAACTGGTTTTAAAATGTTTCAACAAAATAGAAGTTCTAGTAATATTGGAAATTTTAATTTTGTTTTTTTATTTTCAACTCATATTGGCTGTATATCTTCTAAGTCATACAGTGGACATATATATTTGGATTTAGTAAGGCTTTTGAGACAGTTCCATGTGACATTCATATAATTTAAAAGACAAATATGGACTAAATACTGTAAGGTTAAAATATAATTGGATAAATAACTGCATGCGGAGAGTAATTATAAATGGATGATTGTCAGGATGCTATGAAGTCTATCTAGGTCTGATGTTTAACATTCTGATAATTTGAACATGGAAATAGAGAGTTTCTTAACTGAGACTGCAGGTGACACAAACCTAAGAGGATTTGCAAATATTTAGGAGGATAGAATTAGAATTCAACAGTATAATGATAGATTGGAAATTGGGCATTAAATAACAATAACATTAAATGTAAAGGTGCTATGGGGGGGGGGATGAATGAATAAAAATGAATATACAAGTAGAGAATGAGAGATGACTTGTTAGTCCATAGCATTGCCAGGAAGAATCTAAGCCTCTTTGTGGATCATAGACTCAACATAAACTAGTAATATGTTCAAATTGTCAAAAAGGAAACTGACATTTTTAGATGCATTAAGTGGAGTATGTAGGATATGTGAGTGCTGGTTGGACCTCAGGTACAGTTTTGCATGCAGTTCTGGGCTCCACAATTTATGGGCAGCTATATGTGTGCCTGAGCTCTGCTCTGACATGCTAATTAACACGTATAAGATGAGAGTTGATTAATCCAGTGAGTCTGCTGAAGCATGCTAATTAGCTTTCTCCAGCAGCCCACACATCACATGTATTCAGCATCCCTGCATTTCAAAAAGCTGGAGGGGGCACTTTAACTAAAGCTCATCAAACCTCAGAGCCGCTCTAATTAAAGCACACACACCCACCCCCCATACAGCCTGGATCACATGTCTAGCCTTAAGAAAGGATGTGGAGAAATCAGATATGACCAACAAAGTGAAAAAGGGACTAGAAATTCACACTTCACAAGGAAAGTTTGAGAGAACTAGGTATGCTTAATTTGTTGTAGAGGAGATTAAGGACCTGCAATTTTCATATATTTGAGAGGCTACCATAAAGAAAATGTTCTCTCTTGTGACAGAGACTAGGCCATGAAGCAATAGATTTAAGGTTTAGCAAAGCAAAATTAAATTCAATATCAAGATAAAAATCCTATGTAGGACTCTGTATAAATTAATACAAAGGTTCAGCAGTGCATATATAAATCATAAGAAGCCCTGCTAACAGCAGGCCTTGCTGAAACAAAACTAGGCATATAACATGTTTTATACAGGAATGCTGGGAAAGTAGCTCGTTAGTTTTAGTGGAGCCTCAAAGGCCAACAGGCAGAGAGTGAACTGATGAGACCAGTACAGAGCACTGAAGCAAAGATCAGGGTGACATGGCCAGAGCTGTCCCTACATGGTGGGAAGAGTTCCCTAATTGGTGAGTAGTAGGATGTGGATGATGCGAGAGACCTAAATATGTTTTAGTAATTTGTGAAAACACAAATTTGTTTTGATCAGTGTATAAGAAGGGACCTGGGAACCCTTAATCCTTTTTACTTCACTTTGGATACAAATGACCCAGCTACTACCATGTACCAGCTGGACAGGGATGCTAGTGTCTAGGCTTGTTTGTGGACAATAAACCTGGCTGAGCTTTTGTTACTAAGGACCAAAGCCTGCAGTCTCTCTCTTCGAATAACAAGCTTGTTAGGGTTATAGCATCACAGACAGTATTTTAACAGATACTGTACTTAACAGAGACAGATACTTATCTGTGCACAGACCATCCAGTAATACCTAACCCCCAAACAGCACTAAGAGAATCAGGTAACAGCACCTACACCTTATTGTCAGAACAGCGGGACCATGAAACAACCTGCCAGGGAAAAGATTTCTATATTTTAAGATCAGGAAAAACGGATATGAATGTCTAATCTGACTTTGTCCACAGTGCAAAGAAAAATACCATCACAAACCCTACCAAATCTTGGAAGGTTCCTGGGTTGTCATCATGGCTTCTGGTTTTCTCTGATTTAAAAAAATCCCCAATTTTCAGATTTTAAAAAAGTAACCCCAATTCCACATTCCCCCATGATTAAAATGACATGCCATTAATATCGACATAGATATATAGTGGTGTTTCATTTTAATCATAGAAAAAGGTGGATCTGGAATTACTTTTTTAAAATCTGAAAATAGGGATTTTTCTTTTTTAATCAGAGAAAATCAGGATCCCCGATTGTCTTGCAGTATTTCTTGTTTGTTGTACTGGTATGGCTTGTGTGGTAGATTGAAAAGCCCATATTATGCTATATCCACTTATTTCACTTTTATCTCTGGCAGTTGTATATGTCTTTATGACTTTGAACACAGTTTAGCCAAAGGAACGAGTAATGAATACTGAAGGATTAGGTTAGTAAGTAAAACTGTAAAGTATCACTTGCCATTGTGTCACTAGGCCAAGGACAACTGCCACTCCCAATTTCAGACAGAAGGAAACATTGGTGGGTTGGGCACCCATGTAATTCTCTGTTTATAATGGGAAAAAACAATTGCACAGTACCAAAGGTTTTGGAGATAAATGGGTCATAAGCCAGAAGACTGCTACATGTCCCAAGACAGAAATGTCTGCAGGATTCTGAGACAAGAAATTGGGATATTGCTGAATGGGGGCAAGGCTTGGAGTTTTTTAAGGGCTATTTATAAGGTGCCCAGAGTCTTTCGGTTTTCTTAGGCTTTGGAGGATTTCATGTCCATTACAGTCTCGGCTGGCAGGATCAACCAGGCTAATCCCTGGAGACACTGGCAGGGCTCTCAGGAGAGTTAGGTATACCCATATGAGGGGATAAAAAACGTGTCTAATTTTTTCTGTCTTCAAACTTATACCTGTTTTGTATTTAATTATTTCTCCTATAAAATAAATCTATTTGTTGTTTTAAATCCTTACTGATTGCCTGCCATAAAAAAACAATCTCTGAGCAAGTGATATTCCAGACTACCTGTTCTGCAGAAAGGGGGACCTAAAATTTCTTTCACAAGCCAAAGGAAGCCACCTGGAGCTGGCAGAGTATCCCTGGCTGCAGTGGTGGGGTCTAGTATAAGGGCAGTGGAGCTGAGGCTTGCAGGGATAAGATCTTATCCCAAAGGGAAACTTGGAATTTTTTGGGGGGACAAGTGATGGGACAGCAGAGAGAAACTTAGACCTCTGAGGGTACCTCATAGACCGGTTTGTGACAAATATCTTACAAAATAATTGCTTTTCATCAAACCCATAACTTCAGGTTCTACAGCAGTAGATCTTTCAGAAACATGCTATCTTAATTATACAACCTCAGTCATTGAGAATGTATCACATTCATAGAGTCCTCTTTTCTCAGGAGCTCTGGATAATCCATCCTCAGATAGGACTGCCAAAACCAAAATACTTATCTTAATTGGGTTCTTATGATAAGAAAAGTTTTGTTAAATATAAATATATATACATATACATACATATATACACATACATATACATATATATATATACACATACACACACACACACACATATATAATAATAACATTTTATTCCTGTGTCATACAGAAAGAGATATGGAGGAAGTAGGCCTGGAATACAGGTCAGATTTAAAAGTAGTTAGGTTCCTAATTCTTTTTAACATCTATATTTAAAAATCTTATACCACTTGCACATTGCACAGACACTTGCACTTGTGTGTATGTGAGAGCCATCCTAGCCTGGTGAAATATGAGCACCATAGCAGAAGTGGAGCTTGATCCCCATTCATAAATCACACCAGCAGGTGTATAGCTTTAAACATGAAAATAGTCACTTTGGCTTCAGGGGGTTTAATGACATGCTCAAAGTTAAATGGCTCACAGTCTTTTTCCTCTGTATAAAAGTACAGAAATGTAAATAATGAAAATAACTGATGACACTCTAGGTAGTATAAATAAATAGTATATAATATGTATGTAATAATGATATACATTGTTGCTGCTGTTGTCCCAATATAACTTTAAAACATAATATATTTTGGTAGGTATTGATAAGTGAGAATTTTCAAATGCTGAACAGGTGCTTTTTTTGCTTGTTTCTTTTTGTTTTAGCAACAAAAAGAGGATTAAATATTAGCGGCCTTTCAATTCCCTAATAAGGTTAGAGCATATTTTTAGATGGGTGCTGTCTCCATATTAAAATATAGAAACTCAAGGTAGTGAAAGGAAAATGACAAGAAACAATCCTTAATCCTGTCATGTTCCAGTGGGTTTGCATTTGTAGTAGATTTGTTCCCAGAGACTTACCACAGGAGGAGGAGCATACTAGAAAAAAAAATAATCATGGGCAAATTTCATCCCTGGACCTACACAAGAAATAAGTCTGACCCAATAATCTCTATGTTCTTTCTCCTCACTTGGTTTGACCATGATTGATAGCAGCTTGTATGGCCTGCCTAATAATAGCTGTTTCTTTTCAATTTGGTGGCACTGGAAAAGGGAAGGGAAGATGATCTAGCAGCTAAAGAACATTATCATTAACATCCTAATGCTTTCAGTTTACCTCATTTTTACTTAAGCTAACAGCAAGGCATTCTGTATATCATGCAGCTACTGAGACCTAATAAGAATTTGCCAGAAAACACCATAAAACCATCAGCCCTAAGAATTTTTATAACTAACAGCAAAGGGTACCTCAATGTCTATTTCAAAGCTGATTTGATGAATACAGAAAAGGTCAAACTAAAAATAACTAGACTGAATCAGTTATAAGTGTAGTAACATATGCCTCATTTAATAATGAACTCTAAATTTGCTCTGCAGTTTAAGTAGTATCATGAATGCTAATTCTGACAGTAAAGGGTTATGAACTACCTGTCTGCTCAAGTCTGGCACAAGGTCAGGCAGTTATAGAGCTAATGAAAGCCCTGATGTACCAGAAGCTGGGTGATTGACACGAGTATGCTAGCTACGAAAGTGCTGAGTTACTCTGTTGCATTCAAAATGACAGTGTCCTGAAACACAATTTAGTACACTCCATTTGTTTATATAGTCCAAATGCTTACTGCTTACGTCAACAGAACTCAAATTCAGGAGCATAACATTGAATTTTAGTTGCATTTAACTTTTGTATGCCAGGCACCAAAAAATGTGGTTCATGATTCTGATAATTAACCTAGGACCAGTATACAGGATTCAATATAACTTAGAATATCATGAAAGGAGCAAAAACGCATTATTATCCAATCTTTATAAGCCAAGGGAAGCAGAAAACAGTAAAATACCCAGTTAATATTATCAACATTGATAAATATTTTAAATTGTTTGAAAAATCTTTGTTCCTTTTATCTCCTACAATGAACTTCTCTTCTGAACATTCACAAATCATATGATTAATTCTCTTCTGTGTCTTTGCTTTTGAGACCTACCTGTGCTAAAACTGTTCTTACTTCATTGTCAGTTTTATATGTGATGAAATGAGTATTTATGGGGTTGATGTACATGTCCTGGCTTTAGTATGACAAGCCTGCTTTTTTGAGTTTGTTAAATATGCGTTTGCAGAATGGACAAAATAATGGGTGCTACACTGTAATCTGGATAACAGAATTTGCAGTGTCTTCATTATACTGTTCTTTATCGCAGCTCTTGTGCCTCTGGAAACATTTAGAAGTTCGGGTCTTTATAAAAATTAAACCCATGGTTTTCAAAGCCTAATTGTCATTCAGCAGTGGTTAGCAATATGAAAAGCAGCAATAGAAATGTCACATCTGGAATTCTTTTATTTCATGGATCATGGGATCTCCATTTTTCCCAATCTGCAGAATGATGATGTTAGAGGAATTGTTATAGGTAAAGGATGCTCAGGAGATTTCCTCAACTCAGTACAGATAAATGGATTTTGGAAGCACTTGGGCAACTCCTGATTTCCTATATGTAGTGAGAAAGACATAAATAACAACAACAACAACAAAAATAATAATAATACTACAAACCCTTTCTAGGGAGGGCAATGCAGGGCTGAATGGAATCTAAATATAACCTCCTGTGTTCCTCCAATGGCAGTATTATTTAGAGATGTTTCTAAAGATGCAGAATTTAACCTTGAATTGGGAGTACTGATACCCCCAAATTTAGGGACATTCTGGTCAGAGATTTGAGTCTAATAAGTCAATTTTGATCAACCTTCAGAATCAAAGCCTATATACTGTAAGGAATTTAAGATCACAACTTAGTTTTTCAGTTAACTCAAACCCTTCTCCTTTTCCTGTACATTCTCTTCATGTCCAGGCTGTACCCACTGGTACCCATTGCCAGAGAGTTGTGCAGGAATCAGCAGGACCCAGAGTGTAGACAAGTGCAGGGAGGGAATCAGCACTGGGTCTTGCACTATTATTCCCTGATACCTGCACCACTATGTAGTTCTGCAGGGAGCCAAGGAGCAGTGCAGGGCAACCCTGCCTACAGATGCTGCATTTCTTCTGAATACTTTATTCTAAGATGAGGCTTCTTTTTCCCTCTGTTGAATGGGGGGAAAAAATCCTCATAATGATCATAAAAAAGTAGGGCTGGAAGGAACCATCTCACAAGGTCATCTAGTCCAGCCCCCCCTGCTCAAGGCACGATCAGCCCTAATTAACCATCCCAGCCAAGTATCTACCTAACTTTGAAACTTTCCAATCATGGAAATTCCACAACTTCTCTAGGTGGCCTGTTCCAATGCCTGACCACCCTCATAGTTAGAAAGTTCCTCCTAATCTCCAATCTCAATTTCCCTTGCTGCAATTTAAGGCCATTTCTCCTAATACCTGCAGCTACAGAGAAAAGCCCATCTCCATCCTCTCTATAATCATGCCTCATCTAGGACTTGAGTAAATACTCAAGTTGTGGTGGGGAGGACAGTACAGAAGGGGGTTGAACAAATACAAGTGAGGAGAAATGTTATCATTTGAGGCCCACATCCTGCCCCAGGCTTTAAGGCAAGGTAGATATCTATAAGCAAGCAAAAATATAACTTCATCCACCTCTGCCAAACTGTTCATATGTCAGATTATTTTCACACAACTATTAGTTGGATGTTATATAAGTATCAGCTGGCAGTTTAACATCTGGCAGAATGACTTCAGTGATCAGACTGTCTTGTATGCATCCTATGATTGCCATTAATACATCCTTAGGACACTACCCTCATCCCTACAACATTACTCATGACTCCTACACTCTCCTTACTGATCACTGCAATATTCCAAATCCATTTTTTATCCTCAATGATATTAATCATTTTACCTCTTAGTTACTGATTTTTTTGTAAGAATTCATAACCCTTTACCAATGTTTTGTCTTATGTCTTGGGGTACACAAAATTATTTACTTAAAATATGTCTATTGTCTTAACTGCTTAAGTATAATGAATGCCCAAGTGTATTTTAAGGGTGTATACATAATGACTAGAGAGACTTTTTACACTTGGTGAAATCAAATTAATCAACAGATTGGGGGTTGAACTGAAGATCTCTGGTGCTGAAAGAATGAGTCACTACAGCTTAGCCAAGATACTCTGACTGGAACAGTAATGGTCTTATTTTTTGTAAAGTGAGCACAAATCAGGATCTGTTATACCTACATTATACCTCTACAGTCAAATACTGATAATAGCTGGTAGGAAGCTTGGCAAAAACTCTAGGAGAGTTCCTATTATTTCCAGTGCTTTATATGAAACTTCTTTGGTCATTTTACTCCTGACCTGAGCATTATATAAGTTATCCGTATTAGTAGAATATCTCTGTGTTTACCCCTAGGTACTCCTCACAGTTCCATATCATTTGCAGCAAAAAGAGAGGTTCCAATTCTTCCTGAGCCCATCAAAGCTGCTCCATATCTCATTTATTAGTAGAAATGACTGCTATTCACCCTCAACAGTGGAGGCAGTGTTTTTTGAAGCATTGGCTTGACACTGGTTCACCATGCATTAGTTTGTCTTCATTATGCATATGGCATGTGATTCACTGGGAAATAGTGAATTCAAGCAGTGAAATACTGTCAAGTTACAAGAAGCGTTCCCTCCTCACTGGCTAATGAAGTTGTCTACATAACATTCCCAATTCTACAAGATGAAGGAGTCAAGGAATAGAACAAACGATTGAACTCAGGTCTCCTGAACAGCATTAGTTTGTCCTGGGCATAACACTTTCAAAAACTGCCGTGCAACTTTTTAGAATGTGCTAAGGATAGTGTCAGAGTTAAAGAAATAAACACAGATGTGCTCTGCAGAAAGGACATAAAACATTCCTTGAGAGGTCTGACACAGGACACTTCCCAGTCTGTAAACTGCAATCTAATATATACCCTGTAGACCATTCTACAACATGAAAGAGATAAGTGATGTTGAGTGCTGCTGAACGCTCCAGTTTTCACCATGATTCAGCACACAGTCACTTAGCACAGATGTTTCTATAATTGTGATACAGTGAAAAAATTCACAGTGTTCAGTGGTCCTTGAACATGCATTTTCTGCCTATATGGTATGTGTTGGGCAATTCATATAAAAATGAAAGAATCTTGACAGATTTAAAAAGATCAGGTCAAAGATTTTTTTTCCCCCTTCTTCTTCTTTTCTTGTTCTTACATTGTTCTACTCTGTATTTCTTTGCTTTGGCATTTCTTAGCAGGGGCCACACAATGTGTACATCTCCATTATTATCTGAGCAAACCACATCTAGTGTTAAACTCAATGGCAATTCACTTTTTGTCTGTCTATAATTTAAACACTGCATCTGATCAGTTCCAAGACTGAACAAAATGTTCTAGGTAGCTTACTGGGCAGAATGCTATTAATTTTGGTAATAATCAGAATCCTGGAAAAACCTGATTTCCACTAAAATTAGCTCATATACTTTTTTTACTATCCGACAGGGGCTCTGTGGGTGCTGAAGAGGGAGAATTGGGGAATATACATAGTGGAGAAGAGAGAACAGGGACAAAAAAATGACTATGAGAAAGAGTGGTGCAGAAGTGAGAAATGAGGGATACACAGAATTTTTAGCATGGAGTCAGAATCAACTGACATTTTAACATCTCCCTGCAGTAAGAGTTCAGTGATAAGACTTCCTTGTATACACCTTGTTTTGGCATGGAGTGAGGTTGAAGGAAGCAATGATGACACATTTGGAAAGGAGAGAAATGTCATTAAGTTTGAAGCAATAGGAGAGTAGTACAGGGAGATAATGATGGGGCTGATTTGGGAATTTTCCACTGGAACATTTCCGCACAGGAAATTAGAGATTATTTAAAATTGAAATATTCCATAGGAATATGTCAGTTTAAGCAAAATGTTCATTAGGTGCCTGGTTTCCTTCTAGCCCACTACCCATGAGCTGTTTTTCTGTGCCAAGAGCTCAGCACCATCATGAAGCGTGCAGCCTCTAGAAAACCCCAGCCCATTGTATTACCAAATGTAAATAATAGGTATCTTTAGAAGTTGACTTATTCACTGTAAGGATTTAACCACACTAGGACGTTGCTTGTGGATCCATTTTCATGGATTTTCTTCTGTGCTGTTGTCATACTCTGCTTGGAGCAAGAACTCTTCACCTGGAAGCAGTAGTGACTCCCTTCCAGACTAGGAAAGAAGTGGTAACAGAAGCTACTTCCACCCAGGATTTATACAGAGTATAGGACTGTAAGAAACCTATCATTATTATAATTATTTCCCTGCTGTTGCAAGTATGTTTCATTTATCTTAGCAGCCAGAAGCAAGGCCAGCCTTCATCATACAGTCTTCTGTTAAGAAAGTGCTGTCAGGGCTCCTCTTAATAAGGGATCTTGAAATTTTGCACCCCTCACCTCCCAGTCCCAAGGTGTACAAATTAATTCACACCAATATGTCCTATTTTAAGGGAAGTCTATACATCAAGATGAACATTTCTACATCAGCTATTCTCAGGGTGAAATTCTATTTTTTCCTGGTCATCTACAAGGCCACATTCTGTCCATTTACAGGACATTTTTGGCACTTACTCATCCAAGGGAATTCTATTTCTGGATATGTTGCCTGTGTGCATGGACAACTGCAAGTGACTACATAATTGCACAGACCAAGCCTGTGCAGTAGCAGCCATGACATGTATACACACTTCTCACTGATGTGTAGTGACCATAGGCAGCTGAAAATGGAATCTGCTAAAGCCCATGACTACCAGACTTAGCCCCAGGAACAGAAAAAGGGATGTATATGTGTGTGTGTCCATTGCTCTTTTCCCCTATTAGCTCATTGGACCTCACCTGAGACACTGAGAAGACTGAGTTTTAGGTCACCATATATAGCCAGAGAGTTTGAACCAGAACTTCTCAGACTTACCAGTACAACACTCTTAACTACCTATGTTACAGGTCAGCCACCATACAGAGAAAAGCCAGGGTAATGGTTAACTTGTGACATGGTAGTTAGAGTACTGTGAATTCAAATGGACCCAGGTTTACCCTTTCTGGGTAAAAGGTGTCTAGAACCCAGATACTCTAGCTTCCCCAGTAAGTGCCACAGCCACTCACTATTTGAGGGAAAAGATTGGAAGTTATTCTCTGATTGGAAGTTATTCTCTTATTTTATTGTCTAGTTTGGACACATATATAGTGAGCATGTCTACAAGTTAAATTAAATAATTGCTCCCGTGCACAGTGCTTACATGTGTGCAGCATATGGAGCCCTGACTGATAAGGGGGCTGGGAGGTCAGCCTGCCAGCCCAAGCCTGTACCTACTGGAGTAAAGGGTTGTGGAGTGGCTGGCTATGACACCGAGGATGCACAGTACAAGGTAAGCCAGCAGGTAGCTCTGCACTGTAGAACCCTCATGCCCCAGCCAGCCCCTGTCATCATCTACACATGCATTGTAGTGAAGTAAATAACACTGCCTTAAAATAGTGCTTGTGTTGGGGAGTAATATCCTGCAGTAGAATGAATTACTTTACTCTGGCCTAATAGCATCGCTCATGTAGACAGTGACGCTTTACTATGGAGCTAATTAGGCAACTCCGCAGTTAGTGTCTCTTGTAGATGCACCCAGTCATTCATACTTTCAGTGCTATGCAACTGATAACAGAATTTGTCTGGGCTGAAAATACCCTGCGATGACTAGGAAAAATAGAAAGTCATCTGTTAATACCAAATCTAGAAACTTGGATGACCAAAGAGGAAGGGGAATGCCACTTTTAGATCCCATTTCCAGGTTTTGTTTTAATCTTAATCTGCCTCAGAATGCCCCATATTTGTTCACTCTGCATGAAAATCTGTGTCCATAATTCTGAAAATCTTTCTCAGTACATATTGGTGTCAGATGTCTTTGATATTGTATTGGTAGATCCTAAGCTCTGATTTCCACAAATACCCCAAAAGTCTATAATTAGAGTCTTTTTGTGGATTTAGCATTCAGTCTTTAAAACAGTAGGGCGGAGGGAGTGTTTTGATGGTTTGGTGACTATAATGTGGTAGAAATTAAAAGGCTATATCTACAATCCATATAAACAATTGCATAGTCCAATTACATTGATTTTAATAAAGTTCCACAGAAGTTAAACTGGTGCACCTGGAAGGATAATCAAGTAAGCCATGTTCAGATATTAAGTAATTGAGCTGAACTTTAGGTTCCAGAGGGGTGGAGAGAAGTGATTATCCACAAGTATTTTGGTAGAGAGGTTGAATAGGTCACTCCTATTTCTGCAGTGGTACATGGTGTGTAAGAAGACTTGTGACAGCTCCTCCTGACTCAAAAATGACTCCTCCTGCCTTAGAAATGCTTATGACAACTTCTGTTGACCGAGCCAGAAGGAAGTGTCCCATTAGATCACTTGGGGTAGATAGTACCTATCCAGGTATGTCTCCAGTTTATTCACACCAAATTTGGTCACAGGACATGGGCCTCCTCCAAATAGTTATCTGATATGAAGTATCTCAGCATGTCTATAGCTAATTGTTTTTAATGTTTCAGTTAAGTTTCACAGTGACAACATCTCTCTAAATCAAATTAATATTTTTTCTTTATTGTTTATATTCTTTTTTCACTGAAAAAACAGTATAAGCAATCAATATCAGAAGAATATATATATGACTATATACAGCAATGCCTGGCTATTTGATTTGAGCCTCTGTGGGCATCTACACACATGTTCCAGGGTGTATCTGGTGGGGGGCACTTTAATTAGAGCAGCTTGTGTATTCAGTGTCCCACACTTCTAAATGTCAGTGGAGGTGCTTTAACTAAAGCGTGTTTGATGAGCTTTAGTTAAAGTGCCCCCACTGCCATTTTGGAATCTGGGGATACTGAATACACATGAAGTGGAGGCTGCTGTAGTTCACTAATTAGCACACTCCAGCATACTCACAGCAGACTCTATTAATCAAGTCCTCTCTGATGCATGCTAATTAACACATATCAGAGCAGTGGTCCATCACATGTATAGGTCCCCTATGTGATTATTCTTTGATGGGAGATACAGTGGTTATTCTCATACCCAGGGTCAAAGGAGTCTGAGACTTCACTTCTTTTGCAACAACTTCTTTAAACTTAAAAGAGAAAAGAAGCCATAGTAATAAAAAAAAAAATAGTTCAAGAATCAATGCAACAGACACTGGCCTACTCTTGCAGCTGAGACAGACAGATGGAAGTGAATGATATTCTGAAACACAACGTTGCAGCATGCAATCAATATTTTCTGCCTTTAAACTTGTCTTTTTGCCTACTTGCCTTGCATGCTTTTAAAGTTTGTTGCTAACAGTTCTGACCAATAATAATGGACTTTTAAAATCAGAATTAGTCTCCTTTAAATCTGGTGACACACTGATTTCAGTATCCCTATCCTTCTTGGTAGGTAAGTGAAATGACTTCAGAGTCAAACAAGTGTAATCTTTTGTGTTTTACATCAGTAGAGTTAATTTATGTATAAGGAAACATAGGCCTTAATGAGTTGCAATGTATTGTACAATGAAGGTTTATCTTTATTTATGTAAACTTTTTACAGAAATTTAACCAAATAAGACAGAAAATGGTCTAAAGTGTTTAATAAAATAAAACCTCAGGTAGCTAACTCACACTAACTTTGCCTGAGTGTATTAGTAATTCTTTAGAGTATTTTGAGAAGGTTTCACATAATAATTAGCCTAGTAATTTTCACATACCATAAAGATATGGTTTTTGCACAGAAGAGTTTAGAATTGAGAACTTAAGGGCTAAGTACAGAGAGGCAAAAAGCCCCGACGCTGAATCAATTAAATCTTCAGATGTTAGTCTAAGCTGCATAGACTGAACAGATAAGCAAGTGAACAGACATTCACTTTTGATTCTGGAAAAGCAGCCACATGCCTGCAGTGGCCCAGGCCAAAGCCAAGGGGCACTAGAGCATGTCTTCCTGCTCAACTGAAGCAGACAGCTCAGGCCAAAGCTAGTCCACCCATCCTGCAAGGGAGGGGTTTGCAAGGAAGGTGCAAAGCATCCTGGGAGGCATGGGAGACTGTGAGTGCACTTGATTCTGAAGGGGATCTGTGGCAGTAGTTCAATAAACTGATTTAACCTAATGCTGATACTATATCCATCCAGGTTTATCTTAAACCAGTTTCAGCCTTTTTGAAAATGGTTTATGTGCACTGAAGTTGTGTTACAGATTTGAACGGGTTTCCAGTCACTTATACCTGTTCATGTGTCATTTTCATCCCTAGCCAGGGTGGCAACAGACTAGAAAGTCATAAGGAAAGATTTTTTTTGAAAGAGGAATTTGATAGAGGAAAAGAGCAGCTACAGCTGGCACACCTATCACCTATCTGTTTATGCCTCTGTGCTGCAAACATATTTTAAGCAAAGGCATTAAAACAAGTGGATTACAAAGTATAAATGATATAAAACCATATTGCACTTCAAGGGATAGTTGGAGCAGCTTGCAGAAAACAAACCAGCCTAGGGATTCATCCATATCAAAGACTGAATCTCTCATTGTTAGTCACTGTCTTATATATTAAGAATGCTTGAATTTAATCTAGCATAAGTATGAACCATAGTCTCAAATGTTTTCACCCATGTTAAGATAGTCTTGATATTGTAACACACCTTAAGATCTAGTCAGATACTGAAATAGTAAGTCTACTGATGCGCCAAATTTTTATATCAGTAAATAATCAGCACAATTAAACTACTTATTGGATAAATGTGGGATGCGGTGGTCAAATGAAAAATATGCATTAGTTTAAAACCAGCTTAAGAAGGAGATAAAAGTTCGCTGACAACACCAAACTGTCGGGGCAGGCCGAACCGAAAGAATCGGGCCCCAAGGTCACGGTGGGCCGGGGTGGCGATCAGAACGCGAACAGGTGGGATTAGCGGCTGCAGAGTCTGAGAGGCACCCAAGCGTATGGTTTCAACTAAGAAGGATTTATTTAGTCACACTTTGAAGCAGAGGCACAAAGTTGCTTTCTTCAGTTACAGTTACAGAACCACCAAACAATCAACAACAGAGGGGTCTGTTGGCCCATGGGGTTCACAGTGAGCCCTTGCTTTCTACCCCTTAGGGATAGGTGCGGCTGCTCACTGCTAGTCCCAGGGCTGGTCAACAGCTCATAGGTAGGAGACGGACAACAAAACAAAACTGCAACACGTCGGGAAGAACGGGATCGTGATGCCAGTCCAATGGACAAACGGATGGTCGAAGGTAGGAGCCGAAGTCAAAAAGCCGAAAGGTAGTCAAAGCCAGCAGGGATGATCTGGATCGTGGTAGATGGTCAATGCCAAAATAGGTTGGAAGCCAGGAAATCAAAACCGCAATACACCAGCAACAAGTGACATGAAACGCCGAGCGAGGGAGGAGATCAATAGGCCCCAAAGCCTGACTGAGAGACAGTCCCTGGAATGCCAGCCTCTTTCTCCAGCTAGCGCAATCTCCCCCCGAGGGAGGGGTTCACAGAACTTTTATCTGAATTTAGTGGCCAATCAAAATGCTCTCCGCAGAAAAATTTCTAGTCAGATTACCTCATGTCAGGTTCTGACTGAGCATGCTCTCAGTCAGAAGCTGACACAGTCTGAGCATGCGTCTGTGGGGAAAGTAGGTCAGCAATGATTGACAGGCCCGCAGGTCATCCAGGGGGCAAGAGCTGGGTGAGCCTTGGAAATTTCCATTCAGAGTCAAATGCGCATGTCAGTTTCAACTCCTCTGTGTTGTCAGCATACATTTAAGATTTTTCCATGACACAAACTAAAGGGAAGCATAGTCACGCTCAAAGACAGGTTGGCAATACAGGCCAACCTGGACATTCTTGCAAGGTGGGCGGACCTCAACGTGATGTTGTTTAATACAGAGACATGTAAAGTGCTCCATCTGGGGAGAAATAATTCACAACACACTTACAGGCTCAGCAGCACTACGCTTGCTAGCACCACATCTGAACAAGACCTGGCTGTGATAGACAACAAGATGAACATGAATCACAAATACGATGCCATAGCTGGCAGAGCTAATTAAACACTGATATATCTACCAAGGCATCTTGAGCAAGGCTAAGGATATCATCCTCCTGCTCTACTTGGCCTTGGTGAGACCACGTCAGGAAGGATGTGGAGAAGCTTGAGAGAGTCCAAAGGAGGGCCACATGCAAGATTAGAGGCCTAGAGACCAGGTCATATGATGAGAGGCTGAAAGACTTGGGACTCTTCAGCCTGGAGAAGAAGGGACTTGTTGGCAGCATATAAATATATCAAGGGCATACATCAGGGCCTGGGGGAGCATCTGTTCACCTAGGCCCCCCAGGGGAGGACAAGAAATAATGGGCACAAGCTGATTAAAGATTGTTTCAGGTTAGACACAAGGAAAAACTTCTTTACAAATCAAGTACTGAGGGTTTGGAACACACTTCTCCCAGAGGTGGTTCAGTCACCCACCTTGATGATCTCCAAAAAGCATTGTGACACCCATCTTGCTGGGGTCATCTGATCCCAGCAGTCTTTCTTGCCCAAGTGCAGGGGGACTGGACCCAGTGATCTGTAAGGTCCCTTCCAGCGCATAGCAACTTTGAAACGATGCAACTATCCCACCCCTGCTTATCGAGGACACCACTTACCTGCTGCTGCCATGGCTTATGCAGCCCTAAGTTGACAGAAACAGTCTTTAGTTTCCTCCTCAAACACAGATTACCCCCCCACCTTCCTCCCCTATGAACAGACACCACCACCAACCCACTGTCCACCACCAATAAAGTATCCTCTTCCTGATGCAAACTGTTTGGATTGTGCTGCATGCCCTTTTGGGGGGGAGGGAAGGACATTGAGGTGGAGGTAGCTATCGAGCAGATGCAAGGTACAGGCACCCAACACCCCAGCCACTGTGGGTGTGGACACCACAACAAGGCCAGTGGACTGGGAGCTCACCTGGAGGCAAGGGGGGCTTCTACTGGCTCCTCCTCCCCCATCATGAGCCAAGGTCAGCATGGCCTACATGCAGTGTTAGCCCTAGTGCCAGCAGCTCTCCCTGAAGGGGCAGATGACACCTGGGTGACTAGCAGGGGGAGCCCAGAAAAGTGGCCTGGCTGCTGGGGGACCCAGTGCAGGTGTAGGGGAAGAGGACCCTGGCTACTGCAAAGGCACTGCATCTTGGCCCAAGTCCACTGGGGGGGGCTGTAGGTGGACAAGTCCACTGGGTAGGTGGCTTCCAGGGGGCAGGTGTGGGGGCAGGTGGGTCTAGGCCTGGGGACTGCTGGCACGAAGATGACTTCCAGAGCCAAGATGGTGTCCAGCACCCAGCTGTCCTCCTATGTGACCTCCACTGCCTGAGCCATCATGGAGGCCTGCTGCTCTTGTGCCTCCAGCATCCTCTCAAGGTTGCAATGTTCCTCCCTTAGAGGGCCTTGAGCCTGTCCCTGAATGTCCTTGGTCCTTTTCCCACTCATGTGTGATGTCTTAGGTATGCCAGACCCACTCCTCCACCAGCCACTCCTCCACCATGATGACCAGCTTGTACATCAGAAGGATGCAGTGCCTGCTGCTGGTGGAGGCAGTGCAGGTAGAGAGTGCTGGCCATCTGGGGCACCCTTCCCTGATGCCATATCTTCAGTGGCAGCTGGTGCCCCTCCCTTGCATGCAACTGCTGGATGTGCAGAGTAAGGACAGGGAGGGACTTTGTGAGTGTTTTCAAATTTCAGAGATAACATGCACTATACCAAGAGGCTGTACACTGCCTGGTCTCAGATCAGGGGTTGTGCATGCACAGGTGCCCAGGGACCATGGTAATTTGGCTGGGTGGGCCCTGCCACAGGTGGCCACCAGCAAAGCCCGCCATCCCTGCTTCCTCCATGAGGGCAGTCAGCCCACTTGGCACTTGCTGCAGGCAGCATGTCTTCCTGATCCCCTATCCAGGCCAAACCAGGTTTGGTTTCTGGCAGCAGCTACCATGGCTAATCCAAGCCAACTCCTCAACTTGTCCTCCTGTAGGCCTAGCAGTTTCCTCCCATGGTGCCAGGGTAGGGTGGCCATCATAAAGGACAGTCTGGTTGTCTTCTGTCCTCTATTGATATGAAACTGGATGCCTTTATGTCCTCTATTTTTTGCTTGAAGAGAAAATTAAAGGACATAAAGGCATCGGGTTTCGTATCAATAGAGGACAGATGACAATATAGCAAAAAACTGGAATGTTCTATATGATAGCCACACTATGCCACAGTTGTGGGGTTAGGGGCTCCTGCCCAGCTGGGTTGTGGAGTTGGGGATGCCCCCACCCTTCCCCCAGTGGGCCTCTCCAGAGAAGCAGCCTGCGGCAGGGCCCCCACTATGAATGGCCTGTACCCCAGGCATGCCTCCACTGAGAGTCCACTGGTTGCACCATGACAAGTTGTTTGAGTGCACCAAGGGGTTCCTGACCCACTATGCCCCACTGTTGCTGACTACCATGGTGCTCTCAGTGCAGCTGAGAACTTGTCATGGGGCCCTGAGCCTTGAGAGTGCCCCAAGCAAGCCCACACTTCCCTGCAGAGTGCATTGCCACCTGGAGAGGTATCTGTGCCCACACTACAAGTGCCTGACCTTTGCAGCTGAGGAGGAAATCACCACTACCATTGATGAATTTCTCTGAATATAACAGCCCCCTATCTGCCTAGCTGGGAGGGAACTACCTGCTCAATAAAGTTCTGCACTGCTTCCTGCCTCCCTGTATCTTGTTGGAGGGATCACTGGGGAGCAGGAGGGAGCTCGGCCAGGCAAGGTGGGGGAGGCAGGGAAGGAAGGATAGATTTGCAGCCTGGGGTCAGGCAGAAGAGGTGGCATAGGCATGGGTGGCTGTAGCACTGCCGTTCTCCCACCCCTCTCAGCTCTCTTTCCTGTGTGAGCATTACTGGATGGGCATGGCAGGTGGTCCCAATGGCCCAAGTCTGTCCCTGAAAGCAGCAACAAGGTGCAGCTACCAGTGGCGCACCAGGGTACAGTGGCATAGTCCTTGACTGCCCAGCCAGTGGCCCCCTCCAGGGATGAGCTGGAGCTGGTCATGGCTGGTGCCATCCCTGGCCTATCTTCCTCACTGGGCTGCACACTCAGAGTTGGCATGGCAGTCATTGGTCTAAGTCCCAGAGCTGCTAGACAAGGCCAGGAGTGGGGTTCACACTGGGAACTATGCTTGATGCCCTGAAGGGCCCTCCCCTGCAAACTGGTCATCACTGCCAGAGGCTCCAGCAGGCTACCTGTGCTTCAGTATACATCAGAGGCTCCAGCAGGCTACCTGTGCTTCAGTATACTTTGCGGCTGCATCCAGAGTCCCAGGGACCCAAGATGTTTTCCAGCAGCTACATAAAGGGCATGGTCCTGCAGGCATGCCCGGACCAGCTGTGCCCAGTTGTGCTACATTACATGGGTTCACTGTGCCAGGAGGGCCTTGACCTTTATGTGGCACTGCCACACAGGCTGCTGGTGCCTATGCTTCTGGATGTGGCCTGTCAGGACCTCATGTATGTGGGTATTGGAGAACCCACCCCAGGCAAAGTGGCTCTGCATGTTGGCATAAATGCACAACATGATCAGGTCAGCAGTTACCAGCTTGGGCCCCAGGACACTGTCTGTGGCATCAGTGAGGATGCCACCATAGGTCCTTCAGTGAATCACAGTGGCTCAGTCAGATGCTCTGTGTGCCACTTGGCCTTGGAACATGCCTGCAGCACAGGGACATTGTGTGTGGGAGGCAGCCAGGTGATCGGGCTGTCCCTGGGCACCACCGCCAGGTTCTGCAGGCCTGCTGCAGCCAGCACAGAGCCACAGCTGTGAGACACAATGCCCAGGGCAAGCAACAGGTGGCACTGACCCTGGGGTAAGGCCATGGGTTGAAAGCCCAGGCTGGGGCAGGCAAAGAGCCATCCCAGACACGGGGCTGGAGAAATTCCCAACCCTGTGGCTCTGGGCCAAGCAGGAGGCTGGCTCCCGGTGATGTGGCTGACTGGGAACAAATTTGCTCCCTGTCAGTGTCTACACATGCACTACTGTGTACAACCTATTGTGCACCCAGTAAGTGCAGGTAGTAAACTAACTGCATAGATTAATTTACTGCATAGTAACTGCCTGCACATGTAGACAGTGATGCTTTACAGCTCAGTAAATTAGTCTACTGTGTAGTTAAGCACCTCATGTAGACACATTCTCTTTGTAGTAAAGCTTAGTATAACGGGGACTAGTTACATAGTTAGGAGTCCCAACTGCCTCATGCATAATACATTATCTGAAGATTCTATCTGGAAAAATAGTACATGAACACAAAATTTTGTATCATAATGTGATCATAAAATGGGATTCAATTTCGATAGTGTCAAACCGGAGCTAGCAAGCCAAGCTCACAGTATTGGTCATGGTGGGGTGGCCAGGTGGTGGTGGATTGGAACACGAACAGGTGGGATTAGCGGTGGTGGAGTCTGAGTGGCACACAATTGTATGGTTCCAAACAAGGTAGTTTATTTGACTTACGCTTTGATGGCGTAGGTGCAGGTAGCGTCTTCAGTTACAGTATAACACAGAACAACAGAGGGGTCTGTTGGCCCACAAGGTTCCCCAACAGGCCCTTGCGTTCTACCCCTGGTGCTGAAGCCCGGGATAGGGGCAGCTGCCTGTTGGTTAAGTCTCAGGGCTGGTCAACAGCTCATTAAAAGGGAAATGAACAAATGAACAAATCTGTAACGTGATGAATGATGAAATGAGATGTGACGCCAGTCCAAAAGGGGTGATCGAGGTCGAGATCGATGAAGAGTGGTGCCGGAGTCGAATGCCAGATACAGTGGGATGGATGGATAGTCCAGGATGAAAACCGGAGTCAGGAGCCGTGGAATCAAGGTAGGTTCAGTTTGACAGTCTGTTAATCAGTATCAAAGTCGTAGTCACAGCCAGTGCCAGTTAGATCGAGAGCCAAGAGATCAATAGGATAAACGCAGAATGAATCGGAAGGATTGCAATGGAGGAGTAGGCTGCAGAGCCTAACTGAGGGACAGTCCCTGAGAACCAGCCTCTGTCCTCAGTTGAATGGATCTTCCCCCCCAGGGAGGGGCCCTCAGACTTATTTATAGCAGCCCTATAGCCAATCAGGCTGCTTGGCTGAGACAAATTTCTAGAGGAATTACCTCATTCCAATTGTACACTGGGCATGCTCTGCAATAATGTCTGTGTAGCAACTGAGCCTGAGCAGGGCTGAAAAGTAGGTCAGGGCTGATTGACAGCTCCTGAGGTCACCCAGGGGGCACATACTGGGCCTGTTTCTATGGCGCATGCTCATATCAGCTAGTTCAATTCCTGTACTGTCAGCATACATACAAAGTTTTCCATGACAGATAGCAAAACACATTTCCTAATCTTTGAATGCTTGGCTTTTCAACCTTAATGTTCTATTTACATGTTTAATTAATTACAAAATTCATATATGTACATGCATGTATGTACACATTTAGTCATGTAAAATGGAAGAACTCTTATCAGAGTGTTCTGTGATCAGAATGAAACAGCACTAATATCTAGTGGCGTTTCATTTTGATCCCAGAAAAAGGTGGATTTGGGGTTACCTTTTTAAATCTGAAAATTGGAGATTTTTTTAAATCAGAGAAAACTGGGATCCCAGGTGTTCAGGCAAACATTTAGATGCTTTAAGTTAACTTGAAGAAAATGAAAAGTTCTGCTTGTAAAACGTGTGTACCAGCACACACACATGCACAAGTCAGCTAATGCAAAATAATGTATGTTATACGTACTTCCTTCAAGCTATTTTAATGTACAGAAAAACTTGTAAATGGTGACCTGAACACTCCGATGGGCATTTTTCCATTATACATGAGTAACAATTGTCTAGAAGTCAGCACATCTTTATTTTCAACTTACATATTCAAAAAACTGACCTTTAAAATAAAAAAGCAAAGAAAGGTAAGTTTGTTTTATTCATGGCTTGGAGTTTTGCAGTGCTGTATGATTGACACAGAAAGAAATATTATGTTGTACAATTCTATGGCAGACAGGCCCAGGGCTATTCAGATGAGAGAACTAATAACCATGCTGGCAAAGGAAATTTCTTATTAAAACCTTGTTAAAGAACTACAATAATTCATTAAGGGTTATATCATTATAAAAATCCATCATGGTTATAGACTGCTTCCTGGGGCTTTGGTTTAGTAAAGTTTGACATGCCCTTTATGCTCTGAAATTAGGTAAAGCTAAAAATGATTTATTCAACAAAAATGTTAAAGATTTTATAAAGCACAAAAATAACTATGTAGAGCTTCCTTACCTTGACTTAGTACCTCAGGGGTTCACAGCTTAGAAAAAAAGGTGCTAAAAATGGACAGGTTAAATCTAGTATGGTCAATACGTGAAATCCTGCTTCCAGTAAAATCACTGATATTGTAATGGTCTTCAGTGGGAACAGAATTTGGTCCAAGGAAAATAATCCTGTTTAAAAATTGAAGGTCAATATCAAACTAGTGTGATCAGATGGGACCAGGAGAAAGCACTAGATATATGCAAACATACTGATTTTAAAATGTCGTTTTAAGACTGAAAAAGGTATTTTGCAAGACTAATTCCTTTACTCATGCATATTTACACTTCTGGCTAAAGTTATGGAAATTATCTTCTCCTGGCAAAAGCTGTTTTTATTTAAAACTAAATCAGTTAGCTTAAAACTGAATCAGTTAAAGTGTAAGTTTAGTTCTCTCAAAAACCTAAGTGTTGTTCAAAAAAAGTGGTAGACAGTTATGCAGCCATGTAATAAATCCTTAACCACACAGGAAATCATGGTTGTCCATGTGCTATTTGCCACCACACAGGAAATATCAGGGTCACTAGGAATTTTCATTTGGCATTGGATATTGAATTTAGCTTCGCTCCAAAAGGACAAGCCCCTATAATAGGAGTTAAAGGAGAATATATTAACAGTGTAGGTTTATGATAAAAGGAGCTGTTTTGAATTTATAGAAGAATGGGCAATAAAGTACATGCATGCTGTAGCATCCACTACTGATGATCAGTCAGATTTCTATCATAAGCACTCAAATTTTCATATGCATCATTAAGATCTATTTATATTAATTCAGTGTTCAGTTTTATTATATGCCAGTGTCAAATTACTTCCAGAATGTCCAAACCAGTTATTTTTGCATTTAATGCTGAAATTAATACAAATATATCATGCTAATTGGCACACTTGTTGGCTGTCTCACTGACAGGCCAAGGGCTAAATGGGTCGTGGAAACTGAAATAAACTCTCACTTTCGAGATGGTCTCTGTCAATCAGAATTGAGGTACAGTGACATGGCAGCGAGGGAAAACTTGCACTATTGCTGCTTGTGCTGAGAATTTTTTATTTTTTAGTTAGAGAGGGGACTTTGGTTAACAAGGCTGTCAGACATTTTAATAGGTACTTAATTCATATATACCTGGAGAGATAGGCACTCAATGGAGTTTTAAAAGGAATGCAGCATACATATGGATCCTGCAGGTTTGAACGTGGATTTTGCTAAAATTAGAATGTTACAGATGTTAGCATGTTTCCTTTGTAATGATAATATATATTTTATGGAGTTATTTCCTATAGTGTAACATGCAGTGGGGGTTGAGTAGGTCAGGGTGGCACATCACCCAGAAGCACCAGTTCAGAGCACGGATGAGGGCAGAATGGTAGCCCCAAGTATTCTGCATTGCCACTTTAGCTTGTGTTGGGGGACCTTGTTGGGGGACCTGCCGCAAAGCCTGCACTAGGAGGAAAATGCTCCTCTCCTCGCCCATTCCAGTCTAGGTGCCAACATTTAAAGTTATGCCTCTATCTGCCAATATGACAACAAACAGACATCAGTGTGAAACTTGTATTGCATAGATAGCAATGAGTCTACACAACATATACTTATTTGATTCAGAGATGTTTCAACCAGCATCAGCCATATATTAACTTGATACTTCAGTTGTAGAAGGGATGGCAAGATAAATTCACAACTGATGTTCATCATGGAAAAGATGCTTGATATGAGGTTCAAAGTTTATGGGACATTTTCAAAGAAGCCAAGAGGAACAAGATGCCCAAAGTTTATTGAATTTAAAAGTGATTAACGTGCCAACTCCTTTATGTTCCTTGGAAAATCCCAGGCTCAAATCTTATATAATATTCTCACTGACCCTTTCCTGACACTAGGTAACAATTAGACTTTTTTCCTAACAGCATTTTGAGCTAAAATAAGTAGTGCCGCCTGCTGTGAATGCTTAAGCCTTTCTTCCTTATCACTTACTGCAATAAATAGGCTAATTTATTTTAATGTAACCCCTCTTAGTATGCTCTTCAGGTGTGTAATCTAAACTACCCAAGTCATCTGCAGAATTGGCGGTATAGCAAGAATTATCACACAAAATAAACCTAGCAAAATGTGTCAGTCAAGCTTTAAAAATATACAGACGTTCTGTCTACTCAGAATTATTTGGGTCTAATTTAGAGGTCCTGCTTAATGGCTGTTTCACTTTCTGCATTGACTACCAGTTCAGTGCTATGCAGGTACAGATTCAGTTCTATGTATGCAGTGCTAAATGTTCAAGCTTTATATGGACTGGATCCCAGTTACCTACTTTCAATTCAAGTACTAGATTAGCAGTTGTGACAAGAAAATTAATAGTGCCTTTTCTTCTTGCATGGCATGTTTTAGCTTGATTTTGCCAAATGAAGGTGTGGCTGAGGTATGTTTCTTTCTCCTTGTCCAGTCACACATAGGAACAAGTCATACACAGAGAACAATGTAAATGATAAAATATCCTTTAAGTGTACTTTGGAAGTGACCACAGGTATGTACCAAAAAGAAGATGCATTGTTCATGATTTAAGTTAATGTTACTCTAAGGTAGGATACATGTTTGCTGAAGTATTGAGCAGTTGTTGAGGTGATTCATGACCAGGAATCCCATTTTTCTCTGATTTTAAAAAATCCCCAATTTTTGGTTTAAAAAAGGTTTTATATACATATGTGTATATTTATATTTATTTATTTATTTGTGGTGTTTCATTTTAATCCTGGAAAATGTGGAGATTATATATATATATATACACACATTTTATCTCCACATTTTCCAGGATTAAAATGAAACACCACGAGTAAATAAAAACATATATAAATTTATTTATTTATGGTGTTTCATTTTAATCATGGAAAAATGTGGATTTGGGGTTACTTTTTTTAACAAAACCAAAAATTAGGATTTTTTTTTTAGATCACAGAATACCAGACTCCCTGTTCATGACTGCACCTAAACAACAAGTAATGGATACCAGACAGCATTCATAAGAATTGGATTGTGTGTTGTTTTGGGGGTGACTATTCTGCATGCATTATTGCCGCTCCTCAGAGACAGTTTTCAGCGTGTCTCCTATTAGCTGCTGAGACACTTCTGTAGATTTAGTGGTGATGCTATTACTCCCACATATCACCTGCTGTATGCCTCTGCTCTAATTTCTAAATATACACTCTGCAAGTGATATTTTCCTCTATATGATCTATGGGGCTTCTGTTCTTCTGTATTATATAATGTGCAGCAATAGCTACCAAGTTGATGCCTCAAACAATGCAAGCGCAATGATTCCAATAGCTTTTTTTACATAACTTAGCCATATTTTTGTATATGTCTGTTACACTGTATTCCCCTCCTATGATGTTACTGGCATCTGCATCCCTTTGCTGTATAACTTGGTATGATACACTGCAGGTCGCTGACATAACATTGTTCAAAAGAATATGGTATTTAACATCAAAGCAGTTCTACTCTTTTCTTCAGTCCATGGCAAATCTCTCGACTTGATTCAGATCCTGACTGACATCATTTTTACAGGTTGTCAAAACCAAATTTGTATGTAATGCTGGATAACACAGAGTTAAACTGTTGACATGCGCAGACAGGCCATGGAAAATCCCCAGAGGGCAGACAAGCATGCCCAGCACGTGTCCCCTGTGCGACCTCTGGCTTGTCAATCATGGCTCTGCCATGAGGAAATCTAAACTGACACCCTGTGCATGCTCAGTCTTACACAAAGTATGACATAATTCGACCAGAAATTTCTATGAAGAGAGTTACCTGACTGGCCACAAAAATTGTATTTAAGGCTTGTAAGAACCCGCCCACGGGGGAGACCAGACCGGACCTGAGAGCAGAGACTGCAGCTGCAGAGACTGCTCCTCAGGAAAGCCTCCTAGGCCTAGAGCCCTGGTTCGTCTGCCGGAGCTCCGCTGGTCTCTCCGGGCCGTGGCTTTACAGCCTACCTTTGACTGATTGATTTCGTCTTCGGATTGTTTACCTGGTACTGACCTTTATTCCAACCTCACCGACTACGCATCCAGCTTATCCTCGGCATCGTTATCATTGTTATCACCGACCCAGCTTCACCTACGTTCTCTCCTCATTCATCCCATCGACCGTTCACCTTACCTGGTTCGTCGTTCATCCATCACCAATGATGCGTTACAGTCGTTCGTTGTTCCCTTTTATGAGCTGTTGACCAGTTCTGGGACTATCGAGTCGGGCAGCCGCACCTAGCCTCCCGGCTAGAAAGCAAGGGCTCGGCTCGGGAACCCCGTGAACCGACAGACACCTTTGTTTATTTGTTCATTTGTCGATACTGTAACTGAACAAGCAAGCTCTTCTGCCTACGCTATCATATCATCAGTCGCATAAGTAAATAAAATCTATACTTTTTGAAACCACACGTGTCCCGAACCGCTCAGACTCCTCACCGCTAATCCCACCTGTTCGATCCGAACCCTCGGCCCACCGTAACCTTGGGGCCCGATCCCCGACACAGGTCAGACTATTTTCACAGCTTATCAGTCACCATCTTTCTTCTTTATTGGGGTATGAATTTCTTCATTCAACCCTCAGCCAGTACTGACTTTGGATACAAGTCCCAGTGCAGTTTGAGGAGGTACATTTACTTGGGCTTTTTATTTTTTTTACTAGATTTATCAATTTGGAGTGAACAGTTTACCAGAGTTCTCTCCTTCCACCAATTCTTCCTTGTTTCCACTAAAGTCAGAAAAAAATATGTATGCAGCAGCTATGTAATAGGCCCTCCTTCCCATTGTGATGTGCATATGACATCTTCTCTTCTGTCCTTTTTATACAAAAGGAGACGATCTTCTCTGTATGGAAGGTTTATGGCCTGTATGGTGTTAGGACAATACAAAGTAGCATATCACTTTATTATACAATGCAGTATTCTGCAATACATTATGTCTGGTATATTCATACTTGTTCATTGGAAATGGGGCATTCAAATTGCCTGGCTGGTTTTGAAAATCTAAGTTCGCATTCTTGCATTTTCTCTCTCCTTTTCCATTTCCCTATTTCACCCTTCTATAGTACTATATCTATCCATCAAAAAACCTCATAGGTGTTGTGCTCCATTTACCTAACCACTTCGGCATTCCATATAGTATAGGAACATAGAACTGAAATTGGTCTCTGGAGCCATTAAGTCCAATCACCTGAACTCACAGGCACTTGTTACCTAAAAGAATCCCAACATTTAAACGGTCATCTACAATGACAAGGAACAAAACACCAAATTCACCCCACAAAATGCCATAGGTAGAAGTAGAGGTCACAGCAATGACGGGGCAATGACGGGGTGCATTGATTAATATCTGCTTAGAAGATCCTTGGAAAAGAACCAAGCCCCACGTTATAGGGGAAAGCAAAAAACCTGCAGTTCGCAGTATTCTGTCCTAGGGCAACAAATTTTTCCTGATCCCCAAGGGGGCTTGTATGTGACATGAGGTGTTAATTCTCCAAAAACTGAAATAGTGTTTTACACCTATGTTGGAGCCTGATCCCTATCTGCCTCTCTAGTAGAGAGGAGAGGAGAGCAACATGCTGCTCCATCCTCCCCCTCCTGAATGCTGCTGACTGTTGCGTGTCCCATCCCCCCCATCCAGTCTGCTCGTTTGGGGCCAGACCCACATGGCAGGAGGGCTCCATTCTTCCCCCTCCCCACTCAGCTGTGCAGGCAGGAGACAGAGTGTTTTTTTGCCTCCCACCCCGAGTGCTCCTTCCTGACTATGGCAGGGGGTCGGACTCGTTGATCTGTCTAGGTCCCTTCCAACTCATTGATTCTATGATTCTAAGATGCTATGATTTAACCCAATAGCTTAGTGTTTAGGGCACTTCTCAAGTGAGCATAAGACCCAAGTTCTATCCCCATCCCAGAAGAGGCTTGAAGTTGTGCCTTTTAAAGTAAAAGGTGACATCACATTTGAAATGATTCTGGGTGATTGGAGTCAAAACCTGTGAGAAACATAGCCCTCTACACATGCAGCTCATCCCTGCAAAGACTGGCAATTAACCCGAATTATCCACAAATGTCCCAGAAAATGTAATCTCAGATACTTCACCAGTAGTTAAAGTAGGACATTAGATTTGCATGCCCATAGGACCCCAGGATAAAAGGCTTTGTCCCAGGAAAAATCCAAGGTCCATTTGTAGCCTTAAATTGCTCAAATTACCAAAGCAACAGATCAGTCATCATTTCAAGTTTTCTTTTACCCTCTCCTTGACTGAGGAAACTGGCTGGAATCCAGCCCAGCAGTCACTTCACTGATCCAAATCCTTTCCCCCTGACCCCTTATGCTATTTTTTTCTGCACAAACAGCATGCCCCAAAATAAGATACACATCTTGTTTTTGAAAGATAGAATGATTTTAAAAATAACTTTCATTGTAATAAGTAACTGAATTCAACAGCTAGGGGCTCCTCATTGTTTTGCTCCCTGTGCATTGCCTGGAGACTTTTCTTTTGCTTTTACCTAGTAAAAACTTGAGCAGCAGAAACTTGTTAGCATATTTCGTCATATAAAATACACACTCCAATTTCCAGCAGCTGTTTTTTTTGCAAAAAACATGCATGTTGTGTATGTGAAATATAGCATCACCCACACTCTTGTGGCTGGCCTGGGGGGCAGCTTCAAAAGGAATACTAGAGTAGAACCTGAATAATGACTGGCCTGTAGTGTGGTATTAGACAACAATGCTGGGAAATTTGAAAAACCCAAATTCAAGCTCCCCCAGGTAAGGGTGGAGAGGGGGGCAGAGCCAGAACCCTAGATTCCTTGATGAGTGCCTTAGCCACTTAGCTATTTAGAAGAAAAGATGGGGGGTCATTCTTTTCTTGGTTGATCACTACTTACATAACCATTCAGGTATTCAGGGTTACTTGTTTAGGCACAAAATACCCCTGGACAAATCTACAAGGAAATGTCCTGTAAATGTTAAATATGGGCAGTTAGGTTAGATACAGACATTGTACTTAAACTGGTATAACTTATGCTAAGGAAGTATGGGTTGGATGAATAGACTGTAAGGTAGATAGAAAACTGCTTGGAGCATTGGACTCAGAGGGTAGTGATCGATGGCTCGATGTCTAGTTGGCAGCCAGTATCAAGTGGAGTGCCCCAAGTTTCAGTCCTGGGACTGGTTTTGTTCAATGTCCTAATCAACAACCTGGAAGATGGCACAGAGTGCACCTTCAGCAAGTTTGCAGATGCCACCAAACTGGGGGGAGTAGTAGGATGGTACAGTAGGGGTAGGATTCAGACTGACCTAGACAAATTGAAAGATTGGGTCAAATGAAATCGCATGAGGTTCACAAGGACAAGTACAGAGTCCTGCACTTAGGATGGAACAATCCAATGCATTAGTAAAGGCTGGGGCCTGACTGGCTGGGCAGCAGCTCTGCAGAAAAGGACCTGGGGGTTACAGTGGACAATAAAACTGAATATGAGCCAGCAGTGTGCCCTTGTTGCCAAGAAGGCTAACAGAATATTGGACTGCATTGTTAGGTACCTTGCCACTAGATCAAGGGAAGTGCTTATTCTCTAATATTCAGCACTGGTGAGGCCCCATCTGGAGTACTGGGTTCAGTGTTGGGCCCCCCCACTACAGAAAGGATGTGGACAAATTGGAGAGAGTCCAGCAGAGGGCAACAAAAATGGTTTGGGAACTGGGGCACATGACTTATGAGAAGAAGCTGAGGGAACTGGTCTTATTTAGATTAGAGAAGAGATGACTGAGAGGGGATTTAATAACAGCTTTCAACTACCTGTAGAGGGGGTTCAAAAGAGGATGGAGCTGAACTGTTCTCGGTGGTGGAAGATGACAGAAGAAGCAACAGTTTCAAGTTGCAGCAAGGAAAGTTTAGGTTAGATGTTAGGGAAAACAATTCTCACTAGGAGGGTAGTAAAACACTAGAACATGTTATTAGAACACTAGAAAAGGAAAAAGTTCAGCACACACAGACCAATTTCAAAACGACAAAACCCAGTCTAAGATAGTGCTGGATGGATGTAGTATTAGATGTAATCAGTTTAAGTTAGAGCAATATATCAAAATTCTGTCCCAGATATTATAGCAAATCAACTTAATTTGTTGCCTGCCAACATCTCAGGCATCCCTTGCAAAGCAGTGTGCTAGCCTCGTCTAGTGCTTATGTGCTTCAGATGATCTCTGGGTCAGCTCTGCCCCTGGACTGGCACAGACAGGAGCCAAAAAAACACTCTGTCTCCTGCCTGCACAGCTGAGTGGGGAGGGGGAAGAACGGAGCCCTCCTGCCATGTGGGTCTGGCCCCAAACCAGCAAACTGGATTGGGGGGGATGGGACACACAACAGGTGGCTCCATCCTCCCCCTCCTGAATGCTGCTGACTGTTGCAGCCAGGAGTAGCAGCTTGGAGCTACACAATGTTCACAGCACTGGGAAATGGGGTGGGGAGGGGAAAAGCAGAGATCCCCACCACACAGCTTCCCCCCCCCATCTTGTTGGCTCAGAGCTAGTGGGTGCTGGGCCAGGTCCAAATGGTGGGGGCTCTATTCTCCCCTCCCCAACCCTGGTTCCCAGTGCCTTGGATAGTGTGTAACTCCAAGTCACTGCTCCTGGCTGCAGCAGTCATCAGCATCCTGCTAGTGGGGGAAGGGGTTAAATAGCAGAACCTCCCCCCCACCATGCAGGCCCAGCCCAAAGCCAGAAAAATGGGGATGCCATGCAGTGGGGGGGCTCTGTCCCCGCCCGCCACCGTTTTCCGGCTCGGTCAACAGCTGCAGCCAGGAACCATGGCTCAGAGCCACACGATTGTCAGGAAGGTTGGGGGAGGAGGGATTGGAATCCCCTCTCATGCAGGACACCCCTGCTGTGCTGGCTCAGGGCTGGGTCCACGTGGGGGGTGGGGGGTGCTCCATTCCCTAACCCTCCCTCAGAGCCACATACTCTCTCTGGCACTGGCAACCTGGGATGAGGTGGGGAGCAGATCTCCCACTACACAGTCCTGGCCCAGCACCCCCTGGCCCAGAACCAGCAAGCTGTGGGGGGAGGAGGCAAGTGGTGGGGAATCCTCTTCCCCCTTCCAGCCCCTAGTTCCTGGTGCTGCAGACAGCCATGCAGCCCCATCTGCAGCTCCCCTAGATTGGAGCCAGAATAGCTGAATGGGCCCACACAGTAGTGGGGGGCTCCATTCCTTCCAGCCCCCCCAGTGGCCAAAAGCTGTGGGGCGGGGGTGGCAGGGCTGTGGCCATGTTGGCCAATTAGGGGTGGCTGGATGCATGGCTGAGCTCTAAATCCTCCAGTGGCCTGCTGTGAGCACCCCCAGCCTGCTGGCCTTGGCCAGTGCAGGCCAACTTTGCCCCCATCCCGTCAGCTGAATATGAGTTCTGTTCACCGTTAAATTAATATAGGGCACTTAGAAAAAGCTTCAAAAGCTAGTGTGAATCTGCTTTGGGCTTTTTGAACTGCTGTACCTAAGTTTACAGGACTTGGAATAGAATTTTCCCCGTTACTGTGCTCCCAGATGCTACCTTGAACATCTACTTTACAATGTGCTGCTGATTTTGCCTTTCACAATATTTGGGCAGACAAACAAACTCCTTCAAAACTTAGAGGTGTAGAGGAAAGCACAGAATGTCATAGCAGTTACATAATTACAAATATACAGTAGGCATGTGGCAGTAGAACGAACAGCTTGCTCTATCTCTGGAGAAAGGCATGTGCACACTAACCACAACAACAGCTTTTAGCAGAGATGCCACTGGTGATGACCCATTTTATCAAAGTGACAGACTAACTGTCAAGTCTGGTAATTAGACTTCCCAATATTGCGTACTTCTGTTCTTAATTTCCCACCCTGACACCCCATTTTCAAAGCAGGGACATTGAAGTCTACAGTGAAAAAAAGAAAGAGAGAGCCCACAGAGCCCCTTATGACAAGTGCTACTAGAGCACACCGAAAAAGATACCTTGATTGATTTCATTCCATGATGGTTTTCCTGCCAGGCTTTTTATTTTTTTCGATCCCCTTCACTGATATACTTCAACAGACAACTAGAGAAGTAAAGAGATAGATTCCCCCAAATGGCAGTGTGTGTCTGATAACAGAAGTTCAATAACTGAAACGAAAAATAAAATAAATTGTTTTTATTTAAGTGATTTGTCCTCTGAGACAGCCCAGAAGAGGCCAATGAGATTTCTCAAATGACAAAGTCTTTGATAACAAAAGTTTAGCATACTGTATTTTTTCTTTTACACAAAAACTCAGTTCCCTTTTCCTCTTTCCACAAAAAACGAACAGCTCTTTAGCCCCGGTTGGCAGCATCTGTCAAATAAATTGGAATCTATTGTTGTTTAATAAACCTCATTAGAAAAGGAGAGGTGATGAATATCTGAAGAGCATCCTGATTCTGTCTTTGAAAAGACTGAAAGGTTTATCTGAATGGATAATCCCAAAACGACAAAATACTGAATTATTTTGGAGTGTACTGAATGACATTTCAGGCTTGATTTCAGGCTCTGGCATCCATTTGTGCAAACATAAGACCAACTCCTGGGTCTAATCCTTTTGTGTACCAACACCTGTGTTATTATTTTCTATTATGATAGCATCTTGAGGCTGCAATCTAAATCAGCGCTTCCCAATGTGTTAAAAAATGTACAGGTCTCTGCCTTAAAGAGCATCCGGTTTAAGCCTCAAAGATTTTCCAGTCAAAAGGACTAGAGCACCAAAATATTTCCATGGAGAGCTAACGATATTAAATGATTTAGTCAGAATACTATCTGTGGAAGAAAACAGATTTTAATTCAGACAACCAAACATCTGTCCAGTACTTAAACTATAAAAACAGTCCAAGAGTGTGTGGCTCTGATAAAATTCTGCATGTGTCAAATCTATCATGTCCATATGTAGGGGTAAGAGTACCAAACACACACAAGCATGTGTAAATGTAGGAGGTATTACGCCCTACTGAAAAGCAGCATCATTTTTGTCACAATCATTTGTGATATGGTTAATCGTTTTTGAAGTTAAAGAAGTGCCCATCCAATGCCCTGGGCAACATGCATGAAACAAAATAATTTCATCAACATATTTTGATACTTAACTAAAACATCTGGGCTGAACAGGAAAGCAATTTTGCTTCCAGAATATTCTCAAATATTCTCCTCTTTTCCTTCTGCTAAGGTGCATTTCACCAGTCTTCCTGCAAGTCTTATGTGACACAAAGACTCATGGGTAAACCAGTCTCTAGAATCTGTGCTTAGTTCCTCTGGCAGCTTTGCTGCACTGGAGATTTCTGAGCTTCTGTTCTTTTGTGCTAATGCAGAAGAAACAAGGTCACTAGGGTATAAATAGAGCAATTGTATGACAGAAGGTATGATGCTAGTGGTGAAGAGAGGTGGAAGAGGAGGTTGAATTCTATTTGAATAAGAAAACTTCCACTCCATTTCCACTACAAATCAATGTGTGAAACTCAGACATCTAGAACTATTTCACATTTACTCATAAAGCTAATTGTCAGAATAAAACAGTCTAAAAGTTTGTCCTCTCTACTCTGATTTGAGTGTTTTATGTAACTTGAACGAAAGTCAAATATGGAAAGGTTTGATGTCTCCTTACTGCAGCATGAAGGAATCACCCATATTACTGAGGCTTACACTGTAATCAGTGTTATACATGGATTCAGAAAATAGATATCAAATGGGCCATAAGTACAATACTGATTTGGGTAATTTCTTATTATTCTGATATTTGATATTTATATTTGGATAGTACCTATAAATTCATAAGTTCAGTGTTGTACCTATAAGTTCATAAGTTCATTGTCTTGGCATTCTAGATGCTGTGCAAACATGTAGAAAGTAAAATTGCCTGTTCTAAGGAGGTTAATTTGAGTATACCACTAAGATAAGTAGAATGTTTGCCAGTGGTAGATGCAATTAAAAATTGCTCTTTGAGAGTGTAGTCCAAACAGATAGGACAGTTATGAAACAGCATGATCAGTACCTGGATGGCACTTAGCTCTCTGTATTGGACCATCTTCCAGTTATTCAGAGACTTCACTGAACTCCATAACTAATTTAAAATCAGTTGACCGAAGATGAACTGGGGAAAGAAAAACTTGAAAGATGCTGCTCTATGAAGGAAGCTTTCTGAAGAATCCACTAGCTCAGTAATCCTAGTCTTCACAGAGGACATCAGCTCCTAAAACATTAAGAAAATATGTAGCCTTACCCTGAATCTTTATTGCTTTTTGCTTTATTGCTCTTTATTGCTTTTGAATAGCCACAGCCACCAAAAATATCCTTTTTATCTGTGCCTCACAAGTTTATTAAGTCAGCTGCTCCACCACCAGATTTCAGTTTAAGCACAGTGAGCCACTCATTCTTGACCTCTGGATTTTATGTTGTTATTATCTGTGTCTACATCTGAAAGCTATATTTGGTTCAAGACACAGCTGCTCAGCTCAGGCTGTAGAAAGCAATCTCCTTCAAGATACATTTTCTTTACTGACTCCCATTGAATGTTTATCTCAGTCTTCCTCTTCACAGCCCTGCAGGAAAACAGCACACATTTCCTGGTGGTTGACCTAATTCTAGGGGTGTGCAAAGCATCAGTCCATGATTCAATTTGGAGAAGATTCAACCCAATTCAGAGGCCAAATCTCCAAATCCAAATTGAACTGGGAGAAGGCAAAAAACCTCAGAATTGATTTGGAGGCTCTGAATCGATTCAGAAAAGTTTCAGAAAAGATTTGGAAGGTGACCTTTCCGAGGAACAGAAACTGTGAAGAGGGAGGGGGAGCAGGGTGGGAAAGATTGACATCTCAAGCTAGCCAGTGACTGTGATCTTTCCCTGAGTCCCATTCCAATCACAGTGCTCTGGGGGAGGGACGTAGAAACAGCATATAAGCCTGTCTGCAGCCTTTCTGTCCCTTTTGTGAGTTGTTTCTTCCTGAGCAACAGCATCTGAAAGGTACTGGACTGGCTTGGCTTCCTACCTAGTCAGTCTCCTGCTACTTTTTGTTCTTGAAAAGAATTGGATATAACTTACTAACTAGAATCCTTCTACTTATCCCTATCCAATCCATTTCTTTCAATTTATATTTGTTCTTGGATTTTTTTCCAACACTTTTTAAAAAGAAAGCTGTGTTTTCCCTGGCAGTGTGATCCACCACAGTGCAAGGAAGCACATACGTTACACACACTCACACACATATACATCATAGAAAAAGAAGTGAGATGTTATTACAACACAGAAGTCAGACGTTTATAGAAGCAGAAGAGATTATATATAGTTATTAATATTATTAGTTATAGTTACATGCAGGCTAAAAAGAACACAGAAGAAGTCAGAGATTCAGATTAACATAACACAGAAGTCAGAGAGTCATGGAAGAAGAAGAGATCAGATTATATATAGTTATTATTATTAACTATAGTTATAATCAGACTACAGACAACACAGAAGTCAGATAGAGATTCAGATTAATGCAACAGAAGTTAGAGAGTCATAGAAGAAGAAGAAGATGAAGAAACATTATATTAGATATACAACACACAACAGTAAACACAACACAGAAGAAAAAGCCAGACATAGTCATATATAAGAGAAGAAGAAGACAAAGATTATATATTATTAATTATTTACACACAGAGACACATTTTCCAGCACAGAAAAGATTAATATGAAGCGTGCTGGAAAGGCAGGTTCCAGGTCTTCTGGCAGGGGAGGGAGAGGAGCCAGAGGGGGTAGGGAGAGAACTAGAGCTGAAGTTCCCCCCCCAGCTCCCATGCAAACACAGATGCATCCTTTTTCCTGGCAACCATGAGTCTTCTGCTGCCAGTGGAAGCAAGGAAGTGGGAGCAGTACCTGTCTCTGCATCACCTCCCCTAACTCCAGAAATAGGCATCAGCAGCAGAATAACAGTCTCTTCCACCCCAATTTCATCTCCCAGCATAAGCCTCCCACTGCCACAGGGGGAGCTGGATCTGGAACTAGGGGACCTGAGTTCCCTTGCTAAAGAAATTCTAGGGACTGAAGGGGAAATCTGACTTTGTGCTCCACACCCCTCAAAGTTCCCCTAGACCCAGGTCTCCTTGTCAGGAAGGCACCTCAAAGGAGGTTGTGGAAGCAAGTGGCTCAGCTGAGTCAGCTTCTCCTCTTGTTGTGCCTCTGCCTGCTGAAGAGGGGAATAAGGCAGGATCCACACCCTCAACCCAGAAGCGGGGAAGTAGTGGAGCATGGGATCATTCTGAGGTGGCAGATGATCCCATGTATGCTACCTGCCAACACTGCTGGAGGCAGATCAGCCAGGGCAAGGAGGTGAAACACTTCACCACCACAGCGATGCTGCTACATCTGAGGAGCCAGCCCCCCCTTGCCCTTCTTCCTCCTCAGCCTGGCACCAGTGGGAGTGTGCATAAAAGGAAGTCCCCCTCTCACTCCAAATACCCTGTCCCCACAAAGCAGAGGCAGGGCACCCTGGAACAGTGGGGGAAAGCTGCAGACAAAGTGGGGTGCTTTGCAAGGGCAAGTGAGATCACCCAGAGCACTGGGGAAATGCTTGCTTTGGATGGCTAGCCCTTCTCCTTAGTTGAGCGGCCAGGTTTCAGGTGGCTCATGGAGCTCATGGCCCCATCTTGCTAAGTGCCCGCACACACCACCTTTAGCAGGACAGTGGTACTCTTCCTGTATGAGGCATGCGGGGAGTACTTGAGGGAGGAGCTGCACAAGGCAGGGATGCAGGTAGCCTTGCACTTTATCTCCAACATCTGGAGCAGCCGGGATGGAGATCACACCTACCTCTCCCTCACAGGGCACTAGTGCAATCAGTCAGGACGTAGGTGAGCTCTCCTTCAAGCCAAGGTGATGGATGAGTCCCACATGGCAAGGGAGATTATGGTGGCCATGAACTGCATGGTACAGGGGTGGTTCATTGAGCAGGGTGGGCTCACCCGTGGGTTCATGGTCACCAGTAATGGGGCTAACTTTGTTGGCATCCGCTGTGTGACACACAAGATGCACCTCATAGTCAGGGATGCCTTGGAGGAGACAGGGCTGCTCGTGATGATGCCATCTCTACCACCCAGCTGATTTCAAAATGCAGGAAGGTGGTGGGCTACTTCCACTGTAGCACCAAGGGGGGCAAGATGCTGCAGGAGAAACAAGCAGAGTTGAGCATCCCATAGCACAAAATCATTCAGGATGTGGAGACTTTGTGCAATACCACATACCTGATGCTGGAAAGGCTGGTGGAGCAACAGAAGGCCATCCATGAGATGGCTTTGCTCGGGAAGATTGAGATCAGTGGTCCCCTTAACACAGCTGAGTGAGGTACCATCTCCCAGATCTTGATGGCCTTCAAGCCCTTCCTCGAGGCCACCAAGACCCTCAGCACTGGTGATGCCCTCCTTAGGTGATCCCCATAGTGAGGGAACTTGAGACCCAAATGAAGAATTCTAGGGATCAATGTTCCTGGCTGGGGCAAGCCGCTGTCACTAGACATGCAGGCGCTAGTGAGGCGGCTGAAGGAGGGCATCAGGAAATGATGGATCTATGAACTGTTGCTGGTGCTACTGTGCTGCAGTGCGCTGCAGTGCTTACCTGTTGCTATTTAAAGTGGTGGACAGAAACACACATTCATCTACCTGCACATAATACAGTATCTAAAAAGACAAGCTTGTTTTGTACATCTCGACACCATTGGATGTGTTCAGGCCTCATGCTGAGGGATACAGTAAACTCTTATTCAGAGAAGCAGACAGATTGATTTCATGGGCAGCATTTTCTAATTTAGGTTCCTAAAGTCAGACACACACCTCCATGTTTAGTTTCTAAATAGCATTAGGTTGATTTTTAGAGGTGGTGAGCACCAAACCTCCCACTGAAATCAATATTATTACAGAGCAAGGCAAGCCTTAGAAATTGCTTGTGCAATAGCTTTAAAATGGAAAGAAGAAGAAGAAGAACAAAAAAAGCTTATTTCAAAACAGAATTTGTTATAATTGGGAGTCACGCTGACATCCAATGGTGTGAAATTAGATCCTGAAAAAATTGCAGCTGTATAAAGTAAGTTCAGCCCTTCAAGCGAAAAAGAAGTGCAGCATATTTAAGAATTAGTAAATGATTTGTGGAAATGTATCAATAACTTGTCTGAGAAATTAAAAAAAAGACACATGAAAAGTATGAGAGAGACTCAAAGAATGGCAGCGAGCAGGACTTCGTAAGAGAGTTTTAAACTGTAGAGAGATGCTTACTCCAGCACCTACTATTCAGCACTTTGATTCAATGTTTTGGCTACCTGTGACAAACTTGACAAATGCACCTCAGGGTAGACTTGGAATTATTTTTCTGCAGTTGCAGGGAAAAAATTGGAGGACTATTTCAGAGCTAGTGGCATGCAAATATGCACAGAGGGAGAAAAAGAAATGCTTGGAATTGTTTATGGATGTAAGATTTTCCACAACTGTATTTATGGTCCGCACAGCATTGAAGAAACGGACCACAAACCTTTTAATGCTATTTAAACAAACAGCCTGGAGGATGTACCTCCTCGCATACAAACAATTTTATTTAGATTGTACAAAAATGATCTGTAGAGTGTGTGTGTCCATGTGTGCATGTGTGCGTGTTCATTCAAAATAAACAGCGGCAGGGGACATATTTGGATGGATTCTGCTCTTGCTTACACTGGTGTGAATTAGAAGTAACTCTTTAAATTGAGGATCTAAAACAAGTGTAAAGGAGGAAGAAAAAATCTATTACTTTTTGCACAGAACCAAAATCCACATTGGACAAACAGATTTCTGTAATTTGGAAATATATGATAATGTTAATTTGATTAAGGAACTTTTTCCATTTCTTCAAAAATATAAGAAAGGGTTGCCAAGTAGACTGATGTGCTAATTTAAATCTTTTCACAGTGACATAAATCAGTAATATTTCAGTTCCACTGAAGCTGGTAGAGTTAACCAGTGTCAAACTGGTAAAAATGAGAGGAAAGTCAGGCTCCATAAGAGATAATATCTTGCTACCTGTTATAGAAGCTGTCAAAAATGGATTTAAAAAAATCTTGTTACATTAATCTGTAGTAGGTATCTTTAAAAACAGAGCTGTCAGTGATTGATGGAGTTCTAATGAAAGATAGAAGAACTAATACTAGAACATATATGAAAGTCCATCCTTATATGAAGGTCATTTAAGAATAGAACAATGTAAGGAGACTGGCCATTGTCTACAATACTTTATTTCTCTGCGCCTCCCCCCACACCCCCCCGACCCTATTCCCCAAATTGTGGGGTAGTGGATTCAGCTGTCGTGAAACTATTTGTGAATGCAGCTTGAATTCATCAATAATTCCAACTGGAAGAAAAAATCAGAGGCTGGATTGACAAAATCCAAGGAGGCAGTTCTAACAGTTTGGCCACTCACCCAAGATGTTAAGTCTTTGCACTGCCTAAGGGGATTAAAATTCATGTAATTTAGAAACTGCTGGTAGCTGCTGAGGATTCTTGTATGGGAAGTTTTCTCAATATTTCTTGTTTGGTGATATCCCACGTTTTGTAGAATGCTTAAGTAAGTACTCATTGGAGTAGGAACTGGACCCCATATGCTCCACCTCCCAGGGAAAGACGATAAGCTATTTACAGATGTTAAAAAAAACCCAACAACCCCCCCCCCAAATAAATAAATTGGCATGCTAAACTCTGCAGACCCCCATGCCAAACCCAGCACATGCCCAGAAAAGGCAGTGCATTAGTTTGACCCAGCTCGCCCAACATCTTTATATTTTGGGTGCTTCAGCAGGGCTTTTTATCAGCTATTAGATAAAAGTGCCAAAAAGTCTTGCTGAAGCTCCTAATCCATATAGATGCTGTGGAGTCAGGTCAAAATAATGTGCTGCCTCTTCCAGTAAAGGGCTTTTTTGGGATTTTTTTTTTCCCCCACATCTGTCAGCAGCCAGGATCTCCAGGATTTCATTTTCACTCACTCTTTGACTCAGGCTAGGTGCAGACATCATACAGAAAACACTTTACAGCCATAATGGAAAAGACATTCATGAAACATAAAGTACTTTAAAAATGGCAGATCCCACTCTAAGCTAACCCTGGATGGATGTTTACTAACCTAAAATGCTTTCTGTTAGACTTCTTTATCGAACATCTGTGCTAAATCCTATCAACGGTTAACTGAGAACACAATTGTTGCTATTCCAGGTGGTACCACAGGGCTGTGCTAGACTCAGACTCTGCACTCAAGGTACCAAGCTGCCCACCACCTCCTCCCCAGCTGTCAAGTCTCTGATCCCAGCTCTGTGCACAGCCTGGTGGGGGAAGTTGGATAGAGGAAGGGGAGTTTCTGTCTCTGCAGCTATTTCAGCCTAGCCCCATCGGGGGGGGGGGGGGGGGGCGGGCAGGGAGACTGCAGGGAAAGGAGTCTGGGAAAGGAGTCAGCTCCCAGCAGCTGCCCCATCCGAGGTGCAGCGCACCACTACTTGGCTGGGGGGAGAGGCTGTAGGGGAAGGGCTCCAGGGCCTGTGTCTGGCCAGGGCTGCTACAGGGAAAGGGCTTTAGGGTCTCCCTACCTGTAGCAGCCCTGGTCCACCCCTCTGAGATCCTAGCTAACAAGTTGTGGAGACCTCTAGTGGTAGGGGGTTCCATTCCCTCCCTTTGCCCCCAGGCACTATGGAGAGTTGCCAGCTGGTGCTAGGGTAGTGCTAGGGAGTTCAGCCCCTCCTCCAGCCACTCTTCCCTCCTGGATAGTGTGCAGGAGCACCCCTAGAGGCCAGGCTGTGAGACTCCCCAGCAAACAGAAAAAGCCTGTTCGGTTGGCTCCCTTTGGGTAAGGCATGATAAGTTAGAGTGCTTTCACCAGGGGGGGTTTTCAATGTCTGTAGTTAGCTTTAATGTCTAAGTATTTTTTGCATAGTAGAATAGCACCAATTAAAGGTGACCATCCTAAAATGTCCTAGCTTGGTGGTTTTCACATTACCTTGAGAGGCAGGAGAGCCTGATACGATTCTTTGCTATGAATCGGGGTTGGAGAGAATTAGAACTCCAAGAGGTGTGCTGTAACCAGTGACTTTATTTTGTGAATTTTCCTAAATCTAGCCCTTTGTTCCCATTGCTTGCTTACTTGTTTCATGTTCTCCACATTATGTGGCATATGGTACGCACAAGAAAATATCTTCATCTTGTTTCTTATTTAATTTAATTCCTCTACTGTTCTCTTCCATGTCTCTTTGGGCCTCCTTTTTTTCCTTCCAGTTGATTTCCATTTTCATTGCCTTGTTTTTCATTCAAAATATCTCACATGGAAGTGAAACATAAGAGTTAGAGGTGTGCTTCAAGCATGTTGCTTTACATAAAACAATTGCTTCTGACCCATTCTTCCTTTTTAGCAGATGTGAAAATCACAACTTAGGTTGAATTGAGCCATCTCTTATTTTATTTTTTTGCTCGGCAACGAAATTGTAAAATCAATGAACTGAAAAGCTTTATATACAAATGATGTGCAATACAAAGAGGAAAATTATGGCTGCCAAACATAATATCCTGGCAAGGCTGCTATCTTCCATTTCTCAAAGCACACCAAACATGAGGCTGTAGGCTAGACTACACCAAAAGTCCCTTGACCTTTTTTCTTTATGGGCTTTTGTCCACCAAAAGAGGAGGATGGGGAGGGAGGGATAAGAAGGATATGAAATAAGAGGAGGCCATGCTTTGTGGCTCAGGAAGATGGGCATTTCTCTGGAACGAAATGTTTGGATCCTGATCTTGCTTCCAGTGCTGTACATCCAACCATTCTATAGTGAAAAATATATAAAGACCACCTAGAGGTGAAGTTAGGACACTCTCAAATGCCTCAAATGCCTCTACACAAATGCTTGTAGTATGGGTAACAAGCAGGAGGAACTCACCCTCCTGCTGGCTGACACCAGCCCAGACATAGTGGGGATCACAGAAACGTGGTAGGACTCAACGCATGATTGGGTGGTGAATGTCAAGGGCTATCGGCTGCACAGGAGGGACAGGATAGGAAAGAGAGGTGGGGGCATGGCTGTCTATATTAAAGAGGAATACACATCGTCGTCAATTAGTAAGGAGTCAGGGAAGGGGCACTCTGAAGTGCTTTGGGTTAGGGTACAAGGCAGTCGAGGGGAAAGAGACTTAATGGTAGGAGTCTACTACAGACCTCCCAACCAGGGAGAGGAGCTTGACCAGGATTTCTTGGGTCAGCTCACAGAGGTAGTGAAGGCTAAGGATGTGGTAGTCATGGGGGACCTGAACTTCCCGGACATCTGCTGGGAAGAGGAGTCAGCCAGGTCAGATCGTTCACGTAGGTTCTTAGACAGAGTGCAGGACCTCCATCAAACCCAGGAGGTGCATAGCCCCACCAGGGGGGACGCCTTGTTGGACCTAGTGCTGGCCGTGGGTGATGACCTGGTGAGGGGGCTGCGGGTGCTCGACCACCTGGGCGACAGCGATCATCGCCTGCTGGAATTCACCATCCAGCGCAAGGTGGCAAAGGCAAGCAGTAAGGCAGTGGCCCTAGATTTTAAGAGGGCAAACTTCAACGAGCTAAGGAGGATAGTTGGAGAAGCGCTGAGATCCCAGAGGGGAGGGGAGCCAGGTGTCCAAGGTGAGTGGTCGCTCCTTAAGGAGACGATCCTCCAAGCCCAAAGGAAGGTAATCCCAACCAGGATCAAAGGGAGAAGGAGAGTACACAAGCCTCTGTGGCTCGCCAAAAGCATCCAGGAATGTCTCCTTGCTAAAAAGGAGGCTTACACCCAATGGAAAGAAGGGGTCATCTCCAGGGAGGACTATTCTGCAGTTGCTCGGGGATGTAGGGGGGTAGTTAGGAAGGCCAAGGCAGAGATGGAACTGGGACTAGCTTCCCAGATTAAAGACAATAAGAAGTCCTTTTTTAAATACATAGGAGGTAAAAAGAAGGTCCCGGATAATGTGGAGCCCTTTCAGGACGCGTTGGGAAACTTGGTCATCACACCAGATGACAAAGCTAACATGTTTAATGATTTCTTTGCCTCCATCTTCCTAAGTAGGGACCAGGACAGCCACCTCCCTGCTGGGCCCCCCTCGGGCCCCAGGGGAGGCACACCTAGGCCAAGGGTTAGCAAGGATTTAGTTAGGGAGCTTCTCGAGGGGCTGGACGTATTCAAGTCAGCCAGCCCAGATGATCTCCACCCTAGAGTTCTAAAGGAACTGGCCCAGGTCATTGCAAGTGCCTTGGCACAGCTCTACGAGCACTCGTGGTGCTCTGGTGAGGTATCGGAGGACTGGAAGAGGGCCAACGTGGTTCCTATCTTCAAAAAAGGGAGGAGGGATGACCCAGGAAACTATAGGCCAGTTAGTCTTACCTCGATCCTAGGCAAGCTGTTCGAGAAAATTATTCTGGCACACATCCAGGAGGGGCCAGCAGGGGACTACATGCTTAGGGGCAACCAGCACAGGTTCATCAGTGGCAGGTCATGTCACACCAACCTGGTGGCCTTTTACGATCAGATCACCAGATCATTAGATGCAGGGGTAGCAGTGGAGATAGTCTTCCTGGACTTCCTGAAGGCTTTTGACACTATCTCTCACCCCGTTCTCAGTAAGAAACTGGGGGGCTGTGGTGTAGACACCCACACAGTCAACTGGGTCGCCAGCTGGCTGGAGGGCCGCACCCAGAGGGTGGTAGTGGATGGGTCCTTCTCAACCTGGAAGGATGTGGGCAGTGGGGTTCCGCAGGGCTCGGTCCTTGGGCCTGCACTGTTCAACATCTTCATCAGTGACTTGGACGAGGGGGTGAAAAACACCCTGTTCAAATTTGCTGATGACACTAAGATGTGGGAGGACGTGGCCACACTAGAAGCAACAGGCTACAATCAGACCTAGACAGGTTACAAGGGTGGGCAGATGAGAATAGGATGGGTTTCAACACAGACAAGTGCAAGGTGATGCACCTGGGGAGGAACAACCGTCACCATACCTACAGGTTAGGGAACTCCCCTCTTGTCAGCACGGAGGCGGAAAGGGATCTGGGGGTCATCATTGACTCCAAGATGAACATGGGCCGGTAGTGTGGGGATGCAATCAGGAAGGCCAACCGCACCATGTCATGCATCCACAGATGCATTTCAAGCAGGTCAAAAGAGGTGATCCTCCCCCTCTATGCGGCACTGGTCAGACCGCAGCTGGAGTACTGCATCCAGTTCTGGGCGCCACACTTCAAGAGGGTTGTGGACAACATAGAAAGGGTCCAGAGGAGGGCCACTCACATGATCAGGGGGCAGCAGGGCAGGCCCTATGAGGACAGGCTGCGGGACCTGAACCTGTTCAGCCTCCAAAAGAGAAGGCTGAGGGGGGATCTTGTGGCCTGTTATAAACTAGTCAGGGGGGATCAGCAGGCATTGGGGGAGTCCCTGTTCCCCCGAGCACTGCCAGGAGTGACCAGGAATAACGGTCACAAGTTGGCAGAGGGTAGGTTTAGGTTAGACATCAGGAGGCGCTACTTCACATTCAGGGTGGCTAGGGTCTGGAACCAGCTTCCAAGAGAAGTGGTGCAGGCTCCTACCCTGGGGGTCTTTAAGAGAAGGTTAGATGAACACCTTGCTGGGGGCGTTTGACCCCAGTACTCTTTCCTGCCATGGCAGGGGGTCGGACTAGATGATCTGCTCAGGTCCCTTCTGACCCTAGAAACTATGAAACTATGAAACTCTCGGTCCCAGGATACTGCCCCTCAGTGGCCTATAGACTTAGGATCCATCTTGTTTCCTTCTGCTCCATGATATGCGTTCCATTCCATCTAGTGGTCGAACTTGAACAGGACAGAGGATGTCCAGGATCCTAGCTATTGTACCTCTGGACAATGGGATATGTGGATTCATACTACCCTCCAGTGATGAAGTCCTAGAAGTCAGACTCCTAATATATAGGGTGCTAGGCATAAGGTGGATAGGTTTTTCTTCCCTTTCTACAAAAGCAGATTCATTAATGGTTTTGTAGGCATGTGAGCAGAATAGTATAGAATCACTCTTAGGAGCTTAAAAACCACCTAAATACAACTTGGACATTTTAGAGATGGAAAAAGAACAGGGATAGCATTTATGAGATACAGTTTTTCTTATTGTTCAACACATCTAAACCTTTTATATAGACTTTCACCATCTCATGCCTCAGTTATTATAACATCCTTTGTCTTGATAAATGTAATCCTGCCCTACTCATATCCATTTATAACCCTTCTGCAAAGATTACTTTCCTAGCCTTTTGCTTTGACCATATCAACTTTCTCTGAGAAATACTTTACTGACCCCTTCTTCTTTGTCGTATCAAACATGTGTTGTCTTCATTTTCAAGGTAATTCATGGCTCATCCCCACCTTATGTATCACTTTTAATTCACAATGGAAATAACGTCTCCCACATCTGATCTGCCCAGAAAGCAAGTTACAATTTCAAAAAGGGATTTTTTGTTTTCTCCCATGCTGGTCTCACTTTTGGGAGGAGCTCCTGCTAAGAATCCCCCAAATTAACTCGCTGTCCTTATTCAGCAACCTCTTTAAAACTCTCCCTTTCAGTTATGCCCATTAAAGTCTTGATGATGGTAAGGCCACTTGTATGCTGCTTATCTTACTGTTTCTTGTTATTCTTTCATCTGTAAAATCCCCCATCATCGCAGGTTTAAAATTCTTTGGGAATATGGAACAACTCATTATTCTGTGCTTTCACAATGCCTAGCCCAATGACGTTAAGGGTTTTTATTAGAGGTAGTAGTACAAACTGTGATAGCTTTAAGTAAAAAAGTCAGAACTGAAGGTTCATAAATACTGTTAATGATCAGTAACCGTTAAAGTTGGGGAAGACTCAAAAACTTCATATTTCTATTCTATACTATTATTATTCTATATGGCTTCTTGTGCACTCTTCGTGGTTATTGGGACACTTGTCAGTGGCACAGTCAGAAATGTAGCTAACAGCTGTCATGTGATATTTGTTCTTCTATCCCTTTCCCAAGGGAAAAATTATATGTACAGTGGAGTGCTTAGTTTTGGTAGGGTTTAGTTTATTTCATTATACATATACATTCTGCTTTGTATTTATTGGATAAGGTAATATCAAAAAATATATCTTGCACTTAGAGCACAGGGTGGTGAAGGTTTTGATTTTTCTTAGCTTCTCTAAAAGTACATGTCGCAGTCTTGAGAAAGCACTCTCCCCTGCATAGCTGAGGTTTATCCTTGTAAGAATAGTTTCTTTGTGCCTGATGAGAAAGAGTTGTTCCCCATGGTTTTCTTCCTGAACTTTAGATATGCTTGAACCAGACTGTTGTGATAGGGAGCAAGACTCTTGACTCAGTTTTCTATGAGAAGTTGGTATAACGAGTGAAGGTCAGATATGAACTCCCAGAGTAATTTAAGACCATTTTTTCTCAGGAAGTTATATGATTTACACACAAATTGCTGTGGGCAGAATGAGTATACCTAACAAAAACAGGCTACCATTGCTCTCCAGGGTAAGTAATTTTGTATATTTGATGGACATAAAAACATTAATATTCTCACATGGATTATAAAATACTTTTAAAATTATATCAGGTAAATGGGGCCAATTTTAACATAAACTAGAATTAATTTCACTCCTTCCATTCTTTCACAAGTTATAGACTAGTCATTACAAAAAATCTAGTGTGTTTAGAATATTACTTTCTCTTAATATTTCCAACAGAAGGTAACAGCATTAGGCATGTATCAGGGTGATTGCAGGAACCAAGTAAATGCACATAAAGTGCTTTTGAACATCTTACTAGACACCTGTCTGATACAAAACTAGGGAATACCTCTCTTCTGTGCTCATATAAATGTTAAGAAAACCATGTTATGCAAAATAAAATCCTCACTCTGAACCTGAGTATTAGACACTGGTAGATAGTACAGTGAATAAAAATTCTCAAAACCAGGAGAGCAGCACATGTAATAATGCCCCAAAAGAAAGGAAAGTCTCACTTGGAGTTCCAGTAAAGAGTGTGCCCTCAAAGGAGAGATGTGACAATTTAACAGAAGAAAGGAGATAAAGGTCTTCTTTAATTACTGACCTGGCACTGGAGTCATTTGAGACCTTCCTCTTCCTGAAATAGAGAAAGAGAGAAATGATGGATCATAACTTTGCCTGGACAACCATGAATATAAGCAAAGGGTGCACCTGAACAATACTGAAAATGACCTAAATGGAAGTGTGAGTTGTAATAAATGCAAAAATCTAGAACTCTTGGTTTGGAAAGAATACCTTTTATTAGACCAACTAGGACATTGCACAACCCCCCCCCCCAAAAAAAAATCCATTTTTTTCTGCAAGCTTTCAGGCTCACATGTCCTTCATCAGGCCCTAGGAAAATTAAAATTGGTAAGTTGGTCTAATAAAAGGTATCATTTCTGAACCAAGAGTTTTAGATTTTTGCATTTCTTTTTGTCTCAGATGAACACAGCTACCAAATACATCCCTGAAACATGGAAGATGCCAAGTTTTAACTGATTTTGGATTTTAAACTTCATTGCAGATCCACAAGAAAGATTTTTTAAACCTCCCTCCTTGCCACCTGACATCTCCAAGGAAGGAATCCTACCTGATCTACACAACAAAGAACAGCTCAGAACAACTCACAGAGATACTCTCATGGACTCAGAAGGACAGATTTTCTATCTCCAGCTCCCTCTCTGCAAAAATGAAGGTTATTTCCTACCTATGGGGACTTTTTACCATCTTTAATTTTCCCAGAGCCTAATGAAGGGCATTTGAGTCCAAAAGCTTGGAGAAAAATGGTTTTTTTTTGCAAGTTCCTAGTTGGTTTAATAAAAGGTATCATTTATGAACCAAGAGTTCTAGATTTTTGCATTTATTTTGGTCTCAGACCAATACAGCTACTAAATACATCCCTGAGTTGTAATACAACACATGGAGCCCAGCTTTTAAAATATGCAGTTTTGTGACAATGCAGGTAGATACCCAATAGGATTTTCAGAATAACCTAGGTGCTCAATGAGATTTAAGCACAAAAACTTTTTTTTAATGTCTCATCCAGTATATAACTGCATTTTTAGAACAAAATACCTTTGAAATGTTCTTTCTGAAATTGTATTTAAAACCTGCATGGGATACACTAGTCCTTATGAAGCTTCCCTGTATGGGAGATTTTACCCTGAGTGCCTATCTTTTTTTATTTGGTATCAGAACTTCAACTTATTCAACTCACTAGAATTCCATTTGTACCATCTGAAAATGTAACTCAGAGGCAGGTGATTCTAGATGAACTAACTTCTATTATATTGTGCCAAATAGACTTCACTGTAATGTAAAGATTTCATTGGAATTGCACTGATGTAATACAATGGTGTATCAGGTTCTATTCCTCTCAAAATAAACACAATTAATTGCTCTTGAAATCAAATGCATTTATTTTCTAAATAAGAAAAAAAGACGACCTCATGGAATAATGCATCCTAATAACTGAGAATCACAGGTGTCAAGTTGTGTTTGTACTTGACCTGGTGTCTATAAATCTCTGGCAAAGCTAGATCATTTTCTTTTCCCTGAAGTAGTAAGGAGGAGTGAAAACTGAAGCCATCATATGTCAAGAGTCTTTCTAGGCTTGACTAACATAAGATACTGCTTTTACTGAGTGAGTGTTACACCTGGATCTGTTTAAAGATGTGATCCAATTTCCACCGAAGTGTGACTTCAGTGGGAGCTGGATCAGGTACAACTGAGCCAGTAGTACTACTTTGTTTTGTAGTAGATACTAGTCTCAGTGGTACATGCTTTTAGGTGCCCCCATACCTAAAATCTAAACTTCTTGGCTGGGGATAACAATCCGTTTGGTCTTGGTTTAGGCACCTATATGCTACCCAGAGATACGGGAAGAGGCAGGTACCTCCAAAGATCAATCAAGGAAGTTCAGAAGTGCCTAAAAGGAATAGGGGCATGCCTGAACTCCTAGTAGTTGTTACACGCAGTCTGAGCATTTCTGTCCTGAAGTTCAAAATACCTATCCCAGCTTCTGCAGTTAGGCACCAGCCTGCTGTTGCCTCCACCCCACCTTTTGCCGTAGGATCCTAGTAGGGCATCTGAGTTCTAAGCCCTCCATAGCCTGAGAGGACTCAAGGCACCTCATACATCCAAAAAGAGGTTCCCTAACAGGTTAAAAAATAAGCTAGTGAGTGTACTCTCTGCCTTTCCTCTTGGTGCTGGGCTACTGGGCAGTAAAAAGTACAAGATTCATGGGGCCAGGAGAACAACAAGCCTATAGGTTACAGTAGTTACTAGATACAGAGTTCCTGCTTGTAGATCAAGGTCAAATTGGATCACTGTGTGGAAGCCTCTGAGGCCACACCAGATTTGGCCCTAAATGTGTTAGATCTAATTTTGAATTCAAAGTTGTAGGTCTTCGTACTACTCTAAAACTAATTATTTGATCAGTCTTCTAACCCCCTCTTATTCTTCACCTCTCCAGAGAAGCTGACACATTTTCAAGCAATACTCACTTTTCCAACCAAAGTTAAAAACAAAAAAGAAAAAACAAATATAACACCACATTAAGAAATCAAGTTGCTATCAAGTAATAACCCCTGGAATAGAGCTGTATAGCTACTTTCACTGAGTCACTTTGTTAGGTCAGGCAAATCTTTAAAGTCCGAATACCGGGAAAAGGCATTCAGCTTCTTTCCAAGTAAAAGGGTAATAGGGTCAGGAAGAAAAACGGTCCTGCAAGTTTTACTTTACGAAGAACTAAGCTCAAGAGAGACGTTATGCTGAGGTTTATGAAGTTGCATAACAAGGTACAAGAGTAAAGGATGCATCTGCCCTGGACTAGATTTAGAGAAGGCAGGAAGCAGCCCATACTTCAGGGTTGTTAAAGCTGCTGTGTGCAGAAGCAGCCTGAGTCTGACATGGCAACATGCCTGAGTCCCCCACTGCATCAGCTGCTGCAGTCAGGGTACAGTGACCCCATGCCTAGAAGCAGCAGCCCTAAGCCTGTGCTGTGTGAGTTTCTGCAGCCAGGACAGCAGCAGCAGGGTCTTTAAGTGTCTGAGTGAGGTAAAAAGGTGCTTGAAAACCTTCCCCAAATACACAACATTTTCTTCTTCCTCCTCCCCACCACCTCCAATCTACACATCAACCCCCTCCCTCCAACCACCACCTCTGCTCCACCTAAGGTGCCAAAATAGTTATGCCTGTAGTTTAATACACTGGTTTATTTCTTTAGTTGACTCTGCCATGCCCATCACACTCACCTTTTAAAATGGGGCTACACATGGAACATGGTGATGATCCATTTGAGTAAGTGTGGGAAACTCAGCACCTACATTATCAATTAAAATAATAACCCCCCAAAACTTAATCTTAAACTAGAACTCAAAGGCTTTAACTCCAGAAGGTCACACATAACAGAAGTCCTCTCTCTCCACAGGGTTCTCCTCTGCAATCAATGCACCTGTAAAGGTTTATACAGGCATGTGATCTTTTCAACTTGGAACCATAGAGGCTGCGTCCAAAAGAGGCAGTGCCACACACCACACATTCAGGCATTTCCTGTGTTGTTACACTGCAGTGTGGGGTGGGTAGGGGTTGACCCCAAGAGATCCTAGAGTCAAAAAATACCTTTGTGGAAAAAAAATGGGGCCATGCACATGGCTGCAGCGTGTGCCACCCAAAACCAGAGGCTGGCCTGCCAGAGCCATGCTCTGGTTTCAGAACCACCATGGCTGCAGCTTCCCTGACTCCCAGGACCTCAGGTAAGGCTCCTGGAGCCAGCACTGTTGCTGCCCCCAGCCTCCCCTACCCTACCTGGGGTAGCCTGCTGCACACCAGAAGGTGCATAACATGGGCATTCCCCAGGGACAAGTAGCAGTGGCACTGTACGTTCTGCAAAACAAAATGTGTATATATATATATATATATATACACACACACACACACACATATATATATATAAAACAAACAAACAAACAAACAAAACAACAAAAAAAGAAAACCTGCCAAAACAGAGCACTCTACTGTACATACAATTTTTCTCTTGGGAAGAGGATGGAAGAACAAATAGCATGTGACAGATTTTGGCTACATTTCTGATGTACTGCTGACAAGTTTTCCAATGACCACAAAGACTGGACAAGAAGCCATAGAGAATGCCACTGCTTTTTTTTCCGGGGAACCAAATGTCTGCACTCATCTGGATGCAGCCAGAGTGTTTATGTTGTGTTCAAACAGAAGAGGAACACTATATGAACACAGGACATGCATGAACACAGAGTTTCTCTTGGCTGAATAGTTTATTCTGGTGCCATTGTCAAGTGGCTGCATTACAAAAAACTGGGCAAAGCGCTAACCCCAATGATGTTAATACAAAAATCCTAGGTACCTTTGGATCAGAGATAAGTGGAAAGTAAAATATCCACCTTCTAAAAAGTTCAGCTGAATAACTTTGTGTGCAGCAATGCCTGCTCTATGCAGAACCTCTTTGACTGACCTTTACTTATATCTCAGAGATTTCTTTGCCTCCTTTTTAAACAAAAAGATAATTTATCCAGGAGGCTAGATGACATTTTAGTTTCCTTAGAAAATAATAGATAACTAGAAAAAGAGAGAAAACATCATCTGTTTTTGTTGTATTTTTTTAGCAGGATGTTTTAGAAACCTTATCTTAGTAAAACAAATAGCCTTCTCCTTCAGCCGTGAACAATAGCAACAAAAAGTCCTATGATAGACTTAAAATCCTCAGAATAGAAAAGTCCTTTATAGTGATAGAAAAATATTGTTGAGCCTTAGAACACATAGAGACTGAAGCCTCAAGTGAAAAATGACAAAAAGAAGAGTTCCCCAATGGCTGGCTTTAATTGTTCTCCATGCACTTGAAAATGCCATGCACATGTGAAAAGCCCAGTTTCTGGGTCTGTTATATGTATCTGATAAAAGATGCATCAATTGTTAGCAGTTATAAGCTGTCTCTTTACTGGAATTTTGAAAAGCGCAGTTTCCAGCACCTAAGCTTCATTGCACATCTTTACTCTAACTGCAAAGAAAGACTGCATACCAGGGTTCCTGGTTTTCTCTGATTTAAAAAAAAAATCCTCAATTTTTCAGTTAAAAAGTAACCCAAAATGTACATTTTTCCATGGTCAAAATGAAGCACCACTAATACATACATAGATATACATATACATATATACATGGGGGGGGGGGTTTCATTTTGATCACACAATATGTGGATTTTGGGTTACTTTTTTCAACCCAAAAATTGGGGATTTTTTTGTTTTATAAGAAAACCAGGATCGCTGCTGAACCATAATTCTAATATGGGAGCCTACCCATCTATACCACACAGTGATCCTCAAACGCAATTTGTTTTTTGGGATGAATCTATGATGATAATGTCCAGAAAAACTTTTATTGATCCTGACCCAGATGCAGCAATTTTTCTTTCCTTTTGTTCTGCTTTTCTGAAAAGTGTTGTTTATTTTTTCTTTGAAAGAAGAGGGTAGGATGGGAGTTTTGAGAGAACAAAAAAGGAGATGAGATACATTTCTTTCCTTATTTTGGTTTTACCCCTCTCCATCTAATAGCTGTGACTCTCCCTCAAAACAGAATAGTAAGTCATCTTCAAATGAACACCTGATTAATCGCCTTGAAAGTCTCAAAGTGATGAAACTGATCAGTTAGACAACTACTGCCAATATTGTCATTTCACTACAATTAGGTTTTTTTAGACTGTATTTATTGCGATCTCAGTCATCTAAAATACCTGCTTCTGTCATAGTGTCCAAATTCTCCACAACAAAATACATGGAAACTACTGCATATGTTGAATTTTTCAGCTCCTGGTTCTTTTCTGATTCATCATGAGTGAAAATAAATGTTGATATTAAATCAACTAAGCCTGACTTCTATGTAAAATTGTAACTAGTGGAACTTCAAGTACTTTACCAAAGGAAGTAGAAATCAATATTTCCATTTTGCAGATGGGAAAGGAGAAGCACAGAGAGACAAAGTGATTGCCAAAGTCACTTCACCAATCGAAAGAAGCCAGACATAGAGTTGAAGTCATCTAAGTCTCAGTTCAATGTTATTGCTTTTGGGCCGTATTTCTACCAATTTTATTACACCTCCCCCATACTGCAATGTCCTACCATCCTCAATCACTTTACCACCCCTTTGTGCTCAGCCTTCTTGTTATATCTTGTGACAAACTATGGTATTGTTTTATAACATTTTTTTTAGTTATTTTAATTGTTTCATGCTTGTTTCTCTATCTTGTACCCTGTTATGTTTTGGGGAAGAATGGGTTAGTGTTGTTCCAAATTAAAGCTGGGAATTTAGGTGGGGCAGTGCACTGAAGTTAGAAATAGATGTTGCCAAATGTAGTGAACTCGCTATGTCAGGATATGTTCAAACTTCATTGGGTGAAATACACACAGCCCATTGATGCTGCAGGACAATGGATGTGTTCTCTCAGGCCATGTTCTGCTCAGGTTCTTCCACAGCATCTACAATGCCCAAGGAAACCTCACAGAGGGACAGTCTCCTCAAGCCCTGACTAACTTTTCCCTCTTTCTGAGATGCACCCTTGGGATCTCTGGGGAAAGTAGGGAAAATCCACATCCACTGAAACTAGGCCCAAGTTCCTGCAGACTCCCTATGGTCTCTGAAACCCAGAAAGGACATCAGAGAAACCCCAGGGTGAGAGACTGGCTTCAAAAGAGACTCCCAAAGACATAACAAAGGAGAACAAGGGGAAAGGCAGGACATGGAGGACAAGGGATGGATGGATAACCAGGGGCTGCAAGGGCCAGAAGGCCTAGTCTCTGAGTCCAAGTAGCCAGGGACTCAGCCACTCTACTATCTACACCTGGGCTGGGTGCTCAAGGAGTACTCAACGAGACTATGTTAAGGCTGGGCAGGAGCTTCTTCAGGGAATTTGGGACACAGCCCCCTACCTTTTTCTCCTATTCCTAGAATAGCGTCCTTGATCCAACTGGTGAATCACCCTCATGCTATTTGTTATGTAAGCTCTTAGGGGGTTCTTGTTATATGTAATTTGTTAATAATGTACTCAGAGTTCTACAAGGCAGACAGACTATAACATAAATAAAGGGAAGCTAGGAATATCTCAAGAAATATAGACAAGAAAGGTCTGGAGGTTTAAGATGTGTTGTTTTTAGTTGTTAGCTTGAGAAGTCTATGCAATCCATGGACAGGACACTGGACTCTTGGGGCTCCTACACATATGCAGGGAGGCTGCTCCAACATGCTATAATTACTGTGCTCCAGCAGACTCCACCACCACATGTATCAGTGTCCCCACACTGAAAAATGGCAGCAAGGGTGCTTTAACTAAAGCTGGTTTGACAAGCTTTAGTTAAAGTGCCCACCCCGACACCATTTTTCAGCGTGGCGACACTGATACGCGTGATGCTCCAGGTCTTTTAATTTGTGTGGCTCTCAGAACTGCACTAATTAAACTGCTCCCTCCACCTCCCCTCGGCCTCCTGGAGCACAGCTCTAAACACCCTTGTTCTATAGAAATATGTGCTATTCCCAGGTCTTTCAACATGGTGTGATCTTAAATGAATCACCTCCATTCTGCTTTCCTTCTCACCTGTGGTCTGTCTTGTCTATTTAGACTGTAATCTTTTCAAGTCAGAAATTGTTTCCTAGTGTGCTTTTGTATACCAGTGAGCACAGGAGGATTCTTATCTGGTGCTTCTAGACACTGCTGTAATATAAATAATATTTATAATAACAACTAATTTGGATTCATTTTTGAAAAAAGTGACTTCTGAAGGGATTAAAATGGTGCCTTGCAGGACAGTCACATAAAAAATATAATAAGGGTAACTTGCTGATAGTAGCAACCCTGAAAACATGGAGACTGTGGAGATGGAGCTGTGCAGAGCTGTAAAGAGAAAGGTAATACACTTAAATTTGTTACATATTTAGAGGTGTGTGAGAAGATCATGCTGAGATCAAGGTCAGGCTTACATGGCAAGGTCAGTAAGTCAAGAAGATAATTTTAGGCCTTCATTTTGTGTATGCCTGAACACGAATTAGCAGGAAGGAGGAGGTTGTAGTAATCAAGATAAAAATTACCAGGGCATTGATGAATGGTTCAGGTGTCAGAACAGAGAAGAAGAGAGATTTTAGCTATGCTGTGAAAGAAGCACAGCACAGCATATATAGATGTGGGGGAATCAAAGACAAGACTCAAAGAAGACATTGGTTGCAAGTTGAAATAAAAGGGTAAATGCTGTTGCTATCACTTGCTATAGTCAATGGGTGAATGGAGAATTTTAGAAGTCAAAGCCTACTTTGTCTCTTACCCTTTAGCTAATTAACATTTCTATTGGAATAGAAAGTTATACATTGATTAAAACTGCTCACTAGACAATTGTTTAGCCTGGCTTTTTATAGCAGTATAGAAAGTCTGTTGTTGTCTCCTTCCTCTTTTGTGCATATTGAAAAACAGAAGTTTTATCTACCTCCTCTATGGCTTTCATTGACAAAGTGAATTGAGACTGTTCATCCAGAGGAGGATCTTAGAAATAAGGTATCAAGCTTCAGTAGATATTCCTGGATTTGGATGTGTTCACATTCGCATGCATCAATCTCTTTCCTGATGGATTTTTTTATTTAGGTATTACAGTACCTAGAGGTTTTTGTGTGATTTATCATAATGCATATTTAAATGGAAAGGCAAAACCAGGTGCTTGACTGATAAGGATTGTGCTCAGGTTTTCCCACAACTTCTACAATTTGTCTTTTGGTAACAGTCTTGAAAGTTTGAAAGCTTCAGGCACCAACCAGAAGGACTTCCTGGACCTAACATAATTTATTAGGAGGTCTTGAAAAGCTTTAACGGAGAGCGAATATGGGTTCATTATCAGGCAACTGTATTCATCTGAGCAAAAGGAAAATGTTGATCATTTTTCTTTCTATTTGATTCTTGTAATGCCTGTTGTTTGGATCTGCCAAAGCCCTAGCACTCTCTAGCACGTTTCTTTAGCACTGTCAATTCTTCTGCAAACAAAGAAAGCATATCACATTGCTTCAGTCCTCAGAGAACAGTGTGGCCTCTAATTATTTCATTATCCAGTTCAGAAAGTCACTCTGCTTGGGATAAGTCAGCAGTTTTCATATTGTCAAGAGCTTTCCTTAGTGTGTATTTGCATATAATTCTAGAGCTCAGTAAAACTAAATATTGTGCTGTAGCGTTTCACTATATTTTAAAAGACTTTTGTTCCATCTTATAATCATTTATTTTTGTTTTCTCTTAAATTAAAAAAAAATAAAATGCCTTTAATGATTTGTATCGCATGCTCACTGAACTCCGTGAAAATCCCAGAAGGCTTGCTGTTTTCCACTCAGGTAAAAGTAAAACGTTAAATGAAGTTTAAACTAAGTGACAGTAATCCAGGGTCAGACAAAGTGCATAACATTTCAAGGTCAAAAGCCAGATTATTCTGTAAGACAGTAGCTCTGAGAGCAGAGAGCAACTTTTTTTTTTATTTGCAAAGCCCTTGAGCATTGTTTTATATTCTTTATAAGTTTTAATAAAGATAGTTCACTGCTGGGTACCTGAAATAAACATATGCACAGATACCACTTTTCTTTCTTAAGGAATGTCTGCAGTATATGGTGTTTAACATTTTTATGCCTTTGTGACTCTACATATCCTTGATTTCATCACTCCCTTGGTATTGCAGCTTATTTTCCAAGTTAAACAAAAGCACTGGCAGAGAAACTACAAAGTGTTCTAATCTCCTGACCCCCACATTGACAGTTCAATATATTTTAGAACAACTAAAGACATGGAAGTGGAATTATGAAACAAGAAGGCACTTCAGAAAAATGTTTTATAAATGTATTGCTTAACTGTGTAGTGCAACTGCTGTAGTTTTAAGAGAGCAAGGACATACATCTGGAAAATAAAACATAATGATAGTGGCTCACTGGAACTAAAAGATAAAAACATCTGTCACATACAATTGTACCGCAAATGTGAGATTATTGGTTTCTTAGGGATTTATTAATTTGATATATTTCAATTCTTACCTGCTGTAAGGGACAGGGGGGGAAACTGGCATACAGCTGAGGACTTGCAATCATTGTGTAAACTGTTCTGATCTTATTTTTCACCTGTATCTAAAATGCATCCAGTTAACTAGAAAAAAAGGCTCTCTCCTCTCAGCAGGCAGTCTCTTGCAGTGACTCTAACACATAGGCAGGCTTCAAATGTCACCACATTGCCATCTTACTGTGAATGACTGAAATTTACTTTCCATTGTTACTGGTGCTGAAAATTGTTACGAGATTCCACACAGCTCATAGTGCATTGTCTAAACTGAAAACATTTCCAGGACTGAACTGACCTTTTTGAAAAGTGCAGTTTCATCCCTAAACTACTGGACTCTGGCAATATTTCATTTAAAAGGTTAGTTTAAAAAAATGGAAAAGGAAAGCATTGTTGCTTGGAAGAGGTTCTTTCAGAAAATGTTTCAGTGTCTATATATGTATATTTTTGTATCTTCCATTGATCATTCTACTAATCAGTTGTTTTAAGAAAGCTGGGCAGGTGAATACTTTTTCTGTTCAAGATGATCAGGGCCTAGATAATTAACATGTTTATTTGTACTGAGGTCCTACCTGAGATTGGGGTCCCATGTTTTAGGTGCTGTATATAACAATAGCCCTTTCTCCCTGTAAGGTCACTGTCTAAATAGGCAGAAAAGGGGTGGGAGGAAGGAAAAAAAAAACTTTCCCCTATTGTACTTATATACACCAAGCAAATGAGAGACTGACTTGCCTGTGGTTAGACAGGAAGTCTGTGATAGAGCCAGAAATTGAATGCAAGTCTCCTGAGTGCCAATTAAATGCCCTAACCACAAAACCATTCTTCCCTTCCAGGGTTGATAAGAGATTGATTACCTGTAGAGCCAGCACACTTTCAGGAGCTCTTCATTTAAAAGCAGGAGGAGGAAAAGAACCTGATAGCAGAATTGCCATTCCTTGTTGTCAGCCTTGACCACAAACAGTCCTTTCCTCCCCTCCCCACTTTTATCACAAGAGGGACAAAAAGTATTCAAGGTACATTTAATCCTCTTTAGGGATGAGAATGCAAAGGGATGCTTGCTCTAAGTGCTGGTTAGCTCTAGTACTAAGAGATCAGATTTTAAAAAGAATAACAGCCTGTCTCAGAATGATAAATGAATATGAGTGCTCCACTGAAGATGCACATGACTGATCTTAAACTTAGAAGTGACAGCAGAAGATGAGCAGGTGTGTAAGTGGCAGGGTGAGGGTGTGAAGTCCTGGCATAGGAGAAATAAGATGATATAAAGACTAGTGGCCATAAGGAGAAGAGATTAAAAACAAGAGAAACAGACATATTCATGTAATGAATTAACAGTTCAGATTTCACATTTTAGTTACCTCATAAGTGGATGAAGGAAACAGCATTATATGGGGCATCAGTGGGGCAACCCAGAGTTTAAAAGAAGAGAAACAGAAGTAGAAGACTTCACTGTGTTTGTTTATATATTTTCTAGGTAAGTTTGCACCAGAAGATGAGGGATAAATTCTTCTGGTCAGCCTCATGAATATAAGAGTTTTGTGCTACACCTCTGTGGACTGATAAAAGAATAGGAGGGCATGAACTTGGTTTGCCTTTGTAAAGTATATAGCGGCCATTTCTTACAGGCTGTAAATTGATGATTTTTCCTAATCATCATAGCCTTTGGGAAGACTTTATCAATCGAATTCCATGTAGGGCATCCCAAAGCAATCCAGAACACAGTCATGAAGCAGGAGGAAGTTTGCTGATGATTATTTACTGCTGCAGGCTTCATGCAGCAGTGAGAAATGCAGATTAGGGCAGCCTGGTTGCTTTAGCTTGTTCTGGGGGCTAAAACAGCTATCAGCAGGCCCTAAATAGGGGAAAACAGCTCAGTTCCTACAATGCCTCTAGCACTAGCAAAGGGATGAATCTACCTTTAAAAGATTGTTTGCCCTGCTCACGTTGTCCAAAGTACTGAATGACTGCTGAGATTATTTTCTAGAATGGGAAATTACCCTGCTGTCTTTTATGTAAGTAATGCAAGATAAAAAGCAAAGCAGAGGAAGGCATTTTTATATTAATTAAACAGGCCTCTCATCACTTTTCACCAATGCCATTATTAACACCTGTTCAGAGGGGGGAAAAAATACTACCTTTCTGGTTTGGCATGCAAATCGGAATGCAAAACATTGTGCATTGACTTTGCGTTCAATTTGCGTAGGTATTAATGTATGTAGAAAGTGAAGAAATGTGGAATATCTGACCTAGTATATCTTATCTGTTAGATGCTGAGTAAAGAGGATATAAGGGAAATAGAGATACTTTCTAATCAGAAAAAATACATTTTAACTTAGAAAAGAGTAATACAGCGGCCACCACTTAAAAAGCCAGCATTTATTTAGAGTTTCAGCATATTTATATCTGGAAAAAAACCCTAAATTTACAATTACAAATAGCTGTGGTAAGTAAAATGCCACACTGTGGTAACTGTGGGAGTAAGTGTTTACTTTTAAGAATGGGGAATATAGCTCTGTTACTATAGTTTATGCATTCATATTAGATTTTTCTTATGTAAAAATACAGCTTAGATTCTATACATAAATGATCTTTAATACCACATCACACAAGTTGAAATACTACAGTGGTAGCCTAGAATAGGAAAACAGAAACTGCAACTATTTCCAAAGAAAAGATTGTGACATCCAGCCAACAATCATTCACAAATGCTCATTTTTAATGGTGATTCCTATATGAGAATATTATAGAACTAGTGAGAATATTACAGAATGACTGAAGGTAGAGATATTAAAAACAAAAAATGAAAACAGGTCATTTGGTTCCTCTCTTTGCAAAGGGAAGAGTTGTTTCTAGACGTTAATTTTGATGTGATTTGTTCAGTTCATTCCATTTTTTTTTAAAGTTGCATCTGGGACTGATATCCCTTACTTGTCGAAAGTATTATAGCATATTATAGCACTGATTAGGACATGTCAGTAAATTTCCATTAATTCACCCAGTTCCATCAGTTTTCATTAACTGGTTTCTACAATATTGAACCTTTTTCTAGATAAATGCCAAATTTACGAACATTTAAAATTTTATGGCTAGGAAACATGCACGCAACATGTTGTTTTAAGTCAGTTTCACATTAATCTGTGGATCCTCCTGATATATTGCAGGTAGGAACTGTAGTTTGGGTTCCTCCTCTCCATAATTACCACTGCCTTTCTCATGTTTCACCACTGTTGCTCACATTAAAAATGTACATTAACAGCCCATGATGTGAGCACTGTAAATACATACCCATTTCTGCAGCCAACAGGACATAAAAATGATGTGACTGGCATCTCATCCAGCCACATTTGATTTCCTCACTGTGAAACACCAGGTACCCACTTAGAGCTGAGGCACACATCAGCATGAGTCCAAAGTAGAGCTCAAGCTCATAAATCTACAGCCAAAGCAGGACATATTGAATGGTCTGCCATTATTATGACTCAGCAACAGGCAAATATCATCTTGAAGAAGGTAGTTTGACTGCTAAAACTGCCCCATTGTGGAGGAGGGGCATGGAATTAACACCCATATTAATATAGGGTAGCTTCTATACCCATAGCTAAGAACAAGCATAAGTATTTGTATGGTCAGGCCCTTAATACTTTCCTTCTCCCGTAATGTCAGAAAAGTTCATTTCTTTGTTTGCTGTTATGCCTTCCCCACATTCATTTAGTAATCGCTTAAGCTGTATGTATTTATTAGAAGTTCCACTAGGGACTCAGTCAACAAACACGATTAAGTATTCGCCTACAAATCAATGTAAAAGTAGGACAGCCAGGAGCTATATCTTTCCTAATCCCTCTCATTTTCCAAAACATGTTGTGATGCTCTTCACTTACATGTGCAATATGGTATGAATGGAATACTACACCTGGATGAATCAATACGGTGTTTGATGCTTTAAAATGTCAGGATATGGGGAACAGATAGCCAAAAAAAAAAAGGAGGAGCAGCGTGAAGTAGTATTACTGAGGAATGAAATGGATTCTGTGAGGAGAAATGGCATAAACACTTAGGTTGACAGTGAAGAAAGTTTTAACAGAAATGTGTATAATAAAGGTAGTCAGGTAATTCATTGATGTAGCTACAGATCTCTGAGGCAGTTAGAAAGAACAGATAAAGCAATATACTTATAGATAAGAAAGACTCGTTAGAGCTTGGCTTTATCCTTTATCATGGGGATTTTAATTATGTTGGTATTGATTTTGATAACGACTATGCAAAAAACAGGAAAGGAAGTTCTTTCCACAGGAATGGGAGGCTTGCTTATTTTTAATACAAAGTTTGCTAAGCATTTTACATGGTTAGAGGCAATTCTGTATCTAGTCCAATGATTTGAGACAAGCGTAATAAATAAAGTTGATGTTAGGGAACATGCAGTATCCAGTGAACACAAAATCATTAGATTTGAAATACTGATGAAAGTTGGTGCTAGAGGAAGAAACGCAAAAGGAAGGCTGACTTTGAGGGAATATGAAATACCCACAGGAATTTTGACTAGGAGTCTGTAACTCTAAGGAAATCTACTGCTAAAACTAAAACAGGAGTAGCTTCAATTAAAATTCATCCTGGCAAAATCCAGGCAGGTAATTCATTGAGAAAAGAGATTAAAGTTAGTTAACAAGGGAAATGAAAAGTTTTGAGATGTTGGGGAGAGAACAAGAACGTTTTAGGTAATTCTAAACAACCCAAAAAGTGAAGTCTGCAAGTGTAATAAAATCTCAGTTGCACTGATAATTAAGAGCAAACATTTTTATTTTAAATTAAAAATATTTTTGCTATTGAGTTCAAAGTTAACTGCAATAATGGGCAACTACAAATGTGGTTTGTGATGTACATGTCTGAGGCCTGAGAAAGCCAGGTTTCAGCAAGAAGAAACCAATGGTGAGGAATAAAGATAAAATGGAGAAAACTTGCTTAATTGCTTTTTCTGCTATATCTTTATCCCTGTCTAATTTATTTTTGAAACATTTCAACAAATGGCTTAAGTACAGATTTGCTCTAGCTACATGAAATAGAAAAAATTATGCTATTAACAGTAACAATTTCAGATTCTGCTCTTAATTATGCCAATAAATGCTACATAATCCAAATCCCCCCATGTGCTAACAATGCACACATATAAGACACAGTTTTTTTTTACCAGTGTTAACACACTAAACTGGCTTGGATAAATATTTTTCTCTCAGGAAAAGTTATGAATGATTATTAAAAAACAATTAGACATTATTATTAATAATGGGTTTGGATGGAAGAAATTAAAGGAGGCAGAGGTCAAAGAGAGAACAGCAAGTTATTTAGAAACATAAAATAGTCTTTTCTGGTCAATAATTTCTATTGTCCTTCACAGTTAATTGTCTTCTTTGCCTGCAGGTAATGAAAATGGGAGATGCTCAGCTGCAGCTAGTCCAACTAAGAATCTGGCACATCATGATTAAAAATGACAGATCAAATTGCATTCTCAGATTCTGACTGCAAATCCAGAGTCACTTCACTGAAGTCTATTGTTATATCCTGTGGCTCAGCATTGTTGCGAAGGTTTGACAAGTCCAGGAGAGAGCACAACACAGTTAATATGGCTGGTAACTTTATTGTTTTAAGCAGGGACCCAGACAAAAAGAAAATATGGTTCTGGAGGAGGCATGCAAAGTTACAATGTTTAAAGAAACAGTATTACACATAATGGCTAACAAAGAATATATCCCATTCCTTTGCCATTACCTTAAAAAAAAAAAAACATTTTTGATAATAAGACAAAAAATGATAACATAGAAGAAATGTAAATATTAAGTAGCCTGGCTAAAAGTTACACATAACCAACTACAAACTCCTGAGTTTCATATGGCTATTCTACTATCTGCGACAACTCACTAAGTAGACAATTTATAGATCCAGCTGCGCCACAAGTTTCTGTGCCCCCTTAGGTTAATATGATGAGAGTAAGGTAGTGAGAGCAGATGGTGGCAAAGAATCTTAGTGTCTGGCATCTCAGTCCCCACAAATAAATTACCACAATCAAATCTAGTAACTGAAGGAGGCTGAATGGAGAAGACACAGCTAAACAAAGCTTTCACAGACTTAGTGTATAGCCTGGTTGTCACTGGTGTGCATGTTGTTTCCATGAACATCATCAGAGAGTTGCACCACAAATGAAAGAGTCCTCAGGCATTTACTGAGTTCCCCAGGTACTCATTTTACTCTAGCAATGTAATTATGAGTCCAGCCCACTTGGAATGAGTGGTGGTGAAACATATGCTATTGATCAATTTGGTTACTTCGTGATCTGAGTACCTGTAAGGCACCATGAGAATGTAAAATGTTGAAACGAGTACAGCATTTTTTTTTGAGGAAAAGACTAGCAAGTGACTCCTGCATAGTGGCATTGGGTGTTTTCTACTAAGTAAGAAGTTATCTACTATGTGGTGAAGACTTATGGTAGAGTGATTGATTCATAAAGCATGCTTGACAGTTTGTACAAAATTTTCAGCAGGATGATAAGAATCAGAACATATATGCTGCATTGACCTGGAATCCAGGAACTTCTGAAATACCTCAGAAAAGGAATGAAGGCCTTTATCACTCACTAGCTGCACTGATAGTCCAAAATAACTAAAATAAGGTATGAAGATGCTTAGTAGTCTGGATAATTATAAAAGAGAGCATTTTGAAAACTTCTGACCGTTAAGAGTGTGCATCTTCTAATAATAAAAATATATGATCTTTCACTGGTTCTGCAAAACCCACATGAATATATGCCCATGGAGTCTGAGGCTATGGCCAAGGGTACAGACAAGGATCTTGCTGAATTTGCTCATATGCAGCACAGAACTTTACTGTTCCCTCCAGTATTTTTTAAGCCCTTGAGGTGTCTCCTTGATTGACTTGATCTCAGTCCAGTTCACCCTCAATTTTTTGAGCCAAGATCTGCCAAACACTGGTGGGTAACTTCCTTTGTGCACATACAAAAGTAACCTTACTGACTGTCCATCTCACTGAACTGTCACCTGAAGTACCTGTTTTGGGGCCACTTTTTCTTCAGTGTAAGCATGGCAAGCTGGCCAGTGGGCTCACTGGCAGCCCAGATTGTTAGCTTGAGCCCATTAGTAGTTTCAGTTTTCCCTTCTCCACCAATCAGGGGAAGGTAGAAAAAAGGCAGTCCCACCTGACCCAGGGATGGGGGGGAGAAAGAGGACCTGAAAGGGAACTAACCTGTCAAGCTTCCTGATTGATTCATTCCCAATCTGGGGCTGAGCCTCCAGAGGAAATAAAAGCCAGTGTGCCAACCACACAGGCAGCTTTGATGAGGGATGATGCAGAGGGCTGCAGAAAAGGCTGGTTGAGCTGACCAGTTTCCCCAGAAGAACCTAGAAGATGCCTCCATCGACTGGGGAAGCAGAAAGCAACTGCGTCCCCACCCCACGATGGAGAGAGCCGTGGCATTGGTGCACAGGTTGGTACATGGAGGGTATGGGAGCAGACGGGAAGGCACAAGGCAGCATGGGTCTCCAACCCTACACAAGGCAGGACCTAGCTCATCGGTACATGGATCGGTGCACAGGGCCATAGAGCTGACATGTCGTCGTGTCTGTGTGAGACAGCATGGCTCCTGGTTCATGGTGCATGGTGGGCTGAGAGAGGGCTGATTGTCTCCAGTGGCTACATAAGGCAGCTTGGACCTTCCTGCCACAAGCAGTGACTGGATGGATCGACCACCCCTGCAAGGAAGGATGCTGGGGGTCATGAGTTCCACAGGGAAAGAGGATTCCCACAGGGGAGGAGGAGACTTCCCCACTGCGGGTAATCAAGGAGAAGCCCCTCTGAAAAGAGGGAATAATTCAGCCCTGGACACAGAGGGAGTCTAGGACCCCTGTTTGTTAAGTGTGGTGTCATGGTTATGGGCCCCTCCTACTTGAGCGATCTGGTAATGATGTTCTATTAGGTAAAGGGATCTTTCCCTGGGCTGCCATTACTCCTTTGGGCATAGATGCTGTACCACAGATTGTGGTCTGGTTATTTATGCCATTGGAAATCTGTTACTAATATTTCATCCTTTTTGTTGCTATTCAACAGGATTGTAAGCTGTCTATGTCTGAATCTATTGTATTGGTTATTTTTGCACATGTGATGTAACCTTATTGTGTTCTGTTCAATTATTGTCCTGTCACTGCCAGGCATTCCTGTCATTGAATTGACGATTAATCTGTGTTTTGTTATTGAGTGCTCCTTCGCCTGTTGAGGGACAGGGACTTCACACTGAATGGGAGGCCACAGAGGATTAGGCCTGTGCCTAAGATAAGGGTGAATAAATTGTTGGTGTAAATCTACATATGTAAATAATATATGTGTACATATATGTATATAGAAAAGTATATGTATGTAAGTTTATGGTTATAAGTTTTATATTGTGTTGTATCATTAAACCTGTAAATAGTTAAGTATCACTAGGTGTTCTGATCTTGGCTTTTTTCTGTAGGGAAAGGAGGTGAGCTGGCCTGCAGCTAAACTGCCACACTCCCACAGCATTCCCATAACCACTGACATCCTTTCAGTTGGAGAGAAGGTACACTCTGCATACCATTCGGGTTACCTAAGTCTTCAGAAGCATAGATGCTTTCTCAAAAGGTACATGTGACAAAAATTGTTTATACACAGATGCAGGTATTAGGGAAAGAGTGGCTCCCATTTCTAGTTCCATTCTAACAGGGACTCCTTCAAGACTGGCGTCACAAGCAGACTGGCCAAGTTCGCCGATGATACCAAACTTTGGGGTAAAACATCCACACCTGAGGACAGAGGGGTGATCCAGGCTGACCTGGACAGGCTTAGCAAATGGGTGGATGAGAACCTGATGGTGTTTAACCCTGAAAAATGCACAGTTCTCCACCTTGGGAAGAAAAACCTGCAGCATCCTTATAGGCTTAGCAGTGCTACACTGGCTAGCGCTACAAATGAGAGAGACTTGGGGGTCAGGATTGACCGCAAGATGAACATGAGCCTGCAATGTGATACTGCGGTCAGTAAAGCAACCAAAATGCTGGCTTGCATCCATAGATGCTTCTCAAGCAAATCCCAAGATGTCATTCTCCCCTTGAACTCGGCCTTGGTGAGGCTGCAGCTGGAATATGGCATCCAGTTTTGGGCCCCACAATTCAAAAAGGATGCGGAGAAGCTTGAGAGAGTCCAGTGAAGAGCCACACACATGATCAGAGGTCAGGAAAACAGACCTTATGATGAGAGGCTGAGAGCTATGGGACTCTTTACCCTGGAAAAGCTCAGGCTCAGGGGCAACCTGATGGCCACCTGTAAGTTTATAAGGGGTGTTCACCAGTATTTGGGGGGAACAGTTGTTCACCAGAGCACCCCAAGAGTTTACAAGGTCGAACAGTTATAAACTCCTGCAAGACCATTTCAGGCTGGACATAAAGAAGAACTTTTTTACTGTCTGAGCCACCAAGGCCTGAAATGGCCTGTCACCAGAGGTGGTTCAAGCACCTACTTTGAATGCCTTCAAGAGAAACCTGGATGTTTTTCTTGCTGGGATCCTATGACCCCAGCTGACTTCCTGCCCCTGGGGCGGGGGACTGGACTCAATGATCTTCCGAGGTCCCTTCCAGCCCTAATGTCTATGAAATCTATTAAATAAAGGATGCCATCCCAATGCCATCTCTTAACACCCTGTCTGGTAGCAGGAACGATTCCAGGTGCACTACAACTCTGGTCTTCTTCCATATTTTATATTCTGGACTTAAGTCTCCTTCTGGGCTTCTCCCTGATAGATGCTTTCTTGGGTGGAGGGCTCCAAGGTGTTACTGGTTGTTGAAATGTGCAACAAGCCCCAGAAATACATCCTTTACTCTGGCACTGCTAGCAACTGACAGGTTGTCCTTTTGGGAGATCATTTGTGTACTATGGCTTCAAAGGAAGTCCCTTAGTCTCTGTGCTCCTTAGTCTTACTGAGTCAAGCAATGTTTTTTTCTGTTCACACTAAGTTCCAGGATTCCTTCTCCACAATATTCAAAGCAACCACTATTTCCACGGCATCTTTTAATGTAATAATTGCCAGAGTCAATATCTTCTAAATTTGGTTGTTGTGCAATCCTGCAACAAACTGATTTTGTAGGGTATCACTAAATACTTGTCCCAAATGTCAGTGCTCTGACACCTTTTTAAATGGAGGCACAAACTGTTACTGATTCTACAAAGTTCATTGGTGGAATTGGTACAGTTCTGCAACCATTGATAGGGTAGGAAAAAATGTTCCTTTTCATCAAGTAATTTCTGCATGGGTGGCCTGCCCCAGAAAGGTTGAAGACAATATGGTCCACAGTAGTCTGTATGCCCTAGTACTATCACTGTCATCAAGGTTGTAACTCATTTTCCTTTTGGAATAGAATTACAAGTGATAAACTGTTCAAATCATTCAAGATACAGAAGTCAAGAAAGTCTTAATTTTCATCAAGTTTACTGATGTTGCCTATATGAATGGGCATCTTTCTCATTCTTTCTCTCTCTCTCTCTCTCGCTCTCTCTTTCTCATGTTGTTACTTACACTGTGCCTTCAGTGCAGGCTGCAGGCTTTTTTACTATAGACTGGAAAATATAATGGATGCTCTCCCCTCCTGCATCTTCCTCTGCTGTACTTCTACAGTGATTGGATTGCATGCACCTTGCTTGGAATGAGTTTGAATTTCTCTTGCCAACTTTTCTACTGTGATTACAGCAGCAGCTGGGGGCCTAACTGGGTGCTTGCATGAAGCACCTTCATGAATATATAGTATTTCCTTAGTGTTCTGGATTATTTAGGTTTTGGCTCCAGGCACCAACACAAATGAAGACCCCATCTTTGTCACCAAAAACATTAAAGTTTGTGGCTCCACAGTGGTGGGGAGATTCAACTAGCCCAGAAGCCCACAGAACCGCTAACATGGCTAGTAACTTTATTGTTCTGAGACAGAAAGAGAGCAAACATGATGCCTGAGAAGGCACATAACGTTACATCGTTTAAATATCAATACTAAATATACTGGATAAAAAAAACAGTATGTTATACATGTATTTGCACATGTATAGAATGAAAGCAGAATTTGGTCTCTTGGCTTAAACACATTGTTTAGCAAAACTAAAATATACATAATTAAATTACTATTAGTTTACAGAAGTGCACCACTGCAGAGGGAAAAGTCATTTAACCCATGCAGACCTCTAGGCCTATCAATGAATTATGCTAAAAGCAAACTAAAGAACAAATTGTAAGTGTGGACACATAACAAATACAGTCTACAATATCATCAGTTTCTCCAGAGTACAACATTTACTCCAATGTAAAGTTACCACTGAAGAAATCAAAAGTAAATTCATGTTGTATGTATGTCTACAACCATTGTAAGTGTGACTCTGTGGTAGCCATTTGCTCATTTTAAATAGTCTCCCCTGCCACCTAGTCACTAGCACCTACTTTGGGCAGTTAGTCTGGGTTAGTATCCTTACCTCAGAGTTACAGTACTCAAAAGAAGTAACTTTCTGGTGGAATTGCCTCTTGGAGTAGATTATTTTAGAGCAGGAGGGTCAAACATCAGCACCACGGAGCTGCTCTATCCAGACTTTTGGGTTATTAGTGGGCATGCATATAACTAGTAGAAGTGGAACAGTAGCCACAGTGGACTTGGCACGTCTACCTCTGGCCCCATCACTTCCACTGACTCCTTCACAGCTGTAGCTGGCCCCTCCATAGCCACGGCTTCCCCTGAGAATCCATCCTACAAGAAGCCCCATACTTCAGATCTAGCCAGGGCCCGTGGTGAGTTTGAACCATGATACAAAGAAAATGGTTCATTTGTCTTCACCCTGTGTCACAGTCTGTATCCTGGGAGAGGAGGAAATTAATTAATTCCTTTTAACAGAGCAGTTTCTCATTTCAATTTGGTTAGTTATCTAAATCTGATCTCTCCCTGCCCCCTTGTTTCCAGATGAGAATACCACATGCAAAAACCTTGCTTTGTTTCCTATGCCCAAAGTCATAGGCTTTTCTACCCTTTGGTAATCTAGCCATTGATCTACTTTTAAATGTCTTTTGATTCAGTGTGTTTCAGGACATTGTAATTCAGGGTTTAGATTTAACCCCAATTCTTTTTCTCCTTCAAACAGAATGATTCAAACCAAGACACAGAACTCCAGTGATGGGAAATATTCTAAAGCAATCCCTAGCACATGTGCCAGCGCATAGTACATGAGGCCATTTTCCTCAGCATGCCACAGCCTGCCTGGGCTCTGGGCAGCCGCTGCTGACCACGGAGCCAGAGCTGCTCACAGCAGGTGATGGGAAGGCTGCAGGCCCTGCTGCAAGCAGCCCAGGCTCTGTGGCAGGCAGTAGCTACCTACCCAAAGCCCAGACCAGCTCTGGCAGGTGGATAGAAAACTGGTCTGTGGAGCCTCGGCCTTGCTTGTTGCTGACAGTGGGTATGCGCCTATGGTGAAGAGGGGCCAGGATTGCTCTGTCCAAGCCCCTTCCCTGTTGTGTGCCCCAAGGTGCATGCGCAGCTGCCACTGGCCACAGAACCAGGCAGGGACTCTGGACCCTGGTACAGCTGTTTACAGCCTGCCCACCACTTGCTAGCAGGCCAGGCTCTGTGGCCAATGGTGGCTACACATGCCCCAAAGGGCACGTGGTAGGGAAGGGGCTGGGGCAATGCAACCCTGCCCCCTCTCCCACCATCTGCCCAGAGGCATACATGCTCCTGCTGCCAGCAACAAGGATCAGGCCCCTCACAGCTCCCCTGCTGTCTGCTGCTGCCATGCCAAGTCAAGACGTGGGTCAAGTTTAGGGTGTTTTTGGCACTCCTGCCAAAAACATTGCTGACCCCTGTCCTAAAGTAAGTATCTGCTATGGTTCAAGGTATCCAAAAGCTCTCCTGATCCAGACAGAGGCAAATACAAAACTCAGTTCCACTTGAGAGAAAAGAGGTCTGGCTAGAGTTGGCAGGGGGAGGTGATGATTCAGAGAACTCCCTTACCGACACTTACCTTCTTCTGGAACACTTTCTGCAAATGAAATTTGGTGCAACTAAGCAGCAGCCAGGAGGGACAGCTGGATTGGAAACATCTATTCTGCTGTTCTAGCACAGCTGGAAGATGCAAACATTCACCAACATGCTATAAAAATTAAATGGTGCAATGGGCTTACAGTGATACACAGACACTAAGCAATTGCATTTATGCCTGAAGAACCACTATTAGAATATGAGATGCATATACCTAGATGTATAAGGAATCAATCTATTTAACCTCTGTGTCAGACCAACTTAGCTACTGCTGTTTAATCTCAAATATTTTGCTACCTCCCCACCTTTACCAACTACGGATAAAATGCCCTTTACGTACAAATGCATAAAGTCTGGAAATATCATAGGATTAGAATAATGTTACTGTCCAAACCTGATTCCTGTTTTAAAGTGCTATACTAGAGAATGATTCTATAGGGAGACGGCTGAAATGCATTTGTTGTAATACTGTAAGATGACAATTCAAAATTAAAATATTGTAAAAATGCTTCTATTGTCTTAAATACATCATGTTTTTAACATTTAATCTTCCAAAGTTATTAACAACGTTATAGGAATTCACATTTTACACCCTTGATGAAAGTTATTTGCATATTTCCATTTGCCACTTGTCCACTCCTGACACACGATACCACTTTCTTTCTTACTTTTTTAAAATACTGTAGCATTCCTAGTTACTTATGAAAGAACAACAGCTTATTTTAAGCTAATACCATAGCAGTCACATGAATCTTGATATTTAAAGTATCTTAATCAGTGTGAAAGAATAACAGACCCTGAGCTCTCTAAATACTATGATATTTACAATATAAATCTTCTTCATAAGAAAACTCAAAGGGAAATACAGAGAGAGGGCTTTGCTTTTCAGAATAAGATTTTAACCCCTAGATCTATATTCATGCTGTAACCTCAGCTGGTTGTCACTTTTCTACAAGTCCTTCTCAAACAGCAAAAAAATCTCTCAGTCCCCTTTGCTAATACATTTGGCCACTCTTTAATTTTGGTTAATATGAATGAATAGAACGTCCCCAATTGCCAGTCTTATAGTTTTATAGAAATTAAAGATGGATTATAACAGTTCTCTATGGAAGTGATTCCACAGGGTAAATTTGTTTGCTGTTAGGAAAACATCTTTTGAATCATTTCTTCTATTACCTCTCTGCTACTAAAAGAATCACATCTGTGAAATTCATTTTGACTAGTAGAACACCTTGTTGGGGGTACGCTGTAAACAGGCCTCTCTGAATACATTTCCTGACCAAGGTATACAGTTGTATGATGCTTTGAAACCCTGTAATGCAAGCCATATCCATTAAATAAGAGCCTAATACTGGCCAAATGAAATGCAAAGTATCTAATCCACATTTTATCAATGCAGGTTGGACAGATAGAACTATGGGAAAGAAAATGGTTTCAGTTTTCTTGAGTTAGAGAACGATAGGAAGGAATAAGAGTGAAGGAAGGAAACAGAAGAGTTGAAGCGATGGAGAAGGAAGGAGGGAAGGTTCTGAATTGATATCAGGAATGGTGAAATTGCTGAGCAACTGCTAGTTTCAAATCAATAGTATGTTCAATCAAGTGGTAAGTAGAATTTCATGTGGTTGAATAAGTTATTGATGTGGGAGTTTATTTATTTAGCTTTATGCAGGATATCACAAGACAAACTTTAGCAGAGAATTAATGTAGCTGAAGAAAGTTCTTGTATCTTCACTGAGTTCTGTCTTGAATTGTAGAGTCTTTAGAACTGTGGATCCTCCTCTTCCTCAGTATTTTTTGTGACTTAAGAGTAATGTGAGGATGCAATACAAACTAGGTTCCTTAAAAGATTTTCAGGACTTGAACAGGGGAGAATAGAATCACACTTTGGAACCTAAGTCCACTTCCATGCCCAACAGCTGGAATGGAATTTAGCCCCTACTTCCCAAATGCTGGTTCTGAATTCTCATTTAGATATTTTAGCTCCTAACTTGTAGGTCCTTAAGTTCTTCATTGTCTCTGGCCCTAAAGCCACTGAAGGGACTTTGGATCACTCTTGCAACAGTTAATCTTTAAACATCCAACCACACAGTCAAGTTCTGAGTCCCTAGTTAGATGTGCAATGTAGACTGCACACCAAATGCTGAAAAGAAAGCTGTCTGAGCTAGTCAGTGAATAGCTTTGAACACACTTGTGCAATGTCATACTTCTCCAAAAGGGGTGCATATACCCCATATGCTACTGCCTACCTTATACCCCTATCGTTTATTGGCTAAAGCATTTGGCTTGGATAGCAGACACCCAAGTTTGAGTCTATGGACTATATCAAATAGATCATAAACACTGTGAACATATCTGTCTCCAATATTCTTGAGAAATGAGGCAAGGGCACCCCTAGAGTGGCTTTACTGCCTTATTCTGAGTTTGGCACATATGAGCACAAGGACACCCCACCCAAAGTATGCAAGGAATGCAGAATAGTGGTACCCAGGGATCTGAATCTTGCATATCCTCAGTGAGTCCCTTAAACACTGGCTTATTGGCTGTTCCATTCTATACTTATTGCAGACCGTCTATTCCAGCACTCCCCCTGCCTCAACTAGGAAAAAAAAAGGTTTTGATGCATCAACATTTTATGACCAAAAAGGATTTTTTAATCAAAAGACTCTTGATGAGCTCAAATAGACACATTATGGAATATAGAGTGAGCAGAATCACAAAAGGCAAAGCAGCATGAAAAAGGCTTAAATTAAGGAAAGCTTATTAATATTAACCTAAATATGATACCAGTTTTAATAAAATAATTACCTCAATCTCTCCTCCAGTGAGTAGGTGAGGAACCAGATTTTCAAGAACAGGAACTTAAAGGAACAATTTGGCATCTCCACCAGGCTCACATTTTATAGTCCATAAATATGTCTTTGTCTGTCTAATGCACCTCTACACTCAAATATACCAGAAAAAAAAATGGTATAAATTAATGCCACCCAGTGGATGAGAAATAAATGAGATCCTATCAACCCATATTCCATTATAAGAAAGGCATTTTCACATATAACAGGAGAATGTGACATCTGCTTCAGAACGTCATGGTTATGATTTACAGTGTATTCTACATTTCTCTGACACTTCTGTGACACAGCTTCAGAACTGGCTGGCAAGAAGTATGACAGAAACAGACATTCTGGGCCATATTTGACTCATATTGACTTTAGCAGGATATATTTTTTTTTTACAGCTGGGGCCTGAGTTTACTACTCCTTTGACCATGCATGCCCACAGACACACACACACACAGATGCACACTCAGGAGAGTGAAAATCTTTTTTTTTTCTGTAGGTATTTGCTTCTTATGTTATGGGTTCATTCACGCATTCATCATCTTACAATTTAGTACAAGAGAATATAACTATACTCCCAAACTGGAATGGACTTGTTGAGGCAAAATATATTTTGGGAGAAACAATGGGATATGCTGAACGCACAAATTAGTCAATCTCCTCTCCCTTTTGGCAGGCATTTCTAATTGCTAGGAACTCTATTTCTTCTTATGTCGCTTGTGATAGATGCTTGTAGGTAAAGATTTGTCAAAGAGGAAAAAAAAATCCCTTTATAAATCATTACAAAGCCATGGGCAAATGGTAAGTTAAATCTAGTCTGTAAGTACAGAGACTTCTTTGCTCTGTCCACCAGTGTTCATTTGCATTACTTTATACATTACAATGATCCCTAGGGCTCTAATTTAAATACAGTAGATACTAGCCATCACCTTTCTTTTTTATGAATTTTTAATTGTCTTATTTCTATTATAACCTTTCAATGAATTAAAAAATTTAATCAGCTGTCAATGTTTTGAAAATGTATTGGGCAATGAACAAAAATCACTCAGCTACTTACTGTGATGGTGGTGATAGCTTTTTTTTTTTTTTTTAGTATTTTTGGTTTGTTTGCAATACTACATTCCATATATAGACATTGCTCATCAATCAAACATGCATGGTTCTGGTAAACATGGTTCTCTTCTCAAAAACTGCTGCATCAGAATGTCCTGATTTAACTTTACGATTCTGTTCCTTATGTACACCTAAAGGTAGCCTTCAAGCTCTTCACACTGATGATGACATCACCTTAAGATGGCTGAAGCAGTATGCCGAAACCACATATGCTAAATAAATGCCTAAAGTCAGATCCACATAATGATTCTAATTTTTTTCAAATGCTAGCATTAAAGAACCAGGTGAGACCAATGATCAAAATAGTCTCATTTGGACATAAGATCTATGAATCAGTTAAATTTGGCCTTTGGTTTTCACAATAAAATTATTACATTTTATCCCAAAGACCAGGTAAGTAAGAGTTGTTCATGTTTTCTGTATCCTGGTTGTTATGTTTTGTGTCATCTGTAATGCAGAGCTTTCAAATTCAACTAAAATATGCATTGCAATAACATACCATTTTTTAAAATAGCATTTACCCTTTTGATCCATACAACCTTTTTGACATCTACAAATCAGGACAACAGAGCTTTTGAAAATACATTGGTAAATGCTACATGCTTTGTTCATTTTTTAAAGCTTCCCAAAATGCAAGGAGAAGGACAATAATCTTCTGTCTTCAGCATCATATGATAATGCTTCTAAATGAAACCAAATGAAACTGTTCTTTCTATTATTACTTTTCCATAACAAAATGCAACCTTTATTATATTCCTGATTGACATACCATACTCTACATTATCACAGTTTAGACATAGACTTCAACATCAGCAACATTGACTTTCAAATTTTTTAACGTTTTCCCAGTATTCTCCAAAGCTTAATACCTTTTTTTAAAAAGCAACTCTGTCCATTGTTGGTATTTGTTCATTCTTGACCACTATTGAAACTAAAACAGGGGATCCTTACTATAATAAATTTAAATACCCTCATCTCTGCATCTTACCCTCAGTGTTTGCCCCAAGTAGTTATTATAAGAGTATAGCCAGTTCTCTTTATCCTCAGGCACATCATCCCAGCACATTGGATAAAGAAGGTTATTTTAATCCACCTGCCTAAGTCTGACAAATTAATGTTCTGTGCAGTATGCACCTGCCAGCTGAGATACAGTTGTGGGATTGGGTGTGTGTATGTATGTGTGTGAGTGCGCGTGTTGCTCACATGCTGTTACTGATTCTGGCTTTTTGCAATAGCCCCCACGCCTTCCATTTCCTGCAGGATTTGCTTTGGAGCTAGAGGCGCTAATAAATGTTCCTCTTCAAATTCATAATTATCATAACTTTCAGGTGCTTTGATTGAAGTTTTAGCGCATCCCATCATATCACACCATTGCCCCTACAATCTACTACTCTCCAGCATGGTGTGCAGTGATGCATGCTATTATCTTGTAAGAAAAAAAATACATATCAGCAGTTTCCTCTGCCTCAACCTCCTTGGGCCGCACAGTAATAATATAAGGCCTAAAAATTAAATATATTGTAGTTGATTTTTTTTAAGAGCAGAGAGGAGGAGGTTGAATTATATTTTGTAATTACAGCAGTCACCCTTAATATTCTTCTCTTTGGAAAGATATTCCCAGTTCAAGCAAAATTCTCCAGTTTCAATACAGGGAATGCTCTCAAACTAATAGAGCCTTCCTAAATGGAAGAAATATGTTAAGCGCAACCACTGTTGCTTTGTTGTTGAGTTTTGCCACTCAGGTGCCATGATGCTTGGCTCAGAGGTGGGTAAACTAAAGGGAGAAACAAAATAACTTGGCTATGATGCGACAATAAAGTATTTACATATCACCATCAGAACATGTCAATTATATTGGGACATATTCACCCCCCTGCTAGTGAAGCTTTATTTTTAAACAGTGAATGTTTCCTGCCAATATAATGTAACCTTCAAGTAGGTATCCTATGTTCCACAAACATGACCAAATGCCACAACCTAATAAAATGGAGGTTGCTGTGATTGGAACATCTCTGAGACTAGCACATCTGTGACAACCTTAATATCTTTTGTGACAATTGTCCACTTACTTATGCAGGTTAGCTCCTGTGGATTTGCCTGGCATATATCAAATAGTCTCAGGTACAGAGAGGCAAAAAAGTCTCTTCAAGCCCCAAAAGATGGGGAAAAAAGTATAAATATTGTCAAAAGAAATTAAGAAACTTTAACATTTTTGCCAGATATGAACTTCCCACCTTCATGGTTTTCAGTTAGTTTGGGATTTTTTAAACAAAAAAAATGAGATTTTATGGTCTAACACACACACAAAATGACCTCTGGTTGGTTTTAGACTTTGAATACCAAAAGATTTACATTTCCACTTTTGGGATTTGCTCCAAAACTTAGTCAATTTTCCATTTCTTTGTAAGTGATATTTCTCATTACTTTCCATATACATATATTTGAGAGAAAAAAAATTCCATCAATTATGCTTAAAATTAATAATGAGCCCCTAGTTCAGAAAGGTATTTTACCCTTTGCAAGAGTTTCTAGAAGACATGCATGCATTTAAAGCAATATTGTCATGATAAAACACCATAGAAATCTTCCGTTCTTTTCTTCCTGTCTAAGTGGCCATGTTTGGGGTATCTGCAATACACTTTTGGCATTTACAGGGCCATAGGAATTCTATTCCTGGATGACTAGCCCTGCATATAGACAGCTATGTTCAACAGAGTAGTTGTGTAGAGTGAGCATACACTGCACTGGATATAAAATGTAGATGTACCCCATATGAATATGTAGCAGCTTTAGATGACTGAAAATGAAATCAGCCCAAACAGACTCAGGAACAGGAAAGAGGTGGGTATGCCCTTCTTTTGACTCCATAGCTCAGGGGCAAAGGCACTGGTGTGGAAGGCAGAGATTTCAGTTTCTAAGCTTCCGCTCAACCAAAGTGGGTATTGAACTGAGATGTCCTTAATTTCTAGCAAAATGTTCTAACCACCATACCGGAGGTGAGCCATTTTTATCTGTTTTTTTTCCCTGCTCCTTTTGAATCTGAGCCGCTAACGTAACCATTGGGAAAAAAAATGATGCAAGGCGGTGGGGATGCTTCTGTCCTACTGGGGACAAAGGCCCAGGCCAGAATCTATGACCACACCCCTTGCAGGCTAACAAAGTCTTTAAACCTTGAATTTAGAATAATCTTGAATACTCTTAATATTGTTCTTGACCATTGGAAGGAGATTAGCCGTTAACTTCAAGGTTCTTATTGAATATAGTGGCACACAGGAAGAGATGAGATAGTTTTTTAGATTGGATAATGCAATTGGATCTCTAGCATGACGTAGTGGTTCTATTTAGGTCAATGTGCTCTCACATGGATATGGAATTCAACCAATTCAGAGCTGCTTGCAAGTCCCAAAACAGTAGTGGGGAAGGAACAGTTCCCATCTGAGAGGACAGCAACTATATTGAACCCCTGTGTGATGGAGGTGCATCATCTAATCAGTGTGCAGGCTAAGTTTATGTGTAAAGTGTCATGTTCCTATATTGTTGCTTTAAATGATAATGGCAATACGATACAGGTTCGTCTTCTGCAGAGTGAACGTACAGTTTGCAGAGTGCTTTCAGACACTCTTGCCATGTGGTATAAAATTTCCCCATGAACACTCTCTTCTTTATTATCACCCAAGAAAGAGAAGTAAACAAATAAATAAAATTCAATGCCATAAAATAACATTTTATTTTTAATTGAACAATGTCAGCAAAATATTATCCTGTAGCTATCATTCATGTTTACAGCAGAATACCCTTTTAATGTGTCTTATCTGATTGCTTATGTTTGCTTTTATTACATATATCTCTTTGATCTCTAACCAGTTATAATTATGATGTTTTCAACATGTTTTGTTTCCATAACTCTTACTTGCAATCAGACTTGGTATTTATACCATCAACTTCTTGTCTTTCATGTTCTTTCATCCTTTTTTGTTAATGCCTTGTTTGCTAAACTTGTATATAGAATTTAACATTAAGTGTTTATTTTTTCTAAAGAAAATGGACCATCAGGTGTCAAACATTTTCACATTTTATAATTTATTTAAATGATATAACTTTTTTTTTTTTTACCAGAAGTGTATGGAATGCCAGGAAGACTCTAATTTATATATATAATTTATATTTCCATTTATTTTTATTTTTCTCCTAATGGCTACTCTCTATTATTTTCCCCAGCATCATGTTCTCATGTTCTCTAGTATTCATCATGCAGTATGTATCTGCAGATAAATTTATACCTGTAATATTTTTAAGACAGTTTTCTTCTTGGCAATTTTAGCTCTTCTCTGTTTGAATCGCTTCTCGGCCTCTTCAAGGCTCAGATCATGTGTTGGTCATTATGGTGTTAACTGAACAATGTTTAGCAATAGGGCAATGAAGGGAACTCAGCACTAAGCCCTATTTTTTTTAAATAAAGACTTTCCAGAGTTTGGGATTACCACAATATAGAAATAGTTATTAGTGATGATAAGGAGAGAGATCAATGGAAAGGCAGGGAATAGTTGAATAACAAAATTCTATATTTACTTCAGTCATTAGCTTTCATACTTTGGCTTTCCTTTGTTTTGTATTAATTTTTAATAACATTGGCTAGTATTCTTTTTCTGGGCTCCCACTCTTGAATGTTTGTGTCTTTGTGTGAAGCTGGAGGAACTCTCAGTTTTTGTCATCCAAGACAGCAGTCATTGAGGAGAGGCAGGCTGTGTTTTCTACTGACCATTGCAACCCTGTACAGGAGAAATATTTTCCAACAAATATCTAAATCATCTCCTTGCTGACCTGGGATGATGGGTAGTACCCTTTTAGTTTATCACTCTAGGTCTTCCACATGACCTTTATCCTTCATTCCAAGGCAATACAGTAAATTACCTTCGTATGCCAGTGCTTTAAGACCTAGCTCACCCATGTCACTGTCTACTGCAGAAATTGACCCCTGCTTATTTTTTTGCATTGATGCAGTAGAGCCTGTCCTACTATTTAAGTATTTGTTCTCACACCTTCTCACTGGACACATCTACACATGAACTTTAACATACAGTAGACTATTTTACTGCCCATTAAAGTGCCACGTAAAAAAAATGCAATTACGCTACTGCTAAGTAAAATAGGCTACTGCATATTAAGCCTTACTTAAAAACCATGCACATTCATTACTGTGCATTAACGCAGCTTAATGAGCATTTGTTTAGTAACTCGCACTGGAAGTACTGAATGTAATGTGCTTTAGGAAAAACACCTTAATGCACATGTAGACATGCCCACTGTCTCCTGACTGTGCTGGTCTACCCTTAGTACTTTAGTGTCTATGTTTCCTGGGATTAAAACTGTCTCTGTTAGGGCTGTTGTACTTCTTCTTATAGGCTGTTTAATTGTATAATGGCTTATTAAAAAAAAAATATAAACAGCAAAATTAGAAGATGGTAAGGAGAAATACACCAAAGTAATAAGACTTCAGCCAGTTCTGTTCATTTTCTGGATCCTTTTACCCATCTTGTCTCATGCATGATGAAAAACATATTTTATTATGGCAGCTTAATGTTAGGAAATGCCTTAATAGCCAATCAGATTGAATTTAGTGATCCTCTCTTAATTTAATGAGGATATCATTCTACAGCTCTGAAGATCTGGTTTAGTCCATTTTACTACTTTTATCATAGCCATTACATCAACATAAACAACAATTAGGTGACTCAACATGCAGTAGGCAAATTACTAACTTCCATTAAAGTAGGTTTATGACCCTCTTGAGCAAGACTCCTTTGTAGCAAATTATAGTGAGTCCAAATTTTGAAACTTATCTTATTTCACTTGAATTTTACTGTATATTCTCATAGGTAAATCTATCTGTGCTACAAACATAAATTAAAATAATTCTGTGATATGGGCTTATGTTGTGGTTTCTGATGTGGTTATTACTTTGATGTCTGATTCTTCCCAAATGTTTTTGGCAAGATTTCTGTGTAAACCGAAAGTCTGTCCAAGGAATTATCTTTCTTTGAAAATAATGACTGTAGGCTATTTCTTTTGCAGCCTTCAAAGTGTATATTGTTTAACGCGGAATGTTAAATATTCTAATTAGAAAACATAAAGTGATCCCTAACCAGATCAAAACATTTGCGTACTGCCTTCCCAGAGCCATTCATTTTGTACCACTCCCTATTTTGAATGAACTTTGCGGTTTCCTAAAGAGAGAAATTTTGATAAAGAACTATTTGGATGTAGACAGAGTTATGGAGTATTGTAGGATGGCTTGGTAGACAAATAAGGAAAGCAGTCCCTATTCCTCTACCCATACATATACTTGTAACACAATGAGTAATGCAATATGTGATACTAGAGAACTAGATACCAGAAAAAATTGATTCTGGATGTTTGTTATGATTAATCAAAATGTTTTGGGTGGTGGTAGTCCCTTCCTGTCCATTTAAAAGTCTAGATTTGGTCATTTACATGGCATTTTTGGTTGTTTAAGTGCTAAAAATTCTACTTGTACATAGGTAAGAATTCCTTCCTGGACATATAACCTTGTGCACATGGACAGCTTTGAGCAACTATGTAGGTACACAGACTGGGAATGTGTAGGGGTAGGCAGGAAACATACACACCCCTCATGGATGCATAGTAGTCTTAGATGCCTGCATGTGAAAGTGGCTAAAATCCATGATTACCAGACTTAGACTCCAGAAGGTAAGAAAGTAAAAGTGTCTTCCATAGCTCAGGAGTAGGATCCTCACTTGACAGCCAGAAATCTTGGGTTCTAGGCTCATGTTAGCCCATAGGTTTGAACTGGGAGGTTCTTGGCCCTCCAATGCCCCTCATGGTATAGGTTGGACTTCTGAGTTCCTTCTCAAGTACTCCTTTGGAAACAGTTTTGGGGGAAAAATAGAGGGAGGGAGGGAGAGGGCAGACAGGTACAGGCACAGGGGACAAGGGGCAGGAGACCAAGAAGTGAGGGGTTGGCTTCTTGCTGCCTGCCACAGCAGTGAGGGTATGAATTTAAGAAAACCTTCCACTGGTTATATTCTATACATGGAAAATTATAACCAATCTATTATTTTCCATGCATAGAATCTCATTATTTGGAGGTAGGTTATGTTGAACTTGAAGTTGTCTTGGATTTGAGTAAATGCAGTACATCTGCCTACCTGCCTGGCAAGAGTGCATCCTATTGTGCTTGCTCACATGGACTGGTGGCAATTATGTAACTGGATAAGTGTCATTTAGACATAAAAACTGATATAAGATTCTGTCCTTCGTGTTTCTCTCTCTGACTTTTCACAACACACTTCAATAGGTCTTGATGTCCTTCCAGGGCAGAAGAAGAAAATCTGAAAGGTTACTTCAGATGAGGAAACTGTTTTCTACTCAGTTTTAGTCATCTTTTACAAGACTGCCTTAATAATTTTTAGGGTATTTAAATGTCAGAAATGTATATGTAATATTATACTTCTTTATTATTGTATTATATAGTTAATAATTCATTATTTTATTTATATTCTTAAAGGTAATATTATATATAAACATTTGGGCACTTACAATACAAAATGATTGGTAACATTTGTTTTTATTCAAGATTGTACTGCTAAACATCATGCGGTCTTGCCCACAGTTATTCATTATTTTCCTCTTTAATCTGAGTAATTGACAATTTACATGCATCACTTTGGTTATAGGACTTTTCCTATGTTTATTCCCAAGAGAAGTCCTTTACTTCGTTAGGCCAGCATCATAAATACAGCTTTCCTTTGATTTTTTAGCAAAAGAGTACTTTGCTATAAAACTTTTACAGTTGTAATCAGGGGAAATGTTGGGTTTTGTATTGTCAAATAACACTCTGTAATGCTGGCACAGTACAAAGGCACTTCTGGAATAAACAAAGTCACATTGCTCTACACTGTTGTGACACTAATAAACATCCAATTGCAGTCTCCAAGAGAACTTTTGGGCTTTCATGTCAGATGCTGAGAAATGATGCCATGCCCCCAAATATGCTCTTAATATTGGCTGACTGCTAGAACGGCTGTAGATGTTGTTTAAACTTCTGTAAACTCCTTCCCTTTATCACTCAGGGCAAATCATAACATTTCAACACAGGGCTCATATATGACTCAGACATTTAAATTATTTTATCTTGTAAAATGAGCTTAAACACAAAATATACTAAACATTTTCATTAATGGGACTTAAACTTGTTTTGGAAGTGACCTGTAGTAATTTGGTAGAGACAATATATTCCCTGTGAAATATTGAACCATCTGTTGTATGGAATCTAATTAAGTGATAATGCAGAGCTACTTTATAGTAGAAATTTTACTTCAAAATCCTATTATTGCACTTTAGTCATTGTGAATGTATGGGCTTGTATATGTGCAAGCAGCCACTAATGGGCTGAGGACCCATGTTCTGTTACCATAGGCTGCATGCTGCCCTTGAGAAATAAGGAGTCTCTAGAACTGAGAGCATTTCCATTTTCTTTAAGGGGAAAAATTTGTAATGGACCCTTTGCCTAGCGTATGTTGGACTTTTAACTCAGGTAGTAGTGGCTTGTGAATTTGGATTCAAAGTCCCCAAGTTTAGACTCTGCTGAGGATTCAAATATGTACACACCAGTGTGGGTATCTATACAGTTTACATTTTTTAAATAGTCTACTAGATTTAGATATGCATTTCATTGAATTGATATAGAACATGTGTTTAAATTTCCTAGGCTGCTTTGAGAAGCTTAACCATATACGTACATGAACATTCAAACACTTCATATATTGTGGTGATAGTCATGTGATAGGTTGAGTTTGGCTTGGGACTTTGATCTCCAGTGTGCCTACTACTCTGTATCAGCTGGGATTATTATTTAAATGTTTGAGAAACTATAGCTAGTTCCCTTTTAATAAACCTACCTGATACGTTTTTTCTTTCCTAAAAATATAGCGTTTAAACTGAAAATTACACTGTGTTAAAGTACAATAATGAATTCTACAACACTGGAAAGATTAATGCTTTAATACCTCTTGATCCATCAGAGATAGATATGGGAGATTTTTAATAGTGAAAAAGAGATTTCCAGTAGGACACAGCAGTTATTGTATAGCTCTTTATTAGAAAAGACTGTATTCTTATAGAACTGTAGAGAGAATTTATTTTAAGACTCTTTTACTGATTTCCATAATTTGCAAGAATTTTAAAGTTGGTACACATACATAAAGCTTGCTGGAGAGATACTATCAATAGTAATAATGGAGGGTTTGCTTCTCTACAAATATTTGTAGGAATTAGGAATAAATCTTCTATAGTTAGAGTACCAACCATCTCACATCAATGCAAGTGAGAAAAGGATCACTTCCAAAGCTCTTTTAAACATCTCAATGTTTAATTTTCCCGCAAAAACAAAAAAATTGGCAATTCCCGATTTATAATCCCGTCTTGCTTCATACTTAAATTTAGATGTGCTATATATAGGCAGTATCTCAACGATCTTTCCTTAGCTCTATCCTGGGTCTTTAATTGGTCAAGATCTTAAAAAAACCAAACAAAAAACCTCTTTAGAGCCAAATCTCATGCTACTACCACGGATACTAAGACTTATCTAAAAAGAGACCACTCTGCTGGTTCTCCTATTTCTCTAGACATTCCATTCTTCACCGTTTGGTCTTCTGCTTTCCATGAAATCCTACAGAGGCCAGTCTTGCTCTTTTGAGAAATCACATGAAGACGATATAAACTACTAACATAGCACTTTTTGCAAGACTATCTAGGGCAGAACTCTCCACAGCTGTAAATTAATGAAGTTAGTTTAAACCACTGTAACCATACCAGTTTACAACAGCTCAAAATGTGGCCTGTAGTGTTTAAAAAATAGCTAATGCTACATCCATGCATGTTTACTGAGAGAGAAATATAAGAACAGACTTAACTGGTCTCAACCCCAGTGCAATTTAACTTGCATAAGGGCTGTTTTCCCCACTTAAATAAGGACATAGAGTTTGATTTCAGTAGGCTAGTCTAGGGAAGATCTGTGTAAGCTAACCAGTGCCTTTTTATATAGAGGGCAATTCAGATTTGGAGATTCAGCCACCGAATCTGGCCAAATCTCTGGCAAATTGAATCAGGGACCAAAACTCCACACAGCCCTACTATTTATGGTGGTAGACTTTACTTCATCCCATGAAGCCTTAATGTTGCCGATAGCATCCCTCACATGGTATGCTTTCCATCACTCATGGACTGTTGGCTTGTTGGTTCTGTCAGCATCCTCCAGCAGCTGGGAGACGCTTCTTCTTAGGTAGTGCTTCTTAGGTAGTGCTTCTTCTTGAATGTTGATATCACCCCCTGATCAAAAGGCTGGATTAGTGAGGTCGTGTTGGGGGAAGAAACATGATTATCATATTGGGGTTGTTAGTTTCCAGATGTTTAGGGTGTCCAGGGGTGTTGTCAAGGATGACAACACCTTAAATGCCAGGCTAGCCTCCCTGCAATAGCGCTCTGCCTCTACAATAAAATGTTGAGCAAACCAATCCTCAGAAACTTAGCCTGTCACCCAGGCCTTCTTGTTTGCATCCCAGTATATAGGCATCATGTGCCTACTCAGCCCTTTTAATGCACATGGATTTAGGGAGTGGTAGACTATCAGTGGCTTATACTTAAAATCTCCGGTAGCATTGCCATACAGTAGGGCAGTCAGCCTGTTCTTCACTGCCTTGAAAGCACTTGCAACCTTCTCTTCTTTGGAGATGTATGTGCTAGATGGCATCTGTTTCCAAAACGGCCCTGTCTCATCTGCATTGAAAACTTGCTTTGAATTGTAGTGATTGATTACTTGAAACTCCTCAGAAAACTTTGCAGCAATTTCATGATCAGCACTTACAGACTCCCCAGTCATCTTAACACTGTGCAATTTCATACGCTGAAGGAATTTGTTGAATGAGCCCTTACTAGCCATGAAGGGCTCCTGAGGGCCACCACCCTCATAAAGCAGGCACTATAAATTTGAAGGGCCTTACCCCTTATTCCAGTGGGGGAAGGATTCATCTTCCTCTGGGTCTGATCTTCCACCTACATTCCCAGAATCTTCTCCATCTTCTCCAACGGTGGGTTCCTTACTCGCAATACTAGCTTGGCAGCAAGTAGTGTAGAATGCATCACCACATTTCTTATGTTGTCAGCATTCTTCTTGATGGCACGTATGATTGACTGACCCAGGCTGAATGCATGACCCAGTGCAGAAGGGGCCTGACCAGCTTCTGCATGGTTCAAAATCTCCAGTTTTGTCTCCAGTGTTAGTGAAATTCTCTTGCACTTCATTTATGGACCAGGGAGGAGGGTAGGAGATGAGCTAGCAGGATGCTTAGAAGCCAAAATGGGAGTGGCACATGTAGCAGACAACAAGTGAGGAGTGAATTGGCTGCATGCTGGTCTTTGAGCCCCACTGCCCTGAGAGCCATCTGACGCCACATGCATCCTGCCACCAGGCAGGAAGGAAGAAGCCCCATGATGGGACACACAAGGCATCGGCAACTCCTGGGGCAGCTGCAACTCTGCTTGTCCCACCACTTAGCCTGGCCTGGACCCCACTGACCCCAGCCCCTGCTGCAGCTGCCCCAGGAGTGGCTGACACCACCTGTCTGCACCACAGTGTGGTGCAGCCCAGGAGATGGGGTGAGTGGGGCCGTGGCCAGGATGGGTAGTGGGACAAGTGGAAGCCTGGGAAATCTGGAGTGTGGTGCAGCCCAGTGTCTGCAGGCAGCTGGAGTCAGCAGCTCCTGGGGAAGCTGCAGTAGGAGCTGGGGTGAGTGGGGCCCCAGCCCAATGGCCCTTTCCCCTCCCCTCACAGATTTACCTGCTGGGGGGTGGGGGGAAGCGCACACCTATGCCAATTGCATAAGAGTGAATTTACTTTGCATATAATGAATTTTGGGTATAAAAAGGGTCATCGCTTGAGATTAAATTTGAATATACAGAACCCAAATAAAGTGAGCGAAACCTGTACGTAGATTTTATAATCTTTGGGGAAGCAAGGATTATACCTCTGGTCTGTGTATGCACCTAGGAGTAAGAGCCATAGCAACAGGACTTCTAAGTATGATAACACTAAAATAAAAAATAATAATGTCCATTGCCCTCACCCCCAGGAAGAAGAACCTTCACTACCGAAACTTTTAGAGAACAAATGAATGTATCTTCATGATGAAATCTGAAAGGAATAAATGCTGCCTGCTGTCTAAGGATGAAAGAAGGTGTGTGTTTTGGGTTGCTTATTGGTGCAAGTTGTTATTTCATTTAATGGTGCCATCAACATTTCTTAACTATTATGCTTGATCAAGTAGATAGCATAGTTTTACTGATAATTTGTTCAGTCTAGGTTTCCTTAGGTACTAGTCTTTGAGGTGAAAAAGGGGTGTACTTCTTTTGGAGCTTCCATTTCCATTTAAGGCAATCTAATTTTCTCTCTAAGCCGCCTCTACATTTTTCAAACAGCCCCAGCCCAGCCCAGCCATTTCAAGTTAATAGCAGAACAGGGGAAAAAAAGAATGGAGAAAATAATAATGTCTGAGATCTCTTACAATGCAATGTTTCAGCCTAACGAGTGAAATATCCTGGTTCCATGGATCCTGGTGTTAGTGATATAGCACTAAAATTTAGTGTGTGCTGTTTCTCTCTCCATTGATTACTGTAGAGGCTAATAAGCATATTTTCCCTTGGGTAGTTACTTTGACTCATTTTTGTACGTTTTTTTTGTAGGGGGGTTATTATTAATTTCTTCTCTGTATTATTCTAAAGAGCTCTTTAGTATTGCTTAGTGGCACTGAAGAGATTTAAAACCGTCTAGATATATACCTTTTCCCCTTTCTTAATAATGTATAAGATAATTTAGTGTACAGGAAATTGAGGCCCTAATAACACTGTCTTGAGCCACTTATAGTATGAGTAGGTGTGCAAGTATCTCCAGAGAGTCTCTGGCTATTCACCTCATACCTGGCCTCTGATGCTCCTCTACAGTCCTGGGCCTCTCTTGTACTCAACCTGCCAATCCTTCCAAATTGGTTGGTGGGTTAAAAAAAAATGATAGGCCTTGGAAGCTTATTTTCACTTGTGATCCAAGTCATGATTTGAACAGAGGTCATATGAGATGAAAGGCTGCTATATTAACCCACCACATAAGCAATTTCCAGGAACCTGCTTTTCTGAAATCAGACAAGTAAATATTAAACTAGTTCTGTGAATTTCAATTTTACAGCTCTAAAGCATTTATTACTAAGACTCAAGATTTAAGGCTGTTTGAGACTGAGAGGAACTGTCTTTTGAATAATGGACACCTATTGGCATATGAGTAAAAGCACATTCTTGATTTCATCCAAATGCATCCTTCTATCTGGGTTAAACACAGACAGGCAATCCCTTATAAGAAACCTGAGCCCACCTTATCTTATCTAGATAGTTTAGAAAGCAGCAACACACTCTTCTCTGAAATGCTCATGGCATGCACAGGCATAAATGGTAAATGCAGAGATCCAATCTTGATATTATAGCTCCCTATACTATCCTTTTCTCTCTCTCTTCAATTTCTTTCTAACAGAAAATAAATTCACTAAACATACCAAAATTGGTCTCCAGTGATACATTTTTGCTTCAAAAAAGAGCTTCTTTTCTAACTCACAATAGGTGTTCAAGGTCTGAGTCTTCACAGTCAGGCCTCTTGGTTTAGTTATTAATTACTGGACAACAAGAAGGAAAAATTGGAGTAAAACGTATACCAAATAAGTCTGGTAGAATTTTAGAACTTCTTTGCTCAAACATAATTAATGATTCAAAGTGCAAGCTGGTAGAGAAGCAGCCAAGTGATGGAAATATTCCTAATGAAGAGTACTCCTGAAAATTCTTTTTCTGTGAAGATTTCACTGGACTCTAATATAAAAGGCAACATGAAAATTACCCTCTTCGCATGCACAGGAGTTATTTTGTTTCTATTTTTGAGATAAAGCTATGGAATGGGGGTGGGTAATGAAATGGGAGGTAGAATGGAAATGGGGGTGGGGAAGGGTGTGGAAATGAAGTCAGTCACTGAAGGAGAAAATAAAGAGTAGTAAAAAAAAGAAAAAAGAAAAAGAAATGAAGAGGAAGTAAATTGAAGAATCTTTCATATTTTAATAAATTAGGATTTGGGATTGGGGTGTGGGGGGTGCTGGCCAGGCTTCCTTGGTGGCTGGGAGGTTAAAAGCAGTGAGGGAAGGTATTTTGGGGTGACCTGCTGCCTCTGACCTGGGCAGGAAATGCCAACTCATGGGGACCCAATCCAGCCCCTTTTTCCTCTCCCACCCACCCTAGACCCCACTCCTGAACCTGTCCATGACCTGCAACCTTGCTAGTTGGCATGTACTCCTCAGGCTCTTTATTTGGGGTTGCATCCCTGGAGGCAGGAAGTTCACACCCCTGGAGGCTGGATGGGGAGTTTCCTGAATGCCAGAACTTCCTCCTGGGTAGTAGAGTTCAAGGGATGGAAAGTTTATCCACATAAAACACGAGGGCTGGGGAGGGCACACTTCATCCTGGGATGCTGGAGGACATCATCTTGGGAGGCTCATCTGTGTAGAGTAGAGGGGCCACACTTTGATGGAACACACATCGGGTAACACAGATCAGAGTCATACCTGCCCTGGAGTGGAATAACTTTAAGTTGCCTAAAGTGTGCTTAAAACTATTTTCAGGTGTTAATGTGTGGTGTTAAGAGCTCCAGGAGCCACCTAAAATTAATATGAAACAAGGCTCTAAGACACTTCCTCTCTCCTGAATAAAGTAGATTCATGGGTTAGGTCAGGGATAGGAGGAGGCCAGGAGTAGCATGATGCTTTCTGGTAATCATGGACTAGTGAAATCCCCCTTACAGGACTTATTCCAGATAGTGCAGTTTAGAGTAACCCTAAGTTTTTTCTTGCATAAACAAATGGCCCATGGGCCAGATTTGGCCAGCAGAGCCATTTCATCTACAGTAGTTTGGAATTTGGGGCAGAGAAAGCAGGGCAGGGCCTGCCACCAAATTTGCAACTACAGAGAAGGTATTATAGAAGAGGGGGAGTGAACAATTGCTGCATTAAATCCCACACTGTTGTTCTCTGCACTGCCACCACTGCCACTCGCTACACCATCTCTCACCCTGGTGCCACTCACTCTTCCACCACTGAGTCCAGATCCAGCCTGTTAAGCTTGTCTCGTCTACATGAGATGCTGCTTTGCTGTAGTGAGGAGCTATGGTAATGTAGCTCATCACTACAGCAATGTAGCATCAGTGGGCACTAACCATGATGCTCCAGCTATAGCGACATAGGGTCAGAAACAACCCGTGCACCACCGGTACTATGCAGTACCACTTGCTTTAGCAAGTAGTAAATGACTGTGCAGTACCAACTGCACAGTCAGGGGCACATGTAGACATGCCCTTTCCATCCAAATTTGGCTTATGAAAAGCCTACAGTCTGGATCCAGCCCAAAGACACAGGTGAGTTTGATACCCTTGATCAAACTCATCTTGGTCTCAAAATTGGGAGGAGAAGTGCGAAGATATCCCTTCCAACTTTGCATCTGCCTGAGCAGTAGTCATTGGAGTTGCTGTCATCAATACATACAGAAATAAACAAGCCTAAATGTAGCAGAATTTTCTTCCTGAGGGAGATTTATCAAAATATACATGGACTTCCAATTGTGACCTTGTCTGTTCTGAAGTTAATATCTACCTGTACACTGAATACTTCTGATCTAGAAGTCTTTGAGAAACAATGATGTTTGGAGCTCCATGATGCCATTTTACAATACTGGTTAGAGAACATCCTCACTTTCATAAGTCATTTTCCAAGTTTCACCAACCGCTGCTGTTTTAATCAGGCTTTTGATCTAGAGGTTGATAATTGCATCATTGTTAGAGAGATGATTATTTCCAGTAATCAAGACCTTTTGCTGAGTTTCTAATTACCTTTTTTCCCCTGTATTGCTAAAGATTGTGAAACAGTCTGCATTAACATGTCAATTACAAGTCCCCACTAAAAGCTCATTTGTGCTATGAAGGTCACAGTGCTTAATTTAAAAATCAGTGCCGAATATGAAATGAAAAAAAAATCTTAAATACCAATATTGAAAGGATTCAAAACTGGATTTGTGGGTTATACCTGTAGGGATTCTTCCTTTGCAGAAATTTTCTTTGAAGCTTGAGGAGGAATAATTTGCTCCTTAAAATGCTAAGGGAGAAGATATTTTATTTTTATTTAATCTCCTGAGAAGTTTAAGTCTTTTGCAACTCATTTATGTGATAGTCACCCTGAAAAACTTTCTAGTCACCTTAGACAATTAAAGAATTGCATTATTCCCTAGATGTTTTCTGTGCTAATACTATGGGACATGACGGTGATAATCAGGAAACATTTCCTCATGTGCAACAGAGAAAAGAGGAGATGAAAGTATATCCCCTCAGTGTGTCTATAATCCCAGGGTTTCCAGGGGCCATCTAGAAGTTGGACTCATTTTTTTTGCTTTTCAAATAAACGTGGTTCCTGTGGTCTGAAACTATTTAGTAATTGGACCCACATTTTCCAAAAGAAAAGAAAAGCACATAAATTCACAAAACCCAAGAAATTGTTGTCTGCCTTTTAAGCTCTGCCGCAGTGCATATGGTACACTCAGTGTGTATGGATGTTTGAATCTAAGTTCATTTCCTTTCCTGCTGGAGGGGACTACATTTCACATTCAGAAGGCATTTTGACTGGGAGGCAAAAGATATTCTGGTCTGGGAAGATGCTTTCAAAGTCTCTTCTGTTGACACTTTTCACTTTGTATAATTAATTAAACATTCTTGGATCAGAGACTAGAATTGATGTGTCCCACAAATGAATGCCCTAACCACCAGGATAGTCAATTATTTTTGTTCCATTGCTCTTTAATTCAATGCTTACTTAAAATGTTTATATGAAATTGAGTAGCAACAAGGAACACACCCAGAAGAAAGGAAATCCAAGCTCAGCATCACTGCTTACCTGACTTAGGGAAAGAATTTGAATCAAGTTCTTCTGCCTCAAAAGAAAGTGTCCAAAGCACCAGGGTAAGGGATGCTGAAGTGAAAAGACCGCACTCCTTTCATATTATGTGTTTTGCTGAAGCAAAAATATCAGCAAGCCCGGATGAGCTTTGTGGCAGAAAGCCACCTTGGTTTCTCTCCAAAATTTCTGCCCTGTGACAATGTGATTAAGATGGGCCCAGCACAGAGGATTCACACCTCAGCCTATCTCTTTAGGTAGCTTGAGCTGGCTGCATTCCTGAGGGAGGGGGAAAACCTGCTCCCTCTGCCTACGTGACTGGCATCAGCTACCTGGGTGAGGGGCATCTACCTAGTGGGCTGGAATCTGCCCGATAACTGGTGATGTATTTCAAATTGGTTGGTGGACAGCCAACTGGAGCTGGCCTCCACTGGACCAGGTGAATGAGGTCACAGGGGCTATATAAGTTAGGACTGCCCAGGAGGAGGGGGCAGCAGCCATGCGGGGGACTCAGAGGAGCTTTACCATCCAAAACTGGCTCTCTCCTTCATAACTCATGAGCAAGGAACTGCCTGCCTCCAGAGGGGAAACTTCACCGGCCTTTGGAAGATGCTTGTGAGTAAGCTTCTCAAGATCTGATTAGATATCTAGCTGGCAGTAACTCAGATGCTTGATCAAAAGGCTACCTTCAGCCAGACTGTTTGCTCTTTAGGATTTCTAGGATATTGCTCAATCTTGTACCCTATTTTCACCCTACCCCTGTAATCAATAAAGTCCTCCTTTGTGACCGGTGTGGGAAACTTATTGAGGGGTGGGTCTAAATTATGCCTAAGAGACCCCTTAGGTCTGAAGACTAAGGGAGACTTTCCTTTTTGCCCCCAACTTGGGGAAGAGCCCCAAGTGCCCGTACTGGGTCGAGTACCTGTAGGACTTTAGGCCTGTGTCTTCCCGAGGACACAGGGCCGAGAGTGAGTCTCTTCTTGTGGTGGTGGCGGCTACATTACCCCCAGGCTAGCGAGTGTGCTCCAGGAAGGGGGTTGGCCGGACGTAAGGCACCCCTAGGGAAGCATTCAGAGCCTGGAAGGTGGTTGGGCACAGGGAGGTGGGCAGCTCAACACAGGAACGCCCCCTACTGGCTCGCCACAAGTTTCATCCAAGGGTACTGAAGGAACTGGCCAGTGTCATAGCAGAACCACTGGCATGGACTGTTTGTGTGCTCGTGGCACATATGGCACTCAGGGCAGGTCCCGGAGGACTGGAAAAGGGCCAATGTGGTCCCTATTTTCAAGCTCCTTGCTTGGATTTCTGGCCACCTACAAACTCATTAGTGGGGTGCAGCAAGGAACCAGAGATGCTCTGTTCACCAGGATGGCTCTGGGGATAGCAAGGAGCAATTGTCACAAACGGACAGACAGCAGATTTAGGCTAAACATCAGGAAAATCTTCTTCATGGTAAGGGTGGCCAAATCTGGGAATAGGCTTCCAAGGGAGAAGTCATCTGGCTGGGGTCATCTGAACCCAGCACTCTTTCCTGCATAGGCAGGTGGTTGAACTCAATGATCTGTTGAGGTCCCTTCCTACCCTAGCATCTATGAATCTATGACTATAATCACCATGTCCTTCAGTGTGGTCCATAGAGCATTACATATGACTACTGAGCATAGAATATAAAGTTTTGTGTCTCTATTTCCCATTGACACTGATGGTATTTTTAGAATAAGCATATCTCATGACAGTACTTACATTCAGAACTTTATTCATTCCTCAGAAACAAATATGCCCAAATTTTGTTTTCCCAAAGGTACTACTATACAAGAGTGCACAGAGATTTATCAACACTTTCATAATGGTCTCAAAATGAAAGTATAGCCCACCAAAATCAAAACATAAAAGGAAATAAAATAAGAAATAAAAGGAAGAGGCAAATATGTGAATAAATGCCCAAAACCAAAATAGAGAGGGAAAAAATATACCATCTATCACATGTGCTTCAGTTTTCATGTCTTACAGAGTTATAACTGGGTTCAAGTGTATTTTCTTGTCTTTTATAGTATGGGAAACGTGTGTAAAGGCTTGTCTTTATTAGAAAACAAGATCATATTAGACCAGGGGTTTTCAACCTTTTTGGGTCAGTGTACCCCAGGTGGCCAGACACAGAGCAGTGTACCCTTGGTGGCTGAACAATGAGCAGGGGGGTGGGGTATGCACCCGAATGTTCAATGGAGGAGGAGTGGTAGATGCACGGGATAGTGTGTAGCGGTGCTCCATCCCCATCCACCCATGTCTACCCCTCAGGGCCTTTTCAAGTACCCCCAGGGGTACGTGTACCTCTCGTTGACAACCCCTGTATTAAACCATGACATGATGAAGTTGTGTCAACAAACACTATGGAGCTGTAAGATAAACAGAACGTAAGCATAACTCGTCCCTCTCTACAATGACTGCCATCTAGTATGGTTTTACCAGTATAAAAAAATCAGGACTCCTTGAGGACTCCTTGAGGCAGAAGTGGGTGTGTGTATGTGTGTGTGTGTATGCAATTAAAAGGAAAGGAAGCATTTCTTAAGTCATGCTCAGTATGATTTGTCCCTCTGAATGTTCTGTGATGCTCATGTTATAACATTTTTCTTGACAAATTGAGAGCTTTGTCAATGACAATTTTTGAGGAGCACTAAATTATGACAAAATAAGAAAAAAAAAATCCTGGCATCATACATTTCAGTCCTAATGTCCACTATGCATACACTCAGCATTCAACAAGGTGACAGAAATTCCCACCTACTAGTGATCTTTTTCAAGTAAAAGTAATCTGAGTGATCAACAAAGCAGTGAATTTAAAAGTGATAATTACGGTTTGAGTCACAAGTCCAATGGGAATGATATAGGCATTTATAAGTATGAAGATTCACTATGGCATTTTAAGTAAGTTCTTCAGGCTTATTAAAAAATCTTGTGTGTTTCTTACAAGTACAGATTGAAACAGCAGGGAGGCCAAAGTTTGTGGATTCTATGCAGTTACTAATCCAGACCTATAGTTTCCTAACTTCATTATAGAAATCCCTATGCTCCATTCAGCTACTGATATCTAGTATATCTCAGTTTATCAGGGCATAGGAGTGTTTACAATAACTTTACAGCTATTTCAATAACTCTACGTCTGTCCTCAAAAACCTACTTCTATTAACTCATACCAAAGATGACTACCTCATTTATCTCCTGTTCTTCATAATGCCAGGTCCACAGAGTTACAAGGTGTGCATTCCCACATTGGGACTATGTTACTTATCTCAAAAATAAAATGTGTTGGAAAGGGTGATTCATGCCAGCTATTGCCTTGTGGAATACGCCTGTTTAATGATGCTGAAAGGCTCCTATCTTCCATCATTTTTCTCTCTTTGGATTTCAAGTCATATTGCATATGCTGCAAGTTTGAATCCAAACCCAAAGGCTGCCAGGATTTGAACAGTAGCCATAAATTGGAATTACCTTACACATAATGAATAGATACCTCTGTTTATCTTAATAATACAACAAATGGTCTGCTTTAACAAATGTGCTAACACCTGGTGCTTAAACGAACATCCAGTCACAAGCCCGTTTGAAACTTGAACAGTCTTTGTTGATGAGGACATCCTCACATGAACAGATTTCAACTTCAGCATAAGAAAGAGTGAGTGAGTGTAAAAGCACAAGAACACATATTTGAAAATTAAATGCATCTTTGCCCTAAAGATTATTAGAAGAAGCAAGCAGAACAAGAAAAAAAGGTTATTAAGTGAACAAAATCAATACTAAAATACTAGTTCAAAATGAGGAATTAGAACTATTGGCCTTATAATTATATGTTTCTGCTGCCTTTCCATTCAAAATTGAAACCAAAACCACCCTAAACATAAAACAGAAAAATTAACCACTTACAAATAAAATGCTTGTTCTCAATCACCATCTGAAAAAGAAACTGTAATTGTATTTCTTCATAGCTGCACCCAAAGAGTTCATGTGATAGAAACAGTTTCCTTTTATTTATGGATGGCAACATGTTTTTAATATAAGGCTTTACTGGAACTAAATCTTGCAACAGTCATCTTACAAAAAGTGATATAATTTGTGACACTGTCAACAAAGCCCCCAATACTGCAGTGTTATTTTTTTTCCTTTGCTTTAAGACATGTCTATGGGGAAGTACATAGCAGTGATTTGCTGTCTAGCTATATCAGAAATAAATTACAGTACCTCCCAACACCAATTCTGTCATGAGGACTGGCATATCACAGGTAAGGCAGACACAAGGAACCAAATCCTATTTCACTTTTACACACTTAAGTGGCACTTACACTGGAACATAAGTGCAATTTTGGCACTTACACAGAATTTAGATGCTTTTTCTATTTGTGTAGCTATGCTCACTCTGTGCTTCTCTTCTGAGTATGATCAAAAGACTCCACTTTGGCAATATAGGTCCTGGAAAAGAACAGAATTAGTTGGGTATACACTGAAATGGTTGTGTCTACATGAGATATTTTACTGTACAGCATACTAATCTACTGAGCAATAAAGCATCACCATATATATGTGTGCAGAATTTACTGCACAATACATTAGTCTATTGCAGGATTGCCTACTACGTGTAAATACCACACACTAACTACTGTGCAGTACTGCATGTATAAACTGCTGATCAGGAGTAAATTGCTCCTGGTCAACCAAGAAAGGAGGGGGTGGAAAAACTACTCCTTCCCCTGTTCAGCTGTTTCCCAGCCCCCGGCTCCAATCAGGGCAGGGGCATGATTGGGGCAGGTAGTGAAGCAGAAGCTGAGGGAGCTTCTCATTTGTTATGCCTCATTCTCCAATCCGCAGATCAGGCACAGGGCTGGGAGACAGTTGCCCTGAGGTGGAACAGCTTCCCCCACCCCCTGGAAACCACAACCAGACTCTGGTGCCCCTTGCCAGCCCAGGGATGGCACCTGGTCCCCCTGGCTGCTGTAGGGGGCACAGCAGGGCTGGCTTAGCCCTGCACTAAACTGCTCCCCTCAGGAAAAAAAATGCGTTCCAAACGGAGCATGCATAGATGCCCTGGCCGTGTTGACACAAGGAGCTGACTGTGCAGTAGCCCAATGCTACTGCACAGTAGCGTCATAGATTTGTAGACTGTAAGGCTGCAAGGGAATTCAGAAGATCATCGGGTCCAGCCCCCTGTACCAAGGAAGAAAGATATCTGAGAGTCAGGTGACCCCAGCAAGGTGACTGTCTAGTCTCCTCTTGAAGATTTCCAGGGTAGGTGATTGAACCGCCACTAGAGGGAGTTTATTTTACAGTCTGGACACCCTGACTGTGAAGAAGGTTTTCCTCATTTCATAGATTTCATAGACATTAGGGCTGGAAGGGACCTTGGGAGATCATTGAGTCCAGCCCCCTGCCCAAAGGGAAGGAAGTCAGCTGGGGTCATAGGATCCCAGCAAGATAAGCATCCAATTTACTCTTGAAGCTGTTCAATGTAGGTGCTTGAAGCACCTCCACTGGCAGACTGTTCCAGACCTTGGGGGCTCGGACAGTAAAGAAATTCTTCCTTATGTCCAGCCTGAAATGGTCTTGCAGGAGTTTGTGACCGTTCAACCTTGTCATCCCTTGGGGCACTCTGGTGAACAAACGTTACCCCAGATCCTGGTGGTCACCCCTCATAAACTTATAGGTGGCCATCAGATCACCCCTGAGCCTATGCTTTTCCAGGCTAAAGAGTCCCATGTCTCTCAGCCTGTCATCATAAGATCTGTTTTCCTGACCTCTGATCATGCGTGTGGCTCTCCTTTGGACTCTCTCAAGCTTCTCCACATCCTTTTTGAATTGTGTCGAGCCTGAATCAGTGTTCCAGGAGTTTGTGGCCATTACTCCTGGTTTTCCCCTCGGGTGAACAGTTGCTCACCAAGCCCTTGATGTACTCCCCTAGTGTAGCGGTAAGCTGCTACCAGGTCCCCTCTCAACCTTCTTTTCCTCAGGCTGAGGAGTCCCAGATCCCTCAACCTTTCCTCATATGGCTTGCCATGTAACACTCTAATCATACAGGTGGCTCTTCTTTGGACTCTCTCAGCCTTGTCCATGTCCTTGTTAAAATTTGGTGTCCAGAAATGGACATAATACTCCACCTGTGGTCTTGCCAATGCTGAGTTGAGAAAAAGAATCACCTCCTTGGTTTTGCTGGAGATGCATCAATTGATGCATGCCAGAGTATTATTTGTGCTACTGGCTACAGCATCGCAGTGCCAGCTCATATTCATACTGTGGTCTATCATTACCCCCAGGTCCCTTTTATTCATGGTGCCACCAAGCCTGTAGGTGTGTTGAAGGTTGCTTGTCTTGAGCTGGATGTTGAACTTCATTAGGTTCTGACCTACTCAACTTGCTAGCCTGTCTAGGTCTGCCTATATCTGTAGCCCACCTTCAAGCATGACCATGCTCCCCCATAACTTGGTGTCATCTGCAAACTTGGCCAGTGAGCTCTTCGCCCCTACATCTAAGTTGTTAATAAAGATGTTGAAAAGTACTGGACTGAGCACTGACCTCTGCAGGACATCACTACCCACTTCTCACCAGGATGATACAGATTTGTTCACTATGACTCTCTGGGTCCTATCCTGCAGCCAGTTTTTCACCCACCTGACTGTCTTGGAGATAGGACCACAATCCTCCAATTTTCCATAACCTTATCACAGATAGATGCTTTGATGAACTTTTCTAGGAGTTTTCCTAAGATGGAAGTTAGGCTGATTGGTCTATAGTTACCCAGGCCCTTCCTCCTGCCCTTCTTGTGGATGGGCACAACATTGGCCTTCTTTCAGTCCTCAGGGACTGCTCCATGGTGCCATGAGTTGTAGAAGAGTTTCACCAGGGGTTCCACAATGACTTCAGCCAGCTCCTTCAGCACTCTTGGATGAAGATCATCCAGTCCTGCTCACTTGTATATGTCTATTTTTTTTAATTAGTCATACACCAGTTCTACAGCAATAGTGGGAAGATGATTATTCCTATTGTGCTCATTCTCTACTGTACCTGGCATGGTTTTCCCCTTGGCACAGAGAAAGACCTAGGTAAGCTAGTCATTCAGGAGTTCAGCTTTCTCCTGGGTACTGGTAACCAGCTCTTCTGAGTTGTTCAGCAATGGCCTCACACTCCCATTTGTTTTCCTCCCATTTCCTGTGTACCTAAAGAAGGATTTCTTGTTGTCTTTGATTCCTGTTGCTAATCTAAGTTCAGTTGCTGCTTTAGCCGGTCTTATCTGTTCCATGCAAATTTGGGCCATTGTGGAAAAGTCCCCCTTGGAGCCCGCCCTGAGCTTTCATTCTTTATAAGCCTCTTTATTCTTTCTTAAGAGGACTGTGATATCCCTCTCTAGCCAAGAGGGCTTCCCAGCCCTTCTCTTACCTTTTCTCTGCATGGGAATTGGCTTCCTTTGTGTTTAAAGGATCATGCCCTCTTCATGCACAACCACTCTTCATGCACACTTTTCACCTTTGGTCCCTGGTCCCAGAGCACTTGCCTTATTAGTGACCTAAGCTTGCTGAAATTTGCATTTTTGAAGTCCAAGACTTCAATCCTACTATCTGATTTTTCTGCCTTATGTCTGACAGTGAACATGATGGTTTAATGGTCACTGTTGCCCAGACTTCCCTCTATAGTTAAGTCGGTCACTGGGTTATCTCCTTTGGTTAGGACCAAGTCTAGCAGAGCGTCACCTGTGGTTGGTCCATGCACATTCTGAGTCAGGAAAAATGCCTTGACTTAGGTCAGGAAGGATTGTGACTGATCCAAGTTGGCTGAGTTTTCCTCTGAGGAGATGCCTGGATAATTAAAATCACCCATGACAACCATATCACATGCACATGCAGCCTCAGCCAACTCTTGGGTGAATTCCAGTTCCCCCCTGGTTTGGTAATAGAGTTTCATGGTGTAGTATACACCTAAAGTTAGGTCTCTCTCACTGCACCCACTCCCCTCCCCCCCGCAACTTGACCCAGAGGGTTTCAATCTGTCCATTTTTGGAGTCAATGTCAGCCTCCAAAGAAGCATATTTTTCTTTCACATAGAAAGCAACATCTCCACCTTTCTTCCCTACCCGGTCCCTTTTATGCACGAGGTAGCCCTCTATAGCTATGCTCCAGTCAAGTGAGGAGTCCCACCAGGTCTCTGTAATTCCTACTAGATCATAATGCACACTGGAGAGTAGGAGGGCTAGCTCCACCTGCTTGTTCCCCATGATCCTGGCCTTAGTATATAGTCCTCCTACTGAGGCTGTTGTCTTCCTGTCCAGCTGATGGAGAACTATTCCCTCAGCTCCCACAAAAGTGGATCTCCCAGTGTCCCTATCTACAGGACTTACTTCTATGTTGGTCCCTGGACATGTTTGAAATTGTGTATCCCTGTCCCCCCACAATCTTAGTTTAAAGCCTTATCCAGAAGATCGGCCAATCTGGCTGTGAATGGAGACTTACCTTTCCTTGTGAAGTGGTTAATATGCAGATCATGCAACCCAGGAGCTTATTCTCCTAACGTTGCATACCAGTGCCAGTAGTGCAGCCCTCACAATGATAGGGAAGGGGGGCTATGTGCAACTAGCACAGCATGCACAGCCCACACAGTGGGGGGAGGTTCCCAGCAGACTCTGCAGCTCATGTGCACAGCAGGATGCCACACTTTGCTGGTGCAGTCCGCCCAGTAACAAAGGTTGACAGCAATGGAGTAAGACATGTGGAGCCAAAGGAAAGTGAGCAAGCCAGAGGCAGCATGGTTCAGTAAGATGAAAACTGCCCTGAAAGGTCCTGGCTGTGGATCCTACCCTCTGCCCCACAATGGCCTTTCTGCACCTTGAATTTAACATCTGGCATATATAACGGTTACACAGCTATGGGATAGTTTCTGCTCCACTGCAGGCAGAGAACAGGGCCAGAATAATAGAATCACAGAAAATTAAGTTTGGAAGGCACCTCAGGAGGTAATGTAATCTAAATTCATGCTCAAAACAGGACCATCCCCAACTAGTAGGACCATCCCAACCAAGCCTTTGTCTACCCAGGGCTTAAAAACCTGCAAATATAGAGACTCCCAAATCCTATGGGGAACCTGTTCACGTGCTTTACTACTCTCCTTCTGAGAGAGGTTTTCCTAATATCTAACCTAAACTTCCCTTGCTGCAACTTGAGACTCTTTGCTCCTTGTTCTGTCATCTGCCACCACTGAGAACAGTCCAGCTCCGTCCTCTTTGGAACCTCCCTTCAGGTTCTATTAAATCTCCCTCAGTCTTCTCTTCTCCAGACTAAATAAACCGAGTTCCATCAGCCTTTCCTCAGAAGTCACGTGCCCCAGTCCCCTAACCATTAATGTTGCCTTCCATTGGACTCTCTTGAATTTGTCCAAATCCTTTCTATAGTGGGGTGGCCCAAAACTGTACACAGTACTCCAGATGTGGTCTCACCAGTACCGAATAGAGGGGAATAATCACTTCCCTCAATATGCTGGCAATGCCCCTGCTAATGCAGCTCAGTGCACCATTTACCTTCTTGGCAATAAGGGCACACAGTTGGCTCATATTCATCTTATTGTGCACTATAACCTCCACAACCTTTTCTGAAAAGCTACTTAGCCAGTCAGTCCCCAGCCTGTACTGGTGCATGGGATTTTCCTATCCTAAGCGCAGGACTTTACACTTGTGCTTATTGAACTTCATAAGATTTTTTTAGGTCTCTCTAGGTGTGTCTACAACAAGATACTACATCGCCCTAGTGACAAGCTATAGTAACATAGCACGTTGCTACATTGATGTAGTGTAAGCAGGCACAAACTGTGATGCTGATGCTACATCACCATAACAATGTGCTATGTTGCCAGTGAGGTAGTTTCTAAAAATAACCATGTGCCAACAGGACTGCACAGCACCAAATGCACAGCCCGAAGCATGTGTAGACACACGCCCTCTGAATACGTGCATGTAAATAGCAAATAAAGTCTCATGAATACATGTCATTGTTACTGAATTTTAAAATTTGTTCTCCACACTAAATAGCCTCATCGAGAAGATCCTTACATCAGTTCTTTAAAAAAAAGCCCCTCTTTACAACCTGGTTTCAAGTTGTGGCTAGCGTGGCTTCCTAACTCCCATTTTACATTCCCTGAGGAAGATAAACAGGAAAAACCATAGAATCGTAGAGATGGAAGGGATCTCAAGGATAACCTGGTCCTGCCACTTGCATGAATGCAGGAGTGATGTTCCTAAACTATCCCTATCAGCTCATCATTTGTAAAATGTATCTTAATCCATTTGGGTTCGGAAGTTATGTGATTCTGGTTTATACTAAGTGGTATCTTATAAATAATCAAGCTACTCATGTTATTCCATGTGAGTAAGAATAGAAACCTGGCCTCAGATAATTACCTCTTATAATTTCTTCCTTCCATTTACTTTCTCACATTAATGTGTCTTTATCTCTGTATGTTGTTCAGTACTTCACAGAAGGGCCTCTAATTCCTGCGCTGCCACCTATGTCCATCCTTCATTTCTGTCCACCTCCCCTTTCCCTGTTCCTTCTTCCCTTTCCCCTTTGTCTAGTGAGCAGCTTTCTGTCCTTCAAACATCATTACCATGATAGGTATTTGGAAAGCATTGTTAGAAGTGGATTCTCTTCACGGTATCGCCTAAGCTGTGTGGATGTGGATGGCTTACATGTCAGAGTGATGTCTCCTGTCACTGCTTCTCTGGCACTGCCATATCATATTCCTTAAGACTTCATTCCTGTGAAGTGTGATTTCCCTGACTAATCCCCTACAGTAATCCTCTAACACGTCTCCCTGGCCTTTATCCTAACTTTCCTTTTTTGTGAATAGTTGAAGTAAAAATGAATGTAAAGTTTTCTCCTTATATCAATGTTCTTTAGTTCTTTACTTTCTCTTTCATTACGTGTCAAATTTAAGGGCAAAGTTCAGAAGTACATACATCTAATACTGCTAACTACCCTTTCCATTTAACATGGAGTGACTTGGGTTTGAACTGAGTGGCTCCCATTATATACTCTGGAAAACAAACTGAAAACTCTTCACAAAGTTTTGAAAGCCAAATACTAAACATGAATTTGCTGAGTTTTGCTATTAACAGTGGCTTCTATAATTTTGTCTTTATATTTTCTTCCAAGACTACAATGTCTACCTTTCTTTTGAGATGACGTTTGATAATGTCTCTCCAGTTTATTTTCTACTCTTAATGGACCTTTTGCTCAGAACTTCCCTGTGACCTCTTTCCAGTTATTCTAGGTCCCCTACAGCCTTTCCCCCTTTCTTATTGTGCACCAAAATTCAGTTTGTATGGTGTTAAATTACTCTAATTCAAATACATCTAGGAAAGCTAATTAAGGTTTTGCGCTTCAGTTTCACGCTGTCTGGACAAGTTTTTTAGGGCTTATCTACATGGAGAAGTTACTAAAAAGCAAGCTCCAATTCCTAACATCTATGAATCTATGCTGTGAACTTAGAATACTATAGCTACTCTGTACTAACTTTCTAGCTACTCCACAGCCACTTTCTTTTCAAAAAAGGGAGACTACTTTGTACTTTTGTTCTGTTTACTAAGATCATCCACAGGGAGAGTTGGTATTGAATAGTGCACTGTAAATTCACATTCTGGCTTACTTGCAGGATGTTCCCCATATAGATATGCCCTCAGAGAGGAGAATGATGAGCATATATGCTGCAAAAGAAGAATATAGAGAAATCATACACAGGCCTCTGGTACCTGCTACTGTTCTCTTTCCTATTCCCCACATGCTCTTACAGATTTCCACATGACAAACAGTATTTTCCTGCATGAAAACTCATTAAAAAGACTTAAGGAAAACCAAGATATACACATCCCATACAGGTTCTGTTCCTACATTTCTTGCCCAGTTCAAACTCCCATGAACTTCAAGAAGATTTGTGTCACAGCTACAAGGTAAATGGTGCCTTAGACTTCTTTTAGCCCCTGTGTAATACACTGGAAGTGGGTGGATTTTTGTGGGAATTCCACACAAACAACTAATTTGAGACTGCATCTTTGGGCTACATCTCACTACCATTCCCTGGCTCTTAGTTATGTTAATGATAAAGGTCAACTTGATTTTGAGACCTGTAAGAGTTTCACTTCATTCCATTACACATTTGCAATGACACAGAAACAGGGTCTTCAAAACAAAAAATAATTATTTGTTCTCGAAAGATGCAAACAAACTAGGAAAATGAGTTAACACAATGACCGCCCTCGGTTTAAATCTACATTTAATCTTTCTATCCATACCTCAGGTAAGTGTAACTCTTTCCTGCCTCTGAGCTGGGAAAACCAGTCTTCTCTGATCATAGCTTGGTCCCTCTATCAACCTAAGTGTCCACTTCCAGCTGATGATGACCCACTCCCATTCCCAAGACTGGATAGTTTCAGGGCCTAGGATTATCCTTGAAAAATATAAACTGTTCTAGGTTTGATTGACTAAGGTAATAGGTCCCTAATAAACAACTTTATCCAACATTTCCTCCAGAACTGTTATCTCTGCCATTGTTTTGTTTCACAGCATGCATGGGAGCTTAATGTTTGGTGTCATCAGAATGTCTTTCCACATAAAATTGTTGCTAGAGTGAGACATAGAGACATGGAGGGAAAAGGGTACTTCTCATGCATGAAATTAATTTTTTATATAGGGAAGAAATAATATTTCCTATGTTTAATATCCTAGTTTAATTATCTAGTCATAATCAAAGCAATGGGGAATTGTTGTTGTACTCTAAAATGCCTAACAAGAAAACCAGTTTTATTAAGATACCATACACTTAGTGCTTTAGTAAGCCAATTTCCTGTATGTCAACTCTTAATGATAAAATACTGGGAAGGAGTGTACTATATAAATCAGAGCAGAAATCTTTCAGGTAACCAGGAAGCCTATACTGCCTTGTAAAGCAGACAATGTGTCCCAAAATATCCTTGACACTTAGCAATATCACAGTACTGCCCTACAGGTCAAGTTGCCTTTATAATAACCTCCAAGGAAAGAACTTGATTTTTAGCAAGAATAATGTGTTTTCATTCTGTGGCAAGTATCTTCCAGCACAATGGAGGCATCTTCCCCAAAAACCAAACAAAAGGCCATGAAACTCTATTACCAAACCTTCAACTTTACTTAGTACATAAAAGACAACTTTAAAGATGCTATTTTTACAATAGCTTTCTTCATTTAAAACCTTTACATTTTCTAAGTCAGTCACAGAAGCCCTGCTGAAATTCCTAAATACCACTTTGCAAGAGAGCTAGAAATTTTGCACTCTGCTCTTAGGGCTTGAACTAAAAGTTATTGAAGTCGCCGGAAAGAGTCATTGATTTCAGAGAATGTTGAATTATCCATGCCTGCAATCTCCATATTAGCCCCATAAAAATGGATATTAAAATAACAATATCAGTAGCTTTAAGTTATGGATGCTTAAAATAGCCCTTTTTAAATTAATAGGCCCTAATATGGAACTTAATGCCAGTCATTTAAACAAGATATAAGTTGTGATACTGTCTCTCTCTATGTAAGGAGAATAACAACAATGCATTTGAATAGACATCGGATTTGAATGAGCATCCTGTGCTATTGGCTCCAGCCGATAGGTATTACAGACACCAAGACATTATACATCATAAATGTATTGAGCTATATTTTTTAAGGAGTTTCATTTTCCTCCAGTACACCTACTGGAAGACTGTGCTATTAACTTGACTGTAATAATTAAAACTTTAGATGCAGTCAACAAAACAGTCTTGGACACCCACTATTTATTGGTGCCTGAACTTGAAATACTGCCCATTTGAAAAATCAAACCATACAAAAAAACTTATTTACAACAATCAAATTTTTTCATTTGATGTAGGGATGAGCATTTTAGAAAAACTGAACAGCTTATCAGGAACTCCCCAGTGATCTGTTCACAAAACCTACAAAAGCAAACAAGAATGGCAGATAAATGAGAAACGCAGAACAATGTTAGATGATCTGACTTCAAGTCTCAAGGAACCAGAAGTCCTACAGGTCAGGAGAATACGGAAATACAAGGGCAGCCAGGGTTCTTTTCCAGCACATGAAGTCCACCAAAATAACGATATCCATGGTTTAATCCTGGATTTTTTTAAGTGAGGGTATAGGAACAGCAACCAGCACTGCAGGAGTGGCTACACCCTCCCATTCCTAGCCTTTTTCCCTCCCCACTGGGGCAGATAGAGTGCAGTACAAAGCAACAGCTGGGATCTTCTTGCAAGCACCTCAAACAGGTAATAATCTTCCAGTCCCTTCCCTTCCCCACTGTGCTCAGCAAACCCATCCTTTCCCCTCTACTCCTCCCCTGCCCAGTACTGCCACTGTCACTGCCATGTCCCTGCTGTCTCCAGGAGACCCAGGGATGGGGAGATAAACTCCAGAGCTACTTTTGCTCCACTCCAGCTGGGCTTCACATGGACTGAAACTCAGCCAGACAGCAGTGATGGTAGGAGCAGTGGATAGGTTCCCTTCCTCGGTACCTGCTCCTGGGTTGTCAAGTAACATTTAGGGGGTACTGGGCAGGGATGGGGAACCTGCCCCCTACTGCTATCCTTGGCTAAGCCTGGCTCTGTGTAGAGCCCAGCTGGAGGGGGCAGGAGTGGCTCTGAAGCTTCTCCTATCCCTGGTGCAGCAGGGGACAGCAGCAGTTGTGGAAGAGAGCTGGAGTAGGGAAGAGGAGAGAGGGAGATACCACTGAGCATGGAGCATAAGCGGGGTGAAGGTGAGAATTCAGAAAAAGTCTCTGGCTGCTGCTCCCACAGCATCATTGGCTGGAGAGGAGGGATGAGCGCTTGGTGGTGGGGAGCAGTCAGTATCTGTACCACTGTACCTCCTTTGGATCCACACTTGCTGATATCTGGATGAAGGCAGAGACTTTACAGTGTTCATGAACTACTCAGAACAGCACCAGCGAGATTTTGCCTTTCTGAGATGTTAATGTCTTGGGATGATAAGTGAATCAGAGGGTGACTTGTAGTCAGCAATTTGTGAGGCAATGCTCAAATGTTGTTGAGGTAAGAGGCATTGAGATCACAAAGCTGGGTGAGGATGTGGGGACAGAATTAGCTAATACATTTATAGAAAGTTTAATGCAATATTTACATTAAATGTATAGAATTGTAGACATTCATACTTGTTTTAAGAGACTGCATGAACCATGAGTGCATTTGAACTGTTATTTAAATTCCCTTACTCTAAGAAATCTACAGCTGCACTGCCCTGGAAGAAAATGCTTAACAGAAATAAACCTTCATGTTTCAGGATATAAGTCAGCTATGAATGACCTAGGCTTGGGAAGGAATTTCTCTGTGGACTTCTTATTGCTTAATTGTTGATTTATGGAGGTTTTCTACCCTCTTGCAAAATGTCTAGCATTGGTCACTGCCAGAGACCCATTGTTTGAACCTTGGGGAATTCCTATTTTCTTATATTTATATTTGAACCTTTTTTGATTATTTTTTACAGAATCATACAGTGTGGTAAGTTTTATAATTTAGCTGTATGCTAGCTGTACTAAATTTCTATTGCTTTTTATGGCTATACTCTGCCAACAAATGTGACTCAGAGGTCTGGCAATGGCAGCACCACCTCAGCCGTTCTGAAGCAATAATGACTCCCTCATGGCTATATAAGAAAGATGGCCTATTATGATATGTGGATTTTTTCCAGTAGGTTAACGATTTAATTGCTAGTACCATATACATGCTGAATCTGTAGTTAATTAAACAAAATGCTTACTCTTTGAATGCAACATTTTCAAAATGACCTTTAATAATGAGAAAGTTGTTGGAAATAAAGCAATCAGTTACAGTTATTTGTAATTTCTTTACAGCAACTTGTAAAGCATCTGGTGTTATGCAGGTATAAGCGGCTTCATTAGAGTGAAGTTGATAAGAGCTAGTCTTTCTCCTGAGGCATATATATATACATGTAAGCACACACACACACAACACATCCACATGCGCATGCACGCGCGCGCACACACACACACACACACACACACACACACAGAGGGTCCCACAAGCTTAGACCATGAACTTTAGGAAACTATCAGCATAGAGGCCTTTCTGGAAACAATGAAAGTGCTTCAAATTAAGCATACACTTACAGACCTCAGGACCTTAGTACTTAATTTTGAGTACTTAGCACTCAAATCAGGTTGTTCTGATTCACATTTTCTTAACACTAGCATTTTATTAGTTTTATTATATGAGTTTGGTTTCAGCTTTCATTCTCTGTCTGCCGTAGGCTAATTCTTGAATCCTCAAATCATAGTTCTGTTACCTCTTACTGCAAAAAAAAAATTAGCTAATCATTCTGATTGTTGTTTTGCCTTTTTAATAATCCCCCTCTATTTTTTCCTAAGCATCTTGCTGAACTCCTGCTGTGTTTCTCCTGGTTTGAAATTATGCAGAACTGCTTTCAAGTTCTCTTCTACTTAAGTTGCACAAACTTGTATACGTGAAAATAAATAACTCAAACTGGAGTGACATAAAGCGATTATATAACCAATGTAATTCCCTTAAACTGTTACCAAAGGTAGTATTTTCACTAGAGGAAAGCAAACATCTCCCAACAATTTTCACAAATTCCTATTTAAATAAATATGTTGAATTTGCTTCAAGCTGCTTTTGCATACCTTTGTTTGATTTGCATGGGGATTCTGTCAGAACCATTCATGGAGAGAGCACATCTCAAATGAATACAAATGAACAGTTAAAGAAAATGAACTTTGAACTAAACATTTGAATATTTACCTCATAAATGTGATTCTGTGAACCAGCCTGTGATAGGACACGGACGGTCCAACTGAAGTCTAAATGATCAATTCTGAAGGCAAGTGCACATGCAGTTCAACGAGGAGAAATGCAAAGTGCTGCATCTAGGGAGGAAAAATGTCCAGCACACCTACAGCCTAGGAAATGACCTGCTGGGTGGCACGGAAGTGGAAAGGGATCTTGGAGTCCTAGTGGACTCCAAGATGAACATGAGTCGGCAGTGTGACGAAACCATCAGAAAAGCCAATGGCACTTTATCGTGCATCAGCAGATGCATGACAAATAGGTCCAAGGAGGTGATACTTCCCCTCTATCGGGCGCTGGTCAGACCGCAGCTGGAGTACTGCGTGCAATTCTGGGCGCCGCACTTCACGAAGGATGCGGATAATCTGGAGAGGGTCCAGAGAAGGGCCACTCGTATGGTTAAGGGCCTGCAGGCCAAGCCCTACGAGGAGAGACTAGAGAAACTGGACCTTTTCAGCCTCCGCAAGAGAAGGTTGAGAGGCGACCTGGTGGCTGCCTATAAGTTCATCAGGGGGGCACAGAAGGGAATTGGTGAGTATTTATTCACCAAGGCGCCCCCGGGGGTTACAAGAAATAATGGCCACAAGCTAGAAGAGAGCAGATTTAGATTGGATATTAGGAGGAACTTCTTCACAGTTCGAGTGGCCAAGGTCTGGAACGGGCTCCCAAGGGAGGTGGTGCTCTCCCCTACCCTGGGGGTCTTCAAGCGAAGGCTAGATGTGTATCTAGCTGGGGTAATGTAGGCCCAGCACTCTTTCCTGCTTATGCAGGGGGTCGGACTCGATGATCTATTGAAGTCCCTTCTGACCCTAGCATCTATGAATCTATGAATCTATGAAGCTCAAATATGTATTTTATTCTGGCATATTTGTTTATCTAATTCAGAAACAGAATCACCATTTGAATGAAAAGAATAGATACCAACCAGCATTTCTTGAATTCTGAATATTTGCAGTGAACATTTCTCAAGCAATCTAGTACACAGGAATCCCCCTTCCCCTCCCCCCAAATTATTTAGTAAATAATTTAAAAATAATAAATGTGTTAACATGGGAGACTTTGTGTATATAATTCACAGAGAAGTAAAAGGAGCGAAAGCTTTATACTTGGCACAATGAATATTTAGCTCAACTAATTAAAGCATATCTGTTCTATAATTCCATTTATTGATGTAGAAAGGTCTACATGTAGTATTCAGACTTCAATACATCATGATGTAAGGTCAAGATGCCTAAAGTTCAGTGCCTATAAGATAAGCTTGGGATCAATGTGTTCCAGATTCAGTTCCTTGCCCTGCCACAGGTTTTCTATATGTCTACAGCTAAGTTTCTCAGGGCAGATTTTTTTTTAGGTATTTAGATGCCTCTCTCCCTACAGAGGCAGGTAGAGGTCACTTTGAATTTCTAAACTATAATTTCCAATCTAAATATCTAGTCACAGCTCCGCAAAGGACCTGGGCACCTAAGGCAGGTTTTAAATGAGATTTAATTGCTTAAATCCAAAATCCTAATCCTCAAAACCTTCTCTGAGTAGTTACCTAACTTTAATCTAGTGGTACCTAAAATTCATACATTCTTCAATTCTTGACATCAGAATTCTGCTGGGGCCTAAGCTTTTGCTTTCCGGCATTCACGGGAGTGCTCAACTTTGATGGTGCCAAGCAGTTCACCTGAATCTCATGTCTATGCTCAACTGAACTACAGGAAATAAGCATTTCTTGTCTATCTCCCTTGTCATTGTAGTGTAGGCTTGCTCAGAGTTGTGCTGTATTGCCTAAGTCCTTGTTTGTATCTGGGCCCTATCTCCTATTATTTCAGTGAAGATGAGGATCCTAAGGGCTAGATCTACAAAGGCACTTACAGCAGAATTAAGACTGATCCCTTAGGTCTAGATGTTGCAAAGTCTGAAGCCTAGAACTTTAGCATCTCACCACAGAAGAGAGATTTAAAGAAGTATGATACGTACAAGGATTGCCACACAGTCAGCAGAGGGAGTTAGTTGCCTCCAAAGGGAGAAAGCCTGAGTGCACCTAGTGCTAGACAATCCAGAACACTAAGCACATGGGTGGTTCTGAACCTCTCTTGTCACATAGACTCAGGGCTACACATTTGGTGCTTTCAGATGCTTGTAATTCATAGAAGAGTCCTACTAAAGAGGACAGGTAGTAGTACCACTCTTCTGCATAATAATCCTAATAGCTGTAGCCTGATTTATTTATCTTTTTAATCAGTTCCAATTTCTTGTCGTCTATACTTTTTACATTAGACAGTCATTGGGTGACAACTAGAAATAACCCTGGCACCAGAAACTACAACCAAGACATTCTTTCTCAGGTATATACTTAGTTGCTTCCTTCTTGTTCCATAGCCCTTGCCCTTTAATATAAAAGGTTTAAAGCACTTTTCTTGAGCCTATTCTATAGCCAGTTGACTGTTGCTTCCAGTTGCTCTGGGTTCATATTCCTTTATTGGAAGTTGTAGAACCCAAATCTACCCTAGCCTTAGAGAACACTTTATGGTCTTGCCTGACCAGCAGAACTTGGCTGACCAGATTTGTCTTCTTCTATGACCAGGTGATGCATTCCCTGGACAAGGGAGTTGAGGTTGATGTCATATATCTGGATTTCAAGAAAGACTTTGACTTGGTCTCCCATGACGTCCTCATGGTTAAGCTGGGGAACTGCAGCCTCAACCATCTTACAGTCTGATGGCTGAGAAACTGGGCCCAGAGTCAGACCCAAAGAGTAATAGTTGACAGGAGCAAATCAACATGGTACAAGGCGACCAGTGGTGTCCATCAGGGCTCAGTACTTGGGTCAGTACTCTTCAACATCTTCATTAATTAAATGGATTTGGGCATCTGATGTGGACTGGTGAAATTTGTGGATGACACTAAAGGGAAGACAGTCACACTGGAGCACAGGCTGGGAATAAAGACTGACCTGGACAGGCTCACAAGGTGGGAGGACCAAAACCTGATGACATTCAATGTAGAGAAGTTCAGGGTTCTCCACCTTGGGAGGAAAAGCCAGCATCATACTTATAGGCTCAGCAGTGCTATACTCACTAGCATCATGACCAAAAGAGACTTGGAGGTCTTCATTAACCGCAAGATGAACATGAGCTAGCAATGCAATGCCATAGATGGCAAAGCAAACCAAACTCTGGCATACATCCACCGATGCATCTCAAGCAAAACCAGGGACATCATCCTCCCACTTTACTCAGCCTTAGTGAGGATGCAGCTGGAATACTGCATCCAGTTTTGGGGCCCCCACTTCAGGAGGGACATAGATAAGCTTGAGAGAGTCCAAGGAGAGCCACCCACATGATCAAAAGCCAAGAGAGCAGGCTTTACGAGGAGAGGCTGAGGGACATGGGACTTTTCAGCCTGGAGAACAGAAGGCTCATGGGGGACTTGGTAGTAGTCTATATGTATATCAGGGGTGTGCACAGGATCTGGGAGAACGGTTGTTCACCAGGGCTTCCCTAAGGATAACCAGGTCTAACAGCGACAAACTTCTAGAAGGACGATTGAAACTGGACATAAGGAAAAACTTCTTTATAGTTCATGTCTCCAGGATCTGAAACAGACTCCCTCCATGGGTGGTGCAAGCATCTACTCTGGACTCATTCAAAAATGTTTGGATGCTTATCTTGCTGGAATCATGTGACCCCAGCAGACGTTCTGCCCATGGCAGGGGGCTGGACTCAATGATCTCAAAAGGTCCTTTCCAGCCCTAATGTCTATCAAATCTATGAAATCTATGAAAAGCCTAAAGCCCTCATTTTGTTTTGAAATCTATCTGCCTATGTAAGTTAGATCTAGCTTTTGTCTGCTTATCAACTTGACCTGCTCTGGGATTTAAACAGAACTTGGAAACCTCCCAGGGCTAATTTGAATAACTTAAGAGTTTAGCGGGGAGTTAGTCACTAAAGAGAGTGCTCATAAGTATCATTGCCTAAAAACCATTGCAGTTCCAAATGGAGGCATTTTTAGGGTGCTCAAGCCAATTTGTATTTCTTCTTAGGACTTGGATGTCTAACTACTGCTGAAATCCCAGTTGAGCACATACTGAGATTGAATCTGTTCCCCAAATTATACTGAAGTCCTATTCAGGTACCTAGGTATTTTTTGTGGATCTCAGTCAAATTGCTTTAGAAAAATCCACTATGCATGTTTAGGTGCCAATATAACTTTAAACATGTGGCCATCATTTTTTATGTGCCTCACTTCCCATCTGGAAAATGGACATGTTGTGATCATAAGTCTATTAAAGACTCAGAAGTGTGTGGTCATATAAGTACTTGAGATAAACACATGAGGTTGTTGCATGATTTTTAAGTTGGCTGGTGATATTATCCCATGGCAAATAAACAAGACCTTCATGCTAATCAGACAGCTTTAAAGAAGAAGATTATCAGGTTGGGCAGGATAAAATTCCTGAACTGAAAGCACAGGCTTGTTTTTGAGAAATCCCTTTTGATGGCAAGATTTTGCCTGACAAAGCTGTCCAAATTGTTTTGTTTGAAACAAAGTGGGAGCTAATTAGAGGCACAAGTTATTTATACAAATTAAGTAAAAGTCAAAACTGTAAGGAGAATGATTAGATTTATTTGGTATGAGGGTTTCATTGAAGAGGCCTGGATTGATGCCAAGTACAGCTTGCTTCCCCAGAGAGCTCAGCTCCAGCATTATCAGGTAAATCCAATGGATTCTCAAATATAACATAAGAAACAATTTATGAAATGAAGAACCCTGAAATGGGTAGGAACAAATGCTGAAATTTTAACCTATTTTTCAATGTAATCACCAAAAAGAAAAAATGGTGTAAAAGCAAAGAAAACATCTGGCTGGAAAACACAGTTGTTGCGTCTACACAAGATGCTAATTGTGCAGTTGTTTCTGTGCAGTCAGTTAGTACCTGCTTACACAAGTACTAAATGATTGCATGGTAACCAGAGTTACTGCTCAGTAGCATCCCTGAATGGCTTTTTGGTGACACTGACTGTGCAGTAGCTCATTACTGCTGTGCAGGAGCATCATGTCACATCATACTTCATGCCACATAACACTACTGCACAGTAGTAATGAACTACCGCACAGAGTCTCATGTACACATGGCAGTATTTGCTTAATAGGCCGATGTCTAGAGTGTAATGTATAGCAGAGAGAAGTGAACTATTAGGGTTAGGTTATAGTTTTAGGTATAACTCTGAATAAAGTGTATTACTTTCCAGGATAGTCTTAAAAGATATTATGGCTCAGGATACAGCTCACCCTCATAATTCCCACTCACCTCTCCTTATGCCAGTTTGCTCAAGATATGGAAGCAAAATATAGCATCTCCCTTTCCACCTTTGCTTCCATCAGTAAATGTAGACAGACCATATCAATGTCCCACCCTCCCCAGACCATCCTGTTTCATTTCTCCCTAAGGAAGAGCACAAGAAAGAGTATGCTAATTCCCATGGGCTTTGGGAGTTGAGCATGAGGGGGTGTTCTCTTCTTCTTTCATGAGTCTCCAAAGCAGGTCATCTATTAACCTTCATGGAACTTAGCAAAGACTACAAAAGAGTGTGTTCTTCTGGCTTCTGTGGAGTAAAAGAATATTAAGTGGATTGGAGCAGTGAACTCTTGTCATTTCAGGGTTTAATTTTAAAAGGGATCATGTTAAAGCAAAACATAACTGTAGAGGCCAAATCCAAAGAAAAACAAAGACAACTTCTGAAACAAAAAAATGTATGTATTTCATGGTATATAGATCAACATGGTGTATATGTTGAACCTCAGCTTTTCAGTTTGAAAGGTAAGGATTTTATAGTTTCATAGTTTCTAGGGTCGGAAGGGACCTGAACAGATCATCTAGTCCGACCCCCTGCCATGGCAGGAAAGAGTACTTGGGTCAAATGACCCCAGCAAGGTGTTCATCTAGCCTCCTCATAAAAACCCCCAGGGTAGGAGCCAGCACCACTTCCCTTGGAAGTTGGTTCCAGATCCTAGCTGCCCTGACTGTGAAGTAGTGCCTCCTGATGTCTAACCTAAACCTGCCCTCTGCCAGTTTGTGACCGTTATTCCTGGTCACTCCTGGCGGTGCTCTGGGAAACAATGCCTGCTGATCCCCCCTGACTAGTTTATAACAGGCCACAAGATCCCCCCTCAGCCTTCTCTTGTGGAGGCTGAACAGGTTCAGGTCCCATAGCCTCTCCTCATAGGGCCTGCCCTGTTGTCCCCTGATCATACGAGTGGCCCTCTTCTGGACCCTCTCCATGCTGTCCACATCCCTCTTGAAGTGCGGCGCCCAGAACTGGACGCAGTACTCCAACTGCGGCCTGACCAATGCTGCATAGAGGGGGAGGATCACCTCTTTTGACCTGCTTGAAATGCATCTGTGGATGCATGACAAGGTGCGGTTGGCCTTCCTAACTGCCTCCCCACACTGCCGGCCCATGTTCATCTTGGAGTCAATGATGACCCCCAGATCCCTTTCTGCCTCCGTGCTGACAAGAGGGGAGTTCCCTAACCTGTAGGTATGGTGCCGTTTGTTCCTCCCCAGGTGCATCACCTTGCACTTGTCTGTGTTGAAACCCATATTTCATAGGCACAGTGTGTATATTTGATATACTTTAAAATGAAGAAGGTGTTGACAATGTGAAATGAAAAACTGCATTTTTTTAAAAATGTATATTTAGTTGGGAGGAAGGGAAGTAATCCTGTTTTTCCCAGATTTGAGATTTTGTGTGAATACAAACACAGAAAAATAGAGCAGAAAGGGATCTCAAAACATCATCTAGTCCAAGAGATTAATCTCCAACCCACAGGCTAAATGTAGCCCAAAGAGCCATTGCATCTAGCCCACCGGGCTCACTTCGGTTTGAGAAATTTGAAGGTGGCCACCCTCCCCTGCTACGAGATTCCCATACTCCATTTGCCAGCACAGCTAGATCCAGACTAGGCCACACTCCATTCTTTCTATGCCACTGGGTTGGGGCCAGGCCATGCCCCTTCCCCCAACCATGGGCTGGATCAGAACCGGGCTATACCCCTTCTCTCCCTTGATGCTGGATCAAGCCAGGCTGCCTCCTGGCCCCCTTTTCACAGTTGCTTAGAGCCCTGCCACATCTGCCCCAGGTGGCAGATCAGGTCCACAAGCCACATCCAGCCTGTGGACAGACTGTGCATTGCCCATCCAGCCTAGTAAAGGAAAAGACTTGAGCACTACTGATCTAGTGTATCTTGTCCAACTCCCTGCTTAGGGTAGGATTCAGTTATAAATCAGCCCAGATGGATGTTCTACAACATCTCCAGGTAATGGAGATTATCACAAGAACTTCTACTTGTGATAGACTCTAATTATCCAATCTTTTTTCTGCAGTTCTAAACCACAGCCAGTCATTCTTCATTGTTCATTTGATTGTTCCTTCCTATAGATGGATACAGGATTTTTGTATGGGTGTGGTGGGGGATGGGAGCAGTAACTGGTGCTACAGACCCAGCCTTCCACCCCCAGAGGTGGTCAGACTTCACTGTGGGAGCAGCATCCAGGGGTTCCTTTAAGTCCCTGAATCAGTAAAGGACCCTAGCCCTCCCCACCCCACCAATCTGGGCACCCCTGCACTTCCCCTCCATTCTCAGTGGCATACCCCCTCCCCTCCAATTTCCTCTTTGCCCAGCCTGCTGCTCCCACTGTGCCTAGCTGGCATGGGGTGAGGGGGAAGGCGGGGAGGGACTCCAGAACTGCTCCCGCCCCACCATGGCTGGTCTTAGCTGGGGACACCAGCAGTAGCAGACATGGTGGCCATGTTTCCCATCCCAAAGTATACTTCTGGGCTTGTGGGGATCACCAAGGAGGACCAGGCAGGGACAGGGAAACTACCTGCTGCTACCACAGTCTCCAGCTGAGCCCAGCTCCTCATGCAGACTGGTTGACAGGAGGCAGTATCTCTCTGGAGTTCTCCCTACCCCCAGGTCAACCAGGGATAGTGAGGACAGTGATAGCTGTCAGGAGAGAGGGGACCTGTCACTGAGCACTAAGGGGAAGGGCAGGGATGCTGAGGGTGGGTTGGGAAGAATGAGAGGAATTTTTACCTGCTTCAGGGATTTTAAAAATGCCCAGCTTCTGCCCCCTCCCCCCCGGTGTGGTGCTGAAGTGGAGAATGTAACCATATTCACTATGGCCTCTCTGGATTTGCTCCCAGTAGTCATTTTCATTTGTCATTACTGAGTGTTATCAAGTTTATTTCACATCATTTTTCCAATTTTTCAATATCATTTTGAATCCTAATCTTGTCCTCCAAAGTGCTTGGTCATCTGCAAACATATGAAATATACACTTAATTCACTACATTATTAATTGTTTAGTACTGGACCCAGAACATGATGATGGAAATACAATTTAATATCTTTTTCAGTTTGATGTTGATCCATTAATGGGTATTCTTTGAGTACAATAATGAACCATTTAGGTAGCTATCTGATAGTAGTTTTATCCGGACTCTTTTCCCTTAATTTTCTTATGACAATTGGAGACCACACCAATGGGAGATAATGTCAAAGTCTTACTGAAGTTAGGGCATATCATATCCATTGCTCCTCCTCTATTCCAGAGACATCACCTTGAAATATAAGAAAAACAGGTTAGGCATGATTTCCTCTAGACAACTCCTTGTTGACTTTTCATTACCACCTTGCTATCCTGTAGGTTCTTAATATTGGTCATTTAATGATGTGTTCCAATGTCTTTACATGTATAAAGTTAGACTGACCAATCTTCATTCCCTCTCTTTATTTTCCTCCTTTTTGGAACAATGATCATGATCTTTGCCCTTTTACAGGTTTCTAAAGCTTCACCTGACTTCTATGATTTCTTAAAGAAATATTCAATGGTTTAGCAATTATTTCAGCAAGTTCTTTGAGTACTCAAAGGTCCAGCTTATTTGGAACATCTACAAACTACTGCACTGCATCCTATCAATTTACAGAGATCTATGAAAAATGTACATTTTTGGAAGTTAGAATAAGCTCCTTGCTTACTGCACAAAAATCAGAAAATAAATCTTTGGGTGTTTGGACATGATTTAGAGAAAGATATGACCAGCCTGAGATATCTTTTATAGTTCTCAAACCTTTCATTTCCTTCATATGTTACTACTATATATTGATATTACAGCCACAGCAAGAAGTGTCTTTGTATCAGGCACTGTACAAAACCAAGACAAAAAGAATCCTTGTCTTAAGGAGTTTAATTCTCGCCATTGCTTTTCTGTTACACTGTTTTGCATAGCTTCTCTACCCTTTGTGCATACCCATTTGGAAATTCTTTAATGGCATCTTTGATCTTGGCATCCAAAGATGTGATTTTTAGATAAGGATTAAGATTTTCTTGGCTTTGGGACATCATCCCAAATCCACTGAGCCACGTTAACTATTTATGTGTTTTCTTATTTATTTTGGTCTAGGGTGTTTTGCCTTGAAGGGGAAAGGAATTAGCATGAATAGTATTAGATTATTTTGGTAAATAGCTGCACGACATCCTTGCAAACATTTTACTCATCACTGGGAAAAATATGAGAAACACTTTTAGGCCATGGATCCTTTATTTTGGTACATTTTATTATGTTGCTCTCTGAAGCAGTAAAATTAGTTATGGTACTTTTATTGATGTTGATTATAGGGATGTCTGATTTCATTTAGCATTCATACTACACTATAAGTGTCTTTTATAACCACCTTACTTTCACAGATGATTTGTCCCACTGTAAAATCATTAAGGACATTCATTAGAATTTGTCACTCTGTTTCAGTAAACTAATACTTTTGAAAATAAAGGTTCAATTGTTTGTATTTAATTTCAGTCATGTTTTCTTTTAGGCTTTAAGCCATTCTGTATTTTAACATTTTGCTACATGACTCTGAGACTCCTTTACATCATAAGTATTTCATTATCATTCATCGTTCCACCTCTCTCCTGATACCCACAATGCTAAAACCTCCACCGTTCCCTCTTCTAGCAAAGGAATGATTTCTATGGATTATTATAGATCCTTTCAAAATTATTGGACCTTCATTAAATGGAGCCTTGGAGCACATATATTTGGATGGAGAGAAAATGTCCTATTTTTTCATCAGATTGTATTTAGGATGGTTAAATATGCATATGTATATGCTAGCATGACCATGCTATTTCATTACCAATCATAAATGACTAGATCGGCATATGCATTTCCTTTGTTAACACAACTCCTTTCATTCACTAGATACACTGGTGACTGAAGTGTCTATTCCTGTAGGAAGAGCTAGATGAATCTAAACAAATTTACATTATGTGGAATAAGGATACAGCCTCACTCTCAGACTTGACTGTTACTACTTCTTCAAAACTACTTATGAGCATGCCTCACAAATTTTGCAGGATGGTATAAAATTTTCTCTGAGCTTCCCCTTTCTTCTTTATGTCTGTGTTTCTGCAAAGAGGACAGAGATAAGTTTATGCCCTCTAGTTACAATGGGAGAAGCCTAGTGCACTCTGGCATGGATAAAAATCAAGAGCAGCATCAGAAATCATAGAGACCATAGGATCATAGGAAAGTAAGGCTGGAAAGATCTCATGAGGTCATCTACTCCAGCCCCCTGCTCAAGGCAAGTGTCTGTCTAACATGCTTTTGGAAGTTTCCAAATATGTGGATTACACAACTCTCTAGGTAGCCTGTTCCAATGCTTGACCACCCTCATAATCAGGCAGTTTCTCTCAGTCTCCAACCTAAATACCACCTGCTGCAGTTTAAGACCATTATTCTGAGTCCACTTCTCTACAACAACAGAGAAAAGCCCACTGCCATCCTCTCTATAATCACCATTCAGGTATTTGAAGACTATTTTCTACACCCCCTTCTCCCCCCTGTCTTCTGTTCGCCAGAATAAATAACCCTAGTTCTTTCAGCCTTTTCTCATAAGTCTTGCATCTCAAGCCCCTAATCATTTTTTCTGCACTGGAATCTCTGGACTGGATTCTGGTTTCCAAATGGCCTGCATCATTCTTGACGTGTGAAGCTGAAAACTACACACAGTATTCCAAGTGGGGCCTCACAAGTGCTGAATAAATTGGAACAATCAATCTTCCCTTGATTTAGAAGTGACACTCTTATTAATACAAACCAGGGTGCTGTCGGTTTTTTATAAGAGTACATGGTTGGCTTATATTCTACTTATGATCCACTGTAAATCCCAGGTGCTTGCTTGCTGTCCTACAGCCTGGCCAATCATTTCCTAGTCTGTATTTGTGCATATAATTATTCCAGCCCAAGTGCAAGACTTGGCACTTGTCCCTGTTGAACAATACTGGACTCAGGAAAGATCCCTGGAGAATTCCACATGATACCTCCTCCTAACTGGATATTAAGGAAATGATTACTAATTTTTGAGCCCAATGATCCAACCAGGTATGTAACTATGTTAAAATACTTTGTTTTTATCTGTATGTCTTACCTTGTTAAGAAGAACATTGTGGGAGACAGTGTCAAAAGCCTTGCTAAAGTCAAGATATATCATGTCCACTGCTTTATCCCCAGCGAGACCAAAGTGCACACTGAGTGCATTGATTTGAGTACAAAGTGAAGCATCTCTAGCCAACCTTTTTTTTAAGAGGCTAGAGATTAGAGTTCTTGCCTAGGAAGAGTTCCATGCTGTCCTCACTCAGAGAGGACTCAAACCCATATCTACCACTTTTCAAGAGAGGGTCTAATGAATCAAAGTGTTTCTTTGGTTCTGTGATATGTGGAATGAAGTGATATATATGTAAATTCTATTTAAATAATATTTTTAGGCCCAACAATGATGATTTGTATCTGACTAAAAATGCAGAGTATTGCCTACAGAAGCATACAACAGAAGCTTCATCTGTGACACTCAAGGCACCAATAGGTGCAGGTGGTGTGGTAGTGTCTTAAAACTCAAATCTAGCCCCCAGCAAATAGGAACTTGTATAGAACAAGATATCAGAATAAAGAATAGACCTTGTGCTTTTCAAGGATATATTCCATAATGGGGAAGGTAAGTAAAGAATATGAACATTTTTGGGAAAAGCAGCCAGCTTTTCCCCTAACTTCTTTCTAAAGGACCTTCTTGATACCTTCTTTCTAAAGGACCTTCTTGACTCCAGACCATGGATATTTGTCCCTACTAGTATACACAGTTATGCACTGTACACTGCTCACAAAATGTGTGCACTAGATAAAGCAGGGTAGCTTCCATTAATATTTCCTTCCTTTTCCTAAGGTGATTAGTGTCATTGCTGCTACTGTTATCATCATCATTGTTGTTATTGTTACTGTTAGTATTGTTGTTCCTGTTATTATATTATTATTATTGTTACTATTAGTTGATATTTTATGTCTTTTTTCTTCATAGATTTCATAGACATTAGGTCTGGAAAGGACCTCGTGAGATCATCCGGTCCAGCCCCCTGCCCAAGTTACTACTACTAATTACTATTACTAATAGTTTAGCATCAGTCAAAACAAGTAAAGCAGGACCTTCCACCTTTTATTTTTGTCAGAGGGCTTTTGCTACCACCTACATTGTAAGTATCTTCAAACAGCTCTTTTATTTAGTTGGTATGGTGATACTTCTTCATCTTTTCCTGTGACCTTCCCTGACCAACAACCTTCACTATGCTCTGCTGTTCTCATCCTCAGGTAAGTTGCCTATTAAGCTTTTATCATGCTAGCTGGGATGCAGCTGAATAGTTACAAGTTCTTTCTAGACCTGGCACTTGTAACAGACCACTACCATATTTTAGATACATTTCCAAGAGTTAGAATGTGTCAGATGCACCCAAAGTCCAGGTCCAGAAGAGCAGGGATGTGCCGTATGTGGCACTGCAGACCAGTCTGCAGTGTCACACAATACAAATGCAGGCATTCCAGGCTAACTTGGGGGGGCGGGCAGAGGCAGAGTTGATCCCGAGAGATGTAAAAAAACCCCACATTGAAAAAAGCAGGACAGTGCACATGGCAAAAACTACAATAAAAAAAAGCAGGACAGTGCCCATGGCAGCAGCTCACATTGCCCAAAACCAGAGCCCAGCTGGCCAGAACGACAGTGCGGCTTCTGGCCAGTCTTCCTGCCATGGCTGCAGCCCCTGGAGACCCCCCAGGACCACAGGTAAAACCTGTGGGGCCAGCACAGTTGCTAGCCCTAGCCTCCCCTAGCTCATCCAAGGTAACCTGCTGCACACCAGAGAGCACATGGCATGGGTGTTCCCCCGGGACAAGTAGCAGCAGCACAAGGTGTGCCGCTGGTACTTATCCCAAGAGAAAAAAATGTCTATGCTTGTCTGGACACTCTCAAAGGTGTTTAAACCTGGAACATGTAGTAAGTTTGCTGAGTCCAATATGCATAGATAAATGAGGAGGCTCAGTAAAAAAGCGGGACAGAGCACATGGCAGCAACGCCCTTTGTTCCTGGGGTGTTTCCCAAATAGATGCTAATAAGTTATATGTTTGTGTTATTAAGTTATAGTATGCTTTATTTCTATGTATAGACTTCTCTCATTAACAAAGCAGATCTATTCATTATTGTCAGACTCTCCTTGGCCTGAATTATGCCCCCTATACTTTACGTTCAAAGTATGTCAAAGGAAGTTCATTTATCTTCTGTTTATTTCCAGCAGTGGTACTACAAATAATTTTCACCCTTAAAATTTGAATAAAGGGAAGACCTTTCTTCATTGCTGATGCATGAAAACTCTCAGCATAGAGGAGATTATTTTTGTCAATTGGTTTCTGATAAATGGAGCTCTTAAATCTATCTTTATTCATATACTTGTCCAGAAAATAAACCACCTTCATACTGCAGCCTCTCCATAACAATTTTACATTAAGCGTGATCTGAGTTAGTTCAGGAAAATTGTTCTTTATCAAAGCGGCCTATATTTAATTGGATATTACGGATGAAACCAATTGTTTGTATAGAAATGGCTCAAACTAACTAATCAAACAATCAAAAACCAGAAAAAAATGAGGAAGAGATTAATATCTGTTAACTGAAGTTTTCAAATAACCTCTAGAATGTACTAGAAAATTATGTTCTTGCTTGGGTTATAAAGATTACAGATTTTTAATCTCTACAAGGTTTTTCTTAGGAGGGAGAAAATTTTACCTTACTTGATTAAGCAAAATTTCCTAGTGTATTGGGATCTGTCTTTTCAGTATCTTGAGAGAGGGACTATTAACCTTTATGTTGCATGTAATCAGCAATTCACAAATTATTGCTGCTAGTAATAATTAAAAAGCATTGCATTTAATATTTTCATTGTCTAATATTACAAATAACAAAATATTTTAAAGATGATTCACCGTACTACAAAAATATCCCCTGCATATTACACAGTTTTAGTGGCACTCAGCACAGGTATAGTTGTTTTCATCAAGTGAACCTGATCTTATATAAAGTGTGATTATTTGCAGTGCCTCTAAAATGTACAGACTAGGAGAAAAATATGCTAAAAGGGCTTTAAACTGGCTTTGCACTTTCCTGGTTCTATGTAAAACTGAATGACTAGAGCAGACAAGGTCAAGATTTAGATTGACTTGGGAGAGCTGTAAATGTTGCAACAGTCTCCCTGAGCTGCCCTATTGGCAGCAGGATAGCTCAGAATCTCTACAATACTTCGTATTTCCCCACAAACACAGAAACAAATACAAATTCCCAAGAAATACAAAACCAATGGTTCCCAACAAACACGATCCCTACACAAGTATTTATGAGAGGCTACAGCCAAGTCCAGAAGGGCCCTTTTCATATCAGTCCCTTTTTTATATCACACCAGTATTTCTATAGGCAAGAATCTCACCTCCAAAACTTTCCGAGATTCCCAATAGTATATTTGTTTATTGGGGAATAATCTGAACCTTCCTTATTGTAAAGAGAAAAAAATGTTTTTTATTTCGCGGTCCATTTTATAAAATATCAGTTCCAAAGAAAACAATAAAGGTCCAAATCTGATAGAAAATAGTATGCAGATTCCAAACCATCCTGACTGATTACAGAGATATAATGTGCCTTCATGCTAGCTGTGATTTCTGGCACTTGTAGTCATATGATAAGCATTAAATCATTACAAGGATCCCAACACAACCAGTTCCTCAGGAACATCAATCAGATCTGAAAAGTTACCCCAAGCTATAAGAAAGGGACCAAGCCCAAGGAGGCAGAAGACCCAACAGCTCGGTGCCCAGGGGCACAGTGTGAAATGGTGCCAAAAGCCCTGGTGCTGGAGTGCACACAAAAGGAGGGCCACAGACCCAAAGAGAATTAAGAAACTAGAGCCTCAGAGTCAAACCTACCTGTTGGGTTTATGCTGGTAGGCTTAGCTAGAGAAAGATGGGGGTGAAAATCCTGTAGTGGCTGAAAACCCCAACCTAGAAGTACAAACAACATCTGCAAGGCATGGGGCAAGTACAGGGATGGTCAGAGTGTGCAAGGACAGCCCTAGTCATTAGGGTATACAATAGGCAGTTCTCCTGCTTGTAAGAACAACTAAACAATATTTACATCAAGATGTGGCAGGAAAGTAAAGGTGGGCTACAGGACAAAATGCAGGAGTGAAGTATTAAAGGACTTCAAGGGTACTGCTCACAGGCCCGCTGGGGAGGGCAACCTGTTACACAGGTCAGGGCCTAAATTAAAACAACAGGTAAAAAATAATGAGTGAACCATAAATGTTCAGGAATATTTACTGATGGACAAAGACTATAACATATACCGATAATATGGGTGCTTGGGGAATGCAGTCTTGTTGTAAAGAACGGTATATGGAAGGAAAAAAAAAGACTGTGGTGTGCAAGACATGTCATCTATATAATGAACTGTGATTAAGCAACTGGAGCAATAGAAAGAGAAGAAAGTTTATGTAAGGCATCCATGCATGGCCAGGTTTGTTTGTAATACCTTCTTCACCAAAGTCTTTTTATTAGAAAGAACTACTGACCTGAAACCTTAAAACGTCTCCTGTCTAGCAAAGATTTTTGGTCCTTTGGCTGAATTCTATTACATACAAAATACTTTTAAGGCAAAAGGTATTTCTTGCCTGCAAGGCAAGCAGAATTTTCTGGAACAAGGTCTGTATGTGAAGGACATATCCTCCTCTGGATTAGTACCTGTAGGGTATAGGTATTGGGCAGCATCCTTTTAAATAACTTGTAAGCCCTGCAGTCCTTTCCTTATCTTCTACAACAGAAATCATTGAAACCTCACTGAGAAGCAGCTTATACATGCAACTGGACATTTGTTTGACTAGCAAGCACAGTTATTTGATATTCAGTTATTTCTGTATTGTTTCCCCTACTCTTAATGTTGGGTAAGGGTACTTCAGCAATCTGTTATGAGATTTATGGTATCAACCAAAGGCCTGATTCTGTACCTTTTATTTCCCTGAAAAAGCACTTTATTAGGAGAATAGTTCCATTGATTCAAATGGCTAGTAAAATGAAATGATAAGTAGGCTCAAGGCAGCTTACCTGAGATACATGTAAATATCCATTTAGAATATAAACCAAAATATGAAGTACCTTTAAAAGATTATACAGATGTGTAACATCTTAAAGTGATTACAGTGCAATTAGAAAGCATTTTGGAAGAGGTAAAGTGCACTAATTCAATACAAGCATTTTTCTTAAAAAAGAAAAAGTAGAGTACATACTTCAAAGGTCAGGCAACTTGCTACCTGAATGCAACATAAATAATGAAATAAAAATAATTAAATGGAAGCAAAATGGGATAATTGGCATGATGTGTGCTAACCATTATAACAGTGGGTCCTACAACTTGTTTCTGAATGTGGCAGGATTGCCACTGCCGCTAACTTTCCCAGAGCTGGAGCTACAACTGCTGAAGAAGATAAATAGCAGGGGGTACAGGGGTGTGGTGAGAGAGGCACATGTCAAGGGCCTGGTACAGACGTGAGGAGGCAAAGGGTAGAAGAAGCAATCAGGGAAGCTAGAGATAGGGCTCTGGTTCTGCCCCCTGTTGCTGCTTTGAGGGGATAAATTTAAGATGACCCTCCAATAATTAGGTACTGTACATGGAAAATGATAAAGCAATGATAATTTTCCATGTATAGAATCTAATTATTGGAGGGTCATCTTAAATTCAACGTTATCTTGGATTCAGGTAAATGTGGTATATAATAACCTGTCTGGATAATAGGATTTTGAAAAGCTCTTTGTCTGCTACTGTGCCAAAGATTTCTCATATATTGCTAAGCAGAATCTTGATATGTGGCTTTGTGAGAGAAAGTTAGATTCTTATTGTTCCAACAATCTGCAGAATGCTCCCAGTTATCATATACCAGTGCCCAGTGTAACATTAGCATTTAGTCAAAAGCTTACACATCTCCCTAACAAAAGCGGTAGTTGATTCTAAAAGCCATATTCAGCACGCAAGTCCATAAAGTCTCAATGGGCACATGTACATGAGATGCTTCCAGTGCAGTAGATTAATTCTACCATACATTAGCATGGTGGGAAAAACCTGTACTAATGTGCTAATGCGCACTAGAATAAGTCTACTGCGTATTAGCATCACTAAAAAAGCATGTGGTGGTGATAATGTCAGCAGTGCCCATTATAGCACATTAAAGTAGTACCTGTAATTACAGGTACTAAACTTAATGTGCCATAATTACAGTGCATTAATGAACATGTAGATGCACCCACTGAGACTCAAGTATGCACTTAAATACTTTGCAGAAACTGGACTTTAAATAACTGGTGAATATGTTATTGGCTGTTAACAATAGCTGTTATACTAAAAAGGAAAATAAAATATTTATTGTTCTGCCCGATTTCTCCTAGTCTATCAGCCTCTGCTAAACTATTTTCTTCTATTTTTCTTTTTTTTTAAATTCCCTACAGTTTTCCCATTAGCCTTATTTACAATGCAGGTCTTTATAAATCATTATTTGATTTGAAGGAAAAGATATAAAGGATATATTCTGGTTATGACAGACTTCAAACACCTCTTTGGACACTTCTGAGCCATCCTGCTTAGGTTGACTTCTTCATAGTTCATAAACATAACAAAGGTGATTTTTTTCCTTAGAATGCACCAGAAGTATTATTGAATATAGTATGTGAACAAATCCATGAATCCTCCTAGCATGGCTTTTTATGTGTCAGGCTACGGACAGACATTCAAAAAGCCTGAGTCTGAAATGATTCAATCTTTGCAGGTTAGTCTAACCTGGCTAGGCTGAACCAGTTTGTAAGCATGCACACATCCCCTCTGGACCGCGGAAATGCAGACACATTCCTGCAGTGGCTCAGGCTAGAAGCTGGGGGGAGAGAAGGGGAACAGAGGGCAGGGAGCATGGGGAAGCCAGACCGGTGCTGCTGTGCCTACAGTCTCTGCTGGAGCTCCAGTGAGGGAGCAGAGAGGCAGGGCCAGCCCTATTCTCTGGAGCAGAGAGCCCCGCCCAGAGCTGCAAAGCATCTGGGATGCTGGGGGACTCTGGTTTAAGTTAAACCAGGAAGGGTGTCTGGGACAGACATTGCATAAACTGGTTTGACCCAAATCAGTTGAGTCTGATGCTACATTCAACCAGGTTTATCTCAAACTGGTTTCAGCCATTTTCAGACTGGTTTATATGCTAAATGTCAGTTCTGTTACAAATTTAAACCAGTTTCTGATCACTTAAACCTGTTCATGTGTAATGTCTGTCACCAGCTTGAGGGCCAGGTCCTCAATGTGTGAATTGGCTTAGCTCCATTGACTGCAGTTAATTCTTGACACTAGCTAAGGATGTGTATATTTGCTGTCATCAATACACTTAGTTGCATTTCATTTTGATGCACCTTTTCTAACTTCTTCCTAGGTTTAACAAGTTAAGGGTTAGCTTGTTTTTTTTTGGTGGGGGCGCATTGATAAAGAACATTTCCTCCCTTAGGGGTGATGCTAAAAGTTTTCACAGAAGAGACGTAAATCAACTATGAACACAATCTTTCTCCAGATTTTACTAGTGAGATACCTGTAAGCAATCACAGAGCATCCTCTTGAAAACAATGTTTTAGCCAAGGAGAAATCAAAATAATGAAAATTAAAAGGCAGGTTTAAAAAAATTATCCTTTATTGATCTTGCAAAGCCCTTCACATAGCAGATGACTGCAAAGCAGTGACAGAAAAACATTTTCCATGATTTGCCGGTTGACATGAAGCTAACAATGTGACACAGCAGCAGGACATTTCCTGGTTTGGTGAAAATTGATCTCATTAGCAAACCTATAGCTTGTACTCTGAGAGAGGATGCCACTAAACTGCACACAGCCCATTCAGCAGCTTCAGTCTGGAAGTAAGAGATCACTGGTCTCACTTTGGTCAAAGCTTCAGACTCTTGCCTTAAATTAGAGTAAGCAAAATGAGTCATGTATAGAGACAGATATTTTAACTAATAACTTGAAAGAGAACAATACCAAACTTCAGGGAACACAGGAGATAGGAAACTTCTCCAGTGCCTGTTTAGAGTATAGATTTCTCTGGCCAGATCCTCAACATTTGAAGATAAGTATAGTACCATGGAAGATAGAAGAGCTATGCTAGTTTAATCTAGTTAAAGATCAATGCCTGATTATCAACAGTTCCAATACTACATTTTATACATGGGGCTCATTATCCCTTGGGAACTTCTTTCCTAATGGGTTTAAGAACCCACTCTTGCTCCTGCTCCCACTAAAATCACTGGCAATTAGACAATCAACTTTGGTGGGAAGAAAACTGGGCACAATCCTGTGAAAAATATATCCATAATGGTTTAATGAAGACTATTACAATGATTACTAATGACCACTAGATGACAAAATGATTAATGGCCAGTTATAACAGATTTGAGATTTAGTTGGGTGTTAACAGGATTTGTTGAATTTGGAAAATAAGAAAATAGCAAATTCATATTTAGGGGAATTTCTGTTGGATTTAATACAAAGATTATGAAGACACCTTAGACACGGGTCCAGATCAAAATTGTTCAAGGCTGCTCAGGGCAACATTTTATCTATCTGTCTGTCTGTCTGTTTGTCTGTCAATGTTTATCAATCTAATATGCAAGGGCATTTTCAAAACATTGCTTTAAGCTAACACCTAAAAATGGTTCATATTCATTACATTTTGGGTCAAGATTACATTACAATACTATCATTATTCTTGATGTTTGCAGAATGTTTTAAAATGGAAAACTGGCCCTAATAAAAAGCTTATCAACATAGTATATATCTGACTTTTTTTTCTGTAGGCTATCTGAGTTTCCTCAATGCAATTCCATAATAGTGGCAGAATTAAGTTTTTTATTGAATTTCATTTTCCTTAAACTTAAGTACTCAAAAACACAAAACATAATTGGTTGTTTTGTAAGATAAAACATGCAATATGCAGATAGTTGCAAGCCATCAACTTGTTTAGGCCAGCATATTTCATGTGCTGACATTTTTCAAATTTCACATGCATAAAAGCGATTTGCTTAGGACTGAATATTGAAAGTTTGCCCTGTTTATCAGGAAATTTGACAGAAATGCATCTAACATGAATACATAAAATATTTATTGCCTGGATCCTGTGACATTACTATTTTTTATATACAATAAGTATAAAATCAAACACCCCCAAAAGATAAGGTTGGTAATGTTTATAACATTCCTGATTGAAATCATATTGAGCTCTTGGAAGTTATTAAAAATGTGGTCCATTAAGTTAAAATACTAGTTTATATTTACAGTAATTGACAGATTTCTTTAACTGGTAAACAGTAATGTGAAAATAATTATAATGAATTCTTTTCCATATGTATCTAGTCAGAAAGTTTGTATGTATATATGCATGCATGCCTGCAGACATAACAGGCCCAGTGATATGAGAAACAACCCATTCTGCTGAATCTGGTACTGTGATATCCTTCAGCATCAGTTTTCTTTTGGAATAGTTCCCTAACAGATGGCACCTTGTCACTGTCGATGGCTTGCTGGCCTGGAAAGCCTCAAGGAGCTATGCAGAGCCTGATACTTTTCCTCCACTTCTCAAGTTATTTAACAGAACTAGCCAATAATGACCCCTTTCTTTTTACAGATGATTCCACCTTATGTCAGCTGACTTTTTCCAAGTCACATTGTGCCCATTGTACTGTAAGAGTGCCAAGAGCTCCTTACATTTTTTGACAGATAAGTTATACATTAACTAGCTGCCTGCAGTGAAAGTAAAACACAAAAGGCAAATTTCTCTAGCTGCCAGTGCCGCTAGTGGTCACCACTCAAAGCAACCTCAACTATGAATATTCTGTCAGTTTTGTGAACATCATTTCAGAAATAAGACTAGACACATCTAGCAAATGGCTTTGAACCACTTGGAGAGTAATTAAGCATGAAGCATAGCTGTGAGCTTTATTTGATCCAGACTGGTCATTCCATTAGTAATACGCACCACAGAAGGACTTATGCCATTCTATTTTATAGAGATAAGTTTCAGAAGCTCCAGCCTACATATATAGACTTCATGGTTTCAATTTAAGATTAAATTAGATTAAATTTGAATTGTTGAAAAAAAAAATTGAAGCCTATATACTAAGGCTTTATGTCTCTCAGTGTTTGCATATAGATTTTACAATGCCTCTCACTGAATGTTGCTTCAGAATTCACTGTAACATTTCCTATACCTGAAGTGGAACAGACACATTAACACCATAGTAAATAAGGTGAAACACAGGTCAGTCATCCTCCACCAGTCTAGAGGATGGATGTAAAGACTCGGGAGATCTTCCTTCTGTTCAATGGAATCAAAGCAGCCATGCATAAGACCTTCCTCAAAGCAGTGATAAAATATGATTTGTCTCTTAACTCATGGACCATCTCCAGCCTATTTGCTGAGCCTTACCTGTCAGTTTAACACTTGGCAAATCAAGTGATCATTAAAATATATAGTGTTATGAAAGAGTTTGGTTTTCAAAAAAAAAAAAAAAAACCAACAACCCACCATTTTATTGGAGTTCATGGTATCCGAGTCTAATTTCTTCTTTCTACAATTTGATTTGTCAAGGAGGAAATTACCAGTTTGAAAATTAGTGCATTGATATTCACAGACAATCCCATAACTATTTCAAGTACAATTTTGAAATTTTATGCTGTAAGTCACCTTTGCAGTTAATTGAAGCATTTGTATCACAACAGTGTTTAAACAGGGTCACAGAACATAGGGTTATTTTTAATTTTTTTCATTTCTCACTCTCACATCCACCATATAAATATTTCTACCTGGTCTTTCCTTAGGAAAATGCTTTCCAGTAGACTAATAACATTTTAGGAGCTTCTTCTGATCTTACTTTTAACCAGGATAAAACCAGAATAACTTTATTCCGGTCAATGAAGTTGCACTGCTGCAAAATCAGCTATGGTCTGAATCAAGCCAGAGGATAATAAAGTAAGTTATCTGGAGAGACTGTCAGATGAAAATAGAGCCTATTCATGAACTGCTTTAGGAAAGTGATTTTTTAAAATAAATGCCTATTTTTTGTTCAGGATTTGACAGAATAAAGTCAACTATTCAATTGTGTTGTGTTGTCACATGTTTTAATTAATAAACTAACTTTTAACAGTATTAATCTAACTGCCTCTTCACATTGGCTCTCTTCAGGCTTCAGGCCTGCATTCTGTTAGATTGATTGTTGAGTGTCTTAAAAATGGAGGTGGAGAGAAGGAAGCCATTTGTCTGAGATCATCATTTAAACAGTACACATTGGGAATAGTTCCATTTTAGAAGTAGTTCCATTTTAATTAAAAATAAATTCTATCACTAAAAGGCCCCATTTATAACAAATATTTCTTCCCAAAAAGTATGAAATATGTCTCTGCAGGTCTATTAAGTTGTTCTTTACCAATCCTAAATCTAGCAAAGCACTGAGGCCCAAATACATGAAGAGGAGTTGATAAATTGTGAAAAGCTAGATTTGTTCATTGATCTCTTTTCTTAGACCAACTGTATGGATGGAAGAAACATTATTAGATAAGCTTTAGACAAGCCCAAGTATATTCCTTGATCACAGCCACGACATCATAACAACAGTACTGGGTGCATAGAGCTATTTTCCACCCTCATTCATGGTCTATGATCATAGACTTACTTTAAGCTACCTAAACATAGCTCAGGAATGGCTGCACTCCCTGTGAGCTGTGCCAGCAATCCACTGCAAGTACTTAGAGGTGGAGGGAGGGGTGGGCAGCATCTGGGGGGCTTAATGGGACTGAAGGAGGAACTGATGGGTCCAGGGGCTCAGGAGGAGCTGGCAGGTCTGAGGGAGGTTTCCAGGTGGGTGGACATTGAGGGAATAAAAATAGACCAGTCAGGGTTGGGGGGTGGAACAGCACAGCCCTGGGGCTGGAGCAAGTTTTTGGGCTTTCGCAACCCCAGAGCTCCACTGTGAACCCATACAGGCATTTGAGAGATTGGGTTAAGTCTTTACTGAATTGGGTTAACTCCATCACAGTCTAAGTTAGTGCACCTCCTGAACACCCCAAACTTAGGTCAGGAGTTTCATTTCTAGGGCATTTTAAGCCCACTGACTGCCTTCACAATTGGGCATTTAGATCAACCTAACCCTGGTACGTACCCACCATTGATAACTTGTATTATGCAACCTACCCAGATCAGACACAAAGGTCCCCCAAATTAGTCTCAGTTCTGTTTTAAACTGTATTTGCAAATGGATGGTTGTTAGAACTTTTTCTGTCTCTGAAGAGTCAGTGAAAGTATTTTATTATTTATTTTTCCCTGTATTTCTTGACACTTTTTCAGGATCTTGCTTGTAGTCTAGATTCATTGAGACAGGTCATATTTTAAAAATTGCCTGATACATCTCCTGCATTCTTAATTGGCTGATACTGTCCTAAATAGTCATGAGTGTCAGTCTAATATAGCAGACTATCTCAGTGCCACAATTTATGCCCTATTTCTTGTGTTGTGGATATAAAGCTATAATTTCCTACTGCTCTAACCCAAAACAAATTGCAGCATCCCCTATATATTCCTTAGTCTGTCCAGTGCATTCAGTCACATCTCCATTTTCTGGCACCTTCCACCCATCTGTTTCAGGGATGCAGGTATTTCAGGTACAGAGAATCCATTTAAGTCCTGTACACCGGGATCTACTTCCCAGGTAAATTGAGAAAAGAAGCATGAGAGAATGTCTCTGCACTGGCGCAGGCTCAATATGCTAATTTAGACCTCTGATTTCAATGGTATTATTTTTTTAATTAAAGCATTACTGTATATAATTAGTAAATTAAAGCCCTAAAATAGATTGGAAATAAAACAAAAGTTCTATCATTTATGAATAAATGCACTGTGCACTGTAGTATCTCTGTTTTTATGCACTTACGTTATTTTTTATATTTTAATATGTATCCTACAGTTCTAGAGATTGGGAACCTGGAAGTAGATTATATGTTGCTAAATTTTGGCATACGAGATTTTATTTTACAAAGCCAATGATAATCAGGGAGGAGGGAGAGGGTATAGAATTGAATCCCATTCTATCCAAATGTATAGGATTAGCCAATAGAATACATAGCTGTAGCCACTTATTACGATACCTAAAATGTATTTTGTGAGACATATTAAAGGTATAAATAAATATGGCTGTAAATAGACAGCTCATTTGAGGCAAACCTGATTGTTCCCTGGTTGACCTGAAAAAATAGGAGTGCCACAGGTGCTGCTCCTCCCCCAGTAGGCAGTCAGTAACAGCACACAACCTGGCCAGCTTGTCCTGGTAATGACTCATAGACTAGGGACATAAATTACACATAAACTGGTATAAGTGATCAGAAACTGGTTCAAATCTGTAACACAACAGACGTTCAGTGCACATAAGCAGCTTTCAAAATGGCTAAAACCAGTTTAACATAAAGCTGGATGGATGTAATATCAGATTTAGGTTAAATTGGTTTATCGAACTTCTGTCCCAGATCCCCTCCAGATTCAAGTTCACTCACTGTCCCCCAGCATCCCAGGAGACTTTGCACCTCCTCTGCAAAACCCCCTTGCAGGGTGGGCAGGTTAGCCTTGGTCCGGGCTCTCTGCTCCAGCTGAGCAGGGAGGCATGCTCTAGCACCCCACCCCCCAAGTGTGTGGCCTAGGCTACTGCAGGCATGTCGCTGCATTTCTGGAATCAAAAGTGGATGTTTGTTTATCTGGTTATCAATTCAATCTATGCAGTTTAGACTAACCTGAGAAAACTGAATTGATTCAGCCTCAGGCTTTTTGACTGTCTGCATTTGGCCACAGTAACCATACTGTACACACAACCATGTCCCAGAAAAAAGGGTTTACACATTTGATTCCATGTTCAGAGGAGAAAAGTACAAGAGTAGCTGTAGAACAAAAGAGCTTGCTTATAGGACAAATGTGACTTCTATTTATAGTTCAGATGACTAATATGATGATAAGGCTAAATGTGTCAGTATGTTACTTTTGCTTTGGAGAGATTCTTCAAAAACAAGCATATATTTCTAGAATTCTTTCATACCAAGTAGCTCAGTATGATGGTGCCATCATTACACCATCCCTTGATGTACCATAAACAAATGGCATACATTTCACATGAAGGAAAATTATATGCAAGGCAAATATCTATTTGTTTTTTAACTTACCTCTCACATCGAGGTACTTGAGTCTTTATTCCATAGCTGTAATAACTGGAAACACAAAGCTATTCAGCTTTTCTCCTTCGTCCTATTTTACGTTATGCAGAAGTTGCTACACAATTAAAGAAAAAAAAGACGAATAGAAAATAAATGTCTTGTTTCTTTATATTTCTAAGGCAAGACAAAGTACTTGTCATGTTATAACATCTTAGGTTATGCCACGTTATGTGATGTGACCCAATACACACTCACCCAGAGCAACCTGAAGCCTGTAACACAAGCATAATAAATGACCAGCGTTTTCCCCCCAGAAAAAAACAGACATGGGTAATTATCTAAAAACAGTGGGTGGAAGCCGTTAATGGGCATTTTGCTGCTGGCATTGCTTTGATGAAAATACTGTTAAGCAAAGTCTGACACAGGAAAATCATTATTTACCCTGATGTGATTGCATATAGTTTGACAGGCATCATTCAGTTGCTGACCTGTAATGCAAATGTGAAAAAAATCCATTGTCAAAGCAAGGTTAATTCTTGTTCTGTGATCATTACCAAATCACTGTCAATATAAAATGGACGCTTTTTCTGCAACTCTGTTATTTGAATTACAGTGTTATCAGACTTTCACATGGTGCATTGGTGGCTTACCCCCACATTATACAGTGGGATTTTATTTCAATTTCCTAAGGAGAATCCTTAGGGAATGAGTTGAGCATCTGGGCAGTGAGAGTGACTTCCAAGCTTATGTTTTGTGAAGGAGAAATACATAGGAAACAACTTTCTTGTTAGTTTTATGAGGCCCTAATAAGTGTGAATAAACAAAAATATTAATCTAATTGGCCACACTTTGAAAGCTACTTGACCATGACAGGTGACAGCTATGATGCTCATAAACAGCCCTGCTCTCCAAACATCATTACATGAGAATGAGAAACAGTTCAAATTGAATATATAAACAACATCACAACATTACACCTCAGAGTGACATATTGATTAGCACTTTAAATGAAAAGTTTGAATTAGATTTGGGTCAGATGGTGAGTCACTTTCAAGACAAGGCCAGAAGTTTGAAATGACCGGCCAAAATTTTGAAAAAGAAAACAAAGCATGTAAAAGTAAAGAAAGTCCAGTTCTATCTTCACTCCTCCTTTTCTATTGCCCCTCTGCCCCAAGAAAACTTGATCTATTCAAATCCAACACAAATAGTTTCTTTCAAAATGACCTTGGGTAGTTTTACATTATCATGTACGGTAATGTCATTAAGCTTGATAGGAATATGAGGAATCACTTAGTTGAGGTTGTACATCATTTTCTATGATCTCAGCTGGTGGTGAGATTGCTCAAAACCAGCACAGCTTGAATATTGATATCAATACAATTTAAAAAAATCTGAATAGTACAGTTAAAAAAGTTATCATTATTATTAATTATAAAGCATGGATTTATAAAGTATCCTTGAGCCCTACTGAGCCATTTAGGGGACTGTACAATACAAGCTTCAGCAAAAGCAGATTTCCAAACATGCACTGTAATGAAAAATGGATTAATAAAGTTTTCTGAGGTTGCCAAAATTGAGACCAGTGTGTGGATGCCTTCTATAATCAAGTACATAAGCATGATGTACCCTATTTTTTCATTCACAGCACTAGCTCAGTCTTCAACATGAGAAGACTGATATTGGTTTATATTTCTGAAATAGTGCAGGATGAAGGCTCACAATACTTTGTGGCAATTGTAAAAATTAAATAATGTTAGCCCTCATCTTTCCTCACAGGCAAAAAAGGAATAAGGCCAATTGAAGACGCAGCTGTGAAATCCTTGCAAAGCTAGCAGCTGGTTTCAAGATGAGGCGTAAAGAGGGAATTTTGGCTAAGATTTTCACATAGGACTAGTGAATTGGCAATTCCAAACCTCAAAGAATCCAAACTGAGAGAAACCGAAGAGCCCTGATTTTCACAGGTAACTAAAAATGAGGCCCCTTTGATGTATCTTGGCAACTGGTGTTTGAAGTGCTCAGAATTGCTTTTCATATTTGAAAATCTTGGACTCAAGTTTAATTAGGGCCTGCATTATTGAAATATTTATAAGCATTGCCCACACCCACTAAAGGTCAGCAGATACAAGAGCAAAATGTAGGTATGATGTAAGTGTCATTATTCAAATCAAATGCAACAGTAATTCCCTGCTGGAAGTCTGCTAGATGGTATCTCAATACTCAAAGCTTTGCTATTTAGAGGGTATGTATGTTATTACATGATCATCAGAGTAAAGAAGGAGGAAACTTACACAGCTTATATTAGCTGGAAACTAATTGTATTGCTCAGCTGACACACAGAGATCCAAGTGAAAATGAACCCCTCAATTATTAAATGCTCATTAAACTTAAAAATTAGTACATCTAAATAATTTATAGGAATGAAAGCAGTTCATCTCCTGGTATAAGTCAAGACTGTCAAACTCACCTGGGGCCCCGGGTCAGATCCAGACTGTGGAGCTCCTTGAAGGCCAGATCCAGCCCAGCAGCAGCAGCAGTTCTGGCAGCAGTGGAGGCACCAGTGGTGGGTCCAGACCTGGCAGTAGCAGGTCCAGTATAGGGTCCAGGGATCAGAGTCCGCCAGTGGTGTGAGACATCTAGGGGCAGCTGTGGCAACAAGCTAAGCTCACCAATGATGACCATGGCCAGTGGGGCAAAGGACCCCTAAATTCAAGCCATGCCCCTGAACTTCTGTCGACCTGCCAGTAGTCCAGTGAGCCAGAAAGAGAAACTCCATGGGCTGGTTCTGACCAACATATTTTGGCATAACTCTTCTTAGTTAGGTGTGCCCCCGAGACAGCATTCCCATCCAGTATCACAGCAGGATGTTTCTAAATATAGACCCTGATCAGTGTGAATTGATTGTGTTTAAAATTAAGAGCATGCTTCAGTGCTTTCTTGGATTGGGATGTTATAGCCCAAATTTTTAAACCTTTTTTGGTTGTAATATTACATTGTAAACTCATATCTGTTTTGTTATTCACTATCACCCCTAGATCTTTTTCCTTATTACTGGTTTCTAAATTGCTCCCATACTTAGAACATCCTTTGTTTCATTACTTTGCATTGTTCAAAGTCAAATTTAGTTCGTTTCTGCCTAACAGTAACCTTTGTTTGTATCTTTTGTATTATTTCTCTGACTCTGGTGCTGTTTACAACTCTTACCCAATTTAATGTCACCTGTGGATTTCATTATCTCATCAACTTGCTGTTTACAGCCTTTTCCAGATAATTAATGGAGTTGTTAAATAAAACCAAAACTAATATGTATATCACTAGATACTGAACCCAGTGAAGTTTATCTTTTCCCTGCCATTATGAGCTTTCAGTTTGCTGTCATGAGTGCTTCTATTCAGAGCAATTTGAAAGAATTTCAGGTAAGTCTGTGAAATTGATTCAAATCTTTGTTAAAATTTATCAGTATATTGGATTTGCCACCTTGTCTTCATCTACCAGTGATAACAATTCATTTGGTATTCCTAACATGAAAGCAATCAAGCTTATCTGAAATACCTATATTTTATAAAACTCATGCAGCTTGGTGCACAAGATGCCATCATTCTTTAGAAGGGTCAGTGACTTTTTTAGTCTTTCGCTATTTCTTTTTACTTCAAATCAGCTATATTTCTCCTCAGAAATCATGGTTATTTCTTTTTCTCTCTCTCTTTTTTTCTCATGAATACCATCAGAATTTTTTATAACATTTAAAGTTACACCCTTTTTGGGAAACTAAGTTCTCTTCCAAGTTGCCTGTGCATAAACTATATTACTATATTTCTCCAAATCCAAGATGAGGTCCCATGCCCCCCACAATCAATATGGGGGAAAGCCTTGTCTTAGATTTGAGTCCCAGCCTGGGACAGGCAGCTATGACAGCATTGGCTTCAGGTCCAGAATTGAAGTTGGAGCTGAGCTGCCACCTACCCCAGGCCAGGGCGGCTTGCATGGAGACAGAGGCAGGGCATGGCAGGGGAGCACAGCAGAAGTCAGGATAGGATGACTTGGGGTGTGTCATTTGGGGGAAGTACAGGGAACTCCTCACCAAACACACAGCCTGCCCTCCCCCTTGGCTACTTGCCTTCCCTCCCACCCCCACTTTGACCCTGGCTCTGGTACCAGCCCAGCCAAGCCTGGAGCTGTCACCATTGCTTCTGCCTGACCAGGGGGAACAGGCAGCTGGGGAGGAGGGTGTGCAAATGGTGCAGAGGGAGAAGGGCAGGGGGTCAGGTACAGGCACAGGTGGACTATGGGTGCAGAGAGAGGAATAATCTATACTGGCAGAATATGAGTTCATACTAATAGAACTAGTTCCACAAGGGATGCTGAGTTGGATCTGCTATGTCAGTAGAAAAATCACGGCCCTAACTAAAATAATGAGTAGAAAAACTGTATATAGAAGACCTTACCTTAAATTGGGATGTCTAGAAGTGCTCAGAGTTGACACAGTTCTCCCTACCTCTCTCCCCCTTGAAACCAATAGTAAAGGTTGTATTCATTTATTTGGGAACAAAGGCAGTGATTATCCCACCTTTAATACTGTAAGATGCTGTGCAACTGGAATGGCTGATTTGTATATGTTTCTATAGTTCTCTGGACCCTAACTTGTTTTTTAACAACAGATATTTCTACTGTCTCCTTTATCTCCTTGTTCAAACTTCCTGTACAGGTCTGTTTTGTTTAGACATTTTTGAAAGCAATTCAGTATCTCAGTTACTAAGACATTCATTTAATCCTTTCTTCATGCCTTAACAGGGATCTACTCTGTATCTAATTCTGCTTTTGAACTGACATAATTCCAAACCCCCTCAGTAATCTCTCAGACAAACCCCTTTGAGGCCACAGTGTAACTGGTTCTTTCTGTGAAAATTAGGGGAAAGTTGCATGGAGCCTTCTCTGCTTCCTCTCTGCAGCCTGTACCTGTGATACCTATGAGTACAACTCCCCATGAATTCAAAGAAGGTATTGGGCCATGGTGCTTTAGATACCAGACTGCAAACCAGAACATCCCCTCTCAGAAAAAAATGCAACCTGTTTATCCTTTGTGCCTACCAGCCTATTTCTCATTCAAGTTCCTCCTTTTTCTTAAAGGCATAATCTAGCCCGCAGTCAAAACAGGATCACTTTTCTTGCCACATTTATCTGGTAAACTGTGATTGACTCTGAGTACTTTTCACAGTTTGTACCAGTGACACTTTCATCTGGCAGGCAGAGATTCAAACCAGGGGAGAAGGAGTCCTAGATCTGCTTCTTAACAACTGGAATTAATTCATGGGAAAATGTTCATAAGCAAGAGAAGTTGAACAACTCCACTGAATCTGAGCAGGAATAGTAAATAGTTTTGCCATCTTAAGATCTATAAAAGGCAACCACACATTCAGTCAAACTGGTTCCTCATGGCATCATGCATTAGGTGATGTAGTTTTCTGTAGTTTGAATTAGGGCTGAGTTTTCATTTGGGCTGTGTGTATTTCTCTGGTGACTATGAGTGCTCTGAACTCCAGTTGTCTCCTTGGAAAAAATATAAAAGATGTCCAACAAACTTCTGCCTCTACCCTGCTTACCTCTCAGAAAATGTTGTCTACGAGGATATTTATATCACTGGGTCACTATGCCCATAAGATACTTAAAGGTAACTGATTGAAAAGCTTTTTGAGGACAGAATGGTAGAAACAAGGGCTTTCTGATGAGAAGGAACAAAGTTCTGGTACTGAGGATGATGCGTAGACAGAAAAGTCTTTTCCCTTTTCCATGTTCTTTATCTTAATTAGAGATTTGTTTCTAAGCCTGTTCCCCGCTTTCCTCCCCTCACCATTATTCTACTGGGAAGTTTAGAGAAGGTAGCCCAGAAGGAATCTGTATAATGATATCTCCCATCAGCTCAAGAATTGATTACAGGCTATCCTTCTCTTCATCTGTGGAACAAGAACTATAAAGGAAGCACCAAAGGCACCCATGCCATCAGATGAGAAGGAGCACAGTTAATGGGAAAGACGCATCTGTTAAGGAAAGATGGGAGAAAGATATTTCTGATTCTTATAAAAGGCAAGTATTCATAGACAAACAGAATGATGACCTAATATCAGGACCCTTGCATGCCGAAACCTCTGACAGGGTCTCTAATTTTCTTTCTTTTTTTTTTTTCAGTTAGATAACCAGTTTTTCATCTGAGACATTTTTATGTGAGGCTTCAGATGACTGAGGCTTCGTCTGAGGCTTCAGATCACTGCTTTATCTGCCCCATCATAGTCAGTTTCTATCGGTGCTATTGATACCTAGCACCTGACTAATGTGTGTAGAGGATCATAAATTAATGCAGCATCTATGCAGTCTTAATAAATAACATATACTCTTGCCCCAAATAGTATCTTGATCAATGGACAGAACCCAAAAAGACAACAAAGACTGGAGATTGAAAGAAGTCTCTCTCCACAGTGGCAGCAAGGCAGGACACATTTATTTGTATCCCAGGTCAGAATTTCACCATAAGTGATTTATTACTTTTGCCCCATTTCCCCCTTTTATTTATAAGCATCCTGTCAAAGTTCATTAGGATTAGTTCATCTCTGTTAGATATAATTTTATAACAATTGAATGCTGTTATGATTCTATAATAATTATACAAACGCTATGCAGAAATTTGAAACAATTGAATGCTGTTATGATTCTATAATAATTATACAAACACTATGCAGAAAAGCTAGGCAAAGGCTGGATTTTATTTATTTTTTGGTTCAGTGGATGAATAAAAATAAAAATAATCAGTTTGGTTCCAAACGTAACAATATTCATGATTTTTTCAATCAAACGGGGAAAAAACTCATTTTGGTGAAACTAAACTTTCAGTTATAGCCAAAGTGAAATCATTTGCTTCATTCTGGGGGTTATTCAATACTTTTATGAAACTTCAAAAAGGTACTTCAATTTTAAAATGAAACATGATATGTTAAAATGAAAAGTCAAACAGTTTCATTGAAACCCCATAAAAAAAACTTTGTTTTCCATTTTTCCTAATTTCCATGAATCTATTTTACTAAATACAACCCTGTTTTTCAAAATTCTATTTCTCAACAAATGCATTGTTCACTGCAAAGTTTTTCATCTAACTCTACTTTACAGTACATTTTCTGGCCCCCACCACCTTCAGCCTCCCACTCCACAGGAAAACTATACTTACTTTCGAAGCAGTGGTAGGAATTCCTGAATAAGGGGTTAAATATAAACTAGACCTTTGTTAACCTATTACCCAATGTATTCATGTATTCAGAAATGAAAACATGGTGTTACTAGGATTCCTTGCCATTAGAAAGATTTTACTGTTGAGAATTTAATGACGGTAAGATTAGTTATTGCTGAAGGATATGCATACATACGTACTTACAAATATAGGTAAAAAAGCAACTAAATTTTAGGGAGTAGTACCAAACGCCTAGTATACATGAAGCATATATACATTTTTAATCTTAGCATTTGCTCCCTTTTTTACCTCATAAAGAATAAAAAACTAGTTATTTATAAAGGCTTACATGATAATAACTTGACAGGTCACCCTGTTGCATTTTGTATGCTGCAGCTTTGATTCCATGGGTGTCTCTTTTTCTTTCAGCATTATTTATTCAGTCTGTTTAGTTTGCTTTACAGGCTGTGGCAGCATTCATAGGGTAGACCTATTGAACCAAGCCGTAATAGATGTAATACATCAATACATTTGAGCTGAACAGCTTTAATTAGGCCTTCCCGGTCATTTCATCAATTCAGTGGAGTACCATTGGGATTTGGATAACACCATGCCTCCTGTAGTGCATGAGAATTACAGCACTCCAGCGGCACTCTGCCAGTCACATCACAAGGTTAGACAATCAACGCTAATTCATATAGTTAAGTGTCTGGATTCCAGCACATAAATTTACCCTTAAAGTAATATCTTTGAGACCCTAAAACCTTTTAAACCCTAATGTCAATTTGAAATGCAAACTATCCTGAAATCTCTTGTCGTTGTTGCTCAGCAGCAAATTAAAAGTGTACTTTACTCAAAGATTTATGCTTGTCAGATACAACAAATGTTTCTGCTGCACTGGTGAACAGGATCTACTAGAACTTGCAGAAATTACTGGAGTTTTAAAAAAAAGAAAACCTATGTATACCCTTATACCACTGCAGCAACTCTTTGGTTTGTATTCAGGGTGAGATCTGTTTGTCAGATAGTGCATTAAAACAATATTTAAATGAACTTAAACCAGAAAATCTATACAAATTCATTAATGTTATATTAGGATCTAAACAATCATATTTAGAGAAGGATGATTGAATTTAACAACAGGGTGGGCTTTATTTGTTTTGCATTTTTTCTACTAAACATAGAAGAGATATAGTTCGTTTTCAAAATAAAAGTCACAGCAATTAAATTAACTAATAGCTATGCCAATATGCATGTTATAGCACCATTGAAATCCTTATCCCAAAGGTCTTCTCAAGTACTAGAGAGGGAGCTGAATGCAAAATTCTGATCCCCATTTCAGACACCCCAGATGAGAGAGTTGCAGGGATCTGTGAGGTTTTATCATAGAAAAAAGTCAGTAGTATAATTTATAAATTTGGAAGGAGTCACAAATTTGGAAGAAATGAGCAGGATGATCCAGCTACCTATGGTGATGTCTACATGTCAATCAAAGTTAAAACTGCAGCATGTGCAGGTATTCCTGACATGGCTTTAATCTAATAGCTGAAGAACCAGCCAGGGAATAAGTGCCCAATTTTGAGGGTGGGCTTATTCCACCTGTATTAAGGCTTATGCCACTGTGGTCTCACTCAGTGCTCTTTGTACACAAGCCAGCTAGACTGAATTTAGCTCGGTAGCTATACGGCTGGTAACTCTACCAGCTGGTAAATAGTCATAGCCCAGGACAGAGCTCTTTCTATCTGACACAACAGAGAGGAAAGCAGCCTAGGAATTAAAAAAAATCTAGGCATCTTATCAGTAGATTTCCTCCTATACTTATTCCTTTTTATTATAGTTAACCTAACTGTCTTGAAGAAAATATAGAATTGCTGACATGATCACAATATGCCCAAACATATTGAGGTATTTTTGTTCCTTAAGATTCTAATAAAGAGGATCCACATAGTTATAGCAGCATAGCAGAGTTAATGCTCCTGTTAATTTGCAATAGGTGAAGGGCCAGATCTTATTATCAAGTGTCTCGGTGGACTTACATGATTAATTATGATCTTAGTTTAAAAAAAAATAGTTAAAAAGCTGCTAATGCATCTACATGTGTAATAGTTTTAAGTCTAAAATGATTAAATAAGTCACAAAAAGCAGCAACATTGAGGAGGGCGGACTTTCATTTTATTACTAGCTGTTCAAGAAAGGTGGAATAGGACACCTAAATAAATGTAATCTGGCCCAATGCTATATGAAGCAAGTGTCCTCTAGAAAATGGCATATGCTTGCCATATAACACAATAATATATTCAGAGGCAGAGTAAGCCTGTTTCTTGTATTTACAAACAAAACACCCCAAGAAGGTGATCCATGAAGGAGAAAGAGGCAGATATTCTTCAGCCTTCCAGTTTTGTTCAATATCTTCATCAATGACCTGCAGTACACCCTCTGAAAGTTTGCAGATGACACCAAGCTGTGCGGAGGAGTAGATACTCTGAAGGGGAGGGTTAGGACTCAAAGAGACGTTGACAAGTTGGAGGATTTGACTAAAAGAAATATCATGGACTAGGGACAGAAATTACATATAAACCAGTAAAAGTAATAAGATACTGGTTCAGATCTGTAACACAACAGAAGTTCAGTGCACATAAACCACTTTCAAAATGGCCAAAACTGGCTTAAGACAAACCTGGATGGACATAGTATCAGACTTAACTAATTTAAGTTAAATCAGTTTATTGAACTTCTGGCCCAGATCCCCTCCACATTCAAGTTCACTCATTCCCCCATCATCCCCAGTTGCTTTGCACCTCCCTCCAAAACTGCCTATTTGCAGGGGGTGAGGGCAGCTTTGGCTCAAGTTGTCTGCTCCAGCCAAGCAGGGAGGTGTGCTCTAGCACCTCCTGGCGTCTGGCCTGAACTACTGCAGGCATGTGTCTGCATTTCTAAAACCAAAGTGAATTTCTGTTCACTTGTATATTGATTCAATCTATACAGTTTAAACTAATCTGCAAAGATTGAATGGATTCAGCCTCAGGCTTTTTGACTATCTGTACTTAGCCATGAGGTTCAACAAGGACAAGTGCAAAGTCCTGCACTTAGGACAGAACAATCCAATGCACCAGTACAGGCCAGGGGCTGGCTGGGCAGCAGCTCTCCAGAAAAGGACCTGGGGGTTACAGGCCCTTGTTGCCAAGAAAGCTAATGGCATATTGGGATACATTGGTAGGCATGTTGCCAGTAGATCAAGGGAAGTGATTATTCTCCTTGATTCAGCACTGGTGAGGCCACATCTGGAGTACTGCGTTCAGTTTTGGGTACCCCACTACAGAAAGGATGTGCACAATTTGGAGAGGGTCCAGTGTCGGGGAACAAAAATGGCAAGGAAAGACGGGGTGGAGGTGGGTACTGGGCTTATTTAGTCTAAATAAGGGAAGACTGAGGGGGATTTAATAGCAGACTTCAGCTACCTGAAGGAGGGTTCAAAAGAGGATGGAGCTAGACTGTTTTCAGTAGTGGCCGATGACAGAACAAGGAGTAACAGTCTCAAGTTGGAGCAAGGGAAGTTTAGGTTAGCTATTAGGAAGGATTTTCTCACTAGGAGGGTAGTAAAACACTGGAGTAGGTAATCCAGAGAGGTGGTGCAAGCTCCATTCTTGGATGTTTTCAAGACCAAGCTACACAAAGCTTTGGCTGGGATGATGTAGTTGGGGATGGTCCTGCCTTGAGCAGGGGATTGGACTAGATGACCTCCTGAGGTCACTTCCAACTCTAACTTTCTATCATTCTGTGATTCTATGATTCTAAGTACTCAACCTAGAACCAATATTCCTGCCTCTTCCAAGGACTTTCCTATTGCTGTTAGATCTCTCTACATAAAAATGGCCTGTTACATAACACTGAGGTAATTTTTGGCCCAAAAATTCTTAAATAAACACTGATTTACTAACATAATTGTTTTAATAGATGTAAATTAGATATAAATAGGTATAAATCCTTGGGAATTTGTCCAGTACCAAAAAGGGGTCCCCTGCTTTTTTCCAGGTAGTAAAAGATGCTAATATTTTTATTTCAGTTCTCAACAGTCAGTTCTTTAATGTAAAAAACAAACCAAAAATACAATAATGCATTTTCTAGAGTAGTTAATATCGCTATCCATGTATATTCCAGCTTCACTGAGAATCAGACTTAACTTGCTGTATATATTTCTTTTGTCAATTAAAATAAAGGCAAAGAGGAGCAAATTGAATGAGAAATTTTGTAATATATCTGGCTATAATTAGGGGATGTTTTAAAATGTTGTCTGTCTGGAGAAAGCAGCTTAATCATGTTATAATACTGCAACGAGTGGAATCTAAACACATACTTAAAGTTTAGTCCATGCTTGAGTAATTTCTTGTGCCAGATCATAGGCATTGTTTTGAGGTTTTGAAATTATACTCTCTCCCCAGAGTAGGTAGGTCTTCTTACTGAAAAAAGAGGGTGCATATGTATATGTAAAGAGTGTGTGTGTGTGGATACATATTCACATTCACTGGGTATATATATTCTGAATGATATATTAGTATCAGTGTATGTGTATATATATTGTATATACATATTTACTGAGTTTACCCAGCTTCTTCAGCTTTCTCTATAATGCATTTTGCTTGGAAAAAAATTATAATAAACTTTATTTTCTCCCTCTTTGTGGGAACTGAGAAACTTCGAGTGTACTTTAAATTGAAAACACTTCGTAATTCAATAGTATCAATACATACTATTACATGATCAATGCATATTGTAAACTGGTGTATTTAACTTTGCAAAAGCCTACTTTTTATAAAGGGAAGAGATAAATTATCTCTGTTTAGCAACACACTGTAAGTTATGGCATGTCTGTGGACTTTAATTATTAGAGGGCATTTCTACATGTGTGCTGTGCCACTACATCACTGTAGTAACACACTATAGATGGGGAGCATGTTGCTACACCAATGTAGCTTCAGTGTCATGGTTCATGCCTGCGATGTAGCATCATAACGTGTTCTTATGGTGATGTAGCATCTCGTGTAGACGTGCCCGGAAACGCACTTTTGAATTGCACTTTGGAAAACCAGAAACAAGACAAAAAAGGCATAAGTGAAGCATGGAGCAAGATGAGGTCTAGAGAAAGAAAAATTAAAATAAATTTAATTTATTATGAAGAACTTTAGGACCATATCTTTTTTAAAAGATTAGGGACAACAACTGATAATATGTTTTAGTTTTAACTTATACATTTGAATTTAATTTGTAATTTCAATTTTAGTTTATATTATGTTATTAAAGCCCAATTCTGAATCAGGACTCCATTATGCAAAATGAAATAAAAGGCAGCCACTACCTCACCATCTTTACAGGATAAGGGCCTCCTCTAAAGTTCATTGAAGTCAGTGGGGAAACCCCTAACTTATGCCAGCCTGAAATCTGGCTGCAAGTGTGAGGCATGGGGCTGAAAGTTAGGATCTTTTCAATGTTTTAAATCCAGGTTTCTTCCACCCACTACCTATGTCACTTTGGGTAAGCCACTTAACTTGTCTATGTCTCAGTTCCCACATTTATAGCAAAGAGATAGTAATGCTTCCCTCACTTACTGAGCTCTTGTCAGGATTAATTAGAGTAGTCAACATTGGTGAAAGACCTTGTTAGTCCTAGGTCATTATTGGGCAAAATGCTGTAATTCTTATTCCTATTAACTTCAGTGGGTTTGACTGAGTGAGGATCCAGGATTAAGTTCATTATTGTTAAACTAGCTGAGCTGTCATTTTCTGCTTATCCTACTTATTTTGTTTAAGATGAATAAAAGGAAAGAAATTGTTGTAAACTCTTTTACAACATTAATGGCATCCAGAAAAGGCACAATGGAATAATCAGAGATATGATAAATACAACATTCCCTATGCACATTCCGTACAAAATACAATTTTCCAAGACCTTGGTCTAATTCAAGTAGAATAGCACACATTTGGATTGATATCAGCTAAACTTCAGGTTAATCACACTTTTAGTTATCATAGTATGATGGCATGCAGAAGCTGCTGTAAGACTTCATTTTCATGGATGACATTCTATTTGCTACAAACTGATAGCAGGTTTGGCAGCTGAATGATGTATTTCCGGAAATAGGAAGATGTCCTAGAAGTAACTTGTGGCTATTTCTAAAGATTTATTAAAACTAAGTTGACACTTGCAACACTGATAGAGGTAATTTTAGAGCTCTTGAAATTCTACTGACCCTATGATAATGAAACTACCACCTCATACACATTTGTATTCTATGGCATGTAGTGTGGCTTATGGTTTGGAATGTGAAACACTATCATTATGTGCTGGAAGAATTCACACAAGTAACAGAGGGCAAATGCATAGACTTGCAGATATTTCAAGGAATCGTAGGCACAGTAGTCAGAACCCGATGAGTAGCTTTGTGCATAAACAACAATGATAACAGGTTATTTAGACAGCTAATAAAACTTGGGGTTCTAGTCGATGAGTACAGCCTTGTATCTAGACTATACCTTTTAAAGCTTTTTTGTATCCTGTATCACAGAAAGAATTTATATTATGCCCTAAAACAAACCAAATCCAGTGCATATGAAAAATACCATGAAATGTGCTTAGAAATGTCTTGCTGAGACAGAGATATGTGCATATTTATGACACAGACAGCCATGGGCTGTACAAACGAAAGCTTTGCTTATAATCCAAATAGCGTTTTAAACAGTATTTTACGATAAGAAGGATGTGTGTTAAACTCTCATCAAAAGTATCAAATCTGTAGGCTCATTCAAAATGCGGATTGTCCATATGAAATGGGATGATTGCTTTATGTTAAAAGGCAGACGAAATATAAATGAAAATCAAGTGGAATTATTGCAACATTTTACTGCTTTCAAAGACTTTGTAAAAAACCCTGTGATTTGTTAATCCTAGATGCTTGGAAGCTGTTTGAAATTTCACAAAGATTTAGAAGCATACAGCTGAGCCAATAAATTTTGCTAAATAAATTGATTACTTTTAATAAAGAGGAGCTAGAAATATTCTTAGAACATATTACATCAGATCTTAAAGGAACTGGAGTCCTTCACTAACAATTTTCCCTTTAGTTTGAATCTAGCTTATATCAGTGAGAAGTGAAAAACTTCATCCTCCCTAGAGAAAATCCCAAGATAGTAAAAATTAAGCCACATTAAAGGGACACTTTGAAAAAAACAAATTTCATGCTGTGCCAGATTCCCAGGCTGAGACATTAGCAACTTTTATGTCACCTACTTAACATAGAGGAGGCCAACGGGATCTGGTTCTCATTTACATTGGGAACATCAAAAGAACACTTACATTTTCTTAATCTCAGGGTTAAATCTGTAAAGACTCCTTTTCCTAATCATCTGACAGTCTGTAGTACCCAAGTTTACCACCGTAAAGTTCCTTATGGCTAGGAACAGAAATTACACATAAACTGGTATAAGTGATCAGAAACACAACAGAAACAGTGCACATAAACTGCTTTCAAAATAGCAGAAGCTGGTTTAAGGTAAACCTGGATATATGTAGTACCAGACTTACTTAACTGAATTAGCTTATATCAGTTTATTGAACTTCTGTCCCAGATCCCCTCCAGATTCAAATTCACTCATTGTCCCCCAGCATCCCAGAATGCTTTGCACCTCTGCTGAGCATCCCGCTCCCACCCCCTTCTGGATGTGCAGGCTAGCCTTGGCCCAAGCTTTCTGCTCCAGCCAAGCAGTGAGGTGTGCTCTAGTGCTCTCCAGCTTCTGGCCTCAGCCACTGCAGGCATGTGGCTGCTTTCTGGAATAAAAAATGATTGTCTATTCATTTGCTTATTGGTTCAAACTATACAGTTTAGACTAATCTGCAAAGATTGAATAGATTCAGCTTTTTGACTGCCTATACTTAGCCTATGGCTGCTTGTACACACCACGGGGGTTTCAGTTTAATTCTCCCTAAATTTTAGCAAAAGGTTTTTAAAAACACTGCTTCAAATTAAACCAAATTAAAACCCCATGGCATGTACACAAGAGTTGGGCCCAATCCTTACCTGCTTCTTTGGCGGCTGGGGAGGGAGGGTGAACTGCCAGTGGGCTGACCAGTCCCTGAGTTTTGCAAGGGACTGGTGCTTCCCTCTGTAGTGACAGTGACACCCCCCAGGTGGCACCTGCCCACAAGCACCCGGCCCAGGCAGTTCAAGGGGGCACCCCAGCTGGTAAAGGAAGCACTGGGCCCCTGAGCAGCTCAGGCAGCCAGGCTCCGGGAAGAGAAAAAAAAATCAGGCTCACTGCTTTTTTTTTTTCTTTTCCCCTTTGTGGATCCTGCCTGCACAGGCTGCTGCCAGGCTGCCTGCACGGGCTGCCTGCTTAGCCCCTAAGCTGCACAGGGCCGGATGCTTCTCTCCACAGTTGTGAGGTAGCAAACTAAAACATCTCAGGAATGTTTTATTTTGCTACGTTCCAAAGTAATTTGATGCAAAATACGCTGCCATCATTGTAAACAGCAGTGCCATTAACATGCAATATGCCGCCAACAGTGTAAACAGCAATGCTATGAAAGTGGTACAAAAGGACATTTAAGCTGCTTTGTAGGCCAATTTTGTGGTGTCCACAACTCTGCTATGTGCCTAAAATTTTGCTACTACATGTGCTCAGAGGCATTGCCATATGATCACAGCAGATGGACCTTCCTTGCAACCATGAGACGGATGCCTAGCAACCTTATTGGCCAAGAGGATATGAATAGCTTTATTTTCATTTAAAGCCATGCTCAATTCACCTAAGCTTAAATAGATTAGGAACCAATTTAAGCTTAACTACTCTTAAACTGCAACAAGAATGTCTATACAGAACTTTGCACAAGTTTAACTAAGTCAGCTTTAAAAGAAGACACACCCTCTTCAAGTATGCATAACACAAATTAGAAACCAGTCTATCTTAATTTGTGCAGCCCCTTGCATGGAGACTCTTATCTCTGCTTAAATCAATATATCAACCAATTTAAATCAGCAGGATGTAGTCTAGCTTTTTATAGTTTTGCTGCAGTATTTCCTGGGAGTTTCAAAATAAAATAAACTCGCATTTGCTTGATGGAACAACTGAAGGTAAACCCCAGGTTTGAAGTGAAAGATTGACAGATAGCTACATCAAGAAAAAAAAAACTACCTGTGAATTGTCTCCTCTAGGATTTTAGATAGCTATCACAATATAAAAAGGTATGCTGTTTGGAATGAAAACAGAACCCTGGTTAAAGCAGTGCAACTTTTCATATGCCTCAGAGGGCTGTACTGGAGCTCTCACTTTTATTAACGGGGTAACTCTGTTACCTCTGTTACGTCTTTAAAAAAGACAGGTTTCCCCTAAGCTTCAGTTATTCATGGCAGTTGAACAATTGTTAGCAGAAGTATCAAAGGGTGAAAAGAAACATTTGCCACACCTACTCCAGGTATAGGCAGATTACTTTAAGCCTCTTACACATAGGGTATTTTTACAAATGTTTTGGGACATGGCACTGAGCACTTTAATTAGCAAGCTGCGCTAAGTTAACGTGCCTGTGTGTCACATGTATCAGCATTCCCATGCATCCCCACATTGAAAAAATGGTGGCAAGGCACTTTGAAGTAAAGCTTAGCATACATGGAGGATTACTCCGTGCTGATCCGGTCCTGCAGGGAGCAAACCAGGAAAGCCAAGGCTGCAACTGAACTCCAACTAGCTTCAGGCATCAAGGACAACAAAAAGTCCTTTTTCAGATATGTGGGGAGCCGGAGGAAAAGCAAGGGCAATGTTGGACCCCTGCTAAACCAGATGGGGCAACTGACAACTGACACCCAGGAAAAAGCCAACCTATTAAATAGGTACTTTGCATCAGTCTTTCATCAGTCACACGGGATGCCCATGCCTGCTATGGGACAGGGAAATCTGGGTGAGGGGGATCCCCTACCCTCCATCAATGCTGACCTCGTTAAGGAACACCTTGAGAAGCTGGATACCTTCAAGTCAGCTGGCCCTGACAATCTGCACCCCATGGTACTCAAGGAGCTGGCGAGCATCATAGCCCAGCCCCTGGCACGGATCTTTGAAAACTCCTGGTGCTCTGGTGTAGTGCCCGAAGACTGGAAGAAGGCCAATGTGGTGCCGATCTTCAAGAAAGGGAGGAGAGTGGATCCGGCTAACTACAGGCCCATTAGCCTGACTTCTATCCTGGGGAAGATCTTAGAAAAGTTTATTAAGGAGGCCATCCTTGAGGGACTGGCCCAAGCTAACATTCTAAGGGACAGCCAGCATGGGTTTGTTGCGGGTAGGTCTTGTTTGACCAATCTCATTTCCTTCTATGACGAGGTGACCTATCACCTGGACAAGGGAGAAGAGATTGATGTCATATATCTTGACTTCAAAAAAGCTTTTGATCTGGTATCCCATGATCACCTCTTGGCCAAACTGCCCAGTTGTGGCTTTGGCTCCACCATGATCCGCTGGCTGGGAAATTGGCTTCGTGGTCGGACCCAGAGGGTTGTAATTGATGGCAGTCACTCATCGTGGTGCCCTGTGACCAGTGGGGTCCCTCAAGGCTCTGTCCTGGGACCCATACTGTTCAACAGCTTCATTAACGATGTGGACATTGGAGTCAGGAGTGGACTGGCCAAGTTCGCCGATGACACCAAACTTGGGGGCAAAGCATCCACGCCAGAAGATAGGCGCGTGATCCAGGCTGACCTGGACAAGCTCAGCAAATGGGCGGACGAGAACCTCATGGTGTTTAACACTGAAAAATGCAAGGTTCTCCACCTTGGGAGGAAAAACCTGCAGCACCCTTATAGGCTCGGCAGTGCTACGTTGGTTAGCACTACAGAAGAAAAAGACTTGGGGGTCATCATTGACCACAAGATGAACATGAGCCTGCAATGCGATGCTGCGGCTAGTAAAGCGACCAAAATGCTGGCGTGCATCCATAGACGCTTCTCGAGCAAATCCCGGGACGTCATTCTCCCCTTGTACTCAGCCTTAGTGAGGCCACAGCTGGAGTACTGCCTCCAGTTTTGGGCTCCACAATTCAAAAAGGATGTGGAGAAGCTTGAGAGAGTCCAGAGTAGAGCCACGCGCATGATCAGAGGTCAGGAAAACAGATCTTACGATGACAGGCTGAGAGCCATGGGACTCTTTAGCCTGGAAAAGCGCAGGCTCAGGGGTGATCTGATGGCCACCTATAAGTTTATCAAGGGTGACCACCAGGATCTGGGGGAACATCTGTTCACCAGAGCGCCCCATGGGATTACGAGGTCGAACGGTCACAAACTCCTGCAAGACCCTTTCAGGCTGGACATAAGGAAGAATTTCTTTACTGTCCGAGCCCCCAAGGTCTGGAACAGTCTGCCAGTGGAGGTGGTTCAAGCGCCTACACTGAACACCTTCAAGAGTAAATTGGATGCTTATCTTGCTGGGATCCTATGAGCCCAGCTGACTTCCTGCCCTTTTTGCAGGGGGCTGGACTCGATGATCTCCTGAGGTCCCTTCCAGCCCTAATGTCTATGAAATCTATGAAATTGTCCTGCCACCATTTTTTCAGCATGGGGATGCACAGGAACGCTGATGCACATGACATGGAAGCCTTCCAGAGCATATCAATTTCCATGCTCCAGCAGACTTCATTAATCAGTCTGCTCTGATGTGCTGGATTTCCATTGCATCAGAGCAGGCTCCCTGCATATCTATAGGAACCCCTACACTCGAAGTGGGAATGTACAGCAGTTCACTGCTCCAAGGGGCAGTGTATATAGGTGTTTTCCACTTTCAGGAGCTACACAGGAAAAACAGCGTAAGTAACTTGAGGTGGGTGGGTCTCTGGGGTGGGAGTTGACTGATTCAGGAGGGTGGCAGGTTCAATTGAGTAGTTTTAACAACATCAATGGCTATTCCTACATAAGATGCTACTGCACAGTCAGTACTCTACATTTATTTATTTCTTATATAAAAAAATAGTAAATAAATGCACAATAACCAGAGTTACAGTGCAGTAGTGCTGGTGAACGCCTTTTTTGTGACTACTGAGCTGTACCCAAATACTACTGCACAGCGGCATTGTTTCTCAGCTTTTGCCACACAATGCTACTGTGCAGTATTGGGCTGCTGTGTAGTCAGTGTCTCGTGTAGAGGTGGCCAATATCTCTTTATGTAATGTAAAGAAGAAAAACATGGCAGAAGCCCTTTTCTTTTTTCATCTCTAAGAATCCTGTGCTTAATCTGTGTTTACAAAATGAACTGTCTGTAAGGAGCTCTATTTTTTTAATAGACCCTGTTTCTCAGCTAGTATAAATTGGTATCTCTCCATCAGCTCTTTAAAGTAAATGTATTGTAGCTGATTTGTGCCAGCTGAATTTTACATCATTTGCAAACTGTCAATTTAAAAAAATAAACTGTTAAGGAATTTAATTAGTATATTTTCTCCATTTTTCTTTCCATATAAGTGAACAGGTGTTATGTGGCCTGCTCAAAGTCTTGTGTGCCAGTTTCCTCCAGACTGTAATGTCATTTATTATAATGTATTGTACTCAAGAAAAAACAAGGAGTAAAGTACAAAACTGATTTCTCATTCAGTTTCCAACAAGCAATGCCCTATTCAGGAGGGCAGGAGTATCTGCTAAAAAACGCATTAACTTTCACATAACCTTGATATGTTTACCAAAATTCATTTTAAATTTAGATCAGAGGTATAAAAGCTTTAAAATTGCTGCCTAACAAATTATCCTCGCAAGTATTCAAAATGGTTCACTTCTGTGTTCTCTTCCAAGAAAGCTTAGCTGGAGCAAAATCCATGGCTTATGACAAATGGGTCTCACCTTACTTGCAGCATCCTTAAGAAATAAGTTAGGTCACTGATGACAGGTGATTTGTGATGATGCACTGGAATATTATGATAAACACAAAGCAATAATGTCAGTCACACACTATAAGAGTCTATAAAAGACTCTATATCTGTGAGCTTATATATATACACACACACACACACACACAAATTAATTATATTTATATAAACTATATATATATATAATAAAAGTATATTAATTATATATATCTATTTTTCCATGAAGTTACTATCTTCAAAATATAACCTCAAAGAAGTTATATCTTTTATTAGACCAACTGAATAGTTACAAAAAATTGTTTTTTATTTGCAAGCTTTCAGGCTGATGAGCCCTTCCTCAGGTGACGGAGAATGCACAGATTGTAACATTTCACCCAGGTAGAAATAAAACTTCATATTGCACAGGGGAATAGAAAGAATTTATAGGTAGGTTCCCCTGGGTAGAAAAGTTCATTTTATGCAAATTAGGCTCAAATAAAGTTGCAGCAGTCTGTTTACCTCCAAGATGTCTGGTGGCAAGCAGGGTGTTGAATTTTTCACTTACAAATACCCCCTCCCTTTTTTTTTCCAACTATTTATTTGGTTTAATACAAGATATTGCCTCTACCAAGAGTTCTGAATACTTTTGCCCTTAGACCAATACAGCTAACACCTGTAACCCTGACACTTCAAAGGGGAACGCTTAGCATTGAGCTTCCTGGAAAGATATAAGCTCTCTGGGTCTGCTTACTAAAAGAACTAAAAGCTGTTAAATTAGGGTCATTCTTTTCATTAGCTGGTCCTTTTCCCCCTGAAAGGAAAAGTGGACATTTTCAAGATACTTACACTATATACTAATAATAACAAATACCATTAGTAAATGGTGTTCAACTATTCATTTCCTTAAAAACTTTCGTACAACTAAATGGTAGCATCTATTGGCATAAAGTCATAGCTAATTAATGCTGGAAGGGACCTTAGGAGGTCATTTAGTCCAATTGCCTACTCAAGGCAGGATTATTGCCTTATAAATAATCCTAGAAAAGTGTTTATTTAGTCTTGAAACCTTTTGGAGTGATCCTCACACACAGCTTCCAGGCAGAATCCCTGAAATATCAAAACAACCTTTAGTCTGTCATAGGTAAAGCTGGGGGACAAGGGCACTATCGATATCCCGCTACTGTAAAGACAGGAAATAGTTAAGATATGCTCAAAAGATACAAGGTATAATCAGCTTTGAATCACCAGTTCATATCAGATGGATATGACCTTCAGCTGCTAAAATCATTTTTGTATTATCCTTTATCTATACATGAAGTTTTTAAGGGATGTACATGATTATGACTGTATTTTCATTGTCATCCTTGCACTTCCTTTCTCTTGTTTTGCTTTTAAGTCAAAAAGTCAACTAGAAACACACACAAACTCAATTGTGATAAAATATACAAAAGAAAAGAGAATAATGGTTATATTGGGGAAACATGTAACAAATAAAACTAAGAAATGCAATTGTACCAGGAAAAAAACCTAGGGCTAAAATCTCCTATGCCATACACTGCACTGTCTGTGCAACCAAATCAGAAAGTAATTTTACATCGACTTTGACTTGTTTATTTGAGTACGTAAGGTGCAAGGCAAAGGAAAACCAGACTCATCTGTTTATGACTCACTAGCCATTACTCAGAAAACAAACAGTTTAAGACAGACACAAACAAATTCAGATTATGTCTCAAAGTTCAAATCGATACGAAAGTGTCTAAATGAGTTCCAGTGATTTTTAGATCTTTATTTTATTTATTGAAATATATGAAATAAAATTCATAATAGAATATATTGGTAAAGAGCTAATTCTATAATTTTTTTGGTCAAACAAATATTTTAGAAAGGTTGCTAAGAAAAAGGATTGCAAATTAATATCTGTGGGGAATTAGAGGTTATCCAGAGAAAAATATTACTCATACATTGTTAAAAAATGTGGTCTCTCTATCATAAAATGAGTTCCCTCCTCCTACTAATATTCTTCATGGCTGCAAAGGTCACTGTTTGTTTGAATAAGGGGAAATAAGCTGTGAGAAACAGTTTATATAATGCAAATGAGAACAAATTGGAGGCATGCATGTTAATAAGCCAAGTGCAATTCTGACAGCAAAAACTACTCCTTGAAAAGTTTAAAAAATCCACCAGCCAGATGCACTATGAAGACATCCTGAGGCATATGAGCAGAATGATATTTGATAACAATATTACCTCACTCTTCTGGGGCATTTCTACATGCAAGATTTTTTGCCCTTTCCTGCACTACAACAGCATGACTGTTCACACAAGCTGGTTTTATGAACACTTTAAAAGTCCTTCAGGCACAATAAAGTAAAACTCCTCAGACATAGTTTAGTTTGGCTTGCTATGAATTAAAGCATTGTGTCTATGGAGTCTTTGTGTATGAACAGACACTCAAAGACATGTAATGAGCCTCTTTGTCCACTAGATGGCGCTGTGACTTTTTTGTAGTTCACTCCTTCGAATTGCTTATGCTTCCAGATTACTTCCACTTGTTTTTTTCTTGTGTTGTTTGCCAGTTTCTTGCTTCTTCACCTGCATGGCAGGGCACAAGGCACAGGACCCCAGGCCGGTGGGAGAGCAGCACTGGAACATGCCGCTCTCTTGTGGCACCAGCTGGGGACTGGGCTTAATTTGTTTGAAAACCTAGTGCGTGCAAGCACTGATGCAATGCTCCAAAGTTTAATTCATTCAAAAACCTAGTGTGTGCAAGCACTGGTGTGATGCTCCAAAATAAACAAGTTTAGATTTTATAAACCTATTTAATTAACGAGGATTAAACCCCATGCTGTGTACAGGTGCCCCCATAGCATTTTTCATAAGTGGATCACAGAGTGGTTACGGAAAAGAGCTAAATATCACAATCTTCATTTCTACATGATAAAACTAAGATGTGAAGCAGCAGGCCAAGAATAGAACTCAAGTTCCAGGGGCGTCCAAACCAGTAGCCTATTCATTGCCACAACATCATGCATGTTTTATAACCTCATCCTATTTCTTTTCATATGACTGCAGGGACAGACACCCTGCACTCCTCCCTCCCACATCTTTTGTAGCTACTGAATCACATACCTCTCATGCCACCTCTTTCTTGCCGCATGAATCTGGCATTCTTTTCAACAGTGTCACAACTTCAACTGAAAGAATGGGTAGTGCCCCCACCTCAATAGTCGAATGGTGAGGAAACTGTCCTGGGAGGTGGATAATGTGGGTCCGTATTCTTCATGTTGATGTTGGTTAACCAGGTTTTCACAGGTTGGGGAGTTCTTTAACTATTAGGCTATCATATAAAAGGTGGACAGATCATCAACACACAGTAATTTTTTAATGAAAATTAAAGTGGATATGGGCGCTATTTTGTCTTGCATTCAGCATTGTTATTATGAGTTAGGTGAGCTTGGAGCATGTGTACTGACCTGGTCCCACAAGACTTTCAAGCTTAGGGAAGAGTAAGTTCAATGGGTTTTTTCAATAGCAGATGTTAATGATCCTCAGGAATCCTTAAAAATGTTAGACACCACAGAACTTAGACTCCTGATGTATCTCAGGAAACTAAGAGGTTAGGCAGGGGTTCTGTGGATTGTATTCATGTACTTCAATGGAGTTTCACGGGATTCATGGGGTGTCAGGCAGATTTTTATGTGTTTGCTTTACTAGCATGTGTTGTCTCATTAAAAAGCCCATGCTATTCTATATCAATGTATGTAATTTTTATCATTGTGTAATTATGTTAGGCTATCTCTATTTTTTAAGATTTTGGTCATGGTTTAATCAAAGGAACTGAGGGATTAATACTTAAGGAGAAGAAGGTAGGTGTAACTGATATTTATCTCTGGCCATTGTATTATTAGGCCAAGGAAAATTGCTGCTTCTATAGACAGAAGGGGCGACTGGAGAGATGGGTACCCAAGTTATTGTCTGCTTGTAATGGGAAAAACAACAGCAAAAAAGCAAAGGCATTTGAGAGGAATGACCCATGAGCTAAAGGATACTATCTGTCCCTATCAGGAAAGACATTTCTAAAGGATTCTGAGAATCATGAAGAATTAAGACAATGCAGATGGGGAAGGAGAGGGAGGCTGGTTTAGGGGTATTTGTAAGGTATGAGGTAGCCAGGTCTTTGGGTCCCATGATATGAGGAATCCGAGGCCCAGGAGGTCAAGGCTGTGGGGATCAGCAAGAGAGCTGATCTCTGAAAACAATGGCAGGTCTGTCAGAAGAACTAGGCTGTATTCAGATGAGACAGTAAGAAAATTTACTTGTCTTTTTGTTCTGGTCTTCAAAAATATGGTCAGTTTTTCTTGTATGATTCTCAGTGCTGGATTTAGGCTTAAGCCACTTAAGCTACAGCTTAGGGCCTCAAAATATGAGGAGCCTCTAAATAAGGGGAAAAAAACCCTGGACATTTTCATTCTAATAATATATATATATATATATATATTTATATATATATATATGGCTTCACAGTTATTATTCATATTGTGTTCATAAATTTGCACAGAAATAACAATAGTTCATCTTAAAATTTCATGAAAATCCATTTTCGTGGATTTTGTGGATTATTTTTATTATGTGGCACCTCTTTAAATGGACACAGTTTAGGGCCTCAGCATGTCATAATCTGGCACTGATGATTCTCTTCTCCTATATAAATCCTTTTGTTGTTTTGTTTCCTTACTGATTCCCTGTGGTTAAGAGTGATTTTGAGGTCAGTGATATCCCAAGCTAACCTGTTCTATGGAAAGGGGGACCTAAACTTTCTTTCATAACCCAAAAAGAAGCTCCTTATAGCTGGTGGAGATGTCCCTGGTACATCTGTAGGGTCTAGTATATGGGATATGGAGCTTAGGCTTCCTGGAATAAAGAGTTATCTGAGGGAAAACCTTGGTCTGCTCTTGGGACAGGGAGTGGGACACTGGGAAGAAACTTGGGGCTCTGGGATTCCCCCATGGACAGGTTTGTGATAGGGGGTCCAGCTGTATCCCCTTCATCTGTGCAGTGCATATGTTCTCAGCTCTTTGAGCTCAGTGGCATGTCAGCACAGGTTCTGCCAGAGCTCTGCATGTGCAATGAGCTCTGTGAGCTCACCAGCTACTACTGATCATTAGGTTCAACAATGGCAATCAGGCATGAATAAGAAGAATTAAACAAGAAATATTATTGTGGGGCAGTAGACAAGCCTTTGCAGTTCTTTAGTCTCTCTAACTAACTGGCTACTACCTGAGGGATCAACTCTCAATTCCTAACTACTCTAAATTAAGTAGTGTCTCTAAATTATAACTTTACCACTAGATCCCCTTTTAACAACATATTTCCCACAACTAAGAAAATCAGTTAGCACCAAGCTGCAGAAGAGATGTCACATTTGAGTAATCTTGTCACAGCTCCTTTAGCAATTCTCTGTTAGTCTTTCAGGAAGTTTCACTTTCCTCCCAGATCAATGAAGTATCAGACTTGCTTATCTATTTGGATTCGGTGGGAAGCTTTTTCTCCAGCTTTGATAGACTTGATTCTTTATACTTGGATCTGACTACTTCTTTGGAGCAAAATGTCTGAGATCAGAAATGCCATCATTCTGTGCAATGCTACATGAGACACTTTGCTCAGGTTTTGGGGTTAGGTTTTTTTTAGCAACTGTGCTTCTGGTCCAAAGTTCATCAGCCACAGACTTCTGGGGCTGATTATCTCTTTCTGGATGATAGCAGTTTGGATAATAACATTTGCATTTGTATCTGTAGATACATTTCTTCCCATGTGGGCATGGTTGCTTCCTGTTTTCTGCAACAACTGGAGCTATTATGTCCATGATGATGATCAGAAGGCAAGATTTTTGTGTTTTATTTACTGCAAGCACACACTTAATTAGATCCAGTTTCTCAAAAGTTTCCAGACCCCAAATTGGTGTTACTTCCCTAGGTACCACAATGAATGGGAATGTGTATACTGTCATAGTGGATGCTAGCAATATATCATCCCCTCACTGGTATGTTTGTTCCCAAATAACCAGTTATTTTCAGGTTTGTTGGACTCACTTTTTGTTTCAATTTAACTTTTCTATATTCATGCTCTGGTAAAATATTAACTTGAGTCCCAGTGCCTGACTTAAATAAATCCTTGCACTTCTACTAGCAAAATCCAGTCCCTTTCATTGGCTTTGCTCAATCCCATCTTATCTATATAAAACACTTCCGGAATACACTTAACTGTATAAATGTGATTTTTTTTTTATGTTTGAGATCTACAGCACTTGGCAAAATGGTTCCTCTTGTCCCAGTTAAAACAGAGCTTTCCAAGCCTACGTACAGACATTCAAGGGCATTAGAGGGAGGTTAAATCAGTTCAAAATGGCGGCCTAATATCAGGTAACTTAAAATGGGGGAGCTAGCTGGAGGGCCTGGGGTCCAGCAGGCTGAAGGAGATCAGAGTTGGTCAAGGATGAGGGGGAGGTACAACCTATGGGCGGGGTAGGGAGGGCAGGCGTGATCCCAGCAAACCTACACCCCCATCCCTCCTACTTCTCCCTCCACTGGGACTTACTTGCTCATCTCCATCAGCAGAGAGCACTGATAAAAGTGTCCGCACTCAGAGCGGCTTGTGGGATGGAGGCTGAGAGGGTTGCCTGGTGAGGTGGGGGAAGAAAGGGACCAGGAGGCAAAAAATAGACAAGTGCTGGGGGAGTAGGCAGTAAAAATATTAGCCCCAGGGCTGGGGCCGGTGGCTGGGTTTTCCCAGCCCTGGGACTTGCAGGGGAAGTGGACAGAAGTTCTATGCAGCAGTTTGACCTGAATCGAATAAGTCTGATACTACATAAATCCAGGTTTATCTTAAACTGGGTTCTGCGATTTTTAGACCAGTATGTGTGCATGGAACTTCTGTACAGCTACAGGTTTAGACTGATTGCCAGTCACTGAGACTGGGTCTGTAAGTGTGAGGCTGGCACCAGGACAAGCTAAGTTTAAATCAAGTGGCCATTTTGAACCTGATTTAACCTCCCCAAATGTCTGTACTTAGCCCAAATGTTTGGCGCCCTGTTGCCTTCCATGCTTAGTACGTGTCTGATTATTTGCTGTCTTTCCCTTTACATTTTCCTTGCCAATGAAACATTCCATTCGGTGAGGTGATTTATTACCAGAAGAAATTTCTTTCTGTAAGATGGCTTTTTCTGGCCACATTCTTCCATGCCTATTTCATGGATGACTCTTTGTGGTGTATTTGCCTTTGCAGCCTGGGCCCTGCAAATGTGGATAGTCTTTGCTGGAAACAAATCTCCCATATGCAATAGTCTTTCTTGTAATGCATTGTTTGCAATACCACAAATAATCCTCTCTCATCAGATATCCTGCCAAGTTCCCTGAAGCATAGTTCTCAGTCTCTTTAGATCAGTAACATATTGAACTATACTTTCTCCTGTTGTTTGTTTGCATGTAAAAAAAATGTGTCTTTTAAGGGTCTCATTCTTTTTTTCCATGCAACATTCCTTAAATTTGGACATTACCACATTTAACCATATATTTTGGCCTTCTGCAAAGGTAAAGGTGTTATAAACAGCCAGGGCTCCTTCCTCCATGAGAAGATTGAAGATTTGACTTTATCGCTTTTCTGTTCTGCCCCTATGGCTGCTAAGTACCACTTGAACCTTTGTCTGAATGCCCTCTAGCTCTCTGTTGTATTGACTGACAACAGAAACACAGATGGAAGTTATAACATCTCCATGATTAAGTCATGACACTGCTGCAACTTCCCTTTATTCAGACTATGTGGCTATGAACATCATTCACAGAAACCTTTTTTCCTTCCACATGGCTGCCTGGCTCCACTTGCTCTCAGTTTCCAATTTCTTATTCAGTTTGGAACTCAAATTTTTTCAAGTTCTTTTTTCCCATTTATCATTTCTGATATCATGTAGTGATCATGAGGTTCAAAAACGGATAGTCATGCATAAATGAGAAGAACGAAACAAAAAATTTATTTTGGTTCAGTCATGGGTGACTGGTGCCTCCTGAGTCAGGGAGAGCATTTTCTCCTCCAGCAACCAGACTGGGGGAGTGGTCCCCCTATGGCTGATCACACTAACTGAAGGGGGGAGCCTCGTGGCCAATCGCGCCGACTGGAGGGGGGGGGTTCCCTGTGGTCAGTCGCATCGGAAGTGCCAGTAGAGTGCCCAGAAGGGCCAGGGATGTGCCCAGAAGTGTGGCTTCTCCTGGTGCTCCCACTTCCTGGCCACTTCTCTCAAGGAGGCACCAGCGCTCAGGGGATGAGCACTGTTGCTGCTCACCGTCCCTTCCTCCATCCTTCCCTCTTCCATTTTCACTGAATTCAGTAGCAAGGAAATAAAGAGACAAGCAGCTCACCCTCTGATTTCCAAAGCTGCATAAAAGCAGGTCAGAGCTCATGCCAATCAGCTGATGAACTCAGAATGCTCACAGCACTCACAGAGCTCTAGTGAAAGCTGTGCAGACATGCCGGTGAGCTCAGAGAGCTCACTGCCCATGCACCATGCCAAAGGCAACTGTGCTGCTGTATCGGTACTTAACATCCACCTCAAGTCTACTTCTGGTACATATGTTCTGGTGGACCTGGGTCTAAGTGACTTGCCTAAGCTAATACAAGAAGTCAAGGATGGAGCAGGTAGCTGCAGGACAGTTCTTTGTAAATTTAGGCTATTGAACACATTTTAATTTTAAACAAGCAGGGTTCTCCTTTGAAGTTCCTTATACTTAAATATAATTACTCAAGTAAGTAAATTTAAGATTTTACTTAGCTGTTTTTATTAATCCAGTCTTGAACTGTAATGGCAAGGGGATTTCAGCCCCTAAGATTCTGATTAAACAACTAGGTGAGATACCAAAACGTCTGTAAAATCTATATTTTGAAAACTCAAGAGAGTGCATTTATGTTCTAGTTTGTTTTTTATAGGTACTCTAAGCCTAAGATATGAACTGAAGCCCCTAAGTTGTGCATTTTCCTTTCTCTGCAGGGGTCTTTAACACCTATCATTCTGTACTGAGAAAATAGATGCCTCACTTTTAAAATATCAGCCACATAAACAAACAACACATTCAGGTTTGGACTTCTAAAGAATGATTAAGTACAGGGAAAGTTCTGACAGAGTAGCCAGCATCCAATTAGCCTGTGAGCCCTGCCTATAATTTTAAAAGGGATCAGAGAATCTGCCAGTGGATAGTATCTTTCAACTTTAGAGAAGATACTACCTATGGTAAGAAAATTAGTTTTAACTTTCTGCAGGGTGGGGTACCTGCTGTTCAGTAAATCAAGATGCTGATGGGAAGTAGTAGGCAGTAGAAATGACCTCCAGCAAAGACAGTGTGAACTTGATTAGTAAGTGTATTTAAGGATTTTAATTATGGCAACACAAAATTTTTTTACTAAAAACCAGTGTGGGTCTTTAAGATTGGAAAAGAAAACTGGAAGGCTCTTTAGCCTAAAGCTACATTGGAGGAAGACAATACACCTATTTTGTAATCCTCTGTGGCTGTAGAAGAATGATTAGAGTTATACATTGCTGAAATAAAGAATGGGAAGCAGAAATGCACAATCAATAAGCTTTCCTGAGAGAGTGAATTTATTGTTGTAAGCCTAGCACTGCATTAATGTTACTACATTGCTTCAGTTTCAGGAGGTAGTATATGCCAAGTGAGTGAGGCCTGCTTAGTTGCAGTATACCCTTATCATGAGTCTGACAGAATGGAAACATCTTCAAAATATAGGGACTTCTGTAGGGAAGGATGTACAATAGAACTAGCTAGTAATATTTCAATAACACTTTTCTTGTTTGTTGTTGTCATTGGAAAACACTGAGTCAAAACCAAAACCCTTTCCAAGAACGTACCAGAGCTATGGTCCATGATGGAACATCTGTTAGCCCTTACTCCTGAATATGAGTCACAGAGAAATTAAGGAGACAGCTGTGCTAATTAAAGAGCCCTAAGTGCCACATGTGTCAGCATCCCCGTGCTGAAAAATGATGCGTTTTGAACTAAAGGTTGCTGAATAAGCTTTAGATTAAATCACCCCACCACCATTTTTCAGTGTGGGGATGCTGATACACATGACATGGAGTTTGCTGAAGTGAGGTAATAATCATATTCCAGCAGACTCAATTAATCGAGTCTGCTCTGATGCACTGTAATTGCAATGCAATACAAAGCAGCCTCCCTGAATGTGTATAGGAGTCCTGAGATGGGTGTCAATTAATCCAATTTTTGGAATTGTTTTACCTTGTATGAAAAAATAATCATTGGTCCAGGAAGTGACTCTTGGATCTGTGTTAGTCCTGTGCTTTGTGAATATACTTGCAATAAGGGACAACCAAGTTCAGTGTATATCCCTTCGGTTAATTATTTATACAAAATGGAATAGAATCAGAGAGGGTATAGAAAAAAACCAACCAAATAGTTAAAATTCTGAGGATTTGGATTCACCTGAGATAAGGAAGAGATAGCAGAGAGAGGACTTAAGCCATGTAGTCTTGAACTTGAATCTTACACAGGGTGGCTAAATTCTTTACATGTTAAGCTATTGGTATAATAGGTCACAATTCTTTCTCATTTTTATGAGAAGCTTCCAAAGATTTATGAGTTTTATCCTGTAGCAAAGCAGGAACATTTCAGAAATTTCACACGTCATGGGGCAGGAAAAAATGTTTTTCACTTATTTCTGGTAAAGAGTTTTGCTAGAACAAATATTTAATAAAGTAAGACTGCCCTTTTCAATACATGGAGTGACCATAGCAAGTAACTTTCAAGTTTCAGTATTTATGGGAAGACACATATTTGGTAGCTGAAATGACTGGAAATGTCTGTATGTGATTATACAGTAGAGGAGGCAGCAAACATCATTAGAAGTTCAGCTTCGCTGTCCTTTTTATAAAATGTTTGCAAAAGGTACGTCAATATTTTAAGTATTTTTCTCAATGTGAGAATGTGGCACTTAAGATTGATGTTCCTTAGAAATAACTTCATTCAGATTGCAAAAGTATATGTCATGATTCAATGAGAAAGCACCATAATGTTTGGCAATAAAAATATGTACACAAAGACTCATCTGTCCATGAGAACAATCAGTCATATAGATGTATTTATGCCCTGAATCCAGTTAATTTTGGAAGTGATCCAATCCCCTGCTTTATACATATGGCATTTATTTTAGGGATTTTTCTGGGGCTCATGGGAAGTATAAAGAGATTGCTTTGGCTCATGTGTTAAAACAATAATAACACTTAGATAACTCAAGAAAATTAACCTTCTAGGCACTGAGGGGATCATGCAGTTATGTAAAGTAGATGTAGTGTAACTGATTTGAATTGAGCTGGCAAGCATATATATTATAATATATTCCTTAAGTTATGTGAATGGCACTTTGCTATTTATAGAGTTTGAAGAGTACAGAGCAGCGAAAGTAAAGTGTTTTGCTACTGCTTGCAATTCTTTTCCTTTTCCCAGGTATGACCATGGATCACAGATAGTTGAGGGGTTTCGAGTTTGGCATACATTTTCTTATTCAGCTGTGTACCTTCATGATTTTTTTACCTTAGTTTTCCCTCTTCTTTTCTAGGTCCCATCTGTTCTGTTATTTCATTCCAGACCCTATCTCTTGCCTTGTGTTAGTCTTAGCTGACAGATTTTCCACTGGGCCCTATTTCCCTGTTTTCCTGTTTTACTGGCCTCTCTAGCTTCCTGTTTGCTATTCTCCATCCTCCCTTCACCTTCACGTCCACTTCTTGCTTGAGGCTTGTCTCTCTCTCTCTCTCTGAGTCATTTCTCCTTTCTAGGACTTTATCTCTGTCTCTGTACTCCAGTTCAATCAACTTTCCTGATGATCATTCAATACAATAGTAGGAAAGTCTTATTCCACTTAATGTAATAATTTTCATTCATTCTTTTATTCCAGGCCTTTCTTTATTGTTTTCTGGATCTATCTATATGTCTATTCTTTTTATTTCCTATCTGTAATTCCAGGCATCAGACCCTACTGGTTGCTACAGATCTATATAGTCTCCTCATCTGCCAGTTCACTCTTAATCAGTCTTCGTTTCTCTCTCTTTTGCCAGGAACTAACTTTTTGTACTTCCCCTCTCTGCCAGTCTGAGTTTCTATGTCCTCTCTCTTATTGCCATCCCTTCTATAAGCTGCTAGATGGTACAAACATTTCATCTCAGTATTTTTCACTCTCCCTTTCCCTCCTGATCTTTTATTTTATAGCTCTCCTTTTATTAGATGTCACAACATCATCTGTTTCCCACTGTCTTTTTGGCTCCCATGTTGTTACCCCAGAAATTTAGTCTCTGAGTTACTTGGGTTGTCTATAATTACTTGTATTTTCTTTTCAGTCTCATCCAGGTTCAATAGCAGACTCTTCTTTTCAGCTGGCCTATCCTGACTCCTTCATATCAATCACTCTCATATCTGTCATGCCTTTCATAGAAACACTTATTACAATTCAGTGATCAAATTTTTAGAACGTGTTTGCCTCACTCCACGTTCCAAGTAAATAAATAGCAATACAAAGACAATGACATCTCCTTTCTTCTCAAAGGATTTTGAAATTCTTTAAAAACTAAGACCTAAATCCAACTTACTTTCTGATGAATAAGTAGCACTTATATGGCTAAAAGGCAAGTAAGATTTGAATCTTAATTTTTTAAAGAACTTGGTTAAAACATATCAATTCAATTCATATTAACAATTAATGAGTAAATTAAAAATTTTGCAACACATTTTATGTCCTTTCCTATCTTCTTGGTTTCTTATCTTTCTTAGTCTAACCAAATTCTTCTACACTCTTTCCTTGTCTTTGTTGGACTATTTGGTTAGCTCAATAATCCTACTCTGTTTTTCTCCTCTTTTGTTTTTTCTGCCTTTTTATATAGATATTTCTAGAATTTTTTTTTTTAAACTAAAGCTTCAGAATATAATATGTTAATTCCTTCAACGGAAATAAAGCAAAAAACAGTTATTTTAGCTTCCTAAGCAGATGCCTGGCTTGACTCCATTGTTGCTTGTTCTCCTTCCAACTAGCAATAGTGATATCAAATATGCATAAATAGTAAACTATATATTCTCCTCTCCTGGTCTGACTTTGACAGCTATGCATGTGATATCAGCTTCAGTTCTGACCCAAGGTTTCATCCGTGCTTCTAGGTATCAGCCTGGAAGCCAGAAAAAAAATCCTCTTCCCAACTGGAGATGAATGGATTATTCTCATTAGAAATTGATGGCACCAAAATATGCTGTTTCATCCAAGCTGAAAAGCTTTGTGAACATGAAACATTTCCCCCCCTAATTTTTTTCTGAATGTTTGGGATATGGGTGGCTCAGGCTCAAACCCCCACGTTACTTAACTGAGAGTGATCTGAGATAGGATAATTCTGCTCCAAATGAGGCATTTCAGCATCGATTGCCCACCTCTCCTAACTGCTGGGATATACAAAGCTATTATCCTGATTATACATTTTGGCACAGTTCTGAAAAAGTTTAACTGTTTTGGCTTTGTCTCAGTTCGGATCAAAATGGATGTTGAACCTGAGATGTTGCTGCAAAATGGAATTATCCTCCACTCCACTCCCATATCCATAATGGGCAGGTTGGGGAACAAAAACCAAAACCTTGGTTGTATTGTTTCATTCTGGAAACCAAAAGGGCTGCTTTCAATCACAACTATTTGACAGAATCTGGCCTTAAAATGACAAAAGTTGTGCTTCAAGTGACACAAAATTCAGTTAATTGGAAAATGTACACATTTTTTATTCCTCCCCCCCCAAAAAAACCCCCATCAGTTCCATTTGTGTTCCTTTATTGTGGTCCTCACTCCTTTTTATGGAATTTTCCACCCCCATGGAAAGGGGGAACCAAAAATGTGGAAAATGTATATAGATTGGTGGACTGTATTTTGGAAAGCAGTGACTTTTAGGTGAAGACTTGAGTGATATTGCTAACTGTCTGTAAATTTAAGTATACTCCATAAAAAAAAACACCCTAAAAATGCCAGCTGGTAAAAATCCATAAAAACATTTTCCCATCCATAAAAACACAAGAACAATGGAAATTTCAGCTCTGTCACAGGAAAAATTTGAAGGCATTGTTGAAAGAAAAATAGAGCACAGCAATGCCACCTGCTGTCTAAGTGGAGGTACAGATTTCTGCAGGAAGCTATGTCAGGGCTTTGTGGCTCACCTAAGCCGGCATACATTCCCTCCCCCTTCCTAGCCATGTGCTGCCACTGGGTCCCTTTGGTCATCCCGTGTGTCTAAGAGTTGTTTGCTCCAAAGGTATGGGAAGGGGGACAGTATAGCTGGGATAGGGCTGCAGGCTGGAAGGGGGAGAGACAATGGGTAAGAGTCCACGCCAAGACAGGAGGAGCAGGCTGGTGAAGGTATGGGCTGAGGAGGGCAGCATAGCGCAGGTCCGGTTAGGTGTGTCAGGGCATGGAACAAGTAGGGAATCTCTGTTGTGGGGGCAGCAAAGTATAAAACCATTGATACAGTCACACCAGGTTACCAACCCAAGACATTTTTTTACTGATAGTAAAAAAAGATGTCAGTAATTGTATCAGTAAAAAATTTGCAGACTGTTAGTTTAAAAAAATTCTTGGTTGGCAACCCTGGACTTGAGTCATTATAAAGAAGAAATCATTTTGATTTCCCAGTATGATATAGTAGGTATAAATAGAAATTTTCTGAAAGTTAAGATCAAGCATTCACCCAAGGTTAATAGAGTTAGGGATCACAAGTTTCTACAGCGAACAGCACACAAGAGATAAATGTCACTAAGATCACATTCATCTGTCTGACTCTACAGGCCAAATGATCAGGTACTTATAAGCAGTTGGACTTACTTGGAGGTTTTTTTGCAAAAATCTGCAGGCTTGTACTCACAATTTTTCCACCAGGCCCCTATGGTTGATTTTGATTCATTTGATGCCTTTATATTTGGATGACATTCTAAAAGATATAGTACAGGTCAATCAGATGTTACTTAGCTTGATGCTGTTACTACTTAGTGAAGTTCTGTCACTTGTGTTGTTCCAAGTAGATGTTTGTAATGATTCCTTCTGACCTTTAAATATGGGAAAGAAGGAAAAGGTTTGGGAATTGCAGAAATCATATTTGTAAATGAAAATATATATATTTTAATACCATTAAATCCATTTCTAGTTTTGCCTATATCATGGGAAGTATCTTTAGCTTCTATGTTCTCCTCTCTACCCAGAAGAGGGACCACCAGTTCATTTACTCAAGAACTACATAGGACTAGTCCCAATGATAGTGCTAAAAGCAGCAATAGTTGGGACATATCCTTGTAATCTGGTGATATTTCTTCCAGCTTCAAAGACCTCTCATTGTCTAGGATTCTGCAGCTCAGAGGCATTGCTGAAATTATTTGCTTAGGCTCCCTTACGGCCAATTTTGGAGCACTGGTGATCAATCTCAATTGAGTTCCTGGTACCATGTCACAACAAACTGATTAAAACCTCCCTGAAGAAATCACAGATGTTATTGGTCCTAATGATATCATCCAGGATCTTAAATTACAAAGCAGTTTATGTTCACCTTTCAAGGAAAATGTTTTAGTTTGAAAAATCAGCAAATCTGATTAGAATTGTACGTTGTAGATTCTGGAAGGACCTGAAAAATATGTTAGCTTTCAAAAGTACAGTTTAAGAAAAGAACTTCCTTGTTGTGGTACTGGCATTTCCAGGGCATTTTTGAATTTTCAGCTAGTTAGGAACAAATAATAATTGTTTTGCAGTTTTGCAAGCACTGAGATAGTATCAGCATCTTTAGAAAAGCCTCAGCTAACTCACTGTTATAACCCATTGCTATGATCATTCAAGGAGATAACAAATATCCTAGCCTAGAGAAATCCAAGCAATTGCTATGTTTCCAGGAACAACCTTTGAGTAAATTATTCCCATTGTATTGCTCATATTCTCAAAATTCTAACTTTATATTGCCTGTAAATTCACATGGTACTTTTTCATGAAATAATACCTAATTTTAAGTCCAGACATGTATTGAATTTGAGTCTGGGAGACAACAGTACAATATTAATACATATATAGCTATACTTGTTATTATATATATTTGTTAATCCTCAAATATGCACACACATACTGAAAGGGAGTTAAAGAGAACTGGAGGGAGAGAGAGAGCTTAAATGTAATTTAACTATTACCCTCAAGGTGTCTTATAAAATGGTTCAGCCACATTTATTTATGCCAAGTTGTAATTTCTGGGTAGTTTCTTGCTCTCTCAAAAGGAAATTGAATGAATTAAATAGGGAGAAGTCACATCCAGCATCATCCCATCCCGTCCCTCCCCCTCTCCCCCAACCTAAGAGAGAGGAATGTGAGCTTCATCCCTTGTGAAAACCCATAGAAGTTTAGACATTTTGAAGAAAATATTCTTGGTTGAATCAAGAGATTTATGTGATTGCAAGAAACGACCTGGAATTATGGGCCAAATTTATGGGTTCGACTGACATGATCAGAACAAGTGTTAGGGGGTATGTCATGAGAGATACTCAATAAGCAAGTACTAAATAAATGTACAGTAACCAGAGTTACTGCACAGTAGCACCAGCAAATGTCTTTTAAGTGATGCTACTGTGCAGTAGTGTAATAATACTGTGCAGTAGCATATTAGAACTGTTTTTGCTGTGATGCATGACTGTACAGTATAGTTAAGATACTGGACAGTCAGCATCTCTTGTAAATGTGCCTAGGGTAGAGGGAAGACAGGGAAGATTCTAAGCAAAGGCTAAATTGTCTCCAGCATGATTTAGAGAAACTCTGTCTCATCCTGGTCCTGATGGATGCCCTCATTCTGCCCAGAAATACTTTCTATGCCTGGGAGTAGAGATTAAGTGGTGGCAAAGAAAGAGGGTATGGAGTGGGAACAGTAGAACTGACTACACTCATTTTACATTATGTGGACTTATGAATAAAGTTAGAGTTCTTCACCCCTTTGCATTTCCCAAGCAACATAAGAAATGCCACATTCTTCACACTCCAAACAGATCAAGAGATCTGAGAGGACCCAGAAGAGGAGGAGACGCGTGCTCGTCATAGGCGATTCCATCCTGAGAGGTGCGGAAGGGCCCATTTGTCGCCAGGACCCTTCAGCACGAGAGGTCTACTGCCTGCCTGGAGCTAAGATTTGGGATGTGACAGAGGTAATCCAGGCCAGGATCAAGCCCACCGATTACTACCCCATGGTCCTTGTCCATGTGGGTACTAATGATGCAGCCAGGAGAACCCCCGATCACCTGATGGCAGACTACCAGGCTCTGGGCGGCGTGCTGAGGGAATTCGGTGCACAGGTGGTATTCTCTTCCATCCTACCAGTGAACGGACGTGGCAGACGGCATGAGAACTGCATCCGAGAGACCAACTGGCGGCTTCGGCAGTGGTGTCTCGAGGCAGGCTTCAGCTTCCTGGACAATGACCCACACATTACAACGAGGGACATGCTCAGCTGGGATGGGCTTCACCTGTCCCCCAAAGGTAAGCGTGTGTTTTCTTACAGGTTGGCGGATCTCCTCCAGCGGGCTTTAAACTAGGCTCGTCGGGGGGAGGGGAAGATGAGGGCGGGGGAAGCTGTGGACCACCAGACCAGGTGGCACCAACAAGGACAGCCCAGCCTGAAGAAAGAGAGCTTTGGGAACATGAAAGACAGGGGGTGGACAGCAATACGGCACAGGTAAGGAACGAGAAGGTAAGAGACAAAGAGCCCTTTGGGACTTGGAGCGGGGGGGCAGCAAAGGCACCAGTCACAGGGCTCAAGTGCCTATATACTAATGCTAGGAGCATGGGGAACAAGCAGGATGAACTAGAGCTCCTGGTTGCACTAAACGCCTATGACTTAGTGGGGCTGACGGAAACCTGGTGGGATTCATCCCATGACTGGGCGGTACATATCGAGGGCTATAGATTGTACAGAAAGGACAGGGTGGGGAAAAAGGGGGGAGGGGTTGCGCTCTATGTTAAGGAGCAATATACATCAACCCTCATCAAGACAGAATCAAAGGATGAGGAAGTAGAAGGACTGTGGGTTAGGCTAAATGGGGGGCAAGGAGAAAAGCATTTGGTGGTAGGGGTCTGCTACAGACCCCCACATCAAGGGGAAGAAATAGATTTGGGGCTCCTGAGGCAACTCTCGGAGACCATAAAAGCTAAAGAGGCGGTGGTCATGGGGGACCTAAACTACCCGGACATCTGTTGGGAGACACAGACAGCAAAGTCCCACCGCTCACGCAGGTTTCTAACCTGTGTACAGGACCTCCACCTGACGCAGGAGGTACATGGTCCCACTAGGGGGAATGCCTTACTGGATCTGGTATTGGCAACGGGGGATGACATAGTAGGGGACCTACAGATCGGTAGCCATCTGGGTGACAGTGATCACCTAAAAATACAATTCAACATAAGGCATCGAGTGGGTAAGGTAACTAGTGGGTGAACGTGCTGGACTTTAAGAAAGCTGATTTCGGTGAACTCAGGCGATTAGTGAAGGATGCACTACAGAGTAGTAGTTTTGAAATGATGGGAGCCCAAGAAGGGTGGCTGTGCCTTAAGGAAGCTATCCTTCGAGCACAAAGCGAGACGATCCCCGTGAGAGGTAAAAGAGGGAAAGGGGCCAGGAGGCTTCCCTGGCTGACCAGAGAAATCCAGGGTAGACTAAGGGCCAAAAGGGGAGCACATAAAAAGTGGAAACAGGGAGAGATCACCAAAGAGGAATATACCTCTTCTGCTCGTGCTTGTAGGGAGGCAGTTAGACAGGCCAAAGCTACCATGGAGCTGAGGATGGCAACCCAAGTAAAAGACAATAAGAAATTGTTTTTTAGATATATAGGGAGTAAAAGGAAGGCCCAGGGAGGAATAGGACCTCTGCTAAATGGGCAGAAACAATTGGTGACGGACAGAGGGGACAAGGCTGAACTCTTCAACGAGTTCTTCGCCTCAGTGTTCCTAAGCGAGAGGCATGACAAGTCTCTCACTGGGAGTGTAGGGAGGCAGCAGCAAGGCACCAGACTTCCATGCGTGGACCCTGAGGTGGTGCAGGGTCACTTGGAAGAACTGGATGCCTTTAAGTCGGCAGGCCCGGATGAGCTCCATCCGAGGGTACTGAAGGCACTGGCCGACATCATTGCAGAGCCACTGGCGGGAATATTTGAATGCTCGTGGCACACGGGTCAAGTCCCGGAGGACTGGAAAAGGGCCAATGTGGTTCCCATTTTCAAGAAGGGGAGGAAGGAGGACCCGGGCAACTATAGGCCAGTTAGTCTCACCTCCATCCTTGGCAAAGTCTTTGAAAAAATTATCAAGGCTCACATTTGTGAGAGCCCGGCAGGGCAAGTTATGCTGAGGGGAAACCAGCATGGGTTCGTGGCAGGCAGATCGTGCCTGACCAATCTAGTCTCTTTTTATGATCAGGTTACAAAACGCCTCGACGCAGGAGGAGGGGTGGATGTTGTATACTTGGACTTCAGGAAGGCCTTTGACACGGTATCCCACCCCATACTGGTGAACAAGTTAAGGGGCTGTGACTTGGATGACTGCACAGTCCGGTGGGTGGAGAATTGGCTGGAGGGTCGCACCCAGAGAGTCGTGGTGGATGGGTCGGTTTCGACCTGGAAGGGTGTGGGCAGTGGGGTCCCGCAGGGCTCGGTCCTTGGACCGATACTCTTTAATGTCTTCCTCAGCGACTTGGATGAGGGAGTGAAATGTACTCTGTCCAAGTTTGCAGATGACACTAAGCTATGGGGCGAAGTGGACACGCCGGAGGGCAGGGAGCAGCTGCAAGCAGACCTGGACAGGTTAGACAAGTGGGCAGAAAACAACAGAATGCAGTTCAACAAGGAGAAATGCAAAGTGCTGCATCTAGGGAGGAAAAATGTCCAGCACACCTACAGCCTAGGAAATGACCTGCTGGGTGGCACGGAAGTGGAAAGGGATCTTGGAGTCCTAGTGGACTCCAAGATGAACATGAGTCGGCAGTGTGACGAAACCATCAGAAAAGCCAATGGCACTTTATCGTGCATCAGCAGATGCATGACAAATAGGTCCAAGGAGGTGATACTTCCCCTCTATCGGGCGCTGGTCAGACCGCAGCTGGAGTACTGCGTGCAATTCTGGGCGCCGCACTTCACGAAGGATGCGGATAATCTGGAGAGGGTCCAGAGAAGGGCCACTCGTATGGTTAAGGGCCTGCAGGCCAAGCCTTACGAGGAGAGACTAGAGAAACTGGACCTTTTCAGCCTCCACAAGAGAAGGTTGAGAGGCGACCTGGTGGCTGCCTATAAGTTCATCGGGGGGCACAGAAGGGAATTGGTGAGTATTTATTCACCAAGGCGCCCCCGGGGGTTACAGGAAATAATGGCCACAAGCTAGAAGAGAGCAGATTTAGATTGGATATTAGGAGGAACTTCTTCACAGTTCGAGTGGCCAAGGTCTGGAACGGGCTCCCAAGGGAGGTGGTGCTCTCCCCTACCCTGGGGGTCTTCAAGCGAAGGCTAGATGTGTATCTAGCTGGGGTAATGTAGGCCCAGCACTCTTTCCTGCTTATGCAGGGGGTCAGACTCGATGATCTATTGAGGTCCCTTCCGACCCTAGCATCTATGAATCTATGAATCTATAAAGAGTTTTGGAAGGAAGGAGATGGTTGGAGGTGCATGGGGGGAGTGGGGCTTTCTCTCTTTCTGTTCATTGACGTAAATTAAAACATTGTGCACAGTTAGTTCACTTTTAACACAATTCCACAGGTAACCAAGCAGGTTTCAGTTTCTTGCCCACTGAGTGCCTCCGCAAGCTGCTTGATGCTGCTGCACTTCCCACCTGTAAGCCCTGCTTCCCCTAGTTACCAGCCTTTGTGATGTAGGGCCAACCCATATGCAGACTCTCTTGGATACAGACCTTCTGTATCCTGAGTCCCCTGCAAGACTCAGAGGTCCTCTTGGATCCAAACAATTACAGTTGCATTATTTCTACCCAAAGCTCTGAACCAGCTTCAGGTCCCATTATCTATATGCCCAATTTCTTACAGCCATGTGCTCAGACCAGAGGTCGGCAACATACGGCCCACAGGCTGGATCCAGCCTGCCAAGCACTTTCATCTAGCCCATGGTGCTCATCAAATTGTGCCTGGCCCAGCCCTTCCACCCACAAGGGTGGGAGCAAGGTGGCCACATGTACATAGAACCCCAAACATACCCTATTGCCTTGTTCCCGCCCTTGTGGACAGAAGGGCTAGCATGCAGCTTCCGCATAGGGCTGCTGCTGCCACTGCAGCACTCCCAAGGGACCTGTTCTGCTTTCCTGGTCTTCTGCTGGTTCCAGACATCAAGTAGGGAAGCAGCAGGGGTGGGGCTGCACCTGGGTGGGAGCATGAAGCATGGGGCTGGTAACAGTGCAGAGCTTGCACCCAGGGAGGCAGCAGCAGTGTGGAGTTCAGGTGGGAAGGGTGTGGGTGTGAAGAATGGTGAAGGGTGTGGGGACCACAGCCCCTTCACTCCCACATCATAGGAGGGGAGCCGCAGGAACTGGAGCCAGCTCGCTCCCCACCCACCAAGGGAAGGTGGCTGTGGTTTCCTTCCCCTACAGCACAGCCCTGGTGGGGAAGGCTGCCAGCTCCAGTGCCTGAGGCTTCTCTCCTGTGCTGAGCAGCCCCAGTAAGGAAGGCAGCTGGCTTCAGCATGTGGGGCTTCCTTCCATGCCTGGCAGTGCAGGGGCTGTGCATGAGTGGCAGGGAGTACCAACAATATAGACAGCCCAGCTGAAGTTACTCCCCTCACTGTGATGTGTAGCACTGGGTGGAGCGCCCAGTGGGCATCTGCTCCCTGAGCACCCTACCTGCTGCTGCACCATGGGGGTCAATGAGGGGGTTCCCACACCCATCCACCCTCCCTCACACATCCACACCCTACCCCCGAAAGCCCCCACATATATGCAACCACCCAACATACACTATTGCCCCTCCACAGCCATACCCCCTCACAATTCCCCCTACACACACACACATCCTACCACACATACCCATCCACACAAATCATGAGAAAAATACTTTTCATAATCAAATTAAAATATGTTATAGTAGGTGTTTGACTGTTAGTGTATGATTTGGGATTTTTTTCTGGTTTTAAGATGGCAAGCCTCACTCCCAAAAGGAGTATTTCTGAGGGGTTAGGGATGGGACTTCCTGTCCCAACATGGTGACAACAGGGTGGGACAACTGTTAAGGGGTAGGACTACCCATGCAGCCCTCAACAGCTCACCAAAACTCATCAAGCAGCCTTCCACCTGAAATAATTGCCTGCCCCTGGCTTAGACAGCCTCCTGCCTTACCTTTCCTTTATCCCAAGGCTGTGAGCTACAACCTGTGTCATATTACCAGAATCTTTAGGAAGCAAAAAGTCTAAAATGCACTCTGATAACAATGAATTGTGGCTCTGGAGTTATGCAATAATGAGGTGCCACTCTTGATATTTTATTCCCAAGATTAAATATAATGGTTGAGAATAGGGAGATACCCACAACCATCTAGCTCAGGGGTGCACAAAGTCTGGCCCACAGGCCATTTCCAGCTGGCAGTGGACTCCATTTCCAGCAGCTCCTGCCTGCATGGCTGGGGCCAGTCTCTATGGAGACCCCAGCCAATGCTAGGTTGTGATAGTGCAAGGCTGCGGTTACCATGGTGACTAGTCCAGGCCATGCTGGCAGGGTGCATGACAGATCAGAGCAGGGAGCTGTTCTGGAGCTGCTGGGGTCTTGAAGTGGGGGCATCTTGGTCTGGGGCTAGGGCAGAGCTGCAGTCTGCCTCCTGCATGCTATGGGCAGGGGCATGCAGGCAGTGGATTGCAGCTCTGCCCCAGCTCAGGACCAGGCTCTCATTGCTGCAAGGAACCGGAGCAGAGCTGTGATCTGCAGCCTGCATGCTCTGGACAGGGACATGCAGACAGTGGATCATGGCTGCGCCCCTGTTCCAGACCAGGCTGTCACCACTGCATGCAAGGAGCTGGGGCAGAGCCATGATCTGCTGCCTGCACACCCCTGCCCAAAGCATGCAGGCTGCAGATAGCAGCTCTGCCCTTGTTCTGGACCAAGCTGCCCCTGGCACAAGATCCCAGGAGGTCCGGAGCAGCCCCCTGTAGACCCTGCCAGCACAGCTGGGGCCAGTCTCCATGGCAACCCCAGCCTTGCACTATCACAGTGCAGCTGTGGCTGGGGTCTCCATGCAGACCGGTCCCAGCCATGCAGGCAGGGGCTGCTGGGAAATGGAGCTGCCAGCCAGATCCACAAATTTGCCCACCCCTGAAGTAACTCAATGTATGGACCTTGCTGCCTACCCATAAAACATCCCTTCTTGGAACTTGACATATTAAAAGCTGAAGATAAGCATCCAGCAAGCCAATCCACTATTTCTAGGAACTAGGAAGAATCCAACTGGCCTGGTCTTCCACCTTCATTCTTTAATGGGTCAAACCTTTCCAGAAGTATCTTAGTCTATGACACCAAAAGTGTTCGGTTAAGGTTACTACAATTCTTCAAGATAGCAAAAGGCAAAGGTAACAGTTCCAGGTTCAAGGTGTATTTGTACTGAGTCCAGGGATGCTGAAAAAATTGCAAACTTTGATGAATATTCTAGGTTTGTTGTGATTTTTTTAATGAAACCACAAGATCAATATTTTTGCTTTTTTCAGAATTTAATTTTACATGTTCTGCACAAATTGTATTCATCCTTTTTTCCTATTTACCAGAAAGCATTGATATGATTTTATTATTTTATATCCAAAAGTTCTGATGAATATTTTGAGGCCTCCACTCAGTAAGAACACTCCTTAGGTTCTTAAAAAAGATAATAATCACCCATGTGAAAATAAGTGTACAA